>NW_028227260.1:52916960-54209460 GCF_978045245.1 Mus caroli
ATCTATATATCTATATATCTATATATCTATATCTATATCTATATCTATATCTATATCTATATCTATATCTATATCTATATCTATATCTATATCTATCTATATCTAATCTATCTAACTCTCTATCTATCTATCTATCTATCTATCTATCTATCTATCTATCTATCTATCTATATAGTGTATCTTGGTCATATCTACCTTGCCCCCCCTCCCTCCAGCTTCACATGTATCTTCCTCAAATATATTCCATTTTTTCTAAACTTCATTGTTTATACTTTTCTCACCCACTAAATCCAATTAGTATTTCCCATATGTGACCATGTCTGGGGACTCAACCACCTGGCCATGAGCAACCTATAGAAATGAATGTTGCCCTCAAGGAAAAGTTACCATTGTTCCTGCCTCAGTAACCTTGAACTGCAGCCATTTCACACTAGTCTCCTTAGCAAACATCACCATGGCAACCTGAATCCACAATACCAAACAAAACACAGGTGTGTAAACAATGCAGCCTCCTGACAGATTTCTAGTCTGGGCTTTTGAGCAAGAAGAATGGAAACCTCTGCTTTCAACTGTTTCTCTCTCTATCTCTCTTCCTCCCTACCCCCCTCCTCTTTCATACACACACACACACACACACACACACACACACACACACACACACATTGAAGTACCATGAACAACTGCACATCTTTTTTGCTGATTTACTTAGGAGCTGTATATAATTCCAGATGCTAAGTTTTGAAATTCACAAATTATTTTTATTTGTGTCAGCGTGTTGAATGTAGCCACAGATTTTGTTCATGATAGAATCTACAGCACATTGCATATCAAATAATTTATTCAAAAACACTTGTGCAAACTGTGAAATCAATTGATTTTATAATATATAAAGCTATTGATGATTTTTAATAACAAGGAGGTATACATGAATTTAAGTATCAATTTTGAATACTTTGTGTTCACATGATTTAACTGACCTCAATAATTATTTTCAATGACTTAAGAAAAATGATTAATACCATGTTTCAACTCATGCATCAAGGCTTACACTTAGGGTATACATCTGTGAGGTACAACAATAAAGGAGAAAATTTTTAAATATTATTGGGTTGCATTCATAATTTTTGTATGAGTTTTACATTGCTGGGATAGGAATCAAGAATCATGATTTGCTCAAACTTCAGGTCAATTCCATTTGCTTTGTAGGAATTTTCAATATTTTCAGTAGGGATTTTGTAATGGTGCATCAGCATCATGTATTCTTCACATACTTCTTCAGTAATATGTTTCCCATTGTTTCGTTTCGTGGATGAAAAGTCAGAAGAAATGTCTATTACAGCCACACCTAATGTTTGAATTTAATGGTGATGCCAGTCAGAAAAAAAATCATACTGAAGTCAGTAAAAATATTCTTTCTAGGGATAAATAAATTCCAACCCATTATATCTAAGATCAGAAAGGGGACAGGGAGAAGGTGTGTGATGTGGAACAGTCAAAGTGTAGACTGGGAGGGGAAAATATAATGGATTGTTTAAAATAGTAAAGAAAAGAAAAAATAAAAATTATTGTTATTTAAGATTAAAATTATTGTCCTGTCCAATTCAACCAGGTTTTCACCCAGTGGTGATTATATTTAAAACCATGCAAGAGAATACTTTTCTGCAATAGTGCATTCATGCAATGAAATGCACAGGTACAGCTAAGTTTCACTTTACAAACAACAAAAAAGAGAAGTTTAATGTACTCAGTGTTACTGTCAGTCTCTGTTTATTCTTCAAATTGTTCAGAATGTGGGCTGCAAATAGGATGGTAGTATTGGAAACCAATTCTATTAAAACTTAAAATATGCTTGACTCTGGAAATAAATAATATTTTATTTAATTAGAACAGTATCTGCCATTTAATTTTTTGCTTTCTTTTTGAAATTTTAATATAGTTTCATCCTTTCCCTACTTTTCTTTCCTCCCTAAAAATCCTCCTGTAAACCATTCCATACCCTCCTTCAAATTCCTGGCTTTTTGTCACTAATTATTATTACATGTTTATAATAATTACACTGTTATATGGATTATATGCATATAGATTAATATTACAATATGATTTATATAATATAAAGATTAACTTATAGAAAATATAAATATAGTATATAAAATATGTTTATATTATAAATAAATTATATTATATAATACTTATATACTATTTAAATTATCTATTATAAATATAATAATAATTTATAAAAACAATGTAATATATTTCTTCATAAACAAGATCCATTGAGTCCATACAATGTTACTTATGTCTATCGTGTATTTATTATTTTATATTTATATATATATATATACTTTTAAATACTTCTCCTGTATATTATAGCCCAACAACAGTTACCCAGCCCTCACTACTCTTCAGTCCCTTCCTTCTAATTTCCCTCTTCCTCATATCCACTTCTCCTCCATTTCCATTCATAAAAGAGCAGAACCTCCAGGAACATCAACCAAACAAAGCATAATAAGCTACAATATGACCAGGCATATAGCAACACATCAAAGCTGTACAAGGTAATCCAGTAAGAGAGAAAGTGTCCCACAGGTAGACAAAATAGTCAAGGACAGATTAGCTCCCACTGTTCAAGGAATCCCAGAGGAACAACCCACTACTCAGCCATAGCATATATGCAGAGGACCCTGATCAGATCCCTCACTGATTTCTACAAGTCCCCATGAATTCTACTCAGTTGTTTCTGAGGGATGTGTTCTCCCAAAGTCCCTAATACCTGTGGTTTGTCCTCCACAGAAGGACTCCCCAAGCTTCACCTAATGTTTGTTTGTGAGACTTTTGCTTCTCCCATTAGTTGCTGGATGAAATCTCTCTGGTCTCCTTGATGATCACTCTGCTAAGCTCCAGTTCCAGAAAACTCTGTATTCAGTTGGGCTGGTGTTCCAGTCCCTCCACTTGTGGCCTTCCCCTGTTATACAAGATGGCTGGCTCAGGCTCCCTGTCTCTCATTAATAAGTGTCTTTTCTTGGGTTACTCTCATAGATCCATGGAGTTTCCATTGCACTCTTTCCGCCATGCCCCCAAAATATTCCCCTAATTCCAGTCACTTTTCCTAGTATAGCCAGAAACTGGAAAAAAACAAAAAACAAAAAAACAAAAAAACAAAAAAAACAAAACCTAGATCTCCCTTAACCAAATGATAGATTTTAAAATGTGTTACATTTACACAATGAAATACTACTCTACTATTAAAAACAAAGACATCATGAAATTTGCAGGCAAATGGATGTAACTAGAAAAAAAAATCATCCTGCTGAGATAACCCAGACCCAGAAAGACAAACATGATATGTATGCACATATGAGTAGATATTATCTGTAAATAATAGACAACTATATGACCCAGAGGGACTAAATAGCAAGGAGAGATTAAGAATGTACACAAGAATGTACTTGAGAAGAGGAAATAGAATAGATTTCAAAGGTGGACTGGGATGGGTGGGGTTGGAGTGGGAAGAATGAGGTAAGAGGAAGGAGGAAGGGAAGGAGGAAGAAAATACTGATATTTACTCATAATTGTATCATTTTACTCATATGAACATCTGGTAGGTATACAGTACTATAATTCCCTGAAAACCAAAATATAATATGAATTAGATCCACTAGTGATAGGAGCCAGGTTTGAGTCCCAACACCCATCTATTAATTTATTCTTCTATAACTCCAATTCTAGGGAGTATGATATATTTGTATGGACTTTGAGGGTACTCTATGCATGTAATATTTTTTTATACATGCAGGCAGAACACCACATGTAAAATAACAAAAGAAAATAAAAATAGTAAAAAAATAAAATAAAAAATAACAAATCACATTTTTTACTAAACAATAGACAGTATTTCCATATCACTATATAAAGTGATGACAGCTTTATTGTGCTTGTTTACACATTAAAATTGCCTGACATCATATTTGAAAGCATATATACATATACTTAATAAATAATAGTTTTTATCATGCATAATATAACTGACAATCATGTAAATATATAACTTTTAAGTTCCTATTATGAAGCAGCATCAATACATATAAATCATCCATTAAAATCATGTTCTGACTACATTGAAAGTAAATAAAAAACAGAATAAATAATTTTTGATGGTAGAACATCTTTGTATACCAAACTATTAGGTTGAATGCTAGGAACACAAAGGTCCTTGCATTCACAGATAAAAACATACTATAAGCAAAGATAAGGGAAATGAGGAATGCTAAAGAGTTATCTTTTCAAAGGAAAGGATATATAATCTGTTTTCTGGACTGAAGACTGGAAATGGAGTTAGTGGTTTAGGTGACTTCCACATTATCTTTATGGCCAAGTTCTTCCATGCTCCTGCAACCAAGACTAGCTGGTGGTAGCAAATAGTCCAAATGACTCATGAGTTGTATACTTTTCCAAAACCACACCAGATTATCTCAAAAGTCCCTAAGATAACACATGAAGTCTTTCTCTATAGCCCATCTTCATGGAAGAATTGACATGTACATTTAGCAGAGTTTTAATGAAATGTGCCTCCTTGAGCACAGGAGATGGCATTATGCCAGGAAACTTTTTCAAAATTTTACTGTACTTAAGTATGCTTAAATTAAACTTCCTGGGTCAGACTCTTGATTATAGAGTCTAGAATATTGAAACAATAATCTCTACTGAGTTATGGTGAACCAGATTTCCTTCTTGCCTCACAGAGATTATTACCTTTCTGACCCTGGCAAAGACCCCTACAAGAGGATTTTCCCCAGAGAAATCATTCTGATAGAAGAACTCTATAGTTAGAAGAACTCTGATAGTTAAAACTCTACCTGCTAGGAAGTAGGCTTTTCATTGATTTCTACGTTTTTGCTTGAATTTTTGTGAACCAGTGGTCATGAACTCAGATGTACACATATATACCCACACACTCCTACACCCTAGCACATGCACGCATGCAAGCATGCACACACACACAAACACACACATACACACACACACACACATGCAAACGTCAAAAATAATCATGTCTCTTTATTGAATACATGATTAGATTATAATTCATATCAATATTATCTTAGGCATTGATTATAATAGGATGTGTATAAACATTGTGAGATCCATGCCAAAAAAAATGACACAAAAATATGTTTGTCATACAATCACTAGATTGACACTAATTTTCTATTATATTTATTAAAATACATTTCTGATTCTTGTAGGACAGTGAACCATTCTCTACAAATGTGCATTAAGTTTCCAATATGGAAAAAATGTGAATTATACAAAATTGTAAAATAAATTAAGTAAAAAAAAAAAAACCAAAACACCAAAAAAACCCATTGCATTCAAAACAAGTTATTTTCTACCACCTTTCCACGAGAAAAAAAAATGCAATTAGGCAATATGGAGAGTTCAGATGAAGTAATTATATTATACTTTTAAAACTAAAACAAATACATTAAAAAGCAGACTATAGCTGGGCAGAGGTGGCACACACCTTTAATCCCAGCATTTAGGAGTCTGAGACAGGCAGATTTCTGAGTTCGAGGACAGCCTGGTCTGCAGAGTGAGTTACAAGACAGTCAGGGCTTCACAGAGACACCATGTCTCAAAAAAAGTGAGAGAGAGAGAGAGAGAGAGAGAGAGAGAGAGAGAGAGAGAGAGAGAGAGAGAGAGAGAGAGACTGACTATATTACAGGTCAAAAAGTGATGAAATTACCACCCCCACTTTCCCTTGAACACAAACCAGTGAAAACTCATCCTTGCAATGGTAGGTAAGGTGTCCTTGGTGGCAAACCAAATAGGCTAGTAGCTAGCAGAACCACTTTAATCTTCTACAGTCTTCTCTTTATTCTCAAGCAGGAGAGCAAAGTCAGTGAAATGATAGACTGAAGATGCACACAATGCTTCTGTCAGTTTGCTTGACATGTAGTAAGCCCACTGTCAATGACTCCATTGGTTTCATTTGTTAGGTTTTGTTTGTTTATTTTTGGTATTTTTTGTTTTGTTTTGGCTTGTTTTGTTTTAATTTCAGGATAATCTTGTTGGCAGAAAGTATTTGAAAGTGTCTGGAATTGCTTTATTTTAACCAATTGAATTAGATTTTAGTGGAGCATATTGTTCTTGAATTACTCACAGTCTTGAAAGAATGTGAAGGAGAGCAATGAACAAGATTAAGGAGTGGTCATGATAAGCTGGTTTAATGATATTATATTCATGAGAGAGCACAGCTAGCATGAATTGTCTCAAAGACAGCAACACTGATCACTCATATTACCTGACTTTTATTGAACTGCGATGGTAGTACTACATGTTTATTCCCAATTTAATGTGGCCCATTTACTAAATAAGTCTCATTAAATTTATTTTTTAAGTCCAATAAACTATGGAGACATTTACCTCTGATGATTATTTTGCTTCCCCTTCTGAAAGATATTCATATAACCAACTTAGCCCCTCCTTGTTACCTAGTCTTTTTGGGTCTGTGGATTGTAGTATAGTTACCCTTCACTTTATGGCCTATTATGATTGAGTATGTATTATTTGTTTCTCTCTGAGTTTGTTTTATGTCACTCAGAATGATATTCTCAAGTATTATCCATTTGCCTGCAAAGTTCATGATTCTTTTATTTTTAATAGCTGAACAATACTCCATTATGCAGATATACCACATTTTCTTTATCCATTCTTCGGTTGAGGGGCATGAAGATTGTTTTCAGTTTTGGCCTATTATTAATAATGTTGCCAGAACCATACACTGGAAAAAAGAAAGTATCTTCAACAAATAGTGCTGGTCTAACTGGGTGTCTGCATGTAGAAGACTGCAAATAGACCCTTACTTATCACTCTGTACAAAACTCAAGTCCTAGTTGATCAAACACCTCAAAGTTAAACCAGATACACTAACTATAATAGAAGATACATTGGGGAATAGCCTTGAACTCATTCGTACAAGAGTCAACGTCTTGAACAGAATATTAGTGGTTCAGGCACTCAGATAAAAAATTCATAAATGGGGCCTCATAAAGTTGAAAAGCATCTATAAGACCAAAACAGCAGCCTACAGATTGGAAAAAGATCTTCACTAACCCTACATCAAACAGAGACCTAATATCCAAAACAAAGAAAGAACTCAAGAAGTTAGACACAAACAAAGCAAATAACCCATTTAAAATATGGGGTACAGAGCTAAACAGAGGATTCAAATCTCAAATGGCTCAGAAGTATATGTTTTTTGGGGGGGCATCTGAGAGTGAACTTAGCAAAGAATTGAGAATAAGAGCTAGGAACATGATCTTCTGCATATGCTGGAGATGTCTCCTTCAGGCTGTATACAACCCAAGATTGGAAGTGGGTATAAACAAACTGTGTGACAGAAAAAAGGACCAGAATCCAGGGAAATGGCTGCTTCCACCATCTTCATGAAAATTCCCCTCAGTGAATGGCTCCCTCCCATACAGAGTCAAAGGAAAGCAAATTAGATTCAACAGAACAGAGTGTATAAGTCCCTCCCCAACTTTAGTCATTGGTTACATAACTACAACTTTATTGCCTGAAAAGTTGTATATAAGTTTTGTACTGAACAATAAATGTTAGGTCTGTACACTGACGCTGATCTTCTGGGTCTGAAATCACTGTGGGCCCCATCTACAATTGTTTTTGACAGAGAAGCATTTAAAGAAATGTTCAAGCTCCTTAGTCATCAGGGAAATGCAAATCAAAACAATCCTGAGATTCTGTCCTATACCCTTCAGTATGGCTAAGATCAAAAGCTTAAGTGACAGTGCATGATGGTGAGGATGTGTAGCAAGGGGGACAATCCTCCATTGACAGTAGAAATGCTAACTTGTACAACTACTCTGGAAATCAATTTGACTGTTTCTCACAAAATTGAGAATGGCTGTACCTTAAGACCCAGATATACCACTCCTGAAAATATACCCAAATGATGATCCACTGTAGCACAGAGAAACTTGCTCAACTATGTTCAGCCTACTTTTTTATGGTACCCTGGAACACTTGTATAGGAGTAACAATACCCATTATTGACTGGGCAAGTAGGTATTGATATTAATGGTCATAAAACATTAACCAAGAACATGTACTGAAACCCTGACCACAGAGAAATCTGATGGAATCATTGTCTCAGTTGAGTTTCCCGCTGGCCAGATGATGCTATCTTGTGTCAGTCAACAAAAGGGAGGATTTTAAACAAATGGTGCAGGTTCAACTGGTGGTCAACATGGAGAAAAATGCGAAGAGCCCCATTCTTAAGTCCTTGCACAAAGCTCAAGTCCAAGTGGATCAAGGACCTCCACCTAAAACCAGATACAATAAAAATTATAGAGGAGAAAGAGGGGAAGAAGCTCAAATACATGGTCTCAGGGGGAAAATTCCTGAATAGAACACCAATGGCTTATAATTTAAGATCAAGAATTGACCATTGGAACCTCATAAAATTGCAAAGCTTCTGTAAGGCAAAGGCCACTGTCATTAGGACAAAAAGGCAACCAACAGATTGGGAAAAGATCTTTACCAATCCTACATATGATAGAGGGCTAATATCCAATATATACAAAGAAATCAAGAAGTTAGATTCCAAAGATTTGAATAACCCTATTAAAAAGAGACGTACAGAGCTCAGGAAAGATTTTTCAACTAAGGATATCGAATGGCCGAGAAGCACTAAACAAATGTTCAATGTCCTTACACATCAGGGAAATACAAATCAAAACAACTTGAGATTCCACCTCACACCAGTCAGAATGGCTAAGATCAAAAACTCTTGTGACAGCAGATTCTGATGAGGATGTTCAGAAAGAGGAACACTCCTCCATTGTTGATGGGATTACAAGCTGGTAAAACTACTCTGGAAATCAGTTTGGCAGTTACACAGAAAATTGGACATAGTATTACCTGAGTGCCCAACTATGCCATTCCTGAGAATGTACCCAGAAAATGTAATTCAACATGTAATAAGGACACATGCTCTACTATGTTCATAGCAGCCATATTTATAATAGTCAGAAGATGCAAAGAACCCAGATGTCCCTCAACAGAGGAATGGATACAGAAAATGTGGTACATTTACACAATGGAGTACTACTCAGCTATTAAAAACAATGAATTTATGAAATTCTTAGGCAAATGGATGGAACTAGAAAATATCATCCTAAGTGAGGTAACCTAACCACAAAAGAACACACATGGTATGCATTCACTGATAAGTGGTTATTATCACAAAAGTTCCAAATAGCCAGGGTACAATTCACAAATCACATAGAGCTCAATGAGAAGGAACACCAAAATGTGGGAACTTCGGTCTTTCTTTGAAGGAGTACAACATACTCACAGGAGAAAATATGGAGATAAAATATTGAGCAGAAACTGAAGGAAAGGCCATCCAGAGATTTTCCCACCTAGGGATTTACCCCATATACAGTTGCCAAACCCAGACACTATTGTGGGTGCCAAGTAGTACATGCTAAAAGAAGCCTGATATGGCTGTCTCCTGACAGGCCCTGACAGAGCCTTACAATTACAGAGGAGGATGTTAGCAGCCACCCATTGGGCTGAGTATGGGGTGCCCAATAGTGCAGTTAGAGATAGGACTAAAGGAATTGGAGGGGTTTGAAACCCCATAAAAAGAACAGCAATATCAACCAACCAGACACCCCAGAACTCCAAGCAACTAAGCTATCAACCAAGGAGTACACATGGCTCCAGCTGTATAAGTAGCAGAGGATGGCCTTGTCATTCATCAATGGGAGGAGAGGTCCTTGATCCTATGAAGGCTGGATAGATGCCTCAATGTATGGGAATAGAGGGCAGGGAGCTGGGAGTGGGTGGAAAGGTGGGTGGATGAACACCCTCATAGAAGCAGGGGAAGGGAGAATGTGATAGTTTGTTTCTAGGAGAGAGGAAAACAGGAAAATGGGGTAACATTTGAAATGTAAATAAAGATAACATCCATATTTTAATAAAAAGAAAGAAAAATATTGAGAGAATTTTCTTTTTTCATGTTTTTTTTTAATTGGGTATTTATTTAATTTACATTTCCAATGCTATCCCAAAAGTCCCCCACAAGCCCCCCCCCCCACTCCACACCCACCCATTCCCACTTCTTGGCCCTGGCATTCCCCTGTACTGAGGCAGATGAAGTTTGCACGATCAATGGGCCTCTCTTTCCACTGATAGCCGACTAGGCCATCTTTTGATACATATGCAGCTAGAGACACGAGCTCGGGGGTTACTGATTAGTTCATATTGTTGTTCCACCTATAGGGTTGCAGATCTCTTTAGCTCCTTGTATACTTTCTCTAGCTCCTCCATTGGTGGCCCTGTGAGAGTTTTCTAGTCTATACAAAAGTGCCATGGACATATGAAGATGGAGAAATTGTAAGTGCAATAAAGATAAGATAGCAGCCAATTTTAAAGTATGTTCCCTGTATCCTTGGGTTTCTGTATCATGATACTTTAGATCATTTCTATCATTCCATAGAATATACTTAGGAAAAACATGTGATTAATTATTGATAGATTTGATAATTCTATATTTGATAGCTCAACCGGAAACACACTTTGGTTTTCAAGTATAAGAAATACTAACCAGTACCCGGGAGCTCTTGTCTCTAGCTGCATATGTATCAAAAGATGGCCTAGTCGGCCATCACTGCAAAGAGAGGCCCATTGGACTTGCAAACTTTATATGCCCCAGTACAGGGGAACCCCAGGGCCAAAAAGGGGGAGTGGGTGGGTAGGGGATTGGGGGGGTGGGTATGGGGGACTTTTGGGATAGCATTGAAAATGTAAACGAGGAAAATACCTAATAAAAAAATAAATTAAAAAAAAAAGAAATACTTGGGTTTGGTCCTAAGAACCCACGTAAAATTTGTTATGTATCATTGATTTTGCTTGTAATTTCGACACTGGAGAGGTGGGGGCAGTTGAATCACTAAAACTCCCTGACGAGCCAGTCTAGACTAATTGGTGAATGCTGACCAAAATAGATCTGTTTTAATGGGAGTGGATGGCATTTAAAAATTTCCTCTGGCCTCCATAAATTTACACATGTACAAAGACTACTATCTCTGAAGATCAGCAAACAATTACTTGTGTGTGTGTGTGTATGGATGAAAAAGTTACTTAGATATGCTAATTTATTTGAAGCAAGAAAAATGCTCCAAATTGGAGTCCAGAAATATATATTTCAACAAATGAAGACCTGTAACAATTCTTTTTTTTTTTTTTTTTTTTTGGTGACTTTTGTGGTTTTATTGTACAGGAACAATCAAATACACAATGTTTTTAACAGTTGTAAGTCCACAACCAAAGAAAAATTGTAATGATACAAAATATTTTCTTTTTCTATTCACAACTCTTTTTTTTTTATTACGTATTTTCCTCAATTACATTTCCAATGCTATCCCAAAAGTCCCCCATACCCCCCCCCACCTCCCTACCCACCCATTCCCATTCTTTTGGCCCTGGCATTCCCCTGTATTGGGGCATATAAAGTTTGCAAGTCCAATGGGCCTCTCATTTCAGTGATGGCCGACTAGACCATCTTTTGATACATATGCAGCTAGAGACAAGAGCTCCAGGGTACTGGTTAGTTCATCATATTGTTCCCCCTATAGGGTTGCAGATCCCTTTAACTCCTTGGGTACTTTCTCTAGCTTCTCCATTTGGGAGCCCTGTGATCCATCCAATAGCTGACTGTGAGCATCCACTTCTGTGTTTGCTAGGCACAGACATAGTCTCACAAGAGACAGCTATATCTGGGTCCTTTCAGCAAAATATTGCTAGTGTATGCAATGGTGTCAGCGTTTGGAAGCTGATTATGGGATGGATCCCTGGATATGGCAGTCTCTAGATGGTCCATCCTTTCATCACAGCTCCAAACTTTGTCTCTGTAACTCCTTCCATGGGGGTTTTGTTCCCAATTCTAAGAAGGGGCATAGTGTCCACACTTTGTCTTCATTCTTCTGGAGTTTCATGCGTTTAGCAAATTGTATCTTATATCTTGTGTATCCTAAGTTTTGGGCTAATATCCACTTATCAGTGAATACATATTGTGTGAGTTCCTTTGTGATTGTGTTACCTCACTCAAGAAGATGCCCTCCAGGTCCATCCATTTGGCTAGGAATTTCATAAATTCATGCTTTATAATAGCTGAGTAGTACTCCATTGTGTAAATGTACCATATTTTCTGTATCCATTCCTCTGTTGAGGGGCATCTGGGTTCTTTCCAGCTTCTGGCTATTATAAATAAGGCTGCTATGAACATAGTTGAGCATGTGTCCTTCTTACCGGTTGGGACATCTTCTGGATATATGCCCAGGAGAGGTATTGCTGGATCCTCCGGTAGTACTATGTCCAATTTTCTGAGGAACCGCCAGACTGATTTCCAGAGTGGTTGTACAAGCTTGCAATCCCACCAACAATGGAGGAGTGTTCCTCTTTCTCCACATCCTTGCCAGCATCTGCTGTCACCTGAATTTTTGCTCTTAGCCACTCTGACTGGTGTGAGGTGGAATCTCAGGGTTGTTTTGATTTGCATTTCCCTGATGATTAAGGATGTTGAACATTTTTTCAGGTGCTTCTCTGCCATTCGGTATTCCTCAGGTGAGGATTCTTTGTTCAGTTCTGAGCCACATTTATTAATGGGGTTATTTGTTTTTCTGGAGTCCACCTTCTTGAGTTCTTTATATATATTGGATATTAGTCCCTTATCTGATTTAGGATAGGTTCATATCCTTTCCCAATCTGTTGGTGGCTTTTTTTGTCTTATTGATGGTGTCTTTTGCCTTGCAGAATATTTGCAATTTCATGAGGTCCCACTTGTCAATACTCGATCTTACAGCCCAAGCCATTGCTCTTCTATTTAAGAATTTTTTCCCCTGTGCCCATTTCTTCAAGGCTTTTCCCCACTTTCTCCTCTATAAGTTTCAGTGTCTCTGGTTTTTTTTTTTTTTTTTTTTTTTTTTTGGTTTTTCGAGACAGGGTTTCTCTGTATAGCCCAGGCTGTCCTGGAACTCACTTTGTAGACCAGGCTGGCCTCGAACTCAGAAATCCGCCTGCCTCTGCCTCCCGAGTGCTGGGATTAAAGGCGTGCGCCACCACGCCCGGCTCAGTGTCTCTGGTTTTATGAGAAGTTCCTTGATCCATTTAGACTTGACCTTAGTACAAGGAGATAGGAATGGATCGATTCGCATTCTTCTACATGATAACAACCAGTTGTGCCAGCACCAATTGTTGAAAATGCTGTCTTTCTTCCACTGGATGGTTTTAGCTCCCTTGTCGAAGATCAAGTGACCATAGGTGTGTGGGTTCATTTCTGGGTCTTCAATTCTATTCTATTGGTCTACTTGTCCGTCACTATACCAGTACCACGCAGTTTTTATCATAATTGCTCTGTAGTAAAGCTTTAGGTCCGGCATGGTGATTCTACCAGAGGTTCTTTTATCCTTGAGAAGAGTTTTTGCTATCCTAGGTTTTTTGTTATTCCAGATGAATTTGCAGATTGCACTTTCAAATTCATTGAAGAATTGAGTTGGAATTTTGATGGGGATTGCATTGAATCTGTAGATTGCTTTTGGCAAGATAGCCATTTTTACAATGTTGATCCTGCCAATCCATGAACATGGGAGATCTTTCCATCTTCTGTGATCTTCTATAATTTCTTTCTTCAGAGACTTGAAGATTTTATTATACAGATCTTTCACTTCCTTAGTTAGAGTCAGGCCAAGATATTTTATATTATTTGTGATTATTGAGAAGGGGGTTGTTTCCCTAATTTCTTTATCAGCCTGTTTATTTTTTGTGTAAGAAAGGCCATTGATTTGTTTGACTGTATTTTATATCCAGCTACTTCACCGAAGCTGTTTATCAGGTTTAAGAGTTCTCTGGTGGAATTTTTAGGGTCACTTATATATACTATCATATCATCTGCAAAAAGTGATATTTTGACTTCATATTTTCCAATTTGTATCCCTTTGATCTCCTTTTGTTGTCGAATTGCTCTGGCTAGGACTTCAAGTACAATGTTGAATAGGTATGGAGAGAGTGGACAGCCTTGTCTAGTCCCTGATTTTAGAGGGATTGCTTCAAGCTTCTCACCATTTACTTTGATGTTGGCTACTGGTTTGCTGTAGATTGCTTTTATCATGTTTAGGTATGGGCCTTGAATTCCTGATCTTTCTAAGACTTTTATCATGAATGGGTGTTGGATCATGTCAAATGCTTTTTCAGCATCTAACGAGATGATCATGTGGTTTTTGTCTTTGAGTTTTTTTATATACTGGATTATGTTGATGGATTTCCATATATTGAACCATCCCTGCATCCCTGGGATGAAACCGACTTGGTCAGGATGGATGATTGTTTTGATGTGTTCTTGAATTCGGTTAGCAAGAACTTTATTGAGGATTTTTGCATCAATATTCATAAAGGATATTGGTCTGAAGTTTTCTAAATTTGTTGGGTCTTTTTGTGGTTTAGGTATTAGAGTAATTGTGGCTTCATAGAATGAGTTGGGTAGAGTACCTTCTGTTTCTATTTTGTGGAATAATTTGTGAAGAACTGGGATTAGATCTTCTTTGAAGGTCTGATAGAACTCTGCACTAAACCCATCTGGTCCTCTGCTTTTTTTGGTTGGGAAACTATTAATGACTGCTTCTCTTTCTTTGCGGGATATAGGGCTGTTTAGATCATTAACCTGATCTTGATTCAACTTTGGTACCTGGTATCTGTCTAGAAACTTCTCCATTTCATCTAGGTTCTCCAGTTTTGTTGAGTATAGCCTTTTGTAGAAGGATCTGATGGTGTTTTGGATGTCTTCAGGATCTGTTGTTATGTCTCCTTTTTCATTTCTGATTTTGTTAATTAGAATGCTTTCCCTGTATCCTCTAGTGAGTCTGGCTAAGGGTTTATCTATCTTGTTGATTTTCTCAAAGAACCAGCTCCTTGATTGGTTGATTCTTTGAATAGTTCTTCTTGTTTCCACTTGATTGATTTCGCCCCTGAGTTTGATTATTTCCTGCTGTCTACTCCTCTTGGGTGAATTTGCTTCCTTTTGTTTTAGAGCTTTTAGGTGTGTTGTCAAGCTGCTAATGTGGGCTATCTGTAGTTTCTATTTGGAGGCACTCAGAGCTATGAATTTTAATCTTAGAAATGCTTTCATTGCATCCCATAAGTTTGGGTATATTGTGGCTTCATTTTCATTGAACTCTAAAAAGTCCTTAATTTCTTTCTTTATTCCTTCATTGACCCAGGTATCATTGAGAACAGTGTTGTTTAGTTTCCACGTGAATGTTGGCTTTCTATTATTTATTTTGTTATTGAAGATCAGCCTTAGTCAATGGTGATCTAATAGGATGCATGGGACAATTTCAGTATTTTTGAATCTGTTGAGGCCTGTTTTGTGACCAAATATGTGGTCAATTTTGGAGAAGGTACCATGAGGTGCTGAGAAGAAGGTATATCCTTTTGTTTTAGGATAGAATGTTCTGTAGATATCTGCCAGATCCATTTGATTCATAATTTCTGTTAGTTTCACTGTGTCCCTGTTCAATTTCTGTTTCCATGATCTGTCCATTGGTGAAAGTGGTGTGTTGAAGTCTCCCACTATTATTGTGTGAGGTGCAATGTGTGCTTTGAGCTTTACTAAAGTTTCTTTAATGAATGTGGCTGCCTTTGAATTTGGAGTATAGATATTCAGAATTGATAGTTCCTCTTGGAGGATTTTACCTGTGATGAGTATGAAGTACCCCTCCTTGTCTTTTTTGATGACTTTGGGTTGGAAGTCAATCTTATCAGATATTAGAATGGCTACTCCAGCTTGTTTCTTCATACCATTTGCTTGGAAAATTGTTTTCCAGCCTTTCATTCTGAGGTAGTGTCTATCCTTTTCTCTGAGATGAGTTTCCTGTAAGCAGCAAAATATTGGGTCTTGTTTGTGTAGCCAGTTTGTTAGTCTATGTCTTTTTATTGGGGAGTTGAGTCCATTGATATTAAGAGATATTAAGGAAAAGTAATTGTTCCTTCCTGTTAGTTTGTTGTTAAAGTTGGCATTCTGTTCTTGTGGCTGTCTTCTTTTAGGTTTGTTGAGGGATTACATTCTTGTTTTTTCTAGGGCATGGTTCCCGTCCTTGTATTGTTTTTTTTTTTGTGTGTGTGTGTTATTATCGTTTGAAGGGCTGGATTCGTAGAAAGATAATGTGTGAATTTGGTTTTGTTGTGGAATACTTTGGTTTCTCCATCTATGTTATTGAGTGTTTGGCTGGGTATAGTAGCCTGGGCTGGAATTTGTGTTCTTTTAGTGTCTGTATAACATCTGTCCAGGATCTTCTGGCTTTCATAGTCTCTGGTGAAAAATCTGGTGTAATTCTGATAGGCTTACCTTTATATGTTACTTGGCCTTTTTCTCTTTCTGCTTTTAGTATTCTATCTTTATTTAGTCCATTTGTTGTTCTGATTATTATGTGTCGGGAGGAATTTCTTTTCTGGTCCATTCTATTTAGAGTTCTGTAGGCTTCTTGTATGTTCATGGGCATCTCTTTCTTTAGATTTGGGAAGTTATCTTTTATAATTTTGTTGAAGATGTTTGCTGGTCCTTTGAGTTGAAAATCTTCATTCTCATCCACTCCTATTATCTGTAGGTTTGGTCTTCTCATTGTGTCCTGGATTTCCTGGATGTTTTGAGTTAGAATCTTTTTGCATTTTCCATTTTCTTTGATTGTTTTGCTGATGTTCTCTATGGAATCTTCTGCACCTGAGATTCTCTCTTCGATCTCTTGTATTCTGTTGCAGATGCTCGCATCTATGGTTCCAGATTTCTTTCCTAGGGTTTCTATCTCCAGTGTTGCCTCATTTTGAGTTTTCTTTATTGTGTATACTTCCCTTTTTAGGTCTAGTATGGTTTTGTTCATTTCCATCACCTGTTTGGATGTGTTTTCCTGTTTTTCTTTAAGGACTTCTACCTGTTTGGTTGTCTTTTCCTGTTTTTCTTTAAGGACTTGTAACTCTTTAGCAATGTTCTCCTTTAATTCTTTAAGTGAGTTATTAAAGTCCTTCTTTATGTCCTCTACCATCATCATGAGATATGCTTTTAAATCCTGGTCTAGCTTTTCGGGTGTGTTGGGGTGCCTGGACTGGGCAAAGTGGGAGTGCTGGGTTCTGATGATGGTGAGTGGTCTTGGTTTTTGTTAGTAAGATTCTTATGTTTACCTTTTGCCATCTGGTTATCTCTGGAGTTAGTTGTTATAGTTTTCTCTGTTTAGAGATTGTTCTTCTGGTGATTCTGATTACCGTCTATCAGCAGACCTGGGAGACAGGCTCTCTCCTCTGAGTTTCAGTGGTTAGAGCACTCTCTGCTGGCAAGCTCTCCTCTTACAGGGAAGGTGCACAGATATCTGGTTATTGGACCTCCTCCTGGCAGAAGAAGAAGGCCCAAAACAGGACCTTTCCCAGATGCTGTGTTGTTTGGCAGGTCACAGAAGCTGTCAGCTTCTGTGGTGCACACTCTCACCTGTGCAGACTAAGTTCCTAAGTTCGGTGGAGTCCCGGAACCAAGATGGCGCTCCCTGCTCCTGAGGTAGAGGGCTCCCGTGCAGGGCGGACCACTGTCCTCCAGCTGGGAGGGTTCAGGATGTCTGCGGCCCCAAAAGGGTGCTGCCTCAGCGGCTCTGTGGCTCCTGCATGTCCCAGAAGCTGTCTGCCTCTGTGGTGCACACTCTCACCTCTGCAGACTAAGTTCCTAAGTTCGGTGGAGTCCTGGAACCAAGATGGTGCTCCGTGCTCCTGAGGCAGAGGGCTCCCGTGCAGGGTGGACCACTGTCCTCTGGCTGGGAGGGTGCCGCATGTCTGAGGCTCCAAAAGGGTGCTGCTTCAGCGGCTCTGTGGCTCCCGCCTGTCCCAGAAGCTGTCTGCCTCTGTGGTGCACACTCTCACCTCTTGTAACAATTCTTAAACTCTCATTCTTATTCACTTTTGTCTCAATGTCATAGCTCTTGTCTTCTTTCCATAATTAATATAATACTATTTTTAAATGTTTTTTATGAATTTCCTCTGTACCCAATTCATTTTATATTTTTCTCAATGTTTCTGAGTATTTTAAATTCCATCATATCCATCACAGAAAAAAGAAAGTAAAACTTCTAAAATAAGTGCCTATCTCATCACACATTTCCTCAGATTTATGTCTAAGGAAATCATTTGCCTAGAATACACATTTGTTATTAGCTGATCTCAGACAGCCATGCTTTGCAACAAATCTTCATGATATCTCTAATTTTGATTAAATATACCCTAAATCATATGCTTAAAATGTGGGACAGATGTGCTATAGAAATATAGCAAATATGAGTATCATAATACATTATGTAAACAGACAATAATGTGCTAAAAACATCTGCTGTGTAAAAGTAAACAACAACAACAAATATATAATGCACCATGTTGAGCAGGAATTTAATTCAGGATGAAAGTGCCCAAAATTATCTTTTAGGAAGTTACTTTTGATGTTATTTTCATATTGTGCTCTAATGAGATCCTTTCCCTATTACTGTACTTTATATTATACCCACAACAATATCTCACAGAAAATTGAGGTTTAAATTTTTTTATAGTATGAATGTATAACTAAGCTATTATACAGAGTTATATGTAGAAGTTATAGGTGCTTGTACTATAGGTACAGTTTAGGATAAATTCACTAAAAGAAATACTTTGAGATTGAGATGTCACTCAGTTGCTAGAGTGCTATCCTAGTATGAATGAAATCCTGCATTTGATCTGAAGTACATAAAACAAAGGGCATACCACAGGGCTGTAATTCCTGGTTTCAGGGGATTGAAGCAGAATGATCACAGTTGTATAGTTTTCATATGCATAGTAATTTAAAGACACCCTGAAGCCTATGAGAACCAGTATCTAAAAATTGATAAATAAATAAATTATTAAATAAATAAATATGGAAAAATTTCAAATTCTCCTCTTATATATCCACCCTGATTGTGGATAATTTGACTAATGATTGATGTGTGATCACCCAGCTCACTGTGGGTGGTGCTGCTCCTGGAATATAATATGAGGTTGAGCAAATCATAGTAACAAGTCCATAAGCAACACTCCAAGTTCTTGCCCTGAATCCCTGCACTGATTACTCTTCATGAAGCTTTAAGCTGAACACTTTCCCTTATGTGGTGTTTTTGGTTATGCTGCTTTATCATTGCAGAAATGGAAATCTAACTAACTTATCTTAAAATCAATTCTACTTTCCCCTTGTCATTTCGCTTTTAAAAACAATCCTAAACATATAAAAAATAGAACTTGTGGAGACCACCTCCAGTAGATAGGCACAGCCCCTGGACAAAGGATGGGGTCACCCACCCATCTCTTTTTTTTTTTTTTTAACCCAGAGATGTTCCTGTATAATGGAATAACAGGGACAGAGAATGGCACAGAGACTAAAGGAAGTGACAACCAGGAATGATCACACCTGGGGATGCATCATGTCTGCAGACACCAAACCCAACACTGTTGCTGTGGTCAAGAGATTCTTGCTTGAGGACAGGAACCAAGTCTGGCAGTTAGTGGGGAGATTTGGCCAATGACTAGCCAATGCAGATGTGGATGCTTGGAGTCAAACATCAGACTGAATTCAGGGAACCTGGTGGGTGTGCTGGTAGAAAGACTGGAGTAGCAGAGGGGGAATGCAACCCCATTAGAAGAACAATATAGGATGGCTGACTACCCAGTTCTCCCAAAGCTTAGACTACCAACAAGGAGTGTACCTGGAGGGATCCATGCCTCCAGAAACATATGTAGCAGAGGATGGCCTTGCCTGACAGCAATGGAAGGGGAGGTCCTTGGTCCCAGGGAAATTAAATGCTGGAGGGGTGGAACAGGAGAGTGTGGGTGGGTATGGGAGCACTCTCATACAGGCAAAAGGGAGGGGGATGGCAGATGTGGGATGGGTTGTTGGTTGAGGGTTAATGAGGAAGTGGAATACCATTTGAGATGTAAGCGAATGTAATGATTAATAAAAAGAGTGTAAATGTAGATTAACATTCCTCTAGCAATTAATAATATATTTGATTTTACTTATAAACATTAATAATATAATCTATTTATTTTATCTTTTCAGGTAGAGTATATGGCTCTTTTGATATTTAGACTGTTTTTGTGTGTCTTTTTAACCACAGCCCTCATCTTATAGGTTGTTAGAGATAGTTTACTCTGGAGCTATTTTGACTTACCATGGTCCAACATGAAACATTTTTAAGATTTTATAGTTTTGCAGAACAGAGAAAATGACTGATATACTACAGTTTAAAATGTGTTCATGGGTACATCAGAAAGTCAGATAGAAGGGTATAAGTGGAGTTATTCTTCAAGTCTAAGAGGTTATCTGATGACATTCTCAGCTTTTGGATGGATGGGAGCTAGTGCTAAAAGATTTGCAAGGGTTTTTTATTTTTATTTTTATTTTTATTTATTTATTTATTTATTTATTTTGGCTAATATCCACTTATTACTTAATACATAACATACATGGGTCTGAGTTACCTCACTCAGGATGATATTTTCTAGTTCCATCTATCTGCCTACAAAACTCAGGATGTCCTCCTTCTTAATAGCTGATTAGTATTCCATTGTGTAAATGAACCACATTCTCTGTATCCATTCTTCTGTCTTGGGACATCTAGGTTTTTTCCAGCTTCTGGCTATCACAAATAAGGCTGCTATAAACATAGTAGAACACAGGCCCCTGTGGCATGTGTGGGACAGCTTTTGGGTATATTCCCAAGAGTGGTATTGCTAGGTATTCAGGTAGATCTACTTCCAATTTTCTGAGGAACCTCCAGATTGATATCCAGAGTGATTGTGCCAGTTTGCAATCCCACAAGCAATGGAGGAGTGTTTCTCTTTCTCCACATCCTCTCCAACATGTGTTTTCACATGAAGTTTTGATCATAGCCATTCTGACTGTTGAAAGGTGGAATCTCGGAGTCCTTCTAATTTGCATTTCCCTGATGTTTAAGGACATTGAACATTAGTTTAGGTGTTTTTCAGCCATTCGAAATTCCTCAGTTGTGAATTCTAGGTTTAGTTCTATACCCCATTTTTTGATTGGGTTGTTTGGTTTTTGTTTTTGGTTTTGGTATTTTTTTTGTTTTGTTTTTTGTATTTTTTTTTGGATATAGTTTACAGAATTCAAATTGATCAACAAGCTGAAGTGTCCAAGTGAGGACCCCTCAGTCCCACTTGGGAGAGAGAAGAAAGAAATCAAAAGTGGGGAGGGAGGGAAGGACTTGGGAGGGAAAGTAGATGGGGTGGGGGAACAGTGGGGGATAGAGGGAAGTCTGCTCTGATATTGGGTGAGGGAAAAGTACTGAAGCACTAAGGACCAGCAGAAAGAATGTAAACAGGTAACCTCAGGAGATAGGAGGTTGGGGGGATTCCTTGAATGCACCAGAGACCTGGGAGGTGAGAGACTCCCAGGACTCAATGGGAGGGAACTTTGACAAAATGCCATATATAGGGAGGGGGAACTTATAGAGCCTACCTCCAGCAGGAAGACAGGACATCAAGTGAGGGATGGGGTTGCCATCCCACAGACACACCTCTGACCTATCATCGTTTCTGTTGGAATGAGTTATAGGGATGGAAATAGACGCCTGGGGAAATGAAGTTCCAGTGACAGGCCCAAAATGGGATCCAACTCAAAGGGAGTTACCAAGGCCTGACACTATTACTGAGGCTATGGTGTGCTTACAGAAAGGTATCTATCATGACTGCCCCCAGAAAAACCAAACAAGCAGCTGAAAGAGTCAGATGCAGTTATTTGCACCCATCCAATGGACAGAAGCTGCTGACCCCAGTTATTGAATTAGGGAAGGCTGAAAGAAGCTGAGGAGAAGGGTGATCCTGTAGGAAGACCAGCAGTCTCAATTAATCTGGACCCCCAAGATCTCTCAAACACTGAACCACCAAACAGACAGCATATTCCAGCTGATATGAAGCCCCCAACACACATACAGTGGAGGACTTGTGAGTTTGTGTTCATTCAGAGATGATGCACATAATCCTCAAGAGACTGGAGGCAGCAAGGAGTTTAGAAGTCAGGTAGGGTAGGGGCAGCGGCATCCATGAGGAGATGGGGTGGGATAGGTTGGAGGTGTGGGATATGGAGCAGGCAAAGGGTGAATGGGGAGAGGCAAGGAATGGAATATGGAGCGTGAAAAATGAACTGAAAATAAAATTAAATTAAATTTAAAAGAAGAAAAAATAAAGAAGTTTTCCAAGCATTTTCACAACACATTAGTTCTGATATAGAGTGAGCAAAGGGATAGCTTTTCCAGAAGACTAAAACTAGCTGAAGATAAGGTAATTAGTCTCTGAACCTGCAATGTTCCAACCTCTCCACGTTATAACAATTCCAGTAAGTCCAATGGTCTCCGCAGATACAGACTCCATCTAGGAGATTTTGTTCACAGCAAGATACAACATCATTCCAGAAATTTTCATTCACAGTTTCATGTTAGAGTGTTTAGCAAATTTTTTCTGTATCTTAAAAGTAATTTTAAGTCCAATTTCCTTGACAATTAATCATTTTGTCAATTGGTAATTCCTGAAACAAAATTGTCTTCAGTATATATTGTTTTATTAAATGTTGTCTTCATTTACATTTCAAATGCTATCCCCTTTCCAAATCTCCTCCCAGTAAATCCCCTATACCTTCCACCTCCCCCAGCTCCCCAACCCACCCTATCTTACCATACATTACATTTACTTCCAGAGTAATTTGTCTTTTGCTTTTAATAAAAATGATCAATTAATGGTAGATATTATTCTAATTTCTATTAATCATAATGTTTAAACATTTTAGCTACTTATTATTGGTACAACAAAACACAGAGTAGATTTCAGATTGTTCAAATTTATTATTTGCTTTAAATGACAAAGGACATGATTCAATCAAAATGTATTTTTAAGTATCTCAAACAAAATGAAGAAAGTTTTCAATGAAATATTATGAGATGCTATGCATGTTTCATGCCAGTAACTCTACAAGACTTTTTTGAGTTGTAGGCCAATTTGGACTATATAGTGAGTATTCTCGTTTGCATTTTTGTAAATTTGGCACAAAGGAAAGTTATCTGGGAAAAGGAAACTTAGTTGAAAAAAATGCCTCCATAGAACTGGGCTGTAGGAAAATCTGTAGGGTATTTTCTTTATTAATGATTAATGGGGGCAGGCCTAGTACATTGTTGGTGCTGCCATCCCATAAAAGTTGCCCCTGACATATATAAGAATTTTTAAGTAAGTCATGAGTAGCAGGACGTTTAGCCAGCATACCACTAGGTCCTCTGTATCAGCTCCTATCCACAAGGTGATAGGAGTGTGGCAGAATGTGACTAGAAATTTATAAGATGAAGTAATCCCTTTTCTCTTTAAATTGCTTTTGGTTTTAATATTTTATCACATCAATGGAAATCCCAATCATGTCATATTATTGGGACAGACCTGATCAAACTTTAAGAAGAGTTGGGGAAGGACTTTGGAAATTGAAGCTAGGGAGATAATTGAGTGCTTTGAACTTAATGACTGTTCTAGGCAGTATATTGAAACAATGAAGACAATGGAGCAGAGCCCTGGTTTGTGAAATTTCTGAGGGAAGTAAATACACAAGTCTGTTTTTGGTTTGTTTTGTTTTGTTTTAGTCTTTGTTGTTGTTGTTGTTGTTGCTGTTATTCTGTGTTAAGACTCTGGTTCTGATCAGCCGTGGATGGAGTATCAGTTATAATTAAAGCAAAATCAGCATCAATGAGGGGGAAAGGAGGTTCACACTGGCAAAGACTATAACTGGTATTACAACTGAACTTGTTAAAGTTTAAGAATTTTATAGTTAGTTGTGGTTTTGAAAGCATGAAGGGGTCATGTACAGTAATTTAAGATTGGCTCTTTGATGATAGTGTAGCATCAGTTGCAAATGAAGCTCCAGAATTGAAGGGGTCATGGAGAGAAGGTGATATTTGGCATTGTGCAGCAGTTAGAGTCCTTGTTGTAGGTTTATTGAAGCAACTGCTGAAATAGCAATAAAGGTAGAACAGAGTCCTCATGATTTTGAAGATTTCAGTACAATAAAACCACCACCATGGACAGCAACAAGTGTGCATTGTATCCTGCACAAGCCTAGTAAAGAAGCAGTGTAGTATGGAGGACAGAGTCTGTGAAGTGTAGCTTCCAAGACTCTTTGGAGACTAGAACATTATGAGTTCCTAAAGTATGAGTTTGGTGTTTACAATGTTGGACTGTGAGTTTACTTCAAGTTGATTACAACTGTGCCCCAGTATTTCATTTTTGGGAGTAAGTTTGTAAATTTTATACTAGTCAAGATAAATATTGAAGTATAAAAAAATTTTAGACATTTTAGAGACACTCTTTCTAAAAGGGAGATTTTGAATGCTTTAAAGCCATTGAATGTTTTTGAAGAAATGATTTTAATTGAGAAAATAGCTCCATTTGGATTGGCTTGTAAGCAAGTCTATAGGGAATTTTTTGATTAATTATTGATTTGGGACGGTCCAGTTCAACATGGGAATGCCACTCCTAGGTAGGTAGTCATTAATAGTATGAGAAAACAAGAAGGGAAAACATTGGGAGTAAGTCAGTAGGCAACATTCCTCCAGGGTCTCTGAATCATAAGTTCTAGCTTTGAACTCTTCTCCTGACTTCAAGAATAAACCAAATAAACCCTTTCCTCCCAAAACTGATTTCGGTCATAGTGTTTTATCAATAGAAACATAAAATAAGATCAAATATTTCTATGATTATATCTAACCAAGGATTTGAAGACTTATATAATGAAAACTTTAAGGCTTTTAAAAAATAAGTTAATAAAGACACCAGAAGATAAAAAGACCTGTCTTGCCCATAGATTCTTAGGATTAATATTACTATCATCCCACCATAAGCAATTTAAATTTTCAATGTAATTTACATCAAATTCCAGTGCAATTGCCCATAAAAATTGAAGAAAAACTCAAATTTCATACGAGAATGCAAAAGACACAGCATAATCCTAAATAATAATTAACAAAATGATCCTAAATTATTGAAATAGGATAAAGATATCATCATCCCAGATTTCAAGTTATAGTGCAGAACTATATTAATACAAACAGCATGGTACTGGTATACAGGTACATTGATCATGGAATCAAATTGAGGACCCCTGTATAAGCCAACATTACTATAGCCATCTGGTTTTTAAACAAAGATACCAAAACACACAGGAAAAATCAAGCATTTGTAATAAATATTGTTGCTCAAACTGAATATCTACAGGTTGAAGATGAAACTAGATCCTTTGTTCTCACATGATACAAATTCATTTTCAAGTAAATTAACAGATCCAACATAACTAATCTGATAACCTTAACCTGAAGTAGAGGAAGGCCAGATTTAAGGAATTCCTGAGTGAATGTATATTTTTGGCATGGTTACATCAAGGACCCCAGTTAATCAGCTACATTGAATGACAAAGCATTTCCTCTGCGAGTCTCAGAATGATGACAAAGCCTTCCTTAGAGTCTGAGTATATACAATGATCCAAAATCTAGCAAATGCATCTTCCTCTACTCAAATGTTTATAGCCTGAGTCTGCTCAGTTACATCCACAAAGATTCTGGCTAATGGTGGTGATCGAAATTATATTTTATCACATTCAAAATGGCTAAGACTTTTTTTAAAATGACTACAAATAATAACCTGGCTCTTGGGAAAGCATAACACTGACTAAATTTTAGTGGCAGTTCAAGCTGGTACAGCCACTATATAAATCAGAGTGGAGTTTCTGCAAAAAATTACAAATGTAACAATACCACTCTTAGAAACAAACATAAAATACTGTATTGTATTACAAAGACACCAGCATTTTCATGTTCATTGCTACTCTATTCAAAATATTCAGAAAATGGAAACTGCTTAGGTAACCACAAATTGATAAATGAATAATGAAAATGTGCTATCTTTACCTATTGGCAATATAACCCATCTAGTAAGAAAAATGAGCTTGTGAAATTTGCAGGTCCAATGATAAAACTTAAAAAAAAAAACAAAAAACAAAAACAAAACAAAAAACTATCACCCTCAGTGAGGTAACCCAGGCCAAGATAGACAAATAGCACATGTCATTTTTATCATTTATGGAGTTAGCTCAGGATCAGTGTGTTCCATTTGGAATACACAAATAGTCCATGAAATTAGTAATGAGCCATGATGGGAAGTTCAGGTGCCCAAAGAATGGGAGATAAAATGTAGTGATGTATAAAGGAAACAGGAAATAATGGAATAAGAATTGTTAAATAAAGTGGGAGACAGAAGGGCACAGTATAGGAGGGAATATGGAGATGGATAACCAACACTACAATTCTGAAAAAGTCATTTGAAAAACTACTACTTGAGAGACTTTCTATAATATAAAACACATGAACATGAATTTAAATAAAATTACTCTATAATGGGTCAATAATAACCACAATAAACATACACCATAGGTTAACAAATAAGAAATCCAGTGATAGAAATGGCTTTTCTCTATTGCTATTGTAGGCCCATGCAGTAGCAGAGACTCCCAAAATTACAAGCTATTGCATTGGTCTTGGTTGTGTTTCAGAACTTGATGGTAGGACCCTAATTGCTAAAGGTTCCATATGCTTTATTTGGAGAACATGGACAAATCAAGGTGGTACTTACCTAGAATCTTTATCACTACTGGCTAGCTTTGAAATTGCTGGAAGTTGTCATGTATTCTACTGGGGTAATAAATAGTAATCATTACTCTTAGTCTGCTGTGAACAACAAGGGCTACAATAATGATTATGTTGGCACGATTTGCCTAATGGTACAACTGATGCACAATTGTCATAGGAGTAAAACATATTTTCTGACTGTTTATGCTCTACAGGATAAAACCTATGCATGGCACCATTATTGGAGTTAAAATCTGTAATTAGAAAAGGCACAATCCCCAGAGAATAATGTCACATCAGTACTTTAATAAAAGGACATAGTATTAAACTGACTACTAATGTCGTATAATACATTATTTGCACAAATTTGTGCATTTATCAAACCCTGTCAGAACAGCAACTTTTTGGTCTCTGTTGATGAAGTTTAACACAGTGACCCTCAACTGGTCAACGTGCTGAGAATAAGAGACAGGAGAGCTCATCCCTATTTTAGATATCCGTACAACCCTCTCTTGCAAATGCTCAGGGCTAATAGGAGAAGAAGGATAGAAAAAATACAAAACTCAATGAATGACTACAAATAAAGAATGATTTCTGGACACAACAAGGGTATTGTTTATATGAACTTATTGGCTTTGACAGTATGCATAAAATCAAAGTTAAGTCCAAACCAGAAAATATCTAAACATGAAGATATGAGGTGGGCATGAGATTTTACTTCCATTGGGGGAGCTATTGCTCACTGATAGCTGCAGTGGGGAGAGAAAGATGATTTTCTTTAAATATGTGACTCCTGTTATGTCAACCACCTGAGAGAATATGGGCAACACAATTTGGATTCAGTGGACTTAAAAGGTAAATACACAAAGTTGGGTGGAATAGAAGAGATAGGTGAGAATGAAAAAAATATAATGAATCAATTTTTAAAGAATCAATAATAATAAACTAAAAAAGTACAGAATACCCAAGATACAGCCCACAGAACTCAAAAAGGTCAACACGCTCAAGTGCCAAAGTGAGGATGCCTCAGTCCCACTTGGGAGAGAGAAGAAAGCAATCACAAGTGGGGAGGAAGGGAGGGGGAAGGGAGGGAAGGAGGGAGGGACCTGGGAGCAAAAATGGATGGGAGGTGGGGTGGGGAGATGAAAACCTAATGTGGTACTGAGTGAGGGAAAAGGATTGAAGACATGAGGGCCAGCAGAAAGAATGGAAACAGCCAACTTCTGGAGATAGGAGGTTGGGAGGACCCTCCAGAATGCACAAGAGACCTTGGAGGTGAGAGTCTCTCAGGACTCAATGGGAGGGACCTTAGATAAAATGCCTGACAGTAGGGAGAGGGAACTTATAAAGTCCACCTACAGCAGGAAGACAGATCATTAAGTGAGGGAGGGTGTTTCAATCCCACAGTCAAAACTCTGACCTATAATTATTCTTGTCTGAAAGAGATACAGGGATAGAAATGGAGAGGATCCTGAGAAAAAGAAGGTCCAGCAACAGGCGCAAGGTGGGATACAGCTCAAGAGGAGGTCCCAAGGCCTGACAATATTACTGAGGCTATGGAGCACTCACAAAAAGAGACCTACTATGACCACATCAGGGAAGACTTAACAAGCAGCTGAAAGTGTCAGATGCCAATATTTTCACCCAACCAATGAACTTCTGCAGCTGACCCCAGTTGTTGAATTAGGGAAGTCTGAAAGAAGCTGAGGAGAAGGGCAACCCTGTAGGAGGACCACCAGTCTCAATTAATCTGGATCCCTGAGATCTCTTAAACACTGACCACCAAACAGACAACATATACCAGCTGTTATGAGGCCCCCAACAAACATACAGTAGCAGACTTCCAGATCTGTGTTCATTCAAAGATGATGCACCTAACCCTCAATAGACTGGAGGCCCCAGAGAGTTAAGAAGCCTGTTTGGGTGGGTGGTGGGGATATACTTGTGGAGACAGGGAAGTGGGGAAGAGGTATGGAATGTGGAACTGTCAGAGGCTGGACTGGGGGGAGGGGTGAGAATAAAACCTGGAATGTAAAATAAATTAAATAAAAGTCAAGATAAAATTTAAAAAGTAATAAACCACGGTAAAGTGAACTTACAAATATTTTCTCACTTATAATGTCCTCTATAGTCTGAGATAAAATAAAATTTTGTCTAATAAGTCTACTGTTATTGTTGAACCCATTCTTATTAATTGATGCTTTTTTGCATTATAGAGTGTCTCAAATTACCTGGATAAACTTGTAATAAACTAAGGAGCCATAGAACTGAGTACTCAGAACATAAGCATAGGGATTGCAAATTTAAGACCTGTCTGAGCTGCAGAAGGACTTCAAAATCACTTGGCACAACTTAAGTACACTCTTTCCAAAATAAAATATTATAAAGAAACCATGGATATAGTGTGGTGGTTAGGTACATTGCCTAATATCAAGATCTAGCACTGAAAGTATCAATAAAAAACTAGCAATAACAATGATGCAATAAGGAAACCAAATAATCACTCATCAGTGTTTTTAATTTTTTTTTTCTGTAGGATGAGAGATTTCAGACAGTCCCCTTATAGAGGACTTGGAAAGAGGAAAAAGAGTTGGAAAGAAGACCAAAAATGAAGGCAATACAATGATAAAATACAGGTGAAGAAAACAAAATGGAATTGAGACTTTTGGAGTGAAGGGAAGAACCTTCCAGTAGGGGAATAATCTGGGAATGGGAAATGATAAGAGTATCAGTGATCTACCTACCTATGCCTCACCAGTAATGGAATTCCACCTACATGTAGCTGTACCTGCCTTAAAAACAAGCAACCGAAAATCTATGGGTTCTTGTGGGGTCAACCTTGAGCATGCATACTTGCATGACAGGTATTTTACTAATTAATAAATTTCTTGTTCCTAGAATTGTGCAAACATTTTGATCCTTTCTTAAGTGTGGAGTGCATTTTGATTGTTGCATTTCAACTTTTACTTATAACTTGTTCTCTTGAATATTTAATTCTTTGTCATTAAAACAGTGTTATTGGTATTAGGTTTATCAAATTGTCAGAACTCATTAAGTTGTATAACATGAAACAGGGAAAAAGATATAACAAACTAAAGGATATATCTTAAACACATTTACAGACTTTTTTTTTCCCTGTTGTAAGACGAGTTTTCTTAGAAATTCAGAGAATGGAATTTAATGTTGTAATGGAAACATTCACAGTGTTAGAAGAAAATGATTTAAATTTTTTGAAGACCACAAATAAAATCTATCTTGTTTTTATCATTATTCAATTTAGGTTTGAATCTAAAAGTTCCCCACCACACATGAGTTTGTTACCTAGTATGTGCGTTTGCGCATACACACACACATGCACACACACACACATACACACACATACACACACACACTCACACACACACACACACACACACAAACACGGACACACGGACACATCCACACGGACACGCGGACACATGGACACTCACACTTAATTACATTTATCCAAATGGTAGCCCTGTTTTGTAGCTTGTGAAACTTTTAGAACACGGGGATGGACAAATGGACGGGGTGGGGTCTCTGAGAGTTATTCTAGCTCTGCTTCTAGTTCGACTAATTGCTTTGTGGTCTAGCAAGTGTTCTTAACTTCCAGGGAGCAATTCTGCCCTACCTTCTTTCCTATGACATAACTACCATACCTCCTGAGATAAGGGAAATAAACCTTCCTTCCATCCATTTGTTTCTATCTAGTGTTTTCTCACAGCAATGAGAAAAGTAACTAATACAATTCTTATTAGAGCAATTGTTTAGGTAACTAATTAATCAGTACCAACAAATCACAACAGTTTTTAGAAGCCAGGAAATTATGTAAAAATTTGCCAATTTTTTTTGTCCACCCTTACTAAGACAATTGATTCCTATGATGCCAGAAGATTCAAGCCCTTGAATTCTGTTTATTAAAAATTGTAATCAAACTGGCACATAAACCAAGTCTCTTAATTGTTTGTAAATAAATAAGCCAAGAAAAGAAAAACCTACTATAGGCACTCTCCTTAACTTTGCATAAATTGAGTCACAGGAGGAAATGTTATTTGTGAAATGAGGAATTATTTCTTTCAAGCACTGTGTCCTTGTGATATTTCCTAGCTATTGATTGCAAAGAAAGAAACCAGAGTCTTCTGTATTCTATTTCAGTGTCCTTCCATTTATTTGTACTGTGCAGAGTCCTTGGAGAGAAATTCCAGATTGCCATAAGGAAATTGCATTTTCTGGGTATAGATAAAATGGACACACTGAAATACTTCTGTGAATTCTAGTGGTTGTGATAGTCCTTGAATATGATTATCCAGATTCCAATGATATATGTATGGCCTGTGGAGGTGACTCACTCACTAAAAGGAGACAAGATTATGATCTAAAAAGGATACAAAATACACTAAAAATAGAGTTGAATTCAGCATAGAAATACACGATTCTAGAAATTGCCTTAGTAGTACCAAATACATGAATCAAAAGCAAAAGTCTTAAAAAATAATTTACCTTGTTTATTTTTTACCTGGCATTCCATATTTAGAATTTTATGCTTAAAGTAAACTAAAAATGTTCCAATTAATTTAATGTTCATATTATTTTTAAGAAGATGTTTTTAATTTCTTTTTATACCTATCAGCATGACTAAGATCAATAACACAAGTGACAGCTCATGGTGGCAAGGATGTGGAACCAGGGAATACTCCTCCATTGCTTGTGGAAATGCAAACTTGTACTGCCACGAAGGAAATCAATATGGCACTTCCTAAGAAATCTTTGAACCAATCTTCTTTAAGATGCAGCTATACCACCCTTGGGCATATATTCAAAGGACATTCTATCCTGCCATAAGGACACTTGCTCAACTATGTTCTGCCTTTATTCGTAGTAGTTAGAACCTGGAAATAATTTAGATGTCACTCCACCAAAGAATGGATAAAGAAAACATGGCACATTTACACAATAGAGTATTACTGAGCTGTTATAAAATGATGTCATGAAATTTTAAAGCAAATGGATACAAGTAGAAAAAAATCATCCTCCATGAGGTAACCAAGAAAGACAAATATTGAATCTATTCACTTGTAAGTATATATAATTTATTAAGTAAATGATAATGAAGCTACTATCCATAGAACCAAAGAAGTTAGATAAAGAGAAGGGGTCTAAGGGGGAACACATGTACCTCCCTTTGAATGGGGAACAGAATAGTTTTTTATGGGTAGACTGGGGGTGGAAAGAAATGAAAAAAGCAACAGGAGTCAGGAGGCAGGGGAGACGGGATGAAGGTAGAGGGTGTGGAAAGAGATGACTGGAACTGCTATCACGTTTTGTGGATGGATGTGGGAAACTAATGCAGTGGAAACATCTTAGAATCTAGTGATGCTAATGAGGAATCCTAGAAATGGGTAATACCTAATCTAAACTCTTGTAGCAAGCAAAAGCTCTCAGTGAAGGGACAGGATTGTACTCAGTTGAGTTGTTGGCTAAGGGGGTCCCATGAAACTCCACAAACAACTCAGTCTAATGTTAAGACAAAGAGTTCCTCTCTACAAACTACCTAGGGTAATATCCACAGAACTCATCGATCCTGGAGAATTGGAACAGGTGCCAACATGCTGCTAATTTCTTTGGTAAGGAATGTACTCTGTAGGCTATTAATATAGAAAATTGAAGACCAACCCAGCCTCAAAACTTTTGGCATATACTCTATCTTGCCTGCAAAATATACCAGGAAAATGATGTTCCAGAACTTGTGGGAGTAGCCAACAAATATCTGATTTGCCTTAAGGTCTTTGTTCCAGGAAAAGGAATGTATACATGACACTGCTTGGATAGCCAAGAACCAGAGATTAGAGGTGTTCTTGGAGGTTTAGATAGAATTCTGCATGAAAACCATATGGTCCTGGTTCTTTTTGTTTGTTTGTATATTTGTATGTTTGTTTGTATTTTTTTTATTTTTTTTTTAAGTTGGCAGACTTTTACTGACTGCTTCTATTTCTTTATGGGTTGTGGGACATTATAGATAGTTTATCTGATCCTGATTTAAGTTTTATACCTGATCTATGTTTATAAAATCAACCATTTCATCTAAATTTTCCAGTTTTGTTGAGTACAGTCTTTTGTGAAGCTGCTATATATGATCTCTCCAATATATTTATGGAGGCACTCAGAGAGCTATGACATTCCATCATAGTACTGCTTTTATCATGTCCCATAAGTTTAAGTATGTTGTGACTTTATTTTTTAAATTCTAAAATGTCTTTAATTTTTACCTTTATTTCTTCACTGACCCAAGATATAGAGATTTGTTTAGCCTTCATGAGTATGTGGAATATCAGTTGGGTGTATTTGTTATTGTAGACCAGCCTTAGTCTGTGGTAATCTGATGGGATACATGTGATTATTTCAATCTTCTTGTATCAGTTGAGGCTTGTATTGTGTCTGATTATATGGTCAGTTTTGGAGAAGATACCATGAGGCGAGAGAAGAAGTTATATTCTTTGGCTTTAGGGTAAAATGTTCAGCAGATATCTGTTAAATCAATTTAGTTCACAACTTCTGCTAGTTTCACTGTCTCTCTGTTTAGTTTCTGTTTCCATTAACTGTCCATTGGTGAAGATGGGATATTAAAATCTGCCACTATTATTGTGTGAGGTTCAATGTGTGTTTTGAGCTTTAGTAAACATTTCTTTGACAAATGTGGGTTCCCTTGCATTTGGGGTAGAGATATGCAGAATTGAAGGATCATTTGGTAGATTTCTTTTCTTTGATGTATATGAAGTGTTCTTCCCCCTCTTTTTTTGAAAACTTTTGATTGAAAGTCGGTTTTATTGGATATTAGAATTTGCACTCCACCTTTTTTCTTGGGACCATTTGCTTGGAAAATTTTCTTTCTAGCCCTTTTCTCTAAGGTAGTGTCTGTCTTTGTCACTGTGGTGTATTTCCTGTATAAAGCAAAATGCTGGGTCCTGTTTATGTACCCAGTCTGTCAGCATATGCCTTTTTTTTGGGGGGGGAATTGATTGATGTTGAGAAATGTTAAAGATGTGACTTTGGGGTACTGTTATTTTTGTTGTGGGAGTTGGTGTTATTTGCATAATAATCTTTTCTTTTGGATTTGTTGTGAGATTAGTTTCTTTCTTTTTCTTGTGTGCAGTTACCTTCTTAACATTGGGGATTTTGTTTTGCTATCATTTGTAGGGCTGGATTCGTAGAAAAATATTGTTTATATTTGGTTTTGTTATGGAATAGCTTGGTTTCACGATTCTATAGTAATTGAGAGTTTTGCGGGGTATAGTAGCCTGAGCTGGCATTTGTGTTCTCTTAGTGTCTATAGGATATTAGCCCAAGATCTCCTGGATGAGTCTCTCTTGAAAAATGTGATATAATTCTGATAGGTCCACCTTTATTGGTTTCTTGACTTTTTTCGTTAATTGCTTTTAATAGTCTTTATTCTGTGCATTTTGGAGTTTTCATTATTATTCGATGGGAGGAATTTCTTTCCTAGTTCAATCTATTTGGTGTACTGTAGGCTTATTGTATGTTTATGGGCATCACTTTCTTTTGCTTAGGGACCTTTTCTTCTATAATTTTGTTGAAGATGTTTACTGGCCCTTTGAGTTGGGAATCTTCACTCTCTTCTATACCTATTATTCTTACACTTGACCTTTTCATTGGATCTTAGATGTCCTGTATGTTTTGGGTTAGGAGATTATTGCATTTTACATTTTTTTTGACTGTTGTGTCAATGTTTTCTATTCTATCTTCTGCTCCTGAGATTTTTCTCTTCTATCTCTTGTACTTGTTGGAGATGCTTATATCCATTACTCTTGATCTCTTTCCTAGGTTTTTCATCCACAGGGTTGTCTCCCTTTGTGATTCCTTTCTTGTTTCTATTTCCATTTTTAGATACTGGATGCTTTTGTTCAATTCCTTCACCCATTTGCTTGTCTTTTTTCTGTGTTTCTTTAAGGGATTTGTGTGTTTCATCTTTAAGGACTTCTACCTGTTACCTAAATTCTGTATTTCTTTAAGAGAGTTATTTATGTCCTTCTTTAGGTCCTCTTTCATGATCATGAGATAGGATTTTAGATCAGAACCTCACTTTCCATGTGTGTTTATACATCCAGGGCTTGTTATGGCAGGAGAACTGAATTCTTATGATATCAAGTAGCATTGCTTTCTGTTGCTTATGTTCTTATGTTTGCCTCTTTTCATCTGGTTATCTCTGGTGTTAGTTAACTGGCCTTCCTGTCTCTGACTGGAATCTGTCCCTCATGTAACACTGTGACTCTGGGTGTGTCTAACCTACTGGGGGTTAATCTGGGTTCGGCTCCCAAACACAGTTGGGAACTGGATGGATCATGTCCTCAACTATGAGGGTGTTCCTGTGTCACCTAGGCCCCAGGCAGGTACCACTTAGGCTAGGTATTGAGGAAATAGTGATTGACTTACCTGTGAGCCTGCGTGTGTCAGAACTCCTGGAGATCAATAGGGAACAGGGTCTGTTCCTAGGCACAGATGCAAACTTTGCTATATTCTTTCGTCATTACCTTATCCAGTTTTCATCAGTATTTTTTCCAATAGGAACAGATGCAAAGAAGCAAAACCTGACATTATGCTGTGAGAAAGTCTAATATGGAGGTCTCCATCCTATCTCTCCCCTCACACCTTGAGGAATCCTTCAGAAGAGTAGACTCTGAATCACCTAAGCAAAGTGCATATGAGCCCAGAGACTATAGCAGAAGGCACAGGGACTATATTGATGTATACCATGTCCTATGTTTATGCAGTATATTAATTAGCTTAAAATATTATGGGACTTCTGACTATACGAATAAGTTGGTCTGACTCCTTTGCTTATCTTGGGATACCTTTTCTTCTGTTGGGCTGCTGTGTTAAACTTCAATATGCAAGTTTTCACTTCATCTTATTCCTTATTTTTTAAAAGTCATTTCTCTTCTTTCTTTCCCTTCTTTCTTTCCTTATTATTCTCTCATATATTGCAACCTGATCAAAGTATCTCCTTTGTCCACTCCTCCCAGTTCCTCTGTCCCCTCCCCTGTCCCCCAGACCCACACTGCATCTCTTTCCCTTCAGAAAAGGCAAAGCTTCCCAGGGATACCAACTGAAAATGAAATAAGCTACAATAAGATTAGTCACATATTCTCATATTAAGGCATGTGGCAATCCAGTAACAGGGAAAGAACAGGAAAAGGAGTTAGAGACAACACTGTTGGATATAACTCTAAACCATGCTCCCTCCTGCTTTTGCTCTTGCAATGGGGAATGCACTGCCAAAATTGAATGCTTGGCTTGTCCATTCCTCTTGGTTTAGCTCTGAAAACAGCCAGCTAGCACCTTTCCTGGAGCTGTGATCATGCTCCCAGCTCCTCCCAGCTTAGATACAGGTCAATTTCAACAATCCCCCAACCCAGGAAAGCTGGGCCACCAGTAAACACCCAGTCTTCTCTCTTTCTCTGCCCACCTTTGTTCCAGGGATGGAAAACACTAGACAGCTTTATTATTTTGAAATGTGCCAGATAACACAATTGCTAGGCCACAGAATCTCTTGTGCTAACCTTATCAGCTAGCCTATATCAGCCAACAGCCAGTCTCAGAGGCTACAGGTTGTAGCTACCTCTTACATGATTGCTGTATGTTTCTCTGTCCAAAATCTGCCTGGAAAAAAAAAACCAAAAAACAAACAAACAAACAAAAAAACCCTCTCTTATTCCTCCTCATTTCTTCTACCTGGGCCCCAGAAATCTCTTTACCCTTTGCTGAGCAGTTGACTTTCATGTTCTTTATTGACCAAATCAATAACCAAGTAGGGAACCAGATTTTAATATCAGCTCCTCCCCCTACACAATACCCACCCTCCACTATAAGGAGTCTCAGACGAATAAACTAAACAACTGTAACATATATGCATAGGATCTGGCTTAAACTCATACAGGCTCCCTGATTGTACCTTCAGTATCTATGAACCCTGTGAACTCTGATTAGTTGATCCTATGGCCCATGTCCTTGGGTTGTTCTTTCCCTCTCTTCCTCCTATAGTCCTTCCTCTCTGTCTTCTGGAGGATTCTCTGAGATTGCTCTAATGACTAAGCTCTTGATTTTTGCATCTATTTCCATTTGATGACAATTGGGCTAGGCTTTGGCTTATGAGTAGAGCAGAATATCATAAAGAATAATTTCATTAACTTTTTTTTTGCTTCTATTGCCAAGCATGTTTGGTCTATTTTGTGTCACTGTACTATCTAGCCTATGATTCCTGGACATTTAGGCAGTGCTAGAAATGGCTTCCCTCTCAAGGAATGGGTCAAAAATTATACAAGGCATTTATTGTTATATATTAGTTCATGTTTGCTTATTATACAAGGCATTTATTGTTATATATTAGTTCATGTTTGCTATCTCTTAGAAGCTTATTCTTTGCTAATGAGGGATAGAAGGAATTGGGTCACAAGGAGAGGAGAGGTGATAAGTTAACTGGTAGGAATAGAAGGATGGGAAACTGTAATTCAGATGTATTTTATGAGGAAGGAATCTGTTTAAATAATAATAATAATAATTAATAATAATAATAATAATAATAATTTTGAAATGATTAATTTTGGATAGTCATTTTATGGAGGGTGAAACAAATGAAATGTATTTTGCTGACCTATTTATATAAAAGAAAAATTAAAATAAAATATAGAAATACTGTATTATTTCATTATTATGTGTCAAGTATTTAAAATTTATGGAATTCTACTCAGATATTAAGAATGAAGTCTCTAATAAAAATTTTAATAAATGGGGTACAGAGCCAAATGAATAATTCACAACTGAGGAATTTTTAATGGTTGAGAAGCACCTAAAGAAATGTTCAAAGTCCTTAGTGATCAGAGAAATGCAAACCAAAATGACACTGAGATTCCAACTTACACCAGTCAGAATGGCTAAGATCAAAACCTCAGGTGACAACACATGTTGTAGAGGATGTGAAGAAAGATGAACACTCCTCCATTGCTGGTGGGATTGCAAACTAGTACAACCACTCTGGAAGTCAATCTGGAGGATCCTCAGAAAATTAGAAATAAATCTACTTGAAGACCCAGCTATATCACTTTTGGGAAAATGCTGAAAAGAGACGCCAGCATGCCAGAGGGGCACATCTTCCACTATGTTTATAGCTGACTTATATGTGATAGCCAGAAATTGGAAACACCTAGATGTCCCAAAACAGAAGAATGGATACAGAAAATGTGGTTCATTTACACATTAATCATATTTAAATTAAGTCACAACTTGAACAGTTTCATATAACCATGCCTTATTGATATTTTAAATTATCTTATAATTCAGGGATTCATATTAATCTGTGTTTGAATTTGTCTTTACGTTTTAATCAGTTCTATTTTTTAGTCTATATTCCTATTTTGTATCTGAGACTTTTCCTTTCTTGACTATTTTCATTTATTTCTTTTTATTGGATCAGTTGAAATTGCGTTGAAGTTCAAAGAATTGGCACATTATTTTACCTCTAAATCTACTCGTTTTTATTATAGTAAAAATATTTTTTTTAAAAAACTTTGCATGATTCTAAATTATTAATTGAGGCCACAAGAAGTCCTTTTGTAGTATGTATAGACTGGACATCTGCATAAAACATGCAGAGCATACATTCTTACTCAATATTTTACCCTAGTAGTGTATTTCTTGACAGAAAAAGATAAAGTTTGAGGAAAAAAAATCTTAAATGTGAGTTTCAATTTTGATTTGTGTTTAAATATTCCCACTAGTTAAAATTCTTTCTATATATGTTTAGATACTTTAGATATATTTTGTATTGTCATAAAAATAAATTATGTGATTGTGTGTGAGAGAGAAAAGGAAGACAGAGAAGAGGTAATGATTTTGATTTAATTGTGACATGATTCAAAAATGAATAAAATGAATTATAAAATATACAATAAACTGTGCAAAGCTTACATTCAAGAAATTAACATTCATAGTTTTTTTTTTCTGATGTAGGTAATGCTTTTATAAGTCTTTCAGCTTATCATTTTACCTACTAGATTCAGTTCCCACTATGAAGCAACCTACAATTTTTTTTCTATGCTTACTTTAGATTTCTAGAGCATGTGGTCTCACTGGAAATGACAACTGTTATTTGGGAGGTGGAGCTGAATATTGAACTAATTGAATCACAGTTTTAGATTGTATATATGTATATATATATATATATATATATATATATATATATATATGATATATTCTTGTTCATAAGCATAGTAAACATAGTATCTTTACAATAATGAGGACCTGGTTATGGTAGTTATGGTTTCTGATCAAAAGAAGGATTTCTCAAACTGTTAGTTTCATTGCTTATGACACCCTGATCATTTTCTAACCCTTGTAAATCAATAGATTACTGATATGGCCCTTAACCATCCATTCTAAGCTAGGATGTCAACTGTGTGGGAATTATTTGATATAAATTGTCTAAGGATCAATTGAAAAAACAATATGCTTTAGCAACTTAAAAAATTTTCTTTCCTTCAGAACTTTTAGAGCTCTACTAACCCATATACATTGTAGTTAAAGACAAGATAAAATGGACTGACTTTTTAGTAATTATTTCTAAAAAGATAATTCAATCTTTATGTAAAACATTTACAGAATCTTTTTGAAAGTTCATGTAACTACTATTTAATGATATTCTTAGTGAATGATTTGAAATGTTCTTGAATTGCTGCTGTAACATAATTTGTTTGCCTAAATTATTGAAAATATTTACAAGTCTTGATATGATTACTATGTGAACAAATTTCTCACATGAATTGTTCTGCGATGTGGATATATTTTAAACACAACAGAAACAATTACAAATGTCTAATAAATATCATTATTGTATCTAATAACATGAATAATGTCTTTTAGTACATACTATTGATTGAGATGTATGTACTTTACATTATGAAATACATGTGTGTAGTCTATTTTCCCTGGTGGTCCAATTTACACTTTTGTACATGGTGAGAACCAATACACTCTCAGAAAATATAACATACTTCTTTACATCAAAATGTAATTGCAAAGGTTTTATTTGTTTCAGTTGGGAATGTTCTACAGTACAATAGAAATGAAAAAGGAAAAAGAAAAAAAGAAAGCATTTTTGGTTGTTATTGTTCTTATAGAGCTGCTGAAAATATGTAAGTTATGACTATTTTGTGGAATGGTGACAATTTCACACTCAACAAATCCCTGTACAACAGAGCTGACAAAAATAAGAAAATATCTAGTATATAAAGAGAGACTATATTGGGCCAGGAAATACACAATGCATTTGAAAATACCGATAAAATATTTTATTTTGTAAAGATATATTTCATCTTTGTGTGCAAGTGTTTTGACTTTATGTATGTGTATATACCACACACAGTCCTAGTGCCCCAGAAGGCAAGAAGAGGGGTTTAGATCTTGTTGAAACTGGAGTTATTGTTGGCTATGAACCACCATGTAGGTTCTGGGGACTGAATCTAGGTGTTCTACAAGAGCAACACATGTTCTGAACTACTGAGAAATCTGTGCAGCCACAAATCATCATTATTAGTACTATTATTAATCATCTTAGTTGTTTACATTTCAAATATTATCCTCCTTCCGGGTCTAGCCTCCACAAACCCCCATCCCATTCCTCTCCCCTTTGTATCTAAGATAGTGCTTCTCCACCCACCCATTTCTGTTTCACCCCTCTAGCATCCTCCAATGCTGGGGTATCAAACCTCCACAGGACCAAGGGTCTCCACTCCCACTGATGCAAGATGAGGCCATCCTGTGCTGTATATGTAGCAGAAGCCATGTATCCATCCATGTATACCCTTTGTTCGGTGGATTAGTCACTGGGAGCTCTGAGGAGTTCGGTTAATTGATACTTTGTCCCTCTTATGTGGTTACAAGCCCCTTTAGCTCCTTCATTCTTTCCCTGTCTCTTCCATTGTGGTGCCATGGATAGTTAAATGGTTCTCTGTAAATATCTTCATCTGTTTTAGGCAGGTGGTGGCAGAGTCTCTCAGAGGACAGTCATATCAGGCTCTTGTCTGCAAGCACATCTTAGCATTTAAAATACTGTTGAGATATGATGTCTGAAAATTGAATGGGTTGCATGGTGGGACCTTTCCTTCAACCTCTTTTCAACTTTCTTTTGATGGCATGTATGTATTGCACTGTCTTGTTATAAAGTATAATGAATATAGACAATAAAATGTGAATGAACTGCTTCAAAGTATCTCTAAAAACTTAGTTATAATGAAGTTTTCAAAATTATATATTAATTCTTAAGCTAAAATATTTTTTTTTATTTTTCTTTGTGTTCTGGCACAAAAGAATTAATATTGTCCTGTGTCTGAAATAGAATAAACTTGGCTAATGGTTTATTCCTTCTCAAAGGGCATGATTCATATTTATCTAAAATGTGGTAGGTAGTGAGTATTAGGGATCATAGTTTAAGAAGTTAGTATCATCATCTTGAATTATAAAATATATTAAGAGCTATAAAACATAAATAGTATTAATTCTTAATAATAGAAATGTGTCATAATTCAGTCAGTTAATAGCAATACCAACTCAAGTAGTGACTAGTTTACAAATAAATGTTTTACAGTTGTCCTGTTGAATGAATAAATGGTGTTTGAAAAACTCTTAGTTGGGTATATAAGTTCCACACTATTAAAATAAACCGTTAATTTTTGCTTAAAATTAGGATACATAATAGTACTTGGAACTGTTCAGTTTACGAATTAAGCATATATTAATTTAAGTTGGCATTTTTCATTCTTATCATGCTCTGAATTTAAAATATTAAGTTAAGTCTGTCTCTTCAACCATTACGAACCTATTTTTATAAATATAAAAGAGGTACAATGACATTATCTTCTTTACAGGAGTTTTGGCACATTGCATAGAATAGGCTATGAAAAGTAACAACCACAGAGGAATACACCTTTGCCTCACTGCTATTATGGACATCAGATATCCACTTTATATTTCAGGGGAGTTACAGAGATGGTGAATTGTTCTATTTATTGACTTCCTTCTATCTGCTAAGATTTGGGATACAAAGCTCAATTCAATCCTCTTCCTATACTTCTGTCACTTATAACCACATGCAAAATCAAAACTGTATTTTTGGCAAAGTTGTTATTGAAAGCCACAAAGCAATAAAAGGAAATGGAAAATGTAACATGGGTAGTAATAGGAAAAGTTTTGTTAATAATCAAAAATAAAACACATTTTGTACTTATTAGCTAAGACTTCAGTTGAAAAATGGGGTAGTACATGGACATTGTATGTATTGTAGGATTGTGTATTGTGAGATATATCTTTAAAAGGATTTGAAGGATTGTTAAGTGTAAGCAATTAATTTCACATAGGTGAAATGAAAAGCTATTTGGAAACCATTGCTTTGCTGAAATATAATAAGTTGCAAAACTAGAATCTGTCTATAGGTCTTTTTGATCTATTAAGGACACTGTGTTCTTATTCTAAGTCAGGTGGTATTGTCACTGTATTTTCTAAAATAATTTATTGGAAAGAAAATTAACCTAAAAACATAAAATTTTAATCCTATCCAATTATTTCTCTTAAATTACATTCCCTTACTCTCTTACCTCTGGCTTCCACCCACATGTTTATATGCATATGTCACCCTCATATACCTGTATATATGTACTTACGCAGCAAATCACATGCACAAATTATTATTTCTACCATTCAATACTGCCCCAGCAGAAATTGAGTTATTATTTTCAGAATAAATATTCTGAGACATTTTGATTTTTAATTACTATCTTAGTGTCATATCCGGTATATCAATAGGAAACTATGGTAGGGACTACAAACTCTTCTCATACAGTTTGTCAATGATGTCATTGCTAATGGATTCTTCAAAGTATAATTAATATCTGTTTTACTAGTAGACAGCTAAGGAATTGCAAACAAGAATATCATTAATATTCTGTGCATTTTAACAAATTACTAAATTACTAAATACATGTATGAAAATACGTAAAGAGAAGTGAATCTGTGGGGAATAAAAGACAATCATGACTATTCTATGTTAATGCTAACTTTGAAAGTGAACTCGCCATTTACTAAAAGCACTGCTTGCATATTTAAAAAAATATTCTTTAATATTTTCTTACAGTCCAGACCTTATCCCCCTCCCAATCCATCCTCTTACTCTTCCAGATCCCATACATGCTCCCCCCATCTACAAAAGTATGCCCCCCTCAACTACACAAGACCTTTCTACTCCCTAAGGTCCTATGTTTTGTTTTTGTTTTTGTTTTTGTTTTTGTTGTTGTTTTCTTTTGTTTTTTGTTTTTTGTTTTTTGTGTAGCCATGGTTGTCCTGGAACTCACTCTGTAGACCAGGCTGGCCTCGAACTAATAAATCCTCCTGCCTCTGCCTCCCAAGTGCTAGGAGTCCCAAGTTTCTCGAGGGTTAGGTACATCTTCTCTCACTGAGTCCAGTCCCGGCAGTTCTCTGCTGTATATGTTTTGCGGGACCTCATATCAGCTGGTGTATGCTTCCTGGTTGGTGGCTCAGTTTTTGCTAGATCCCAGAGGTCCAGGTTAGATGAGACTGCTGGTCTTCCTATAGGGTTACCCTCCTCCTCAGCTTCTTCCATATTTTTTCTTATTCAACAACATGGGTCACCAGTTTCTGTCCATTTGTTGGGTACAAATATCTGCATATGACTCAACTGCTTGTTGGACCTTTTGGAGGGCAGTCATAAAAATCTTCATTATTTGGCTAAAAGTTGAAAGCTTTTAGGGTTACTTTTGTAAGACATCTAACTAGTCTTAATCATGAGAGGTCAGCCTTCATGAACCACTTATCCCACAAAGCCTCTACTTATAAAATTAGAGTATTACAATTTCCCAATATGAACTTGGGGCAAATGCAAGTATCCAGACAGCAGTATCCTCTCTGGTCCACAAAAAGACAGGTTTTTCTCAAATATAAATTGTCTTTCAGTCATTCCAAAAGTGTCTCAAATTTTGACTAGTCCCAGCTTCAACTCTGAAATCTTAAGTCATATCTTAACATAGATATATATTAGTACTGAAGGTATGGTATGTCGTGAAGCAAATTATTCCTCAATTGTTAAGCATATGAAATTGAGCATGTTATGTGTTTCCAAAATGCAACAATAGAAAAGATACACATTAAACCCATTGAAGAAGGAAATAATAGGAGGGAATAAATGAATAGCATCACCAAGTAAGGATACAATCAAGCATAGAAAACTGATTTTATACCTCTAATTTCTGGACTGGAGTTAAAGGTAGGCACCTACATTCCAGAAAACCTGTAGAAGTAATATTACCCCAAAGAATTCATTAGTTTTTTTAGCTGATGTATCTTTGTGCAGCTACCTTACCACTGACATTGCTCTAAGTTGTGTCTTCATAGTTCCCCAAAGCTTGATTTAAATGTTAGTGGCTTAACAGGTCTATTGTTTCATAGTCCATCTCACCTACACAGCTCTCAGAGTCACTGCTTTAAGGTGTTCTGAATTTGCTTTATGCTTATAAATGTGTCTGGACCCATGATGGAAGTGACAGCTATAATGATTTCTGAATTACCTCTAAAATCATTCTACCATTACATTACATGCTCATTACAAGTTCCAATTGATGACAGATTAATCTATTACATAGGCATTTGGACACACATAAGTGTTCTCATCTGAACATATTTTTTTGTGAATGTGTGGAAAAGATTTCACATATTTATGTTCTGTTTCCACTTGAATGACAGTTTACATTTAAATAATTTCTCTTCTCTCATACTTTATTCAGAGTAGTCAGAGAAACCAAACAACATATTTGATACATAAATGTTTCTTCACCCAAATCCAATTTTGTTGCTCATAAGGTACATCTTCCATTATATCACTCTAAACTCAGTCAAGTAGGAAAAGTCTCCTTTTCTTTGTCCAAATAGTATGTTTCTAATTTCATAAAAGACTGCAACAGGGTGGTTTATAACCATCAGTCTTTAGTCATTCTCTTTGACTACCACAGAGATGTTCTCTATAACATTGTAAACATTGTTCATAGCTATGATTTTCATCTGCAACTTCAAGATATTGACATTTTAAAGTCGGTTCACGTTACTGAAAGTAGAGATTCTACAATGAGCACCTGAAGAACTCTGGCCAACACATATAACACAGTTCTAAAGCCATGCTATCTTTTCCAGTATTAGTTACAGAAAGCACTCTTTTTTGTTTGTTTGTTTGTTTGTTGTTTGTTGTTTTTGTTTTTCAAGACAGGTTTTCTCTGTGTAGCCCTGGCTATCCTGGAACTCACTTTGTAGACCAAGCTGGCCTCGAACTCAGAAATCTGCCTGCCTCTGCCTTCCAAGTGCTGGGATTAAAGGCATGTGCCACCACCACCTGGCTTTACAGTAAGCACTCTTACATCCTGGTACCTGTTTTGTTTTAACTTCTCATGAGTTACAGGCTAGAAATTCAGACTAAATAAAGTACAAGTAGATTACCTGCCAATTAAAGAATAGATTCCTTATGAATATCCATTTTTACCTTCTTTTCATAAGAAAAATGAGATTAGCTAGCTTTGTAGGATTTTTTTTTCATAAATCCTTGGTTCTAATTAGAGGGCCCTACTGTCATCAAGAGGTAACCAACTTGCAAAGACCCAAGAAGTGCATTTTCAAACCCATTACTTATTATTAAAATTTCAGCATATACACTTTGATGGTATATAAATATTCAGACTATAGCACAGAGATTGAAAAAAAATACCTTTAGAACAGTCCCAGCCACCTATTAAATTTCAAAGAACAAAGCCAGTATGTAGAATTTGAGATAGAAAAAAATAGTGATGGAAAAAAAGTGAGAAGATTAAAAAAAAAAAAAAACATAAAAAACACACTTCAGGGGCTGGAGAGATGGCTCAGTAGCTAAGAGCACTAACTGCTTTTCCAAAGATTACGAGTTCAATTCCCAGCAAGCACATGGTGGTTCACAACCATCTGTAATGGGATCCGATGCCCTCTTCTGGTGTGTCTGAAGACAGCGGGTATACTCACATATATAGAATAAATCTTAAAAAAAAAAAAAAAAAAAAAACTTCAGTATAGTAGCTATATAACCTGCATTTGAAATTTTATTCATTTTTTAAGTATTATTCTTTTCATAGAAGTGTGTATTGGAGAAGGCAAGGAGCCTGTGCTATTTGTAATATTTCTTTTTCTATTGGATATTTTCTTTATTTTCATTTCAAATGTTGCCCCTTTTCCAGACTACCCACCCCCAGAAACCACCTATCCTATCCCTCCTCCACCAGCTTCTGAGAGTGCTCCCCCACCCACCCAAGTCCGCTTCCCCAGCCTCGAATTCCCCTATACTGAGGTAATGAGCCTTCACCGGACCAAAGACCTCTCCTCCCTTTGATGCCTGACAAGGCCATCCTCTGCTACATATGTTGCTGGAGCCATGTGTCCCTCCATGTGTACTCCTTGATTTGTGGTTTAGTCCTTGGGAGTTCTGGAGGTCTGGTTAGTTGATATTATTGTTCTTTCTATGGAGTTGCAAACCCCTTCAACTCCTTCAGTCCTTCCCCTAACTCCTCCATTGGGGACCCTGTGCTCAGTATGATGGATAGCTATGAGCATCCACATCTATATTGGTCAGGCTATGGCAGAGCCTCTCAGGAGACAGCTATATCAGGATCCTGTCAGCAAGCACTTCTTGACACCAGCTATAGTGTCTGGGTTTGGTGACTGTATATGGGATGGGTTCCCAGGTGGGGCATTCTTTGGGCATTCTTTGGATGGCCTTTCCTTCAGACTCTGCTCCACACATTGTCTCGGAATTTGCTTCTGTTAGTATTTTGTTCCCCTTTCAAAGGAACATCTACTTAAGGGTTTGTGATATATATTCTGTTCTTGTTTCAAAGGCCTCTGAGCACAGCTCAGGCTTTAGAGTTAGGACTATTGTCTTAGTTAAGGTTTCTATTGATGAAACCTTATGATGAACACTGAGACCAAAAGTAAGTTGGGAAGGAAAGGGCTTATTTCATGTTATGCTTCCACATCACAGTTTAGATCTAAGTGAAGTCAGGGCTAGAACTCAAAGTAAAAATCTGTAGGCAAAAGCTGATGCAGAGGCCAAAGAGGAGTGCTGCTTACTTACTTGCTCCTATGATTTCCTCACCCTGATTTTTTTCTATGAATATTTTTATTAGATATTTTCTTTATGTACAATTCAAATTCTATCTCTTTTCTCCATATCCCCTCCAAAAACATTCCTATTCCATACCCCCTCCCTCTGCTCACTAACCCACCCACACCTGCTCCCCTGTCCTGGCATTCCCCTACAGTGGGACAGTGAGCCTTCACAGGACCAAGGACTTCTCCTCTCACTGACGTCCCACAAGGCCATAGTCATATGCGGCTGGAGCCATGAGTACCTTCTTGTGCACTATTTGGTTGATATATACATACCCCAGGAACACCTACTCAAGTGTAGCACCATTCATTCTGGCATAGGTCTTCCTACATCAATCACTAATTAATAAAATGCCCTACAGGCTTGCCTACAGGCCAATTTTATGAGAGCATTTTTTTTCAATAGCAGTTCTTTTCAGACAACTTGCTAGCATTTTGTTTAAAAAATTAAGGCAGACCATTCATTTGCTGTTAGCAACAGACAACAAGATTTATTTTATATAAAAACAATGTACGGCCAGGCGTGGTGGCACACACCTTTAATCCCAGCACTTAGAAGGCAGAGGCAGGCAAATTTCTAATTCGAGGCCAGCCTGGTCTACAGAGTGAGTTCAAGGACAGCCAGAACTATACAAAGAAACCCTGTCTCAAAAAAAAAAAAAAAATACAATTAAGCAAAGCTGAAGAATACTGAGAATATATAACTTTCTTCTCAAATATATTTGGACTTAATGATTTTGGGACATTGTCTGATTATACTGAAAATTCAGTAAGCTGTAACACAGTTCAACAATGATAAGTTAGCATTTGTTTTAGACTTCAGCATGTTGAATATGGCAGGATATATATATATATATATATATATATACACAACTTTCAAAGTCTTTGATCACACTTAGGAAATTTATGTGAGCTATTCCAGTCAATTATATGTCAATTATATCATATGCCTAGCATCATTCATTATCAAAGGGATGTATGTTTCAATGTTTTGACTTACTGAGAGGACTGCATGCATTTTAATGATAAGCTTTTGCACATAGCTCAGTAAAATCAATTTTAAAATATGTAAATGTTTTCTGGAAAGTTCATAGTTTTCTTAAGGTTTGGAAAATTAATTATGATTTTTTAAGTAATAGTAGTTAAACTTAGAAATATGTAATATCTAGACTTTGACCTTTCCCAATGTACTTCTTGTAATGTTCATTAATTTTTTATATTCATTTACAAGTTCTTAGAATGAGCAAATAGTTTCTCTACGATGACCTCACTCACTTTCAGCACCCTAGGAAGCAAGTTATTAGGTTTTACAGATATGAATGCATCAAAAATACTTAAATTGCTTTTTACCAAGTGCTGTCATAAACTACTGTGCTGCCACTTTCATAAACCTCATTATTAGTACCTGTCCTCCGTAACTATAAATTAAAACAGTAAAAATATCAACAATTGAACATTAATTTTTACTTTATCTCACACCTTGTCTTTCTTTTGACATAATTGCTTTAAGATTTTACAAAATATGATCTTTTCTTCTTCACGCCTGATTATATATGAATAGTAGAAAACTCTATACTTCACTATTTTAAAAGTCATTCTATCTTATTTTCTTTGTCTCTATTAAATGGTATTTAATAATATTTTTTCTAATCTAATAAAACTTTAAATTTCCCAGGTATAAAATTTCATCAAACTTTAAAAGTTATGCAATTTTGGAGAATATTTGTTAAATATATGAAACATGGTGTTGTTTCACTGAAGGTTTTTCCTACTAAATAGAAGAACAGTAAAGAATAATAAATTTATAGCAATTGTGCTTTGATATTTTCTCAGTCATTGTTTAATTTATATAAAACTGCCTAATCTTTTATTTTTTGATGGCCTTATTTTTATATTTCTATTAAGTTGTTTAGGTTTAAAAAGAATCTTAATCTATAATTCTTCCCTTTGTTTTACTAGTAGAGACATTGGGACTTCCTCTTTATGGTTCTTAGACTCACTTGTAAAATAAATTAAGAATTTACTCAAATGGAAACTCAAGGACAATATCATTATAGTTTTGTAATAAAAATTTATGCTGGGTAATCTGTGAATCTTAATTGTCACCCAAAGTGAAGAATGGAGAAAATATGGGAATGAGAGCCATGCTAATTGTGTTAGATTGGCACAGATGCCAGCCACGTGCTGAACAAGATCCTACATGGTAGAGAAGGAAGTTTTTTTAGAAGAAGGTTCAAAGTGGTAGGAAAAACATACTTCAAAAAATTTAGAAAGCAGAAAAAGGAAATTTACATTTTTCTTTCAAATTCAGAAAAATGTGCAGACTTACAAAGCTGAAAGTGACTATTTTGGGGGAACAGAAATTCTGGGAAGAAAAAGTGAATCATCTCATAAAATGACTAATTATTCCTTCCATATTTTTCTTCCTGAGGGGTGGCTCCTTGGTCAGGTTATTGAGCTGGCTCACTGGAGTGTCTCTTAAGGAAAAAATAAAGGCTGTGTGCAACTAGCCCTGAAGGCCTGTGTTTTCTTTAACCATTTTGTGGTAGCACATTAAATAGTTGTGTTTAATGACACTCATGTCACCAAGTTTAATGCCCATTGCGTCTATTTATATTTTTATTGTATGGTAAGTTACTCCATGATGTATTGTGACTAATTTCTGTTACTAACTTGAATACATCCAGAATTAGGTAAAACACAAACAATTAGCATGAGCATTTCCTCTGTGAGATTTTCTCTACCAGATATGGGAAATGAGAACATTAGTTGTTAAAATAGTCAGAAATTTATAGTAGAAGACTAGATAAACTGATATGGGAAAAGAAACTTTACTTTTTGTGTGCTTGCCCTCACTCTCACTGGGAAGTTCTTCCATTCAGTTACTTTATTTTATTTTTTGTATATGAGAATGTTATCACTGACACAGCAGAAAATGGCATTGGATCTCATTACAGATGGTTGTGATCCATCATGTGGTTGGTTGGAAATAAACTCAGAACCACTAGAAGAGCTCCCAGTGCTCTTAACCACTGAGTCAGCTCTCCAGACATATCCACACAGTTTTATGTAATGAAAAACTACCACTTCTCTGCTTTTTAAACAGCAAAGCTTTTGCAGTGAGAAAAAAAAAAAAACTAAGAAAAAAGATTATAATAGGTTCTGTTACCTAGGTGTGTCAGTTATTTGCAATCATATATTTGGTTTTAATTATGCCAAAGTGATAAGATGGTTTAAAGCTACTAGAAATTCTGATATGCTAAATAAAACATATAAGCATTGTAGATATTTATTGACTTATATCTTCAATAATGTAGAACTGAAGTATTCTAGCAAAGGCCAAAAGCAAACTGAAAATTATATGGATGTTCATGTTAACTACTTAACCTTTTTGGATAAAGGGATCTTAATGTATTGCATTTGGATTTTTGAAACTAAATTGTGATATACAAAAGAGAAAGTGAAATCCATATGAAAAAGCTAGGTGTGTGATTGTATTTTAGGTTTCACTAAATAGTAGAAAGTTCTGTTTTACATAATCTTCAAAAGCACGGAAGTGACATTTATAGAAACTTAAGTCATGAAGATTAAATCCTTTTGCATTTCCAGGCTTTTAAAAAAGTGTCACAACCTTGCCTTGAACACTGAAGATTGCACTGTAATATATAATATCCAATCCTGTAGGAGAATGTGAGTAATAAAATGTAGGCCTCATAAACCCTCTCAGACTATGTACCTGGCTTGCATCTTAATATGAGTTCTCTACTTTCAGTATCATTAAATCTGACATATCAAATTTTATTCTCTTTAGCTGTGTTGTTACGATGACTACCCACAAAATATGAACCTTATGTGGAGACTGCTTCACCTTGATACTGTTCTTTCTTTGCTTCAATTAACTTTAATACTTACCCTGTTGTAATTAACCGTGTAACATCTGTTTGTAAATTCTTATTATAAATGCAGAACATTTTTGTAAGAAAGTAAAACACATGTTCTAAATGTGTAGTATCATTCAGCTGTATTACTTCACTTTCACAATGTAAGTGAAAGGGAAACCAAGAATTGGAGAGCATAATAGAGAAGACTAATATCACAAAGAATCATGTATTTTCCCTCTAATATTTATAACCATGCTTTCCTTCCTTGTTTGCTATCAGACACTATATTTTCTATAGAATTGTGTTATAGAGGACAGAATAAAGAGTTATAATTCAGTTAATACTGTAAGGTTAATGTATTACTCAATTTATTAGCATGTGACCCTATATTATAAGAGTTCCAGTCACATTTAGAAAAGATTTTCCAGTTGAACAGAATAATACTAGATATTATCTGTCCCTGGAAAGTGTTTCCTTTATTTGGATAAAATAGCTAAAACTATAAAATCCATATTAAAGTAGTTAAAGAAAAGCAATCACAAGAAGAAACCTCTAAACTGCCTTGTACATCTATTTACTATTCAAACATACTTATGTGTCATAAAAGTAAACATATATGGATGGTTTAAGCAATGAAAGTCAATATTATTGTGATTATAAATTATGCCAGCTTTTGTTACATTTATAGACAACCACAGATTAAATATGTTACAAGTATTTATTTTTCAGTTATGCGACTTTAGGTTACTCATTATTTTGTTGAGATTTCATCATCTTGATTTGAATTCATTTAAAGATTGGGGCATGAATATTTGTCATATTTTCCAATTTGCAGACCCAGAGTGAGTTACTGTCCATTATATAGCATACTTGATCCTGTAGGCAACTATTGCTGTCTAATGAGAATGTCAGTGATGAGAATATTTACATTTCTGTCTGCATAGGATTAAACAGATAAAGCATATCTTTAAGATGAACATTACAGAAATATATCCTGACTGCAAGCAAGAAGAGATACAAGTGAGCATGTTTATGCCTTAACGTATCTTTCAAAAATAATTTTTACCACAGATTTATTATTGTATGACATCAATCTTTTTACATTTATTTTATGTATATAAGGTACAATCTCATATTCTAAGTACAATTTATAAAGCTTTGTAAGATATTTCATTTAAATCATCAACAAATGTGTTATGTCAAGACAGAATTATAATAGATATAAGAAACTAAGAAACAAGAAACTGATGACTGAAAATGAACACTATTAAGATAATCAAAATTAGCATTATTCATGGAATTGACTGTGTATAAATATGCTGGGTGAGATTTAAGTCATTAAGTAAATATTAAGTTTGTACATAATATGCAACTAAATGGAATATTTTTCACCAGCTAACTTTAGGTAGTTAATGTCAGGCAAACTTTGACCTAGTGATAAAGTCAGATGTGAAGAGATCTTCTTTTGTATTTTATTGATGCTTTTGCTTATTATGCAGAAAAACTATATTATAAATCTGTGACAAATATAATTTATTGTAAATAATTAAAAATAGATCAATTATTGTTTATTTTCCCATGTATTTGTTCAGATTGTAATACAGACATAAATCTGTGACTAGATAATTTAATATTACAAATTTGCTAATATTTAAATACTGCTCTCTTCTTTAAAATTACACCTAGTTTAGTAAATCCCCCTTCTATAGGACCAAATATTACTGCTTTCTACTTACTAAATACAAATGTATATGTTCCCTGGCAATAACATGTTTCTCCGTGCTCCTTATTTACCTGATAATCTTTTTTTTTTTAATTAGGTATTTACTTCATTTATATTTCCAATGCTATAGCAAAAGTCCCCCACACACTCCCAAACCCACTCCCCCACCCTCCCACTACCACTTCTTGGCCATGGCGTTCCCTTGTACTGAGGCACATAAAGTTTGCACGACCAATGGGCCTCTCTTTCCACTAGTGGCCAACTAGGACATCTTCTGATACATATGCAGCTAGAGACACGAGCTCTGGGGGGTACTGGTTAGTTCATATTGTGGTTCCAACAATAGGGTTGCAGATCTCTTTAGCTCCTTGGTTACTTTCTCTAGCTCCTCCATGGGGGCCCTGTGATCCATCCAATAGCTGACTATGAGCATCCACTTCTGTGTTTCCTAGGCCCCAGCATAGTCTCACAAGAGACAGCTAGATCTAGGTCCTTTCAACAAAATCTTGCTAGTGTATGCAATGGTGTCAGCATTTGGAAGCTGATTATGGGATGGATCACCGGATATGGCAGTCTCTAGATGGCCCATCTTTCTTCAGAGCTCCAAACTTTATCTCTGTAACTCCTTCCATGGGTGTTTTGTTCCCAATTCTAAGAAGGGGCAAAGTGTCCACACTTTGGTCTTTGTTCTTCGAGTTTCATGTGTTTTGCAAATTGTATCTTATATCTTGGGTATTCTAAGTTTCTGGGCTAATATCCACTTATCAGTGAGTACATATTGTGTGACTTCTTTTGTGAATGGTTTACCTCACTCAGGATGATGCCCTCCAGGTCCATCCATTTGCCTAGGAATTTCATAAATTCATTCTTTTTAATAGCTGATTAGCACTCAATTGTGTAAATGTACCACATTTTCTGTATCCATTCCTCTGTTGAGGGGCATCTGGGTTCTTTGCAGCTTCTGGCTATTATAAGGCTGCTATGAATATAGTGGAGCATGTGTCCTTCTTACCGGTTGGAACATCTTCTGGATATATGCCCAGGAGAGGTATTGCAGGATCCTCCGGTAGTACTATGTCCAATTTTCTGAGGAACTACCAGACTGACTTCCAGAGTGGTTGTACAAGCTTGCAATCCTACCAACATTGGAGGTCTGTTCTCTTTCTCCACATCCTTGCAAGCATCTGCTGTCACCTGTATTTTTGATCTTAGCCATCCTGACTGGTGTGAGATAGAAACTCAGGGTTGTTTTGATTTGCATTTCTCTGATGATTAAGGATGCTGAACATCTTTTCAGGTGCTTCTTAGCCATTCGGTATTCCTCAGGTGAGAATTCCGTGTTCATTTCTGATCCCCATTTTTTAATGGGGTTAATTGATTTTCTGGAGTCCACCTTCTTGAGTTCTTTATACATATTGGATATTAGTCCCCTATCTGATTTAGAATAGGTAAAGATCCTTTCCCAATCTGTTGGTGGCCTTTTTGTTATATTGACGGTGTCTTTTGCCTTGCAGAAGCTTTGCAATTTTATGAGGTCTCATTTGTCTATTCTCGATCTTACATCACAAGCCATTGATGTTCTATTCAGGGACTTTTTCCCCTGTCCCCATATCTTTGAGGCTTTTTCCTACTTTCTCCTCTATAAGTTTCTGTGTGTCTGGTTTTAAGTGGAGTTCCTTAATCCACTTAGATTTGACCTTAGTACAAGGAAATAGGATTGGATCAATTCGCATTCTTCTACATGAAAAGTGACAGTTCTGACAACACCATTTGTTGAAAATGCTGTCTTTTGTCCACTGGATGGTTTTTGCTCCCTTGTCAAAGATCAAGTGACCATTGGTGTGTGGGTTCATTTCTGGGATTTCAATTCTATTCCATTTGTTTACTTGTCTGTCGCCATCCCAGAAGCATGCAGTTCTTATCACAATTGCTCTGTACTACAGCTTTAGGTCAGACATGGTGATTCCACTGGAGGTTTTTTTTATCATTGAGCAGATTTTCTGCTATCCTAGCTTTTTATTACTCCAGATGAATTTTCAGATTGCCCTTTCTAATTAATTGAAGAATTGAGTTGGAATTTTGATGGGGATTGCAATGAATCAGTAGATTGCTTTTGGCAAGATAACCATTTTTCCTTTGTTAATTCTGTCAATCCATGAGCATGGGAAATCTTTCCATCTTCTGAGATCTTCTTTAATTTCTTCCTTCAGAGACTTGAAGTTCTTATACAGATCTTTCACTTCCTTAGTTAGAGTCATACCAAGGTATTTCATATTATTTGTTACTATTGAGAAGGGTGTTGTTTCCCTAATTTCTTTCTCAGCCTTTTTATCCTTTGTGTATAGAAAGGCCATTGACTTGTTTGAGTTAATTATATATCCAGCTACTTCACTGAAGCTGTTTATCAGGTTTAGGAAGGAGTTCTCTGGTAGAATTTTTAGGGTCACTCATATATATTATCATTTCATCTGCAAAAAAGTGATATTTTGACTTCTTCCTTTCCAATTTGTATCCCCTTGATCTCCTTTTGTTGTCGAATTGTTCTGGCTAGAATTTAATTACAATGTTGAATTGGTATGGAGAAAGTTGGCAGCATTGTCTAGTCCCTCAATTTAGTGGGATTGCTTCCAGCTTCTCACCATTTACTTTGATGTTGGCTACTGGTTTCTGTTGACTGCTTTTTATCATGTTTAGTTATGGGCCTTGCATTTCTGATCTTCCTGAGACTCTTATCATGAATGGGTGTTGCATTTTTTCAAATGCTTCCCCAGCATCTACGGAGATGATCATGTGGTTTTTGTCTTTGAGTTTGTTTATATACTAGATTATGTTGATGGATTTCCATATATTGAACTATCCCTGCATCCCTGGGATGAAACCTACTTGGTCAGGATGGATGATTGTTTTGATGTGTTCTTGGATTCGGTTAGCAAGAACTTTATTGAGGATTTTTGAATCGATATTTATATGGGAAATTGGTCTGAAGTTGTCTATTTTTGTTGGGTCTTTTGTGGTTTAGGTATCAGAGTAATTGTGGCTTCATAGAATGAGTTGGATAGAGTAACTTTTGCTTCTATTTTGTGGAATACTTTGTGAAGAACTGGGATTAGATCTTCTTTGAAGGTCTGATAGAACTCTGCCCTAAACACATCTGGTCCTGGGATTTTTTTGGTTGGGGACTATTAATGACTGCTTCTATTTCTTTAGGGGATATATGACTGTTTAGATCATTAACCTGCTCTTTATTTAACTGTGGTATCTGGTATCTATCTAGAAAATTCTCCATTTCATCCAGGTTCTCCAGTTTTGTTGAGTATAGCCTTTTGTAGAAGGATCTGATGGTGTTTTGGATTTCTTCAGGATCTGTTGTTATGTCTCCTTTTTAATTTCTAATTTTGTTAATTAGGATGCTGTCCCTGTGCCCTCTACTGAGTCTGGCTAAGGGGTTATCTATCTTGTTGATTTTGTCAAAGAAACAGCTAACTCGTTTCGTTGATTCTTTGAAAAGTTCTTCTTGTTTCCATTTGGTTGATTTCGCCTCTGAGCTTGATTATTTCCTGCTGTCTACTCCTCTTGGGTGAATTTGCTTCCTTTTGTTTTAGAGCTTTAAGGTGTCTTGTCAAGCTGCTAATGTGTGCTCTCTCTAGTTTCTTTTTGGGGGCACTCAGGGCCATGAGTTTTACTCTTAGAAATGCTTTCATTGTGTCACATAAGTTTGGGTATGTTGTGGCTTCATTTTCATTAAACTCCAAAAAGTCCTTAATTTTGTTCTTTATTCCTTCCTTGACCAAGGTTTCATTGAGAAGAGTGTTGTTCAGTTTCCACGTGAGTGTTGGCTTTCCATTATTTATGTTGTTATTGAAGATTAGCCTTAGTCCTTAGTGATCTGATACGATGCATGGGACAATTTCAATATTTTTGTACATGTTGAGGTTTGTTTTGTGACCAATTATGTGGTCAATTTCAGAGAAGATACCATGAGATACTAAGAAGAAGGTATATCCTTTTGTTTTAGAATAAAATGTTCTGTAGATATCTGTTAAATCCATTTGTTTCATAACTTCTGTTGGTTTCACTGTGTCCCTGTTTAGTTTCTGTTTTCAGGATCTGTCCATTGGTGAAAGTGGTGTGTTGAAGTCTCCCACTATTATTGTGTGAGGTGCAATGTGTGCTTTGAGCTTTACTAAAATTTCTTTAATGAATGTGGCTGCCCTTGTATTTGGAGCATAGATATTCAGAATTGAAAATTCCTCTTGGAGGATTTTAACTTTGATGTGTATGATGTGTCCCTCCTTGTCTTTTTTGATAACTTTGGGTTGGAAATCAATATTATTCGACATTTGAATGGCTACTCCAGCTTGTTTCTTCAGACCATTTGCTTGGAAAATTGATTTCTAGCCTTTCATTCTGAGTTACTGTCTATATTTTTCCCTGAGATTGGTTTTCTGTAAGCAGCAAACTGTTGGGTCCTGTTCGTGCATCCAGTCTGTTAGTCTATGTCTTTTTATTGGGGAGTTGAGTCCATTGATATTAAGAGATATTAACGAAAAGTAATTGTTGCTTCCAATTATTTTTGTTGTTAAAGTTGGCATTCTGTTCTTGTGGCTGTCTTCTTTTACGTTTGTTGAGGGATTACCTTCTTGCTTTTTCTAGGACGTGTTTTCTGTCCTTGTATTGTTTTTTTTTTTTTTTTTTTTTTTTCTCTTATTATCATTTGAAGGACGGGATTGGAGAAAATACAATGTGTGAATTTGCTTCTGTCGTGGAATACTTTTTTTTCTCCATCTATGGTAATTGAAAGTTTGGCTGGTTATAGTATTATCGACTGGCATTTGTGTTCTCTTAGTGTCTGTATAATATCTGTCCAGGTTCTTCTGGCTTTCATAGTCTCTGGTGAAAAATCTGGTGTAATTCTGATAGGCTTGCCTTTATATGTTACTTGGCCTTTTTCCCTTACTGCTTTTAATATTCCATCTTTGTTTAGTGCATTTGTTGTTCTGATTACTATGTGTCAGGAGGAATTTCTTTTCTGATCCAGTGTATTTGGAGTTCTGTAGGCTTCTTGTATGTCCATGGGTATCTCTTTCTTTATATTTGGGAAGTTTTCTTCTATAATTTTGTTGAAGATATTTGCTGGCCCTTTAAGTTGAAAATCTTCATTCTCATCTACTCTTATTATCTATAGGTTTGGTCTTCTCATTGTGTCCTGGATTTCCTGGATGTTTTGAGTTAGGATCTTTTTGCATGTTCCATTTTCTTTGATTGTTGTGCCAATGTTCTCTATGGAATCTTCTGCACCTGAGATTCTGTCTTCCATCTCTTGTATTCTGTTGCTGATGCTCGCTTCTATGGTTCCAGATTTCTTTCCTGGGGTTTCAATCTCCAGCGTTGCCTCACTTTGGGTTTTATTCATTGTGTCTACTTCCCTTTTTAAGTCTTGGATCATTTTATTCAATTCCATCACTTGTTTGGTCATGCTTTCCTGCAATTCTTTAAGGGATTTTTGTGCTTCCTCTTTAAGGTCTTCTACCTTTTTAGCAGTATTCTCCTGTATTTCTTTAAGTGAGTTATTAAAGTCCTTCTTGATGTCCTCTACCATCATCATGAGACATGCTTTTAAACCTGAGTCTAGCTTTTCGGGTGTGTTGGGGTGCCCTGGACTGGGTGAGGTGTGAGTGCTGCTTTCTGATGATGGTGAGTGGTCTTGGTTTCTGTTAGTAAGATTCTTCAGTTTGCCTTTCGCCATCTGGTAATCTCTGCAGTTATTTGTTATAATTGTCACTGATTAGAGATTGTTCCTCTCGTGATTCTGTTAGCCTCTATCAGAAGACTTGGAAGACTAGCTCTCTCCTCTGAGTTTCAGTGGTCAGAGCACTCTCTACAGGCAAGCTCTCCTCTTACAGGGAAGGTGCACAGATATCTGGCATTCAGACCTCCCTCCTTGCCGAAGATGTAGGCCCAAAACAGGACCTGTCCCAGAAGCTGTGCTGCTTCAGCCTGTCACAGAAGCTGTTAGTTTCTGTAGTCCACACTCTCACCTGCACAGACTAGTCTCGGAAGGATCCAGGAACCAAGATGGCTTCCCCAGGTGCTCCTGCAAAGCCCTCCCAGGTAGGGCAGACACCTCTCCTCTGGCAGGGAAGGTGCCCAGGTGTCTGGAGCCTGAAAAGGGGGCTGCCTCAGAAGCTCTGTGGCTCCCACCTGTCCCAGAAGCTGTTAGCTTCTGTAGTCCACACTCTCACCTGTGCAGATTAGTCTCAGTGGAGTCCCATAAACAAGGTGTCTCCCGCAGATGCTTAGGCAAAGCTTTCCCAGGCTGAGTGGACACCTATTCTCTGACTGGGAAGGTTTCCGGATGTCTTTACCTGATAATCTTATGATTCATAAAAATTTACCCTATGAGTTCTTTTTTTTTTTTTTCTTATTTTCCTTTCTTTTTTACAGTCCAGATTTTATTCCCCTTCTGGTCTACTGTCCTACTGTTCCACATAACCATACTTCCTCCCTACCCACCTATCTCCAAGTGGATGTCCCCACCCACCACTTTCACTTCCCACCAAGGTATTGTATATTATTTGTGACTATTGAGAAAGATGTCGTTTGGCTAATTTCTTTCTCAGCTTGTTTATCCTTTGTGTACAGAAAGGTCATTGACTTGTTTGAGTTAATTTTATATCCAGCTACTTCACTGAGGCTTAGGAGTTCTCTGGTGGAAGTTTTAGGATCACTTACATATACTATCATATCCTCTGCAAATAGTGATATTTTGACTTCTTCCTTTCCAATTTGTATCCCCTTGATCTCCTTTTGTTGTCATCAGATCTCTAAACTCCCTGAGGCCTCCAGTTTATTGAGGGTTATGTTCATCTTCTCTGACTGAACCAGACCTGACAGTCATCTGCTGTATATGTGTTAGTGGCCTCATATCAACAACTGGTGTAGGCTGCCTGGTTGGTGATCCAATGTCTGAGAGATCTCTGGGATCCAGACTAATTGAGACTGCTGGTCCTCCTACAGGGTGACCCTCCTTCTCATCTTCTTCCACCTTTCCCCTAATTCAACCACAGGGGATATCAGCTCTGTCCATTGGTTGCATGAAAATATCTGAATCTCACTCTTTCAGCTGCTTGTTTGGTCTTTCAGAGGGTAGTAATGATAGGCCCTTTTTTTGTGAGCACTTCATAGCCTTAGTAATAATATCAGGAACTTGGGGACTCCCCATGAGATGGATTTCACTTTGGATCTGTCACTTGACCTTCTTTTCCTCAGGCTTTTCTTCATTTCCATCTCTGTAGTTCTTTCAGACAGGAACAGATATGGGTCAGAGTTTTAGTCTCGGGAGTGACAACCCCCTCCCTCATTTGATACCCTGTCTTCCTGCTGGAGGTGTGTTCCCTTTCCCTACTGTCAGGCATTTCATCTAAGTCCTTTGAATCCTGAGAGTCTCTCACCTCCCTGGTCTCTTGTACAACCTGGAGATTCCCCCAAGCCTTCTATCTCTTGCAGTTGCCTGTTTCCATTCTTTCTGCTGGCTCTCAGGGCTTCAGTACTTTTCCCTCACCCAATACCAGGTCATGTTGAATTACATTTTTTGATCAGATATAAACATATCAGTTCACAACTCAGGCATCAAAAACCAAAATAAGTATGATGTAGTTCATAGCTAGAGATTTTTTTTTTCTTTTTTACATGTAAGTCTTTCCATGATGTTATTTCTTAGATTTACATGTTCTATTTTTGAATATTGTTTTTGTGGTATAAGGTAAGAATTCCATTTCACTTTTGTGTATCTGTATATTCATGTTCCATAGAATAACTTCAACAAGAATACTCTGTTCTTAACATTGTCATAATTATATTACATAATATCTTTTTATAGTGTAAAAAGTATAAATAAGGAAAACTAATTAAAATTGTATCTAAGTGTTAAGTTATGATAACCAAAATTATGTCAAATAAAATATTAAGTTTATTAGTATTTTTAGACTTCATATATTAGACAAAAATATACATGCATACAAATAAGGATTAGAAAACCTGGCTTTTTAAGTCATGTGAAGATACTCATATTTTAATTTGAAATTTACTATGTCTCAATGAGTGAACTGAGGTAATTATGTAGAAAGTGTAAAAAGAGGTTCATGAACACGAATCTCTGGGAATTCTCAAGGAAATTATTCCCATGTACAGTAAACTGAACATAAGTGGACCTGAATAATAATTGTATGTAGTATTTATCACAATATTTAAATGAAATATTCATAACTCAAATTTAGAAATTGTCCCTAAGGTCTCAATCTGGAAAATAGATTACAATACCATAAGGAAGAAGAGTTAAGTCAGCACTAATAAAAGAGGATAGTGAATATTGGAATCACTTATGAAACATCATAAAGCTAAGCTGTGAGGAATTTTATTTTACTGAATGCTGAAAAGAATATAAAGAAGTAAAGAATGATTTCCAACTTGCACAACTATATGGGAAATTTTGTCAGTTACAAGTATACAGAGAACAAGATGCAGAAAGCATGATGGATAAAGGACTAAATGTTGGTTGTAAAATGAATTCTCGATGGGGTATACAAATGTATCTATTAATAAACAATGTTTAGCATATGTTGTCTCAGCTGAAGAGATGTATTTGAAATTTGTTAGAACATAATGTGACATTTGAATCCATAACTGTTCCTAATGTTATGTATTATGTTTGTATAATGAGAATACATTATCAATTTCCATGGAAATTAAAAGACTCAATATTTAATATAATATTGAATAATAGGAGTCAATATAGAAGTAATTCATAGAATATTCCCAGGTATTAATGAAATGGAAAGAGCAATGCCCTTAAAACTTAGGGAAGAAGCAATCTTCCTAAGAAGTACTAACAACATAAAATAGGCTAGAAAGGTAAGATAAGAAAAGTAACAGAATGGGCTTGCTAAAATATGGTTAAGAGTTTGATGTAACTAAAAACAAATAATATGAGCTGGTTGGTGGTGGCGCACGCCTTTAATCCCAGCACTTGGGAGGCAGAGGCAGGCAGATTTCTTAGTTCGAGGCTAGCCTGGTCTACAAAGTGAGTTCCAGGACAGCCAGGACTATACAAGGAAACCCTATCTTGAAAAACCAAAAGAAAAACAAAAACAAAAACAAATAATATATATTTGATAATCTTTAAAAACTCACAGATTCCTGGATGCACACTTCAGCAAAAGGTGGAGTTTATATAATTTGTCTTGAAATTCCAATTATTATTACTCATAATTCCTTTCCAATAATTTTAGTAATTATTTATATATTTATAACATTCTTTGTTGAAACACTTAGTTCTGATTATGGCCATTGAATTAAAGAGTACATTGATATTTCATTTTTTTTCATTTCTTATTAGATATTTTCTTTATTTACATTTCAAATTTAATCCCCTTTCTTGGTTTCCCCTCTGAAAATCTCCTATCCCTTGCCCCCTCCCCCTGTTCACCCACCCACACACTCCTGCTACCTGGCCCAGGTATTCCCCTAAACTGGGGCATAGAGCCTTCCCAGGACCAAGGGCCTCTCCTCCCATTGATGAATGACTAGGCTATCCTTTGTTACAATATGCATCTGAAGCCATGAGTCCCATGTGAAATCTTTGATTGGTGGTTTAATCCCTGGGAGCTCTGATGGTACTGGATAGTTCATATTATTATTCCTCCTCAGGCGTTTAAACCCCTTCAGCTCCTTGGGTACTTTCTCTAGCTCCTTCATTGAGGACCCTGTGCTCAGTCCAGTGGTAGACTGAAAGCATCCAACTCTTTATTTGTCAGGCACTGGAGGATCCTCTCAGGAGACAGCTATAACAGGTTCATATAAGCAAGAATTTGTTGGCTTCCACAAAATTGTCTGGGTTTGCTGATTGTATATGGGATAGTTCCCCTTTGGTACAGTCTCTGGATAGCCATTCCTTCAGTCTCTGCTTCACAATTTTTAACTTCTTCCATGGGTATTTTGTTTCCCCTTCTAAGAAGGATCAAAGTATCCACACTTTGGTCTTCCTTCTTTTTGAGTTTCATGTGTTTTATGAATTACAGTATCTTGAGTATTTGGAGCGTTTGGGATATTACACTTATTACTGTGTGCATACCATGTGTGTTCTTTTGTAATTGGGTTACCTCACTCAGGATGATATTTTCTACTCCATTTGCCTAAGAATTTAATAAATTCCCTGTTTTTAAAAGTTGAGTAGTTAATAGTTTAATATGTGATTTTTCACATTTTAATGTTAAGCCATATATATATATGGTATATATATATATATATCATTACTATAGATAATATTTTAAGGATGAAGTAAATAGACAGAGCTAATAAAAGAGGATAGAGAATATTGGAGAATATTTAAATCACTTATGAAACATGGTAGAAATAAGCTGTGATATATATACACATATATGTGTGTGCATGTGTGTGTATGTGTGTGTATGTCAGTATTGTTCAAGCACTAATTTCTACCTGTACATTATCTTCAATTTCTTCATTATATTAAATGAAATAGCCCAAAATACCTCACAATCTAAATTTTCTTCATCTTGGAATGCTCAGATAAAATATTTTGAACTGAATAAAATATCATATGCTTCATATCAAATATAAGTTCTTTCCATGATTTGATATTTTATAAAGAATATTGGTTGAAATTCTTTTTTTTTTGATTTTTAATATTTTTATTGCATATTTTCCTCAATTACATTTCCAATGCTATCCCTAAAGTCCCCCATAGCGCCCCCCACTTCCCTACCCACCCATTCCCATTCTTTTGGCCCTGGCATTCCCCTATATTGGGGCATATAAAGTTTGCAAGTCCAATGGGCCTCTCTTTCCATTGATGGCCGACTAGGCCATCTTTCGATACATATGCAGCTAGAGACAAGAGCTCCGGGGTTCTGGTTAGTACATCATGTTGTTCCAACAATAGGGTTGCAGATCCCTTTAGCTCCTTGGGTACTTTCTCTAGCTTCTCCATTGGGAGCCCTGTGATACATCCAATAGCTGACTGTAAACATCCACTCCTGTGTTTGCTAGGCCCCAGCATCGTCTCACAAGAGACAGCTATATTTGGGTCCTTTCAGCAAAATCTTGCTAGTGTATTGAATGGTGTCAGCGTTTAGAAGCTGATTATGGGACGGATCCCTGGATACAGCAGTCTCTAAATGGTCCATCCTTTCATCACAGCTACGAACTTTGTCTCTGTAACTCCTTCCCTGGGTGTTTTGTTCCCAATTCTAAGAAGGTGCACAGTGTCCACACTTTGGTCTTCATTCTTCTTGAGTTTCATGCATTTATCAAATTGTATCTTATATCTTGGGTATCCTAAGTTTTGGGCTAATATCCACTTATCAATGAATACATATTGTATGAGTTCTTTTGTGATTGTGTTACTTCACTCAAGATGATGCCCTCCAGGTCCATCCATTTGGCTAGGAATTTCATAAATTCATTCTTTTTAATAGCTGAGTAGTACTCCATTGTGTAAATGTACCATAATTTCTGTATCCATTCCTCTGTTGAGGGACATCTGGGTTCTTTCCAGCTTCTGGCTATTATAAATAAGGCTGCTATGAACATAGTGGAGCATGTGTCCTTTTTACCGGTTGGGACACCTTCTGGATATATGCCCAGGAGAGGTATTGCTGGATCCTCCGGTAGTACTATGTCCAATTTTCTGAGGAACCGCCAGACTGATTTCCAGAGTGGTTGTACAAGCTTGCAATCCCACCAACAATGGAGGAGTGTTCCTCTTTCTCCACATCCCCGCCAGCATCTGCTGTCACCTGAATTTTTGATCTTAGCCATTCTGACTGGTGTGAGGTGGAATCTCAGGGTTGTTTTGATTTGCATTTCCCTGATGATTAAGGATGTTGAACATTTTTTCAGGTGTTTCTCTGCCATTCGGTATTCCTCAGGTGAGAATTCTTTGTTCAGTTCTGAGCCCCATTTTTTAATGGGGTTATTTGACTTTCTGGAGTCCACCTTCTTGAGTTCTTTATATATATTGGATATTAGTCCCTTATCTGATTTAGGATAGGTGAAGATCCTTTCCCAATCTGTTGGTGGTTTTTTTGTCTTATTGATGGTGTCTTTAGCCTTGCAGAAGCTTTGTAGTTTCATGAGGTCCCACTTGTCAATTCTCGATCTTACAGCACAAGCCATTACTGTTCTATTCAGGAATTTTTCCCCTGTGCCCATATCTTCAAGGCTTTTCCCCACTTTCTCCTCTATAAGTTTCAGTGTCTCTGGTTTTATGTGAAGTTCCTTGATCCACTTAGACTTGACCTTAGTACAAGGAGATAGGAATGGATCGATTCACATTCTTCTACATGTTAACAACCAGTTGTGCCAGCACCATTTGTTGAAAATGCTGTCTTTCTTCCACTGGATGTTTTTAGCTCCCTTGTCGAAGATCAAGTAACCATAGGTGTGTGGGTTCATTTCTGGGTCTTCAATTCTATTCCATTGGTCTATTTGTCTGTCACTATACCAGTACCATGCAGTTTTTATCACAATTGCTCTGTAGTAGAGCTTTAGGTCCGGCATGGTGATTCCACCAGAGGTTCTTTTATCCTTGAGAAGAGTTCTTGCTATCCTAGGTTTTTTGTTATTCCAGATGAATTTGCAGATTGCACTTTCTAATTCGTTGAAGAATTGATTTGGAATTTTGATGGGGATTGCATTGAATCTGTAGATTGCTTTTGGCAAGATAGCCATTTTTACAATGTTGATCCTGCCAATCCATGAGCATGGGAGATCTTTCCATCTTCTGAGATCTTCTATAATTTCTTTCTTCAGGGACTTGAAGTTTTTATTATACAGATCTTTCACTTCCTTAGTTAGAGTCACGCCAAGATATTTTATATTATTTGAGACTATTGAGGGGGTCGATATTTTATAAAGAATATTGGTTGAAATTCTTATGTTATAAAAATATTATCCAGCAAAGAATGAAGCAAGTGCTTGAAGAGTAGGAAAACAGAGCTTTAATCATGGGAGCTTGTATTTAAGCTCGATAGTTTCTTAGGTTTTATATCAGTTGGATAAATATTGAAATCCCTGTCTACATTACCACAAGAGGTTATGGTCTTTGAATCCCATAAGCACCAAGGGAAATATCCAGAGAAGTCATACTCATTTACAGAAATAAGCACTTGCAGGTATCAGTTAAAACGTTCCTTCCTTAGCAAACAATATCTCTGGTTTGACCATATAGTTATGTAATCATTTCCTAGGGCATTTTCTTGCAAGTGTTTGCCTTCTCCAGATGAGAGGAAGTGACTTTAAAAAATTAGATCAACTTAATACAATGATTTCAGAAGCAACACTTTAACACATTTTATTCTTTCACAGTTCTATACATTTCTAGTCAAGGATTTCTAGAAGGATTTCATAGTACAGAGGTGTGATTTAATTTTTTATAAAGATGTGAATATGTACTGCTTTACAGTAATTTGAAGTAAAATAACAATTAAAGGTCTTTATACTCCTTGAATGTCTAAAAACTCCTTACTTTGATACAACAGTGTTTTAACTCTTATGTGATCATTTACCAATACACTTCAAATTTAAATATAAATAGTAAAAATAAGTATAAAATAAATGAATGTAATCAACTTACAATCTTGGAATATAACTTTTATTACTTCATCTTTTCCTTACTTTATCTAATATTTCAGAATCATAGAAATAGTGGTACATAGATATGGATGATTATGAATTTATGAAACCAAACTACAATATGTACATAGAAATCAGAAATTTTTAGATTGATCATTATTAAGAATATGTGTCATTCTATTTGCCAATGCTTAAAAGTAAAAAGTGGGGACAATAGATAATGAAATTTTTAAGTTAATGTCAAAATATGCAATATCGGGTAGACGTTATGTCATATTTTCTATTTTGAAAAGACTTTTCCCGATAGACTACAGGTGACAAAGTAAGATTGTTATGAAATTAGAAAAATTTTAAATATGTTTTATTAAGTATTTTCCTCAAATACATTTCCAATACTATCCCAAAAGTCCCCCATACCCTCCCCCCAACTCCCCTACCCGCCCACTCCCACTTTTTGGCCCTGGTGTTCCCCTGTACTGAGGCATATAAAGTTTGCATGTCCAATGGGACTCTGTTTCCAGGGATGGTCTACTAGGCCATCTTTTGATACATATGCAGCTAGAGTCAATAGCTCCACGGTACTGGTTAGTTCATACTGTTGTTGCACTTATAGGGTTGCAGATCCCTCTAGCTCCTCCACTGGGGGCACTGTGATCCATCCAATAGCTGACTGTGAGCATCCACTTCTGTGTTTCCTAGGCCCCAGCATAGTCTCACAAGAGACAGCTATATCAGGGTCCTTTCAGCAAACTCTTGCTAGTGAATGCAATGGTGTCAGCGTTTGGAGGCTGATTATGGGATGGATCCCCGGATATGGCAGTCTCTAGATGGTCTATCCTTTTGTCTCAGCTCCAAACTTTTTTCTGTAACTCCTTCCATAGATGTTTTCTTCCCAATTCTAAGAAGGGGCAAAGTGTCCACACATTGGTCTTCTTTCTTCTTCAGTTTCATGTGTTTTGCAAATTGTATCTTATATCTCAGGCATACTAAAGTTTCTGGGCTAATATCCACTTATCATTGAGTACATATCATTTGAGTTCTTTTGTGATTGTGTTACCTAACTCAGGATGATGCTCTCCAGGTCCATCCATTTGCCTAGGAATTTCATAAATTCATTCTTTTTAATAGCTGAGTAATACTCCATTGTGTAATTGTACCACATTTTATGCATCCATTCCTCTGTTGAGGGGAATCTGGGTTCTTTCCAGCTTCTGTCTATCATAAGTAAGGCTACTATGAACATAGTAGAGCATGTGTCCTTCTTATCGGATGGAACATCTTCTGGATATATGCCCAGGAGAGGTATTGCTGGATCCTCCGGTAGTACTATGTCCAATTTTCTGAGGAACTGCCAAACTGATTTCCAGAGTGGTTGTACAAGCTTGCAATCCCACCAACAATGGAGGCATGTTCCTCTTTCTCCACATCCTTGCCAGCATCTGCTGTCACCTGTATTTTTGATCTTAGCCATTCTGACTGGTGTGAGATGGAATCTCAGGGTTGTTTTGATTTTCATTTCTCTGATGATTAAGGTTGCTTAACATTTTTTCAGATGCTTCTTAGCCATTCGGTATTCCTCAGGTGAGAATTCTTTGTTTAGCTCTGATCCCCATTTTTAATGGGGTTATTTGATTTTCAAAGGAGCTAAAACCATCCAGTGGAAAAAAGACAGCATTTTCAACAAATGGTGCTGTCACAAGTGGTGGTTATCATGTAAAAGAATGCGAATTGATCCATTCCTATCTCCTTGTACTAAGGTCAAATCTAAGTGGATCAAGGAACTCCACATAAAACCAGAGACACTGAAACTTATAGAGGAGAAAGTGGGGAAAAGCCTCGAGGATATGGGCACAGGGCAAAAATTCCTGAATAGAACAGCAATGGCTTGTACTGTAAGATCAAGAATTGACAAATGGGACTTCATGAAACTGCAAAGTTTCTGTAAGGCAAAAGACACCATCAATAAGACAAAAAGGCCACCAAAAGATTGGGAAAGGATCTTTACCTATCCCAAATCGGATAGGGGACTAATATTCAATATATATATAAATAACTCAAGAAGGTGGACTCCAGATATGAAATTAGATATTCATTCTACCATTTTTTAAACCTTGAAGCTGATATGTATCTTAGAAAGTTTGCAGGGATGGTTTTCAAACTCTGCATACACATGATTCAAGCACCTACAAATTCAAAACAAGTATTCACTTAACAATAAAAATATATAAGGAATGAACTTACCTGAATACTTCTATATTTTCTTTGTAATTTTGAAAACTACCATCAAGAAATAAATTTAGCCATGATAAAATGATTGCTTTTGTAAGGGAGGTAAAGATAGTTACTATTGAATATTTTCTTTAATCACTTTTTCTAATTGTATAGAGTTTATAATTAATTTCATAGCCACTAAGTAGTTTTAAAAGGTAGTCTTTTTGACACTTCTGTTTTTATGCTTTTAAATAACTTGACAACTTATTTCATTCAAATCATGTTTTCTAAAACACACTGTTCTGTGCTTGTTGCCTTTAAAGTTTTCATACCATTTTAGAAATAAATCTTTGGGCATGGATTTGGTGTCATCTAGGCCTGACAGAACAAATGATGAAGCAAAATTGTAGAAGTCTCATGTTTTCTGTGTGAATTGAGTGATTGAGTAAACTGATAACACAAGAACATTACCTACAGGAGTCTACTAAACTAACTGGTCCAATATTCCACTGAAATTCAAATCTGAACAAGAGATGGGTTCACAAGGATTTCATATCTTCAAAAAATTCCTTCTCCAGCCTCCTCCAACTCCAACCAGGTACCCAAATATGGTCAGTGCCCTTGGTACCTTCACTCAGCCAGCAGGTGTATGAGGCCGGAAACCAGGGATTCTGAAACCATTGTCCTAAAAGAATCTCAAGACCCTTCCAGAATTTGCAGAATCAATGGGCCCCTCCACTACAGAGCAAAAGGGCCAACTCAGAAAATCATTCTGGAAAATTTATCTTATTGTTATGATTTAAGCATAAGTATTAGACTATATGTTAGAAAATGTGAAGCATTTTAATATATGCATTGATTTTACTTGCATAAATAATCAATATACATGCAGTCTGATACAATGGGATGAAAAACTCTATATATCTCCGCACTGCCATATCAAATAAGGTAGCTAATGTGTCTCATCTTATATGTCATCTATCACAATGAACCTACCATCTCTGCTGGTTGGATTAACTTTTCCTCTGGAGAAACTAAAACCAATATTCATCTCATTTGAATACCACCACAACCACCACCACCACCACCAACAACAACAACAAAAACAAAAACAAAAACAAAAATAACCAATTTCTACATAGTACAATTCGCTGAGGCCAGTTAGTTTCTGTTTGTTTGTTTGTTTGTTTGTTTGTTTGTTGCATGAAGTGTTACAGGAATAATGATGATGCTAAAACAACTACAAAGTCCTACTCTACAATGGAGGGTGACTTCATGGAAAACTACATTACTGAGTCCTTCTTTCAATTAAGAAATCATATCATCTCTTTTGTATTCCTCAGTTGAGAATTCTTTGTTTAGCCCTGTACCACATTTTTTAATGGGGTTATTTGAATTTCTGGAGTTCAGCTTCTTGAGTCATTTGTATATATTGGATAATAGTCCCCTATCAGATTTTGTTTGTTAAATTCCTTTCCCAATCTGTTGGTGGCCTTTTTGTCTTATAAACTGTAACTTTTGCCTTATACAAGCTTTGCAATTTTATGAGGTACCATTTTTCAATTCTTGATCTTACAGCACAAACCATTGCTGTTCTGTTCAGGAATTTTTCCCCTGTGCCCATATCTTCAAAGGTTTGCCCACTTTCACCTCTATTAATTTTAGTGTCTCTGGTTTTATGTGGAGTTCTTTGATGTACTTAGACTTGATCTTTGTACAAGGAGTTAAGAATGGATCAATTCGCATTCTTCTACATGATAACCACCACTTGTGCCAGCACAATTTGTTGAAAATGCTGTCTTTTTTCTACTGGATGGTTTTAGCTCCCTTATCAACGATCAAGTGACCATAGTTGTGTGGATTCATTTCTGGGTCTTCAATTCTATTCCATTGGACTACCTGTCTATTGCTGTACCGGTACTATGCATATTTTATCATAATTGCTCTGTAGTACAGCTTTTGTAGGTCAGGCATGGTGATTCCACCAGAGGTTCTTTTATTGTTGAGAATAGTTTTTGCTATCCTAGTTTTTTGTTATGCCAGATAAATTTGCAAATTGCCCTATTTAACTCAATGATGAATAGAGTTGGAATTTTGATGGGGTTGTATTGAATCTGTAGATTGCTATGGGAAGGGCTGAGAAGCACTTGAAAAAAATGTTCAACATCCTTAATCATCAGGGAAATGCAAATTAAAGCAACCCTTAGATTTCACTTCACACCAGCCAGAATGGCTAAGATTAAAAATTCAGGTGACAGCAGATTCTGGGGAGGATGTGATGAAAGAGGAACAATCCTCCATTGCTGGTGGTATTACAAGATGGTACAACCACTCTGGAAATCAGTCTGGAGGTGCCTCAGAAAATTGGACATAGTACTACTGGAAGATCCAGCAATTCCTCTCCTGGACATATACACAGAAGATTTTCCAACTGGTAGGAAGGACACATGCTCCACTATGTTCATAGAAGCCTTATTTATAATAGTCAGAAGCTTGAAAGAACCCAGATGTCCCTCAACAGAGGAATGGATACAGAAAGTATGGTATATTTACACAATGGAGTACTACTCAGCTATTAAAAACAATGAATTTATGAAATTCTTGGGCAAATGGTTGTATCTTGAGAATATCACCCTGAGTGACGTAACCCAATCACAAAAGAACTTATATGGTATGCATTCACTGATAAGTGGATATTAGCCCAGAAAATTAGAATACCCAAGATACAATCTGCAAAACACATGAAACTCAAGAGGGAAGACCAACGTGTGGATACTCCATTCCTCCTTAGAATAGGGAACAAAATACCATTGTAGGAGTTACAAAGACAAAGTTTGGAACTAAGACAAAAGAATGGACCATCCAGAGACTACCCCACCTGAGGATCCATCCCATAATCAGCCACCAAACCTAGACACTATTGCACATGCCAGCAAGATTTTGCTGAAACGACCCTGATATAGCTGTCTCATGTGAGGCTATGCCAGTGCCTGGCAAATACAGAAGTGGATGCTCACAGTCATCTATTGGATGGAATACATGGCCCCTAATGGAGGAGATAGAGAAAGTACCAAAGGAACAGAAGGGGTCTGCAAACCTATAGGTGGAACAATAATATGAACTAACCAGTACCCATAGAGCTCCTGTCTCTAGCTGCATATGTAGCATAAGATGGCCCAATTGGCCATCATTTCGAAGAGAGGACTCTTGGTCTTGCAAACTTTATATGCCCCAGTACAGGAAACTCCAGGACCAAAAAGTGGGAGTGGGTGGTTAGGGGATCAGGGTGGGGTGGTATAAGGGACCTTCGGGATAGTATTTGAAATGTAAATGAAGAAAATATCTAATAAAAATTGAACACAAAAAAGAACTCATATCATACAAAATCTAACATCTCCAAAGACCACTTAAAGCTGGGATGGGTTTTGTAGGACTCTGTAATATCTTGAATTCTTTAAAAGAGAATTTTGACCTCTTTCATTCAATGGAATGTGTTAATTCTACTATCAATACCATATACAGAGCCATTTTTTTCTTTTTTCTTTTCAATTGGAGTACTACTGTTAGTTGTCAATTAGATTTTATTGCATTGTAGATGTATTGAAAGCATTCTGTTTTAACATTTATATTTGTTAAATTATAAAGAAAATACATTTAAAGAAACAGGAGAATAAGCATTATTATTTCACATTTGACTAATGATTCTATTTAAAGCATGTGCAGGGTTTTGCTTGTTTGATGGATTGATTTTCTTTGTTTGGAATCATTTTACTCAGATCTCGCTGGTTGGAATTTAACATTTAGCCCAGACTTGCCTTGAACTCAGACTCCAAATTGAACATATTTTCAGGAACATAAATAAGCTCAGGATGAATAACTTGAGATTTGTAAATACCCAAAGCTGACTTTAAAGGCTATAAGAAAATAGGGATTTAATAAACAAGATTACCAACAATTTACATACTAATACTGATAATATGAAATATTGTATCTTAATGATATGGTAATAGATCAGTGTATCAAAAGAGGTTAACTGGAATTTTCATATTGCATTCAGGTATATGCTTCCATTTTTGGTTGTGAATAGTTAGAAGTGAAACCACTAAATCTTAGCTTTGTTCCTGATTTTTTGAAGAAATATACTTCCTGGAAAGCACAGAACTCAATTAGAAAAGAAGCATCATTAAATTCTTTGTGAAGTTCTTATGTTATACCAAGCTTTCAAGTATGTGAAAAAACAGCATAAGAGAGTAACCAAATAGGCTAAACAAACACACCTTTTAAATAAAGTTAATAAAATTTTTATAATGTCTCATGTTCATGTCGGCCTGTTTCCCTTTAAGTATTTACAAATTTGACATAATACTATCCTAGGTGTTTTCCATATCTCCATGATGAATATCATTGATTATGTTTGCTTGTTAGAACAGAAGTGAAATTATTATATAATAATAATATAATTCAAACATATTACATATATGTTTCTTATGAGGAATAACATCTTTTCTAGCATATTTTCCAATAGTATATATAGTGTTAGTATAATAAGAGAGAAAAAAATGTTCAACCATATAATACCTGAAAATAAAGATAATCTTCCACCTCTTCTTGATACATTCTTAATGACATAGGAAGTATGTTGTACTCTATGAAATAGTTGATGCTAGGGATTACTATGAATAAAAATAAATGTTGTAACAGCAGGTACTTTTTAATTAATAAAGGACAAACTAAGTCATAACAAATATTTAATCAATATAGTTAAACACTTTTCAGCTTGAGGGGGAAAATAAGTGCTCTTATGATTAATTTTTTTTTTGAAAATCATAGTAAATGCCTATTTCTTTCTTTTTTTTTTTAATTTTTTTATTACGTATTTTCCTCAATTACATTTCCAATGCTATCCCAAAAGTCCCCCATACCCTCCTCCCCACTCCCCTACCCATCCATTCCCTCTTTTTGGCCCTGGCGTACCCCTGTACTGGGGCATATAAAGTTTGCATGTCCAATGGTCCTCTATTTCCAGTGATGGCCTACTAGGCCATCTTTTGATACATATGCAGCTAGAGTCAAGAGCTCCGGGATACTGGTTAGTTCATAATGTTGTTGCACCTACAGGGTTTCAGATCTCTATAGCTCCTTGGATACTTTCTCTAGCTCCTCCATTGGGGGCCCTGTGATCCATTCAATAGCTAAGTGTGAGCATCCACTTCTGTGTTTGCTAGGCCCCGGCATAGTCTCACAAGAGACAGCTATATCAGGGTCCTTTCAGCCAACGCTTGCTAGTGTATGCAATGGTGTCATCGTTTGGAGGCTAATTATGGGATGGATCCCTGGATATGGCAGTCTCTAGATGGTCCATCCTTTTGTCTCAGCTCCAAACTTTGTCTCTGTAACTCCTTCCATGGGTGATTGTTTCCAATTCTAAGAAGGGGCAAAGTGTCCAGACTTTGGTCTTCGTTCTTCTTCAGTTTCATGTGTTTTACAAATTGCCTCTTATATCTCGGGTATAATAAGTTTGAAAATCATAGTAAACTCCTATTTCTTAATAATTTAAATTTTATATCACTGACAAAGTTTATTTTTCAAAATATGCAAATTCCATTCATTAAGACAGGCATGCCTCCCATATTATTATCTCTGCAGTTTTGTAAGTTTCTGTCACACAAAAATTAATTCAAGTTTATTTCAATGTCAAAAATTGTAGGTGACTAATAACTGCTTGCTTTTTCTTCAATTTATGAATAGGTAACTAATTTTTTCACTTTTCATTTTTGTTTCTTTAATAATAAACTCACATGTTATACAAATGAATAATTGAAAGAATGAATTGGTCCATAAAAAGCAAAGAAATAATTAATAATTCTTGTTATTCAATTTTGTTTCATTTGTACCACAAGCCTTACCTCACTAATCATTTCTAAAGAGTACTTTGTAAATTTATATTTCTTTGCTACAAATACAATTATAATCCTAATATATATGCTTACATTACATTTACTTGCCTTACTTATTTACCAAGTGTTTCCAGAAGAATAATCTTTGATAATAATAGGAGACACATCCCTCCCTTTGTTTCTAACCTTGAAGAAAGCATTAAATTACACAGTAGTACATTAATTGGATGGATTACATGTTTTTTTTTGCTGATTTGAATAATTAAATATTGTATTGGGTTGGGTGAAAAGGTGTATTTTTAATTTTAACAAATGTTTGATTAGTATTTGGTGAATTGATCACATTTTTTCATTTAGCATATGACTAGTACATTATAATTACAATTTTAAGTTGTTATATCACAAATAGGAATTCAATTTAAGTGTATTTTGTTTCTGAATATTGTTGGACCTGATTTTTCTAACTAGTTTCTATAATTTTTTGTTTGTTGGCTTTCTTTCTTTCTTGGTTGCTTGTTTGTTTGTTTGTTTGTTTTTAGAGACAGGGTTTCTCTGTATAGCCCTGAGTGTCCTGGAACTCACTTTGTAGACCAGGCTGGCCTTGAACTCAGAAATCTGCCTAGCTCTGCTTCCAGAGTGCTGGGATTAAAGGCATGCACTACCACACCCAGCTCTTTTTTATTCTTAAGAAATATTTTCTTTCTTGTAATTTTAGTTTAAGTAGAATTTATGCAAACATCTTAGGAAAGTTCTCATTTTCTTCTGATTACTTAATGAAATACAGAATATTTATTAATTGATGATATGTAATTGGTCATGCTTCTTCACGAGCATATGTTTCTATAATTTCCCTTTATTGTTGTGGGATTATAATAATAGTTATTTTTCCACAGCTATTGATGTTATTCCATATCTGCAAATATTATTTTATACTTTCTTTACTATATTTAATTCTGATGTTGTTATTGTTTTTGTTGTTTTTGCATCCTAGACAATTTCTACTAAATGTCGTTCAAGGTTACTTTACCAATGCTTTTCTCATTTGTGTTGTTTGTACTTGAGTGTTTGCATAGTATCCCTTTAAATCTGCTTCTCTTTTCTCAAATTTTATCAGGTTCTTTATAATGTTTTGAAAGATCCTGGCAGAATGTAAAAGGTCATAGAAGCCCTGGAATTGGTAAAATAGATTTTATTGTTAGTAGAACTGGCTTCACTGATTTAGAAAAATAAAGGTGCACAATGCTATGGCCACTCCTCGAGCCTGTGTGTCTGCCAATGTTCTGACCAGGTGTGTGCCCATTGCTGCACCTTCATTAGATTCTTTCCTTGTTTCCTCCCCATACCCATTTCTTGAGGAATTAATCATTTTAGAATAGATATTGTTTAGATCTGGAAATCCCCTACTACCCCCTTCTTCTTTCCCCCCTGAGGACCTATAAAAACTGGGACCTCTCTCCCCTCGAGGTCAACTCCTCTACCGCGGAGTGGGATATGAGTCGTCCCCAGAGCTCTGGCTTTCCCCGAATAAAGCCTCATGTGGTTTGCAACAAGCTCGGTCTGTCGTGAGTTCTTGGGTGTCCACTATTGTCCTGAGGCCTGAGCGAGGGGCTCCTTTCGGGGTCTTTCATTTTCATTTTTCTATAAAATCATGTATTTTATATTGCACAACATTCAGTGATTTGTGACACAAGATCTGTTTTTATATACCTAGCTAGGATTGCAAGTGCTAACTGTGTAGACAAATGCCATGAAGCCAATATTATTTGCCTGTAATATTGAAGGCTTTCCTTCCTTTCTTTCTTTGTTTCTTTTCTTTTTTCTTTCTTTGTTTCTTTTCTTTTCTTTTCTTTTCTTTTCTTTACTTTTCTTTTCTTTACTTTTCTTTTCTTTTCTTTCTCTCTCTCTCTTTCTTTCTTTCTTTCTTTCTTTCTTTCTTTCTTTCTTTCTTTCTTTCTTTCTTTCTTTCTTTCTATGATAAATACCTTACCAATAATTTCTAATATCTGAGACATAGAATAATTTTAATCTATCAAAATGGCTGCTCCAGCAAGGGATTACATCCAAAGACCTATGTCTGTGTGATCTGGCTGGAATACAGACACCCTTTTAATCCCTCAAGACAGAGGCAAGCAGATCTGTGAGTACAAGGCCAGCCTAGTATAGTGTTCATTTCAGGTAAAGAAAAGTGTAGGTCCAGGCATGGTAGTGCATGCCTTTAATCCTGGCACTTAGAAAACAGAAGCAAGAAGACCTCAGGAGGTCAAGGTCAGTCAGTTCTGTTGAATCAGTGAGTGGAGTACAGATAAGACAACGCAGTGGAGTGGAATTTGTGGCAGTTAAGCTCTTATAGTTCAGAGGCAGTTTTTACAAGATAGTGTTACAGAGAAAGGTTGCAGAGAGAACAATCTAGACACAGGTGAAGACAGAATGAATCAAAGAATGAGAAGGAGTTATAATATTTGTAAACATTTCCAGAGTTAGTTTGAGGCCAAGCAGAGTAATTCAGTGAGAAGCTGAGAGAAATCAGATTTAATCAGTTAGCATGGAACAGAGTTTGGGCCAGAGCAACTGAGTTGAACCAACCAGCCAAAGTTCAGAAAGAGCTAGAATGAGTATGCTTATTCAGATGTAAGACTCCAAGACAATTATGTAAGGCAAATAAAACATATTTTCACACTGGGCCACATAAGAACTTGTGTGTACTTGATCCTATGTCTTGCCTGTGTACCTGTCTATTCTGTCCTTTTTATATTTCTTCAATTTGGGGATAAAATCAGGCATATTACCTAATCAGTAGTGAAAAACTTAAATTATGCCTAACAATGATCTTGCTATTATTTCTACTGCATTTTTACATCAAATATCTATGCACCTAGCAATATCACTTGATAGAGACCAATATATGAAAGTAGATTTATTCTTGGAAATAATTTTGCATATACAATATGATTGTCTTGGAATCTTAGTTCTGTTTAGGAAATACCACCCCCTGTCCTCCGTGCCAATGAGTTTGAGGCTCTTTCCTATTTTCACTCCTATTAGATGCAGTGTATCTGGTTTTATGTTGAGGTCCTTGATTCACTTGGAGTTGAATTTTGTGTAAGGTGACAAATATGGGCCTATTTTCATTTTTCTACATACAGACTGCCAGTTAGACCAGCAGGATTTATTGAAGATGAACTTTCTTTTTTCCATTGTATATTTTTGGCTTCTTTGTCAAAGATCAAGTGTCCATAAGTGTGTGATTTTTATTTCTGAGTCTTCACTTCTATTTCATTGGTTAATCTGTCTATCTTTGTATAAATACCATGCAATTTATCACTGTTGCTCAATGTATAGTTGGAAGTCTGGGATGGTGGTTTACCAAGAAGTTCTATTATTGATAAAACTCATTTTCACTATCCTGTTTTTTTTTTTTTCCCGTATGAAATTGAGAATTGCTCTTTCCATGTCTGTGGAGAACTATGTTAGAATCTTGATGGAGATTGGGTTGAATCTGTAGATTGCTTTTGGTAGGATGACAATTTTTATAATGTTAATCCTAGAATGTTAATCCTATCAATGTAAGAGGAGGCTCCAAGGCCTGACACTATTACTGTGTGATCACTTACAGGAGCCTAGCATGACTGTCCTCCAAGAGTCCCCAAAAGCCTCTGACTTAGAAAGATACAGATACTTACACTCAACAAATGAAATGAAGTCAGGGAACCCTGACTGGTTGAATTAGGGAAAGTCTGGAAAAGGCTGAGGATGACGGTAACCCCATAGAAACACCAGTATGTTCAACTTACCCAGACCTCTGAGTTCTCTCATACACTGAGCCAACAACAAGGCAGCATATATGAGCTGGTACAAGCCCCCACCCCCAACCCCCACAACACATATAGAGCAGAAAACTGCCTGATATATAGCAGAAGAATGTCTGTTTTGGCCTAAGTGAGAGAAGACACAACTAAAGCTTGAAATACTTCAGTCCCCAGAGAGTGGGAAGGCCTGGCAGGGGGTGGGAGGATGGGGATAGCTTGTTGGAGACAGGAAGAGGAAGAATGGTATGATGATGAGGAACTGTGGAAGGGTAGAAATGAAAGGATGTAACAACTGGACTGTAAAAAATAAAAGAAATAAGAAAGGAGAGATTTTTGTCATCTAAAACTGTTTATATATACATATATATATATGTATATATATATGTGTATATATACATATATATATATGTATATATATACACACACATATATATGTACACACACACATATATATATATATATGTGTGTATACATTTATATATATTCAAGAACATAGTAGATAAAAGTGTGAGGAAGGAACATATTCTCAATGACCTGAGCCTCCTAATTTGTAAACATTTAGCAAACTCATTTACTATAAATAGTGATATACCTCATATAATGTCTATTAACTTACATGTTAATTTAATATAAAAATGTATTGAAAGCAACATACAATTCAATCTTTGACAAAGAATCTTGGTATCGTACCTTAGCCATGTTGACAACAAACAAAACAAAAAAAAACAAAAACAAAACAAAACACCCTTAATACTAACAACCCAATAATTTTCTACTACACAAGAATACATCATCACTAGTGAAACTAATACTAGTTTCTTAGGTCTACTATAGGTAGTAAAGTCTAGAGTCAACAAATAAAATATGTGTATACTGTCCTAAGGAGTCTTTTTTAAATTGGGTATTTATTTCATTTACATTTCCAATGCTATCCCAAAAGTCCCCCACACGCTCCCCCACCCACTACCCTACCCACTCACTCCCACTTCTTGGCCCTTGCATTCCCCTGTACTGAAGCATATAAAGTTTGCATGACCCATGTGCCCATCTTTCCACTGATGGCCTACTAGGCCATCTTCTGATTCATATGCAGCTAGAGACACGAGCTCCCCCGGCGGGGGGGTACTGGTTAGTTCATATTTTGGTTCCACCTATTGGATTGCAGATCCCTTTAGCTCCTTGGGTACTTTCTCTAGCTCCTCCATTGGGGGCTCTGTGATCCATCCAATAGCTGACTGTGAGCATCCACTTCTGTGTTTTCTAGGCCCCGGCATAGTCTCACAAGAGACAGCTCTATCTGGGTCCGTTCAGCAAAATCTTGCTAATGTATGCAATGGTGTCAGCGTGTGGAAGCTGATTATGGGATGAATCCCCAGATATGGCAGTCTCTAGGTGGTCCATTCTTTCGTAACAGATCCAAACTTTGCTATGGAGTCTTCTGGTCAGCTCCAAATTCTTGTGACTCCTGTTTTTGGCTTCTGGCTATTTTATAATATCACAGTCTTTATTCTTTCTTTTCTCTTTATTTATGTCCTTGTTTTGATAAAAAATTGAAAACTTTTTCATTTTCAAGTAATTTTACAATAATTAGTTCATATGGGTAGAACTATAGCCTTCCCTCATGTACCTAAACTTCATACCACATGCAAAATATATCCCCTCCCCCCAGTATGATATCCCCAGGATTTAAGCCAGGACAATATCAACTTTAAGTCAAAAACTCCAATCAATTGGTACCAAATTTCATTATTTAAATTATAATGCAAATCTTAGAAATATGAATGAAAATGTGGGTATAATTTGTACTGAGTTAAAGTCTCACTATATATCCAAAATAAGAAAGCTACTATTGTGTGTTCCAAGACTGATATTAAGATTCACATTCTAAAAGGTAAAGAGTAGAAGGGTTAAATCAGTCACTGGCTTCAACTCAATATTTTACTACATATGTCAGTGGATTTCAAAACCTCAAAAATAGTCTCTACCGACTTGATGTCCATTCAGTCTGCTGCTGTTCTGGGCTGGGGGACTAGAATGTGCTTTCATCAATGTGCTGCATCCTATGGCACTGATGCTCTCTGTTGCTTTGTTACCATTACTTATGGCAATTTTATTATCTTAAATGACTATAATTCTATATATTTATTCTCAAATCTGTAATCAAACAACATTTGTTTATTTTACTAAGTTTTAATAAGCAAAACATTTTGAAAGTTTTATTTTATTACTTATATTTCAATATCTGGGGACTTACATTTTGTTTTTTTTCTATGTTAAGATATAATTATATACTATATGATTGTATATTTTAAAATTTACATATATTAACAATCCTTCAAACTATTACTATAATATATAAATTTTACCAATAGGGTCATTTTTAAATTTTTTTCTTTATTGATGATTTTCAAAATGTTTGAAACTATCATATACACATAATACTGATTTATAATTCTAAAAAGGTACTATCTGAAATTTTTATGACAAAACATTAAAATTTTAATTTATCCATTCCCATAGCATTGTAGAAAATTTTGTAGTCATTTAGGATATCAATAATCTAAATACACTGTGGGTATGACCCATGTTTTTATTACAATTTATTTTCCGTTGATCCTATGTTCTATTTTGGGTATCTGATTCATTCATATGTGTATATATACATATATATATATATATATACACACACACACATATATATATTTGTGTGTGTGTGTGTTTATGTGTGTAAGTATACACATGTATTTTTGTACAGGTATTGATATAAACTCACTCAATCAAGTAATATATTTTCTGTACATTTAAAATGAAGCTCTTCCCCTACTGTTCATTGTATTAATAAAGTAGAGAGGTGTGTAATAGCTCTTAAACTTTGTAGTTAAGCAACAATAATGGATACATCTTTTCCTTGTCCTTTCTGTGTTCTAAAGCTCCAGCAGTAATAGTAATGAAATGTTCCTTCAAATAGCACCAAGATCTTTTATGGAAAGTTGCTTCATACTATGAACATCATTAGCTTTAGTTTTAGTTACAATTTATCGCCAGGCAGTGGTGGCACATGCCTTTAATCCCAGCACTTGGGAGGCAGAGGCGGGGGGATTTGTGAGTTCGAGGCCAGCCTGGTCTACAGAGTGAGTTCCAGGACAGCCAGGGCTACACAGAGAAACCCTGTCTCAAAAAGAACAACAACAAAAAATAAATAAACAAAACAAAAAAACCCATACAATTTATCAACTGGTATTGCTTTCCTAGTAGTTCAGCCAATAAATTTGGAATGATCAATTTCCTTTCAAATGTCTTTTTCTTTTCCAGATAGAGTAGAAAACAAGTATCTCTTCTAAGTATGAAATCTTGAGACCTAACATTATTTTTTTATCCAAGGACTTTTTTTTCTACTTCTGTCTATGAGGATGATTAGTGATATTTTATTTTCTTTACAGTTATCTATGTTAAGAGAAAATACAAGTAAAAATAAATTGCAATTTGCTGAGCAGAGGGATGAATGCTGACTTACCACAATAAAACATATCTTAGGTTGTTTAGCACAAAATGGAATTTTGTGGTTTCTTACTACATTGCCTTTTTAGTTTAATTTAGTTTAATTTAAAAGTAAATAATTCAATGTTTAACAAAAATATACTTTATTTTCAGGTTAAAATGTTTAAATCACACACACACACACATTTTCATAAGTCAATAGTAATTAGATTAATAGTAAAGTTGGTAGAAATATTAATCTTTTATGAAATGGAAATAATTTTAACTATATATGATATACTTCAAATATCATAATAGTAGTTTAAAAACTAATTTCATATCATTTTTAAAGAATGAGAGTTGTATCACTAATTTATAATTTTTATTAGAATCAAATAAATGAGTAAAAACCTCCAATATTATTTACACATTTCATTTTGGCATTTACAATCATGAATATATATTTCCATATACTCTATATTCTAATAACCATAACATCATCAAAGTTTTATAAGCTTTTATCCTTTAAAAATGTAATAAATATTTTCATTTAAGCTTTTAGCAATTCAACAAAATGAAATATTTTTTCTACACTACCTAGTTGAAAGTACTAAGTCTCACAGAGATGAGAAAGCCAGCAATATGTGTAATGCTGCCAGATGTTAGAGCTCTGACTGTCCTTGTAGGTTGCCAGATGACAAATACTTCAAATTTCTTGCTTTTGGGATTATAAACTTCTGTAGTTGGAATGATTATTCTCTACTTGTTCTTGTAGTCTTCAAGGAAATCTGAGGATCAGAGAGTTTTAATTTTCTATTTGAATATCACAGCCCTCAAAACTGGTAGAAATTATTAGAGTGCAGATTTTTAACTCTAATATCATTGATATAGATTTTCTATGATGAATTCACTGTACATAAGAAGTTTTTTTAACAACCTACTCTTTTTGTCTGACCTGACATTGCATAGATTGCATGCATTTTCTCAGTTGTGAGTTCATAGGTGCATCTTCCCTGCTAAGTCTGGACATCTGGTTCCTTGCAGGTGTTCATGGCCTCAAACTCTTACAATCCTTCTGTGCCCTTTTCCACTAATTTGCCCCATTTCATGGTCCGTACACTCACATCGTCAGTCAAAAAAAAAAAAAAAAAAGAAAGAAAGAAAAAGAAAAGAAAAGAAAAAGGCAAAACTCTGCTTTAGAGAACACACACATTTATGCTCCTTTATAAAACAAAATTACAAACAAAATCACAATGAAATAGAAGTTTTATTTAAGTTTAGTTGTGAAAATGAGCAAACTCTGAATACATTACCCCATAATAACTGCCACATTCATCTGTCCTTTTTTTAGTGTATATGTCTATTAGAATATTGTGGTTTGAAGCCAGTCACAGTAGCTCTTGCATATATTTCTAATACTCAAGAGGTAGAGGCAGGGGGATTACATATTCAATGCCAATCTGAACTTCAATGTGAGTGTGAGAAGAGGGGGGTTTGCAGAAAAAGACACTGTCTTGAAAAACAACCAAAAACAACCAAAATAAAAAACAATCACTTAAAATATAAAAAGATGATTATATTTTATTTTGTTGTCTTGTTTAATGTATGCTTGCTCAAAAATAGAGATGGTGATTGCTGTCATTTTGTTTTATGCTTCCATGTCACTTTAAACAATCCAAGTCAACTTAAAATGAGTTTGCAGTTTTATTTTGTTTTTATACACAGATAATGTTAGTTCTGTCCAAAAACCTGGAAAGCCTGTCTCTGTCCATGAATGCTAAGGAGAGACTTTGTTTTTATCTATACTCAGAGCCTAAGCTTTTACTCTTTCCTTCTGCAAGAATAGATAGGAATGACTGACTTGATATTTTAGCTTTACGATGTTATAAAATACATACACATTCAGGGAAAACCATGATTGAATTTTAGATTTTAATCCCAAACAGCCAGATGTGGTAAAATTTTCTGTAGTAGTATGCAGCACACAATGTCAGTGTAGTAGTTCCATGCTATGCTATACTGCAGCAGCATTGGGGTCCAGCTCCTAATCAAACACAGGATCAGAGAGGTGAATGAGTCTACAATTTCTTCTGTTGCTACTATGGTTTGTGCAACATAAAATGTATTTTTGTATTTCATATCTTCAAAATGTCAGTCTATGTATGAAATGGTATATTGAGCATTTTATTAAGAAATTTGCTTTTTGTTATATGTGATTGCCCAGCTGTTTCTTAATTTTATAGCTAAAGCCAAGTTTAAACATGTTTAGAATAGCCTAAGCTAAGCTATAACACTTGATAATTTCAGGTAAATTAAATGCATTTTATGCAATGTATTTTAAAACTTAGGTTTATCAAGATACTACTCCATTGTAAATTCAGAAATCTCAAAATTATCATCCATTATAGCCCAAGGTTCTAAAATATTCTTGGTTGAAGGGTAAAATATCCCTGTTCAACAGGAGGAAAAAAATGGTGTGCTTGGTTAATAGATATGCTAATTATTATGCTAATTATATTCAATCAACCAGTAAACATACACACAAGCACAAATACATGTTTTAGCATCTTTTTTACCCCAAAATATTCATGACTGCAATTTGAAAATATCTCATAATAGATGGACAGACAGACAAATTCTCAATGTAAGAAGGACCTAAGTCTTTTTTTCTTGTCTTCCATGGGTATAGATACATACACACACACACACACACACACACACTCAGAGAGAGAGAGAGAGAGAGAGAGAGAGAGAGAGAGAGAGAGAGAGAGAGAGAGAGAGAGAGAGAGAGAGAGAGAGAGAGAGAGATTAATTCTAGGTTCTGTAAGCTTTCTTAAAATTGCTTAGATAATTTATGTGTATGTGTGTGCCTGTGTTTACACATGTACAATCCATGCATACAGTGCCAATGGAGATTGGAAAATGGCATTAGATACTTTGGAACCAAGTACTAAGTAGTTAGTTGTGTGGTACCTTGCAGGTACTATTAACTGAATATGAGTTTTCTCCTGGAGCAGTAAGTGCACTCAACTAAGCTGCCTCTTTCTTCACATCATTTTTTTTTCATTTTAAAATATATTTTATTATGTATTTTCCTCAATTACATTTCCAATGCTATCCCAAAAGTCCCCCATACCCTCCCCCCACCCCACTCCCCTACCCACCCATTCCCACTTTTTGGCACTGGCCTTCTTTTTTTAAAATTAGATATTTTACCCTTTCCAGGTCTCCCCTTCAGAATTTCCCTATCACATCCCCCATCCTCTTGCCTCTATGAGGGTGCTCTCCTACCTTCCCACCCACCCACCTTCTCCTGTCTTCCCTCCCTGGCCTTCCCCTACACTGGGGAATCGAACACCTTCAGGCCCAAGGGCCTTTCCTCCTGCTGATATCCAATAAGGCCATCCTCTGCCACATATGCTGCCAGAGCCCTGGGTCCCTCCATGTGTATCCTTTGGTTGGTGGTTCAGTCTCCTGGAGCTCTGGGGGTCTGGCTGGTTGACACTGTTGCCCCCCTCCCATGAGGCTATAAGCCCCTTCAGCTCCTTCAGTCCTTTCTCTAACTCCTCCATTCAGGACCCTGTGCTCAGTCCAATGGTTGGCTGTGAGCATCTACCTCTATATTTCTCAGGTTCTTACAGAGCCTCTCTGGAGACAGCAATATCAGACTTCTGTCAGCAAGCACTTCCAGCATCTATAATAGTGTCTAGGTTTGGTGACTGTATATGGGATGGATCTCCAGGTTGGGCCGTCTCTGGATGGCCTTTCCCTCAGTCTCTGCTCCACAGTTTGTCTTGGTACTTCCACCTGTGAGTATTTTTCCCCCTTCTAAGAAGCACTAAAACATCCACACCTTGGTCTTCCTTCTTATTGGGCTTCTTCTTTGGGTCTGTGAATTGTATATTGAGTATTCTGAACTTTTGGGCTAATATCCACTTATCAGTGAGTACATACTGTGTGTTCTTTTGTGACTGAGTTACCTCACTTAGGATAATATTTTCAAGTTCCATCCATTTGCCTGCAAATTTCATGAAGTCCTTGTTATTAATAGCTGAGTAGAATTTCATTATTGAAATGTACCACACCATCTTTTAAATTATAGATGGATATTAAAATTTATTGAAGAAGTCTTCCTTATCTTTTGCAGTGATTATGAAATATCTTTCTTTTAGCAGTGTGTTCTATTATATTGACTAAATTTTATTACTAAACTATACTTGTGTACACAGGGTAAAATCATCTTGTTCATTGTATATTATTTTTTTAATTAAGCATTAATTATATCTTTTATCTCCTCCCACTTCTCTTTCTTCTACCATGTCTGCTGCCCCCTCCCAAATTCAGGACCGTGTCTTCTTTAAGCATTGGTGTCATATATACATACACATTAATAAAAATCCATGAAGCAGATTCAGTTCAGTATTTTTCTGTTGTATATATGGTGAGTGTGTGTGTATGTGTGTTTGTATCTTTGTCTGTGCATGTATCTCTGTGTTTAGGCTTATGGCTGACCATTTCATATTATATAACCTCTCATGAGTCTCATTCCTCCCCCTCTACCAGCATATAACCCTTCCTCTATGCATAGTGGTGTCTTGTATGGTTTCTCCCATTCACATACTTGTGTCAAATGGTACTGTATCTCCTCAGGTCTTGTGTAGATAGCATTGTTAAATTACATGGTTATGGCTTCCCTTTCACATGCAGAGAACACAATCTCTTTTTAAAACTCAGTTAGAAATGTGCAAAAGACATTTTGAGAATGAATTCACTCTTCTGAACAAATCCTATAAAATATTGCAATACTGAAATGACAAGCTTTTGAACATACTTTTCCCACCTAATTAAAAAATAGCATCAGAAATTCTATGAAGTTTCTTTTTAATTTTTTTATTAAATTTTTTACACTCCATATTTTACCCCCCCATCCACCTGCAGATGGTTCTACATCTCATACTTCCTCCCCACCCCTCCTGTTTCCACATGGATGAACTTGCCCACCCCCACCCCCAACCTGATATCTAAACTCCCTGGGGTATCCAGTCTCTTGAGGGTTAGGTACATAATGAACACAGACCCAGCAGTCCTCTACTGTTATGTGTGTTTGGGGCCTCATATCAGCTGGTGTATGCTGCCTGTTTGGTGGTCTAGTGTTTGAGAGATCTCAGGAGTCCAGATTAATTGAGACTGCTGGTCCTCCTACAGGATCACCCTTCTCCTCAGATTCTTTCAGCCTTTCCTAATTCAACCACAGAGGTCAGCAGCTTCTGTCCATTGGTTGGGTGCAAATAACTGCATCTGACTCTTTCAGCTGCTTGTTGGATCTTTCAGAGGGCAGTCATAATAGGTCCCTTTTGTGAGTGCTCCATAGCCTCAATAATAGTGTCCAGCCTTGGGACCTCCCCTTTAGCTGGACCCGACTCTGGGACTGTCACTGGACCTTCTTTTCCTCAGGGTCATCTCCATTTCCATCTCTGTAACTCATTCAAACAGGAACAATTATGGGTCAGAGATGTGACTGTGGGATGGAAACCCCAACCCTCATTTGATATCCTGTCATCCTGCTGGAGGTGGGCTCTATAAATTCCCTCTCCCTACTGTCTGGTGTTTCATTTAAGGTCCCTTTGAGTCATGGGAATCTCTCACCTTCGAGGTCTCTGGTGCATTCTGGTGAATCCCTCCCCACCCCAACCTATTTCCTGAGGTTGTCTGTTTACATTCTTTCAGCTGGCCCTCAGGGTTTCCTTTAGTCCTCTTCCCTCACCCAATACCAGATCAGGTTTTCCACACACACACACATCCCCCATCAACTTTCCCTCCCAGGTCCCTTCCCACCCTCCACATTTGTGATTACTTTCTTCTCTCTCTTAAGAAATAGAACACGTTGGTGTCCTCACTTGGGCACTTCAACTTGTTGAGATTTTTGAGTTCTCTGGACTGTACTGTGTCTTGGGTATTCTCTAATTGTTTTTTTTTTTTTTTTGGCTAATATCCACATATTAGTGAGTACATATCATGCATGTCCTTTTGGACATTTGTTACCTTACTCCGGATGATATTTTCTAGTTCCATCCATTTGCCTGAAAAACTCAGGATGTCCTCATTCTTAATTGCTGAATAGTATTCCATTGTGTAAATGAACTCAATTTTCTGTATCCATTCTTCAGTTGTGGGACATCTAGGTTGTTTCCAGCTTCTGGCTATCACAAAAAAAGGCCGCCATGAACATAGTGAAAAATGTGCCCCTGTGGCATGGTGGGGCATCTTTTAAGTATATTTTCAGGAGTGGTAGCTGGGTTTTCAAGTAAACCTATTTCCAATTTACTGAGGAACCTCCAGATTGATTTCCAGAGTGGTTGTACCAGTTTGCATTCTCACCAGAAATGGAGGAGTGTTCCTCTTTCTCCACATCCTCTACAACATGTGTTGTTACCTAAGGTTTTGATCTTAACCATTCTGATTAATGTAAAGTGGAATCTCAGGGTCATTTTGATTTGCATTACTCTGATCACTAAGGACTTGAACACTTCTTTAGGTGTTTCTCAGCCATTTGAGATTCCTCAGTTGTGAATTCTCCATTTAGTTCTATACTCCATTTTTAATTGGGTTGTTTTTTTGTTTTTTTGTTTTTTTGGCGATTAACTTCTTGAATTCTTTATATATTTTGAATATTAGACTGTATTAGATGTAGGGTTAATGAAGATTTTTCCCCAATCTGTAGGTTGCTGATTTGTCTTATTGTCTATGTCCTTTGCAGTACAGAAGCTTTCCAGTTTCATGAGGTATAGAATAAAAAAAAAAAAAGCAAACTCTTCCAAGAGGAGTAGAAGGCAGGAAATAGTCAAACTCATGGCAGTAATCAACCAAGTGGAAAACAAGAAACAATACAAATAATTAACAAAACCAAAGCCTGGTTCTTTAAGAGAATTAACAAGATAGATCAATCCCTACCAAAACTAACTAAATGGCCAAGAAGCAGTATGAAAATTAACAAAATCAGAAATGAAAAGGGAGATATAACAACAGAAATGGAGGAAATTTAAAAAAATATCAGATCCTATTATAAAAGTCTATACTCAAAAAGAGTGGAAAATCTAGAAGAAATATATGATTTTCTAAACAGATACCACATACCAAAGTTAAATCAAGAGCACATAAACTATCTCAACAGGCCCATATCGCACAAGGAAATAGAAGAAGTCATTAAAAGCCTCCCAACCAAAAATAGCCCAGGGCCAGATGGATTTAGTGCAGAATTCTACCAGACCTTCACAGAAGACCTGATACCAATTTTCCTCAAGCTATTACACAAAATAGAAACAGAAGGAACATTACCTAATTTATTCTATGAAGCCACAATTACTCTGATACCTAAACCACACAAGGACTCAACAAAAAATAAGAATTTCAGACCAATCTCACGTATGAATAAATGCAAAAATACTGAACAAAATTCTTGCAAACTGTATCCAAGAGCACATCAAAACAATCATTCACCACTATCAGGTAGGCTTCATCCCAGGGATGCATGGTTGGTTTAATATATGAAAATCCATTAACCTAATCCACTGTATAAACTCAAAGAAAAAAAATCACATGATCACCTCCTCAGATACAGACAAAGCATTTGACAAAATACAGCACCCTTTCATGTTAAAAATATTGGAAAGTTCAGAAATTCAAGGCCCAGACCTAAACATAATAAAAGCAATTTACTGCAAACCAACAGGCATTATCAAATTAAATGGGGGCATACTTGAAGCAAGCCTACTAAAATCAGGGACAAGACAAGGATGCCCACTCTCCCCATTTCCATTCAATATAGTACTCGATGTGTTAGCTAGAACAGTAAGACAACAAAAAGAGATCAAGAAAGTTTTTTTTTTCTTTTCCTTATTCTTTCACCTTCATTTAAACAAGGTTATACTATTAAAAATAATGGCTATTCTCTCAGTGTCTTGGTTATTTTTCTTTCTTTTTTTATTGGATAAATTATTTACTTATATTTCAAATGTTATCCTTTTTCCCAGTTTCCCCTCCAGAAAACCCCTATCCCATCCTCCCTCTTCCTGCTTCTTTGAGGGTGCTCACCCAACCACCACCCAGTCCCACATCACCACTCTAGTATTCCCCTACACTGGGGCATCAAGCTTTCACAGGACCAAGGACATCCTCTCCCACTGAAACCACATGAGGCCATACTCTGCTACATATGCAGCTGGAGCCATGGGTCCCTCCATGTGTACTCTTTGGTTAGTAACTTAGTCCCTTGAAACTCTCAGGGAGGGAGGGGGGTCAGCCTTCCTGGTCCTCTGGTTAGTTCAAATTTTCTGAGTCAATGGTCTCTAAAACTCAGGTACAGAAGTTGTGTTATAGATGTATACATTTTGGCCAGGAATCACACCTTCATTTTTTTTCTCTGCATTGTGACAATTCATGGTTTTCTGTAATGGTCTCCACCTTCCCCCAAAAGATGCTACTTTGATGTAGAGTGAGTTTTATCCTTCTCTGATTAGGTTATCTCACAGCAGGTGACCCCATGATATAGCCTGTTGGTAGGGAAAAAAATCTTCATAATAATCTATGTAACTTCAGTTGCAGATGCTCCAATTGAGAAATTTTCATCCATGTTTATGTGTTTTCAGTATCAGGATAACATTGGCTCCACAGGATAAGTTTCGTAGTGTGCAATCCTTTCTATTTTGTTTAACAGCTAAAAAATAATTGGTTTTATCTCAAAATATTGGAAAATTTTTCATGTACATTGATAAATTTTGAGTTCTCTTTATCCTGATTCTAGGAATTCTTGAATTTGCTCCTTGACTTCTTCAATGAGTCACTGGTCATTTAAAGATATATTATTAAGTCTTTAAGTGTTTGTTTAATTTATATAATATTCCTAATTGTTTATTTCTCATTTGCTCCAGCATGATCTGGTAAGAAACAAGAAATTGTTTTGGATTTCTTTCAATTTTTTAAACATTGTTAGGTGGGCTACAATATGGTGGACTCTACTTTACAAAAAGTTCTATGTACTTTTTAGACTAATGGATACCTTATATGTGTTGATTGAAATATTCTGGAGATAATTGTCAAATACATTTGAAATATGGTATAATTTCTTTTGTGATTTTTTTTTTAATTCAGATGATCTATTGGAAGATGATAATGATATATTCTGGCCACTCACCATTATTTGACCAGGAATTTTATGACCATTTTTTACTAATTGATAATTATTTTATGAAAGCAACATCTCAAACATTTGTTAAATATGATTTTTAGATTATGACAATTTCTTGGTGGATGAATTATTCCTATACAATGTCTTCTTTAGTTCTTCAATTTTTAGAATAATGATTTATACTGGACTAGAGTCTTTGCAGGCAGAGACAACACAGATAAAATTGAATATTTTTCTAACAACAAATTATATTTTCCTCAGTTTTGCCTGTAATATTTACTGCTGGTCGTTATCTGCTATATACCTGTACCATGCAGGTTAAGCACAGCTTACTGAAGTCTAAAGCGATTTTTGTAGGTAGAAAAACATGTACATGTAACTAGATGATACAGAAATTAAATTAAATCAAACTCTATAAGGGACAAATATATATATAAACTTTGTCTGTTGAAGAATATTCCAGGCAGAACACTGTTGAGTGTGCATGGTCTTTACAGAAAGTTTATACTACTACAGTTTTTTTTTTCATCATTTAAATATAAATAAACATGAAAGAGAAATGAAAAACTATTATCCAGTCAAAATTATGCCATTTAATAAATGACATAGGCTAAATTACATACTAATTTGAGGTTTCAAATCACTATGCTAGTTTGCCTTCTGTGTAATCTAGCATTTAATAACTGGCAACTCCTTGATGTTTAAGGACCAAAACCACAAATATTTGCAAGGGCTTCTGCTTTTGATGACAGTAATTAATATTTTTATTGATTTGTTTTACTCTTAATTTAAACTTATTTAAAAAATAAAGTGTTGAACAGTGAATAAATGATGGTTATTATAAATCATATTAAAATATGTAGACATAATTGAGAAAACATGAATGAGCAGCAAGAAAAATGTGAGGATGTAGATTAATATAAATGAAAATAGGGAAATATGTGATGAACCTTATTTTGTTTTTGAGTTTGTAGCAATAATGAATCACAAGACATTTCAATTTCTTTTTTTTTTCTATATGAAATTAAATAAATACTTAGGGAAATATTGGGCGAACTCTTTAGGGAAATAATATACAAATGGGATTTTACTTCAAAGTTGACTTCTGATTATCTACGCTTGGGTTTTCCTCATTTCATGGTTAGGAAAATGGCTATGCTATGTGGGAAAACAGCTTGGATTCAGTTGGGTAAATTCTCATTTGTTTTTAATTTTCCAAGCCAATTTTGCTTCTCATTTATACATTGAATCTGAAGATGACCAGATGTCAGTTTTACATATTTTCCTGTGAGAATTGCACATGGAAATAGTCACTAAAGACTACAGAGAGGCTTATCCTATATTCAAACATTGGTTACAGAGCCACAGCAACGGAAATGATGAGAGAAGGCTCCAGTGTTATTTGCTTCCTCTGGCAGACAGTTTACTTCTTAATTTCCTGTCCAGTTCTGATGATTATAAATACCATTTGTAATAAATGTGCACTCCTCTAAATTTCTCCAAGAAAACACCAAATAAACTTCAACATAAAGAGAATCTTGAAGAATGTTTCTACCTTGTATTAAAAATAGCTAAAGGAAAATTAAAGGACATTATTGAAAAAAAAAACAACATGTAAGTTCATTTATTAACAGGTATAAACCTTTAAATAAAAAAAAATGTCTAATTTTGAATCTTGAGGTTTGTAGGAATTGCTATTTTCAAATTGTTGGCCTTTTCTGCTTGTCTAACTGGATGTCTACATGTAGAAAAATGAAAATCGATGAATATTTATCACTTTGCACAAACTCAAGTCCAAGTTAATTGAGCACCTTAACATGAAACCTTAATAAAAAACACTAAATCTCATTGAAGGGAAAATGAGAAATATTCTTGAACACATTAATACAGGAGACAATTTCCTGAAGAGAACATCAAAGGTTCAGGCTTTACAGTCAGCAATTGATAAATGGAACCTCATGAAACTGAAAAACTTTATCAGACAAAGAACATTGTCAACAGAACAAGACTGCAACCTACTGGTTAGGGAATGATCTTCACCAACCCTACATTTGACAGAGGGATAATATATAAAATTGATAAAGAACTCAAGAAGTTAGCAACAACCCAAATAAACCAATTTTTAAAACTGAGGTGCAGAGCTAAACAGAGAATTATCAATAGAGGAATCTTGAGTGGCAGTGAAACACTTAAAGCAATGTTCAAAGTTCTTGGCCATCAGGGAAATGCAAGTCAAAATAATTCTGAGATTCTACTTTATACCCATCAGAAGAGCTAAGATAAAAAAACTCAAGTGAGAGCACTTGCTGGCAAGGATGAGGAGCAAGGGGAATACTTTTACACTGCTGGTGAGAGTGCAAACTTGTACAACCACTTTGGAAATCAATTCAGCCATTTCTTAGAAAACTGGGAATAGTACTATTTCTGTACCATTCCTGGGTATATATATACCCAAAGATGCTACAACATCCCAGAAAGACACTTGTTCAACTATGTTCATAGAAGCTTTAGTCATAATAGCCAGAAAATAAAAACAATCAAGATGCCCTCAATGGATAAATAGATAAAGAAATTTTGGTACATTTACAAAATGGAATACTATTTAACTATGAAATACAAATACATCATAAATTCTGTAGAAAGTAGACAGACATTGAAAATATCATTCTGAATGTGGTATACCAGTCCCAAAAGGACATGAATGGCATGTATTCAATTATAAGTGAGTATTAGCCATAAAATACAGGATGCCAATGGTATATTTCATAGACACAGGAAGGCTGAAGAGTTACAATAGCACAAAAAAGGATGCTTGCATCTCACTTGGACCAGAGAGTAGAATAATTGTGGAAGGCAGATGGAGGAAGGAAACTGGGTAGGAGAGGGCATCAGAAGGGTAGTAGGGGGCTCAGGATTGGGTGTGGGGACAGGCATAGGCAATGGGTGGATGGCCATGAGAATAAATGGAAATCAGCAACTGACAAAGGTTGGAGGTAGGGAGCATCTTCAGGAAGAGAAGGAGACCTGTGATAGGGCAGGCACCCAAGAAACAGTTGGGGTGTCCTTAGCTGGGAGTCACAACATTAGGGATATGGAGCCTAGGGAGGCTGCCTATTGTGGCCAGACAGGAGCCCTAATGGAGCAATAGTGATATCAACCCACCCACAAAATTTTACCCAAAATGTATCCTGTCTACAAGAAATGCAAGGATAGGGGATGGAACAGAGATCAAAGGAACAATCAAACAATCAGCTGCCAAACTTGAGATCCATCCCATTGTCAAGCACCAATAGCTGATACTATTCATTATATTCTATTGTGCTTGCAGACTGGAGTCTATTATGGCTGTTATCTGAGAGGCACTACCAACCAACTGACTTAGAAAGATGCAGACACCCATAGCCAAATACTGGATGGAGCTTGGGGATTCTTATGGAAGAATAGGAGGAAGGGTTGCAGCCCCAAAGGGGATTGGAACTGTACAGGAAGACCAACAGAATCAACTAAACTGGATATCCTTGGGGTTCTCAGAGGTGGAACCACTAACCAAACAACATATAGGAGTTGAACCTAGGCCTACCAGCACATATTGTAGCATATGTGCACTTTGATCTTCATGTGGGGCTCAAAAAACGGAGTGAGGGCTATCCCAAAAGCTGTCAAGTAAACAATATATTATAAAACCAAAAAATTTACTGTTTGTATTTTTGATTAACAGAGACCTTTTTATGTAAAAGAAGAACATGAACTAATGTCCATACTAACATTCTTTTCCTGACAGTTCTGAATAGAAGAAGAAGAAGAAGAAGAAGAAGAAGAAGAAGAAGAAGAAGAAGAAGAAGAAGAAGAAGAAGAAGAAGAAGAAGAAGAAGAAGAAGAAGAAGAAGGTGGTAGTGGTGGTGCACGCCTAGCACTTTGGGAGGCAGAGGCAGACAGATTTCTGTGTTTGAGGCCAGCGTGGTGTACAGAGTTAGTTCCAGGACAGGCAGGGCTACATAGAGAAACCATGTCTCAAAACAAACAAACAAACAAACAAACAAACAAACAAACAAACCCAGACATTTATAAGATAGCATATGTTTTGTAATAATCAATTGAGTTAATACATGTACAAATCAGAGACATCCAAGTGATATATGTACTTTAATATGAGAAAGTCTGCTTTGTAACACATAGGTAACAAAGGCAGCTACTGCTTTTGCAGGCTGTTGGTTTTGTAGCTATCTCAACAATGAGCATATTTTTTAGTTAACAAAATGTGCATAGCATAGATGTTATGGATTCATAAGCTATTGAAAGATACAGGCTTAATTAAATATGTGAAAAAACATCTTTTATAATTTATAATTTTTATTTACCTAATTACAAAATGTAAGATTTAAATGTGCTATTTTGTCAAATTTTTGGAATATCTATTTCACAAGATTACCTATGTGGGATATTTAAAATAACCAGGCCCTCATTTTAACATTTATAATAGAATGTTTAGATTTTAATATTTGATGAAATGCCCAGAGTTTATTTTTATGAGCATTGTAATTGAGTATGTAATTCACCATGCATGTCTCATTATATTAGAGTTTTATAGATTATTTTTAAAAAACATTGTTATTGTGTTTGATGATATATAAACTATACACAAAGGGATCTTCTTCCCCACAGAATATTATTTTTAGTCCTTTGTTAGTTCTAATTCTTCAGCATCAATGACCTAGACTCATGTAAAAAGAAATAATTACATGGGTAAAAAAGAAGTTATAGTTGTTACCCTAGGCTTTATAGAAGCTGTAGCTTCAAAGGGAATGTTGATGAAATCAATGAATAGCAACTTTATTGTCTCGTCGTATACAATAATATTGATTAAGGAAGATAGAAGACAAAATATACTTCCTTGGGTATACACTTTGATGTTTTGGATATAAACATAAGTCTTACTCTTCTAAAATATATGTGCTTTAAATACCTATTTTTGGGGAAAACAATTTAAATCAGATATACTCTCTTTGAAACATTTAAGCTATGCAGGATAGTATTTATAATAATTGACATTATGCATCATAAGCGTCCAAGTCATGTTACTATTTGATATTGATCAGTGACTTCAACACTCCCATGCACTCGTGCACACACCTGAATGTACATGTTCACACACATACACATTAACCCATACATTCATCTCACTTACCTATATACAAATATCATACATTAGATTGAATTAAAAACCTAAACAACTCTCAAGTTATATTTAGTTATATTTACATCACAACTTACCTGTTTAGAAACTAAACTTGTATAAAATAAATATTGCATGTAGTAACTATAGCTTACAAGCTTTAGAAATATTAGGGTTGGTAGTATTTATTTACTCTTTCAGTCATTTTACTCAAACTTGTTTGAAAATCAGGATGTATATAGACAGGAGAGTTTTTCAGATCAAAGTATATATATATTAAATTTATTATAATAAATATGATACAAGGAGGTATAAAATGGAAAATGACTAGTTTAGAGCCCAAACTTAAATCTAAACTTTCCTTTTGCCAGTGAATTTCTAAGTGTCTTGATTAAAACTATCACACAGGCAGACAACCCAGCCTGAGCAGATGCACAAGTCCCTTCCTGTCCACTCCAGCACCGGGGTGCTTTGCCAGCGGAGTCTCCGGACACACGCAAGGACCCACACAGGATTCCCCACGGGATCCTAAAACCTCTGGTGAGTGGAACACAGTGTCTGCTCCAATCCAATCGCCTGGGACATGAGCAGTGGCACAAGTTCCTTTCGGTCCACTCCTGCACCGGGGTGCCTTGCCTGCAGAGTCTCCGGACACCCGCAAGAACCCAAACAGGATTCCCCACAGGATCCTAAGACCTCTGGTGAGTGGAACACAACTTCTGCCAGGAGGCAGGTTTGAACACCAGATATCTGGGCACCTTCCCTGCAAGAAGAGAGCTTGCCTGCAGAGAGCACTCTGACCACTGAAACTAAGGAGAGAGCTAGCCTCCCAGGTCTGCTGATAGAGGCTAACAGAGTCACCTGTGGGACAAGCTCTAACCAGAGACAACTGTAACACCTAGCTTCAGAGATTACCAGATGGCGAAAGGCAAATGTAAGAATCCTACTAACAGAAATCATGAACACTCACCATGATCAGAATGCAGCACTCCCACCCCACCTAGTACTCGGCACACCAACACAACCGAAAATCTAGACCTGGATTTAAAAGCATATCTCATGATGATGGTAGAGGACATCAAGAAGGATTTTGATAACGCACTTAAAGAATTACAGGAGAACACTGATAAAGAGTTACAAGTCCTTAAGGAAAAACAGGAAAACACAACCAAACAGGTAGAAGTCTTTAAAGAAAAACAGGAAAACACATCTAAACAGGTGACAGAAATGAACAAAACCATACTAGACCTAAAAAGGGAAGTAGACACAATAAAGAAAACCCAAAGTGAGACAACGCTGGAGATAGAAAACCTAGGAAAGAAATCTGGAAACATAGAGGCGAGCATCAGCAACAGAATACAAGACATGGAAGAGAGAATCTCAGGTGCAGAAGATTCCATAGAGAACATCAGCAGAACAATCAAAGAAAATACAAAACGCAAAAGGAACCTAACTCAAAACATCCAGGAAATAGATGACACAATGAGAAGACCAACCTAGGGATAATAGGAGTTGATGAGAATGAAGATTTTCAACTTAAAGGGCCAGCAAATATCTTCAACAAAATAATAGAAGAAAACTTACCAAACCTAAAGAAAGACATGCCCATGATCATAAAAGAAGCAACTCCAAATAGACTGGACCAGAAAAGAAATTCCACCCGACACATAATAATCAGAACAACAAATGCACTAAATAAAGATAGAATATTAAAAACAGTAAGGGGACTGCATTAACTAAGGATGCAGGCAACCCGGCCTCTGCTGGGGCACAAGTCCCTTCCGGTCCACTCCCTTGAGTGGACCCGAAGGGACTTGTGTTGAAAAGGGAGACATAACAACAGATTATGAAGAAATCCAAAACACCATCAGATCCTTCTACAAAAGGCTATACTCAACAAAACTTGAAAACCTGGAGGAAATGGACAAATTTCTGGACAGATAGCAGGTACCAAAATTAAATCAGGATCAAGTTAAGGAGCTAAACAGTCCCATATTCCCTAAAGAAATAGAAGCAGTCATTAATAGTCTCCCAGCCAAAAAAAAAACCCAGGAACAGATGGGTTTAGTGCAGAGTTCTACCAGACCTTCAAAGAAGATCTAATTCCAGTTCTGCACAAACTATTCCACAAAATAGAAGTAGAAGGAACTCTACCCAACTCATTCTATGAAGCCACAATTACTCTGATACCTAAACCACAGAAAGATCCAACAAAGATAGAGAACTTCAGACCAATTTCCCTTATGAATATTGATGCAAAAAGACTCAATAAAATTCTTGCTAACCGAATCCAAGAACACATTAAAGCAATCATCCATCCTGACCAAGTAGGTTTTATTCCAGGGATGCAGGGATGGTTTAATATACGGAAATCAATCAACGTAATCCATTATATAAACAAACTCAAAGACAAAAAAAAAATGATCATCTCGTTAGATGTGGAAAAAACATTTGACAAGATCCAACATCCATTCATGATAAAAGTCTTAGAAAGATCAGGAATTCAAGGCCCATACCTAAATATGATAAAAGCAATCTACAGCAAACCAGTAGCCAACATCAAAATAAATGGTGAAAATTTTGAAGCAATCCCACTAAAATCAGGGACTAGACAAGGCTGCCCACTTTCTCCCTACCTATTCAACATACTACTTGAAGTCCTAGCCAGAGCAATTTGATAACAAGAAGAGGTCAAGGGGATACAAATTGGAAAAGATGAAATCAAAATATCACTTTTTGCAGATGATATGATAGTATATATAAGTGACCCTAAAAATTCCACCAGAGAATTCCTAAACCTGATAAACAGCTTCAATGAAGTAGCTGGATAGAAAATTAACTCAAACAAGTCAATGGCCTTTCTCTACACAAAGAATAAACAGGCTGAGAAAGATATTAGGGAAACAACACCCTTCTCAATAGTCACAAATAATATAAAATATCTTGGCGTGACTCTAACTAAAGAAGTGAAATATCTATATGATAAAAACTTCAAGTCGCTGAAGAAAGAAATTAAAGAAGATATCAGAAGATGAAAAGATCTCCCATGCTCATGGATTGGCAAGGTCAACATTGATAAAATGGCTATCTTGCCAAAAGCAATCTACAGATTCAATGTAATCCCCATCAAATTTCCAACTCAATTCTTCAACGAAATAGAAAGAGCAATCTGCAAATTTATCTGGAATAACAAAACAACCTAGGGTAATAAAAACTCTTCTCAAGGATATAAGAATCTCTGGTGGAATCACCATGTCTGACCTAAAGCTTTACTACAATTGTGATAAAAACTGCATGGTACTGGTATAGTGACAGACAAGTAGACCAGTGGAATAGAATTGAAGACCCAGAAATAAACCCACACACCTAAGGTCACTTGATCTTCGACAAGGGAGCTAAAACCATTCAGCGGAAGAAAGACAGCATGTTCAACAAATGGTGCTGGCACAACTGGTTGTTATCATATAGGAGAATATGAATCGATCCATTCCGTTCTTCTTGTACTAAGGTCAAATCTAAGTGGACCAAGGACTTCACATAAAACCAGAGACACTGAAACTTATAGAAGAGAATGTGGGGAAAACCCTCGAAGATATGGGCACAGGGGAAAAATCCTGAATAGAACAGCAATGGCTTGGGCTGTAAGATCAAGGATTGACAAATGGGACCTCATGCTTCTGCAAGGCAAAAGATACATTCAGTAGAACAAAAAGGCCACCAACAGATTGGGAAAGTTTCTTTATCTATCTTAAATCAGATAGGGGACTAATATCCAATATATATAAAGAACTCAAGAGGGTAGACTCCAGAAAAACAAATAACCCCATTAAAAATGGGGCTCAGAGCTAAACAAAGAATTCTCACCTGAGGAATACCGGATGGCTGAGAAGCACCTGAAAAATGTTCAACATCCTTAATCATCAGAGAAATGCAAATCAAAACAACCCTGAGATTCCATCTCACACCAATCAGAATGGCTAAGATCAAAAATTCAGGTGACAGCAGATGCAGGAGAGGATGTGGAGAAAGAGGAACATGCTTCCATTGTTGGTGGGATTGCAAGCTTGTACAACCACTCTGGAAATCAGTCTGGCAGTTCCTCAGAAAATGGGATATATTAATACTGAAGGATCCCGCAATACCTCTCCTGGGTATATATCCAGAAAATGTCCCAACCGGTAAGAATGACATATGCTCCACTATGTTCATAGCTGCCTTATTTATAATAGCCTGAAGCTGGAAAGAATCCAGATGTCCCTCAACAGAGGAATGGATACAAAAAATGTGGTACATTTACACAATGGAGTACTAATCAGCTATTAAAAAAATGAATTTATGAAATTCCTAGGCAAATGCTTGGACCTAGAGAGCATCATCCTGAGTAAGGTAACACAATCACAAAAGAACTCAAATGATATGTACTCACTGATAAGTGGATATTAGCCCTGAAATTTAGTATAGCGAGATATAAGATACAATTTGCAAAACACATGAATCTGAAGAAGAACAAAGTCCAAAGTGTGGACACTTTGCCCCTTCTTAGAATTGGAAACAATCAACCATGGAAGGAGTTACAGTGACAAAGTTTGGATCTGAGACAAAGGATGTACCATCTAGAGACTGCCATATCCAGGGATCCATCCCATAATTAGCCTCCAAATGATGACACCATTGCATACACTAGCAAGAGTTGGCTGAAAGGACCCTGATATAGCTGTCTCTTGTGAGACTATGCCGGGGCCTTGCAAACACAGAAGTGGATGCTCACAGTCAGCTATTGGATGGATCACAGTGCCCCCAATATAGGAGCTAGAGAAAGTATCCAAGGAGCTAAAGAGATCTGCAACCCTGTAGGTGCAACACCACTATGAACTAACCAGTACCCCGGAGCTCTTGACTCTAGCTGCATATGTATCAAAAGATGGCCTAGTTGGACATCACTGGAAAGAGAGGCCCATTGGACACGCAAAGTTTATATGCCCCGGTACAGGGGAATGCCAGGGCCAAAAAATGGGAATGGGTGGGTAGGGAAATGGGGGCGAGGGTATGGGGGACTTTTGGGATAGCATTGGAAATGTAATTGAGGAAAATATGTAATAAAAAAAAACACACAGACAAATATGCAGGTAAATTACAAATGAAAATAAAATAAATCTAAATTGTGGATTGTGGTGTGTGTGTGTGTGTGTGTGTGTGTGTGTGTGTGTGTATATATATATATATATATATATATATATATATATATATGCTGTTTAGCATGGTTTACATAGGAATTTTTGCAGTGGAAACTTTCTGAAATATGTAAGAATAACCATAGAGAGAACTTCTGGTAATTTAGGATACATAATCTGTAGTGACGATCTTTTGTAGCCAGGTAAGACTTACAAAGGTAGGACTGGGTTACATTAGATTGAATTGTTGGTCAAGTTCATCCCATGGAGATCCTTAAATAACTCAAAATAATGATGATAGAGCAGATACTTACAATTTTAAAACTGGCAGTTGGGGTGCCATCCCCAGGAAAACTTCTACAGAGATCATTGAACATAGAAGTCAATCTGGTGTAGGCTTAGAGTCTTCACCCTTACATTGTTGTCTATTTTACATGGGATGGTACTATGCAGGATATTACTGAAATAGATATCTATACACCAACCCAACTAGATCGAGTAACTGTGGTGAAGAACTTGTGGGAACAACCAATCAATGTTGGATTTAACTTGAAACTCATACTGCCAGGATGTCCAGGAATCAGAGACTAGATATTGCAGAGACCAAGGGTAGAACCAAACAGGACTGTATTTTTTAAACAAGTCAAAGAAGGGATTGCTAATGATATTCTGCTATATTCATAGAGTGGATTGTTATCCTGCAATCTTCAGAAAATATTTCTTCTAGCACCATATGAAGGGAGGTACAGAGACACACAGCCAGACATTATGCAGAGAAAGAGTCTAAATTGTAAATCTCTATTGGGTCTCTCCTATTTGGGACTGGAGATTCTTATTAATATTGTAAAAATGGCTATCCTGTTGAAAGCAATCTACAGATTGAATACAATCTCCATCAAAATTCCAATTAAATTCTTCACCGAGTTAGAAAGGACAATTTGCAAATTCATCCGGAATAATAAAAATCCTTGGACAGCAAAAACTATTCTCAACAATAAAGACCTCTGGTGGAATAACCATGCCTGAACTCAAGCTGTACTATGGAGCAATTTTGATAAAAAACCTGCATGATACTGGTATAGCAACAGACAGGTAGACCAATGGAATAGAATTGAAGACCCAGAAATGAACACACACATCTATGGTCACTTGATCTTTGACAAAGGACCTAAAACCATCCAGTGGAAAAAAGACAATCTTTTCTACAAATAGTGCTGGCTCAACTGGCAGTAAGAATGAAGAAGAATGTAAATTGATCCATTCTTATCTTCTTGTACAAATCTGAAGCCTAAGTGAATCAAAGAACTCCACATTAATCCAGAGACACTGAAAATTATACAGGAGAAAGTGGGGAAAAGCCTCAAAGATATGGGCACAAGGGAAATATTCCTGAACAGAATAGCAATGGCTTATGCTGTAAGATCAAGAATCAACAAATGGGACCTCATAATATTGCAAAGCTTCTGTAAGGCAAAAGATACTGTCAATAAGACAAAAAGGCCACCAACAGATTGGGAAGAGATATTTACCAACCCTAAATCTGATAGGGGACTAATATCCAATATATACAAAGAACTCAAGAAGCTGGACTCCAGAAAATCAAATAACCCCATTAAAAATGGGGTACAGAGCTAAACAAATAATTATCAATTGAGAAATACCGAATAGCTAAGAAGCACCTGAAAAATGTTCAACATCCTTAATCATTAGGGAATTGGAAATCAAAACAACCCTGAGATTCCACCTCGCACAAGTAGAATAGCTAAGATAAAAATTTCAGGTGACAGCAGATTATGGGGAGGATGTCATGAAAGAGGAACACTACTCCATTGCTGGTGGGATTGTGAGCTAGTACAACCACTCTGTAAATCAGTCTGGCAGTTATTCAGAAAATTGGACAGAGTACTACCAGGTGATCCATCAATACCTTTTCCTGGGCATACACCCAGAAGGTGTTCCAAATTGTAATAAGGACGCATGCTCCACTATGTTCATAGCAGCCTTATTTATAAAAGTCAGAAGCTGGAAAGAACCCAGATGTCCCTCAACAGATGAATGGATACATAAAATGTAGTACATTTACACAATGGAGTACTACTCAGCTATTAAAAACAATGAATTTATGAAATTTTTCGGCAAATGGATGGGTTTGGAGGATATCATCCTGAGTGAGGTAACCCAATCACAAAGAACTCACATGATATGCACTCACAGATAAGTGGATATTAGCCCAGAAAATTGGGATACCCAAGATACAATTTGCAAAACACATGAAACTCAAGAAGAAAGAACATCAAAGTGTGGGTACTTCATTCCTCCTTAGAATGGGGAACAAAATACCCATAGAAGGTGTTTCAGAGAAAGGTTGGAGCTGAGACAGAAGGAAGGACCATCCAGAGAGTGTCCCACACAGGGATTCATCCCATAAACAGACACTATTACATAAGCCAGCAAGATTTTGCGAAAGGACCCTGATATAGATGTCTCTTGTGAGGCTATGCTAGTGCCTGTCAAATACATAAGTGGATGCTCACATTCATCTATTGGATGGAACACAGGGCCCCCAATGGAGGAGCTAGAGAAAGTACCCTAGAAGCTGAAAGGGTCTGCAACCCTATAGGAGGAACAACAATATGAACTAACCAGTACACCAGAGCTCTTGTCTCTAGCTGCAAATGTAGCAGAAGTTGGCCTAGTCAGCCATCATTTGGAGGAGAGGCCCTTGTTTTTTCAAAGATTATATGCTCCAGTACAGGGGAATGCCAGGGAGAGGAGGCAGGCATGTGTGGATTGGGGAGTCAGGCAGTGGGAGTGTATAGGGGACTTTAGGGATAGCATTTGAAATGTAAATGAAGAAAATATCTAACAACAACAACAACATAAAAAGAGTCAGCGTGGATAGAGGACATCAGGAGTACATAGTTCACTGAATCATTTAAATAGGGATTACATGGGTTGGCAAACACTGAATTGGAAAGCCAGAGTCCTGCATAAATGTGCAGCAGTTCCTCTGCATATATGTTATGACTGTTAGTTTGGTGTTTTAGTGGGACTTCTCACAGTGGGAGTGTGAGTATCTCTCACTCTTTTGCATCTTCTTAAGCCTAATCTCCTCATATTGGGTTGCTTTATCCTGCATCAAAATGAAGGCTTTGCCTTGCGTTAACATTTTTTGTTTGGTCCAGTTTGTCTCTTGTCTCTTGGAGACCAAATTTATTCTGAAGAGAAAATGGAGAGAGGCTGCATCTGAGGGAGAGGGGAAGTGTAGGGAGATGTAGGAGTAGTGGAGGGAAGAAAATTGTGCTTTAAATATATTATTTTCAATGAAAAGTGAATAACCCTTGTAGGAAAAAAAGAACATTCAGAACAAGCCACTACCTCTGAAATAAATTTTGAATAATGAGAACAATCTTGTAAAGTTGTTGTAAAGGACAAAATATTTGTAGTTACTTCCCACAGACCTTTTTATACAGTAAACCCTTAAAGTAGGCCAATATTCATAAAGATTAACTTCAAAGCAACCCTATAGAAATTTTCTTGTATTCATGGGCTTGGGATAGGCATTGACTATGAATTTTTGGACTGTATTCCCCATTACTTTACTTTTAGATGAGACCTTCTGGTGTAATTTTTCAGGAGGACATAGAAAATAATGATATAAATTACCCTGAAGCATGGTTCACAGTTCTATATTGTCTCCATTTCTTTATCAGCCAACTGAATTTTGTGTCCTGGAGAGATCTTGAGAGATAAGCCTGAAAGATACCAAAGCCTCTGGAACACATAATGTACAGGAGCAGAAATCTTGCCTCTGCTATCTCCAACATCCTTTTTGTTTTGCATTATTAACACATCTGATCCTCACTAATTTTTTTTTTATAGTTTCTGTGTTTGAAAAAAAAAGAGAATTAATTAGCACAAAGTTGTCATTGGGATGTTGCCTGAAATAAAGTTGAATAAGGATTTGTTGTTCTAAAATTTTGCTTATTTGATTAACAATAAATTTACTAGGTTTGATGTTTTCATTGACTACATTTTGCTAAGTAAGCTTGCTTTCCTTGATAGATACATGGATTCTTTGATAGACACATATGATAGAATATATGGATTCTTTCATTCCAATATTAATTACTTATATTAACTCTTGATACCATATTACACATCATATAGGAAGTATATCTGTATTCGTGTGTGTTTGTGTGTGTGTGTCTATGTGTGTGTGTGTCTGTGTGTGTGTCTATGTGTGTGTGTGTGTTTGTGTGTGTGTGTGTGTGTGTGTGTGTTTATATATTGGAAAATCGATAGAAAGGGTTGAAGAGGACCTAGAAGATGTCAAGGATTTTCCAAAAGCCTGAATGGTATAAGTTGGTAAATGTACAAGTGTAGTCTCTATAGGTATATCATAATGAAGATAGTCAATAACTTTGTTGGAGATATTGATGTTGTCATTGCTGTTGACTTAGACTTCAGGGTCAGACTTTATTTGCGGAAGAAAATTATTGTAGAAGCTATAGACACAAGGTCTATGTGTAGTGCTTGGTGGTACACACCTATAATCCCAGCACTCTAGAGGCAGATGAAGTTATATCTCTATGAATTGAAGGACAAACAGGTCTACAAATTGAGTTTAATTTTAGCCAAGTCCACATAGTGAGATGCTGTCTCAATATATCAAAACAACAACAATAGAAATAAGTAAGAAACAAAGAACTGTACAATATTCAGATGAAAAATGGAAGGATTTTTGTCCAGATAGAAATTTCTGTAGAAAATATAAACAGTGAGGACAAAGCTTGGTGAATCTGTTGGAGAATAGGGAGTAGTCTTGAAGTTCTTCCCTTGATACACACACTATATGGGAAGATAACAGTTTAGTTGCACTGTTTCTACCAGAGTGTTAGATGGCTTCCTTCTTTTTTTAAATAGTTGAGGTGAATTATTTATATATACTTGTACCTCAGTTTGGTATGTCATATAATTCTCAGGCCCATATTTAGGGGATTAATCTTAATATTGTATTTTTCCTTGTTAAATTTGTATATTGTTGCCATTTATACTCCTGGAATTAATTACTCATCAGTCTATGGTGTATGGGTGGTGCTGGAAACTTGGTGTTCATTCAAATGTTTACATAGGTATAGACCTATCCTTCATCCTCAAAGTGGAATTCAAAGCTACTTGTAAACTGAATTCACTTGGGACTAGTCACAATCTAAAACAACAACATAAAAATAAAACAAAACGATTAGTTAGGGAAGCAGAAAACCGGCCTGAGTAAAGCCACAGGCCTCTTCCGGCCTGAATAGCACCAGGGTAGCTAGAGCGCAGGGTCGGCTGACACCTGCCAGCTATGCACGACCCCCACCACAGGATTTTGAGACTTCTGGTGAGTGGAACACAGCTTCTGCTCCAGTCCAATCACGCGGGACCTGAGACTGCTTTGGTTGGGGAGGCAGAAATCCGGCCTGAGTAGGGCCACAAGCCTCTTCCGGTCAGAACAGCACCAGGGTAGCTAGGGCGCAGGGTCGGCTGACACTCACCAGCTACTCACAACACCCGCCACAGGATCTTAAGACTTCTGGTGAGTGGAACACAGCTTCTGCTCCAATCCAATTGCAAGCGCACGGGACCTGAGACTGCATTAGTTAGGGAAGCAGAAAACAGGCCTGAGTAGGGCCACAGGCCTCTTCTGGCCGGACCAGCACCAGGGTAGCTAGAGCTCAGGGACGGCTGACACCTGCCAGCTACTCACGACACCCGCCACAGGATTTTGAGACTTCGGGTGAGTGGAACACAGAGTCTGCTCCAATCTTTAAACAGTGACAACAATAACAACTAACCCCAGAGATTACCAGATGGTGAAAGATAAACATAATAATCTTACTAACAGAAACCAAGACCACTCACCATCATCAGAACCCAGCATTCCCACTTCGCCCAGTCCAGGGCACCCCAACACACCGGAAAAGCTAGACACGGATCTAAAAGCATATCTCATGATGATGGTAGAGGATTTCAAGAAGGACTTTAATAACTCACTTAAAGAATTACAGGAGAGCATGACTAAGAGTTACAAGTCCTTAAAGAAAAACAGGATAACACAATCAAACAGGTAGAAGTCCTTAAAAAAAAACAGGAAAACACATCCAAACAGATGATGGAAATGAACAAAACCATACTAGACCTAAAAAGGGAAGTAGACACAATAAAGAAAACCCAAAATGAGGCAACACTGGAGATAGAAACCCTAGGAAAGAAATCTGGAACCATAGATACAAGCATCAGCAATAGAATACAAGAGATGGAAGAGAGAATCTCAGGTGCAGAAGATTCCATAGAGAACATCAGCACAACAATCAAGGAAAATGTAAAGCCTATCAGAATTACACCAGATTTTTCACCAGAGACTATGAAAGCCAGAAGATCCTGGACAGATGTTATACAGACACTAAAAGAACACAAATTCCAGCCCAGGCTACTATAACCAGCCAAACTCTCAATTAACATAGATCTAGAAACCAAAGTATTCCACGACAAAACCAAATTCACACATTATCTCTCCACAAATCCAGCCCTTCAAAGGATAATAATAGGAAAAAACCAATACAAGGACAGGAACCACACCCTAGAAACAACAAGAAGGTAATCCCTCAACAAACCTAAAAGAAGACAGCCACAAGAATAGAATGCCAACTTTAACAACAAAAATAACAGGAAACAACAATTACTTTTCCTTAATATCTCTTAATATCAATGGTCTCAACTCCCCACTAAAAAGACATAGACTAACAAACTGGCTACACAAACAAGACCCAACATTTTGCTGCTTACAGTAAACTCATCTCAGAGAAAAAGATAGACACTACCTCAGAATGAAAGGCTGGAAAACAATTTTCCAAGCAAATTGTATGAAGAAACAAGCTGGAGTAGCCATTCTAATATCTGATAAGATTGACTTCCAACCCAAAGTCATCAAAAAAGACAGGGAGGGGCACTACATACTCATCAAAGGTAAAATCCTCCAAGAGGAACTATCAATCCTGAATATCTATGCTCCAAATACAAAGGCAGCCACATTCATTAAAGACACTTTAGTAAATCTCAAAGCACACATTACTCCCCATACAATAATAGTGGGAGACTTCAACACACCACTTTCACCAATGGACAGATCATGGAAACAGAAACTAAACAGGGACACAGTGAAATTAACAGAAGTTATGAATCAAATGGATCTGGCAGATATCTACAGAACATTCTATACTAAAACAAAAGGATATACCTTCTTCTCAGCACCTCATGGTACCTTCTCCAAAATTGACCACATAATTGGTCACAAAACAGGCCTCAACACATACAATAATATTGAAATTGTCCCATGCATCCTATCAGATCACCATGGACTAAGGCTGATCTTCAATAACAAAATAAATAATAGAAAGCCAACCTTCACGTGGAAACTGAACAACACTCTTCTCAATGATACCTTGGTCAAGGAAGGAATAAATAAAGAAATGAAGGACTTTTTAGAGTTCAATGAAAATGAAGCCACAACATACCCAAACTTATGGGACACAATGAAAGCATTTCTAAGAGGAAAACTCATAGATCTGAGTGCCTCCAAAAAGAAACTAGAGAGAGCACACATTAGCAACTTGACAACACACCTAAAAGCACTAGAACAAAAGGAAGCAAACTCACCCAAGAGGAGTAGACGGCAGGAAATAATCAAACTCAGGGGCGAAATCAACCAAGTGGAAACAAGAAGAACTATTCAAAGAATCAACCAACCAAGGAGCTGGTTCTTTGAGAAAATCAACAAGATAGATAAACCCTTAGCCAGACTCACTAGAGGACACAGGGAAAGCATCCTAATTAACAAAATCAGAAATGAAAAAGGAGACAGAACAACAGATCCTGAAGGCATCCAAAACACCATCAGATCCTTCTACCAAAGGCTATACTCAACAAAACTGGAGAACCTGGATGAAATGGAGAAGTTCCTAGACAGATACCAGGTACCAAAGTTGAATCAAGATCAGGTTAATGATCTAAACAGCCCTATATCCCCCAAAGAAATAGAAGCAGTCATTAATAGTCTCCCAACTATAAAAAGCCCAGGACCAGATGGGTTTAGTGCAGAGTTCTATCAGACCTTCAAAGAAGATCTAATCCCAGTTCTTCAAAAACTATTCCACAAAATAGAAACAGAAGGTACTCTACCAAACTCATTCTATGAAGCTACAATTACTCTGATACTTAAACCACAAAAAGACCCAACAAAGATAGAAAATTTCAGACCAATATCCCTTATGAATATTGATGCAAAAATCATCAATAAAGTTCTTGCTAACCGAATCCAAGAACACATCTAAACAATCATCCATCCTGACCAAGGAGGTTTCATCCCAGGGATGCAGGGATGGTTCAATATACGGAAATCCATCAACTTAATCCAGTATATAAACAAACTCAAAGACAAAAACCACATGGTCATCTCATTAGATGCGGAAAAAGCATTGACAAGATCCAACACACATTCATGATAAAAGTCTTGGAAAGATCAGGAATTCAAGGTCCATACCTAAACATGATAAAAGCAATCTACAGCAAACCAGTAGCCAACATCAAAGTAAATGGTGAGAAGTTTGAAGCAATCCCTCTAAAATCAGGGACTAGACAAGGCTGTCCACTTTCACCATACCTATTCAACATTGTACTTGAAGTCCTAGCCAGAGCAATTCGACAACAAAAGGAGATCAAAGGGATACAAATTGGAAAAGATGAAGTCAAAATATCACTTTTTGCAGATGATATGATAGTATATATAAGTGACCCTAAAAATTCCACCAGAGAACTCCTAAACCTGATAAACAGCTTCAGTGATGTAGCTGGATATAAAATTAACTCAAACATATCAATGGCCTTTCTCTACACAAAGAATAAACAGGCCGAGAAATAAATTAGGAAAACAACACCCTTCTCAATACTCACAAATAATATAAAATATTTTGGCGTGAATCTAACTAAGGAAGTGAAAGATCTGTATAATAAAAACTTCAAGTCTCTGAAGAAAGAAATTATAGAAAATCTCAGAAGATGGAAAGATCTCCCATGCTCATGGATTGGCAGGATCAACATTGTAAAAATGGCTATTTTGCCAAAAGCAATCTACAGATTCAATGCAATCCCCATCAAAATTCCAACTCAATTCTTCAACGAATTAGAAAGAGCAATCTGCAAATTCATCTGGAATAATAACAAAAAACCTAGGATAGCAAAAACTCTTCTCAAGGATAAAAGAACCTCTGGTGGAATCACCATGCTGGAACTAAAGCTTTACTACAGAGCAATTGTGATAAAAACTGCGTGGTATCGGTATAGTGACAGACAAATAGACCAATGGAATATAATTGAAGACCCAGAAATGAACCCACACACCTACGGTCACTTGATCTTCAACAAGAGAGCTAAAAACATCCAGTGGAAGAAAGACAGCATTTTCAACAAATGGTGCTGGTACAACTGGTTGTTAACATGTAGAAGAATGCGAATCGATCCATTCCTATCTCCTTGTACTAAGGTCAAATCTAAGTGGTTCAAGGAACTTCACATAAAACCAGAGACCCTGAAACTTATAGAAGAGAAAGTGGGGAAAAGCCTTGAAGATATGGGCACAGGGGAAAAATTCTTGAATAGAACAGCAATGGCTTGTGCTGTAAGATCGAGAATTGACAAGTGGGACCTCATGAAACTGCAAAGCTTCTGCAAGGCAAAAGACACCATCAATAAGACAAAAAAACCACCAACAGATTGGGAAAGGATCTTCACCTATCCTAAATCAGATAAGGGACTAATATCCAATATATATAAGGAACTCAAGAAGGTGGACTCCAGAAAGTCAAATAACCCCATTAAAAATGGGGCTGAGAACTGAACAAAGAATTCTCACCTAAAGAATATCGAATGGCAGAGAAGCACCTGAAAAAATGTTCAACATCCTTAATCATCAGGGAAATGCAAATCAAAACAACCCTGAGATTCCACCTCATACCAGTCAGAATGGCTAAGATCAACAATTCAGGTGACAGCAGATGCAGGAGAGGATGTGGAGAAAGAGGAACACTCCTCCATTGTTGGTGGGATTGCCAGCTTGTACAACCACTCTGGAAATCAGTCTGGCAGTTCCTCAGAAAATTGGACATAGTACTACCGGAGGATCCAGCAATACCTCTCCTGGGCATATATCCAGAAGATGTCCCAACTGGTAAGAAGGACACATGCTCCACTATGTTCATAGCAGCCTTATTTATAATAGCCAGAAGCTGGAAAGAACCCAGATGTCCCTCAACAAAGGAATGGATACAGAAATTATGGTACATTTACACAATGGAGTACTACTCAGCTATTAAAAAGAATGAATTTATGAAATTCCTAGCCAAATGGATGGACCTGGAGGGCATCATCTTGAGTGACGTAACACAATCACAAAGGAACTCACACAATATGTATTCACTGATAAGTGGATATTAGCCCAAAACTTAGGATACCCAAGATATAAGAGGCAATTTGCTAAACGCTTGAAACTCAAGAAGAATGAAGACCAAAATATGGATACTGTGCCCCTTCTTAGAATTGGGAACAAAACACCCATGGAAGGAGTTACAGAGACAAAGTTTGGAGCTGTGATGAAAGGATGGACCATCTAGAGACTGCCGTATCCAGGGATCCATCCCATAATCAGCTTCTAAACGCGGACACCATTGCATACACTAGCAAGATTTTGCTGAAAGGACCCAAATATAGCTGTCTCTTGTGAGACTATGCAGGGGCCTAGCAAACACAGGAGTGGATGCTCACAGTCAGTTATTGGATGTATCACAGGGCTCCCAATGGAGAAGCTAGAGAAAGTACCCAAGGAGCTAAAGGGATCTGCAACCCTATAGTTGGAACAACATGATGAACTAACCAGCACCCCGGAGCTCTTGTCTCTAGCTGCATATGTATTGAAAGATGGCCTAGTCGGCCATCAATGGAAAGAGAGGCCCATTGGACTTGCAAACTTTATATGCCCCAATATAGGGGAATGCCAGGGCCAAAAGAATGGGAATGGGTGGGTAGGGAAGTGGGGGGCGCTATGGGGGACTTTTGGGATAGCATTGGAAATGTAATTGAGGAAAATATGTAATAAAAAATATTAAAAATTAAAAAATAAAACAAAGCATTATTTTATGTAATATTGTGTTATTTAGAGAAAGGCATGGCAAGTAATGAACATATTCAATAGATTGTTAATTCAATGTAATTCCAATATTGTATGCAAAACACATTGCCTGTCACATAAATGTCTTTTAAAAATTAGTTTTAAGTGAACAAATAAAATTATGTAAATCAAATATTTGTGGTGTCTAATAATAACCCATATTAGTGCAGCAAGATATTTTCAAGGAAAAGTCAGAACTCTGGCATCTCTGGTAGGGTTGACCTAGGTTCTATCCCAATTTGCCAGTTAAAGAGATGGGGAACTGTGTGGAATAGAGAGAGGAGATTTATTTAGTGTGGAACAGATTAAAATCCCAGTTTTCCCAGGACCATCTTCAGGATACTGACAAAAATCTATAGGCTTAAATGGAGTAAGGGTCAGGAAAGCAGACAGAAAATAATACTGACCAAATTGTGGTCTCTTAATGCTCTCAGTTCCACTCTTACAACTGGTCCAAAGACATTCCATTACTGAGGAGAATAGGCTTGATTTAAGGGTATGATTACTGGTCTGTCTGTTACTAACTCATTTCTATGGATAATAGTATTCTTCATTGGGGTGGTCATCCATGAGAAGTCCAGCTGTTCTGAGAACCTGAGTTGTGTCAAAGGGAAAAGTTAGGACCCTGATATAGCTGTCACTTGTGATTATAGGTCAATGCCTGGCAAATACAGAAGTGACTGTTCACAGTCATCTATTGGATGGATCACAGGGCCCCCAATGGAGGAGCTAGAGATAGTACCCAAGGAGCTAAAGGGATCTGCAACCCTATAGGTGGAACAACAATATGAACTAACCAGTACCCCAGAGCTCATGTCTCTAGATGCATTTATAGTAGAAGATGGTCTAGTTGGCCATCATTGGGAAGAGAGGGCCCTTGGTCTTGCAAAGATTATATGCCCCAGTACAGGGGAACACCAGGGACAAGAAGTGGGAGTGGGTGGGTAGCGGAGCAGGGTTGGGGGAGAGTATAGGGGACTTTCGGGATAGCATTTGAAATGAAAATGAAAAAAAAATCTAATTAAAAATTGGGAAAAAAAAAGAAGTTGTAAATAGAGCTGTTCACATATGGAAACAAACAAACAAATACTGTGACCTATCAGTGTGTCTTCTGCCAAAGTATAATTTTAGCCAGCTATTCTACCTTCTAGGAAAAATAAAAATTAGATGCTTTAAAGCAGCAGTAGCTTTTTTTAATTTTTAGTATTTTTTATTACATATTTTCCTCAATTACATTTCCAATGCTATCCCAAAAGTCCCACATATCCTCCACCCCCCACTTTCCTACCCACCCATTCCCATTTTTTGGCCCTGGCGTTCCCCTGTACTGGGGCATATAAAGTTTGCGTGTCCAATGGGCCTCTCTTTCCAGTGATGGCCGACTAGGCCATCTTTGATACATATGCAGCTAGAGTTAAGAGCTCCGGGGTACTGGTTAGTTCATAATGTTTTTCCCCCTATAGGGTTGCAGATCCCTTTAGCTCCTTGGAGTGTGTATTTTATTATTACTGTTCTTTTCAATAAAATAAGAAATAGGATTTTACCCCATGCTAAAACTGAAAGATTAAGGAAAGAAAGGAAAGAGAAAAATGACTTTTCTTTAAACTATACTAATGAATCAATAAATGAGGATCAAGAGAATCAGCATAAAACAAAGGCTATGACAGATTTTTGATTATTCCTGTAAACAAATGTTGAAGTTGCCTGTTAATACAAAACCAAAAAAATGAGAGAAGAATCAAGGTTGAACAACACGAACAAGATGTGAAAATTAGAATTAACCTTTCCAAATACCTTTTAAGCCAGTATCCTGATTTTATCATTCAGTAAAAAGAGATGTATGCAGTCTTGGGTGACAGAGCAAATGTTACACCAGAAAAGGTTATATCATTCCCTTTGGTTGCCTTGTAATTCAGCAACTTTGATCTTTAAAGGTTTTTATTTTTATTGAAAATCAATCTGTAAATTTCATAAAGACCAAAAATCAAAGAACTTATGTTTGTGTTTATTGCATGTAACATTGCTAAACGTTGTTTCCTTGCTTCTATTATCATTTTGTAACTGAAAAGAATTAGATATGTGGCATTTTCCATTACACAAATTCTGTATAGCATATTTTTCAAAGTTAAACATTTCAATAATTTCTTGCACATTTCTATTATGTTTGATTGATAAGTACATAAGTTTTCTTTTTCTATTATTTTGGTTTGTTTACTGAAACCTTTTGGGAAGAAAATATATATGTCCTAGTGGCCCAAATTATGGAACAGGCATTTAAAAGCTGCTTTTACTAAAGATACTTGCGTTCTCATTTGGATCCCCAACAAAGCAAAAACCTGAATAAAAATTTTATTCTCTTTTCCTTCACAGTGTGTTTCTCTCATTTACTTTGAATTGCCCTTAACCTTTTCTCATGAGTTACTTTGAATTCTGGAACCCACAGAACCTTACTATATAGACTATACCCCAGATAAGGACAACTATTCATGAGGTGAGGTGGCACCCTGGAGAAGAAGGAATAATCCCCTGTTTCCTTGATCAGTATTACTTCTTCGGAACACTTTACCATGATCAGATTGATCATGGCTAGGCCAGGACTACTTAACAAAGCATACCCTTTATTTGTTTCCAAATTCCTGCCCGTTTAAAATCATGTACTTTATGTCTGTGCCCCAAAAGCAGATGTGAAGTCAGTGAACTTCTTAATCTCTTTTTCTTCTCCTTGTGGTTGCACTGAAAAATTCTCCTTTCCCTGTTTTCACCATTACTTCTTTTAATTAAAACACCGAAGACAAGAAGATGAACCTGTCTGACTCAGGTTGCCACAGCCAGACTTCTACACTAAAAGCTGATTACAATTACAGGAAGACTAAGTTTTTAAAGATATATTTTATTATCCCCTTATCAAACAGGCATGAAGTTAAAATATTAATTTCTTAATGTGTATTCCTTATTGGAAATCAGTAAGTGTATGCTACAGAATAGCTCCATCTGCTGACCGTTGGTAGTGTCCTGAATTCATCTTGATTTAAACATTTCCTGTTTTTTCTGTTTTCAAATAACTTCAATGAAAAATAAATTGGAGTGGAAAATACTTGATGTGCGTGTAATTTTTAATAAGTCATGGATGATCTTCTTTTATAACTTGAGTCTTTGTCTTCGGTGTGACATACTTTACTTACTGGAGGAAATGCTACTGCTCTAGAAGTTTAAAATGAAATATAATGAGTGTCTGCAACAGATAAATGCACTTGAAAGGAAATGTTAGCATATATGCAGTGTAGGATATTTAAAGATAATGAAAGAACTGTTTAGGAAGACAGCAATAATGAATCTCAACAGCATATTATATATAAGTGGTTATTACAAAGCTGATGTATCACTGATTTAAATTTTTAGTCATGTCTTATAAAGTATAAATACAATATCAACATATCATAATTCAGTTGCTTATGTTAACTCTGGTATGTGTACTATTCAGACACAGCTATGGCTAGCAATGGAAAAACCAAGAGAAAAAAACACTAAAATAGGTTAAGAGAAATTTGCCTAAAAGGAGGAAGATAGCTTCAACCAAAGTATTTCCATAGAATTTGGCTGAAGTCTTGCATAAAGAAAGGAGAACAATTCTTAACCCTGTTACCTGTTTCACTCCTCTGAATGATGCTGATCCTCATCAGGAGATGTAGAGATGAACACAGCCACATTTGAACTGCGTAAATGACTTTGCACATCTCAAGCAGTATTTGGCACTGCCTTGTGAGAAAATAGACTCCCTGTTGTCTGCGATGTGTGCTTCACAACCACATATGTTTGTTCAGGATAACATTTCACGACTCATGGCAGGGAGCGGGTGTCTAATTGTGATCCAGATCAGAATTCACAGGGAAGAAAGCTTTCTCTTTTCACCCTCTCATAGCAGAATTGGAGAAGGAGAGAGAGTAGTTTTCTCCAGAATATTTTTTGCCACCTTTAGAAGTTAACATCTTGGTATTTTCTTACAGCCCTCTTATTCTCCTTTGGATATGTATTCTCCCTTCTTAGATGCACTACTTCTCCACCTCCCGACCCCTCCATGCAGCCTCCTGCACTGTGTCTGTGCTTGTACACAAAAGGCTTTTCATGGGGAGATTTGATTGCTAAGGGCTAGATTCTTAAACAGCAGTCTTCCAGATTGGCGAGATGTCTATAAAAGAGTAATTCTCAACATTCCTAGGAAACATTTTAAAAGGAGATGTTAGAAATGCAGAGTGAGCTGGAACAGATGGATGATAAGCTATACTTTGTTAATGACACCAGACCAATATAGCCTTGACTCAAGGGAAGGGGCTACCTTGAAAAGTACAACCACCCCATTTCAACATGCTTCTTCTGTTATTAACCCCAGCAACCATACATAGACCTTATACTCCTATCTAACTCTTTCTGGGAAAAAGCCAGATAAAAGGCAGAGATGTTTCCTGTGTGTGCTATTTCCTAGTGTGCCATGTTCTTAGTTATATAGTGAATGATAACATTTTAACCCAGTATAGATGTAAACCTTTACATTCCCTACGGAACTAACAAGTGAACACTCAGAGTTTGTTAAAAGAGCATACAGAATCAGTTGTTTTGTTTACTCTCTGAATGTCAAGTTGGTTTGTTTTTCATTATGAAAGGATGATGTTTCTCCAAACTCTGAATTTGAAGTACATAAACATTTTTTATGTAAAATCATGTGCAATTTTACTTGTCACATTTCCAATCAAACATGTGAACCTTAGGATATAGATACGATGAATTAAATTAACTTTCCGATCCCATTGTGAAAAAAAAAATCATTATGCTTGGTTCAAAAAACTAGGCATTTCTTACCTGCTTCATTATTTCTGAGATTTTAATTTAGTGCTATAGCTCTGATGATGAGATGTGATTTCTGAGTTAAGAGTGTAATGGGTTTTTGTTTGTTTGTTTCATATGGATATGTTGAACTCTTCATGACAGTTTTCATGAAAAATCTGTTTCATTAGCATTATCACTAGCACAAAAAAATCTGTGAAAAGAAATAACCACAAATCAGAATGAAATAAGAGTATTACTTACAATCATGTTATCAAGACTGTGGAAACAAATCACATTTTCCATAGCTACAATACAAAATGATGAATAAAATATTCAGTTTATAAAAATGGACATCTGAATTAACATCCAATTAAGAGATGAAGATATTTACTTCATTACAGTTATGGCAAATCAAAATTTATTTTTTAATTTAAAATACAGATCTTCCTTGTAATATTTTAGAGCTAAAAGTTTTTTCTCATTTAAATAACATGGCTAGATGTACATTCATCAAAAGGCATGGTGTTTTCATTGATACTTTTTGTCAATACTATGAGGTTTATTGATTTAAGATGCTTCATTGTCACTATTTTGTTAAAAGCACAACTTAATGAAATTTGTCTTATAGTTTTACTAAATTTTAAAACAGAAGAAATGCAGCTTATTAAACAATTTGTTTGATCTTACCAAATAGTACTAAAGATCATTTCCACATAATGTTTAACTTCTTGAGTTCTACGTATATATTGGACAATAGCCCTCTATCAGATTCATGATTGGTAAAGATCTTCACCAATCTGTTGGATGCCTTTTTGTATTATTGACTGTGTCCTTTGCCTTACAGAAGCTTTGTAATTTATTAGGCCCCATTTGTCGATCCTTGATCTTACAGTATAAGCCATTGCTGTTCTGTTCAGGAATTTTTCCTATGTGCCCATGTGTGGTCTCTTCCCCACTTTCTCCTTAAGTTTCAGTGCCTATGGTTTTATGTGGTGGTCCTTGATCTACATGGACTTCAGAATTTTAGAAGGACATAAGAATGGGTCAATTTGCATTTTTTTTTTTTTTTTTTACATGCTGAAGTCCAGTTGAACCAGCACCATTAGTTGAAAATGCTGGCTTTTTTCCACTGCATGGGTTTAGCTCCTTTGTCAAAGTTCAAGTGACCATATGTGTGTGAGTTCATTTCTGGATCTTCAATTCTATTCCATTGATGTACCTGCCTGTCTCTGTACCAATACCATGCAGTTTTTATAACTTTTGCTCTGTAATACAGCTTGAGGTATGAGATTGTGATTCCCCTATAAGTTCTTTTGTTGTTGAGAATAGTTTTCACTATCCTGGACTTTTGTTATTCCAAATAAATTTGCAAATTGTTCTTTCTAACTCTATGAAGAATTTATTTGGAATTTTTGGGGGGATTGCTTTGAATCTGTGGATTGCTTTCAGCAAGATGGCCATTTTTTTCTATATTAATCCTGCCAGTCTATGAGAGTGGGAGATCTTTCCAACACCTGAGGTCTTCAATTTCTTTCTTCATAGACTTGAATTTCTTGTCATATAGACCTTTCACTTTCTTGGTTAGACTCACAGCAAATTATGTAATATTATTTGACTATTGTTAAGGGTGCCATTTACCTAATTTTGTTCTTATTCTTTTTATCCTTTGAGTAGAGGAAAGCTAAGTATTTGTTTGAGTTAATTTTATATCCAGCCTCTTCGCTGAAGTTGTTTATCAGATTTAGGAGTTCTCTGGAGGAATTTTTGGGGGTCACTTAAGTATGCTATTATATCATCTGCAGAAAATTATATTTTGACTTCTTCCTTTACAATTTGTATAGTTTTTACTCCTTTTGTTTTCTAATTTCCATAGCTAGAAATTCAAGTACTATGTTGAATAGATAGGGAGAGAGTAGGCAGCCTTGTCTAGTCCCTGATTTTAGGGGGATTGTTTCACGGTTCTCTCCATTCAGTTTAATGTTGGCTACTGGTTTGCTGTATATTGCTTTTATTATGTTTAGGTATGGGCCTTGGAGTCCTGATCCTTCCAAGACTTTTAACATGAAGGGATGCTGAATTTTGTCAAATGCTTTTTCAGCATCTAATGAAATGATACTCTGTTTTTTTTTCTTTGAGTTTCTTTATGTAGTGGATTATATTTATGGATTTCCATATAATGAATCATCCCTGCTTCCCTGGGATGAAGCCTACTTGATCGTAGTGAATGATCGTTTTGACGTTTTCTTTGGTTAGGTTGGCAAGAATTTTATTGTGTTTTTGCATCAATGTTCATAAGGGAGATTGGTCTGAAGTTTACTTTCTTTCTTTGGTCTTTGTGTGGTTTAAGTATAAGCATAATTGTGGCTTCATAGAATGAATTTGGTAGAGTACCTTTTGTTTCTGTTTTGTGGAATAGTTTTAAGAGTATTGATATTAGGACTTCTTTAAAGGACTGATAGAATTCTCCACGTAACCCCTCTGGTTCTGTACTGTTTTTGGTTGGGAGACTATTAGTGACTGCTTCTATTTCTTTAGGGGTTGTGGGACTGTTTAGATTGTTTATCTGATTCTAATTTTAGCACTCTTTTATGTGTCTAGAAAATTGTCCATTTCATCCAGATTTTCCAAATTAGTTGAGTATAAACTTTCGCAGTAGGATCTGATGATTCTTTGAATTTTCAAGTTTTCCATTGTATTGTCTTTCTTTTAATTTCTGACTTTATTAATTTGGATACTGTCTCTGTGCCCTCTGGTTAGTCTGGCTAAGGGTTTATCTATCATGTTGATTTTCTCGAAAAACTAGCTCCTGATTTGGTTGATTCTTTGTATAGTTCTTTTTCTTTTTGTTTGGTTGATTTCCACCCTGAAATTTATTGTTTGCTGCTGTCTGCTCCTCTTGGGTGTATTTACTTCTTTTTGCTCTAGATCTTTCAGGTCTGCTGTCAATCTGCTAGTGTAATCTCACTCCAGTTTCTTTTTGGAGGCACTTAGAACTATGAGTTTTCCTCTTACCACTGCTTTCATTGTGTTCCATAAATTTTGGTATGATGTGTCTTCATTTTTCTTAAGTTGTAAAATGTCTTTAATTTCATTATTTATTTCTTCCTTGACAAAGTTATTATTGAGTTGAGTGCTGTTCAGTTTTCATGGGTATGTGTGTTTTCCGTTGTTTTTTTGTTGGAGTTTAAGACCAGCCTTAGTTTGTGGTGATTTGATAGGTTGCATTGGATTATTTCAGTCTTCTTGTATCTGTTCAGGCCTGTTTTGTGGCCAATTATATGGTCAATTTTGGAGAAGGGTGCTTAGAAGAAAGTACATACTTTTTCTTTAGGGTGAAATGTTCTATAAATATCTATTAGATCTATTAGATTCATAACTTCTGTTAGTTTCACTGTAACTCTGTTTAGTTTCTGTTTCCATGATATGTCTATTGCTGAGAGTGGGATGTTAAAGTCTCCAACTATTATTGTTTGGTATGTGATGTGTGCTGTGAGCTTTAATACAGTTTCATTTCTGAATGTTGATTCCCTTTCATTTGAAACATTGAGAGTTCATCTTGTTAATTTTTCCTTTGACCAGTATGAAGTGTCCTTCTTTATCATTTTTGATAACTTTTGGTTGAAAGTCGATTTTATTTGATATTAGAATGGTTACTCTAGCTTGTTTCTCAGGACCATTTGCTTGGAAAATTATATTTCAAACTTTTAATATGAGGTAGTGTCTGTGTTTGTCACTGAGGAATGTTTCCTGTATGCAGCAAAATGCTGGGTCCTTTTACACATCCAGTCAATTAGTCTATGTATTGTTATTGGGGAATTGAGTCCATTGATGTTAAGAGATATTAAGGAAAAGTGATTGTTACTCCCTGTCATTTTTGTTGTTAGAGGTGGCATTATGTTTGTGTGTCTCTTTTATTTTGAATTTGTTGAAAGATTACTATCTTGCTTTTTCTAGGGTATACTTTCCCTCCTTGTGTTGGTGTTTTCCATTTATTATACTTTGTTGGGCTTGATTTGTGGAAAGATACTGAGTAAATTTGGTTTTGTCATGGAATAACTTTGTTTCTCCATCTATGGTAATTGAGAGTTTGCTGGGTTAAGTAGCCTGGGCTGGCTTTTGCATTCTCTTAGGGTATATGATATCTGCCCAGGATCTTCCGGGTTTCATAGTCTCTGGGGAGAACACAGGTGTAATACTGATAGGTATGCCTTTATATGTTACTTGACCTTTTTCCCGTACTGCTTTTAATATTCTTTCTTTGTTTTGTGCATTTGGAGTTTTGATTATTATGTGACAGAAGGAATTTCTTTTCTGGTCCAGTGTATTTGGAGTTCTGTAGGGTTCTTGTATGTTCATGGGCATCTCTTTCTTTAGGTTAGAGATGTTTTCTTCTATAATTGTGTTGACGATATTCACTGGCCATTTAAGTTGGGAATCTTTGCTCTCTTCTATACCTATTATCCTTAGGTTTACTCTTCTTATTCTGTCCTAGATTTCCTGGATATTTTGGGTTAGGAGCTTTTTTGTATTTTGCATTTTCTTTGGCTGTTGTGTCAATGTTTTCTAAGGTAACTTCTGCCCCTGAAATTCTCTCATAGAAATGTCTTTTATTCTGTTGCTGATGCTTTCATATATGACTCCTGATCTCTTTTGTAGGTTTTATAACTCCTGGGTTGTCTCCATTTGTGATTTCTTTATTGTTTCTATTTCCATTATTAGATCCTGGGTGGTTTTGTTCATTCTCTTCATCTGTTTCATTGTGTTTTCCTGTAACTATTTAAGGGATTTTTGTGTCTCCTCTTTAAAGTCTTCTACTTGTTTACCTGTGTTCTCCTGTATTTCTTTAAGGGATTTTTTTTTTATGTCCTTCTTAAAGTCCTCTATCCTCGTCATGAGGAGTGACTCTATATATAAGTCTTGCATTTCTGGTGTGATGGTGTATCCAGTACATGCTATGGTGGGAGAATTGGGTTCTGATGATGCCAAGTAACCTTGGTTTCTGTTGCTTATGTTCTTATGCTTGCCTGCTACCATATGATTATCTCTAGTGCTCTCTGCCCTTGCTACATCTGACTTGAGCCTGTCCTTCCTGTAATCTTGTTTGGGTCAGAACTCCTCAGAATTCACCTGTCTCTATGATCCTATGATTCCAGGATCCTGTGATCTGGAGATTCTGGGTGTGTCAGAGTTCCAGGGAGTCAAGCTGCCTCTGAGAACCTGAGGTCCTGGTGTGACCAAGCTCCTGGGATCCTGTGATCCTGGTGGTGCTAGAGATTCTTGGAGTGGAGCCTTCTCTGGGGAATGTGGGACTGGTTGCTGATTTTGTTCCCAAGGTAAACCTGTGCAGACTGGAAGGAACCTGAGCCACTGGTCAGGAGGGGTTCCAGTGTCCCTGGATCCTGCTGTTCCCAGTTACTCCCAGTGGTGTCAGATCAGATGTTGTGTACTACTCACCTCTGATACGAAGATCCTGGGCATGCTATAGCACCTGGGAGTGGATTCTCCTCTGGGGGCTGGGGGCTGTTTTTAAATATATATATATGTGTGTGTGTGTGTGTGTGTGTGTGTGGAAAGAGAGAGAGAGAGAGAGAGACATGGGAACCATCAAAAATAATATAAGTACTACATTTATATCAAATAAATATGTTGATAAAATGTTTTTATATATTGCAAATTTATTTAAAATATCAAAACCTAAAAATTAGTTCTGGGAATATGGCTCCAGAGCAAAGTGCTTATTGAGCAAGTATAAGATCCAGAGTTCAGAGCCCTTGAAGTCATGTAAAAATCTGTGTGAGCAGCTCAATTCTAAAATCTCAGTCCTACAGAGGTATCAACAGGAGGATCCCAGTGGCTTGCTGGACTGCCAGTCTAACCAAATCAGTGATCACCAAAGTAAAAAACACCCTCTCTCAAAAAATAAGGTGAAACTGTTTCCAGTTTATGGCTATTATGAATAAAGCTGCTATGAACTTACCAAAGCACACTCCTTATCCTTGGGTATGGTAGATCATCTGTTGGGTATATGTCCAGGAGCAGTATAGCTGGGTCTTCAAGTAGAAATATTTTCAGTTTTCTGAGGAAAAAAAAAAGACAGATTGATTTTAAGAGTGGTTTTAACAGCTTGAAATACCACCAGCAATGATGAAGTGTTCCCTCTCTCTATATCCTAACCAGCATGTGCTGTCACTTGAGTTTTTGATCTTAGCCATTCTGATTGTTGTAAGTTGGAATATCTGGGTCATTTCTATTTGGATTTCCCTAATTACTGAAGATGTTTAACATTTCTTTAAGTGTTTCTCTAGTTCTGAGCCACCAACCAAAGAATAAACACAGGCTGCTCTGAGCACCCCCCCCCCTCACACACACACACACACACACACATCATATGTAGCAGAGGGTTGCCTTGCCTGGCCTCAGTGGAAGTGGATTGCCTAATTTTGCAGATATAGGAGGGTCAGGGTGAAAGGAGAAAATTTTGAAGGAGGACCAGGTTAGGTGAGATCATTTGGAATGTAAATTAATTAACTAATTAATTAAATTACAAAATGATTATGTAGAAACCATGTAAAGCAGACATCTAATGTTTCCCAGTGACCTTGTCAGATGCACATATGTGGGTATGCAACCATACATTCATATCCTAATGAAGAAGATGAAAAACAATCAACATCCCTGAAACTAGGTAAATTGTTTGAAAATATTCTACTGACAAGTTACTGTTCTCATTGCTAGTTTAAATAATTGTTTAAGGGCTGAAGTAAGGACTCAGTCATTACAAGGATTGGCTGCCCTTTCAGGGGACCATGGTATGTTTTGCAGCACCTACAGGATGGCTCACAATCATCTATAACTCCAGTTATAGGAAATCTGATACCTTCTTTTGGCCTGTGGAGGCCAAAGGCATTCATATAGTTCATACTTGTACATGCAAACAAAATGCTCATGTATGTAAAAATGCAAATAAATACATCCTTTGGCAATTGCTTCAATGAAAATTTTAAAAATTAGATAATAAATGTTTATTATCTTCTTGTGTGTTTTGTACCATGTTAAAGCCAAAAGGATTTGGAAGAGGTCATCATCATTACATTCTGACCAGGGCTACTTGGACTGATTAATGAACTACTTTGAAGTTGTAGGATTGTAGAACTCCTTCTAGATCTCTTCATAGTAAATGGGAAATGAGGAAAATTTTATTGTGGTTGTTACTAAAATTATCTTCAAAAAGGTAAATTTTCAAGCTGGATTTTGCAGAGCATACATATAATTCTAACCTTTGTGATGTGGACATCATAGGATCACAAGTTAGAGGATAGCATTGGTAACATAGTAAGATATTATGTCAGTAAATACATAAATAAATGAATATTGTAATTAATTATGTAATAATTCACCATTAAAATAAGGTTTTAAATTATCTCAATGGATCTTAGTTAATCAACTTTTGACTGAATATTTATTAAACATTTATTCTTTTATTTTATATAAGAAAATTTTATTTTTAATCATTTTTAGCTACTGAAATTTTTGATTACATCATTTACCTTTTTTCTTTATTACTCTAAACCCTCTCATATACCACTCCTTACTCTCTTTCAAATTTATGCCCTTTTTTAAAATTGTAGTTTTATTCACACACACACACACATACACTCACAAACAGACACAGAGAGAGGGGGTGGAGGGAGGGAGGGAGGGAGGGAGAGAGAGAGAGAGAGAGAGAGAGAGAGAGAGAGAGAGAGAGAGAGAGAGAGAGAGAGAGAGCAAATACTTTTTATCAGTATCAGACACTCAAACTGCTTCTAAAAATAATGTCATTTAACAGTCAGAGGGTAGGCTGGGAGGAGAATAAAACCTGAAATGTAAAAAAACTAAGCAAGTAAGTAAAAATATAATGTTATTTAATAATAAAAATCTTGATAAGCTGATAGTTCATATATCATCCTAAGAACTAGGATGACCCTAAAATTGTTAATATTATTTGTATTGGTTTCAGGTGACACATTAGATCATAGTGAGACTGAGTACAGGCTTTCTAAAAAAGGGCATATAAAATGATGCTCATGGTCCCTAGAACTGTATAAGCTCTGAAACAAGACTTGAATATACTTGTGATAGTTGACAGGTGGTCAAGACATACAAAGAAAATTAAAGGTCAACTCAAGGTAGGACACTTCAGGGTTCCTAAAGCAGACTGTAGAAAAATGAATGAATGAATAAATAAATAAATAAATATTTAAATAAATTGGTGGTTGTGATCCAAGTCTCAGCCTGTTCTTTCTCTGAGGAATATATCCTTGCTCCCTTGCTTGTTTTAATTAAACTCTTGACTGCTTATTTTACTATGGCTCACTGTCTGAATTCTTCACATTAGTGAGCATAAGAATTGAGACTGCTGCTGGCATAAAGACTGGAAGAATCTAGATTTCTTCTGATAACATTGGCATAATTATATTTGCAGGGCATGCAGACTTCTGTGAAAATGGGCATTTCATTAACTTCAGATAAAACTTTCTTCAAATATTGAGAACGAAAGGTAAGGTATAGAAAATGCTTAGGGTGTAGACTTAATAGCAATTTATCCCTGAAAACAGAGTTTAATACAGCATGTATAGTGAGTGTCTTAATGCAAATTTGGTAAAATATATGCCTTAAAAAGAGGTACGGACTCTGGTACATTAAAGACTTGCCATCAGCACCTTTACAATTTTTCATGAGAAAAAAAACTGGCCAGTAGGTTGTTAGGTTGTTGGGAATTTAATTGTATGAGCTTTCTTTCTTTCTTTCTTTCTTTCTTTCTTTCTTTCTTTCTTTCTTTCTTTCTTTCTTTCTTTCTTTCTTTCTTTCTTTCTTTCTTTCTTTTTCCTATCACTCATCTGTAAATGTATTATTTTTCATGTTTACTCTCTAGCTCTCTAGCTAGCTTTCCATTTGTAGTAAGGAGCTACCAGATACCTTGTTAAACCTCACAAGCTGTATAAGTACAAATTTGATGTATTTTTCTTTGACTTATTTGTGTACAATTTCTTTACCCGTGCATAATTACTCAGGAGACATTTAGAAAGAAAATATGCCAAAAACTAATGTGTTTGCATATTTTAAATTCTTCACAGTGATTATAAATAAAACATATGATGCTACGAATATTGATAGCCTATTTAAACAATAATAAATAATTGTGCATTATTATCTTTTAAATTGAAAATGATTCCACTGATTTTGGCCATATGGAATCAAATTGAGGTATTTCCTTTGGGAAGTCCTACCAACAGGTTATGCATATATTATATTTAGCTTTAGGTTTGCTGCTGAGGTAAAAATTCTACATAATTTGCTGTTTTAATGTTATTCCATTTTTTCTTCCTTTGGTATCATTTACTACTTGTGATGCATCTTAACACAGCTTATCCATTTCACAGGAGGGGACTACAACATCATTGTGGTTAGGCATTGGTAATAATGTATGATTAAATGATGAAGGAAATTAGTCTTATCCTAAGGGAAATGAGCCTATTCTTTTCACTATACTGACAGTGTAATTAGAGGCATCAATATTAAATGCAGGAAGTAATGGTCAGAGATGCAAGCTGTTTTAACTCCCTCTGTCAGTTTTGAATGTTTACTAATAATGCTTAATTTCAGGCTATATTAAAATAAATTCTAAAAAGCTCCCAGTTGTTTAATTCCTGCATCAGGTTTTCACCGAATTCCAACACATGCACTACTTGTCCTGTGTCTGGGATCGTTGATGAAATTTAAAGATCTCTGACAAATTGGTGCTAAATAAAGAAACATAAGCCAATGATTTATAAAGTGAGTAAATACATATACAGATTTTTAGAGACATGATTTCAAAATAAAAACAATAACAGAAACAACTGAAGTTGTGTTTAAATATAAGCAATATTTCATCAGAATGATGTTTTTCTTTCTTTGCTTCATATTTTTCTGCATGCTGTGGATTAAATACAGAGCATTGCCTTTATTAAGCAAATATTTTAACATGGAGCTATATCACCAACCCTAAGAATATTGTTTTTCAATTAAAAAGAGAAAAAATATTTTTTAAATTATAAACCTGATATATGTGTCAGTAAAGTATACAGCTAGGATTAGTATCCCAAGAAATTGGCAAAAATTACAGAATTTTATGCTGAATAATGATTTTAAATATTTATATATGTTTCATTTTCTCCTTCAGGTAATGTTAGGGAAGTTTGTATTGTGATAAATTTTTAAACATAAAAGATAAATGTTTAAGAAAAATACTGTTAAGAAACTTTAGTTTCATTTTGACTTGCATTTCAAGAAGGAAATAATAGTTCTTTTTTTCCCTGAGAGGAGTTCACAACTCAGTTTATTCAGGTGAAATTTCAGCTATATTCAGTGTGGATACTGATGCTTTAAAGCAAACACAAATCTATGAGAAGTCAGTGGTAGCTTTTATGCCTCTGTCTAAAAGAGTTTTAGAAATCACCTTCTGTAGTGACTTGGATAAGCCAGTACATTCAATTTGAAACAAATAAAATGGCTGAACAAATCCAAAGACATAAAGTAAGGACTCTAGAATGAATCTCTCTCTCTCTCTCTCTCTCTCTCTCTCTCTCTCTCTCTCTCTCTCTCTCTCTCTCTCTCCAAATATTTGCTTCTTTTCCTTTAAGAAAATCACTCTCAAAACTAGTTAGTATTATTATTCTGTAAATCCAAATGTAAATTATTCTGTGAATGCAATTTCTTATAATCTTATAACATTCTTTTCCTTTTTTTTTTTTTTTTTTGAGTAAAACAAGGTACGTACTACTGTAGAATAGGATGTAAAAGTACTGGGTTTTTATGATATAAACCTTTGAGAATTATATAAAATAGCATGAGTCATTTTCTTCAGTGTTCAGTTAAAGATCTAACTGAATGGTCATTGGATGATTGATTGTCTTTGAAGATTTAATTGTATACAAAAAATATTTTATCTTTAGAGAGTAGGTTTGTTCATTTTCCCTACATAGGGTACAACTTAAAAGTACAAATTTCCCATGCTGAAGACAAGAAATCCATTCAGAGCCTGAAATACATACCTTGTGTGTATATCTGCTCATGTTAATAGATGACATATGATTTTTGTAGGATTAGAAAAATAATACAATTTTAAGGTTAACTAACTAGAAATCCTATGTCATTCTTAAGAACTATTTCTGAATAGGCCCCAATTCATGGGGCCAAATGGCATGCACAGAAATTTTGAGAGTATCCTGATTGTAAATTTTAAATTCTGCAAAGAGACTATTACCACACACTGAAAAAACTTGTAAATAAAAGTACACTCATTTCAGAATAATAATATATCTCTCTGATTCTTGTAAATGAAATTAGTTTCTTTTTATCAAACTATATTTTACTGGGAAGTGATGTAACACCACAACCTAAACTATTATCATAAAGATAAACAAACCAAAGAAAATGCAATTAAAAAGGCCACTCTTCTACTATAATAAAATATATGTCAAAAGAATACTGAAAGGCTTTAAAATACAAATTAACATTACTTACTTTCTTGTGTCTTAGTTTCTTCTCACCAACTCATACTCTATCTTTCAATTTAATTTTAAGAAATGGAGGACTGATTCAGGACCAGTTTTCACAAAATTCAACCTCTGAGTAATATTTCACACAAGCCATGTAATTCAGGTCTAGGTGAAAATGAAAGAAAATCACAATAGTGAAATCTCTAATTGAATTGCTTCATGTTTCTTGATACATTATTGATACAAATATAAAACTGTAAGTTAGTCTCATTTTCTTTCATATATATACACATATATACACTTGGATAAGCCAGTACATTCAATTTGAAACAAATAAAATGGCTGAACAAATCCAAAGACATAAAGTAAGGACTCTAGAATGAATCAATCTCTCTCTCTCTCTCTCTCTCTCTCCAAATATTTGCTTCTTTTCCTTTAAGAAAATCACTCCCAAAACTAGTTAGTATTATTATTCTGTAAATCCAAATGTAAATTATTCTGTGAATGCAATTTCTTATAATCTTATAACATTCTTTTCCTTTTTTTTTTTTTTTTTTTTTTTGAGTAAAACAAGGTACGTACTACTGTAGAATAGGATGTAAAAGTACTGGGTTTTTATGATATAAACATTTGAGAATTCTATAAAATAGCATGAGTCATTTTCTTCAGTGTTCAGTTAAAGTTCAGTTCATATATATATATATATATATATACATATACATTATTTCATGGGATCTAGATGTGTTAAGGTTTCTGGACATCTTACTCTTCAGTATTATTTGATGTGATACAGTAATACATTATACTAAATTACTGAAATGATGAAAATTGAATATTGACTTAGTATTTCATATAGTCTTATAAGCTTTTGTAAAGGAGTATTGATTCATCTTCAGTGAGAAGGTCAATAGATATAAAAAGTAAATGAGAGCAGAATGTATTATGTCTATTTTAAACATGTTTACATAAAAATAACATTACTAATATTAATTCATATTCATATTAATTCATCTATTCCTCACTATAAATTAATAAATACATATATATATGTATATATATGTGTGTGTGTATATATATGTATATATGAAAGAAAATGAGAAATTATGTATATGTATACATATATATATTGAATTCAATGAAAATGGGATAAACATAAATAAAGCTAAGATTTTGTAAAAGCTATAATAGTTATCCTCTTTTCTTAATGTCTTACATTTGTTCTTTGAGAATTTTTATATATACAAACTTATTTTGATTATTTCTTCCTTCCCATTTCATCACTCCAACTTAGCTCATGTCTCCAAATATGTTTCTCTCCTGTTGTCACACCCTCTTGTCTTTTTAATAGTTTTATTAGCATAGATTTACATGTGGCTTCCTTTAGAGAATAGTGAAAATCTAGGTAACTACATAGAATTTAAAATTCATGAGTATAATAGTGAAATTATGTGTATAAAATTATTTCATATGTCCAATTATGATTCAAATGACATGTGTATACAGATATGGAGGAATTGCTACATTAAATATGTGAAGGTACTCTGTTTTTGCATTACTAAATACATGCTATTTGAATTTCTTATTAATATTAATAATTGTTCTGATGGTATGGCTGCTAAACATATTGAAATTTTAACCTGTAACTAGGTCAGTTGTAGCCAAAACTTATCACTTAGAAGGACAATGAAGCAGTTGTAGTCAAAAGAAAAAAAAGAATCTAGTACCAAAGAACTTAAGGGATACATTTTGTGATGTGTGTGTTTTTATTGGTTATTTTGTTTATTTACATTTCAAATGTCATCTACCATACCAGTCACCCTCCACAAATCCTCTATCCCATCCCCTTCCCCTGCAAAACTCCGTTCTAGTATAGAAAAATGTCTCAGAGTTTCTGTATTTCCTTAATAATCAGAACATTAGATCAAGACATAATATGTTAAAATTAGAAGTCACGGTCACTGAGCCAAATTTCTTATCATTTTTATGTGATATATTGACATTTCCTTCTTCTATTTGCCCTTCCCCTATTCTCTTTTGTTCCTAGGTATGTCAATATTTTGCCTTTTCCAAGACATGGAAATAAAAGCAGTATAACAACATAGAAAATTTACCTGAGGAAATGAAGGAATTAAATTTTAAAATCAATTCAGTCTGATCCTATAAACATTCAAATCAAAAAGGCAATGATTTGATTTAAGGGTCTTAAAAGGTAAGGAGTCTTATAGCCTGTCACCTCTAATAATATATATATATATATATATATATCATATCATATATATATCATATATATATATATATATATATATATCAGGACAAATTCATAGTATAGTGAGGAATAGATGAATTAATATTAGTAATTCATTCAGAAAACTTCATGTGTCCTCATGGGTTAATCATTGCTATTAATGTTTTGTCTATTGCTAAAATAAATTATTTCATGGGATCTAGATGTGTTAAGGTTTCTGGACATCTTACTCTTCAGTATTATTTGATGTGATACAGTAATACATTATACTAAATTACTGAAATGATGAAAATTGAATATTGACTTAGTATTTCATATAGTCTTATAAGCTTTTGTAAAGGAGTATTGATTCATCTTCAGTGAGAAGGTCAATAGATATAAAAAGTAAATGAGAGCAGAATGTATTATGTCTATTTTAAACATGTTTACATAAAAATAACATTTTGCTTTCCTAATCCTCTTGTCACTGCATAATAATGATGATAATTTCCATAACTTTTATGAGCTTGGAGAGGATGGCAGAGAAATTAAGATAAAAAAGACAGTATATCCAATCTTATGTTTCTTTTTCCTTTTTCAAACATACTAAATAAAAGTGATTTTTGCTACATGTTCTTGTTAAAAGATTTACTTTGTCAAATGTGCCAGTGTAGTGACACTTGTCATTGCTCCATTCAAAATATATCTGTGTCTTTCCCTTAAAACAATTGCTGTTCTGCCTTTTAATCATTCCTCTTCATGAAAAGTTAAGAAGCAAATGTCACTCAGGGATCAAAGTACACATATGTCACTTCACATAAGAAAATTACTTGTGTTGGACATACTTTCTGAGACAAAGAACAAGGTAACTTAAATATGAATGAAATACATTTCAGAGACAAGTAAAAATCATTTATCTCTTAAAAGTAAAATTCATTTTGTGATTTATTTTTAATTGTTTATTTTTAATTATATTTATTTAGAATATAAAATAGATTTTTATTATATCTTCAGTCACATATGTCATTATTTTCTCTTGAATCCTTATTGCCATTTTCCTGATTTTTTCTTATTCCTAAACAATTCCTTGTTAGCAGAGCTATCCAAGTTTTTAATAGATCCTTCTGATGGTCAACTGTTTTATAGTTTCAGGAAAATTTAAAAGTATTCTGATAAAATTTATTCAGACAAGAAATTAACAATACTGTTTTTTTTTTAATTCTTTACTGAATACTGTGATAACCTCAATTTTACGTCTCTAAAACTTTTGTGTTAAATTAGTTGCCTTAGTAAGAAAATGTTGTTTGAATAGGAATAGCCTCCAAAGATTCATATGTTTGAATCTTTGACCGTAGATAGTGGCATGTTGATATGGCTATGTTGGGGTAGGTGACACCTTGTTAGAGGAAGTGTGTCACTTTGTGGAGGGCTTTGAAGACACTTATGCTCAAGCTATGCCAACTGTGGCACACAGTCCCCTTCTGCTGCCTATATATCAAAATATAGAACTCTCAGCTCCTTCTCCACCCTGATGTCTCTCTAGGTGCTACCATATTTCTCATGGTGATATGACCGTGGTGATAATGGACTAAGCTTCTCAAATTGTAAGTCCACCTCAAATTAAATGTTTCCCTATATAAAATTGCCTTGGTTATGCTGTCACTTCACATCAGTGAAATCATAACTAACACAATTAGTATAATAGTATTCATTAGAATGAACTCCAACCCAAATCTGAGTGTAACCTTATAAGAAGTCATTAGAACACATATATAAACAAAGCCATCATCATAGACCCAAGAGTGAGCAAACAGTTCCAACATCTTGATCTTTGTCTTATAGTTTCCATAATATGAGAAAGCAAATTTCTGTTATATATGCCATCAGGTTCAAGAAGATAGTTCTAGAAATCAAACATGATCCCTTCCAGTCAGCGCCAGCTCCAGGCCACCTTTGGCATGGACTCTGCAGATTGTCCCACAGTCCCCCGAGGACTCTCCACTCCACAGGTACCCTAGCGTTCCCAGGGTCTTAAGATCACAGGTAAGTATAACACAACATCTGTTCCAAAACAATCATGAGGGGCCTGTGACACCAGGAGCAAGGACACAGGTTCATTCTGGTCTGTGCTGTTCTATATTGGTTTCAAACACAGTGGACAGCCGCACAGTTCCCAGATGAGATAACACTTGCAGGTATTGTAACAAGCCCAGGATCTTAGTATTCCAGGATCCCAGGATTCCAGGAACTTGGTCACACCACGATCTCAGGGTCTCAGAGGAAGATGGACTGCCAAGAACTCTGACACATGCAGAATTTTAGGATCACAGGATCACAGAAAAAGCTGGACTCTGAGGAGTCCTGAATGAACTGGGATTACAGGAAGGACAGGCTCCAATCAGATAAATCGAGGGCAGCAAGCACTTGAGATAATCAGATGGCAGGAGGCAAACATAAGAGCAGAAGAAACAGAAACCAAGGTTACTTGGCATCATCAGAACCAAACTCTCCCACCATAGCAAGTCCTGGATACACCATCACACCAGAAAAGCAAGATGTGGATCTAAAGTTACTTCTCATGATGATGATGGAGGACTATAAGAAGGAAATAAATAACTCCCTTAAAGAAATACAGGAGAACACATCCAATCGGGTGAAAGAATTGAACAAAACCATCCAGGATCTAAAAATCGAAGTAGAAACAATAAAGAAATCACAAATCAAGACCACTTTGAAAATGGAAAACATAGAAAAGAAGTCAGGAGTCATTGATGAAAGCATAACCAACAGAATACAAAGACAGAAGAGAGAATCTCAGGGGCAGAAATACCATAGAAAAAATTGACACAACAAAGAGAATGCAGAATGCAAAAAGAACTTAAAACAAAACATCCAGGAAATCTAGAACACAATGAGAAGACCAAATCTAAGAATGATAAGTATAGACGTGAACAAAAATTACCAACTTAAATGGCCAGTAAATATATTCCACAAAATTATAGGAGAAAACTTCTCCAACTTAAAGAAAGAGATGCCCATGAACATACAAGAAGCCTACAGAACTCCAATTATATTAGACCAGAAAAGAAATTCCTTGCATCACATAATATTTAAAACAACAAATGCACAAAGCAAAGAAAGAATATTAAAAGGAGAAAGGGAAAAAAGTTGAGTAACATAAAGTCAGACCTATCAGAATTGGATCAGATTTCTCAACAGAGATTAAGGAAGCCAGAAGATCCTGGGTAGATGTCATACAGACCTTAAGAGAACACAAATGCCAGCTCAGGCTACTATACTCAGCAAAAGTTTCGATTAATATAGATGGAGAAACTATTCCATGACAAAACCAAATATACACAATATCTTTCCAAAAATTGAGGCCTTCAAAGGATAATAAAGGGAAAACTTCAACAAAATGAGGGAAACTAAGCTCGAGACAAAACAAGAAAGCAATCTTTCAACAAACCTAAAAAAGAAAGCCATATGAACAGAATTCCAACTCTAGCAACAAAAACAACAGGAAGCAATAACAACTTTTCCTTAATATCTCTTAATATTAATGGACTCAATTCCCCAATAAAAAGACTTAGACTAACAGACAGGTTACAAAAACAGGACCAAACTTTTGGCTGCATACAGGAAACCCACTTCAGGGACAAAGACAGACACTACCTTAGAGTAAAATAATGGAAAACAATTTTCCAAGCAAAGGGTCCCAAGAAACAAGCTGGCATAGCCATTTTAATATCGAATAAAATAGACTTTCAACCTAAAGTTAGCAAAAAAAGACAAGAAGGGACACTTCTTACTCATTAAAGGTATAATTTACAAAGATGAACTCTCAATTCTGAATATCTATACTCCAAATGCAAGGGTATCCACATTCATTAAAGAAACTTTGCTAAAACTCAAAGCACACATTACACCTCACACAATAATACTGGGAGACCACAACACCCCACTCTCAACAATGGTCAGATCTTGGAAACAGAAACTTAACAGAGACACAGTGAAACTAACGGAAGTCATGAAACACATGTATTTAATAGGTATGTACAGAACATTTTACCCTAAAACAAAAGGATATACCTTCTTCTCAGCACCTCATGGTACTTTCTCTAAAACTGACCATATAATTGTTCACCAAACAGGCCTCAGCAGATACAAAAATTGAAGTAAACCTGTGCACCCTATCAGATCACCATGGACTAAGGCTGATCTTCAAAAACAACATAAATAATAGAAAACCCACATATACGTGCAAGCTGAACAACACTCTACTCAATGAAAACTTGGTCAAGGAAGAAATAAAGAAAGAAATTAAAGACTTTTTAGAGTTTAATGAAAATGAAGCCACAACATATCCAAACTTATGGGACAAAATGAAAGCAGCCCTAAGAGGAAAACTCATAGCTCTGAGTGTCTCTAAAAACAAGCTGGAGAGAACATACACTAGCAACCTGACAGCACACCTAAAGCTCTAGAACAAAAGGAAGCAAATTCACCCAGGAGGAGTAGATGGCAGGAAATAATCAAAGTTAGGGCTGAAATCAACCAAGTGGAAACAAAGAGAACTATACAAATAATCACTCAAACCAGGAGCTGCTTCATTGAGAAAATCAACAAGATAGATAAACCCCCAGTGAAACCAACTAGAGGGCACAGGGACAGTATCCTAATTAACAAAAATAGTAAATGAAAAAGGAGATATAACAACAGAATCTGAAGAATTCCAAAAAATCATCAGATTCTACTACAAAAGCCTATATTCAACAAAACTGGAAAACCTGGATGAAATGGGCAATTTTCCAGGATCAGATTAACAATCTAAACAGTCCCATATCCCTAAAGAAATAGAAACTATCCAGTGGATAAAGACAGCATTTTCAACAATGGGTACTGACACAACTGGTGGTTATCATGTAGAAGAATGTGAATTGATCCATTCTTATCTTCTTGTACAAAGCTCAAGTCTAAGTGCATCAAAGAACTTCACATAAAACCATTGACACTGAAACTTATAGAAGAGAAAGTAGGGGAAAGCCTTGAAGGTATGGGCACAGTGGAAAGATTCCTGAACAGAACAGCAATGGCTTGTGCTGTAAGATTAAGAATCCACAAATGGGACCACATAAAATTGCAAAATTTCTGTAAGGCAAAGGGCACTGTCAATAAGACCAAAAAGCAACCAACAGATTGGGAAAAGTTCTTTACTAATCCTAAATCTAATAAGGGGTTAACATCCAATATATATAAAGATCCCAAGAAGTTGGACTACAGAAAACTAAACAACCCTATTAAAAATGGGGTACAAAGATAAACAATAATTCTCAACTGAGGAATACAGAATGGCTGAGAAGCACCTGAAAAATTGTTCAACATTCTTAGTCATCAAGGAAATGCAAATCAAAACAATCCTGAGATTCCACCTCGCACCAGTCAGAATGGCTAAGGTCAAAAACTCAGATGACAGCACATTCTGGCAAGGATGTGGAGAAAGAGGAACATTCCTTCATTGCTGATGGGATTGCAAGCTGTTGTTTCCTCAGAAAATTGCACATAGTTCTACTGGAAGATACAGCAATATCACTCCTCGGCATATACCCAGACAATGCTCCATCATGTAATAAGAACACCTGCTCCACTATGTTCATAGCAGCCTTATTTATAATATCCAGAAGCTGGAAAGAACCCAGATGTCTTTCAAGAGATGAATCTATGCAGAAAATGAGCTACTTTACACAACGGACTTCTATGCAGCTATTAAAAACCATGAATTTATGAAATTCTTAGAGAAATGGATGGATCTGTATGTAGTATATCATCTTGAGTTTGGTTAAGCAATCACAAAAGAACACACATGATATGTACTCACTGATAAGTGAATATTAGCCCAGAAGCTCGGAATTCTTTTTAGAAGGGGGAACAAAATACCCATGAAAGGAGTTAATGAGACAAGTTTTGGAGCAGAGACAGAAGGAAAGACCATCCAGAGACTTCCCCACTTGGAGATCCATCCCATAAACAACCACCAAACTCAGACACTAGGCAGATGCCAACAAAAGCCTGCTGACAGGAGCCTGATATAGCTGTCTCCTGTGAGGCTCTGAGAGTGTCTAGTAAATACAGAATTGTATGCTCATAGTCATCCATTGGAGGGAACACAAGGTCCCCTATGAAGGAGCTAGAGTAAGTACCCAGGGAGCTGAAGGGAGCTGAAGTCCGATAATAGGAGCATCAGTATGAACTAACCAGTACCCCCAGAGCTACTTGGAACTATACCACAAATCAAAGAAAACACATGGTAGAACTTGTGGCTCTATCTGTATACATAGCAGAGGATGGCCTATTCAGTTATCAGTGGGAGGAGAGGACCTTGGTCCTGTGAAGGCTCTATGTCCCAATATAGGGGAATGCCAGGACCAGGAATAGGAGTGGGTAGACTGGCGAACAGGGAGATGGGGAGAGGATAGGGGATTTTCGGAGGGGAAACTATGAATGTGGACAACATTTGAAATTAAACAAAGAAAATATATAATATAAAATTTAAAAAAAATCAAACATGAATATGCAATATTTGTTGACTGTCATATTTTCCCAAGACAATAGCTTTCAATCTTAGAAGGAACTTAATTAAAACACTGAATGTTAAAATAGAGGTGAAGTAAGAGTTTGTTTTGTCTACAAATGTCTCTCCACAGACCTTCCTTCATATGTACAACTAGTTCAAAAAGGGTTCTCCTCCTAATAGTGCCACTCCCCCTGGGCCAAGCATTAAAACACATGAGTCTATGGTACGGAGCCATTCCTATTCAAACCATCACAATATGCCACCTTAGTAGCAAAATGGTACCTAAAATTTAAATTATATTTGGATTGTAAAGATATGGAATTATATTGATAATAACTTGTTTTCTTCTTTAGTAGATAACACCATGTTACATAGGAAATTTCATTTTTACTACCTATTCATGATGAATCTAACAAAACTTAGAAAGAAATTATTTTGTCTTACCTAAAATATAGTTATCATTTTGGGTGTCCTGCTTAATTTGTTGTGAACTTTACACAGCAGGTACCATTTGGGAAGGAGAAACCACACAATAACTCAAATAGACAAATAAGATTGGCCTAAAAGAAAGTTTGTGATACACTTTATTCATTGATGATTTATACAGGAGGGTGAGATACATTGTGGATGATATCCCTGTGCAGATGATCCTGGATTATACAAGAAAGCAGAATGAACAGGCTGATTATGTGAAGCAAGCAAATACAGGTTTTTGTTTTTTGTTTTTTGTTTTTTGTTTCTTTTTTTTTTTTTCATGGTCACTGCCCCATTCCTGGTTCCAGGTTCTTGGTTGAAGTCTTTCCCCTTTCCATCAGTAAGGTCTGTAAAGAGGGAACTAAGTAAAGTAAACTCTTCCCTCCATACATTGCTTTTGCCAATGGTGTTTTATTACAGCAAATTGAAACCAAACTAAGACATTCAGAGAAATAAATTCTAACCCTAATTATTTCTAAATAAAAAGAGTTTCTGACTATTATAGTGATTATCAGTAATTCTTTTTTTTTCCAAAAACAATTATTTTATTAGATATTTTCTTCATTTACATTTCAAATGTTATCCAGAAATTCTCCTATATCCCAGCCGCCTTCCCTGTTACCCAGCCCACCCACTCCCATATTTTCTGTCCTGAGATATCGTTCTCACCAGCAAGAACACACTCGGACAACAGGAATCTTCTGTAGCAAAAAGCTTTATTGCTTCTTCAGGAGGGAAGACCCAGACACCTGAAAATGCTTATATAGCCCTCAGCCATGGCGTTTCAGCACCTGATGTGGAATGTCAGCTCCTGATTCGTTGCTCTCCCATCACCCCATTACTACTCCCCGAGATGGGCAGTGACTAGGCGTGAGTTCACTCTCCACCTGCATACAAGGCTTGTTTACTAGTTAGGCACAGCAGAGGCCAGCACCATCTTATAATGGCGATTGCTCGCGGCAAGGCTCTCCACAACTTTCTCTATGTCCAAAATTTTTAACTTCAAATCTTTTTCGTTAAAAACTAGTTTAGTATGTTTTCAATGTTGACCAAGTCATTGCTTTGAATACTTGAGGCAAACATTCTACCTTATATCATATCTGTAAGTATAATTGTTAGTTCTTTTAAAAGCAAGTGAATATAAGTACATATATATATATATATATATATATATATATATATATATATATATATATATATAATTATTGAAGCGATAGAAACATTTTGAAGTTTTGTAGCTTCATCTACGTGGGAAAACAATTCAATTAGTAAAAAGTTGTGCAAATTTGTTTTTGTTTTGACTCTTCTGTTGTAAATGTTCTCTCTTGAATCAGAATAGTATTCTACAACTAATATTAATGTTTAATTTTCAGTTGTATGACTGAAAGTACCTAAAAGACTCTTTCCATAATATATCCATCTACTTTGAAAATGTATACTTTCCATGGCATCATGTCTATCATGATATTAACTTAAAATTCTTGAAAATATAAGTGCAGGCTTAATCATTAAGGGAAATTAACACTTTCAGCAGACTACCATATTCATAAAGTAAAATGTTTTCCATAATGTCAGTATTTGTGTTATGGCTTAATTTCATAAAATATACCTTGAATTCCCATAGAAACTGTATGTATTCATATTTGGAAAATCATAATTTCTAATATCTCAGAAAATAGCTGTTCTATACTTGTCATAGATTTTTATGCTACATGTTGAAAATGGTTCCTTACTCAATAGTGAGAAAATATTTGAATGCTCTGTAACTGTTAAAGGCAATTTTGCACTTTTAGTACAAGCCTTAAAAAAAGAACATTATCAAGTATAAAAACATTTAGATAAAAGGATACCAACTTTAAACCATTATACTGAAAGACCCCTGTGGGGAGACCCTTACTCAAGTCTCAGGAAGGCACACACCCAGTGAGACGCTGAGACCGAACTTGTAACCACACAAGGCTTTAATGGCACACAAACAACAAAGGAGCACTCAACCAGCATGCTGGGGTCGAAACTCATGCACTGCGCAGGGGGCAGAGGAGTTCGACCCCTGCCCAAACTTTTCACAGGCTTATAAAGGCAAAAACCACAAACTAAAAGGGGGGAGCCAAAAGAATTGGCGCAGTTACACATGATTGGCTCATTTAAATGTCAGCGGAGTGATTACAAGTTAACAGGGTAGTATTTGCCAGCTAAGGTGTAGGGAGGCACAAGGGCTTGGGATTTATGGAGGTCAGCAGGACACCTGGTCAATGTATGATTTATGGTGGGCTAGAGGGAGGTGCCATCCTGCCAGATGGCCATTTATTCAGTCCTGATTGCCCTGGCCAGTTCCTGCATTCTTTTCTTTATCTTTTATGGCCGGACGTTCCCAGCTGCAGGGTGGGTCTGGCTGTGCCTGGACCCACCTGGGTCTATTTTTCACAACATTTAGCCCTGAATTTCTTGAACTTAGATACTACAATACTATAAGATCTAAACTTATAAATTTTTACTCTTCAATATTTTTTAGTTGGCTTTTCTTTTATTATTTACTTATAAATTAAGAAAATTGTATTAAAAATGACATTAAAATGAGCAAGCAATTGTCCTAACATTAGAGTCATGAAGTAAATCTGAAAGTTATTTGGGAACACCTAAATAAATCCCATCAGGAACTCTGATTTAAAGAAACATTTAGGAGGATGGAGAGATAGAGCAGAGCTTTAACCTTCTGATGTCCTTGCAGACAACCAGAGCTATGTTCCTAGCCCTCAGGTCTATTAGTTCAATCTTCTTGTAACTCATAGTCCAGGTGGATAGAAGGTATCTGGCTTCCATATGCACCTCTGCTAATGAGCACATATCCACATATATACTAACACACATAAGCATAATCAAAATTAATAAAATAATTGAACATATAAGAATAAAGCAACTTTTAGTCAGATAAATTTTATGAGCCATATTTAATTTCCAATGCTCCTGATTCTACATGAAAATATAAGTCACTGTTGACAAATAGAAATTCTACTTAACTGGGATATCTGAATACTGCATTATGGAACTTTGACTCCAAAATGCCAATTCTTGAGATATTTTTTGTGTGTTATGTCCTACAGTAATTGTGTTTCATAAAAGGCATTAAGATAAAATGGAAAGTTAATTTATAATATGTAGTGAAACTCCTTAAGTTAAGAAATTACAATTAATGGAAAATCAGTTAATGCTGTAATACGTGGGCAGCAGTCTGAAGTTTTGGAGTTGTGACTATGTAAGATCATGGTTTTATGGTTGAATATGTTAGCATGTGCTAGAATAATGAAGAAAAATAAAATGTTTGAAGTGGTAAAGCACTGTGTTTCATATGCAGGAGCCTGAGACATTTAGTATATTTATTGTTTCAGGAGACAAATTTAAATAGAATTGCTTGCTCAGATAGTTAATACCACAATGCTTGTACTGCAGATTTACAGTATTATTGAACATGTATATGGGCCAAATGAATAAAATAAATACTGCCTTGAACTGTTTCTGCCTGTTATTGCTCTGAATTTCTGAACGGTTTAAAGGACTCATAATCTAAATCTCCCAAAGGCCTGATGCTATTTAGCAGCCCTTGTGCACACATGGTAGGAAATGAGTTAGAATCACGGAATGACAAGATGCAAAAGTACTTTTAATTCTGATTGGCAGAATGAATAATTTAACTCAGTACTTATTTGCTTGCTACAAAGTAACCTTTATCCTCATTCATATATATTCTTATTGTTGGTGTCATTTTAAAGTACTTGTGTATAACATTTTCAAATTCTAGGCTGCTTCTTCCCCACTTGATCATTTTTACAGCATTTTTATTTCCATATTTTTGAATAGCATCATTAGACACATATTTCTAAAACATGGTTTATTAAAATCTCACTTGATTTCAAATGAGAAAAAAAATGTGTTGATTAAAAAGAAATACAAGGGAGAAATGTAAACTTCCTTTTGTATCAAAGGAAATATTAAAGGCAGTAATTCTCAGAAGGAAATTCCTACTCACTTAGGTATTCATTCTTTAGAATCATATTAACATAATAAGGATTATGACTTGCTTTGCCCAATTAGAATCCAACATTTCTTAATGCTATTTAAGATTTATTAAGAATGTCATCTTTGTCCTTGGCTTTCCTAACAATGTCAATCAAACTTTTCCATCCCCGTAGGCATCTTATATGAGTTCCTCAGATTCAGAATCATTCATAATGAGTAAATCAAACAATTTTCTAACATGTTAATAGCTTCAATTTGCTTCTTTTCCTCAAGGTTTAAAGATCTGATAACTGTGTTGAGAATATAAAAATGAACATTATAAATCAGTTGCTGTCAGAAATGGTCAAAAGAAAAAGTGCTGATGCATAAAACAATGAACAGTGAATAAAAATGAATACTTATGATGAAGTTAACACTGTGCAAAAAGAATGCCTTCCATTACATTTTTGCTATAGGTTATAGTAGGAAAAATGGCATAAGTGTGGTGTGTCCATGATTATTTACTTGAGATTATGACAAGGTTTGTGTGCTCTTCTATAAATGTTAACTCTTAAAATGAAAATAAGAAATGCATTTTATAAATAAAAACAATAACTATAACAGAGTAGAACTAAGTCACAGTTACACTTATGAAAAATTGTATTATCATATAAAATATAGCTTTTATTATTGTTATTTTAATATTCATAAAAAGATTATTTTATTTGTTAAACAATTCCACATACTAGAAAATATTAACTTTTAGTTCGTTAAAATATTATGCCTAAATTTCTGTTAGACTTTCAAGTCATTCTTTCCAATGGAATTTCCTTGATTCTAAGGTTTATAACCTTAAAAGCAAATCTTCATTTGGAAAAATGTAAAAAACATAAATAAAATAAATGTAAATATGAAATGATTAATATTAACATCTTAAAATCACTTGAGGCTAATAAAAGTATTATAAAAATAAATGACATAATAGTAGATTTTCAGTATTCTGTGTAACTAATTGTCCTTCACATTCAGCCTCAATTTGTATTACCATCTTTATTCCTATAAAATGAACAGTTTTCAAATGTGAACACTATTCTAATTCATTTAAATTTGTAAGCAAATAAGCAGACATATGTTCTTCCTATGGATAGATTTAGTATTTTGATAAGAAAAAGCTGAAATATCCTGTGACTTTCTTTTCCTTATTAAACCACTTACATTTTTAAAATATGCATACCCTTACTCTTCCTACATACATTATTGCATTCATTCAAAACACTTTCAAAATAAATATCGTTGATTTGTATTTTAAAATTTACTGAAATACCAATCTCTCTATTCCATTTCATGAAGTTGTTATATCTCCAGATCATCTCCTTTTCCACACAGCTAAAACCATCCAGTGGAAAAAAGACAGCATTTTCAACAAATGGTCCTGGCACAACTGTTGGTTATCATGTAGAAGAATGCGAATTGATCCAGTCCTATCTCCTTGTACTAAGGTCAAATTTAAGTGGATGAAGGAACTCCACATAAAACCAGAGACACTGAAACTTATAGAGGAGAAAGTGGGGAAAAACCTCGAAGATATGGGCACATAAATAAAATAAATGTATATATGAAATAATTAATATTAACATCTTAAAATCACATGAGGCTAATAAAAGTATTATAAAAATAAATAACATAATAATAGTTCAACATCCTTAATCATCAGGGAAATGCAAATCAAAACAACCCTGAGATTGCACCTCACACCAGTCAGAATGGCTAAGATAAAAAAATTCAGGTGACAGCAGATGCTGGCGAGGATGTGGAGACCTAAGAACACTCCTCCATTTTTGGTGGGATTGCAAGCTTGTACAACCACTCTGGAAATCAGTCTGGTGGTTCCTCAGAAAATTGGACATAGTACTACCAGAGGATCCCACAATACCACTCCTGGGCATATATCCAGAAGATGTTCCAACTGGTATGAAGGGCACATGCTCCACTCTCTATGTTCATAACAGCCTTATTTATAATAGCCAGAAGCTGGAAAGAACCCAGATGTCCCTCAAGAGAGGAATGGATACAAAAATTGTGGTACATTTACACAAAGGAGTACTACTCAGCTATTTAAAAAATGAATTTATGAAATTCCTAAGCAAATGGTTGGGACTGGAGTGCATCATCCTGAGTGAGGTAACCCAATTACAAAAGAACTCAAATGATATGTACTCACTGATAAGTGGATATTAGCCCAGAAACTTAGAATACCCAAGATATAAGATACAATTTGCTAAACACATGAAACTCAAGAAGAATGAAGACCAAAATGTGGACACATTGCCCCTTCTTAGAATTGGGAACAAAACACCCATGGAAGGGGTTACAGAGACAAAGTTTGGAGTTGAGATGAAAGGATGGACCATCTAGAGACTGCCATATCCAGGGATCCATCCCATAATCAGGCTCCAAACACTGACACCATTGCATACACTAACAAGATTTTGCTGAAAGGACCCTGATATAGTTGTCTCTTGTGAGACTAAGCCGGGGCCTAGCAAACACAGAAGTGGATGCTCACAGTCAGCTATTGGATGGATCACAGGGCCCCCAATGGAGGAGCTAGAGAAAGTACCCAAGGAGCTAAAGGGATCTGCAACCCTATAGGTAGAACAACAATATGAACTAACCAGTACCCCCGGAGCTTGTGTCTAGCTGCATATGTATCAAAAGATGGCCTAGTTGGCCATCAGTGGAAAGAGAGTCCCATTAGTCGTGCAAACTTTATATGTCTCAGTACAGGGGAATGCCAGGACCAAGAAGTGGTAGTGGGTGGGTAAGGGAGTGTCGGGGAAGGTATGGGGGACTTTTGGGATAGCATTGGAAATGTAAATTAGGCAAATACAGAATAAAAAAATTTAAAAAAGTAAGTAGTATCCATATTTTCACACATACACACGGAAAACTTTGTTAGACCCTCAGCGTTTATTCTCAGACATATCTATAGCCATCTTTAACAGACATTATGAGTATTATAATAAATTAAAAATGATTAAATATCAAATATGTATTTTCTCGCTCAAATCTAAAATCTTACTTAGAATTCATTATTTTTTTTTAAATGTGTAATGAAAATTACAGGGAGTGTATGGGGAAATGTAGGATCAGGAATTTGAGAAGACCATGTCAACATTTGTCACTGTCTATGAGACTCCTCTGTTTCACAGTGTGTCAAAGAGGGATCTCTGTTTTTTTTTTTTTTTTCTAAAATAGAGAGAAATGTTTTTAACTGGAAAAAAATCCTTATTTGTTGGGCAGTTTGTAGGAAAGGGAATAATAATAGCCAATGCATATTTGGAAAAATCATTCAATATAACTAGAAAAGTGCCAATCAAATCTACATAGCAATTCCAGATCTATTCATGATGTCAGTAATTAAGGAAACAAGGCTTGATAGGAGACCTAGCTGGTAAAAGCACTGACTACACAATCCTCACGACCTGAATTTGATATCTGGATCACATGCAGGGAACATAAAGCCTGAAAGTTTTCTTCTTACTTTTATGTAAGTACTGTAGTACATACAAGCCCGGACACACACCTACACACCATCTTATATATAAGAATAAAATATGAGAATAATAACAAGTAAAATAAAAATGGATGTGGTGCCACAGCAAATGCTAGTGAGTGTATCAACAAAAGGGAATTTAACTCTTACAATAGATTTGATCAGAATTATGGGGAGACCTATTAGGGAACACTACTCTTTTAGTCTCTGTAGTGGCCTAGCCCCTAAAGGTATCCAAAACACAACAGTACTAACCCAATTGTAGAGAACATAACTTGGCAAAGGGAACATTATTCATGAGGACAAGTCTACCTCAAGCCATGATAAAGAGACAGGCAGAAGAATTTTCTTTTTAATACAATGATATACTTTACATTTCAAGAATTACCTCAACTCCCTCCTAGTTTAGATTCTTATAAAGGTAAAGCTATATGGCTTTATAACTCAGCCTCCTTTTCGCAATTATTGACAAAATGTAACTTTTCATTTCTTCTTTGTATCTCTGTTTTAAGTACATGTTTCTAAATATTTTGCCTTCACTCTCTAAAGCTCCTTCTTCCTTCTATGTGGCTGAATGAATCTCCTTTTTTTTTTTTTTTTTTTTTTGCTTTTTACTTTTAATTTGGCTGTATAAGTTTGCTCCTTAAGGATAAATGGCCTAACTAGGCTTCGTGGTCTACACACTGTGACTGCACGTTTGGTAATAAGTATACAATTTACTCAGAAAACTAGAACTAGTTGAATTACTTCTTAATCTTCACTTAAAGGTCCCCATACCAACATATTACTGGCAAATCTGTTTACTGTAGCTCTATTCACTAGTAAATTAAGTAAATTAAGAAAACAACCAAGGTGTCTGTGGAACATTTGTTCTTTATGCAGAATGGAATTTTTAGAAGAACAATGAAGTTACATCATTTGTAAGAAAATATATGCAACCAGAGCTAATAATATTAATTAAATTAAGTCAGTTCTAGAAAGACAAATACTATGTTTCCATTCATTTGTGGAATTGTATCAAAATTGTATAGTCACATAAAATATATGCAAGTATATATTACATGAAAAAAAGGGAAACTGTCTCAAGGACAAGAGGTTAATGGAAGGAAACAGAGATGAGAAAGAAGGGGTTAGGAAGTTAAGACAGGGTAAATGAATATTGTACACACAAATACACACAATTGCGAGTGATTTTTTTTTAATTGGTTATTTTATTTCTAACATTTCAAATGTTATCCCATTTCCTGGTCCCCTGCTGGAAAACCCCTATCCCAACCCCCCTCTATGCTTCCATGAGGGTATTCACTTACCCACCCTCCCACCCACTCACTCCCACCTCACCGTCCTAGCATACCCCTCCTCTGGGGCATTGAGCCTTCACAGGACCAAAGGCCTATCCTTCCATTTATGTCTGACAAGGCCATCCTCTGCTACAAGTGCAGCTAGAGCCATGGGTCTCTCCATGTGTACTCTTTGGTTGGCAGTCTAGATCCTGGGAGCTCTGGGGGGTTTTGTTGGTTCATATTGTTGTTCTTCCTGTGGGGTTGCAAACCCCTTCAGCTCCTTCAGTTTTTTCTCTAACTCCTCCATTAGGGTCAATGCACACAGCCTCTCAGGAGACAGCTATTAAATGAAGAAAAAAAAAACCCTCATATTTCTAAAGTATAAAATTTGAACTAAATAATAATGACATGTTTGCAGACACACTTAGGAATAAAAAAAAATAAAAACAAAATAATGAAATACAAGCATATAGAACAAGAAAATATGATTTTAACATAAGAACTCAGAATGAGTGATTAATTGCTGCTTAAGTACGTGTTAACAATAACGAACTATCTTCTAAGTATTCATGTTTATTCATAAAGAATTTACTCTCAGCCTTAATTGGGGATACTTTCTTTCCTGGGAAATGGTGATAAATGGAGAGACTCATGGCTGCTCCAGAAAATGAGAATAAATGCCCAACCCTAATCAATATGTTTGTACTATCTTCTCTAAGATTTGGGAAACATTGCAAGAGAAGAGAGAGGGGAAATAATGAAAAAGCCAGATAATAGGTGAAGGACTATGAAATGTTATCTTCTGGAAAAAACAGAGCAATTGCAAACAGGAACTCAAAGCAATTGCTTTGGGTCTGATCAAGAAGGAACCCCTCAACATTCAGCCATAGATGGAGAATGGGCTCAGGGACTTTATTCTTTTCTGATATAATACTACCTATAGATTCAGGGAGACAGGTAGTTATTGTCTCCAGTTGTGTATACACTGGTGACTCTACCAAGCTACACTGAACAGATTCAATACAGGGGTTATACAGGTGGCTCTTGTTAAATTAAATGAGTTCTAAAGCATAACTAAATGCAAATAACTAATCTATATAACAAACAAAAATTTTGTGAAATGTGAAATGGCATTGATATGTAAGTTTGAGAAGGACATAAGTTAGGAAGGGGAGAAAAGTAAACAGAATATGAAATTGTCATTAATTACCAAACATAAAAATAAACATACTACATCATTTTATTAATTTAAAACATATATTGTTTAGGCATACAATATAAGGTTATTAGATGTTTATAGATAATAAACAGAGCTCCATAAGCCATCTCTCTCTCTCTCTCTCTCTCTCTCTCTCTGTGTGTGTGTGTGTAATCTCACAGAGTTAACAAGTCTTTTAGGTTTCCAAAACAATTAAAATATACTCAGAAGAAATTCTATAAGTGATACAACTTTATTAATTATAAACCTCATTGATTATAATCTTCATAAATATTATTGCTCTAGGTTTGTCTAATGACTTTTATATTCAAATTTTTCAAGCAAAATTCCTGGCTTACTGTGCATGATTTTATGTACTACATTTAGAGTTGTATCCCATCATATTCTACTTGCATTTATTTCTAAAAGTGATCTTACTGATCATATGCCGAAAGACTAATTTTCACAAGTAAATTTTACAGTTGGATGAAAGGGCAAAACAACAGGCAAAAAAAAAAAAAAAAATAGCAGAGAGATAAGCAGAAAATTCTCTAAAGGTCACAATTGACTGGTATCCTCTGATCTGTGGCACTGACTATCAAAAGAAAGCAACTTTGTTGTCCAGAAGTGATATCAGACTTCACAAGAACAAGGAAGTCTGCCTTCACCAAGCTAAAACTATGTGCAGTAAGGCATTTAATTCTAACTATCACTAGTTTAAACAGTCTATTGCATGATATAAATGTTTAATTGCCAGAATTTCTCCTGAGAACAATGTTTGTATTTGAACAGAACACTTAAAATTACAAGGTGACTATTTCTTAGAAGCAGGTTTAACAGCTCTTCCATTATTTGAATGTAAATTTGGCATTGGAATGTTTCTTTGACACATACAGTGGAAGCAATCAATTATATTTATAGTGTGTCTCAAGTAAGAGACTTAAATGACAGACAAAACATCCCAAAATGAAAATTAATATTTATTCTTTTAACATCTCTAACTAGAAAATTGAATTCACTTACTGTGAAAATTTAGGGAAGAAATTATTTGGAAGATGAAAAGCAAAATCTTATCTAGTGCCACTAATTTAGTGTTTTCAGCATTATCATTTTAAGAAAGTACAGGTTACATGATAGCTACATATGAAGCAGCACAAGATTGCTTCAGGCAAAATGTTCTATGGGCTTGTCCAAAGCTTATTATGCCTCATATATTATGCCTTTCTTACTAGTAGAACTCTACTTTTAGTCTGGTGGCAGGCAGTATGCCCAGAAAATTTAACACTCCATGCTGCTTTGTTCTGAAAAACTGGTTTGTGATCCAGTTGTGACCAATCAGATACAGGTAGAAGTCCCCCCACCCCTCACCCCCAGTTCCTTTATTCACAAACAGAATAGCACTGGCTTGAAAGTTGAACATTTTCAGAATTTGCTTTTCTCCAATTCCCTTCTTCATGACTAACACAAAGAGATAATTTATGCACAGATAATGTATTCTAGATACAAGTAAGAAAGTCACACAATGAAGATGTTGGATTAAAAAGAAAACTGGTTCCAGACCAACATTCTCAAGCAGCAAAATAAATTATGAACTACATTCCTTTTTAATTTTCTTGATAGCCAAGAAAAATAAACCTGCTGCTTATGTCATGCAGTGAGGTTTTTGTTTGTTTTATTTTTGTTTTTGTTTTTTTTGGGGGGGGATTTATTTTTTGCTTCTTTGTTTGTTTAATATGTAGGCAAAAACTGGTGTGGTTTCATTCATACAGCAAAACAAAACCCTGCTTGTTCAATAGTGCATTGATATCCTAAAATTGCTTTCTATTTTTAATTAGAAACCATAAATATTAGAGGTAATATATCTGGCTTCTTTGAACTCGCTCTCTCTCTCTCTCTCTCTCTCTCTCTCTCTCTTTCTCTCTCTCTCTTTTTCTAACAAGATACCAGGAGAAAGACAGGCCAGAATTGCATCATTAAGTGTCAGTTCTTCAGGGTGGAAAATGATGCTATAAACTTGCAACCACAAAGTCATTCCAAAAGTCATTCCCAAAGCTTGTCAGCCCTAAGAAACAAAATCATCAAAGAGCCTTTCAATTTCAGTTTCTTCTGGGGCAACAATTACACTGCTTCTGGCAGCTCCTCTTGTTCAAATTTTATCTATTGTGTTCTATTTATATATTCACATAGTAACTGCATAGAAACACTAAATGCATTCTGAAACAATCTGCAAAATAAACTATAATAAAACAGCAATTAACAATGAAAACTAAAACTTATAAAGAAAACAAATGATTCTTAACAGAAAATTTGAAATTTTCAAAATGATTTAAAATTATTCAGTGGGCAAATCATGAAATTACATTTTAACTAAAAATTTCCTAATAAATATTTTGTATTTTTCAATATAAATTTATATGGAAAATATTTTTCAATATGATTTTTAAGCTATTTTGACTTAGTGAAAAGATACAGCAATAACCAAATTTATATGGAACATTTAGCTAAAATGAGAAATAATGAGTAAAATGAGTAAATTGATTGATTTTGTCATTACAAAAATCTCAGCAATTTGCTGTTACCTTGAATATTATGATGTTTATATGTGCATGTATTCACATACTGTGTTTAGCATTTGCAAGTTTATGCTAAACTCCACTATGTCTGAACTACCAATTCAATAAATACTTAAGAAAGACTTGCAGAAATAGGGAAACAGCTGTCACTCCTTTCTTAGGCATGCACTTATCTCAAGACATCAATGTACTAACCAACCTTGTTTAAAAGTATTTATAACCCATTCTTCCTGCCCCACTCATCTGGTGACAGGTGATGGGACTGAAAATTTTATTTTCTAGTTTCAATCAAACCATACATTCAGTCATGCTGGTGACTAGCCCCACTCTAATATTTCAAGACACTACCCTGAACCACCACATTAGTAGACTCAAGAGTAGACCTAAGATACTTATCAGTAACAAAACAAAGCAAAGCAATACAAAACAAAGCAAAACAAAACAAAAATCTTCTATAACTCAGGAACTCCTAAGAGATATCTGACCTAAAGTTGTTCACATAAATTGTAATCTGCTCTATTTTGCAGAATGCTATGTTGCCTGTTACAATTGCCTATCGAAACCTCTCTGCCCACCTTCATCAAACTTGTGGATATTGATCCATACAGGTTATCTCCCCTTCTTTGATATATCTTTTCTGCTTACTGAGTCCTCTAGGGTAAACTAAGTTGCCCTGAGAAGTCTGATTTCCAGGTGTAACTTCATACTCCTGCCACTTCTCAGCCCACATTCATCAGACCTGTGACATTCATCAGACCTGTGGACCCTGAATGATACAACCAAATGGTACACATGGAAGGACCTATGGCTCCGGTTGCATATGTGATAGAGAATGGCCCTGATGGACATCAGTGGGAGGAATGACCCTTGGGCCTGAGGGAGTTCGATGCCACAAATGTAGGGGAATTGAAGGTTGGAAGGTCAAGGTCAGAGTGGGTGGATGGGTGGGGGATCATTTTCACAGAGGCAGGGTGAGGGGGATGAGATATGGGGTTTCTGGGGGGAGACCTGGGAAGGAGATAACATTTGAAATGTAAATAAAAAAATATCAAGTAAGAGGGGTAAAAATGGGAATAAAAGAAAGTGAAGAGTCCTAGCTCCAAGGCCCAGAAATTATTTGCAACAAAATCATAGAAGAAAACTATTCCAACCTAAATAAAGATAGGCGTATAAATAAACAAGAAGCTTATAGAACATCAATTATACTGAACCTGAAAAGAAAATTCTTCCATCACATAAAAAGTAAAGCACAAATTCTACAGAACAAATAAAGAGTGTTAGAAGCTGAAAGTGTATTAAAAGAAAGAAAAAGGGCCAGAATTACACCTGAGTTCGTAATAGAGGTTCTAGAAGCTTTGAAGAACCTGAACATCTATTTTGCAATCCCTTAAAAACAATTGGTCCCAACATAAACTACTACAGCCAGAAAACTCTCAATCACCATAGATGGAGAAAACAAGACAACTAAAGACAAATCTAAATTTAAACAATATCTATGCTCAAATCCAACGCTACCAAAAATACTACACAGGAAGACAAACATGGTCAACTAACCTGGACCCTTGGGCCTCTCAGAGTCTGAACCACCAACCAAAGAACATTCAAGGGCTGGACCTAGGCCACCTCACACATATATAGCAGATGTGCAGCTTAATCTTCATGTGATTCCTGAACAACTGTAACACAGGCTATTGCAAAAGTCATTGCCTATCTGAAGGATAAGTTCTTCTACCTGGGATGCCTTGTCTGTCCTCAGTGGAAGAGGATGTGCCTAGCACCACAAAAATTTGTATGACAAGGTGGGGGAATATCTAGACAGCTACTCTACCCTCTCAGAGGAGAAAGGAATGTGGGAAGGATTATAGGAGTTGTGATTGAGAGGGTTTTCAGTCAGGATGTAACATGAATAAATATAAATAAATAAATAAATAAATAAATAAATAAATAAATAAATAAATAAATAAATTATAAAAATGTCACAAAATCATGAGGGGGTACATGTCGCAGAACTTGACATAGAATTGAAGAGAGAAATTGGAGTAGATATGATCACATTTGGTAATAACTGAGCCATATTTTCTTCCCCAGTGCATTGTATTATAATTCCATTGAAAATAACTTTTAATGGCCCCTTGCAGGTGCCTTCATTCCAGAAGGATTATTTTCAAAATAATTGGAAAATTTATACTTGCCTTTCTATTTTTAATATCTAATCTCATTTGTGCTAAAAATACACCCTGTATGCCATTTAAAAATATTACTTCAAGAAATGTCTATTTCTGGAGGTTAAAAGCTATAAACTTGGTTTTATATTATTTTTAGCTAAGTAGTAGAACTTGGAATCAGGAGTTTTCATACTTCTAGCAAGAATATTTTTGTTCTTTTGTTGTATAATATTGTGCTAGCTATCTTGACTATTTTGTGCTTCTAGATAAATTTTAAGAAAGTGTTTTTAATATTTATGAAGAATTACATTGAATTTGTGACAAAGATAGAATGACTCTCTAGGTTGCTGTTTGTTGGATGACCAAGTTTAGAGCATCCTAGTAATTCATAAATCACTGGAGATATTACTATTTCCTTTTCTTTCTTTCTTTTTTCTTCTGAGACAGGGTTTCTCTGTATAGCCCTGGCTGTCCCGGAGATCACGCTGTAGACCAGGCTGGCCTCGAACTCAGAAATCTGACTGCCTCTGCCTCCCAAGTGCTAGGATTAAAGGGGTGTGCTATTTTCTAACATATTTTAAATTCCTTCATGAAATGGCTTTAATATTTATTCTTTAAGATGTTCCCTTCCATGTTTAGTTTTAATCAAGAATTTCTTTAAGGGTAGTGTGAATGAATTATGCAGTGGTTTAAACAAGAATAAGCTCATATGTTTGAATTTGTTTCAGTTGCTGAAAGTATATTGGAATAATTAGAAGGTTTGGTAATTTTGGAGAATTTGTGTGACTGAGGGTGAATTTGGAAGATTTCTAGACTCCAAACAATCCCAGTGTGTCTTCTCTCTGTCTCTTTCCCTTCTGCTTAAAGATACAGATGTTATTTCATAGTTCTTCCTGTCACAATACAGTTGCTCAGTCATAATGGACTCTTATTTGAAACCCTTTCTTTTTACCTTAGTCACTGTGGATTTGTTTTTGTTTTTTCTTTATTTATTTATATTTTTTTCTGTTTTTGTTTTGTACCTTGTAACTAAGTAACTGAGACAGAGAATTTCCTTTATTTCTTTCTCAATGTGAATGTCATTAGCAAGTAAAAAGACTACTTATTTTGAGTGCTAATTTTGTAGCCTTCCACTTCTTCTGAAAGTGGTTATTATTTATACTATTTTTCTAGGAAAGTCCTTATGATCTCTTATGTATAGAATTAGGTCTTCTGTAAATACCTGTTTATTGACTTCTTCCTTTTTTATTTATATTACTTTTATCTCCTCATATCATTTCTTCTATAAAAATGCTTTTGAAAAAAATGTTTAATGGAAGTAAAATTTCAACACTTTTCTCCTTCTGTTTCTTCCCTCTAGCCCCTTCCCCAGTTATGTGCTCTTAAAAGCCATGATCTTTGCTGAAAGACATAATAAGAAGTTGAAAAAGGGCTGGTGAGATGGCTCAGTGGGTAAGAGCACCCGACTGCTCTTCCGAAGGTCCAGAGTTCAAATCCCAGCAACCACATGGTGGCTCACAACCATCCGTAACGAGATCTGGCACCCTCTTCTGGAGTGTCTGAAGACAGCTACAGTGTACTTACATATAATAAATAAATAAATCTAAAAAAAAAAAAAGAAGTTGAAAAAAAGGAGATATGTGTTCATTGTAAGACCCCATCATGGTAATACTGTTCTCAAAAGTCTACTGAATTACAAGACTATAGGATCTTTTAAAATTGTTATTATTAAACCCTAAGAGGTACATATGTGCATATAAATGTGTAAATGCACAAATATTTATAAGTACAGCATTTTTGCTGTTTTGTCTTCTTTGTGCACATATTGTTTCAAGGCTGTCCACTTTTTATTGGACAACAAAGAAGGCAGCTCATCCTTGGGATAATATTGTGGTGATTAGAACGAAAATTATTCAATAGGCTCATACATTCGAATACTTGGCCTACAGTTCTTGCAGTTATTTAAGAGTGATGAGCAATTGTATCATTTTTGAAGGAAATGTTTCACTAGGTGTGAGCTTTTCAGTTTTAGAAGTCCGTGCCCTTCAAAGTCTCTCTCTCTCTCTCTCTCTCTCTCTCTCTCTCTCTCTCTCTCTCTCTCTCTCTCTCTCTCTCTCTCTCTCTCTCCCTCTCTCTCTCTCCCTCTCTCTCTCTCTTTCTCTCTCTCTCCCTCCCTCCCTCTCCCTCTCCTTCTCCTCACCTCCCTTCTGTCTTCTCCCCTCCCTCTCTCTCTTCCTCTTTCTCACTTTCTCTCTCTCTCTGTATTGCACTTCTATAATAATTATGTGTTGCCAACTACTGCTCCAGTGCCATGCCTGCTTGCTGCTATGCTCTTTACCTAGGATAGATAAGAAGAATTCTATCCTTCTGAAAATGTAACCCTGAAAATTAAACTCTTCCTTCTGTAGGTTGCCTTGATCATAGCTATAGCACAGCAGTAAAAAAGTAACCAAAAAGAAATTGGTACCAGGAAACAGACTATTATTTGAACAGGACTGATCATTCTATCTTCTGGAAGAATTTGGAAGATTTTGAGACTCTGGACTAGTAAAGCTATTGAACACTGTAAATGGGGATTAATTGACTGTCCTAGTAGAAGCTTAGGAGACAGTACTACTGAGAACAATGTAGGCAATAGAAGCCCACTATAGAACCTTAAGAATTTTCAGAGTGGAAGAATATTACCAACTGGTCTAGTGACCATTCTTGCAATATTTTGACAGAGTGTGACTGTTTTGCCCTTGTTCTAAATATTTTCTAGAAGATAAATTAAACTTTAGAACTAATTACTTGGGTAGAGAAGTATTAAAAGAGGCTCATATTGACCTAGTTGCATAGATATTAGCCATCATTCTTATATAGATCTACAATGAAAAGTGAAAGTAAGCCAGGCGTGGTGGCACATGCCTTTAATCCCAGCACTCAGGAGGCAGAGGCAGGCCAGTTTCTGAGTTCGAGGCAAGCCTGGTCTACAAAGTGAGTTCCAGGCCAGCCTGGGCTACACAGAGAAACTTTGTCTTGAAAAAAAAAAAAGTCAGGCAAACACTAATACAAAATGTACAGTTTGGAAAGCAAACAAGCACCAATAAATTTAATGTCAGAGCCATGGTCTTTGCTGAAAGACATAATAAGAAATTGAAAAAAAAAAAAAGGGGAGTTATGCATTCATTGTAAAAACCCATCCTGATAATACTGTAATTTGTAGGAGATAAAAGGTCTAAAAAATTATCCTGTCCCAAAACCATCAAATATGAAAGCTTATGAAAATATAATTCAAGGAAGAGGCCAGGCTTCATACCTATCAGGCTGCTAAATTTGATATTAAAATTCATCTATTAAGTATAGAGGAGACGAGAATGACATTAGCTGAAATACCCAACAAAGGGGAGAGAGAACCTGTAGAGACCATATCCAATAGACAGAAATGGCCCTCAGTTGAAGAATGAGGCCATCCACCAACTCATCTCAAAAATATTAACCGAGAATTGCTCCTGTCTAAAGAAAATTCAGGGACAATGAGCAGAGTAGAGACTGAAGGAAAGGCCATGCAGAGACTGCCCCACCTAGGGACCCATTCCATCTGCAGACAACAAACCCAGACACTATTGCAGATGCCAAGAAACACTTGCTGACAGGAGCCTGGTATGGTTGACCCCTGAGAGGCTCTGCCAGACCCTGACCAATACAGATGCGAATGTTTGCAGCCAACCCTCAGACTGAGCACAGGGAAACCAATGAAGCAGTGAGGGAAAGGACTGAAGGAGCTGATGGGTTTTACAACCCCATAGGAATAACAACAATATGAACCAACCAGACCCCCAGAAGTCCCAGGGACGAAACTACCAAACAAAGAGTACACATGGAGGGAGCCATGGCTCCAGCTGCTTATATAGCAGAGGATGGCCTTGTTGGGCATCAACGGGAGGAGAGGTCCTTGGTTCTATGAATGATCAATGCCCCAGTGTAGGGGAATGTGATGGTGTGGAGCTAGGAGTGTGTGAGTGGGTGGGGGAACACCTTCCTAGAAGCAGGGGGAGGGGAGTTGATATAGGGGGGTTCTGGGGCATGGGACTGGGAAAGGAGAAAACATTTGAAATATAAATAAAGAAAGTATCCAATAAAAAAGAAAAAAAAAAGCCATATATTTCTGTATTTTGAGTAACAAAGAGTAGAAGAGTAAAGGGGATGTGGAATGTTTCTTCTTAGTTAAAGAAATCTACTGACACAACACATCTGTCAGGATTGTCCCTACATAGATGCCCTGGGAGGCCATTGTATGAAGCTCTGAAAGTCAAGCCTGGACTGTGTTGTAGACCCCAAGACATTGGAGATGTCAGAGCTGTGGGATGTCTGTCAAATGCAGATGCTGATGGGGTAGAAGTAGTCTAAGAGAGAAATTGTTGCACTCACAAAAGCTGGAAGGGAAGAACCATATAAATCATCTAAGTTGACATTGGACATAGAGCTACTGGGTTTAGAGTTTGCCCTGTTGGATTCCAGTTTTACATTGGTCCAGTATTTCTTATCTATACCCCATATTCCAACATTTTGGAATGGTATTGTATGTTCTATGTCATAGTATGTTGGAAGAATGTAATTCACTTTTTGATTTTACAGGGGATTACACTTAAGAGATTGCTTTAGGTATCTGAAGAGACTTTGAACATTTAAACAGTATTGAGACGGTAAAAGTCTGTGAGGACTTTTGAAGGTGAACTAAATCAGTTTTTCACTATAGTGTGGCTATAAGTCTATGGAGTCCACAGTGTAGAAAGATGTGCTTTGAATTATAATGACACCCATATATGCATGTTTATGAATTCTTGGACCCTAGCTGGTAAAATTCTTTGGGAAAGATTAGGGAGTATGGCCTTGTTGGCGTAGATGCGTGTCATTAGGTGTGAATTTTGAAGTTCCAAAGTCCAAGCCATTCCCTGTTAGCTCTCTGTGCCTTATGCTTGTGGATCAAGACACAAATTCTTAGCTGCTGCTACAGTATCATGCCTATCTTCCTGCTACCATTCTCCCTGTCATGAGGGCCTTAAACTGCTCTTTAGATAATGTAAGCACTAATAAAAATTTTTAGAAGTTGCTTAATTATGGTACCTTATCACAGAAAAAAATAAATAAATAAAAAGCTAAGTGCCACAGGTTGGAAAGCTCTTAAACACAAAATGTATTTCTCTCTCAGATAAGGCTGTCAGCAACAGAATGAAAACACATTCTCATGTCTTATTTACATAAGAATTAAAGCCATCCATGAAAATGAAACCATCACAATCCAGACATTACCAAAAATTCTTAACTTCTAATACCATCACACTGATTACAATGTAAGGCATGAATTTTGTGGAGAAGCAAACATTTAATCCAAAGAATTAACTAAAGACTTCAAAGCCAGGTCCAGATCATTGCTGTGTCACAGAGCATTTTGAAGTTTTCATAACACTTGGCATTATAGGAACAATTAGTAATTCAGCAATTAGCTAAAGACTTTTATCAAAAATCTATGTGATGGTGTACATTTAAATGCATAACATAAGACATTGATATATCTTATAAAGATGCTAAATATTTGGAAACAAATATGATATATTTCTGTATTGATTGACTTATTGCTTGAAATTTAAGTAACTCATCTCAATTATTTAAGATTAGTTATGTTTGTCACATTGACTAGTATACTACTAAACAGAAAATTTAAAAAATATAGAAGTGTAATAATAATATGACTATGCTGAGTTAGTTTAGCATAGCAGTTATTTAGAAGTGAGTTCCTATAAAGCAACTTTCTTAGTTATAATTGTTGTAGAATACTCCCATATAAAGTTCTAGACATTGATAAAATGTTTCTATTTTATTGTTTCTGAATATGTTTTTTCTACTTCAATTGCAAAATCAAACTACTCTATACTTTTATGGAAATTCATAAAAGGGAGAATCAGCAATAATATCAGTAGCATTCTCTCAGCTCATTTTGATACATAAAGGGCCTCCAAAATATATTGGATGAAAGGCTAAGTTTTAAGGCTATTGGTTTATAATTGCCAAACAATGCAGAGTATTTGATCATCATTTCTAATATAATGTATTCAATCTAATTGAGACTTAATTAAGAAGTCCACTTAAATGAGACATTTCCCAAGTTACTGAATTAATACTAATTAACAACAATGATCGCTGTTTAATTGGGATGGTAATTCTGCTTAATTGGGATGGCTAGTAGTGATTAAATGGTGCTCAAAAAGAAATATCCCAGCTTGGTTTAAGGGCTAATTATACTTTGTTTTCCCTTTAAAGACCTTTCTAAAAGTATTGCTAACTAAGAGCCAGTTTAAAAAAAAATAATCAACCCTCCCACTCCTCTTGATATAATAGAATAGCTTTAAAGTCCATTAATTGACATCTTTTCAAGCACTGTATGATTGTTCTTTAGCAGTTAATCTTGCAAGAGCACAACTTTAGCAAACTTTACTCTTCAAGTATAGAAAATCTAAATCTCTCTCTCTCTTTGATTATGTGTGTGTGTGTGTGTGTGTGTTTAAGGATACAGAAACAAATACAGCACTCAAGAAAAATGATCATATTAACACTTGTAATTCTAGATAGCTGTGATCACACTTGGCTGTAATGCCACCAGTTGACAGATAGAGGCTAGAAAGTTGTCACAAGTTAAAAATGTAGCTTGGTATAACACAGTGAGCTTCCTGCCTGCAGAAAAAAAAATGAAGAGAATTTACCTCAATAAACTTCACTTAATTGATGACATACATCAATTAAGATTAAAACAAAATATAAAATTAAATAGTTTGGTAGTAGACCTTTAATTGTTACAATAATATGGAAAAGGAACAAATAGTTTTGATATAGGAAAAGGTGTACTTTAAAAAGTAGTTTGAATGTAGAAATTAGATTGGAGAAGGGAATTTCCTGAGGGAAGAAAGTATAGATGTGAATTCTGAACAAGAAGAAACAGAATAAAATTGATAAGAGCAAACACATTTCAAAAAATAAAATTAAAACAAAAGCACCATTGGCTGAGCATGGTAGTTCACTGGGGAAGCTGAGGCAGGTGTATCTTATGAGTTCAAGATTTGCCTGTTTTACAAAGTGAGTTATATGCCAATGAGGGCTACACAGTAAGACCCAGTATCAAAACCACACAGAACAGCAACAACACATCGAGAAGTAACTGAAACTTGAAGTAGCAAGGACCTGGATAGAAGTTACTATCTGAAGAACTCTAAAGAGATGATGGAATTGAGACAAACATGTTTGTCTAAGATTTGCATCAGGTCATCTAGAATATATTAGACAACCCAGTAAATAATATTAGTCAATTTTAGATAAAAATACAAGGAAGAATTTTGCATAAAATAAGATTAATCTTTTCAGTACAGTCACATTTGCTGCTACACAACCTCTTGCTTCTTGAGAAAGGCCCATTGATCAGTCCCACAGCCAACTTTACATTAGCACTAATGATTATGATCTTATGGAACCACATAATAGATTATTCCTTTTCTTCTGCACAAAAGAAGAAAGAAAACCAGAATGATTCTAGTAAAGGATTTTAATTCAGCATTGTGGTATATTTTGAATTTAATAAAGTTTAAATCTTACTTCAAAATTTATTCTTTATGTATGTACATGTTCATTGGCATATGTATATATGAACAGTCAGGTACACTTGTTGGCATTTAGAATCTATACACTGATATTATAGTGTCGTCCTCAGCCAGACAAATGTTCCTTCATACTTGCTGGATACTGGGTCTCAGCAAACATGGCTCAGCAATGAGTTAGGGAAGCTGGTCAAAGGATAACCATGCCTGGCTTTTGTTTTCATTTCTCACAAGAGTGCTAGAGGTAAAAACTCAGGTTGTAATAGCTCTGTAGAAATCATTTTCACAACCGATCCATCTATAGAGCCTCCTAAAATTATTCTTAAGAATGAATAAAATAGTTGCCTGCTTAAGAAGAATTTGATAACCATTCATGGAGAAAGGGAAATTACAACTTTTCTTTCTATAAGCTGTTGAATTTACAGAGTTAAACGAAAATATACTACCTTGCACAAAAGTTATATCCAAATATGGAACATAAAATGTCAATAGCAGCCTATGGATATTATATTTAAAGGTACTACATTATTGATACAATATATGATTTCAACCATCCAGCCCTGAATAGAAATGTATTTGCAGACCTTTATGAGACTAAGTTGTTATTAAAATATCAACAAACCTTGAGGCCATTGCATTATGATGCCATGTAGTAGAGTGAGTACATGACTTTGGGCAAAATTGTTTTACTCTAAAGCTGCAGCTACTTAATTGTTGTATTGCTGCTATTTGAGAATGTTTTATAATGGTAAAACACTTTCACTAGAACTCAGCAGAGAGTTTTTTGTTTGTTTGTTTGTTTGTTTGGTTGGTTGGTTGGTTGGTTGTTTTTTGTGTGCGTGTGTGTGACAGGCAAAATGAAATACTGTCAGGATGAGTTATATTTCCAGAAAGAAATTAAAGAGAAACAACTTATATTTTAATACTATTAAGTTAAAATCATAAGCCTATGGAGGTAAAGAAATTTTTCAGTTTTCTGATACGGTACTCCTTGGTAATATCCCCTTGTGACGAAGCTGTATCCATTACTTTGACACTCCCTGAAGGTCTATTAAAACAGCAAGTGATGTTATACTACAGTGGAAAACACTTATTACAATGGGAACTAAACAAGAGAGCTAGATATAAATGCTTAAGGAACTCTTAAAAGATTCAAGCTATATGCCACACTGTACAACAGTCCATTTGTGCTATTAAAATTCTTTTAAAAATTAAAGAATATTCAGGTTGCAAAGCAATTATTTGGGCTTAAACATGAACTTTGTAGATTCTCAACATCAGACTTTGTAGATTTCTCGGGACATTATATGGTTTTGAGCCAGTGAATGAATATAGAATTTGATCAGACTGATAAGTGGATATTAACCCGGAAACTTAGAATACCCAAGATATAAGATACAATTTTTGAAACACATGAAACTCAAGAAGAACGAAGACCAAAGTGTGGACACTTTGCCCCTTCTTAGAATTGGGAACAAAACACCCATGGAAGGAGTTACAGAGACAAAGTTTGGAGCTGAGACGAAAGAATGGACCATCTAGAGACTGCCATATCAGGGATCCATCCCATAATCAGCTTCCAAACACTGACATTATTGCATACACTAGCAAGATTTTGCTGAAAGGACCCAGATATAGCTGTCTCTTGTGAGACTATGCTGGGGCCTAGTAAACACAGAAGTGGATGCTCACAGTCAGCTATTGAATGGATCACAGGGCCCCCAATGGAGGAGCTAGAGAAAGTATGCAAGGAGCTGGGGGGATCTGCAACCCTATAGGTGGAACAACAATATCAACTAACCAGTATCCCCCTGGAGCTTGTGTCTCTAGCTGCATATTTATCAGAAGATGGCCTAGTGTGCCATCAGTGGAAAGAGAGGCCCATTGGTTGTGCAAACTTTATATGCCTCAGTACAGGGGAATGCCAGGGCCAAGAAGTGGGAGTGAGTGGGTTGAGGAGTGTGTGGGGCAGCATGTGGGGCAGCATGTGGGGGACTTTTGGGATAGCATTGGAAAAGTAAATGAAATAAATACCTAATAAAAATTATTAAAAAAAATAAAATAAAGACTTTAACCTAAGGGGGTAAAAAGAATTTGATCAGACACAGCTGTCTGACAAGGTTTATACTAATGCGAACCAAAATAAGCATGATCACAAAGGGAAAGATAAAGAGAAGCATGCAATTTTGGTAATCACTGTATTTTGTGCACTCTGTTCATTTAGAAGAAAAATAAAGTTATTTTACTCCTTTGATATTGGTATTCTTATTGTTTTTCAAGAGTTAAATATTACCTCATAATTAAATAAGGAGGTTTTATATATATATTTTATATATAGGTTTTTATATATAGGTTTTATATATAATATTTTATAATTAATAAATTATTAAAATGTTAGTTCATTAGTAAAAATTATGGATTTGTGGGAAGTTATTTTCTTCTTTTTTATTTATTTATTTTTTACTTATTCAATTTACATACTTTTAACTCTCCTTCCCAGTCGCCTGTTCCCACAATACTCCTATGTTCTCCCTCTTATCTTTTGGTCTCCCCTGGGTATACCTCCACTCTGGCACTTTAAGTCCTGGTTAGGCTAGGCATATTCTCTTCCAATGAGGCCAGACAAGACAGCCCAGCTAGTAGAATAAGCAACAACTTTTGGAATAGCACCTCTTCCAGTTCTCCAGGCCCCACATGAGGGCCAAGCTGCATATCTGCTACATGTGGGTAGGGTGGTCTAGGTCCAGTGCTAGTATATTCTTTGGTTGGTGGTTCAATCTCTGAGAGCCCCAAGGGTCCAAGTTACTTGATTCTGTTCATCTTCCTGTGAGGTTCCTATTCCCTTAGGACTAGCAATCCTTCCTCCTTTTTTTCTATAAAAGTCCCCAAGCACCATCCAAGCACTGTTTGGCTGTGTCTGTCTGAATCAGTCAGTTGGTTAGTAGGTAGAGCCTCTCAGAGGAGAGCCATGCTAGACTCCTTCCTGCAAGCATAACAAGAGTATCATTAATAGTGTCAGGGATTGGTGCTTGCCTATGGGATAGGTCTCAAATCAGATGGGATTTTGGTTGGCTGTTTCCTCAGTCTCTGCTCCATACCTGCTTTTCTTGTACACAGGGTTAGTCTGGGGTCAAAAGTTATATGGGTGGGTTGGTGTCCCTACTGATTGCCCACCCAGGATCCTGCTTGGCAACAGGAGGGAGCCTCTCTATGTTCCACATGCCCAATACTGTGAGTCAAAGCTGAGGATAACCCCATTGATACTTGAGCACCTCCTCTATCCCATATCCATCTCTTCCTAGAGATGCCCTCTCCCTCCTCCCCCAGTCAGTTGCAGGTATCAATTCATTGCCTTGGTCATCTGGACATCCCTGCTGCCCCTGCCTACATGTGACTCCAAACTCTACAACCTTCCTCCCAATCCACTCTCCTACCTAGTTCCCTCCCACCATCTGCCTTCCATGACCATTTCGCTTCCCATTTCAAGTGAGACTCAAGAATCCTTGCTTATGCCTTCCTTCCTGTCAGGACTTCTTACCTTTGAAGAATATAGTGTCGGCCTCCTGTATTTTATGGCTAATAACCACATGTATGTCCGTTTGGGAATAGGATACCACACTCAGGATGATATTCTCAAGATCCATCCATTTTTCTGCAAAACTCATGATGTTTTTGTTTTTTATAGATGAATAGTATTCCATTATGTAGATATACCACATTTGTTTTTCCATTCTTCAGTTGAGGAACATTTAGGTTGATTACTATTTTGGGCTATTATAAATAAAGCTACTATGAACATATTTCAAGCCAGTATATTTAGGGGATGGTGAAGCATCATTGGGTATATAACCAGGAATGGTATATCTGGGTCATGAAGAGAACTACTAGCACATTTCTTAGAAAATTCCAAAATGATTTCCAAAGTTGATGTACAAGTTTGTACTTCTTCCACATCCTCAGCAGCATGAGCTACCTCTTGAGGTTTTTTCTTTGTTTGTTTGTTTTGTTTGTTTGTTTGTTTTCTTTTGAAAAAGGGTTTCTCTGTATAGCCCTGGGTGTCCTGTAACTCACTTTGTAGACCAGGCTGGCCCCGAACTCAGAAATCCACCTGCCTCTGAGTTTATTTATTTATTTATTTATTTTTTATCTTAGGCAATTTGATGGGTATGACATGGAATCTCAGAGTTGTTTTGATTAGAATTTCTCTGATGACTTAATGACTTTGAACATTTCTTTAAGTGCTTTTCAGCCATTTGAGATTCTTCTGTTGGAAAATTTTGTTTATGCCTGTGTCCCAGGTTTTAATTGGATTACATGGATTGATTGTTGGTGTCTAACTTCTTGAGTTCTTTAACCCTCTGTCAGATGTAGGGTGGTGGAGATCCTTTCCCAATGTGTAGGCTGCCATTTTGTCCTATTGACAGTGTCTTATGCCTTACAGAAGCTTTACAGTTACATGAGGTCCCATTTATCAATTGGTGATCCTAGTGAGTGAGTCATTAGTTTTCTGTTAAGGAAATTATTTTCTGTACCAATGCATTCAAGGGTATTTCCTACTTTCTCTTCTATGGGATTTAGGATGCATGGTTTTTGGTTGAGATCCTTGATTCACCTGTGTAGCTTAATTTTTTTCATAACCTATTTTTAATGATGATTCTTAAATGCTTTAACATCCCTTGGAGCCCCCCACTCACCAGAGGTAGAGGAAAAGAAAGGATACTGGGGGTGGTGTGGAAGTTCACCTGTTTAAAAAGGTTCTTTGGAGCAGCTCCCATCTCTGTTGGCTGGAAATCAGCAGTTCAGTTCACAGGTATCATTGACAGCTCAATCCACTTGTAAATATTTCATGATTGTATGAGCAGTTTCAGGTATCATTGACAGCTCAATCCACTTGTAAATATTTCATGGATGTATGAGCAGTTTTGTTCAGTAGAGTCAGGACAGCAAACACAAATTAGCAGTGGTGGAATGATGTAGCAGAGAGACCCAGGCCTCAGCCTAGGCATGAATCAGCAGGAGAGACAAGGAAGAAAATCAGGAGAAATTCTTCACTGTGCCTCTTTCAGTGAAGTGGAGATTAGTCAAGATTTGAGACCCACAAGTATTGCACAGCTAGCTCTATAAGCAAGCCAAGCTCAGCCTTTGGCACTGTCTATTGATTCCTATTTATACCCTCCAAAGATCATGTATCCTCCAAGTGACTTTTGATGTACACTGCTCAGATTATGTTTAATGTTATGCCCTGTATCTCTGGATTTCTCTTAACATGAAAGGTGTTGAATGTTGTGAAAGGCTTTTTAAGCATCTAATGAGATAACCCGGTGATTTTTTTCTTTCAGATTTTTTATATGGTGGATTATGTTGATGGATTTTCATATACTAAAATATCCCTGCATCCCTTCGATGAAACCTGGCATTTTATATGTGTTCTTGGATTTGGTTTTTGAGTATTTTATTATGTATTTTTGCATCAACTTTTATAAGAAAAAGTGCTGTGAAATACTCTTTCTTTGAGTATTTATGTGGTTTAGCTATCAGAGTAACTGTGATTTCAAAAAATGAGTTTGTCAGTGTTCCTTCTGTTTCTATTAAATGGAAAAGTTTGAGGAGTATTATTCTTTGAAAGTCTGGTAGAATTCTGCACTAAAACTATGTGGCTTTTGGCTTAGTATTTTTTGGGGGATGGGGGGCTAGGAGACTTTAGATAACTCCTTCTTTGATTTATGAGCTATAGGGCTGTTTAAATAGTTTATATGATCTTGATTTAACTTTGCTAAGGTTTTTTTTTTTGCCTTATTTATAATAGCCAGAAACTTTGCTAAGTTTGACCTGTCTAGATAATCATCCATTTCACTGAGGTTTTCCAATTTTGTGGAGTGCAAGCTTGAGAACCTAATGTTTGCTTGTATACTGACTGCCTTTTGATTAGTTTGGCTAAGCGTTTGTCTTTCTTGTTGATTCTCTCAAAGCACCAGCTCTTGCTTTGTTAATTCTTTTTATTATTATCTTTATTGTTAAATGATTGATTTCAGCCATAATTTTGATTATTTTTTGCCTTCTACTCCTCTTTGGTGTGCTTGTTTTGTTTTGTTTTTTTCCTAGAGCGTTCAGTTATAGTTTTAAAGTGCTTGTATGAGAAATTTTATTTTCCTTATGTAGGAATTTAGTGCTATGAACTTTAATCTTAGCACTGCTTTCATTGTGTCCCTTAACTTTGAGTACATTGTGTCTTCATTTTAATTGTATCCTAGAAAGACTTTAATTTCTTTCATTCTTTCCTAAGCCAGAGATCACCGAGTACATATCTGTTCAGTTTCCTTGAGGTATACGTTTTCTGGTGTATCTACTGTTGTTGAAGTTCAGTTTTAATCCATAGTGGTCTTATAAGATACAAGGAGTCATTTCAGTTTACTTGTATCTATTAAGGTTTGCTTTGTCTCTGACTATGAGGTCAGTTTTGGAGAAGGAGTCATGAGGTGCTGAGAAGAAGATATAATATTTTCTGTTTGGATGAAATATTCAATAGATGTCTGTTAGATCCATTGTATTCATAATGTCACTTAATATATTATTTCTCTGTTTTTGTTTGGAGGGCCTGTCAATTGGTGATAGTGTAAAAGTCTCCCACAATTAATATGCAGAGTTTGATGTGAAATTTAAGCTTTAGCAATGTTTCTTTTACAAATGTGGGTGCCCCTTTTGTTTGGGGAATAGATGGTCTTGGTAATGATGAGTATGAAGTAACATCCCTGACTCTTTTGATAAATTTTGGTTGAAAGTCTATTGTTTTATGTATTAAAATGTCAACATCAGCTTACTACTTGGAAAGTTTGCATCTTTTTCTTCAATTTTTTTAATTGTATTTTTTATGTATTTACATTTCAAATGTTATCCCATCACCAGTTTCCCTCTGAAATCCCCATGCAATCCCTCGTCCCCCTGATTCTAGGAGGATGCTCCTTCCCCCACCCACCAACTGCCACCTCACCACCCTGGCATTCTCCTACACTGGGGAATCTAGCCTTCACAGGACCAAGGACCTTTTCTCCAATTTATGACAAATAATGCCATGCTTTGCTACATATGCAGCTGGAGTCATGGGTCCCTCTTTGGTTGGTGTTTTAGTCCCTGGGAGCTCTGGAATGTCTGGTTGGTCGATATTGTTGTTCTTCCTATGAGGATGCAAACCCCCTTAGCTCCTTGGGTCCTTTCTCTAACTCCTCCATTGGGAACCTTGCACGCAGTCCAACGGTTTGCTGGGAGCATCTACCTCTGTATTTCTCAGGGTCTGGCAGAGCCTCTCAGGAGATAGCTATAAGAGGCTCCTGTCAGCATGTACTTTTTGTCATCCACAATAGTGTCTGGGTTTGGTAACTGTGTATGCGATGGATCCCCAGATGGGGCAGTCTCTGGATGGCCTTTCCTCCAGTCTCTGCTGCATACTTTGTCCCCCTATTCCTTTACTCTGAGGTAATCTCTGTGTTTATTGCTGAGATCTGTTTCGGTATGCAGCAAAATTATGGATACTGTTTTGGCATCCATTCTGTTAGCGTGTGTCGTTTTTATTGGGGAGTTGAGTTCATTGGTGTTGAGAGATTTTAATGAACAGTGATTATTTCCTGTTATTTTTATGTTGGTGGTATCAGTTTTTGTGTGTTTATGCATACTTCCCTTGTTTTTGAGGCCATGGACTTGATTTTTATTTTCTTTGTAGTATTTTCTCTACAGCTGAATTTGTGAATAGATACTGTTTGGATTTAGGTTTGTCTTTAAATATCTTTTTTTTTTTATGTATCTACAGTGATTGAGAGTTTTGTTGGCTATAGTAGTCTAGTTTGGCATCTGTGTTTTTTACAGGTTGCAAGATATCTGTCCAGGACTTTCTAGCTTTTAGAGTCTCTGTTGAGACATCTAGTGTAATTCTGATAGATCTGCCTTTGTATGTTACCTGGTCTTTTCTCCTTGCAGCTTTTAATATTTTTTTCTTTTTATGTAGATTTTTGCTTTGATTCTGTGTGAGGAAGATTTTCTTTTCTTGCCCAGTCTAACTGGTGTTCTATACACTTTTTGTATGTTTAAGGCCTCTCTTTCTTTAGGTTGGGAGGTTTTCAGTTTTCTTCTATGATTTTGTTGAAAATATTTTTTCAACCTCCAGGTGGGATTTTTCTACCTTCTTCTATTCCTATTATTCTTAGGTTAGGTCTTTTCATGGTATCCCAGATTTATTGGATAGTAAGTGTCAGGAATTGTTTAGATTTAACATTTTCTTTGACTGATATATCAGTTTCTTCTACTGTATCTTCTACATCTAAGATGTTCGGTTCTGTCTCCTGAATTCTTTTGGTGATCTTTGCATCTGTTGTCTCGGTTCTCTTCCCTAGGTTTTCCATCTTCAGGATTCCTTCAGTTTGTTTTTTTCTTTATAGTCTCTAATTCTATTTTCAGGTCTTGAACAATATTGTTCATTTCTATTACCTGTTTAATTGTATTTTCCTGTATTTCTTTAAGGGGTTTATTTGTTTACTCTTTAGAAATGTCTACCTGTTGGATTGTATTTTCTTGTATTTATTTAAGCAATTTGTTCATTTCCTCTTCATAAGCTTCTATAAGATTGGATTTAAAGTCATTTTCTTGTGCTTCACTGGTGGTAGGGTATCCAGGGCTTACTGTTAAAGGGTAGGTTTGATTTGAAGATGTCTGAGTACCCTGGTTATTGTTCAGTTCTATGGAGGGTGCTGGATGGTTTTAACCACCTGGATGGCTTTGGTCTCTGGAATTTCCTGTTCTACTAGTTATTGGGAGGTGAGTTAACCTCAATGGTCCTGGTGTTGCAGACCTCTAATGGGTATCCTTGGATTGTATGTTTCTGAATCTGCAGGTCTGTATCTCTCAGGATTTGGAGGTCTGTATTATACAGGACCCACAGATCCATTGAAGATGAGCAGAGATGTGACTGGAGAATGGAAGTACTCTTGGACTAGCAGGCAGCTCAGGGCAGCTTGACTTGGCCCATGGGACACAGCAACAGAGAAAATGGATGGTGGAAGGGAAGCTTACCTGCATGTTACAGTATCTGAATGTTTGATGAAGGTAAGGGAGGAAGTAGGAGGAGAATGGTGGTCCCCTTTTCATAATAGGTTCTTTAGGGTAACTTATTTTGTCACAAGGACTCAGCAACCTGGGAAGATGAGTGGGGGAAGGGAAGCTAGTCTGTATAGCTCAGTCTCAACAGTTTTGACAGAGGTCAGAAGAGAGGTGGTGGGAGAATGGAGGTCCCCCTGTGAGAGCAGATTGCTCATGGCAGCTTGGGTTACCCCAGAAGTCTCATCTAGAAGTGAAAATGGGTGGCGAAAGGGAACCTGACCTTTATGATTCAGGATAAACAGGTCTGATGAAGGTTGGAGGAGAGGATGTAAGAGAATAGAGATTCCATTGCAATAGCAGGCTGCTTAGGGCAGCTTCAACAATTACTTTTTAATATAAAATAAGTCTTTAATTTTAATAAAAAATCTGGATATAGCCTTTAGGAAATAATTATGATTTTGAAAATTTAAGCAAAAAATCTCAAATTATTTCTTCATAAATTTCTTCCTTGTTGAAATATTTGATGACAAAAAATTAAAAATAAATACTTGAATCTCTTCAAAAATAGTGCTTAAAATATAACCTAAAAAGCTATGGATAGACACATAAGATAGATTTTTTTTTTAATTTTGAAGAAGTTTATGTTTTATGGCCCAGTCATACTACCTGCATTTTTAATATTCTCTACATGCAAGCAAGTAACACACTCAAAATGCTTCTTACAATATATTTTGGAAATAAATGGAAATCAACTGTTAGTTAAAACAAATGACTTAACCATGACTTTTTCACACTTGGAATACAAAGTAATGCATTTGCAAAAGACACAAATGACAATATATGTGATAAATCATTTAACCAAAAAAGTATTTATTATCTTTTCCTGACATTGTAGAGTAGTTGTGGAATATTTTTAAATATCTGGAAATATATATTCATATAAGAAAGCTTTAAAAATTAAGGAAATTGCAGTTAAATTTTGCTTTAAGAATATAAATCCAGAATTTAAACCTTTAGGAAGAATGAGTATATTAATAATTATATGTTTTATTTCACAAAAAGGTACTTAAGATATGTGGTAAAATATTAGTTTGCATTAAAAGCAAAATGGGTGAATTATTTCCTTTTAAATTGATTTTCCCACTTAGTATATTTCAAAATTATACCTATGTACAATATAATGAAACTACATTATAATTAAAATAAAGTGAAAATAATACATATCACATTTTCATAGGTAGCATTTTTCATTTATTATTATTATTTTTAAACAAAATTTTTTACTGTCCAGTAGTTATCCCCCTCCTTGTCTTCCCTCTGGCTGTTCCTCATCCCATACCTCCTTCCCCAACTCCATGAGGATGTCCCTACCCTACCTCCACCCTCACCAGATCAGACCTCCCCACTCCCTGGGGCCTCAAGTTTCTAAAGGTTTAGGTGTATCTTTCCTCATTGAAGCCAGACCAGGCAGTTCTCTGCTGTATATGTATCAGGGGGCCTCATTTCAGCTGGCGTATGCTGTCTGGTTGGTAGCTCAGTGTATGAGAGATCTTGGGGGCAGGGGGGATTGCAGGTCCAGGTTAGTTATGACTGCTGGTCTTCCTATGGGTTCACCCTCCTCCTCAGGTTCTTCTGGCTTTTTCCTGATTCCATTATAGGGGTCCCTGGCTTCTGTCCATTGGTTGGGTGTAAGTAAGCTGACTCTTTCAGCTGCTTGAAGGGCCTTTCAGAGGGCAGCCTCCTGTCTGTAGGCACTCCATAGCATCAGCAATAGTATCAGGCACTGGTGCCTCCCTTTAAACAACCCAATCAAAAAAAAAAAAAAATGGAGTATAGAACTAAACAGAGAATTCACAAAAGAGTAATCTTGAATGGCTGAGAAGCACTTAAAGAAATGTTCAAAGTCCTTAGTAATCAGGGAAATGCAAATCAATACAACTCTGAGATTTTACCTTATACCAATGAGAATGTCTAACATAAAAATCTCAGGTGACAACACATATTGGCAAGATTGGGATTGGAAGGATGACTAATGATAAAGAGACTATTATACAGGAGGTACAGAGAAAAAAATAAGACTATCATAAATGTTAAATTCAATGAGATGTGAGGTAAAACAAAATAACTAAACAATTGAAATGTAAGCATACACATAAGATTGAAAACGAAGTATTATATAAAATGAAATTTTGTTTAGCTGTGAAGAAAAATGAAAGTATAGAACTTTCAGTAATGTATTGGAACTAGAAAATCTTATACAAGAAAATTCCAGCTCTGAAAGACAAATATTCCAATTCCTTTTTGTATGTGGCTCCTAACGTTTATCTTTTAGATTTGTTAATTTATTTGTGGGTATAAGAGTCAAGAAAGTAGAAAGTGAGTCTAAGAAAGGGGCAAATGGGCTTTAAGGAAATGGATGAGATGGTTAGTGGAACACATAAAATAGTAAAGTTGAAGAATATACTACTGTGAGTGGCAGTGTACAAGCAGGGAAAGGAAGTCATAGAGATGGGGCAAAAATAGGGATGGTGAGGGGTCAATCAAAATTAAGTTTGCTTGTATATAAAGAAATCTGTTCTTTGCATGTTAATTGAGAAAATAAAATACTTATGAATTATTGAAAAATTAAAAGTAAATGAATCAGAATATAGTATAACACAAAAAAACCCATTAGTATTTCGTCCTGGTTGGGATGAAAATGTTTTCTCCATTTCCCTCAATTATCTTTTGTAGCACTTTCTATAATTGAAAAAGGACTGCTAGTCTTTGAAACTCAAGCATGATGTTAGTATGCTGTTCCTGAAAAGAGAGGTTTCCATATGGACCTCCAGGTTTTGTCAGTATTTTTCAGTCTAAGATAACAGTCTAATATAACAATGTGTCTGTTATTTAAAAAATGAGTGTTTGCAGGTAAATTGTTCTGGATATGATGCTCTATGTAGGGAACAATAGTCTGCCAACTTATGATAAACCTTTTTTTATAATTTTTATTGGATATTTTCTTTATTTACATTTCAAATGTTATCCCCTTTCCCGGTTTCCCACTTTTGAAAACAGATAACATATTCTTAGTCATTCCTACTGGAGAGACTGTGGCTATAATCAACAGCACATATAGTTTTCCATGGTTCACTTGTTCATGGAGTGGTAGGGATGTGTCCTTAAGATGTTCACTCTAGAGTACATGAATAGTATTTCACTCACAGGCACTGTATTATGCTTTGCCCTTAAGTTCACAGCCTGTAATATTCTGGATGTTTTTCTACCTGTGTTGTATCCAACCACTGGTCATAACCAGTCAATTAGCTTCTAGTCTCTGCTCTTGTGGCAGTCTGGTTACCAGAAGGAGAAAACATCACAATGGGAGCTACTAGTCACATTATCATTGTGCAAGCACCATTTTGTCTGAGTTGCACAAACGTGCTTTCTAACATGTAATAATACCCAGATGTCATTTCCTTGACTGTTTACAACTAAATTTTATTTTGAAATAAAATTTTTTGCAAATATTTGGGCTTTGTAAATCTGATTGCTCATTTTCCTTGCAAAATTGAGAAAATTTTAAAGAAAAGAAAAAGGAAATAGAAGTGTAAATCAGTTGTTTTAAAGATGGTATTATAAAGTCTGCAGGAGACTCATATTATGTCTAACATGGGCTCCATGTGAATTTTGGGTTAATATACCGACATGACAAAGTAGAAAGGCCTAAATAGGCTAAAGTGAGTGTGATTTTGAGTACTGTGGTTGTTTTATTGTTCCTCTGGGACAGAGGGAAAACTACAGGTTTTCCTGGTCACCTGCTGAAGGATATCCTGATTTGAGGAAAAGGTTTTGGCTTTGTTGGTTTGGACAAGGTAATTTAGGCATTTACACCATCCAGAATTATATGGATAAGATTTGATAGATGGAAATCCCCTGAAGAACTAGATTCCAGAGAATTAAACAAAAAGGATATCTTGATGATACTAAAATTTTATTTGAGATTTATATATTACAGAATATACAGCCTTTGTGAACTTCATCATCAGACATGCTAAACTGACCTGCCTAAACACCTGATGTCTTGGTTTTTCATCCAGATCCAGTCAGGACACAGACATTAGAGACTAATATAATTATTAGTGAGGCCTTCTTAAGGCCAACCAACTCACACATTTTCTCTAACCTTTCCCTCTCCCTTCAAAATATCTCAATGCCTATATTCAGCTTGAAGAAGTTATGAAGAATCATTGCCTCAGTTCCCTAGGCTTCGGGACTGGGAGTGGATTTTATAGGTTGTCTTTGATACTAAAAATTTAGAAGTACTGGGCTTAGACACAGTCCTTTCATTGTTGTTATTATAAATAGACCCGAGATGTTTAAGCCTGTGAGTTAAGGGCCAAATAGGAAATTCATGGCTCTAAGTTTATTGTTAAGGGGTTTTCAGTTATTTTAATCAGAAATGGCTGAGAGTAGGTATCCAGATTACTTCACATAGATTGTTTGTTTTCAAAAATGTCAGAAGTCCAAACAATGTGACTTTTAATGTTATGTATTCACTTGTTATTGAAGCTAGTCTGTTCCTGACAGCTTTCCCTGTCTTGGATTTAAAGAAGAAACTGAGCATCATTGAGTTACTCTACTTGTGCCAAAACAGTCACTAGGCAAGAGGTGCCTCATTTCATCTACAGACATAATACTGTCCAAAGAAAGGACATAATTAGAGATTAGCACAGCTTGATTCTGCTGGAAAAGAGTAGGCTAGTCCTTAATATTCCTGTTTCTCTAAATCTGTGAGATGACCCTGGCCAGTAGGCTGAAGAGCTATGTCTAAGTGACCAGCGGTCTCTATAAATTGGCTAAGTTTTGGAAGCTATGTTAGGCTTCCTATATATTTTCAGTTAATATCAGTCATTCTTGAATTTCTGATGGGGTTGAAAAACTACATAGGCTCCTAACCAACCCAGGCTTTTTACTTTGAGAGGAACAGATTTGAGAGGATTTTTTTTTTAGATGGCATTCAATCTAAAGCCAAGACATAACCTGGTGCAGATCTATAGTCTTTTAAGTAAGGATAGATGAAAGAGGTTATATTTAATTAACAAAGTCGATTGACTGGGTGTTAGGTCTCTTGTACTTTATAATTACAAAATCAAAATAGTTAGATTCAATTATGTCTGCAATAAAGTAGTCTTTTAATTGGACAGAAAGTGGAAAATGTTGTGGATAGCACTGTGGCTAAATATATTTGATGTTAATTTCATTCTCCTGTGAGGATTGCAAACAAGGGATGATTCATCACTCAGCTGATTTCCTATAAAGCTGGTTCCCACCTTAATTTGTAAAATGAAGGAAAGCTGATGATTGAGCAGATAAAAGGAAAGAGGAGTGGAAGGTAGATAGAGACAAGATGGAGTAAATAGAAGAGGGAGATGACACAGAGGAGGAGGAAGAAGAAAAGCTAAGCAGAAGCACATGTCCTAGAGAAACCACAGATTCTAAGGCGTCTCATAGATGTGGAAGATGGTAGTTTAAGGTAGATCTTCCCAATCTAGGCACACAGCATGTATTCATATTAATTGAGTTGAGTTTTATTGCTGAGGCATATTTGAGTTGGAGATTTACTGCAATAGTTTACTGTCCCCATTCTCATTTTTTTGGATATTTTATGTATTTACATTTCAAATGTTATCACCTTTCTTTGTTTCCCTTCCACAAACCTCCTATACCATTCCTCCTCACCCAGCTTCTGTGAGTGTGCTCCCCCACCTACCAACCAACTCCTATCTCACTTCCCTGACATTCCTCTATCTAGCCATCACAGGGCCAAGGGCTGCTCCTCGAATTGATGCCAGAAAATTCCATCCTCTGATGCATATGCAGCTTGAGTCATGTGTCCCTCCAAATGTACTGTTTGGTGGTTTAGTCCCTGGGAGGTCTGGGGGGGGGGTCTGGTTGGTTGAGATTGTTGTTCTTCCTATGGTGTTACAAACCCCTTCAGCTTCTTCAATCCTTTCTTGAACATCTCCATTTGGGACCCTGTGCTCAGTCCAATGTTTGGCTGGGAGCATCTGCTTCTGCATTTGTCAGGCTCTGGCAGTCTCTCAGGAGACACCAATAAGAGGCTCCTGTCAGCAAGCACTTCTTGGCATTCACAATAGTGTCTGGGTTTAGTGTCTGTATATGGGAAGGATTCCCTGATGGGACAGTCTTTGGATGGCCTTTCCTTCAGTCTCTGCTCCAAACTTTGTCCCCGTATTTCTTTAGACAGGAGCCATTCTGGTATAAAAATTTAGAGATGAGTGAGTGGCCCCATCCCCTAAACGGGAGTATTGTCTAACCTCTAGATATGTTCTCTACAGGTACTCTTTATACTTCGTTGGGCATTTCAGCTAATCTCATACACATTGATTCCTGGAAGCCTCTTGCTTCCCTGACAATCTTGGACTTGTTGATGGCTACCACCAGTCCCCCCCCCCTTGCTACATACCTCTGTTCGAATTCCTAACACTCTGTATATCTTCCCTGTTTCCTCCAATGCCTGATCCTGGCCCCCTTTTCTCCTCCCGCTTCTCTATTCCTCCCAAGTACTCCATCCCTCTATCTCCCAGGGGATATTTTGTCCTGCCTTCTAAGATGGATTGAAACATCATATTTTGGTCTTCCTTCTTCTTGTGCTTCATATGGTCTCTAATTGTATCTTGGGTATTCCAAACTTCTGGGCTAATATCCACTTTTCAGTGAGTGCATACCATGTGTGTTATTTTCTGACTGGCTTACCTTACTCAGGGTGATATTTTCTAATTCCACCCACTTGCATAAAAATTTCATAAAGTCGTTTTTTAAATAACTGTATAGTAGCCCATTTTATAAATTTACCACATTTTCTGTATCCATTCTTCTGTCATGGGACATCAGGGTCCTTTCCAGCTTCTGTCTATTATAAATAAGGCTGCTATGAACAGAGTGGAGCATGTGTTATTATTATATTTTGAAGTATCTTCTGGGTATATTTCCAGGAGTAGTGTAGCTGAGTCCTCAGGTATCACTATGTCCAATTTTCTGAGGAAATGCCAGACAGATTTCCAGACTTGTTGTACCAGCTTGCAATCCCACCAACAATGGCAGGGTGTTTCTCTTTCTCTACATCCTCACCAGCATATGATGTCATCTGAGTTTTTGATCTTAACCATTCTGAATGGTGTGAGGTGGAATCTCAGGGTTGTTTTGATTTGCACTTGCTTCTCAGCTATTTGATATTCCTCATTTGAGAATTCTTTGTTTAGCTCTGTACCCAATTTTTAATAAGGTTGTTTGGTTCTGTGGAGCCTAACTTCTTGATTTCTGTTTATATATTGGATATAGCCTTCTATTGGATGTAGGTTTGGTAAAGATCTTTTCCCAATCTGTTGGTTGCCATTTTGTTCTATTGACCTTGTCCTTTGCCTTACAAAACCTTTGCAATTTTATGAGGTCCCTTTTGTCTATTGTTTTTCTTAGAGCATAAGCCATTGGTGTTCTGTTCATGAAAATTTCCCCTGTGCTCATTTATCTGAGGCTCTTCCCCATTATATCTTCTATTAATTTCAGTGTATCTCGTTTTATGTGAAGGTGCTTGATCCACTTGGATTTGAGGTTTGTACAAGGAGATAAGAATGGATTGATTTGCATTCTTTTATATGGTAACTGCCAGTTGAACCAGCACCATTTCTTTTATCCACTGGATTGTTTTAGCTCCTTTGTCAAAGATCAAGTGACCATAGGTGTATGGGTTTATTTCTGGGTCTTCAATTCTATTCCATTGATCTACCTCCCTGTCACTGTACTAATGCCATGCATTTTTTTTTTAATTAGGATTGTTCTATAGTACTACTTGCGGTCAGGGATGGTGATTCCCACAGAAATTATTTTATTGTTGAGGACAGTTTTAACTACCCTGGGTTTTTTGTTATTCCAGATGAATTTGAAAATTGCTAGTTCTAACTCTAAGAAAAATTGAGCTGGAATGTTGATGGGGATTGCGTTGAATCTATAGATTGCTTTCAGCAAGATGGCCATTCTCAACTGAGGAATAACGAATTGCTGAGAAGCACCTAAAGAAATGTTCATCATCCTTAGTCATCAAGGAAATGCAAATGAAACAACCCTGAGATCCCATTTTATCAGTCAGAATGGATAAGATCAAAAATTCAGGTGGCATCAGATGCTGGTGAGGATGTGGAGAAAGAGGAACACTCCTCTATTGCTGGTGGGGCTGCAAGCTGGTACAACCACTGTGGAAATCAGTCTAGAAGTTCCTTAGAAAATTGTACATAGCTGAGGACCCAGCTATACCATTCCTGTGCATGTATCCAGAAGATGCTCCAACATGTAATAAGGGCACATGCTCCACTATGTTCATAGCAGCCTTATTTATAATAGCCAGGATCTGCAAAAAATCGAGATGTCCCTTAGCAGAGGAATGGATACTGAAAATGTGGCACATTTATACTATGGAGCATTATTCAGCTATTAAAAGCAATGAATTCATGAAATTGGTGGAACTAGAAAATAGCATGCTGAGTGAGGTAACCAATAGAATACACAAAAGAATACACATAGTATTCTCTCACTGATTAGTGGATATTAGCCCAGAAGTTTGGAATGCCCAAGGTACAATTCACAGATCACATGAAGCCCAAGAAGAAGGAAGACCAAAGTGTGGATAATTTGGTCCTTCTTAGAAGGCAGGAAATACAGAGAGAATGTGTAGAACAGTAACCAAAATCCCTCCTATGCATCCATCCATATACAGTTACCAAATCCAGACACTATTGTGGATCCTAACAAGTGCTTACTGACAGGATCCTGAGAGGCTCCTGAGAGGCTCTGCCAGTGCCTGACAGATACAGAAGTGGATGCTCTCAGCCATCCATTTGACTAAGCACAGAGATCCCACTGGAGGAGCTAGAGAAGGGACCCAAGGAGTGAAGGAGCTTGCAGTCCCATAGGAGGAACAACAATATGAACCAATCAGTACTCCCAGAGCTCCCAGGGACTAAACCACCAACCAAAGAGTACACATGGAGGGACCGATGGCTGTAGCCTCATATGTAGAAGAGGATGGCCTTGTGGGACATCAATAAGATGAGAGGCACTTAGTCCTGTGAAGGATCAGTGTCCAAGTGTAGGAGAATGCCAGATTAGGGAAGAGTCAATGGGTTGGTTAGTGAGCAGAGTTAGAGAGGATGAAATAGGGGGTTCTGTGCTTCAGTATAGGGGAATGTCAGGGCCAGGAAGTGGTAGTGAGTGAGTTGTGGAGCAGGGGGAGGAGAGAAGGGATAAGGGTTTTTTGTAGGGGAATCTAGGACAGGGGATAACATTTGAAATATAAATAAAGAAATTATCTATTAAAAAAAAGAAATGTGAATGAAGAAAATATGTAATAAGAAAGATGTTAAAAAAAAGATTAATCCATTTGCATATTTCTTCCTGCTGACTGCCAGTGGATACAGCACCATTTGTTAAAAACACTGCTTTTTTTCCAGTGTATGGTTTTAGATCCTTTGTCAAAATCAAGTGATCAGAGGTGTATGGGTTCATTTCTGTGTCTTCAATTTTACTCTGTTGATCTACCTGCTTGTCTCTGTACCAATACCATGCAGGTTTTATCACTATTGCTCTGTAGTACAGTTTGACTTCCCGGGTGGTGATTCCTGCAGAATTTCTTTTATTGTTGAGAATGATTTTCACCATCCTGGGTTTTTTGTTATTCCAAATGAATTTGCAAATTGCTCTTTCTAACTCTATGAAGAATTGGGTGGGAATTTTGAAGGGAATTGCATTGAATCTGTAGATTGCTAGAACATTCTCAAATTTGAGGGAAGATGAATAGCTGAATTTGTAACTATGAGTGTTTTTTGTTTTATTTTTTGACTTTTTTGTTTGTTTTGACAAGATATATCAATACAGTATACTAGTCAGGATGTGGTTTAGTTTCTTATCACTATGTATAGCTAGGTTGAACATGAAAAAGGAAGATGTAAAAATTCACAGTTTTCTGGGAAGAGAGTTAAAGTCATGGAGTATTTTTGAATGCAAAGATAAACTATTGCAGTTGTTAAAAATATTAGTGATATTAAAGAGAAACTTGTACACTTCATTCTGAGACAATAGCTGTGATATTAATGTTAAGGCTGAATTCTCTAAGATGTAAAATTGAATACTTACTAAGAAAACATTTGAAAGAAAAATGCCTTTAAACAATTCCTAAGTATAGGTTATCTCTGTGGGTGTTCCTGCTCAAAATTGTCCAATGCTGAAAAAGCTTTTGTTGAAGTTTGTATTAGGGTATTTGGCCAGTATAGACAAGATTGGAATGTATCTCAAGGTGACAATAGTACCTTGTACCTTTACCTGTAAAGTTATGGTCACAGAAGAACAATAGGTAGAAATTGCTCTTAAAGAGCACAATGTGTGTTTTACCCCAGTATTCACATAGTCGATATAGTTAATGTCCATAAGTTGAGTCATCCTCTAATTTTCTTAATGTAGAATGTGCATGCTTGTATACACAGACACACACAGACACACACACACACACACAGAGAGAGACAGAGAGAGAGAGAGAGAGAGAGAGAGAGAGAGAAATAATGCATAAGTAAGGCCATATGTATGCCTTGTGTTCGATTGAAGTAATATTAATTTTTGAAAAAAATGATCTTAGAGATCACCTATTTTTCTTATAAATTATAAACATGCATATGATTTTTGCAGTGATGGAGATCAAACACACTTCCTGGAGCACAGTAGGCAAACACTCTTACACTAAGTTAAGTCAAATTTAAACCTTTTTTTTTAACATATATGTGTGTGTGTGTGTGTGTGTGTGTGTTTGTGTGTAACTTTTTTATATAAGATTTCTTTTCTTTAATTTTTATTATACATTTTCTTTATTTACATTTCTTTTTTTATTACTTATTTTCCTCAATTACATTTCAAATGCTATCTCAAAAGTCCCCCATACCCTCCCCCCCAATTCCCTACCCACCCACTCCCATTTTTTGGCCCTGGAGTTCCCCTGTACTGGGGAATATAAAGTTTGTGTATCCAATGGGCCTCTCTTTCCAGTGATGGCCGATTAGGCCATCTTTTGATACATATGCAGCTAGAGTCAAGAGCTCCGGGGTACTGGTTAGTTCAGAATGTTGTTCCACCTATAGGGTTGCAGATCCTTTTAGCTACTTGGGTATTTTCTCTAATTCCTCCATTGGGAGCCCTGTGATCCATCCAATAGTGGACTATGAACATCCACTTCGGTGTTTGCTAGGCCCCAGCATAGTCTCACAAGAGACAGCTATATCTGGGACCTTTCAGCAAAATCTTGCTAGTGTAAGAAATGGTGTCAGCGTTTGGAAGCTCATTATGGGGTGGATCCCTGGATATGGCAGTCTCTAGATGGTCCATCCTTTAGTCACAGCTCCAAACATTGTCTCTGTAACTTCTTACATGGGTGTTTTGTTCCCAATTCTAAGAAGGGGCACAGTGTCCAAATTTTGATCTTCATTCTTCTTGAGTTTCATGCATTTAACAAATTGTATCTTATATCTTGGGTATCCTGAGTTTTGGGCTAATATCCACTTATCAATGAGTAATATTGTGTGAGTTCCTTTGTGATTGTGTTACCTCACTCAGGATGATGCCCTCCAGTTCCATCCATTTGCCTAGGAATTTCATAAATTCATTCTTTTTAATAGCTGAATAGTACTCCATTGTGTAAATGTACCACATTTTCTGTATCCATTCCTCTGTTGAGGGGCATCTGGGTTCTTTCCAGCTTCTGGCTATTATAAATAAGGCTGCTATGAACATAGTGGAACATGTGTCCTTCTTACCGGTTTGGACATCATCTGGATATATGCCCAGGAGAGGTATTGCTGGATCCTCCGGTAGTACTATGTCCAATTTTCTAAGGAACCACCAGACTGATTTCCAGACTGGTTGTACAAGCTTGCAATCCCACCAACAATGGAGGAGTGTTCCTCTTTCTCCACATCCTAGCCAGCATCTGCTGTCACCTGAACTTTTGATCTTAGCCATTCTGACTGATATTAGGTGGAATCTCAGGGTTGTTTTGATTTGCATTTCCCTGATGATTAAGGATGTTGAACATTTTTTCAGGTGCTTCTCTGCCATTCGATATTAATCAGGGGAGAATTCTTGTTGAGTTCTAAGCCACATTTTTTAATGGGGTTATTTGACTTTCTGGAGTCCACCATCTTGACTTCTTTATATATATTGAATATTAGTCCCCTATCTGATTTAGGATAGGTAAAGATCCTTTCCCAATCTGTTGGTGGTCTTTTTGTCTTATTGATGCTGTCTTTTGCTTTGCAGAAGCTTTGAAGTTTCATGAGGTCCCATTTGTCAATTCTCGATCTTACAGCTCAAGACATTGCTTTTCTATTCAGGAATTTTTCCTCAATTTCTCTGCTATAAGTTTCACTGTCTCTGGTTTTATGTGAAGTTCCTTGATCCACTTAGATTTGACCTTAGTACAAGGAGATATGAATGTATCAATTCGCATTCTTCTACATTATAAAAGCCAGTTGTGCCAGCACCATTTGTTGAAAATTCTGTCTTTCTTCCACTGGATGGTTTTAGCTCCCTTGTCAAAGATCAAGTGACTGTAGGTGTGTGGGTTCATTTCTGGGTCTTCAATTCTATTCCATTGGTCTATTTGTCTGTCACTATACCAGTACCATGCAGTTTTTATCACAATTGCTCTGTAGTAAAGCTTTAGGTCCGGCATGGTGATTCCACCAGAGGTTCTTTTATCCTTGAGAAGAGTTTTTGCTATCCTAGGTTTTTTGTTATTCCAGATGAATTTGCAGATTGCACTTTCTAATTCGTTGAAGAATTGATTTGGAATTTTGATGGGGATTGCATTGAATCTGTAGATTGCTTTTGGCAAGATAACCATTTTTACAATGTTGATCCTGCCAATCCATGAGCATGGGAGATCTTTCCATCTTCTGAGATCTTCTATAATTTCTTTCTTCAGAGACTTGAAGTTTTTATCATACAGATCTTTCACTTCCTTGGTTAGAGTCACGGCAAGATATTTTATATTATTTGTGACTATTGAGAAGGATGTTGTTTGCCTAATTTCTTTCTCAGCCTGTTTATTCTTTGTGTAGAGAAAGGCCATTGATTTGTTTGAGTTAATTTTATATCCAGCTACTTCACTGAAGCTGTTTATCAGGCTTAGGAGTTCTCTGGTGGAATTTTTAGGGTCACTTATATATACTATCATATCATCTGCAAAAGGTGATATTTTGACTTCATCTTTTCCAATTTGTATCCCTTTGATCTCCTTTTGTTGTCGAATTGCTCTGACTAGGATTTCAAGTACAATGTTGAATAGGTATGGAGAAAGTGGACAGCCTTTTCTAGTCCCTGATTTTAGAGGGATTGCTTCAAGCTTCTCACCATTTACTTTGATGTTGGCTACTGGTTTGCTGTAGATTGCTTTTATCATGTTTAGGTATGGGCCTTGGATTCCTGATCTTTCTAAGACTTTTATCATGAATGGGTGTTGGATCTTGTCAAATGCTTTTTCTGCATCTAAGGAGATGACCATGTGGTTTTTGTCTTTGAGTTTGTTTATATAATGGATTACGTTGATGGATTTCCGTATAATGAACCATCCCTGCATCCCTGGGATGAAACTTACTTGGTCAGGATGGATGATTGTTTTGATGTGTTCTTGGATTCGGTTAGCAAGAACTTTATTGAGGATTTTTGCATCAATATTCATAAGGGATATTGGTCTGAAGTTTTCTATCTTTGTTGGGTCTTTTTGTGGTTTAGCTATCAGAGTAATTGTGGCTTCATAGAATGAGTTGGGTAGAGTACCTTCTGTTTCTATTTTGTGGAATAGTTTGTGAAGAACTGGGATTAGATCTTCTTTTAAGGTCTGATAGAACTCTGCACTAAACGCATCTGGTCTTGGGCTTTTTTTGGTTGGGAAACTATTAATGACTGCTTTTATTTCTTTGGGGGATATAGGGCTGTTTAGATCATTAACCTGATCTTGATTCAACAGATTGCACTTTCTAATTCGTTGAAGAATTGATTTGGAATTTTGATGGGAATTGCATTGAACCTGTAGATTGCATTTGGCAAGATAACCATTTTTACAATATTGATCCTGCCAATCCATGAGCATGGGAGATCTTTCCATCTTCTGAGATCTTCTTTAATTTCTTTCTTCAGAGACTTGAAGATCTTATCATATAGATCTTTCACTTCCTTAGTTAGAGTCACGCCAAGATATTTTATATTATTTGTGACTATTGAAAAGGTTGTTGTTTCCCTAATTTTATATAACATTTCTATATAACATTTTGGCTAAGCCAATGAAAAATTTAGAAGTATGTTCATGGAAATAGCTGAGTCATTTTGTATGTATACATATATCTGGAATTATTTCCAATAAGTTTGTTTTAAATAACAGAATGTGATATTTAACATCACATTATTCTGAAAATGTCATATTTACTCAAGGAATATTGGAATGTGTTATAAATACTAGAACATAAATTAACTACTTTAGATGAAGATTTTCACTGTACATTACCTTAATAGATTAAGTTTTTAACATTTAGGTAAATTATATTTATAGTTGAGATAATAGAGTAAGGAGACATGACCTATCTAGAGGCATACCAAAGAGAAATGTTGCTCTGCGGAAAAATGTTGCTCTGAGTTTATAATCAATATAAGATAAAGAACACATTGTTTGTTCAATGCTATCATAGAAATTTTTTATCATAGAAAATTTTGGTTACATAATTTTATGAGTTACAAGAAACTGAATGTTGTACTCTAGGGCAGAGTACAAAGAAAGCAGCTTAAATGTCTCATGACTCTATATCAGTCTTAATCCCTTTGTAAATCACTTCTGTTGTTTCATGCCTTCAATGATTACTTTATTCACTTCAGCAAATAGAAAACCATAGTTAGTTTTTCACAGATTTCTTCCAGATTGTCCCAATATTTACCCAAGGTATTGCTTGCTTTATTATATTTTACCTACCTAGAATAAAAACATTGTATAAAAGGTCTATATTTCTATTCTACAATATTAATTGAAATTGATACACAATACCTTATTGATTTTCCCTTTATATAACTTTGCAGTGTCCTTGACTTTTAAAAGTAATTCTATATCATCTCATTTTCATGCAGGACAATGAGTATTGACAATTACAATATTTATTCACATAATCATTTATCAACATCTGGTCATTTTTAATAGGTTTCACAGTCATTAATGAGAATTAGTAAAAGCCAACTAAATTTGCATATTAATTAATTTGACAGGAAAGCTCTAGTTGCATATAGAGTTAACAGACATTTACTGAATGTAAATGATCATTACACCATGTTGTTGAAGTTGTTAATATAAAGGAAAAAGTTTGATTTTAGCATTGCTTTTATATATAATAAGAAAAATAGAACCATAACTCTAAGGAAATCATTTTTTACTATAACTTCCTAATGATAATATTATAAATGGTATTTTTTCTTTTATGTTTTAAAAAAAATTTGACATTTATGACATATTTAGTATGTCACACAATTGCTTAATATAAACAAGGCATTTTTGGCATTCAATTTATGTAGAATTAAAGATGTTAGAAGAAATGAACATAGAAACCATGAAAAAAATACTTATTTGGTGCAAAGTGTTGACAGTTAGGAGAACTACAGTGTATTAAAATCTGTCTTTGTATGATTGTAATCATTTGAAAATATTTATTCATTTATATAATCCTTCCTTTTTCTATTTTTATTGGATATTTTCTTTATTTATGTTTCAAATGTTATCACCTTTCCCTGTTCCCCCCAAAACCTCTCAACCCCATCCAACCTTCCCTTGCTTCTATAAAGGTGTTCTTCCACACACCCATCCACTCCTGCCTCCCCACCCTTGCATTCCTCTACAATAAGGCATGAAGCCTTCACAGGACCAACGGCCTCTCCTCCCATTTATGCCCAACAAAGCCATCCTCAGCTTAATATGTGGCTGGAGCAATGGGTCTCTCTATGTGTACTCCTTGGTTGGTGGTTTAGTACCTGGAGGCTCTGGTTGGTTGATATTGTTGTTGCTCCTCTGGGGTTGCAAACCGCATCTGCTCATTATGAGTATATGTTCACATTTGTGTTTGTATATAGATGTGCTGAGGAAAGAAAAATCTACTATGTCTTATTCTCACTCTCTGCCCATCCCTTTTAGGAAGGGTTTTTCCCTGAACCTTGGTGTCCTGAGCTAGTTTCTCGCCAGCAAGAACACACTCGGACAACCGGATTCTTCTGCAGCAAGCTTTATTGCTTTATTTGGAGGAAGACCCTGAACCTCGGAAAATGGTGCTGCTTATATACACCTTGGAGTGTCCTGTCAGCACCTGATTTGTTGCTTCCCCATCGCCTCATTGCTATGCCCCGGTAGGGCAGTGACTTGGCACGAATTCACTCTTGCACCTGCACACATTACTTGTTTACCAGTTAGGCACAGCGGAAGCAGGCGCCATCTTGTAATGGCGATTGCTCACTGCTCTCCACACTTTGGCTCATATGTTTCCCAGTTAGACTGTAAGCGAAAATGACCCATGTTTCTTCTGTCTCTGAGGTTATAGGCATTCACTAAATGTGTGGTTTTTATTGAAGCTTTAGGACCTATACACCAGGTCTTTAGATTGTGCAGTCAGAATTCTTATGCTATAAAGAATCTCTCAATCCCTATGATGATTAATGTTAGTAGCCAGCCTGACTGAATTTTGAAATGCCAGGTAGATTAGTGAAACACACCTTAGGGAGTATGTGATGGTATTTCCAGAGATGATTATGTGATAAAGACTGTTACTTAATAAGTTAATTAATAGATTTGTAAATTTATAATGTGATCTTACTATGTAGAGGTGGTGACAGGTAAGAATGGAGCCAAGCAAGATGAAGTAGATATCTGAGACTGTGTTATTAGTGATATATTTTATTCTGGCTCCTTCCTGATTTTCAATCGTCTGTTTCCTATTTGCCATAAGGTAAACAACCTATGCGAGCAGGTGATCCTCCTACCATGATGGTCTGTTCACTGAGGACCTGATTTCTTCATAACTAGGGACTATACCTTTGAAATATTGTTATGAATGAGTTATATTATTATTATTTTATTCTAAGTTGTTTCTGACACATATTCTGATTGTATCTTTCAAAACAAGTAGAAAGTTAAATCAGTGTACTCAGATACTTAGCATAATAAGATAATATAAAGTTTTTTTGGGCTTATTCCTGTATTAATAGAACTTAATATGGTTCTACAGACAAAACAATTCATAATAAAATGTAATCTGCCCTTCTGGTCAGCACCAGCACCGGGTCACCTTGGGCGTGGAGTCAGCAGACATCCCCAAGGTCCCAAGAAGACTCTCCATGCGATCTTAGGACCGCCAGTGAGTAGAACACATCTTCTGTTCCATTTCAATCACACGGGACCTGAGACAGCATTAGGGAAGCAGTAAACCCGGCCTGACCAGGGTCACAAGTCCCTTCTGGTCTGCACCAGCACCTGGTCACCTGGACGAGGAGTCAGAGGACACCCAAAAGGTCCCTAGAGGACAGCTTCTGAGGCAGACCCCATTTTTGGCTCCAGACATCTGGGCACATTCCCTGCCAGAGGACAGGTGTCCTCCCCAACCAGGTGGGCTTTGCCGGAGCACCTGGGGAAGCCATCTTTGTTCCCGGACCACTTTGAGATAAGCCTGTGCAGGTGAGTATCAACTATGGAAGCTAACAGCTTCTGGGACATGCCAGGTTTCAGGCCATCATCTTCTGCCAGGAGGCAGGTCTGAATGCCAGAAATCTGTGCACCTTCCCTGTAAGAGGTGAGCTTGCCTGTAGAGAGTGCTCAGATCACTGAAACTTAGGAGAGAGCTAGTCTCCCAGGTCTGCTAATAGAGGATAAAAGAATCATGAGAGGAACAAGCTCTAACCAGAGACAAGTATAACAACTAACTCCAAAGATTACCAGATGGGGAAAGGCAAATGTAGGAACCTTACTAACAGAAACCAAGACCAATCACCATCATCAGAACACAGCACTCCCACTTCTCCCAGTCCGGGGCATCCCAACACACACGAAAACCTAGACCCGGATTTAAAAGCATATCTCATGATGATGGTAGAGGACATAAAGAAAGACTTTAATGACTCACTTAAAGAAATACAGGAGAACACTGCTAAAGAGTTATGTTCCAACCGGTAAGAAGGACACATGCTCCACTATGTTCATAGCAGCCTTATTTATAATAGCCAGAAGCTGGAAAGAACCCAGATGCCCCTCAACAGAGGAATGGATACAGAAAATGTGGTACATTTACACAATGGAGTACTACTCAGCTATTAAAAGGAATGAATTTATGAAATTCCTAGGCAAATGGATAGATCTGGAGGGCATCATCCTGAGTGAGGTAACATATTCACAAAGGAACTCACACAATATGTACTCACTGATAAGTGGATATTAGCCCAAAAACTTAGGATACCCAAGATATAAGATACAATTTGTTAAACGCATGAAACTCAAGAAGAACGAAGACCAAAGTGTGGACACTGTGCCCCTTCTTGGAATTGGGAACAAAACACCCATGGAAAGAGTTACAGAGATAAAGTTTCGAGCTGTGAAGAAAGGATGGACCATCTAAAGACTGCCATATCCCGGGATTCATCCCATAATCAGCTTCCAAACGCTGACACCATTGCATACACTAGCAAGATTTTGCTGAAAGGACACAGATATAGCTGTCTCTTGTGAGACAATGCCGGGGCCTAGCAAACACAGAAGTGGATGCTCACAGTCAGCTATTGGATGGATCACAGGGCCCCCAATGGAGGAGCTAGAGAAAGTACCCAAGGAGCTAAAGGGAACTGCAACCCCATAGGTGGATCATTATTATGAACTAACCAGTACCCCAGAGCTCTTGACTCTAGCTGCATTTGTATCAAAAGATGGCCTAGTCGGCCATCACTGGAAAGAGAGGCCCATTGGACTTCCCAACTTTATATGCCCCAGTACAGGGGAATGCCAAGGCCAAGGGGTAGGGGGGGGAATGTATTGGGGACTTTTTGGATAGCATTGGATATGTAATTGAGGAAAATGCCTAATTAAAAAAAAAGAAAAGGTAATAAACAGAGAATTACAGCATTAAAAAAAAAAAAAAAAAGAGTTACAATTCCTTATAGAAAAACAGGAAAACACAACCAAACAGGTAAAGCACATAGAAACAGGGGATGGGAATGAACAAAACCATACTAGAACTAAAAAGGGAAGTAGACACAATAAAGAAAACCCAAAGTGAGGCAATGTTGGAGATAGAATCCTAGGACAGAAATCTGGAACCATAGAACAGAATACAAGAGATGGAAGAGAGAATCTCAGGTGCAGAAGATTCCATAGAGAAAGAGGGCACAACAATCAAAGAAAATGCAAAATGCAAAAAGATCCTAACTCAAAACATCCAGGAAATACAGGAAACAATGAGAAGACCAAACCTACAGATTATAGGAGTAGATGAGAATGAAGATTTACAACTTAAAGGGCCCGCAAATATCTTCAACAAAATTATAGAAGAAAACTTCACAAACCTAAAGAAAGAGATGACCATGAACAGACAAGAAGCCTACAGAACTCCAAATAGACTGGACCAGAAAAGAAATTCCTCCCAACACATAATAATCAGAACAAAAAATGCACTAAAGATAGAACATTAAAAGCTGTAAGGGAAAAAGGTCAAGTAACATATAAAGGCAGGGCTATCAGAATTACACCAGAGTTTCACCAGAGACTATGAAATCCAGGAGAACTTGGACAGATGTTATACAGACACTAAGAGAACACAAATGCCAGCCCAGGCTACTATATCCAGCCAAACTTTCAATTAACATAGATGGAGAAAACAAAGTATTCCACGACAAAACCAAATTCACACATTGTCTTTCCATGAATCCAGCCCTTCAATGGATAATAACCAAAAAAAAAAAAAAAAAAAAAAACAAGGATGGAAACCACGCCCTAGAAAAAGCAAGAAACTAATCCTTCAACAAAACTAAAAGAAGACAGCCACAAGAACAGAATGCAAACTATAACAACAAAAATAATAGGAAGCAACAATTACTTTTCCTTAATATCTCTTAGTATCAATGGACTCAATTCTCCCAATAAAAAGACAGAAACTAACAGACTGGATGCACGAACAGGACCCAACCCTTTGCTGCTTACAGGAAACCAATATCAGGGAAAAAGATAGACAGTAACTCAGAATGAAAGGCTAGAAATCAATTTTCCAAGCAAATGGTCTGAGGAAATAAGCTGAAGTAGCCATTCAAATGTCGAATAAAATTGACTTCCAACCCAAAGTTATCAAAAAAGACAAGGAGGGACGCATCAAACACATCAAAGTTAAAATCCTCCAAGATGAACTTTCAATTCTGAATATCTATGCTCCAAATACAAGGGCAGCCACATTCATTAAAGAAATTTTAGTAAAGCTCAAAGCACACATTGCACCTCACACAATAATAGTGGGAGACTTCAACACACAACTTTCACCAATGGACAGATCCTGAAAACAGAAATTAAACAGGGATACAGTGAAACCAACAGAAGTTATGAAACAAATGGATTTAACAGATATCTACAGAACATTTTATCCTAAAACAAAAGGATATACCTTCTTCTCAGAACCTCATGGTACCTTCTCCAAAATTGACCATATATTTGGTCACAAAACAGGGCTCAACAGATACAAAAATACTGAAACTGTCCCATGCATCCTATCTGATCACCATGGACTAAGGCTGATCTTCAATAAAAACATAAATAATAGAAAGCCAACATTCACATGGAACCTGAACAAAACTCTTCTCAATAATACCTTGGTCAAGGAAGGAATAAAGAAAGAAATTAAAGACTTTTTAGAGTTTAATGAAAATGAAGCCACAACATACCCAAACTTATGGGACACAATGAAAGCATTTCTAAGAGGAAAACTCATAGCTCTGAGTGACTCCAGAAAGAAACAAGAGAGGGCACACACTGGCAGCTTGACAACACACCTAAAAGCTCTAGAACAAAAGGAAACAAATTCACCCAAGAGGAGTAGACTGTAGGAAATAATAAAACTCAGGGGTGAAATCAACCAACTGGAAACGAGAAGACCTATTCAAACAATCAACCAAATGAGGAGCTGGTTTTTTGAGAAAATCAACAATATAGATAAAACCTTACCCACACTCACTAGAGGGCACAGGGACAGCATCGTAATTAACAAAATCAGAAAAGAAAAGGGAGATATAACAACAAAATCTGAAGAAATCCAAAATACCATCAGATCTTTCTACAAAAGTCTATACTCAACAAAACTGGAAAACCTGGATGAAATGGACAAATTTTTAAACAGATACAAGGTCCCAACATTAAGTCAGGACCAGGTTAATGATCTAAACAGTCCTATATCCGCTAAAGAAATAGAAGCAGTCATTAATAGTCTCACAACCAAAAAAAGCCCAGATCTAATTCCAGTTCTGCACAAACTATTCCACAAAATAGAAGTTGAAGGTACTCTACCCAATTCATTCTATGAAGCCACAATTACTCTGATTCATTAACCACAGAAAGACCCAACAACTATACAGAAATTCAGAGTAATTTCCCTTATGAATATCGATGCAAAAATACTCAATAAAAACCTAGCCAACAGAATCCAAGAAAACATCAAAACAATCATCCATCTTGACCAAGTAAGTTTCATCCCAGGGATGCAGGGATGGTTTAATATATAGAAATCCATCAATGTAATCCATTATATAAGCAAACTCAAAGACAAAAACCACATGATCATTTTCTTAGATGTGGAGAAAGCATTTGACAAAATCCAACACTTATTCATGATAAAAGTCTTGTACAGATCAGGAATTCAAGGCCCATACCTAAACATGATAAAAGCAATCTACAGCAAACCAGTAGCCAACATCAAAGTAAATGGTGAGAAACTGGAAGCATTCCCACTAAAGTCAGGGACTAGACATGGCTGCCCACTGTCTCCCTACCTATTCAACATTGTACTTGAAGTCCTAGCCAGAGCAATTCGACAACAAAAGGAGATCAAGGGGATACAAATTAGAAAAGAAGAAGTCAAAATATCACATTTTGCAGATGATAGGTTAGTATATGTAAGTGACCCTAAACCAGAGAACTCCTAAACCTGATAAACAGCTTCAGTGAAGTAACTGGATATAAAATTAAAGCAAATAAGTCAATGGCCTTTCTCTACAGAAATGATAAACAGGGTGAGAAAGAAGTTAGGGAAACAGCACAATTCTCAATAGTCACAATATCATAAAATGCCTTGGAGTTACTCTAACTAAGGAAGTGAAAGATCTGTATGATAAGAACTTCAAGTCTCTGAAGAAAGAAATTAAAGAAGATCTCAGAAGATGGAAAGATCCCCCATGCTCATGGATTGGCTGGATCAATATATTAAAAATGGCTATCTTGCCAAAAGCAATCTACAGATGCAATGCAATCCCCATCAAAATTCCAACTCAATTCTTCAACGAATTAGAAAGGGCAATCTGCCAATTCATCTGGAATAACAAAAAACCTAGGATAGCAAAAACTCTTCTCAAGGATAAAAGAACCTCAGGTGGAATCACCATGCCTGACCAAATGCTGTACTACAGAGCAATTGTGATAAAAACTGCATGGTACTAGTATAGCGACAGACAAGTAGATAAATGGAATAGAATTGAAAACCCAGAAATGAACTCACACACCTATGGTAACTTGATCTTTGACAAGGGAGCTAAAACCATCCAGTGGAAAACAGACAGCATTTTCAAGAAATGGTGCTGGCACAACTGGTGGTAGAAGAAAGCGATTTGATCCATTCCCATCGCCTTGTAGTAAGATGAAATCTAAGTGGATCAAGGAACTCCACATAAAACCAGAGACAGTGAAATTTATAGAGGAGAAAGTGGATAAATGCCTCAAAGATATGGGCACAGGGGGAAAATTCCTGAATATAACAGCAATGGCTTGTGCTATAAGATTGAGAATCGACAAATGGGACCTTATAAAATCAGAAAGCTTCTGTAAGGCAAAAGACACCATTAATAAGACAAAAAGACCACCAACAGATTGGATAAGGGTATTTAACTATCCTAAATCAGATAGGGGACTAATATTCAATATATATAAAGAACTCAAGAAGGTGGACTCCAGAAAATCAAATAACCCCATTAAAAATGGGACTCAGAGATAAACAAAGAATTCTTACCTGAGGAATCATGAATGGCTGCGAAGCATCTGAAAAATTGTTCAGCATCCTCAATTATCAGGGAAATGCAAATCAAAACAACCCTGAGATTCCAACTCACACCAGTCAGAATGGCTAAGATGAAAAATTCAGGTGACAGCAGATGCTGGCGAGGATGTGGAGAAAGATGAACACTCCTCCATTGTTGCTGGTATTGCAAGCTTGTACAACCACTGTGGAAATCAGTCTAGAGGTTCCTCAGAAAATTGGACAATGTACTGCTGGAGAATCCAGCAATACCTCTCCTGGGCATATATTCAGAAGTTGTTCCAACTGGTAAGAAGGACACATGCTCCACTATGTCCATAGCAGCCTTATTTATAATAGCCAGAAGCTGGAAAGAACCCAGATGCCCCTCAACAGAGGAATGGATACAGAAAATGAGGTACTTTTACACAATGGAGTACTACTCAGCTTATAAAAAGAATGAATTCATGAAATTCCTAGGCAAATGAATGGGCCTGGTGGACATCATCCTGAGTGAGGTAACCCAATCACAAAAGAACTCACATGATATGTCCTCACTGATAAGTGGATATTAGCCCAGAAACTTAGAATACCCAAGCTATATGATACAATTTGCAAAGCACATGAGACTCAGGAGGAACTAAGACCAGGGTGTGGACAATTTGCCCCTTCTTAGAATTGGGAGCAGAACACACATGGAGGGAATTGTAGAGATGAAATTTGGAGCTGAGATGAAGTGGTAGACCATCTAGCGACTGCCATATCTGGGGTCCATCCCATAATCAGCCTCTAAATGCTGACACCATTGCATATACTAGCAGGATTTTGCTGAAACTACCCTGATATAGCTGGGGCCTGGCAAACACAAGAGTGGATGTTCACAGTCAGCTGTTGGATGGATCACAGGGCCCCCAATGGAGGAGCTAGAGAGAGTACCCAAGGAGCTGAGGGGATCTGCCACCCTATGGTTGGAACAACAATATGAACTAACCAGTGCCCCCCAGAGCTCGTGTCTCTAGCTGCATATGTATCAGAGGATGTCCTAGTCAGCCATCAGTGGAAAGAGAGGCCCATTGGCCGTCCAGACTTTATATGCCTCAGTGCTGTGGAATGCCAGGGCCAGGAATTGGGAGTGGGGGTGGGAGGGTGTTGGGGACTTTTGGGATAGCACTGGAGATGTGAATGAAGAAAGTACCTAATAAATAAATAAATAAATAAATAAAATTTTAAATAATGTAATCTAACATCTTCCCCAATTCATGAAATTATGACTTTTTTTAAAAGAAACAAACATGTACTATTTATTAGTGTTTCTCATACCAGTAGCTTACTGTCTTAATTTCCTTTTATAGTGCTATGATACAACATTCTTACCAATGAAACTTGGGTAAAGGGGTTTTTCTACATGGGTCCTTTTTAGCTTGCTTTTCTATATTACCTAGGACCACTGGCCCTGGGATGGCACCATCTGCTGTAGTCCTAGCCATCGCATATTCATCATTAGTTATGAAAATGTCCCACAGATATGCCCTATAGGACAACCTGATAGAGGCAGTTCCTCAGTTGAGACTCTCACTTTGCAGATATGTGTCAAATTGGCAGCAATTAACTGGCATAATATAGAAAACCTTAGACATGGTATTATTTAAAATCATTTTGATTTATACTTGTGCAATGTCTCCTTTCTCTAAAACCATTTTAGAGACTATTAGGAACATATAGATAAACAACATGTAGTATAAATTATTGACTATATTAAGGTTAGTTTAGCGCACCACTCACAATGATTGTAGGAATATTACAATTGTTTTGTCTGAAAATTACAGTGGTTAAAACATTGTCATAGTTTCTGAATGTTTTGTGTATTCATGGGCAGACCATATATTGCCTATTTAATAAACACAGACAACTGGTGCTATGTTGTATACCTTAAATCAATATTTACAAACTGCAAGATATACATTGGCTTTGATTCACTCTGTCTTTTTGTCTCCATATATTATGGTATAACTTTATCTGTTGAATATGAAACTACAATCCTATTTGAAATTAATCTTTAGTGTTAGGTAAGGTAAATTTTGTGTTCTATATATTCTATTGACTGCTTTACTCTTTTTTCATGTGTCATCTGGAAAAATATATTCAATCAAAATATATAATAAATAGTTTTTGTTTTCATATAAGATCATGTTGCTTAGATTATATATGAAAAATCATGGAGCATATTCTCTGTTTGAAAGTACTCATAAATCATCATCTAAGATAGTGTATCTTTGACACTCTGCAAGAATTTTACATTCATTGTCTTATTTTACTTTTACAAAGATATCATAGTTTTGATAAACTAATCTTCACAAGATTAAATAAACAAGAAATCTTACTGTACAAATATTAAACTGTTAAAAGTCATTATTATACAAGAACGATTTGAATTCAAATAGAATTTTCTAGCTTCAAATATCTTAACTCTTTTGTTAACATGTTCAAATGTTTTTGCATGTTTCACTGTTTGGAAAGTTCTTTTTATTTTATCAATATATATATAAAACAGACATAAGAGTTAATCATCATTTTTTCTCTTTGATAAATTATAGACTCAAGTGCAAATATTAATTTTACTATTAAAGATGAATTAATTTTGTCAGTAGAAAACTGACAAAAAATATTTGATTCATCCAAAGTTATTAATATTTTTTTCTAAATTTTTATTAGATATTTTCTTCATTTACATTTCAAATGCTATCCCCTTTCATAATTTCCTCTCTGAAAGTCCCCTATACTCTCAACCCCCCCGTGCTCCCCAACCCACTCATTCCTGCTTCCTGACCCTGGGATTCCCCTGTACTTGGGCATATAATCTTCATAAGACCAAGGGCCTCTCCTCCCACTAATGGCCGACTATGCCATCCTCTGCTACATTCCATGCACTTAAATTTCTGAACCAACAAGTTCCTCGCCTATTTGTAAACACCATCTTTGTGTCTATAACTGTAATTAAGGTGAGATCTATTACTTCTGATTTTCCTGTTTCATTTTTGTATATGAATTACAAAATTTATCAAGCATTAATTAAGATATATGTAATAATGTACAAGATATTTTGACTATACCTAACAATCATAACTCAAAAGAAAAAATCTTATTAAATTCTTTTTCCAAATTATATTTTCTTTCATTCTCAATATCTTTGAGTTTCATTACCATCCACTGGACTGCCAAAGCCCTAGTACTAAGAGTGATTATACTCTCTGTTTTCGAAGTCTGTTTATATTTGCCCTCCTCTATAAAACGGATATGATTATCACTGTTTCAATAGACTATTTAATTCCATTCTTGTTTTATTTATAGTCTTAATATATTCTTTATATTATTCTTTATATTATAACATTATAGAAAATCTATAGTGCATTCCCTTCTCTGAAACCTTCATGGCGTCACTTACATATTTCATAGAAATTGTATAAATTATTTTTAAAGATTTATATTTGTCCACGGATTATTACGGTTATTCTTGTTTGTCAACTTTCCTACATCTATAACTAAAATTCAAAAATGTGGGGTACACCTGTGAGGGACTTTTTGCTTAATTTTCAGTGCAAAAATCCATATCTATATGGATTTTAGTTAGAGAAACAAACTTGTTTAATCTAGATCTTGAAGCCAGAGGACACACACTCTTAATCAAGAACTTAAAGAGGAAAGACACAGTTTTAATCTCAATTACTCTTTCTGTAGCAAGACAGTATAAGGATATGGAAGAACAAAGCTTTTACTCATTACATGCTTATTCTCACTTTGCTAGTATGTCCTTCCTTGACATTAGAACCTACTTCTTCCGGATTCCAGTGTCTAAGTGAAGACCAGATAAGCTATCCAGTCTTGTAGACTGAGAAACCACAGGATTTTTTGATATTCCATTCACAGCTAGCCATTGTCAGATGAGCTTTACTGCAACCTTCAAGCCATTTTTTAATAAATAAATATAAGTAGTAACAAACTAGAGAGAGAGATAAAGAGAGGAGAGAGAGACAAAGAGAGAGAGATGAGAGATTAATTCTATAAATTCTCTTACTCTAGAAAACCCTGACTAATATATGTTGCTTTTATGTATCCATGTATGAATGCTGGTCATGCTATATATATATATATATATATATATATATATATATATATATATATACATGCATACACACATATATATACATTCACACACACATACACACGTGGAACAGCAAGGAAAAAGAAGACATGAATAACACAGAGATCAAGGATGCATATAAGGGAATATTTGCAAGAAGGAAAATCAAGGAAATTGGAGTAATTTATCAGTATGATGGTACTTGTATGCGTATTTTAATAGCTGAACCTTTGGTATTGGATATCCATTTGAGTTGCTCTTTTGTAGAGATGATTTTTCCCATTCTCAGCATTCACTAGTTTCTTGTAATTTTTTTTTAGGGTTTTTTTTTTTTTGTAATTAGGTATTGTCTTCATTTACATATTCAATGCTATACCAAAAGTCCCCCATACCCTCCCCCCCACTCCCCTACCCACCCATTCCCACTTCTTGGCCCTGGCGTTCCTCTGTACTGAGGCATATAAAGTTTGCAAGACCAATGGGCCTCTCTTTCCACTGATGGACGACTAGGCCATTTTCTGATACATATACAGCTAAGGACATGAACTCTGGGAAGTAATGGTTAGTTCATATTGTTGTTCCAATGGAGGAGCTAGAGAAAGTACCCAAGGAGCTAAAGGGATCTGCAACCCTATAGGTGGAACAACAATATTAACTACCCAGTTTCTTGTAATTTTTGTCTATGATTGAGACCTCATGGACTTTCCCCCATCTATGTTGGCCTAGTTACTGCTATCATTCTTATTCAGTTCATGTTTATGCAGCTATTTTTGGTGAGACATTGTATCTCATATTATTACAAGGAAATAAATTCTTAGTAATATTTATGAAGATATCAGAGGCTTTCAGCTTACCCTAACCATTTAAGTATATGGAAGATGCTTAACAGGTCACTAGGTATATATTTTAGAACTAAAATCTGTAAATTTGGCAAATTTATCAAGAAATATTTGCAATGAATTTCATCAAGCCTTCTTGATATACCAAGATTTCTGACACTAGGACACTTAGATTCTTCAAAGGAAAAAAAAGAATAATTTATTTTTTTATTTTGAAAAAAATTCATTTATTTTTTTATTAGTTATTTTCTTTATTTACATTTCAAATGTTATCCCCCTTCCTGGTTTTCCCTCTAAAACCCCACAATCCTATTCCCCTTTCCCCTGCTTACCAACCTGCTCACTCCTGCATCCTGGCCCTGGTATTCCCCTACTGTGGGGAATTGAAGGCTGGTTTCCAGTTGAGCTGAGGTCTGAAACCTGAAGGGTGATAATTCACCAACATGACATCGTAGGTATTCCCTCATGCTCCTGGAACTCTGGATTCTGCCTGAGTTACTGCCCCCCCCCACAACCCCCACAAGAGAAGCATGGCTAAAAGTCATGTAGATAATGGCCCAAGCTTTTGACCTTCAGGCTAAACTCCTCCCCAGGTACCTAGCAACAGTAAAGACCATAAAAAGGGCTGTTCAGCCCCTGCTTGCTCTCTTACTCTCTTACTTCTCTAACTCCTTTGTTCTCTTACATCTCACTTTTCTCACTCCTCTTTCCTCTTTCCTTTCTCTTTGTCTTTCCCTTTCCTGTCTCCTCTCCTTTCCTCTCCTCTCTCCCTTGTACTCTCTCTTTCTCTCTAGCCTTCCCCCTCTCTTTCCCTTCTTCTCTTTCTCCCTGCCTTTCTATAATAAAGCTCTAAAACTATAGAGAGTCTGTGCTCATCAAGATCTGCTACACTCAACTCTCACTGGTGTTGGAAAATTCTCCTCCCTCATCCCTCTCTCCTATAATCCTGGTGGCTTTAGCAAAGTAGCTCCAGGGTTTCCAGGTAGAGCTTCCCCCTTCCCACCCCTGAAAAATGGGTCATAGAAATGCCAACCTAAGTGGAAAGTGTATGGCATCTCTCCCATACCTGACAGATCAGAGAATAGGTAAACTCTGGTGGGGTGTGAGTTTTCCATCCCCCCTCTTCCCCTGGGCCCCCTTTAAATTCCCAAAAAGTGGTAGCAGAGGATTGATTTAGGGCTTTATTATAGAAATGCAGGCAGAAAGAGAGAAGGTAGAAAGAGAGAGAGAGAGAAAGAGGAAAGGCTAGAGAAAAAGAGAGTAAGAGGGAGAGAGAAGAGGAGAGGAGAGAGAAGATGAGAGGAGAGGAGAAGACAAAGAAAAAGGAAAGAGAAGAGAGGAGTGAGAGAAGTGAGAGGTAAGAGAATAAAGGAGTGAGACAGCAAGCTGGGGGCCTAACAGCCCCTTTTAATGGACGCTGTCTTATCTTATATATTGCCTTCTCAACTCAATCTCTTGTCTTCTTAACTCTTAACTGTCCTTACTACTCTGGCTTTGTTCTGCTACTTCTCTGGACTAAATATTATATATATATATATTTTTTTTCTTCTGATACTTCCATCCAGTCTAAATTTTAATAACTAATGACACAGTCACATCAGAGACCCCTCCTTTTTGTTTTTTTATAAAAAACAGAGGGGGAGATGTGGTGAATTGTAGGCTGGTCTCCAGTTAAGCTGAGGTCTGAACCCTGAAGGTGAAAAATCCTGGCAGAATGTAAAAGGTCACAGAAGCCCTGAAATTGGCAAGATAGATGTCACTGTTAGCAGAACTAGCTTCACTGATTTAGAAAAATAGAGGTGCACAATGATCTGGCCACTCCTTGAGCCTATCTGTTTGTCTGCCAATGTTTTTACCATTCCTTGACCCATGTGTGTGCCCACTGATGAAGCTCATTGCCAGGTGTTTGTGATATTGGTTGCTGAGAAAGAGTCAGAAAATCTCCCCAGCAACCACAGCCCAGCCAATCCTGAGTTGCTACACCTGCACCAGACTCTTTACTTGTACCCCTCCCATACCCATTTCTTGAGAATAGACATTGTTTACATCTGGAAATCCAGTACTCCCTCATTCTCCTTTCTCCCCTGAGGGCCTATAAAAACTGGGACCTCTTTCCTCTTGAAGTCGACTCCTCTACCCCTGCGTGGGATATGAGTTGTCCCCAGAGCTCTGGCTTTCCCGAATAAAGCCTCATGTGGTTTGCAACAAGCTCGGTCTATCATGAGTTCTTGGGTATCCACTATTGTCCTGAGGCCTGAGTGAGGGGCTCCTCTCAGAGTCTTTCAAAGGGTGATAATTCACCTTCATGACATGGTAGGCATTCCCTCATGCTCCTAGAACTCTGGCTTCTGCCTAACTTACTGCCCTCCCACAGCCCCCACAAGAGAAGCATGACTAGAAGTCAGGTAGGCAATGGCCCAAGCTTCGGATCTTCAGGCTAAACACCTCCCCAGTTACCTAGCAACAATAAAGACCATAAAAGGCTGGTCAGCCCCACCTTGCTCCCTTACCTTTTATTTGTCTCTCCTCTCACTCTTTTGTTCTCGTAAAACTCACTTCTCTCACTCCTCTCTCTTACTCTCTTTCTTTCTAGCCTTCCCTACCCCTCTCTCTCTTTTTCTACCTTCTCTCTTTCTCCCTGTCTTTCTACACTAAAGCCCTAAAACCACAAAGAGTCTCTGCTCATCAAGATCCGCAGCACTCACTCTTGCAGGTGTAGGGAAGCTCTTCCCTCATCCCTCTCTCTTATAACCCTGGTGGCTTTAGCAAAGTAGCTCAGGGATTCCCAGGTAGGACTTCCCCTTGGCCATCCCCTGAAGAGTGGGTCAGAGGCTTGAATGCCCACCCAGGGATGAGTGGAATGTGTATGGCAACTTTTCCAAGGCTGACAGACCAGAGAATAGGTAAACCTCTGGCAAAGTGTGGGTCTTCTCTTCCCACTTCTTCCCCGAGGCCTCATTTTTAGTTCCCAACAACCTATACTGGGGCATAGAGCCTTCATGTGACTAAGGGCCTCTCCTCCCACTGATGACCAATAAGGCTATCCTCTGCTACATATGCAGCTGGAGCAATGAGGCCCACCATATGTTTTCTTTGGTTGCTGGTTTAGTCTCAGGGAGTTCTAGGGGTAAAAGTTCATATTGTTGTTCCTCCTATGGGGCTGCAAACCCCTTCAGCTCCTTGATATTTTCATTAATTTTTAACTCTGAAAATTCCATGTAATATACTTTGATCATATTCATCTCCCTCCCTCTACTATTCCTAGATCCAGCACTCCTTCCTACTCTGTCAAATTTGTGTCCTCATTTTAGTTTTGAACATATTGAATTAAGTTTGTACTACCCATATATTATTGTGTGTGGCAATCTTCTGCACTATTGTCAAACCTATCAGGGGCTGCGTGCCTAAAGAAAATTAATTTCACCTGCCCAAACACTGCAGCCTGCATGCTTCCCAGGAGGTCCACAATGAGCTAGGACACAGGTGAGAATTTCACCCAAATAGGAACTCAAGCTGTTATAGCCACATAGCCCATCTGAAGCAAGAACTATCCCTTTCACCCATCCCCTGGGTTTTACTTTCCTTCTTGCCCACTTCCCTACCAGGCCAGATCAGTGGCCTGGCAAATACCTACCCAAACACTGCAGTCCTTGAGCCTCACAGGAGTTCCAAAGTAATCAAGGACACAGGAAGTCCACAGTAACCAGGGGCATAAGAGGCCTACTTTAATCAGAAACACAGGGGCCCCACCCTAAAAAGAGGCAACACTGCCTGCCTCCAAGGAAAACGACCCTAACTCAGGTCACAGAGCTCTACATGTCTCCAAGAAGACCAGTTTCAGTTAGAAACAGTGAGGCCACTTAACACAAGAAAGAACAAGAAAGATGTCCAGTGGCAAGTGCAAGCATGTAAGTGACAGAACCCAATGCAATTTGGCACCATCAGAACCCAGTACTCCCACCACAGCAAGCCCTGGCTACACTAACAAACACAAAAAAACTGACACAAAAATCTCATCCAGCAATAAAAGTAACAGGACCTAAATATCATCTCTCAACATCATTGGACTCAATTCCCCAATACAACAACATAGACTAACAGAGTTTATACTCAAGCAAGATCCAGCATTTTGCAACATACAAGAAACATACCCCAGTGACAAAACGAGACACTACTGGTCTAACTAGCAGTATGCATGTAGAAGAATGCAAACGGATCCATATTTACCACCTTGTATAAATGTCAAATCCTAATGGATCAAAGACATCCCCATAAAACCAGATACATTTTTTATTGGTTTTTCGAGACAGGGTTTGTCTGTATAGCCCTGGCTGTCCTGGAACTTACTTTGTAGACCAGGCTGGCCTCGAACTCATAAATCCATCTGCTTCTGCCTCCCGAGTGCTGGGATTAAAGGCATGTGCTACCACACCCAGCTCAATTTCTTATCTTATAAAAGAAATGTAAATCAAAATTACCCTAAGATTCCACATCACACCAATCAAGTGACCAAGATTAAAAACTCAAGTGACAACACATTGTGTTGATGATGTGGAAAAAGAGGTACACTCCTCCACTGTTGTTCGAACTGCAAACTGGTACAAACTCTCAGGAAATCAGTCTGGTGGTTCCTCAGGAAATTGGAAATAGTTCTGCCTGAAGACCTAACTATACCACTATTGGGCATAAACCCAAAAGATTCTCCACTATAACATAAGGACACAAGCTCCACCATGTTCATAGCAGGCTTATATGTAATAGCCAAAAGCTGGAAAAAAACAAAAGTCCCTCAAGCAAAGAATGGATACAAAAACTGTGGTTCATTTACACAATGTAATACTATTCAGCTATTGAAAATGAGGACATCATGAATTTTGCAGACAAATGGATGGAAGTAGAAAATATCATCCTGAGTGAGGTAACTCAGACCCAAAAAGACATGCATCGTGTTTACTCACTGATAAGTGAATACTAGCCCAAAACTACAAAATAACTCGGATACAACTTACAGACCATAAGAAGTGTAAAAAGTAGAAATGCCCATGTGAGGAATCTTTAACCCCACTAGAAAGGGGAAGGAAATAATCATGGGAGGAGAATGGAGCGACCTGTGAGGGAGAAGGCATGGAGAGGGAAAGGGGGAACAGGATTATATATGGTGTGGTAGCAGACTGGAAAAAAGCCCAGAGGGCTAAGAGAATAAATGGAAATGAGCAGCCTCAGAAATAGAAGGTAGGGAGACCCTCTAGAGAGTGCCAGAAAACCCGGAGGTGATTCACTCTCAGGACCCATTGGATGTGAGCTTAGACAAAATGCCCAAAACTGGGGAGAGGAAATTAAAAGATCCCACCTCCAGTAGATAAACAGTGCCTCAAGTAGAGGGATAGGATTACTAACCTACAGTCAAAAATTCATGACCCAGAATTGATCCCATCTTTAAGAACTTTGGAGACAAAAGTGGAAAAGAGACCGAAGGAAAGGATGTGTATTGACTGGCCCAAATTGAGATACATCTCACATGGGATAACAAGTTCTGATACTATGATGTTACGATGTGCTTATGTTAGACCTAGTGGGGAAACCCCCACCCAATTCCCGATTCGGCGGGCACCCAAAGAATCACGAAGGACCATCCTGATCGTTTAATTACCGAGCTCCAGACCGACATACATCCCACACAGGAGATAACAGATGTCTGCCACGAGGCTCAAAAGCTAGGATTTTTATGGGGTAAGGGGGTTAGGGGTGTGGAATTCAGCATAGTAACACACTATTGGCTTATTCAAACATCAGCAGAAAACTTACATGTACGTGCAGGGTGTCAGAGTTCTGTGAGTTGTTGACTCAGTTCAGATAGCCCTGTTATGTCTTCACATTCCCCTTATCTTATGGTCAAGCTGTTCGCAGGAATGTTTTAACTACAGGGTATACCCAGGTTTGTTTTTTCTCTTTTCTCAGCCCCAGGTAGCCTCTAGGCTCACAAACAACCAGCAATTTCTGAGTACTTTATATGGCTTACAGGTCTTGAAATTTCATCTTTCTTTCACTTACAGATAGGAGCCTGGCGTGGCTGTCCTCTAGGCCCTACTAGCTGCTTACTGAGACAGAAGCAGATATTTATACCCAGCCATTGAACAGAATCTGGGAATCCCTATGGTTGAATTAGGGGAAGAATTAAAGAAGCTGAAAGGGAGAGTAACCCCATAAGAAGACCAGGAGACTCAACTAACCCAGACCCCAGCAAGCTCCTAAAGACTGAGTCAGCAACCAGGAGCATACACAAGCTGGTCAGAAGCCCCTGTCACATATGGAGAAGAGGTCTACCTGGGATGGCCTCAGTGGGAGAAGATGTGCTTAATCTTCAAGAGCCCTGAGGCCCCAGGGAAGGGGACAGCCTGGTGGGGATGAAATCATCCTCTTGGAGGTAAGGGGGAGGAGAAAGGGATAAAAAAAATTGGGTTATGGACTACTGAGAGGGGGTAATGACTGGAATGTAAATATATAAAATAATTTAAATTAAAAGAGAGAAAGAAAAAAAAATTAATTCTTTCTCCCCCATAAGATACCACATGCCAATAACTCTTTAGGGTGGGACTTTGTGCCTATGTCTAAATTTCATGCTGACTTTTTTATGGTTTTAGGTTGCACAGGTATTGTACATTCTCTCAAACTTCTGAGATAGTTCACATGGGCAACTGATGTCTTGTGTCTGGAAAAGACTGTCTTCCTAAAGCCATTCGCACACTGTGTTTTATTTTATTTTTTATTAGATATTTTCTTTATTTACATTTCAAATATTATGCCCTTTCCTGATTTCCCCTCCAAAAACTCCCTATACCCTGCCCCTACCCCTGCTTATCAAACTACCCACTACAGCTTCTTGGCACTGGCATTGCCCTACACTGGGACATCAAGCCTTCACAGGATCAAAAGCCTATCCTTTTACTGATGACCAACAAGGCCATTCTCTGCAACATATGCAACAGGAGCCATGGATCCCTCCATGTGTACTCATTGGTTGGTGGTTTAGTCTCTATGAGCTCAAGGGTTACTGGTTTGTTCATATTCTTCTTCCTCCTATGGGGCTGCAAGCCCCTTCAGCTCCTTGTATCCTTTCTCTATTTACTCCATTGAGGACCCTGTGCTCAGTCCAGTGGTTGACTGAGAGCATCCACCTCTGTATATGTCAGGCACTGGTAAAGTCCCTCAGGAGACAGCTATATTAAGTTTGTCAGCAAGCACGTCTTGGCATCCACAACAGTGTGTGGGTTAGGTGACAGTATATGGGATGGATCCTCAGGAGGGGCAGTCTCAGGATGACCATTCCTTCAGTCTCTGCTCCACACTTACTCTGTTTAACTCCTACCATGAGTATTTTATTCTCCCTTCGGGGAAGGACCCAAGTATCCACACTTTTGTCTTCCTTCTTTTTGAGCTTCCTGTGGTCTGTGAATTGTATCTTGGGTATTCTGAGATTCTGGGATAATACCTACTTATCAGAGAGTGCATACCATGTCTTTTCTTTTGTGATTGAGTTACCTCACTCAGGATATTTTATAGTTCCATCCATTTGTAAGATTTTCATAAATTCACTGTTTTTAACAATTAAGTAGTACTCCATTTTGTAAATGTATCACATTTTCTGTATCCATTCCTCCGCTGAGAAACATCTGGGTTCTTTCTAACTTTTGGCTATTATAAATAAGAATGCTAAGAACATAGTGGAGCATGTATCCTCATTACATGTTGAAGCATCTTCTGGGTATATTAGTGACATTCCTAGGTCCTCAGTAATATGTCCAATTTTCTGAGGAACCACTATACTGATTTCCAGAGTTTGTACCAGCTTGCAGTCTCACCAGCAATGGAGTAGTACTCCTCTTTCTCAACATCCTCACCAGCATCTGCTGTCACCTGAGTTTTGATCTTAGCCATTCTGACTGGTATGAGGTTGAATCTCAGGGTTGTTTTGATTTGCATTTCCCTGATGACTAAGGATGTTAAACATTTCTTTTGGTGCTTCTCAGCTATTCTGTATTCCTCAGTTGAGAAATATTTGTTTAGCTCTGTACCCCATTTTTAATAGGGTTATTTGGTTCTCTGGAGTCAAACTTCTTATTTTTAAAAGAATATTAATATATTCATATCTTGTGTCATCAATACCAAAACACTTACTATGGTATTGAATATATAGTTTAGGTAAAGCCCTGGCCAATAACTTCATTCTAAAGACAAAATATTAGCATAGCAAGAAGAATGGAGCTTAGTTCTTTTCTTTTTTTTTCATTTCATTTTTTATTAGGTATTTTCTTCATTTACATTTCAAATGTTATCCCCAAAGTTCCCTATACCCTTCCAGGCCCTGTTCCTCAACCCATCCCTTCCCGATTCTTGGCCCTGGTATTCCCCTGTACTGGGGCATATGATCTTTGCAAGATTAAGGGCCTCTCCTACCATTGATGGCCAACTAGGCCATCCTCTGCTACATATGCAACTATAGACACAGTTCTGGCACGTACTGGTTAGTTCATATTGTTGATCCTCCTATAGGGTTGCTGACCCCTTTAGCTCTTTGGGTATTTTCTCTAGCTCCTTCTTTAAGGGCCCTGTGTTCCATCCAATAGATGACTGTGAGCATCCACTTCTGTATTTGCCAGGCACTGGCATAGCCTCACAAGTGAGAGCTATATCAGGGTCCTGTCAGCAAAATCTTGCTGGCATATGCAATAGTGTCTGAGTTTGGTGGTTATGGGATGGATCCCCAGGTGGGGCAATCTCTGAATGGTCCTTTTTTCCATCTCATCTTAGAACTTTGTCTCTGTAATGGAGTCAAATTTCTTGAATTCTTTATATATATTGGATATTAGCCCTCTATAAGATTTAGGGTTGGTAAATATCTTTTCCCAATCTGTTGCTTGCTGATTTGTGCTACTGACAGCGTCCTTTGCCTTACAAAAGCTTTGAAATTTTATGAGGTCCCATTTCTCAATTCTGGATCTTAGAACATGAGCTATTGGGGTTTTGTTCAGGAAATTTTCCCCTGTGCCCATGTCACTGATGTTCTTCCCACTTTATTTTCTATTAGTTTCTGTGTATCTGGTTTTATGTGGAAGTTCTTGATCTGATTGAACTTGAGCTTTGTACTAGGAGATAAGAACAGATCCATTTGCCTTCTTGTACATGCTAACTGCCAGTTGAACCAGCAACATTTGTTGAAAATGTCTTTTTTCTCACTGGATGGTTTTATCTCCTTTGTCAAAGATCAAGTGATCACAGGTGTGTGGGTTCATTTCTAGGTCTTCAATTCTATTCCATTGATCTACCTGCCTTTCACTGTATCTATACCATGAAGTTTTTCTCCGAATTGCTCTGTAGTACAGCTTGTGGTCAGGGATAGTGATTTTACCAGAAATTCTTTTATTGATGGGAATAGTTTTCTCTATCCTAAGTTTTTTGTTATTTCAGATACTTGCAAAGTGCTCTTTCTAATTCTATGAAGAATTGAGTTGGAATTTTGATGGTTATTTCATTGAATATTTAGATTGCTTTCAGGAAGATGGCCACTTTTACTATATTAATCCTGCCAAAACATGAGCATTGGAGATTTTTCCATCTTCTGATATCTTCCATTTCTTTTTTCAGAGAGTTGAAGCTCTTGTCATATCGATCATTCACTTGCTTAATGTGAGTCATACCATGTTATTTTATATTATTTGTGACTAGTGTGAAGGGTGCTGTTTCCTAAATTTCTTTTTCAGCCTGTATATCCTTTGTGTAGAGAAATGAAACTGATTCTTTTGAGTTAATTTTATATCCATATACTTTGCTGAAGTTGTTTTCAAGTTTAGGATTTCTCTGGAGGAATTTTTGGCATCTCAGAAGTATATTATCATATCATTTGCAAACAGTGATATTTTGAATTCTTTTTTTTTTCTAATTTATATCCATTTGAACTCCATATGTTGTATAATTGCTCTAGCTAGGACTTCAAGTACTATATTGAATAGATATGGAGAGAGTGTACAAACTTGTCTAGTCCTTGATTTTGTGGGATTGCTTCAATCTGTTTCCATTCAGTTTGATGTTGGCTACTGTTTGCTGTATATTGATTTTACTATGTTTAGGTATGGGGCTTGAATGCCTGATCTTTCCAAGGCTTTTACCATGAAGATGTATTGGAATTTGTTGAATGCTTTCACAGCATCTAATGAAATGATCATTTTTTTCCTTTGACTTTGTTTACATATTGGATTACTTTGATGGATTTGCATATATTGAACTATCCCTGCATCGCTGGGATGAAGCCTACTTGATCATGATGGATGGTTATTTTGATGTGTCTGTGGATTCAGTTTGTGAGAATTTTATTGAGTATTTTTGCATATATATTCATAAGAGGAATTGGTCTGAAGTTCTCTTTCTTTGTTGGGTCTTTGTGTGGTTTAGTTATCAGAGTAATTGTGGCTTCATAGAACAAATTGGGTAGAGTTCTTTCTGTCTCTATTTTGTGGAATAGGTTGAGGAATGTTGGAATTAGGTCTTCTTTGAAGGTCTGATAGAATTCTGCATTAAACCCATCTGTCCCTGAGCTTTTTTTTTTTTTTTTTTTTTTTTTTTTTTTTTTTTTTTTTTTTTGGTTTGGAGACTATTAATGACCATTTCTATTCCTTTAGGGGATATGGGGCTGGTCAGATCATTTATAAGTCCCTGATATAATTTTGATACTTGGTATCTGTCTAGAAAATTGTCTTTTTCATACAGATTTTCCAGTTTTGTTGAGTAAAGGCTTTGGTAGGAGGATCTGATGCTTTTTTGGATTTCCTCAGATTCTATTGTTATATCTCCCTTTTCCTTTCTGATTTTGTTAATTTGGGTATGAACTCTGTACCTCTAGTTAGTTTGGCTAAGGGTTTATCTATTATGTTGATTTTCTCAAAGAACCAGCTCCTGGTTTTGTTGATTCTTTGTATAGTTCTTTTTGTTTCTACTTGCTAGATTTTAGTCCTGAATGTGATTATTTCCTGCAGTGTACTCCTATTTCATGGATTTGCTTCTTTTTGTTTTAGATTTTTCAGGTATACTGTAAACTGCTAGTGTATACTCTCTCCAGTTTCTTTTTCAAGGCACTCAGAGCTATGATTTTTCCCCTTAGCACTGCTTTAATTTTGTCCCATAAGTTTGGGTATGTTGTATCTTCATTTTCATTAAAATTTAAAAAGTATTTAATTTCTTTCTTTCTTCCTTGACCAAGTTATCATTGAGTAGAGCATTGTTCCCCTTCTATGTGTATGTGGGCTTTCTGTTGTTTTTGTTGCTATTGAAGATCAGCCTTAATCTGTAGTATTCTGATAGGAGGCATGGAATTATTTTGATTTTATATCTGTTGAGGTCTGATTTGTGACCAATTATATGGTCAGTTTTGGAGAAGATACTACGAGGTGCTGATAAGGCATGTTCTTTTGATTTAAGATGAAATGTTCTATAGATATATTTTAAATACATTTGGTCCAAAACTTCTGTTGTTTCACTGTGTCTATTAAGTTTGTGTTTCCCTGATCTGTCCACTGATGAGAGTGGGGTGTTGAAGTCCCCCCCCAAATATTGTGTAAGTTGCAATGTGTGCTTTTAGCTTTAGTAAAGTTTCTTTTATGAATGTGGGTGCCCTTGAATTTGAAGCATAGATGTTCAGAATTGAGAGTTCTTCTTGGTTTATTTTTACTTTGATGAGTATGAAGGATACATCCTTATCATTTTTGATGACTTTTGGTTGAAAGTTGATTTTATCCAGATTTAGAATGGCTACTCCAGCTTGTTTCTTGAGACAACTCACTTGAAAAACAGTTTTCCAGCCCTTTACTCTGTGATAGTATTTGTCTTTGACACTGAAATGTGTTTGTGTTTGCAGCAAAATGCTGGGTCCTGATTATCCAGTCTGTTAGTCTATGTCTTTTTATTGGGGAATTGAGTACAATGATATTATTTTTGTGTTTGTGTGGTTATCTTCTTTTTGGTTTGTTGAAAGAGACAAACCTTTTTCTTTTTTCTTGCTTTTTCTCTGGTGTAGTTTCTCTTGTATTGACATTTTTCTTCTATTATCCTTTGTAAGTTTGGATAGTGGAAAGATTTTGTGTGAATTTGTTTTTGTCATGGAATATCTTGCTTTCTCCGTCTAAGGTAATTGAGAGTTTTGCAGGGATTAGTAGTCTGGGTTGGCATTTGTCTTCTCTGATTGTCTGTATGAGATCTGCCCAGAATCTTCAGGCTTTCATAGTCTCTGGTGAGAAGTCTGGTGTATTTCTGATACGTCTGCCTTTATGTGTTACTTGACATTTTTCCTTATTGCTATTCATATTCTTTCTTTGTTTTGTACATTTGATGTTTTTATTATTATGTTATGGGAGGAATTTCTTTTCTGACCTAATCTATTTGGAGTTCTGTAGGCTTGTTGTATGTTCATGGTCATCTTTTTCTTTAAGTTATGAAGTGCCCTTCTATAATTGTGTTGGAGATATTTACTGACCCTTTAAGTTGGGAATCATTGTTCTCTTCTATACCCATTATCCTTAGCTTTGGTCTTCTCATTGTGCCTTGGATTTCCTGCATGTTTTGGATTAGGAGCTTTGTGCATTTTGCATTTTCTTTGACTGTTGTGTCAATGTTTTCTATGGTATCTTCTGCACCTGAGATTCTCTCTTCTATCTCTTCTTTTCTGTTGATGATACTTGCAGCTCTGACTCCTGTTCTCTTTCCAAGGTTTTTTAAATCCAGGGGTGTCTTCCTTTGTGATTTTATTGCTTCTATTTCCACTTTCCGATCTTGGATGTTTTTGTTTGATTTCTTTGCCTGTTTGATCATTTTTTCCTATAATTCTTTAAGGTATTTTTGTGTTTCCTCTTTAAGGGCTTCTAGCTCTTTACCTGCTTTTTCCTTAATTTGTTTAAGGGAGTTATTTGTCCTTCTTAAAGTTCTCTATCTTCATCATGAGATATAGTTTTAAATTTGAGTTTTGCTTTTCTGGTGTGTTGGGGTAACCAGGGCTCACTGTGGTGGAAGAACTGGGTTCTTAAGACACCAAGTAGTCTTGGTTTCTGTTGCTTATGTTTTTGTGTTTGCCTTTTGACATATGGTTATCTCTGGTGTTAGCTTGTCTTGTTGTCTCTGATTTTGGCTTGTCTCTCCTGCATGCTTTTGGGTCAGTACTACTGGGAGACCAGTATATAGTACAGGAGGAATTTGGGTATGGAGAACTGTGGTACTGGGTCAGCTCTTGGGTGCAGAGAGATATCAGAATTATTTTTTCCCCAGCTGATGCTTGGTTTCTCTGTCCTGATGGCTTTGTGAGGGTCTCTCAGGAATTTGAAGAGAAGTGGTTGTCTCACCTGTGCTCAAAGGTTTGTAGGCACTTCTATTTTTACAGTAAATTACTCCATCCTAAATATGCTCCTGCAATGAAAACACAACTCAATTAAAATGAACACACGCTGTGTGCTTACATTGGGCAGATCTACTGCTACTCTACCATCTTCCACATCTATGAGACCCCTTAGAACTTGCAGTTTCTCCAGGTCATGTTCTTCTGCTCTGCTTTTCTTCTTCCTCCTCTGTGTCCTCTCCCTCTTCCATTTTCTCCTTCTTCTCTCTACCTTCTGCTCTATGTTCCCTTTTATCTGCCCAATCATCAGCTCTCCTTTATTTTCCAAATTAAGGTAGGAAGCCAGTTTGCAGAAAAATACCTAAGTGCTGACTCATTGCTTGTTTGCAGCCACTCACAGAAGAAAGGAAATAACTTCAAATATAATTAGCCCCAGGGATATCCACAACATTTCCCCTTTTCTGTTCAATTACAAGACTATTTTATATCAGATATAATTGAATATAACTATTATTATACCAGTCCATCATCTTTGTTAATTAAATAAAACCCCTGTCATCTATTCTTACTTAAAAGACTATAGTTCTGCACCTGGCTATGTATTGGGTTTAGATTTAATGCCATTTAAAAAACATCCTCTCAGATCTCTTCCTCTCAAAGTAAAAAGCCTGGGCTGACTAAAAGACTATGTATTTTTTCAACCCCATCAGAAATCCAAGAACGACTGGCATAAACTGAAAATATATAGGAAGCCTAACACAGCTTCCAAAACCTAGCCAATTTATACAGTGTTAGTCACTTGGACAATCCCTTACTTCAACATATTAGAGCGTCAGTCTTCAGCCTACTAGACAGGGTCATCTGACAAACTTAGAGAAACAATAATATTAAGGACTAGCCTACTCAGTCTCAGCAGAATCAAACTGTCCTAACCTGTAATTGTGTTCTTTGGACAGTATTACGTCTATAGATAAAATGAGGCAATTCTTGCCTAGTGGCTGTTTTGCCACAACTGGAGTAACTTCAAAGATGCTCAGTTTCTTCTTTGAATCCAAGACAGGGAAAGCTGTTAGAAGCAGACTTGCTTCAACAACAACTGAATAAATAATAAATAATAAATCATCATTAAAGGTCACATTCTGTGGACTTCTGACACTCTTGGAAACCAACTAATATGTAAATTAATCTAGACTTTTCTCTGTTAACTACTCTCAGCCATTTCTAATTAAAATAACTGAAAACCCCCTAACAATCAACTCAGAGCCATGAATTTCCTATTTGGCCCTTAACTCACAGGCTTAAACATCTCAGACATGTCTATAATAACAGCAGTAGAAGGACTGGCTCTAAGCCCTGTACTTTAAAATTTTTAGTATCAAAGAAAACCTGTAATAACTACCCCCAGTCTCAAAGCTTAGGGAACTGGGACAATGACTTTTCATAACTTCTTCAAGCTAAATATTAAATATTGTTCTTGAGATATTCTCAAAGGATCAGGATTGGTAGGAAAATGGGGGAGTTGACTGGCATTAAGAAGGCCATATCAATGATTGCATTAGGCTCTGATATCTGTGTGAAAACTGTATCTGGATGAAAAATCAAGACATCAGGAGTTCAGGCAGGTCAATTCAGCATGTCTGACTATGAAATTCACCAAGGCTGTATATTCTGTAATATATAAATCTCAAAACAAAATGTTATTATCAAGTTAAACTTTTTGTTTTATTCTCTGGAATCTAGTTCTTCAAGGGGTCTTACTCTATCAAATCTGATTCATATAACTCTGGATGATATAAATACCTTAATCACTTTTTCAAAAATACAAGGACAAAACTTTTCCCCAAATCAGCATATTCTTCAGCGGATAACCAGGAAAACCTGTAGCTTGCACTCTCTCCCAGAGGAAGAAATAAACAACCACAATACTCAAAATCACACATATTTTAGCCTATTTACACCTTTCTAATTTGTCATGTCAGGATATTAACCCAAAATTGCTGTGGAGCCCATGTTAGACAGAATATGAGTCTCCTGAAGACTTTATTATACCATATTTAAAACAATTGACTCACACTTCTATTTTCCTTTCCTTTTTCTTTTCCTTTTTCCTTTCCTTTCCTCTCCCCTTTCATTTCCTTCCTCTTTCCTTTCCTTTCCTTTCCTTTCCTTTCCTTTCCTTTCCTTTCCTTTCCTTTCCTTTCCTTTCCTTTCCTTTCCTTTCCTTTCCTTTCCTTTCCTCTACTTTCCTTTTTCCTTTACTCTCCTTTCCTTTTCTTTCCTTTCATCTACTTTCCTCTTTCCTTTCCTCTTTTCTTTCTTCTTCCTTTTCTTTTCCTCTCCTCTCCTTTACCCTTTCCTTGTTTCTTTCCTTTCCTTTCCTTTCCTTGTTCTTTCCTTGTTCTTTCCTTGTTCTTTCCTTTCCTTTCCTTTCCTTTCCTTTCCTTTCCTTTCCTTTCCTTTCCTTTCCTTTCCCTTTTCCTTTCCTCTTTCCTTCCATTTTCCCTCCTCTCCTCTCCTTTTACTATCCTTTCCTTTCCTTTTTCTTTCTTTTCCTCTCTCCTTTCTTTTCCTTTTATTTCTATACCTCCTTATAAGAAGCAGCCTGTCAAACCAGGATTTAAACCCCAAATTCCTGTGGAGCCCACCTTAGAGAGAATATGAGTCTCCTGGAGCCTTTTTATACCCCTGTTATACCATCTATCTGTTGTGCTCTCTACCAGGAGGCACAGATATTTATTTAATTAATACCTATCACAATATCAGTCTATCATGTTCTCTACCTGAAGCCACAGACTTCTATTAATTAATACGTGTTCATAGTGAAAAAAGTATAATGTAAAAACAAAATTCTAGGCCTTTAGGCCCAGGCTTGAGAATGTGACCTTTGTGACTCAATGCTCCAAGGTCTGCTAATCATAAAACAGATAGCAATATTCCTCTACCCACCTGCTTCCTGGGTTCAGGGAGTGTTCGTTCAAAGAAAGTCACCCTGACTCACCCTGACAATTGCTGGAACCCACTCTGCAAATATGCTATTTTTAGAGGCTCCTAGAAAACTGTCTTGACTTTCCAATTCTTTGGGACTCTTAACTGGTATTTTTGGTATTTTCCAACAATGCCCTCCCCACCTCCTTGAGTTGTGGTTTCTTCCTTTAAATACCCCCTTACCTAGCTACTCAGGACGCCAGGCCTCTACCCCTGTGTAGTGTATGACTGTGGGCCTGAGAGCACTCTTGAAATAAAGTCCTCTTGCAGTTTGCAGCAAGACCTTTTCTTGTGAGTGATGTGGGGTGTCGCCTCTCCTGAGTCAGAATGTGGGAGAGTCCTCACTTTATGGGTCTTTCAATAGCAGGTGATTATCATCACTCTCTCTACTTGGAGACAGTGACTAATATCCCCTATCTATTTCCAACCCTTTATTTCAGGGTAGTTGAATTCAAATCAATACATTGGGCACCATTTTGTTGTGATAAATCTCTCTATCCCAAATATGCCCCTAGCAATGAAAACACTACACAATTAATATGAATACATGTTGTGCGCCTAGACTGGGCAGATCTACCACTACACTACCGTCTTTCCCAACTTATGAGACCCCTTAGAACTTGTGGTTTCTCCAGGGAATATGCTTCTGCCCAGCTTTTCTTCTTCCTCCTCCTCTGCATCCTGTCTCTCTTCCATTTTCTCCTTCTCTCTCTCTCTCTCTCTCTCTCTCTCTCTCTCTCTCTCTCTCTCTCCCTCTCTCTCTCATCTGTTCCACCTTCCCTTTTATTTGCCCAATCATCAGCTCTCCTTTATTTTACAAATTAAGGTAGGAAGCAGGTTTACAGGAAATCACCTGAGTGCTGACTCATTCCTTGTTGGCAACCACTCACAGGAGAATAGAATTAACATCAAAGATAATTAGCCCCAGGGCTATCTACAACACTCCTAGGAGACCAGCTCCCTTGGTGGTATTTGTGTATATAGCTCTCTGGCACAGGATTAGCTCTGGGCAGTTAGAGAACAGAAGACTCCTGTCCCAGTCAGCCCCTTGGTTCCTGTGTCCTGAGAGGTCCAGGCAGGTTCCTCTGAGCAGCAGTGGTGATCCTACCTACACTCAAAGGCATGCCCACACCTCTGGGAGGCTCTCTTGGCACTCTTGTTCACACGATCTGGATATTAGAATCTTTTGACCTCTTCTTCTGTAGAGATACAAGTGTCTGGAAAAGAATGGATATTATGTAGATGTCCTAAAATGTGTTGATCACTCTAGTCTCTTAATCCTTAAGGATTACCAAGTTGTGAATCGCTGCATTAATAGAAATCTACTGTAAAAACGAAACATGTCTAATGAGGCTTGATAGACACATTAGCCTAGACATAAATCAAGAAGCCATTACGAAAAATTTTAATACTATATCTATTTAGTAAAATTACAGCAGTAAGTTCTGCAGGAGGACCTATATTCTTTCTTGCAGGCTATTTCCCCAAATCATCATCCAAGTTATGGTTTTTATCTTATGGAAGCGTCCTAAATCCAACAAGAAAGGGGTTTACTCCCAAGCCCTTAGTGCTTACCATTGAGGAAATCCTGCCAGATTAGTCATTACTGCAGCTCACAGAGTTCATATCTCTGTAAGACTGATAATGATACATTTTCTCTTCCATTAGTGAGAATAGTGTCTTTGAAAACTATGAAATCTATCAAACAGGGATAAAGATTCCAGATCAAAAGCAGCTTAATTTCTCATTGTTCTATTGTACACATATATGGTATCTTCAACTAAAAGTTTTACCAGCAAGTACTATAAGGTCTTAAAAATAATAGGTAATGGATTGTAATATTTAAAGCTGGTATTGACTACTTTGTATTGCTGTGATAAAACACTATAACTAAGGAAACTTATACAAGAAGTGATTTATTTGGAGTTATGGCTCAAGAGATATAAGGTTCTATCATGGCAGGGAACTGTGGCAAAAAGAAGTAGATATGTGATAGGAAGAACTGAGAGACCACATCTCCAACTGTGTGTTGAAAAGAGGGAGATACCATGTTGAGTGGTGTGAGGCTTTTATGCCATAAAGCCCTCCCATAATGATGTACTTCTTCCAGAAGGTCACACCTCCTAAATGTACCCGACAGTGCCAGAAACTGGGAAGAAAGCAGTCAGCCTTGGGGTAAGGGGACATTTCTATTCAAACAAATACTAGGCTTTGTGTGATTCTAATAGCCTACAACATCAAGAAAAGTAACCAAGTTTTGTACTAGGGTTTTTATTTGTCATAGTAGGTTTCTGTATGACTTAAAAATAATTTAGGTGTTAGTTATCTTCTCTATACTCTGTTCCCTAAGATCCTTCTATTTTCTACCTCATTTTAATTATTCCTGGTTCATTTTCCACCATTATTCTTTATAGCAATGCATTCTGTCTCTCTTCCTTTGAAACTCCCTCACTCTCACTATTTTTTTAATATATGTATATTCTAATAGAACATAGATATCTGAAGATTTATCCAGAACTGAAAGAAAACATGAGATCCTTGTCTTTCTATAAGAAAATTACCCAGCTCAAAATGACTGTTTATTGCTCTATTGATTTACTTGTTTTCATTATTTCAATTTTCTTAACAGTTGAATAATTATAATGTGTCATATTTTTAGTATCCAATTATCAGTGGATGAGTATCCAGCTTTTTCAATCTCCTGGCTGTTGTGAATAAAACAGCAATGTGAATGGGTTAGTAAATATCTCTATAGTAGTCTATAGAATCCATTGAATATATAAAAATAGTTATATATCTGACCTGTGTAAAAAAATCTATTTTTATTATTTTTAGGAATCCACATACTGTTTCCATAGTGCCTGGGCTAGTTTTCACTCCCATTAGCACTGAATAAGTGTTACTCTTTCCCACATATGTACACCAGCCACTGTTTTTTGTTTTTGTTTTTTTTTTATTTTTGTTTTTTGAGACAGGGTTTCTCTGTATAGCCTTGGCTGTCCTGAAAGTCACTTTGTAGACTAGGCCGACCTTGAACTCAGAAATCCACTTGCCTCTGCCTCCCAAGTGCTGGGATTAAAGGCGTGCACCACCACTGCCCGGCTCATCTTTTGTTTTATTTAAATCATAATCACTCTGGCTAATATAAGATTAGTTTCAAAGCAGTTTTAATTTTATTTCTCTGATGTCTAAGGATGTTGCACATTAAAAAAGATGCTTTTCAGATATTTGTATTCCATATTATTAACTCTCTGATTATGCCTATGTCCAATTTTTAATTGGGTTGTTTATTGTTTTTCTCAGTGTTTAGGATTTAGTTCCATCATACTGTAGAAAATAACTGACTGTCCAGTACCTAGGAGACAAAAATTTTTGCCTTAATGCAAGCTATCCCTTTACTTGAATTATGATGTCCTTGATATATAGCAGCTCTTACATGATGTTCCATTTTCCATCTATTGATCATAATTCCTGAGGTACTGGAATTCATGAGGTCCTAGTCAGAAGAAATGTCCTTTCCTGTGCCTAAATGCTTAAATGGATATCTTATTTTCTCTTTTAAGTGTTTCAAGTTATCATGTCTTATGTTGAAGTCCTTGATAAAATTGGAGATTAATTTTATACAGGGATCTAGATTTGGCTACCATTATTTCTTGAAAATTCTGACTTTTATCCAGTGTGTATTGTTGGTTTCTTTGTCAAAAAAATCAAGTGATTGTAAGGATGAGAACATACATTTAGGAAATCAATTGTATTCTATCGATTGATATGTCCAAATTTTATGGCAACAGCATCCTGATTTTATTATACTAGTTATATAGGATACCATTTGGGTAGAGATTTCTATAGAATTATTATTGTTATTATTAATAATATTATTAATTATTGTTTTGCCTATCCTGAGACATATATTTACATATAAACTTTAAAATAATGTTTAATTTGCATTTAAAACTGAGTTGGTATTTTGAAGGGGATTGTATTGAGCCTGTTCCTTGTTTTGGATATAATGTTCATGTTGACAAAATGTATCCTACCTATTCATGACCATGGATAAAATCTTCCATCTTTTGATATCTTTAATTTTTTCCCATGGAATATGTTGGTTTCTTCATCTATGGTAATTGAGAATTTTCCTGGTATAGTAGTCTGGGCTGGCATTTGTTCTCTTAGGTTCTGTATGACATCTGCCCAGGTTCTTTCATAGTCTCAGGCGAGAAGTCTAGTATAATTCTTATAGATTTGCCTTTATTCGTTGACCTTTTTCCTTCACTGCTTTTAATATTCTTTTTTTATTTTGTGCAATTGGTGTTTTGACTATTATGTGTTGGGAGGAATTTCTTTCCTGGTCCAATCTATTTGGGGTTCTGTAGGCTTGTTGTATGTTCATGGGCATCCTTTCTTTAGGTTAGGGAATTTTCTTCTATAATATTTTTGAAGATATTTACTAGCCCTTTAAGTTTGGAATCTTCACTCTCTTCTGTACCTATTATCCACAGCTTTGGTCTTCTCATTTTGTCCTGGATATCCTGGATGTTTTGGGTTAGGAGCTTTGTGCATTTTGTCCTTGCGTAGCAGGTTTGTAGAAGAGAAATATTTGCAATAAGGAAGTATAGGAAAATCTCTAAAAACACCAGACCTTGACACTATTACTGATATTATGTTTTACTTGCACACAAAAACCTAGCATGGCTGTCCTCTGAGAGACTTTACCAGAAGTTGACTGAGACAGATGCAGATAATTACAAACAACCATTGGACTGAGATTGGGGTGCCCTATGGAAGAGGTAGGGGAAGGATTGAAGGAGCTGAAAGGGATAGCAACCCCATAGGAAGAGCAATAGTGTCAACTAACCTGAACACCTGGGAGATCTCAGGGACTAAGCCACCAATCAAAGAATATACATGAGCTGGTCTGAGGCTCACTAAATATGAAGCAGAAGTCTTCCTTGTCTGGTCTCAGGGGGAGAAGATATACCTAACTTTATAGAGACTTGATTCCCCAGGAGAAGGTGATGCTGGGGGGGGGGAACCTTTTAAAGGTGAAGGGAAGAAATGATGGATGGAAAAATTCTAGGAGAGGGAGCAATGAGGGTGTAATATTGGGGATGTAAATAAATAAAATAATTAATTAAAAACACCATGTGGTTGCCATTTAATTGGGGGGTGATTAGTGAAGGTTAGGAAGTGTTAAGGTGTTCTCAAAGATAACTCAATGTCATGTGCTGTCAGGCTCAAAAACAAACAAAAGAATCAACCAACCAACTAAACAAACAAACAAACAAACTAACAGACAATATCAACTCAGCTTTTATAGTAAATGAAACTTATTATTAGCAGTACAGCATAATGGCTCTTGCCTTTAAAATGAAGTCAGGCAGGTTCCAACCTATAATAGATTTTTTGGGAACAGATTCTCTAGTGACTAATTTATATAGAAGCATGTCATCTTAATATAAGGTATTTTTACCCTATCATTTCCTATTTGTATCTTCTTTACCACCTCTCTTTTCTTATTCCTGTAACTAAGACTTCAAGCACTGTATTGAATAGATATGGAGACAGCAGATACTTCCTTCTTGATACTGATTTCATTGGAAATGCTGTAAGTTTTCTCTATCCTAAATATCTCCATTTAGGATGATATTATATGTAGAACTGCTGTTTATTGTCATTGTTATGTTGCAATATCTTTTAGGTATATCTAGATTCTCTATAACATTTACTATGAGGGGATATTGGATTTTGTTAAGATTTTCCAGCCCACTGCAACTAAGAAGATAATCAAATGCTTTCTGTAGTTGAATCTGTGTTATGTAGTTGATTGCATTTATTGATATACTTGTCTTGATATATTCCTACAGCACTGGGCTCAAGCCTATTTTATTGTGGTGGATAAAAAAAAAACTTTCTAAAATATTACTGAATTCAGTGTGCAAATACATTATTGAGAATTTTTGTGTCCACCTTTATTAGTGTTAATGGTCTATAATTTTCTTTTTTGTTTTGTCTTGTTCTGGCTTTGTTACATAGTAAAAATGACTTTGTAAAAACAAATGTGAAATTTCCTTCTTTTTCTATTTCGCACAATAATTTTTGGAATATTGATTATAGTTCTTTTAAAGATCTTGCAGAATTTTGCATTGAATCCATCTGGCCCTGGGATTCTTTTACTTTGGAGACTTGTAAATACTGCTTGTCCTGTGCCTAAGACAGTAGCAAAAGTGTAGTTATGAAGGAGTAATGAAAATGATTTCATGGTTGAGGGTCACCCCAACATGAGGAACTATATTAAAGGGTGGCAACATTAGGAATGTTGAGAACTACTGAGCTAGAGTCATTTGAAAAGAGGAAAAGTTCCTGAAGAGAATCAATTATGGGCAAGCCTGTGGTGGATGTTCTTAACTGGTGATTGATGTGGGAAGGCCCAACTTCCTATGGGTGACACTGGGTGCTATATGAAAACAGGTAAAGAAAGCCATGATACACATGTGAGCAATCTACATTTCCTAGGGACTCTGCAATCCCTAGGAAGAGAATCCAGGTTCCTGCCTTTCTTCACAGTGGACTGTTTTCTGGAAGTGTAAACTGAAACAAATTTTTTTCTCAAGTAGCTTTTGGCAAGTGTTTTATTATAGCAATAGGAAAATAACTAACCTGCTAATTCTGAGTTATTAAATGCTATATGTCTATTTGTTATTTATCTCATCTTGATTTAATTTTGTCATATTATAATATACAAACTTTCACCCCTTTTATTTTTTTTTCAGTTTAATGGAATATTGATTTTTACTTTGTGGTTTAAACAAAGAAGAGTTTATTTCTCTAAAAGTAGAAAGAAGCCAGAAGCCACCATTATTGTGACTCAAAAAGCTGTTTCATAATTCATCTAAAAGACCCTGCAAGGATTTTTCTTAACTATTCATTGCCTTGTGGTCATAGAACAGTATTTTAGTTTTTATTCCTGTTGTGTTATAAAATACCCTGATGATTAATAACTCCAAGGAGACATTGTCTTCCAAACACAAGACTGACACAAATTTGAACTCATAGACACTGTGGCAGCAAACACAAGCTTGATGTAAATTGGAGACAGCTGCAGTTCCAGTACTGAGAAGGGGAATAACACAAGTCCCCATTCATAACCAAGAAATTATCTCCAGTTGAAACCCTCTTGCAAAGAAAGAAATGTTTTTCTCTGGTTGAGTCTCATTGAGTATATTAGCCCCACTTCAGGGTAGGCCACTTGTTCAGCAGTATATGGACAACACAAAATGAGGTCAATAGCCCATACAGCCAAATGCCTATTCAGAATCAGGAAGTGGATGGCTCACAAACCTTCCCTCCCACAAAACAGGACTAAAAAAAATAAGTCAGCGAAATGATTCCTAATGATATTCTGCTATAGTCATAGGAACAGAGACTCCCATCAGTGACATATAGAAGCCAACACAGAGAACCACAACTAAACATTAGGCACAGAAACACAGAAGAGAGGAAGGATTTTAGTAGCTAGAGGGTAAAGGACACCAGGAGAACAGGGCCCAAGGACTCAACTAAACAGGGAACACAAAGACTCACCAGGATTGAAGCCTCAACAATAAAGTCTGCTTAGGTTTGCACTAGGCTCTCTGAATTCTGTCTGTGGTTTTTTAGCTTGAGATTTTTATTGGACTCTTAACAATAAGTGTCAGGGGGTCTCCTTTTCCTACTCATGGGGACTTTTTCTTCCTACAGAGGTTCTTCAAACAGTTGATAGGAAAGTTTGTTCCTAATCTTATTGTATGTTGTTATGCTGAGTTTGGCTAATATCACTGGGAAGCCTGATATTTTCTCAATGGAAACAGAGTAGCAGTGGATCTGGGGGAGACAGGAGGGGGTGTTTTGAGGAAGAGAGGCAGCAATTGGAATGTATGAGAAAAGAATAAATTTTTAAAATAGAGAAAGGATAAATATTTGTTTTCCTAGGTACACCTACAGATCAACTTGATCTAGGCAATCCTTCATTGATACACCTTTTCCAAGTCATTCTAGATAACACAATGTTGATTTAAAACTGATCATTTATATACAAATGTAGAAAAACGATGGAAGGAGAAAATGCTTTCATTTTAGAGAACTGGTGATACTTCTTTGTTAAAAAAATGTTTATTATGTTTAAATGTCCCTTTCATCTCATTAGCATAAACTGGTTCATCTGTCAACATTTAAAATGCTTTCTTAAATAAGTGAAAATTTAGATAATCATGATCTGTATTCTGAATAAGGGGAAAAACACTATAGGGATATTTCTCAGCATATTTTAAGAATATAACATTCTGTTGGGAAGGAAGAAACATGTTCTTCCGGCTGTCTAGATATGTAAGGAGAATGCTAAAATTTGTTGCATATATGTATGTTGTATATATAAATATATAAATATATATATATATATATATATATATATATATATACATATTATGGGAAATTTGTGTACCACATATAAAATATTACTTATTTTGTTAGCAAACACAAAAATAGAGCTTACACTATAGATTTTAAAGTGTGTCTTTATGATTCTTTGAATTTCTTCTCAATTGTATTTTTGTCCATTTTCATCTCTAATTTCATTAATTTATATCATTTCTCTAATTTTGATTATTTTTGGCTAATATTTTGTTAGCCAATTTTTTTCAATCTTTTCAGATTATGATTTTTCATCTCTATGATCCTTTTATTGTTTGTTGTTATTTTTACACCACTAATCTTATTCTCAAATTTATTATCTTTCTGTCTACATTTGAGGGGTGTTGTTCATCCATAGATTAAGGCTTTATTGTATCATTAAGTTAATAATTTTGCACTTAGTGTTAAAAAAGTTTCTCTTTATCATGCCTTCATTATGCCTCATAAATTTAGGAACATTGTGTCTTCATTTTCATTAAATTCTAGAGAAATTCAAATTTATTCTTGATTTCTTCCTTGATTCAGTTTTCTCAAAGCTTATTTGATTCTGCTAGTTTGTATAGTTTCTGTTACTGTTTATACGTAGCTTTGATACATATTTGTCAGACAGAATGGATATGTTATTTCAGTTTGTGTTCATGGAGAACACATAGAATGTTACAGAAATCTATTAGGTGCATTTGATTTATGATGTCATGAAACTCCAGAATCTACTTTGTTTAGGTTTTCTCTCTCTCTCTCTCTCTTTTTTTTTTTTCTGAGTAGTATTTCTATTGGTAAAAGTTGGATATTTAAGTCACCAGTATAATTGAGTGAACTTTAATATGTGGTTTTCAGACTAAATATTTCATTTACAAAATTGTTTGTCATTGTGCTTAATGCATATATTAAGAATTAAAATACCTTATTTATGGACTTTACCTTTCATGCCATGGGGAATCCTCTTTGTCTCTTGTCTCTTTTTGGTTTGAAGTTTGTCATCTATTAAAATTGTTATACCTTCTTACTTCCATTTGCTTAGAATACTGTTTTTTTTGTTTTTTTTTTTGTTTTTTTTTTTTTACCTTCTTACCCTAAGGCAATGTCTCTTACTGATCTTGAGATATTTCTTTTTTTTAATTTTTAATATTTTTATTACATATTTTCCTCAATTACATTTCCGATGCTATCCCAAAAGCCCCCCATACTCCCCCCCACTTCCCTACCCACCCATTCCCATTCTTTTGGCCCTGGCATTCCCCTGTATTGGGGCATATAAAGTTTGCAAGTCCAATGGGCCTCTTTTTCCAGTGATGGCCGACTAGGCCATCTTTCAATACATATGCAGCTAGAGACAAGAGCTCCGGGGTACTGGTTAGTTCATCATGTTGTTCCCCCTATAGGGTTGCAGATCCCTTTAACTCCTTGGGTACTTTCTCTAGCTTCTCCATTGGGAGCCCTGTGATCCATCCAAAAGCTGACTGTGAGCATCCACTTCTGTGTTTGCTAGGCCCCGGCATAGTCTCACAAGAGACAGCTATATCTGGATCCTTTCAGCAAAATCTTGCTAGTGTATGCAATGGTGTCAGCGTTTGGAAGCTGATTTTTGGATGGTTCCCTGGATATGGCAGTCTCTAGATGGTCCATCCTTTCATCACAGCTCCAAACTTTGTCTCTGTAACTCCTTCCATGGGTGTTTTGTTCCCAATGCTAAGAGGCAGTAAATATAGATCTTACTTTTTTTTCAAGTTTAATATTAGTCTGTAGTTCTTTATTTGGAAATATAAAGCACTCATATTATTATTGAAACATTTGTATAAAATTCTGTCATTTTGTTGCTTTCATGGTGTTTACTTGGGCCTCTTATTAGAAAGTGATTTGAAATTGATGATTTTACCCTTGGAGCTTTTTGGGCATGATTAATCTTCCCCTTAGCCAGTGGTATCTTTTCAAGTATCCTTGGTAGAACTGACTTATTGGTCATATTTTCCTTAAACCTGTTTTTATCATGGATTTTCTCCTTCAATTATGATTGGTAGTTTATCTGGGTATAGTATTCAGGGCTGGCATCTGTGATCTTTCATTGGTTGGTGAACACTGGGTTAAGGAACTTTAGCTTTCAAAGTGCCCATTTAATCTTAGATATTATTATGATGGGCTTGTACTTTTACATGATATGATCATTTTATCTTTCAGCATTTAATATCTTTCCCTTGTTCTGTACATTAACAATTTTGACTGGCATATGATATGGGGAGGGTTTTTTTTTTTTTTTTGGTCCTATCTATTTGGTGTTGTATGTGCCTCTTTTCCTGTGGTAGGTATCTCTTTCCTTACATTATTCTTTTAAAACTTCATTGAAAATATTTTGTGTGACTTTTAACCTGGGTTCCTTTACTTTTTACATTTATGATGCAGAGACATTTTATAATATCCTGGATGGCTTGCATGAAAATTTAATGCATTACTTGTTGGTTGTATTTTTACACTAAAAGATGCTATATTTTATTAGTTATTATAGAAACCATAGTTAGGACCACAATAATATACCAACTCCCACATGCCAGAATAAATTAAGTAGAGAAATGAGACCAAATTTCTATGGCAACATTGAGTTGTAAAATTCTAAAAAGCATTTTAGAAGCAAGTCTTCAAAGAATTAAAAGTTGACTATATTTTTGTGTAACATATTCCTTTTACTGATACCTAGTTCCTTGCATTGTCTGCAAGACCCAATACCCTCTCCACTTGATCCAGTCTCTTAATGCAACATTTTTTTGAGTATTTTTTTTGCCTGACTTAATTTTTATTTTCAGTTGTATTTCATTTTAGAATTTCTTCTTAAATTCTACATATGCACTAAATTGTATTTTTGCATCTGACACTATGGCACTACTAATTTTGGGAGAAAACATACTGTCATGGCTGTTTTTTTTTTTTTCTTTATTAATTTTGCTTTGTTTTATTTTGTTTTTCCTTGCATTTTTGTGATGGAACAAACATAAGCACCAGGAATTAGGTCATTTGTAGTAATTCTTGGTACGTGTATGTGGTCTCTTTGTGGAGTGGATATTTATATCTGTTTGTGGTGTCACCTTAACTTGTTAGGTTACTGACCAGCTAAATGATCTTTTATTCTGAGGGAAATCAGCATTGGTGTTCAAATAAGGAAAAAAAAAAGTACTGGCTCAGCTAGGATTGTGTGAAGTATCTCAGTCCAGGAGCAGTACTTCTATAGAGCTAGAATAATCTCACTATAAATCTTCAGGTATTTGGAAGAGAGGAAGAAGTTTGGTCCCCAGAGTACTGAGGCAAGTAGAGTTGACAAATACAAACTTTGGTCCTTCTAAATAGTACCAGTAAGCCTCCAAGTAACAGAATATGTGGCCTCTTAATCATGCATTGTTGGCAAATGGAGTTGGAGTAAGGTAAGAAAGTGAACATGGGCCATTTGGTGGGAGGCAGGGATTGAGGATGTTGGTAGTAGGAGTCTTGGGTCTCTACCTAGAAAGGATGAACCTATGGGCAGTAGATACATAGTCACTAGGTAGGCAGCACGGATGTGTAGATTTCACAACTAGAGTTTGGTGTCCCTACTTGAAGAGCAGGAACAGAACAGCATGAAAAACTCAGTCTTCAGGCAGAGAGAAGTGTGGAACAAATTTATGTTATAATATCAAGATTTACTTTTGGCTGTGTTTCACTGGTAGAATATTTGTCTAGATTACTTCTTTAGCACAAAAAAAATATGAATCCTAGGGTACAGAGAAGAAAGAGAAGAAAAATAAGATGTGGAAGTGTAAACCCTGAATCCCAGTACTCAAAAGGATAAGGTAGGGAAAATAAAATGACTCAGAGGACTAAGGTTTTTGACACTATTTCCTGAGATCTCCAGGGCAGGAGGAAAAAAAAAAAACTCCTATAAGTTGTCCTCTGACCTCTATTGAGGACCAATCATATGTCGATCCATGCCTACACATGTAAAATGAATAAATGCTGTTTTAAATAAATGAATCAGAAGAATTTCCATGAGCTTAAAGAAATAGTCTGTGAAATCAAAGTAAACACGGACTCTTATTTTCTCTAAAGAACTCAAAAATAAGATTTTTTTTAAATTACCAATAAATATGCAAATTATGTTATATGATAAAAGATGATGACTGTTATGAGGCAAACAAATATCAGTGATAAACAAGAGTGATGGATAATACACAGCTAGGGGAATAGGTTCTAATAGTTCAAAGAAACACATTTTATTTAAAACACATTTTATTAAGAACATGGCATTTAAGCAATTCCTGTAAGCTGATTGTGTGACTACAGGAATATCTTTAAAAAGATTTTCAGTATTACAATACAAGTGTCCTTGGTATAAGCATAACATATTCTAGGTACTAAAACAATCAATGTACCAGGAAAGGAAAGGAAAAAATAGACAATAGGAAATAAAGTCAGGGCAGGATTAATATGTAATCTTAGGCGATTATAGATACATGTATATTTATTCTTAATGAATTAGAGACCAATTGCAGTATTTTGAGCCAAGGTAAGAAAAATATTTGCAGTATATATTAGTTATATAAAAGAAAAGGCTTTATTATGATCTTTAGTAAATGAATATAGAATGCTTTGTTCATATACATCCCCAAAATTGTTGTTTCTTGACATTTTTTCTCTTCCATGTGTCCCCTAGCTTCTTTCTAAATTATTTTTCTGATTAAATTGAAAATCCACACTTAAAGAAAACATGAGATGTTGATCTTTTTGAGTCCGGTTCATATTTCTTAACTTTGTGACAAAAAGTTGCATTAGTTTTGCCACAACCCATGTATCTACAAATGGAAAAATAGGATAATTATATATTTTAACTATTCTGAATAATGTTGTGATTAAGTTTACTACTTTTTTACTGAAAATTTGAAAAATATCTGCATTAATGTATAAATGTATCTTGTATAACAGAGGATCCTGGATCCTTTGTTGGACACTGGAATGGAAATTAAGAAGGCTTCTTTGCAGAGAGGATTCTAACAATCGTTTTTTATTTTCCTTGCTCAGACATTTCTATTCTGTAAAATTTCATCGTATATTTTTGTTTGTATAAATTTCAAAGTAAACATGATTATAATATGTATTTCTTTAGTAATATTTACAAATCTGGAAGTGTCAAGATGTCACCCATTTTTTAAATTTTATTTATTTTAATTTTTAATTTTTATTAGATATTTTCTTTATTTACATTTCAAATGTTATCCCCTTTTCCAGTTTCCCCTCTGAAAATCCCCTATCCTTTCTACCCTCCCCGTGCCCACCAACCTTCCCAATCCTGCTTCCTGGCACAGGCATCCCCTATACTGGGGCATAGAATATTCACAGGATCAAGATCCTCTCCTCCCATTGATGACCAACTAGGCCATCCTCTGCTATATATGCAGCTAGAGCCACGATTCCCTTCATGCGTTTTATTTGATTGGTGGTTTAGTCCCAGGGATCTATGGGATTACTGGTTAGTTCATATTGATATTCCTCCTAGGGGGCTGCAAACCCCTTCAGCTCCTTGGGTACTTTCTCTAGCTCCTTCAATGGGAACCCTGTGTTACATCTATTGGATGACTGTGAGCATCCACTTCTATATTTGTCAGGCACTGACAGAGCCTCTCCAGAGACAGCTATATCAGGCTCTTGTCAGCAAGCTCTTGTTGGCATCTGCAATAGTATCTGGGTTTGGTGGTTGAATATGGGATGGATCCCCAGATTGGCCAGTTTCTGGATGGTCATTCCGTCAATCTCTACTCTGAAATTTGACTCTGCAACTCATTCCATGGGTATTCTGTTCCCCCTTCTAAGAAGGATCGACTATCTACACTTTGGTCTTCCTTCTTCTTGAGTTTCATGTGTTTTACAAATTATATCTTGGGTATTCAAAATGAGAATCTTCTAAAAGACTTTTTGGTTTTGTTTTTCAGAATATTTTCAGGGAAAAAAACAATATGAGAATCTAGCTTTGAGCCTTGTATTTTTCACTGGGTCTTTGTTAACTATTTATATCAGTTTTATAGCATTATCATGTGAAAATAGTGCTCATAATTGGTTTGGATTTTTCCTCTATGTCTTCATCTGTAATTCCTGTATTTCTTGCTGCCTTTTTAAACTCTTGCCTTCGTTGTCCTCAATTATGTTTTTCCTTTCCATGGCTTCATGCTGTGATGTTGCTGTTTAGGAGTAAGCTTCAACTTGATTTTCCTACTTAACTTTGTAGCTGAACACTTGTGTATTCCTTATTTAGCTCCTCCAATTTGTTATTCTTCATTATTTATCCTGAATTTTTAAAATGCCGAACGAAATTTTCTTGGATAAATCCTACATAATCAGATAGTTCTCTACATTTTAGATGATTATTCTTACCCTTCCCAGAAAAGCTGCTTCTGCACTTCTCAGGTGGTGATGGAAGCACAACTACCTGACTATAACAGAATAGGAGAAATGCTTTAATGATCAAAGTTGAAAGCGTGTACTGGTATTTTGCCCTTGTATCCAGTATCAGGGATGTACAAATGGCTTTCCTCAAATATGCAAAACAAATTTATATACAAGGACAATTACACCAGTAAACCATTATATATATATATATATATATATATATATATATATATATAGTATATATAGTATATATGTCAGCTGAAGTTAGTAGCTGTTAGTTCTTTTCTGCAGGTGATATCTCTTAATTTATTGCTGAGGAAACTTTCTTGTGCTTCCTGTCACCATTTATTGATAAGAACAGATCACTGTTTTAGGAGTTACCATAAGCCACTTCCCCACACTCCTGCTCATTCCAACATCCTTCTGTTCTTTAGGGATTTCTATTACTGAAGCTTTTGCTAGTTAACAGAGAGGTCACCCATGGCAAAATCCAGCAAAGCAGAATCATACAAACTTCAAAAATAATTCTCTTTTCCACCATGTTCACAAAATATCTTGAGTACAGCATCATAATCTCTATCAACTTCAAGCAATCAATAATTTCTAATTGATTGCTAGGTGTTGTGGCCTGCCTGGAGTCCACAACACGAACGGTTCAACTGAGAATGGCAGTTCGAACTGAAAAGAGAGGAATCTAGACGGGGCGGAAGAAACAATGGAGCCAAGACAACAAACATTCTGATCAAGGCTCAATTTTACTATTTTCAGACGCTCAGTTATAAAGGAAGGGGGAGGGAACCCAACTTCCCGCCAAGTAACTCAGGGTCCAGTAGCAGGACGAACACGTGTGTGCCTCCAGGCAGCAAAGGCAGGTTCCAGCAGTAGGCGTGGCAGGACGAATGAGCAGGAAGCTCCACCCTTGAGCAAGCAAGTTCCAGGCTGGGGGAAGGGAGGCCACAGCTAGGGATTTTTTTCAGCCTTCACTGTGATGATGTCCATTCTCCAAGCCTTTTTCATTGCACTAGAAATGATGTTTCCCTGAAGAAGAATGAAGACCAAAGTGTGGACACTTTTCCCCTTCTTAGAATTGGAAAAAATCACCCATGGAAGGAGTTACAGAGACAAAGTTTGGAGCTGAGACAAAAGGATGGACCATCTAGAGACTGCCATATCCAGGGATCCATCCCATAATTAGCCTCCAAACGATGACACCATTGCATACACTAGCAAGATTTTGCTGAAAGGACCCTGATATAGCTGTCTCTTATGAGACTATGCTGGGGCCTAGCAAACACAGAATTGGATGCTCACAGTCAACTATTGGATGGATCACAGGGCCCCCAATGGAGGAGCTAGAGAAAGTATCCAAGGAGCTAAAGAGATCTGCAACCCTGTAGGTGCAACAACATTATGAACTAACCAGTACCCTGGAGCTCTTGACTCTAGCTGCATATGTATCAAAAGATGGCCTAGTCGGCCATCACTAGAAAGAGAGGCCCATTGGACATGCAAACTTTATATGCCCCAGTACAGGGGAACGCCAGGGCCAAAAAATGGGAATGGGTGGGTAGGGAAGTAGGGGGGAGGGTATGGGGGACTTTTGGGATAGCATGGGAAATGTAATTGAGAAAAATACGTAATAAAAAAAATATTTTTAAAAAAAGAAGAAATGATGTTTCCTTTGGTAGAGTTTTGTTTGGTTTGGGTTTGGATTTGGGTTTGTTTTGGTTTGTTTTTTGTTTATATTTCTCTACTGGCAGAAACTATAACAACCTAAGCAGTTGCTTTAGGTTTAGAATGAAATCAACAGCCAATGTAATATCTCTTCTGTTTTCCTGGTTTCCACTCGATTAGAAATTGTGAAAATCTTCTCAAATTCTTTCTTGGTAACCAAACAATCTTGAAGAGTGACAGTGGTGGTACCATCCCTAGCCTTTTCATTTGTGTTATTCACATCTTGGATAAGCTTTGCCCTGATATTTTTATATTTATCCTTTATATCTACTCACTTTGCAGCAGTCACGCCATGTTTTAATGTTTTGGGATTTTCCCAACTATGTTTAATCATCACTGTTTTTAGCTTTTGCTCCATTGTAATTGCTATAGTATTAGCTAAAAGGTGAACATAAAGGCTCTGGCATCTGTATCAACTTTTACAAGTTCAGCTTGGGCTTGAACGGTATGAAGAGCTAGTGCCCAGGATACTAGAATCAGCTCCCAAAGAATTCTGGGAAGTCAAAGAATTGTTGTGGGGAGCAGCAGCAGTGTGTGTGGACCAGGTCATTAGCAGCCTAAGAGAATTCCTGCATAAATTTCATTGTTCCTTTAGTCCTATAGGAATATAAAATATTATTTTAAGCATGTATTTGTTTACAAACAAAGACACATACAAAATTCATGTCACATGAATATGTACAAATTCTTAATTCCATTCTGAAACATTATGCCGTAAACCTATTTGTCACTTCCAAAAATTGGTCTCTCCTTTAATTTATTATTATAATCACTAATATTTACTTTTTTCTTTTGTGATCAGACATGTAAGGTAAGTTATATTTCAGCTAGGTTCTAAGTATATGTTGTAATGCTTGTGACTATAGTTGTACCAAACATCATTGGATCCTATTGACATTGTGTTTCTAAAAATATGAACAATTTGAATACTATGTCCCTACAATTTGAATACCAAGTCCCTTGTTTATACCCCTTTACCATTTGATAAATTGCATTGTACACTCTGATTCTATGAAATTGTTCATGTTAGGTTGCCGAAGACATGGGTATAATGAACTATGTTTAAAATGGACAGAAAAATCTTCACCTGATCCTATCTGAGGCACCTTTATCTTGTATTTCTCACGCTACAGAATGGTTCTAAAGGAAAGTTTCAAGGATGTTCCCTGCAAGTCTCTCTGCCTCCTATAGTTTGGATCTGATACTCTTCTACTCATCTGTATATTCAGTGAGCTTTACTGTGATTTAGGCTGCTGTAGACAACCTGCCACAAGGAATAAATGTAAAATTTCTGCTGTATCCATGTATAGACTTTTATATGGATTATGTAGAGTATAAGAGATAAGGGGTAGATTCATTGTAGAGTGCTCTTGATAGTAATTTACCAAGCAAAGCCACCCAAGTCTGGATGTTCCTGAAACTCTATTAGAGTTACTAATATACAAGCAACAGCTGAAAATACAGAGAAAGCAATTCCAACATATAAAAACTTTCATACTAGAATTACTAATCAAAACCGTTGTGTTAATGCTCCATGGAACCTTGAAGACCCAACTCTACCCAGAAAACGTTCAAAGAGTAGATCATAAAGATCTACCTAAAATTCACCCTAATATTTAATAGTGTTAGAAGTTTAGAATATAATAGTGATGAAGTTTAAAACTTTTTTCTAAGACCTACTATCCTGTCACATTTTCCTATTTTTCTGCTTTGAGTAGGGATATTTATACTATGCTATATCCATCAGTATACTTTGAAAACATAACTTGTTTTATTTTATAGGTATCAATTTTTTTACAATACATTGAATTTTACCCATATTTGAGTAAAATAAATTATATTTAGGTGAAAGTCTGAAGTTCAGACTTTTGAGGTGATGTTAAAAGGAGTTAATATTTGGAGACTTTCAAGAAGATGTGAACATATATTATCTATGAGAAAAACATATACTTTGGGGAGCAAAGTGATGATGTGGTAGTTGTATATTGAGAAGAATAAAGTATTTGATCAAAGAGGAAAGTAAATAAGAGAAAATGTGGGAAGGGTCTGATTAAAGTATATATATATCAACTTATTAAATAATAAAGTTAATTTTGGAAAAGGAAAATATTACCTCAATGTAATCATAGTATTAGGTGGTATTTTGGATATATTATACATGACTTAACTACTTTTATAAAATATGACTGAAGTATTCATCTTTAAAACAGAGCAAGCCATTACCTTGTATCACTTTTCTTAAACTGCCTGTCCTTTGGGAATGTTGAGTGATAAATGCATGTTGTTTCTATATTAACCAGTGTGTGATATTTTGGATTTAGTGGACTAAGATATAGATATATTTCAGAACATAGATCATTGTTTTTCAAATTTGCATAGTATCTCTTGTTTTTATATCTGAAATTGCCTAAAACCAAATTTTCTGATTTTTGGATTACTGACTTTTAATCTTATTATCTCTGTTACTGGTACTAAATGATCCTTTTCTTAATTTAGTTTAAAGAAAGCAGACCTCTATATTTTGAATAATGTTTCAGTTTTAATAATGATTTGAAACATAATGTATATTAGAAGGAACATGAATTAGAACTCTGATAACAAATAAAAAGCTTGTTTTATCTGTCTTGAACTTCTCTCAGCTGTCTGTACCTCTGATATCCATTCATATGAATTCTATTGCAAAGATCTTCAAATTGCTCAATAAATATAGGTACTCCTTTAAATTTCCTTGAATTTTCATATTTGGTCTTCTGAATTAGAAACAAATGCCCATGGTATGCCAAGACATACAGGATATGCTTAATTTTAAAATTATTTGTATTTTCATTTTTACTTCTTTTGTTATTTGTTTTTTCACAGTTGTATATGAGAACAATTTATGTAAATATATACATTGAAATTATATTACAATAATTTTATAATCATTAACCTAATACCCAAAATGCTAGAGTCTTACATATCGTAAACACAATCATCAAACTGCCATAATATTGTCCATGGCTGGTTCTCAAAAAGCCAGATTTTATTCAGATACCACTAGCATTTCAACTCATGTTCTTTTTTGTTCTAAGGTCCTTTCAGAATACTGTACCACATTTAGTTCTTTGTTTTCCTTAGTTTAGTGTGATGTGTGTTAGTTTCTTAGTTCTTTTCTTTCCTTACTTTTTTTTCAGAGTTTTGAGCCTTTTGAAGAATACCGATTAGATATTTTGTGAAATGACCCCATATTGAATTCATATGATGTTTTATCATGACCATGCTCATATTTCAAGAATTTGGGATAAATGAAAAGAAGTAAAATGTTTCTTTCTCAGCATAGGGTATCAAGATGTACATGTTGGCATCAATATTAATGTATTTACAGGCTAAATATTTTCATGTTCAAGTACTAGGATCAGATAATTTAGCATAACGTCTATGTTGATGTATTTACATATCTGATCACATTTAAATAACTAAATTCCATTGATATATCAGGATTTACTCCAATAAGATTCATATAGCATGTTTCTCTGATAGTTAGACACCCTCAGGTGTCTCATCATCAACATATTCTTAAACATTTATAGCCAGTATATTATAAACATTATTGAAGTAATTTTCAAATCACTAATATATATATATTATGTGAAATCACCTTACTAACAATTCTACACTACTTACATGATATTTTCATCATTAGGTTTAAGATATCCTATTAAAACACTGTGGTCCTTAGAATACTCAGGGATAAATGGGATTTCTCCATCTAGTCCTTCCCAGTTCTGACTCAGGGACCACATGGAGGAGGAGGCAGAAAGAGCTTAAGAGCTAAATTGGCTAGAGGATGCCAAAAACCAAGATCCTCTAAATCGACATGATAGAGATACATATGATCTCACTTGAATAATTCCTCCTATATGTTTAAGTTTTTTAAGACTTTTCTGGTTGTTGCATATCTTGCAATGATTTTTGTGTCAACTGTGGTGATCATATGATATTGCTTAACTTCTTAATAAATATAAAAAATGACAATTATTTATTTTGAATACTGTACACATTAACAAGTCAAGATGAACTTGTTTTATATTTTCATGTTATAATTAATTTCCTGATATTTCTGATGATAATTTCTTTCATTTATTTTAGTGATCTAAGTTAGTTCTCTAATTAAAAAAATAAAGTTCTAATAAAATTAATGATCACACTTGTTCAAACTTGTAGATGATGAATATTATAGTTTCAATGTGATGTGAATTCCACAATCTCATGTGTTTAAAAATATGATACCCACCTGTGGCTGATGCTTTGGAAACTTTGTGGACATTTGAGGTAGATGGTATGTGTAGTATATTTGAGATGCAGCTTAAGTGTTCTGTCTGATCCTGTTCTTGCCCAAGCTCTCTGTTTCCACTTATGACGCAAACACTGGCAGCATTAAGAATAAAAACAAAAACACAGCAATACAAGAAGATTTCAACCTTTATTAAAAATGTATGGAAAAACTAAGAAAAATAGCAACAAAAAATAGTGAACTTTTCTCCATTCTGAATGAAAGAACTTATATTGAATTCAATATTTCATCAGGTACTTTCAGAACATTCTTTAGAATATACCACATGTAAATTTCCAAAATAGTTACTAATAGATTCATTAAATATAATAATTTTAGTAATTACAAGTTGCATTAGTTTTAATAAGTTAATACTTTTAATAGTATATTGAATAAAGTCATTCCAATTATTATCAGTACATATTTATGTAAAATTGGAATTCAGTAGCAGAACCTGTTTAACTGAAACTTAAGAAAATAGTAACAGAAAAAATGAGAAATTAGAAAATGTAAATGTACAAACTTTTAATAATTCAATGGAAGAAAAATTTAAAAGTACTTTTGGAATATTCTGAGAAAAATAAAAACAAAACAGAAAAATTTACCAAGTGGATTAAAAAAAAATGTTGTCTTGTGGTGACAGTTTTCTCAAAAAGATATGTATCTGATATATGTTAGCTATACACAAAGAAGAACGAGATCAACTAAGTCAACACTATCAGAAATGGGAAGATAATAAATATTACAAATGAAGATAAATAAATAAATAAAATAGAAAGCAAATAGCAAAAGAAAATAAAAAATAGAAAATATTTTGAAAGAAAACTCAAATTGAATATTTTAAAGGACAATATAAAGTCATGAATGCAAAACAAGACATTACTGATGCCAGAGGAGGGAAAAATTGCCATTTAAAGAGAAAGTTGGCCAATCCTGGGAGTTCACTTTTATAATCCCAACTTTCAGGTGACTGAGGCAGGAAATGAATTCATGGCCACCCTCATTAATATAATGAATTCATTATATTAATGAATTAATAATATAATTATTATATTATCAATATATTATTAATTAATATAATCATTAATTATATTAATTAATATAATGAATTAATATAATGAATTCTAGTCATACCTTACTACAAAGTAGCACACTATCTCAAAAACAAAATTAAAAAAAAAAACCCTGAAAATTATGAACCTTTACATGTTGGGAAATCAAATAAGCTAGAATAAATTAAGGAATTCCTAAAGTATACAATGTATAAAGACAGAATCATAAAGAAACAATTGTTTCCCATTCTCTGTTCTTCTTCCCAAGAGTTTGGGCCTAGATACATATACAAGGAACAACACCAAATAGCCTGAGGTTTTACTTATATACACATATGTTCCCCCACATACATGTGTATATCATATGAATTTGCATGTGTAAAAGCAATTAAACAAGTAATAAATCTTAGGGGTAGGGAGACAAATTGGAGGACATAGGAGCAGTTAGATGGAGAGGCTGCAATGAAAATATTGTAAATATAATTATGTAAAACTAATTATGTATAACATTGTCAAAAACAAAGGTCTTCTGACCATGTCTTCCCTTCCTCTAGTTTTCCCTCACCTAGGTATTAATAGTAAATATATTCTTGTATTATGTAAGGTTCTTCTTTGAAAACCAAATGTTACAAATACTGAAGCTGATTAGATCTGTCTTGATATTCCTGCACTCAGTTCTTGGAGCTGAATTCATTATCCACCTGATGAATGTGCTAATGAAAAATTTTTAAATTAATTAATTAAAAGGAAAAGAAACAAAATCTGAAGAAACAAATATTGAGTAATAGATTTAATCCATGATGAAACTTTAAGGTAAGAACCTCAAGACCAGAATAAGGTGATTTCATTATTACCTTTATTGCATGTCTGATACAGAAAACTCGTGTAAGAACAATCGATTGTCAGTGAGAAGAGAAATGAACTGATACAGAAAAAAATCTTTCTATAATATGCCACTTTGTAAAATCCAAAGAGATATATCTAATAATGATGGGATTAGAAATTGTTGGAGGGGGTACCGGGAGGTGGGGCCTATGGCTAGAATGTGAATAAAAAGTAATAAAAAGAGAAAAAAACATTAGTTGTTTCTGTTGTATTAACTTTGTGTGTGTGTTGTGGTTGTGTGTGCATGTGTGTGTTGAGGTGCTGGAAAGAGGTTTATTCTTTGCTACATAAAATTAGAATGATACAACTAATATATAATTTCACAAAATATCTTGAGTAAGAGAAAGTTATAAATAGATGTTATACAGATTCTTAAGGCAAATTAATGATGTTTTGGCAAAAGAGTCATTCAATAGCATTATGCATTCAGTGATTTCGACTCCACTAGGATACAAAGATTAGGTTGTAGAGAGAGAGATTTACAGATCACAAAGATCAAGTGACCATAGGTGTGTGGGTTCATTTCTGGGTCTTCAATTCTATTCCATTGGTCTACTTGTCTGTCACTATACCAGTACCATGCCGTTTTTAGCACAATTGCTCTGTAGTAAAGCTTTAAGTCAGGCATGGTGATTCCACCTGAGGTACTTTTATCCTTGAGAAGAGTTTTTGCTACACTAGGTTTTTTGTTATTCCAGATGAATTTGCAGATTGACCTATCTAATTCGTAGAAGAATTGAGTTGGAATTTTGATGGGGATTGAATTGAATCTGTAGATTGCTTTTGGCAAGATAGCCATTTTTACAATGTTGATCCTACCAATCCATGAGCATGGGAGATCTTTCCATCTTCTGAGATCTTCTTTAATTTATTTCTTCAGAGACTAGAAATTCTTATCATACAGATCTTTCACTTCCTTAGTTAGAGTCACGCCAAGGTATTTTATATTATTTGTGACTATTGAGAAGGGTGTTGTTTCCCAAAATTCTTTCTCAGCCTGTTTATTCTTTGTGTAGAGAAAGGACATTGACTTGTTTGAGTTAATTTTATATCCAGCTAATTCACCGAAGCTGTTTATCAGGTTTAGGAGTTCTCTGGTGGAATTTTTAGGATCATTTATATATACTATCATATCATCTGCAAAAAGTGATATTTTGACTTCTTTTCCAAATTGTTACCCCTTGATCTCCTTTTATTGTCGAATTGCTCTGGCTAGGACTTCAAGTACAATGTTGAATACATAGGGAGAAAGTGGGCAGCCTTGTCTAGTCCCTGATTTAGTGAAATTGCTTCCAGCTTCTAACCATTTACTTTGATGTTAGCTACTGGTTTGCTGTAGATTGCTTTTATCGTGTTTAGGTATGGGCCTTGAATTCCTGATCTTTCCAAGACTTTTATCATGAATGGGTGTTGGATTTTGTCAAATGCTTTCTCCGCGACTAAGGAGATGATCATGAGTTTTTTGTCATTGAGTTTGTTTATATAATGGATTATGTTGATGGATTTCCATATATTAAACCATCCCTGCATCCCTGGAATAAAACCTACTTGGTCAGGATGGATGATTGTTTTAATGTGTTCTTGCATTCTGTTAGCAAGAATTTTATTGAGTATTTTTGAATCGATATGCATAAGGGAAATTGGTCTGAAGTTCTCTATCTTTGTTGGATCTTTCTGTGGTTTAGGTATCAGAGTAATTGTGGCTTCATAGAATGGGTTGGGTAGAGTACCTTCTATTTCTATTTTGTGGAATAGTTTGTACAGAACTGGAATTGGATGTTCTTTGAAGGTCTGATGGAACTCTGCACTAAACTTATCTGGTCCTGGGCTTTTTTTGGTTGGGAGACTATTAATGACTGCTTCTATTTCTTTAGGGGATATTGGACTGTTTAGAATGTTAACCTGATCCTGATTTAACTTTGGTACCTGGTATCTGTCTAGAAATTTGTCCATTTCATCCAGGTTTTCCAGTTTTGTTGAGTATAGCCTTTTGCAGAAGAAACTAATGGTGTTTTGGATTTCTTCAGGATCTGTGGTTATGTCTCCCTTTTCCTTTCAGATTTTGTTAATTAGGATGCTGTCCCTGTGCCCTCTAGTGAGTCTGGCTAAGGGTTTATCTATCTTGTTGATTTTCTCAAAGAACTAGCTCCTCTTTTGTTGGATTCTTTGAATACATCTAGTTTCCACTTGGTTGGTTTTGCCACTGAGTTTGATCATTTCCTGCCATCTACTCCTCTTTGGTGAATTTGCTTCCTTTTTTTCTAGAGCTTTTAGGTGTGTTGTCAAGCTGCTAGTGAGTGCTCTCTCTAGTTTCTTTTTGGAGGAACTCAGAGCTATGAGGTTCCCTCTTAGAAATGCTTTCATTGTGTCCCATAATTTTGTGTATGTTGTGGCTTCATTTTCATTGAACTCTAAAAAGTCCTTAATTTCTTTCTTTATTCCTTCCTTGACCAAGGTATCATTGAGTAGAGTGTTGTTGATGATCCACATGAATGTTGGCTTTCCATTACTTATATTGTTATTGAATATCAGCCTTAGTCCATGGTGATCTGATAGGATGCATGGGACAATTTCAATTTTTTTGTATCTGTTGAGGCCTGTTTTGTGACAAATTATATGGTCAATTTTGGAGAAGGTACCATGAGGTGTTGAGAAGAAGGTATATTCTTTTGTTTTAGGATAAAATGTTCTGTAGATATCAGTTAAATCCATTTGTTTCATAACTTCTGTTAGTTTCACTGTGTCCCTGTTTAGTTTCTGTTTCCACGATCTGTCCATTAATGAAAGTGGTGTGTTTAAGTCTCCCACTATTATTGTGTGAGGTGCAATATGTGCTTTGAGCTTTACTAAAGTTTCTTTAAAGAATGTGGCTGCCCTTGTATTTGGAGCATATATATTCAGAATTGGGAGTTCCTCTTGGAGAATTTTACCTTTGATGAGTATGAAGTGTCCCTCTTTTTCTTTTTTGATAACTTTGGGTTGGAAGTCAATTTTATTCAATATTAGAATGGCTTCTCCAGTTTGTTTCTTCAGATCATTTGCTTGGAAATTTGTTTCCCAGCCTTTCACTCTGAGGTAGTGTCTGTCTTTTTCCCTGAGATGGGTTTCCTGTAAGCAGTAGAATATTTGGTCCTGTTTGTGTAGCCAGTCTGTTAGTCTATGTCTTTTTATTGGGGAATTGAGTCCATTGATACTAAGAGATATTAAGGAAAAGTAATTGTTGCTTCCTATTATTTTTGTTGTTAGAGTTGGCATTCTGTTCTTGTGGCTGTCTTCTTTTTGGTTTGTTGAGGGATAACTTTCTTGCTTTTTCTAGGGCATGGTTTCTGTCCTCTTACTGTTTTTTTTTTTTTTCTTTTTTGTTATTATCCTTTGAAGGGCCGGATTTGTTGAAAGATAATGTGTGAATTTGATTTTGTCATGGAATTCTTTGATTTCTACATCTATGGTAATTGAAAGTTTGGCTGGGTATAGTAGCCTGGGCTGGCATTTGTGTTCTCTTAGTGTCTCTATAACATCTGTCCAGGATCTTCTGGCTTTCATAGTCTCTGGTGAAAAGTCTGATGTAATTCTGATAGGCCTGCCTTTATATGTTACTTGACCTTTCTCCCTTACTGCTTTTAATATTCTATCTTTATTTAGTGCATTTGTTGTTCTAATTATTATGTTTTGGAAGGAACTTCTTTTCTGGTCCAGTCTCTTTGGAATTCTGTAGGCTTCTTGTATGTTCATGGTCATCTCTTTCTTTAGGTTTGGGAAGTTTTCTTCTATAATTTTTTTGAAGATATTTGCTGGCCCTTTAAGTTGAAAATCTTCATTCTCATCTACTCCTATTATCTGTAGGTTTGGTCTTCTCATTGTGTCCTGGATTTCCAGCATGTTTTGAGTTAGGATCTTTTTGCATTTTGTATTTTCTTTGATTGTTGTGCCGATGTTCTCTATGGAGTCTTCTGCATCTGAGATTCTCTCTTCCATCTCTTGTATTCTGTTGCTGATGCTCCCATCTATGGTTTCAGATTTCTTTCCTAGGGTTTCTATCTCCAGCATTGCCTCACTTTGGGTTTTCTTTATTGTGTCTACTTCCCTTTTTCAGTCTTCGATGGTTTTATTCAATTCCATCACCTGTTTTGTCATGTTTTCCTGCAATTCTTTAAGGGATTTCTTTGCTTCCTCTTTAAGATCTTCTACCTGTTTAGCAGTGTTCTCCTGTATTTCTTTAAGTGAGTTATTAAAATCCTTCTTGATGTCCTCTACCATCATCAGGAGATATGCTTTTAAATCAGGGAGTATCTTTTTGGTTTGTTGGGGTGCCTAGGACTGGGTGGGTTTGGAGTGCTGTGTTCTGATGATGGTGAGTGCTCTTGGTTTCTGTTAGTAAGATTCTTACGTTCGCCTTTTGCCATCTGTTAATCTCTGGAGTTAGTTGTTATAGTTGTCTCTGGTTAGAGCTTGTTCCTCAGGTGATTATGTTAGCTTCTATCAGCAGACCTGGGAGACTAGCTCTCTCCTGAGTTTCAGTGTTCAGAGTACTCTCTGCAGGCAAGCTCTCCTCTTGCAGGGAAGGTCCCCAGATATCTGGTGTTGGAACCTGCCTCCTGGCAGAAGTTGTAATCCACTCACCATAGGTCTTAAGATCCCGTGGAGGGTCCTGTGGGTACCTTGTGGGTTTCCACACACTCTGCTCCCAAGGTACCCTGGAACTGCCATGGACTGGATGGGACTTGTGACCCTGATCAGGCCGGATTTTATGCTTTCCTAATTAATGCAGTCTCAGGTTCAATGCAATTGGATTGGAGCAGATGCTGTATTCTACTCACCAGAGGTCTTAAGATTCCATGGAGTGTCCTGTGGGGACCTTGCGGGTGTCTGCAGACTCATGCCCAAGTTATCCTGGTGCTGGCGTGGACTGGAAGGAGGCATTTCTTTTAAGGTAATAAGGTACTGTTTGGTTAAAAACGGTTCTAGATAAGGTAGTATATATGATTTGAGAAACACATGGTTGTCATCTAATATTTTAACTAAAATGATCCATAGTTGAAATGGCCTTTATCTCTTGATTATGCTTCCCTCTGCTCAGCTCGCACTCGCCTCTACTTTCAAACTAGCACATAGCTCAGGAAACTCTGACACCCAAATTCCTTATTTATTTTCCTACCAGACTTAACTCAATTAAGGAAATCCCTCACAAACATGCCCACAGTCAATCTAAACTAGATAGTTCTTCCTTAAAACAATCTTCCCTATTGAGTCAATTAGACAATGGAGACTAATCTCCATACTATTACTAATAAATTATAAATCAAAAATACGTGTATTCTGGACAACAAATTTATGGAAGGATGTGACCTCCATCTCAGATCCTTTTAATTTAAAGGATGATTTTTAAGATATGGCAATGAGGTCCTCATTGCTTAGATATCTTGCAAAATATTGTGTACTTTGTAACAAATTTTCTGAGGAAGAAAAGAAATTAGCACATATTAATGGCAAAACTAACATCATATATTACCCACCCATTCCCTTTTTTTTTAGCCCTGGAATTCCCCAGTACTGGGGCATATAAAGTTTGCAAATCCAATGGGCCTCTCTTTCCAGTGATGGCCGACCAGGCCATCTTTTGATACATATACAACTAAATTCAAGAGCTCCGGGGTACTGGTTAGTTCATAATGTTGCACCTTCAGGGTTGCAGATCTCTTTAGCTGCTTGGATACTTTCTCTAGCTCCTCCATTGGGGGCCCTGTGATCCATCCAATAGCTGACTGTGAGCATCCACTTATGTGTTTGCAAGGCCCTGGCCTAGTCTCCCAAGAGACAGCTATATAAGGGTCCTTGCAGCAAATGCTTGCTAGTGTATGCAATACTGTCAGTTTTTGGAGGCTAATTATGGGATGGATCCCTAGATATGGCAGTCTCTAGATGGTCCATCCTTTTCTCCCATCTCCAAACTTTGTCTCTGTAATCCTTTCATGGGTGATTGTTTCCAATTCTAAGAAGGGGCAAAGTGTCCACACTTTGGTCTTTGTTCTTCTTCAGTTTCATGTGTTTTGCAAATTGTATCTTATATCTTGGGTATCCTAAGATTCTGGGCTAATATGCACTTATCAGTGAGTTCATATCATTTGAGTTCTTTTGAGATTGTGTTACCTCACTCAGTATAATGGCCTCGAGGTCAAACCATTTGCCTAGGAATTTCATAAATTCATATTTTTAATAGCTGAGTAGTACTCCATTGTGTAAATGTACCACATTTTTTGTATCCTCTGTTTAGGGGCATCTGGGTTCTTTCTAGCTTCTGGCTATTATAAATAAGGCTGCTATGGACATAGTGGAGCATGTGTCCTACTTACTGGTTGGGACATCTTCTGGATATATGCCCAGGAGAGGTATTGTGGGATCCTCCGGTAGTATTATGTCCAATTTTCTGAGGAACTGTCAGACTGATTTCCAGAGTGGTTGTACAATCTTGCAATCCCACCAACAATGGAGGAGTGTTCCTCTTTCCCCACATCCTCGCCAGCATCTGCTGTCACCTGAATTTTTGATCGTAGACATTCTCACTGGTGTGAGGTGGAATCTCAGGGTTGTTTTGATTTGCATTTCCCTGATGATTAGGGATGTTGAACATTTTTTCAGGTACTTCTCAGCCATTCGGTATTCCTTAGGTGAGAATTCTTTGTTTAGCTCTGAGCCCCATTTTTTAATGGGGTTATTTGATTTTCTGGATTACACCCTCTTGAGTTATATATATATATATATATATATATTATTATATATTATTATATATCTGATTTAAGATAGGTAAAGATCCTATCTGATTTAAGATAGGTAAAGATCCTTTCCCAATCTGTTGGTGGCCTTTTTGTCTTATTGACAGTGTCTTTTGCCTTGAAGAAGCTTTGCAATTTCATGAGGTCCCATTTGTCAATTCTTGATCTTACAGCACAAGCCATTGCTGTTCTATTCAGGAATTTGTTTTTGTCGTGGAGTACTTTGGTATCCCCATCTATGGTAATTGAGAGTTTGGCTGGGTATAGTAGCCTGGGCTGGCATTTGTGTTCTGTTAATGTCTGTATAACATCTGTCCAGGCTCTTCTGGCTTTCATAGTCTCTGGTGAAAAGTCTGATGTAATTCTGACAGGCCTGCCTTTATATGTTACTTGACCTTTCTCCCTTACTGCTTTTAATATTCTATCTTTATTTAGTGCATTTGTTGTTCTGATTATTATGTGTCAGGAGGAATTTCTTTTCTGGTCCAGTCTATTTGGAGTTCTGTAGGCTTCTTCTATGATCATGGGCATGTCTTTCTTTAGGTTTGGGATGTTTTCTTCCATAATTTTGCTGAAGACTTTTGCTGGCCCTTTAAGTTGAAAATCTTCATTCTCATAAACTCCTATTATCCATAGGTTTGGTCTTCTCATTGTGTCCTGTATTTCCTGGATGTTTTGAGTTAGGATCCTTTTGCGTTTTGCATTTTCTTTGATTATTGTGCCAATGTTCTCTATGGAATCTTCTGTACCTGAGATTCTCCCTTCCATCTCTTGTATTCCGTTGCTGATACTCGCATCTAAGGTTCCAGTTTTCTTTCCTAGGGTTTGTATCTCCAGCTTTTCCTAACTTTGGGTTTTCTTTATTGTGCTACATCCCTTTTTAGGTCTAGTATGGTTTTGTTCATTTCCATCACCTGTTTGTATGTTTTTTCCTGTTTTTCTTTAAGGACTTCTACCTGTTTGGTTGTGTTTTCCTGTTTTTCTTTAAGGACTTGTAACTCTTTAGCAGTTTTCTCCTGTATTTCTTTAAGTGAGTTATTAAAGTCCTTCTTGATGTCCTCTACCATCATCATGAGATATGCTTTTAAATCCGGCTCTAACTTTCGGGTGTGTTGGGATGCCCAGGACTAGGTGGAGTGGGAGTGCTGCATTCTGATGATGGTGAGTAGTCTGGATTTCTGTTAGTAGGATTCTTATGTTTGCCTTTCACCATCTGTTGTTCTCTGGAGCTAGTTGTTATAGTTGTATCTGGTTAGAGCTTGTTCCTCAGGTGATTATGTTAGCCTCTATCAGCAGACCTGGGAGACTAGCTCTAACCTTAGTTTCAGTGGTCAGAGTCCTCTCTGCAGGCAAGCTCTCCTCTTGCAGGGAAGATGCCCAGATATCTAGTTTTCGAACCTGCCTCCTGGCAGAAGATGTATTTCACTCACCATAGGTCTTAAGATCCCGTAGAGGCTCCTGTGAGGTCCTTGGAGGTGTCCAGAAACTCCGCAACCAAGGAACCCCGCTGCTGGAGTGAACTGGAAGGGAATTGTGTCCCTGATCAGGCTGGGTTATTTCTTTCTTTAATTAATGCAGTCTTAGGTCCCGTGTGATTGGCTTGTAGCAGGCGCTGTGTTCCACTCACCAAGGTCTTAGGATCCCTTGGGGGTTCCTGTGTGGTTCCTTGCGGGTGTCTGGAGACTCCCCGGACCTGGAAACCAGGTGCTGCAGTGGACAGGAAAGGACTTGTGCCCTGATCAGACCGCATTACATATTGATTAAAAGGAGCCATACTCATCCCAGACATGTACCTTTTTCATAAAAGATGTTGTCAATTTATGACTTAACTTGGATATCCAGAACAAAATTATAATATACTCTTTTTTATAAGTTTATCTATAGTAGTTTGGCAATCTTACTTTGTCTAACCAAAGAAAAATGACAATAATACTATCTAGGATATAGATTTATTGGAACAGTCTGTTTAACAAGAGGTAGTGAACATTTCCCTTTGATTCTGAAACTTTCATAATTTTGTTTGACATGGGCCAATGCATCTGAGGCTCTGCAGTGAGTAAGATAAAATATAGCCCAAAATTTCCTTATTATGTCAATCTCAGTGCAATTTGCAGTTATTAGTATCTGTGGATGAGACATTTGAAATCAGGCCAAAGCTAAAAGGTAAAAGCTAGGGGATTTCTATAACAACTTACAGAAAAATTTCTGTTTGTAGTATTTATTCTACAATCAATAGCAAATAGATAGCATTAAGCCTTTTATTGCTTCAACAATGGCTATGAATTATAGCATATAATATGTATCTATACAGACCTTTTTATGTCCTTAACTATCAACCATGTTAAGGTTAAATTTAAAGTTTCTACATTTGCTAAAATTCAAACTCATTACATTGATGCTTCCCTATATTCTTGGTTGAGATTAGGACTCTAATTATACAATATAGTGTGTGCAACAATGGGCTCAGAAGCAAGGTGGGCATTTGGAATGTCTAGTTGGCATATCACAACGTGTAGCCATTTAATTGAAAGGCTCCTCAATGAGATTCACTTTTATTGAAAGACTGAATTACTCTTCATTCAAGACCATTGCACAGACTTATACCAATACTAATTTTAAATAAACCTTCTCATTACAGTTTTCTGTATTTTAATAGGGACATGTCTCAGTTTCATGTAGACTTTATATTCATGATATTCTTTGATAATGTATACTCAGATAATTATGGAATTTGAATCATGCCCCTGAAGACTGGAAGTCAGATTAAGATTACATATTATTTTAGGACTTATCAATTATCAACTATACTATAATACTATTACCTACCCATTTCTTATTGGGATAAATGGGAAGATAAATTTCTACCACAAAATTTTCCATGCTATTCAAGGAAGAAGGGATGGATGATTAATCTTGCTTCATTCTCTAATTGCCTTTAAGAAAATGAAATAATTCCAGGCCTACTTTTCATATACCATGACTAGCTAAATCTTTTTTTTACAAAGCTATCCAAAAATTTAAAAATTACATTAAAAATAACAATGTAAATGCTTTTCTACTACACTTGCTGAATACAATAAAGCAATAGATGATAGATTGCTATATAGCTAGATAGATAGGTAGATAGATAGATGATAGATAGATAGATAGATAGTTAGATAGATAGATTGCATGGGAAAACAGATGCCCTTTAATAAGGTAAACAATGAAGTGACACTTAGTCTTGTCATTTTTGATCTACTACTATAATTGATATATGCGCTCTCATTAATCTGTGAACTAGCAGATCACACATTCCAAATATTATAACTAAATTGTCTATTAGTGTACTGATGCACATGTCCTGTTGGAAAATCTAGGGACATCAATTACTTCAAGCAAATATAGTAAATCAAAATTATGTGTGCCAACAAATGTAAATCATTCAAAATGGAATGTCAAGGACTTTGAAGGTTGACTGCTAATAATTGAGCTAACAACCGACACAACAGACCTATAGTAAATGTCAGTATTCCAGCCATAGTCCAGTACATTTTAACTAGCAAATAATATCACTCTTTACTAACAATATCCAATTTAGGCTGTTATTTGAAATCTGTTTGAAACACAACTATTTGAAGATTGACTAGAAAGGAGAAGATACATATAAAGGATCAGATGCTCTAATAATCTAAACAGTAATATTGTTTATTTCTCATGTAAACAGCACCATTTTTATGCAAAAAGAAATTAGAAAAACTCCAGTTTCTTTGAAAACATTGAGAGTATTATTGGTTGTGGAGAATTGCAGGCTGGTCTCCAATTGAGCTGATGTCTGAAACCCTATGGTCATAATTCACCTACATGACACAGTAGGTGTTCCCTTATGCTCCTGGAACTCTGGCCCCTGCCTAAGGTATCACCTCCCACAGCCCGCACAAGAGAAACATGGTCAGTAGTCACATAAACAATGACCCAAGCTTCTGACTTTCAGGTTAAACTCCTCCCCAATTATCTAGCAACAGTGCAGACCATAAAAGGGGCTGTTAGTCTCCCACCTCGCTCTCTTACTCCTTTGTTCCTTTACCTCTCACTTCTTTCACTTCTCTCTCCTCTTCCCTTTCTCTTTGTCTTCTTCTTTCCTCTCTCTCTCTCTCTCTCTCTCTCTCTCTCTCTCTCTCTCTCTCTCTCTTCCTCCCTCCCTCCCTTCTCTCTTAAACCATAGAGAGGCTCTGCTCCATCAAGATCTCCTATGCACTCTCTGGTCAGTGTTGGGAACTTCTTCCCCTATTCCCTCTGTCCTATAACCTAGCACTACAGGGTATGGCCTCAGGGTCCCCAGTTGAGGGCTGCCCCTTCTCCACCCACCCCCACCCCCCACCGTGTGGGTCAGAGGCTTAGATCTCCACCTGGGGCTGTGTGGAAAGCATCTGACAGTTTCCCTGAATTGGCCTGCCCAAAGCACAGAAACTCTGGCTGAACATGGCATATTTTCCTCCCCCACTTCTCCCTGGGCCTCCCCGATCCCCCCCCTGTATTTTGTTCCCTACAGTTGGTATATGCAAAAGTAGGAGAAATCCAACTTCTTCATATAACTTCCATTCAATTTGATTCTGTTATTTTTAATAAATATGAATAATATTAAAAATACAACCTCAATTATTGCTTCATTGGATTTTTGACTATTTTACGTGTATTTTTTAGGTAGACCTTTTGTATTTAACAAGAAAATTGTATATTTTGAAGTGATTTCAAGATATATGAGTTGCTAATTATCTATTTTTTCCCATAACTTTTCAACAAGGTTAATATTTTATCTTTATATTTAACTATCTAGACTCAATCTGGAAGACTTCATTTGACTTAATATAACATACTAGTAAATATGTAAAGATCTGTGACCTTAACTGTTAGAGACTGAATTTTCAATCCTTTCTTACCAAAAGGTTTATATTTTATTTAGTAAAAGTATGAACTTTCCCATAGAAATTTGAAGGTGACATGTTTCAGAATATGTTATACAAACAAGATATTTGAAGTGCTGAGTATTTAGTCTGATAGAATGTGATAAATAATTAAAGTTGAAGTGAGTTCCCAATACCTCCTCTCCTAAAAAATAAACACATATACTCAGAAAATACAAATATTCAAAACTTATTAAACTATTACCTTCCTAATTTTCCATGTAACTATGCTAGCTGAAAGTATAGGGCATTTTCCTAATTTCTAATTATTTATTAAAATCAGTATCTGTGTATCAGAATTTAAATTTATTTTAAATTTAAAAATTATATTTATAGCCACCAGAAATTCCCAGATGTCAGTAAGCAAGAGGCTCCCAGGACCCAACGGGGAAGACATTAGCTGAAATATCTAACAAAGGGAGGGAGAACCTGTTCAGACCATATCCATAAGTTAGGCAAGGCCCCTGGTTGAGGGATGGGGCCCCCCACTTAACTCCAATTTTGTAACCCAGAATTACTCCTGTCTAATATATATGTCTAATATAATATATATATATATATGTATATATATATATATATATATATATATATATATATATATATATATATTTCCACACAGCCCCAGGTGGAGATCTAAGCCTCTGACCCACACGGTGGGGGGTAGGGGTGGGTGGAGAAGGGGCAGCCCTCAACTGGGGACCCTGAGGCCATACCCTGTAGTGCTAGGTTATAGGACAGAGGGAATAGGGGAAGAAGTTCCCAACACTGACCAGAGAGTGCATAGGAGATCTTGACAATATGTCTAATATAATATATATATATATATATATATATATATATATATATATATACACACAGTGTAGAGTAGAGACTGAAGGAAAGGTCATCCAGAGACTGCCACTCCTGGGGATCCATCCCATATACAGACACCAAACTCAGACACTATTATGGATGCCAAGAATTGCTTGCTGACAAGAGCCTGATATAGCTATCTCCAGAGAGGATCTGCCCAAGCCCGAAAAATACAGTTTCAGATGCTCACAATCATCCATTGGACTGAGCATGGGGTCTCAAATGGAGGAGTTAGAGAAAGGATCCAAGGAGCTGAAGAGATTTACAGTCCCATAGGAAGAACAATATGAACCAACCAGACCTGCCAGAGCTCCCATTGACTAAACACTAATGAAAAAGTACACATGGAGTGACCCATGTCTCCAGCTGCATATTTAGTAGAGGGTGGCCTTATCTGGCATCAAAGGGAGGAGAGGCCCTTTGGTCCTTTGAAGTTTCAGTACCCCAGTGTAGGGGAATTCCAGGGTAGTGAGGTGTGAGTGGGTGAGTAGGTGGGGAAACATTCATAGAAGCAGGGGGAGGAAGGATGGGATAGAGGGTTTCTGGCAGGGGATCGGATCAGGGGTAACAGATAAGGGCTAAAATTTGAAATATAAATAAAAAATATTCAATAAAATAAAAAAATATATTTGCATTAATTTATTTTAATATATTATAAAGACACTACAATACATGCACATGTGTTTTATGGCAGTTTCCTACAAATTCTAAATTGAACATTCCATCCAGTAGTGAGTCAAGAAGGTCATGAGCCTCAATATGTAAAGGAATTATCACATGTCTGTGAGGTCATTGGAAGACCCACAAAACAATCTGCTCTAGTACCTGAGAGGATAATTAGCAGGAGTTGATTTATCTCCTTTTATAGTGGGTTCTTGGCTCAAACACATCTCACCCGTTTCTAACTATTTCTCTTTGCATTCATTTCTTTTATTCTTCCATTTATCTTATGTGATTTAGATTGTCTATTTTAAGAAAATTTTTATATTAAACTACTTAACTACTTAATGTGGTTTAACACCTAAATTCATCTAGAGATTTTAAGAATTTACAAGAAAACACTGTTCTACTGTGGACTGAAACTCCAGAATTTTCAATGGTAATGTGACAGAAGTCAGTTGAAGTTTGAAAGAAGACTAAGCCTTTACCTTAGATATGAGTTAAAATTAATTAGGTTGCATACTTAAAGTTGGAACTAAATCTTGTCTTTCCTGTTTAATATGATACATAGCAATCATGTGTTGATAGTACTTGAACTATAATTACTAAATTATAGTTATATGATGTAATTCTACACCAAATTTGACTATTTGAAGTTGTAAGAAAATTGGCAACATAAATCTCTTGCCATGGCTTAAGATCCTCACTGAAGCCACATTTTTGGCTCTATGATCCAGAGTAATATATATTGCTTTTTCTTGAATTTATTCTTTGGTAACTTGTATTGATATATATTACATTATATATATATATTATATATATATATATAATAAAATTATTTGAGTATGCATGTGTATTTTTATGTGTATGTCTCTTCATAATTTGGAATAAAAGATTCCCTGTGTGTTTTAATTTTAGGCATTTGAATTAAAAATACTAAAAAGTTCTTCTAAAGTGTTATTTATTTATTTTTTACATGAAATACTTTATAAAGAATTTAAAGAAATAAAATGTAAATAATTTATTTCTTAAATTATGTATTTTGAATTTCAAAATATTGAAAAATTATTCTAAAGAAGTTATTCATTTATCAGTAGTGATAATGTAAGAAAATATGAGGCAAATAACTAAAAGGCAAATAATTTATTTAATAAACCATGAAGATAGTGGTGGGAGTTTAGTGGTTTATTTGAATTGATGAGTCCAATACACAATTAAAGCTAATTAAGTTCATTTATTGTTTAATACTTCATTGGCATTAAAATAGCTGTTATTTTTTTCATATCTTAGGAAAAATATATCCATGTTAGTGCATTTGGAATATTAATGGTAGGAAAATAAAGGGATGTATTATTTTTATATGAAATTATGGCTCATGCCATGGGATATTTAGTTCAAATTAGCAAATAGTGTTAGGAATTATGAGTACCTTGAAACCTCTTCTATTAGATGACACGTGACCTAGTGCATTATATTTTTATCATAATCTAATTTTCAAATCAATGATGTATATTTATCAATCAAAATAAGGAGATAATGTCATATTGCGACTTTGTTTACATATTAACTGAACTCATCCATCTTAAGGAACTTAAATCATACCTTTAATGTATATGAATATGAATATGAGTGTAAAGTATCTAGTAAGCAAGTGAAATAAAAGCATCATTCTTATTGCATATACATTCATTCATTCATTCATTCATGCCAATCCCAGATAATATCCAAAGACATTCTTTTTTTTTTTGATTTTTAATATTTTTATTACATATTTTCCTCAATTACATTTCCAATGCTATCCCAAAAGTCCCCCATAGCGCCCCCCACTTCCCTACCCACCCATTCCCATTCTTTTGGCCCTGGCATTCCCCTATATTGGGGCATATAAAGTTTGCAAGTCCAATGGGCCTCTCTTTCCATTGATGGCCTCTTTTAACTCATCTTAAAATTATGACCTAGGAAAAAGGAAAACTTTTTACCTCATATTTTTATGGCAATGATAAAAATAATAATTGTTTATTATCACATTTTAATATCTATGGTAGAAAAATATTCCATGAATTCTCTGGAAAATGTTCCTTTTTATATAGTAAAGATTTTAAAGAAAATGCTAATTATACTTCAATGAAATAGATGTGTTCTTTTATATTATATTAATTAAATTTGTGTAAGGTTCTCTTCCTCTAGAACTTTTTAATCTAAGCCGATCTGTGGGCTAATGGAAAAATGTATGGCCTGTGAATCCTAATATTCTCTCTGAAATTAAACTAGCCCTGTGATTCTGAGTCACTTAACCTCAATGAACATCATTTGCTTCATCCATAAAATTGAGGGTGATTATTGAACTAGATCGGAGATTCTTAAACTTTATTTTCCAGTTCCTTTTTAATTATTGTGCTTTATTTTCATTGTTATTTAATATGAAAATTCCTCCCTCAAATAAGATCTTTTTAAAGGGTAAATTTTTATTAGCCTTTAGAAAAAAAGAACATGAACATAATTGATCTCTGAGTAAGAAGATATTTTAAAATTATAAAAGATGTGTTTTCATTTAAATTTTAATTACATCTGGAGAAAGTAATCCAAAAAGGGTTTTATTTATACTTTATCAAGGGTGAGTGTACAATGTTAAGAATGTCTCAACTCAATGATCTACATCCTTAAAACTAAAATTCAAATTGCGTTGACAAATTTTAATGCATAATACTTCCCAAGCTCTGATTTGAGAATTCCCCTTCCTCCTTTTACCTTAGAGGTTTCCTCTGTTTCCTACACATTTTAAATATAAGTAGGTCTTCATAAATGAAAAGTGAATATCAATTTATTATCAAGTACACATGGTATTTTTAAAGTATCTGATACTCTGTAATTTACAACATTTCAAAATTAAACTCTTATTTCTTTAATCATTAGCATGCTTTGTGGTGTCTGAAACAGATAAATAAATAAATGATAATAAAGTTGAAGAATTATGTTATAAAAATACAACAATAATATGGATACCTGGAAAACTATAGGAGCATGAGAAACCTCACATAGTGTAACATTTTAACCAGCAGTACAATAACCCGCAAATGTTGACACAAACTAACCTATTGGCCTCTTAGAGATCTGTGTAATGTCACTTTGTTTACCTACCCACAGCAATTAAACCTTTGCATACAGTGAATTGATTGCTTCCCTTCCAATTGTCATTGTTTTTAGCTTTGCTGTACTTCCCTGGAGGAAGGACAGATATTTTGTAGTTCTTCTGTTCTGTTATAAAGCAACATCTATAATTATAAAACCAACTGTCATTATGTTTCATTAGAGCACATAGTTATATTTTATGCATATTATCCAGTGTTGTTATTCAAGATCTATGAATGTTACATGACTTACTGATGCTACATTTTTATTTTAAAATAACTTATTTGGTAATTTTGAAAAGGTTCTTTTTAAAATTTTTAATGGGTAATTTATTATTTATATTTCAAATGTTATCCCTTTCTCAGTTTTCCCTGAGCAAAACCCCTAAACCATCTCCCCTTCCCCTGCTTCTATGAAAGTGATCCTCCACCTACCCACCCAATCGCACCACACTTCCCTGGCTTTCCCCTACATGGGATATCACAAGACCAAGGGCCTGTCCTCCCACTGATGCCAAATAAGGCCATCCTCTGCTACATATGCAGCTTGAGGCATGGGTCCCTCCATGTATACTTTTTGGTTGGTGGTTTAGTCCCTGGGAGTTCTGGGGGAACTGATTAGTTCATATTGTTTTTCCTCCTTTGGGGCTGCAAACCCCTTCAGCTCCTTCAGTTCTTTCTGTTTAGCTCAATGATTGGCTGCTAGCATCCGAATCTGTTTTTGTCAGGCTCTGGCAGAGTTTCTCAGCAGACAGCCACATAAGACTCCAGTCCGCAAGCACTTCTTGGCATCCACAATAGTATTTGCATTTGGTGTCTGTATATAGGCTGGATCCCCAGGTGGGACAGTCATGAGATGCCCTTTCCTTCAATCTCTGCTCCCCAATTTATCCCCATATTTCCTTAAGACAGGAGAAATTCTGATTAAAATTTAGAGATGAGTGGGTGGCTCCATTCCACAACCAGGGACCTTGCCTAAATTATGTATGATATGGTCTCTACAGGTTCTCCCTCCATTTTGTTGAATATTTCAGCTAATGTTATCCCTGCTGAGTTCTAGGAGCCTCTTGCTTTCCTAGCATCTGGGACTTTCTGGTGACTACCTCAGTTTCCCCATCCCCCATTGCTACACATCTCTGTTCAAATTCCTGGTCCTCTCTATATCATCCTCTCTCATCCCAAACCTGATACTGCCCCCCCCCACTTTCCCCACCTACTCCTCTATTACTCCAAAGTCCCTCCCACCCTCTACCTCCTGTGAGTATTTTCTATCCCCTTCTGAGAAAGACCGAAGCATCCACATTTTGGTTTTCCTTTTTCTTGTGGTTCATATGGTCCGTGAATTGTATTATGGGTATTACCAGGTTTCTAATATCCACTTAGCACTGAGTGTGTACCATGTTTGTTCTTTTTTGACTGGGTTACCTAACTCAGAATGATATTTTATAGTTCCATTTGTTAAATAATTCATGAATGGGAGGACAGTCCCTTGTTCCTGTGAAGGTTATGTGCTGCACTATAGGGGATTGCCAGGGCCAGGAAGTGGGAATAGGTGGGTTGGGGAGCAGGGGAGAGAGGAAGGGATAGGGGATTTTCCGAGGGGAAATTAGGAAAGAGGATAGATAACATTTGAAATGTAAATAAAGAAAATATCTAATAAAAAAGAAAAAGAATTTCATGAAGTCATTCTTTATAATAGCTGAGTAGTACTCCATTGTGTAAATGTACCACATTTTCTGTATCCATTCCTCTGTTGAGGGATATCTTGGTTCTTTCCAACTTCTGGCTATTATAAATAAGGCTGCTATGAACATAGTGGAGCATATGTCCTTGTTATATGTGGGGGAATTCTCTAGTTATACTCCCAGGAGTGATAAAGCTAGATCCTCGGGTACTACTGTGTTTGATTTTCTGAGGAACCATCAAAGTGATTTTTTAGAGTGGTTGAACAAGCTTGTAATCCCACCAAAAGTGGAGGAGTGTTCCTCTTTCTCCCCATCTTTGCTAGCATCTGCTGTCACCTGAGTTTTAGATCTTAGCCATTCTGACTGGTGTGAGGTGGCATCTCAGGGTTGTTTTGATTTACATTTGCCTGATGACTAAGGATTTTGAACATTTATTTAGGAGCTTCTCAACCATTTGCTATTCTTCAGTTGAGAATTCTTTCTTTAGCTCTGTACCCCATTTTAATAGGTTTATTTGGTTCTCTGGAACCGAAATTCTTCTTTTTTTTTTTTAAAGATTTATTTATTCATTTTTTACATGTAATACACTGTAGCTGTCTTCAGACGCACCAGAAGAGGGCATCAGATCTCATTACGGGTGTTTGTGAGCCACCATGTGGTTGCTGGGATTTGAACTTCGGACCTTCAGAAGAGCAGTTGGGTGCTCTTACCCACTGAGCCATCTCACCAGCCCCCGAAATTCTTGATACACACACACGTGTGTATCAAGTGTGTGTGTGTGTGTGTTTTTGTGTGTGTGTGATATTACCCTATATAGGATGTAGGATTGGTAAAGATCCTTTCCCAATCTGTTGGTTGCAATTTTGTCCTATTAGAGTGTTCCTTGCTTTACAGAAGCTTTGCAATTTTATGATCTGCCCAGTCTAGGCACATAGCATGTATTCATAGTAATTGTGTTTTCATTGCCAGGACGTATTTGGGTTAGGGATTTACTGAAACAAAATGGCACAGAATATATTGATTTGAATTCAACTAACCTGAGATAAAAATTCCCTGCCCCCCAATCCCTAAATTGGGCTTGAGTAGTGACCTAGGGTTTGAAGGACCTACAAAGAATGGCAGAGAGTCATCTACACCTGAGAGAGCCTTTCTGTGTTTGCTTCTCTTTATCCTTTACTCCCTACCCTGCTTTCCCAACCTCCAAAGTGAGACACAGACAACATGAGTCTTTTTACACTCAGCTTCTCACTGTGAATAAAGAATTGGAAGACAAACGTTCAAAGAGCTCCGGACCAGGTATTCATTGATATAAAAAGAGAAATATAACCTTTTGTTATCTAAAGATGTTTATAAAGATATATTGCTCTAATAAGTCTTACATGACTCAACAGCAATTTGGGGTTTAAATCTTTGTTTGACAAGCTACCTCTTATAAACAAGTATACTATTTAAAGATGGGAAATCTCATCTGTGGTTCGGAACTAGATAGGAAATATTAGTCACTGACTCCAAGCAGAGAGAGCAGTGATAATCACCTGCTATGAACAGGTATTAATTAATAGAACTCTGTGGATCCAGGTAGAGAGTATAACAGATAGATGTTATGATATGTATTAATTAAATAAATGTCTGTAGCTCCTGGTAGAGAGCACAACAGATAGATGATATAACAGGATGGCTGCTCTAGGCAGAGATCTTAACAATTAAACAATTAAAAACTATTCTTCCTATAGGCAGATATTAGTGGAAGCTTGACTTAATTGCTTTAAAGATTGTATAAAGATATATTGCTCTAATAATTCTTACAGAATACTATATTCTTTCTAATGTGGGCTTCATGGGAAATTTGGGTTTAAATCCTGGTTTGACAAGCTGACTCTTATAAGCAGATATAGAAAGGAAAGGGAAAGGAAATGGAAGGGAAGGGGAGGTAAGGAAAGGGAAGGGAAAGGGGAGGGGAAAGGAAAGGAAAGGAAAAAGGAAAGGAAAGGAAAGGAAAGGAAAGGAAAGGAAAGGAAAGGAAAGGAAAGGAAAGGAAAGGAAAGGAAAGGAAAGGAAAGGAAAGGAAAGGAAAGGAAAGGAAAGAAGGGGAAGGGAAGGGAAGGGAAGGGAAGGAAAGGAAAGAAAAGGAAAAGAAAGGAAAAAGGAAAGGAGAAGGAAAGGAAAATAAAAGTGTGAATCAATTGTTTTAAAGATGGTATGATAAAGTCTGCAGGAGACTCATATTCTGTCTAACATGGGCTCCCCAGGAATTTTGGGTTAATATCCTGACTTGACAAATTAGAAAGGCCTAAATAGGCTAAAATGTGTGTGATTTTGAGTCTTGTGGTTTTTTTATTGTACCTCTAGGACAGAGGGCAAGCTACAGGTTTTCCTGGTTACCTGCTGAAGGATATGTTAATTTAGGGAAAAGGTTTCTTTCTTTGTTTTCTTGGAAAAGATGATTAAGGCATTTATACCTTCCAGAGTTATATGGATCAGATTTGGTAGAGGAAGACCACCTGAAGTACTAGATTCCACAGGATCAAACAAAAAAGTTTATCTTGATGATATAAAATTTTGTTTTGAAATTTATATATTACAAAATATACAGCCTTGGTGAATTTCATCTTCACACATGCTGAACTGACTGGCCTATCTGAACTCCTGATGTCGGTATTTTTGTTTGTTTGTTTGTTTTTGTTTTGTTTGTTTGTTTGTTTGTTGTTTGTTGTTTTTTCATCCAGATCCTGTCAGGACACAGACATCAGAGACTAATACAATCATTGGTGTGGTATTCTTAAGGCAAATCAGCTCCCCCATTTCTATACCCTTCCACTTCCCTTCAAAAATATCTCAACACCCATATTCAGCTAGAAGGAGTTGTGAAGAGTCATAGTACCAGTTCCCTAAGCTTTGGGTCTGGGGGTGGTTATTATAGGTTGTATTTGTAACAAAAATTTTGGAGTACAGGGTTTAGACCCAGTTCTTCTATTTCTGGCATTATAAACAGATCTGAGATTTTTAAGCCTGTGAGTTAAGAGCCAAATAGGAAATTCATGGCTCTGAGTTTATTTCTAGGGTGTTTTCAGTTAATTTCATTAGAAATGGCTGAGAATAGTTAAAAGCAGACAGTCTAGATTACTTCACATAGATAGTTGGTTATCAAAAATGTCTGAAGTACAAAGAATGTGATGTTTAATGATTATTTACTCACTTATTGAGACTAGTCTGTTTCTCACAGGTTTTTTTTTTTTTTTTTTTTTTTTTTTTTTTTTTTTTTTTTTTTTTTTTTTGTCTTGGATTCAAAGAAGAAACTGAGCATCTGTGAATTACTCCAGTTGTGGAGAAATAGCCACTAGGCAGGAATTGCCTCATTTAATTTACAGAGATAATACTGTCCAAAGAAAGGACACAATTACAGGTTAGGACAGCTTGATTCTGCTGAGATATAGTAGACTAGTCCTTAATATTCCTGTTTCTCTAAGTCTGTCAGATGACCCTGGCCAGTAGACTGGAGATCAATGCTCTAAGGTTTTGAAGTAAAGAACTATGCAAGTGATCAGTGATCTCTATACATTGGCTAAGTTTTGGAAGCTATGTTAGGCTTCCTACATATTTTCAGTTAATGATAGTCATTCTTGGATTTCTGATGGCATTAAAAAGCTACATAGTCTCCTAGCCAACCTCGGCTTTTTACTTTGAGAGTGACAGATTTGAGAGGATGTTTTTCAGATGGCATACAATCTAAAGCCAGGACATAGTCAGGTGCAGAACTATAATCTTTTAAGTAAGAATAGATGACAGAGGTTCTATTTAATTAACAAAGATGATGGAACTAGGTGTTAGGTCTCTTGTATTTTATAAATTACAAAATCGTAATTGTTATGTTAAATTATATCTAAGATAAAATAATCTTTTAGTTAGACAGAAAAGATATTGTGAAAAGGTCTGGGGCTAATTATATTTTATGTTCATTCTGTTGTCCTGTGAGGGGTTGTGAACAAGTTATGAGTCAGCCACTCAGGTGATTTCCTGTAAACCTGTTTCCCACCTTAATTTGTAAAATAAAGGAGAGATGATTATTGGGCAGATAAAGGGAAGGTGGAATGGAAGGTGGAGAGAGAGAGGATATAGAGGAGGAGGAAGAAAAGCAGAAGAGAAGCACATAGCCTGGAGAAACCTCAAGTTCTAAGGGGTCTCATAGATGTGGAAGATTGTAGTGTAGTGGTAGATCTGTCCAATATAGGTACATAAAATGTATTCATATTGCATATTGTGGGTTTTTTTTTGCCAGGGCATTTTGGGGTTGGAAATTTACCACTATATTACTCACAAATAACTTTTATATAGTGTTATGCTTTATTTCTTATACAGTAATCAATTTACACTTACACATTCTACTGAGGTTCTCAATTTCTTAATATGTTATATTCTTTGATGAATGCTTATTATTTAACTTCTATTGGCAGATAATATCTCTCAAATGGTATTACAAAGGAAGTTAAGAGAAGCAACACCCCTGAAAGCACAGGATATTTGATAAAGCACCTTAACTTTTCTAACAATTTGGATTGTGAAACTTGAATGACACTGTTTGAAAAGCCATAAAGAACTCTCTCATGTGCTTGAAATAGTTGGGTACTTTCATGATTGTGTGCCTCTGATGGGACCCTTGCCATTAAAGTCACTCTCATGGTTGGCTCCTGTGCTGATTTCTCCTTAAAGAACACTTTTATACAGTTTGTGATTATTAGATGTGATCCATTACTGACTGACTCTAGTCACTAGCAAGGGGCTTTTGAGTAAGAACTGAGAGTGCTTTTGTCATTAAGATGTGCCAAGTTTCCTGTGGAGAGTTAAAGAGCTTTAGGATCCCAATGATGAACCAGGGAGTTTCGGATAAGGAACAAGTGAATGCCTATTTTTTTTTCGATTTCCTAAAAATGTAGAAATTAAGGTGACAAATTCTCTTTGTAAATGGTAAAGTAAACACATCAATGCCATTAGACATGGTCTAAACTTCTGTGAAACCTATATTTTCAGGAGAGCTCCTTTTAATTAAGTTGTGAACACCAATTTTAACAGTCTTAGTTCAATCCATAGACTTTAATTAAACTATTGTCAACATTACACTGTTCAACTATAGATAACTCAGAAAAAGTGTAGCATTCTCTAAACTTCACATATAAAAAAAAGAATATATTATTTTATAGAATAAGTTTGTTTTTAATGGACATAATAATATATTAGACATAAATGGTGCGTTAGAATTACAGCATGCATCCAATACCTATAAGGCCTAGGTTTAAACTCAAGCAGCACAAAGCAATGCAATAGAAAATATTGAACTTCTTGAAATTGTATACATCAAAATACAGTTATGGAGAAAAGTTTCACCTTCCTGACGATTTTTTTAAATCTACATTCTATAATAAATTTTTATCTGTTCAAGAAATTTATAATCATTATAAAAATGTAATAAAATTATACAATTTTCCATATCTGTTTTTTTTTCTTTTCACTGCCAACTGCTCAAACTAAATCTGTTTTTCATGTATTCAAAAATTGGTCCTCCTGGTACATTTCATTTGTAGGAATTTTTCTTTTCTCCTTTGGCTTTCTTTTTTTTTTAATTTCTGAAGTTACATTATGAGAAAATTTTAGTGTCTCTATGACTACCATGACATTTCCTGGGCAAATTTTAAATTTTACTTCATGATTATCACAATTAATTTCTTTCTTTTTTTGTTATTTATTTTTCAAATGTATAAGAATTTATAATGAGAGGACTCTCCACGCCGCAGGACCCCTAGCACATCCAGGACCTTAGAATCAGAGTGAGTGGAACCCAACATCAGCTCCAAAGAATCCCAGAGGGTCTTGTGCCAGCAGGAACATGGACAAAGGAACCCTGTCCAACTAGAGGTTGCAATTCATTCAGGTCAGGCCAGCTCTGCCATCTTCCAACTGAACCCTGTAGAGGGTGCCAAGGTCCCCAGAGGAATCTCCCCAGTGCAGGACCCCTAGCACATCCAGGACCTCAGGAACACTGGAGAGCATGTAGGCAGCAGAAGCAACTGAGCTTCTTGGACAGAGTTGCTTCGGGTCTTTATCTTCAGCCAGGAGGCAGAGCTGAGACCCAGATCCCTGGGAACATTTCTTGCCAGAGAGTCCACCTACAGGTACAGCTCTGAACCCAAGACTCAGGAGGTGGATCAGAGCTCCAGACTTCTAGACACCTGCCCTGCAAAAGGAGAGCTTGCCTAAAGAGAGTGCTCTGACCACTGGGAATCAGGTGAGAGTTGGACTCCGAGGAGTCCTGACAGAAGCTAACAGAATCACAGGAGAATCAAGCTTCAGCCAGAGACAGCTAGAATATTAACACCAGAGACTTCCAGATGCCAAAATACAAACGCAAAAATCTTAATAACAGAAACCAAGGTCATCATCAGAACCCAGTACACCCACCACACCAAGTCCTGGATAACCCAACACACCCGAAAAGCAAGAATCACATTTAAAATCATATCTCATGATGGAGGTAGAAGAGTTTAAGAAGTTCATTAACAACTCACTTAAAGAAATAGAGGAGAACACTGCTAAACACATAAAAGTCCTTAAAAAAATCAGGAAAACACTGCTAAACAGGTAGAAGTCATTAAAGAGGAAACACAAAAATCCCTTAAAAAATTATAGGAAAACACAACCAAACAGGGGAAGGAATTGAACAAAAGCATCCAAGATCTAAAAATGGAAGTTGAAACAATAAAGAAATCACAAAGGGAGACAACTCTGGAGATAGAAACCCTAGGAAAGAAATCAGGAAACATAGATGTGAGCATCAGCAATAGAATACAAGAGATGGAAGAGAGAATCTCAGGTGCAGAAGATTCTGTAGGGAACATGGACACAACAATCAAAGAAAATGCAAAATGCAAAAAGATCCTAACTCAAAATATCCAGGAAGTCCAAGGCACAATGAGAAGACCAAACTTACAGATAATAGTAGTAGATGAAAATAAAGATTTTCAAATTAAAGGGCCAGCAAATATCGTCAACAAAATTATAGAAGAAAACATCTCATACCTAAAGAAAGAGATGCCCATGGACATACAAGAAACCTACAGAACTCTAAATAGACTGGACCAGAAAAGAAATTCCTCCCAACACATAATAATCAGAACACCAAATGCACTAAATGAAGACAGAATATTAAATGCAGTAAGGGAAAAAGGCCAAGTAACATATAAAGGGAGACTTATCAGAATTATACCAGACTTCTCACCAGACACTATGAAAGCCAGAAGATCCTGGACAGATGTTAAACAGAACCTAAGAAAACACAATTGCCAGTCCAGGCTACTATACCCAGGAAAACTCAATTACCATAGATGGATAAACCGAGGTATTCCATGACAAAACCAAATTCACACACTATCTTTCCATGATTCCAGTCCTTCAAAGGATAATAAAGGGAAAACATCAACACAAGGAAGGAAATTACACCCTAGAAAAAGCAAAAAAGTAATAGTTCAACAAAACTAAAAGAAGACAGCATCAAGAACAGAACCCCAACTCTACAACAACAAAAATATCAGGAAGCAATAATTATTTTCCTTAATATCTCTTACTATCAACGGACTCAATTCCCCAATAAAAAGACATAGACTAACAGACTGGTTTCATAAACAGGACCCAACATTTTTCTGCATACAGGAAACACACCTCAGGGACAAAGATAGACACTACCTCAGAGTAGAAGGCAGGAAAACAAACTTCCAAGCAAATGGTCTGAAGAAACAAGCTGGAGTAGCCATTCTAATATTGAATAAAATCGACTTCCAACCCTATGTTATCAAAGAAGACAAGGAGGGGCACTTTATACTCATCAAAGATAAAATCTTCCAAGATGAACTTTCAATTCTGAATATCTATGCTCCAAATGCAAGGGCATCCACATTCATTAAGGAAATTTTAGTAAAGCTCAAAGCACACATTCCACCTTACACAATAATAGTGGGAGACTTCAACACTCCACTTTCCTCATTGGACAGATCCTGGAAACAGAAACTAAACAGGGATACAGTGAAACCAACAGAAGTTATGAAATAAATGGATTTAACAGATATCTACAGAATATTTCATCCTAAAACAAAAGGATATAACTTCTTCTCAACACCTCACGGTACCTTCTCCAAAACTGACCATAAAATTGGTCACAAAACAGGTCTCAAAAGATACAAATATATTTACATAATCCCATACATCCAATCAGATCACCATGGACTAATGCTGAGCTTCAATAACAACATAAACAATAGAAAGCCCACATACATGTAAAAGTTGAACAACACTCTACTCAATGATAACTTGGACAAGGAAGTAATAAAGAAAGAAATTAAAGACTTTTTAGAGTTTAATGATAATGAAGCTGCAACACACTCAAACATATGGGACACAATGAAAGCAGTCCTAAGAAGAAAACTCATAGCTCTGAGTGCCGCCAAAAAGAAACTCAAGAGAGCATACACTAGCAGCTTGACAGCACACCTAAAAGCTCTAGAACAAAAGGAAGCAAATTCACCCAAGAGGAGTAGAAGGCAGGAGATAATCAAACTCAGGGCTGAAATCAACCAAGTGGGGAAAAAATACTATTCAAAGAATTTACCAAACCAGGAGCTGGTTCTTTGACAAAATCTACAGATAGATAAACCCTTAGCCAGACTCACTAGAGGGCACAGGGACAGTATCATAATTAACAAAATCAGAAATGAAAAGGATGACATAACAACAGAATATGAGGGAAAAAAAAATCATTAGATACTACTACCAAAGCCTATACTCAACAAAACTGGAAAACCTGAATGAAATGGACAAATTTGTAGACAGATACCAGATAACAAAATTATATCAGGATCAGATTAATGATCTCAACAGTCCCATATCCCCTAAAGGAATAGAGACATTCATTAATAATATCCCAACAAAAAAATCCCAGGACCAGATGTGTTTAGTGCAGAGTTCTATCAGACCTTCAGAGAAGACCTAATCCCAACTCTCCTCAATCTATTCCACAAAATAGAAACAGAAAGAACTCTACCCAACTCGTTCTATGAAGCTACAATTTCTATAATACCTAAGTGACACAAAGACACAACAAAGAAAGAAAACTTCAGAACAATTTCCCTTATGAAATATCTATGCAAAAATAATAAAATTCTTGAAAAACAAATCCAAGAACACATCAAAATGGTCATCTGTCACGATAAAGTAGGCTTCCTCCCAGGAAACAAGGATCGTTCAATATACAGAAATCCATCAATGTAATCCACTACATAAACAGTCTCAAAGACAAAAACCTCCTATTCATCTCATTAGAGGCTGAGATAGCATTTGACAAAATCCAACACCCATTTCTGATAAAAGTCTTGGAGAGATCACTAAGTCAAGGTCCATACTTAACATAGTAAAAGCAATACATAGCAAATCAGTAGCCAACATCAAACTAGATGGAAAGAAACTGAAAGCAATCCCACTAAAATCAAAGACTACACAAAGTTACCCACTCTCTCCCTACCTATTCAATTAAATACTTGAAATCCTAGCAAGAGCAAGTAGGCATCAAAAGAAGATCAAATTGATAAAAATAAGAAAGGAAGTAGTCAAAATATCCCTGTTTGCAGATGATAGGATAGTATATAAAAGTGACACCAGAAATTCCACCAAAGAACTCCTAAACCTGATAAACAACATCAGTGAAATATCTGGATATAAAATTAACTCAAACAAATCTACACAAAGGATAAACAGACTGAGAAAGAAATTAGGGAAACAAAACCCTTCAAAATAGTCACAAATAATATAAAATACCTTGGTGTGACTCTAACTAAGCAAATGAAAGATTTGTAATGACAAGAACTTCAAGTCTTTGAAGAAGGAAATCAAAGAAGATCTCAGAAGATGGAAAGATCTCCCATATTCATGGATTGGCATGATTAAAATAGTAAAAATGGTTATCTTGCCAAAATTAATCTACAGATTCAATGCAATCTCAATTAAACTTCCAACCCAATTCTTCTCAGAGGTAGAAAGGTCAATTTGCAAATTCATCTGGAATAAAAAAAAAAAAAACTAGGATAGCAAAAATTATTTTGAGCAATAGAAGAACCTCTGGTGAAATCAACATCCCTCTCCTTAAACTGTACTACAGAGAAATTATGATAAAAACTGCATGGTATTAATACAGTGACAGACAGGAAGATGAATGGAATAGAATTGGCCCAGAAATAAACCCACACGTCTATGGTCACTAGATTTTTAACAAAGGTGCTAAAACCATTCAGTGGAAAAAGACAGCATTTTCTACAAATTGTGATGGTTCAACTAGCGGTTATCTTGTAGAAGAAGGCAAATTGATACATTCTTATTTCCTTGTACAAAACTCAAGTCTAAGTGTATCAAGGACCTCCACTTAAAAACAGAGACACTGAAAATTATAGAGGAGAAAGTGGAGATGAACCTTGAACATATGGACACAGGGAGTAAAATTCTGAACAGATCACCAATGGTTTGTGTTGTTAGATCAAGGATTAAGAAATGGACTCATAATATTTCAAAGTTTCTGTAAGACAAAGGATACTGTTTATAAGTAAAAAAGGCAACTAACAGTTTGGAAAATGATCTTTACCAATGCTAAATCTGATAGAGGGCTAATCTCCAATATATACAAAGATGTCAAGAAGTTAGACTACAGAAAAACAAATAACCCTATTGAAAATGGGATACAGAGCTAAACGAAGAATTCTCAACTGAGAAAGTACAAATGGCTTAGAAGCACCTAAAAATGCTAAACATCCTTACTCATCAGGGAAATGCAAATCAAAACAACCCTGAGATTCCACCTATCCTAAATCAGATAGGGGACTGAAATCCAATATATATATAAAGAACCCAAGAAGGAGGGCTCCAGAAAAACAAATAACTCTATTAAAAAATGGGGTACAGAGCTAAACAAAGAATTCTCACCTGAGGAATAACGAATGGATGAGAAACACCTGAAAAAAGGTTCAGCATCCTTAATCATCAGGGAAATGCAAATCAGAGGAGCAACCCTGAGATTTCACCTCACACCAGTCAGAATGGCTAAGATCAAAAACTCAGGTGTGAGCAGATGCTGGTGAGGATGTGGAGAAAGAGAAACACTCGTCCATTGATGGTGGGATTTCAAGCTCATACAACCACTCTAGAAATCAGTTTGGCAGTTCCTCAGAAAATATGATATAGTACTACCAGAAGAAGCAGCATTACCACTCCTGGGCATATATCCAGAAAATTATCCAACATGTAATAAGGACACATGCTTCACTATGTTCACAGTAGCCTTATTTACAATAGCCAGATGTTGGATAGAACTCAGATGTCCCTCAACAGAGGAATGGATACAGGGAATGTGATATATTTACACAACGAAGTACTACACAACAATTAAAAACAATTAATTCATGAAATTCTTGGGCAAATGCATGCATCCGGAGGATATCATCCTGAGTGAGGTAACCCAATCACAAAAGAAAACACATGATATGCACTCACTGATAAGTGTATATTAGCTCAAATGCTCATTATACCCAAGATACAATTTGCAAAGCACATGAATCTCAAGAAGGAAGACCAAAGTGTCTAAGAAGGGAGAATAAAATATCCATGGAAGGAGTTACAGAGACAAATTTCTAAGATGAGATGGAAGGAAGGACCATCCAGAGATTGCCCCCACCTGGGGATCCATCTGATATACAACCAACAAACCCATACAATATTGTATATGCCAGCAAAATTTTGCTGACAGGACCCTGATATAGCTTTCTCTTGTGAGTCTATGCGAGTATCTGGGAAATACAGAAGTGGATGCTCACAGTCATCTATTGGATAGAACACAGCGCCCCCAATGAAGGAGCTAGATAAAGTACCCAAGGAGCTAAAGGGGTCTGCAACCCTATAGGAGGAATAATATGAAGTACCCAGTACCCCCGAAAGTTGTGTCTAAGAAGATACAATTTATGCATATGTAGCATATGTAGCAGAGGATGGTCTAGTCAGCCATCAATTCGAGGAGAGGCTCTTGATATTGTGATGATCATATGCCCCAGTACAGGGGAATGCCAGGGACAGGAAGTGGAAGTGGGTGGGTTGGGGATCAGGGGGGAGGTTATTGGGGGCTTTGGGGATAGCATTTGAAATGTAAACGAAGAAAATATCAAAAAAAACCCCAAAACAAACAAACAAACAAACAAACAAACAAAACATTGTGTTCTTCTGTAGAGACTGTCAAATAAAACCCCAAAACAGACAAAGGGAAAAGAGAGCAGGACAAGAGAAAGCCTGCCCATTAAGTTGAAATTTAATTCAAATAATTTAAAGATAAAAGTGAATGAAAAGTGAATGAAATAAATCTGCATACTGATTCAGCGGTAACATACAGTCCCTCATCTTAGTACATGTGCATAACTTGTGAGATTACTCCTATGCAGTACTTGGTGTCAGTATAGGTACAATACTTTTTGTATTCTCAAGCATAGGCATAGCTGCCAATTTTTGTAAGATTCCTTAGATGAGTACATGTGACAGGATTGCCTATAAGATAGACTCCTGAGTACAGCTAAGAAAAGATTTTCTCCTTATAGGACTCCATAGTTTTGATTGTATATTTTCTCTCTAATTGGAGACATATCTCAGAGTATAGGCCAGTAATACTTGCTCTGTATTCCAAGATTCACCCTCCCACACCCTGGTGAGTATGTGGTTGTATGTGTATGCATGAGTGTATGTTGTGAATTATTCTCTCTTTGCATCTCTCCCATCATGTGTGTGTATGTGTGTGTGTGTTTCTGTGAGTCAATCTCCCACTCCAACATGTGTATTCTCTCTCCTTTCTCTCCCTTTACCTCTCTCTTCTTTTTCCTGCTATAGGTCTAACAGTCTCTAGTTTTCCTGGCACAGGGAAAAGAATATTTTTCAGTCACCTATGAAGACTGCATTATAGTTTGTGGCCTGGCTTTCTAACCTATTCTGTTTCCAAAATTGTATCTCCTTATTTGCTAATGAAATTCAACAACAACAGCTTTATGGGATAGTTGCTGTATAGGCTAATGACAAACTTTCTTTGAAAGAGCATACTGCAGACCCTGTTTTTCAAGAGCTACATAAATATCAACAAAATAAATTAAAAAAAATATGAAATTGCTCTATTAGGATGTTTTCTCTAGGTATGATAATAGAAATCATGAAAATAAAGTAACAATCATTAGAGTCATGGAAACATCTTCAAAAAACATATCATTTTAATAAAACTGTTTTAGTGCTTATTACCATGAGTATTAAAGCTGTTTTCAAATTTCATTCAAATTTGCTAGGCAAATTTTCTGAAATATATTCTTGGTAGTGAAAAGTGTATGTTGTACAGTTTTAAATATATCGATGTACAATTTTACTAAACCATTAAAATTTGGAGTATTTATCCTTTTAGATATAATGTTTCAATTGTAGAAAATAATGTGCTTCATTATAAAATTTTCATAAATGTATTTATAGCATATTTGTCTTTATATTTTCTTCTTTTTTCCCTACTTACTCTTTTTAATCCTCGCTTTACCTTCCTATTCTCAGGTAGACCTACTACTTTCAAATCAAGTTTAATTTTATTTGTAGATTCTAATAATACATAGCGTTTTAATGTCTTGCTTATTTAAATTAAAATATTGATCACAAGTTTCACCTTTATTGTGGGGCAATGGGTTATGCACAGACAGTCTGGTCTCCAGTCGACCTGAGGAAGAACCCTGGTGGTGGTAATTCCCACCTACATGGGACTGAAGGCATTCCCTCATGTCTCCTGGAACCCTGGCTCCTGTAGAAGTTACTGCCTCCACAACCCCTACAAGAGAAACTGTGGCTAGTAGACATGTACACAATGTCCCAAGCTTCTGACCTTTAGGCTAGTCTCCCAGTTACCTAGCAACTGCAAGATATCACAGTCCACTATAAGAGGGGCTGCTTAGCCCCACCTTACTCTCTCCCTCTTACTCTCTTAAGATTTTACTTTCTTTACTCTCCCTCTTACACTCTCTCCCTCTTACTCTCTCCCTCTTACTCTTTCCCTCTCACATTCTCCCTCTTACTCTAGCCTTTCTTTTCTCTCTTTCCCTTTCTTTCTCTCTCTACATGGCCATGGCCAGTCTCTCTCTACTTCTACCTTCTCTTCTTTCTGCCTGCCTTTCTAAAATAAAACTCTAAAACCACAGAGAGTCTCTGTTCATCAAGGCCTGTTGTACATGTACAATGTGATAGGCTTTCTCCTAATGAGCCATGCCTAACTTCAAGCCAGAAGGCCTTCATGTGTTCCAGCCACTGACTGGACTAAGGACTCCCGCCTGCATGGGAACCTCTCTTCCTCTGCCCATTCTCCAGTATCTCCGGGGCCAAGAGTGACACTCTGGGTCCCCTGGTATTGGAGACTGCCCCTTGTCTGTCCCCTGTCGAGTGGAGTCCAGTGGCTTCACACTGTCAGATGCCCCCCGGGGCCAAGTGGAAAAGTGTCTAGCAGACTCCCAAGTCCACCTGCCCAGAGCATAGGAACTCTGGCCAGACATGGGCTCTCTCCCTCTCCCCTCTTTCCCCACAACCACAGCACCACACTTTATTTTCTCTGTTAATGATAAAATATAATTCTTTATGCCCAAATTACTCTACTTTGCACATTCACAAAAAATATATAGATAAAAATAAATATCATTGTATGATCTTCTAATAATGGACACCAATGACAGGTTTGTAGTTTGCTTATGAGGCACAATGTCATGATAAGCGGTCAGGTTTCTTATTTGTATACTGAAGTAGATTCATTGGAGTTCAACAACTTTATTTATCAGGTAATAAAAGGAAATCAAAAGTATATCAACATTGGTCACAAAACAGGCCTCAACAGATACAAAATTATTGAAATTGTCCCATGTATCCTATCAGATCACCATGGATTAAGGCTGATCTTCAATAACAACATAAATAATAGAAAGCCAACATTCACGTGGAAACTGAACAACACACTTTTCAATGATACCTTGGTCAAGGAAGGAATAAGGAAAGAAATTAAAGACTTTTTAGAGTTTAATGAAAATGAAGCCACAACATACCCCAACTTATGGGACAAAATGAAAGCATTTCTAAGAGGAAAACTCATAGTTCTGAGTGCCTCCAAAAAGAAACTAGAGAGAGCACATACTAGCAGCTTGACAACACACCTAAAAGCTCAAGAACAAAAGGAAGAAAATTTACCCAAGAGGAGTAGACAGCAGGAAATAATCAAACTCAAGGGCGAAATCAACCAAGTGGAAACAAGAAGAACTATTCAAAGAATCAACCAAATGAGGAGCTGGTTCTTTGAGAAAATCAACAAGATAGATAAACCCTTACCCAGACACACTGGAGGGCACAGGGACAGCATCCTAATTAACAAAATCAGAAACGAAAAGGGAGCTAAAACAACAGATCCTGAAGAAATCCAAAACATCTTCAGCTCCTTCTAAAAAAGGCTATACTCAATAAAAATGGAAAACCCGGATAAAATGGACAAATTTCTAGACAGATACAAGGTATCAAAGTTAAATCAGGATAAGGTTAATGATCTAAACAGTCCTATATCCCCTAAAGAAATAGAAGCAGTCATTAAAAGTCTCCCAACCAAAAAAAACAAAAAAAACAAAAAAAACAAAAACAAAAACAAAAACAAAAACAAAACAAAAAAAAAAAAAAAAAAAAAAAAGCCCAGGACCAGATGGGTTTAGTGCAGAGTTCTATCAGACCTTCAAAGAAGATCTAATCCCAGTTCTTCACAAACTATTCCACAAAATAAAAGCAGAAGGTACTCTACCCAATTCATTCTATGAAGCCACAATTACTCTGATACCTAAACCACAGAAAGACCCAACAAAGATAGAGTATTTCAGACCAATTTTCCTTATGAACTTCGATGCAAAAATATTCAATAAAATTCTCACTTACTGAATCCAAGAACACATCAAAACAATCATCCATCTTGACCAAGTAGATTTCATTCCAGGGATGCAGGGATGGTTTAATATACAGAAATCCATCAATGTAATCCATTATATAAACAAACTCAAAGACAAAAACAACATGATCATCTCCGTAGATACGGAGAAAGCATTTGACAAAATCGAACACCCATTCATGATAAAAGTTTTGGAAAGATCAGGAATTCAAGGCCCATTGCTAAACATGATAAAAGCAAACTACAGCAAACCAGTAGCCAACATCAAAGTAAATGGTGAGAAGCTGGAAGCAATCCCACTAAAATCAGGGACTAGACAAGGCTGCCCACTTTCTCCCTAACTATTCAACATTGTACTTGAATTCCTAGCCAGAGCAATTCCACAAAAAAAGGAGATCAAGGGGATACAAATTGGAAAGGAAGAAGTCAAAATATCACTTTTTGCAGATGATATGATAGTATATATAAGTGACCCTAAAAATTCCATCAGAGAACTAAACCTGAAAAACAGCTTCATTCAAGTAGCTGGATATAAAACTAACTCAATCAAGTCAATGGCCTTTCTCTACAGAAAGGATAAACTGGGTGAGAAAGAAATTAGGGAAGCAACACCCTTCTCAATAGTCACAAATAACATAAAATACCTTGGAGTGACTATAACTAAGGCAGTGAAAGATCTGTATGATAAGAACTTCAAGTCTCTGAAGAAAAAAATTAAAGAAGATCTCAGAAGATGGAAAGATCTCCCATGCTCATGGATTGGCAGGATCAATATAGTAAAAATGGCTATCTTGCCAAAAGCAATCTACAGATTCAATGCAATCCCCATCAAAATTCCAACTCAATTCTTCAACTTTTAGAAAGGGCAATCTGCAAATTCATCTGGAATAACAAAACACCTAGGGTAGCAAAAAATCTTCTCAAGGATAAAAGAACCTCATGTGGAATCACCATGCCTGACCTAAAGCTGTACTACAGGGCAATTGTGATAAAAACTGCACGGTACTAGTATAGCAACAGAAAAGTAGACCAATGGAATAGAATTGAAGACCCAGAAATGACTATAGTCACTTGACTATAGGTGTGTGAATTAGGGAGCAAAAACCATCCAGTGGAAAAAAGAAAGGATTTTCAACAAATGGTGTTGGCACAACTTGCTTTTATAATGTAGAAGAATGTGAATTGATCCATTCCTATCTTGTTGTACTAAGGTCAAATCTAAGTGAATCAAGGAACGCCACATAAAACCAAAGACAGTGAAACTTATAGAGGAGAAAGCGGAGAAAAACCTCAAAGATAAGGACACTGGGGAAAAATCTTGAATAAAACATCAATGGCTTGTGCTATAAGATCGAGAATAGATAAATGGAACTTCATAAAATTGCAAAGCTTAGCTGGGCGGTGGTGGTGCACGCCTTTAATCCCTGTACTTGGGAGGCAGAGACAGGCAGATTTCTTAGTTCGAGGCCAGCCTGGTTTACAGGGTGAGTGCCAGGACAGCCAAGGCTACACAGAGAAACGCTGTCTAGCAAAAACTAAAAAAAAAAATTAAAAAAAAAATAAAAAATAAAAAATTGCAAAGATTCTATAAAGCAAAAGACACTGTCAATAAGACAAAAAGGCCACCAACAGATTGGGAAAGGATCTTTACCTCTTCTAGATCAGATATGGGAATAATATCCAATATATATAAAGAACTCAAGAAGGTGGACTCCAGAAAATCAAATAACCCCATTAAAAAATGGGGCTCAGAGCTAAACAAAGAATTCTCACCTGAGGAATACTGAATGGCAGAGAAGCACCTGAGAAAATGTTCAGCATCCTTAATCATCAGAGAAATGCGAATCAAAGCAACCCTGAGATTCCACCTCACACCAGTAAGAATGGCTAAGATAAAAAACTCAGGTGACAGCAGATGCTGGCGAGGATGTGGAGAAAGAGGAATGCTCCCCCATTGTTGGTGGGATTGCAAGCTTGTACAACCACTCTGGAAATCAGTCTGTCGGTTCCTCAGAAAATTGGACATTGTTCTACTGAAAGATCCAGCAATACCTCTCCTCGTCATAAATCTAGGACATGTTCCAACTGGTAAGAAGGACACATGCTCCACTATGTTCATATCAGCCTTATTTATAATAGCCAGAAACTGGAAAGAACCCAGATGTCCCTCAACAGAGGAATGGATACAGAAAATGTGGTACACTTACACAATGGAGTACTACTCAGCTATTAAAAAGAATGAATTTATGAAATTCCTAGGCAAATAGGTGGACCTGGAGGGCAACATCCTGAGTGTGGTAGCCCAATCACAAAAGAACTCACACAATATGTACTCACTGACAAGTGGATATTAGCCCAGAAACTTAGAATACCCAAGATACAAGATACAATGTGCAAAACACATGAAAATCTGCATATATTTATCATGCATGTAACTTTATCTTCAATCCTCAACACCAATCACCTTCCTGACCCCCCCAAAAAAATACCCCCCCGACACTGTACCAAAATGACTACTTATATGTGTATCTATCCATTTGTTTTTTCATTAGAGTAGCTACTTCCATTAACAAAAACTTTGAATTTATGAACCATGTTCCTATGGAAATATTTACCTGTGTACATGTATACACACACACACACACACCATTTCACATCAATGTTATATTAAATCACCTCAAAACTAAACCTTGTGAATACTATACTCTTCATTTTGCAGTGAAGAAATCCCATTTCAGAAAAAGAAAAAATGAGTCTCTGATAGTCAGTCCATTGACATCAGAGCCAGAATATCTTGACATACATTGCAGTAACTACTGCTTCTGCCTCCTCTAGTGATAAAGCCTTATCCATCCTCACTGAAAAATAGGAATATTTGACTTAAAATTTTTCTACTAATAGTCAATCAGGTAAAAAGAACTAATGATGGTAATTTATTTGTGAGTCAAAAATATTTTATAATAATATGCAATTATGTAATATAGAATGTATAAATAATGAGGATCAATTTTCTGATTATTTTTCTTTTTGTCTCTGTTTCCTGCTCTCTTCCTCTCTTTTATTTTTTGTCTATGATTGTGCATGTATGTGAAGTTATGCATGTATACATTAGAAATTCCCTCACCTCATTATAGTGATGTAAACATGCAGAATGTATGGAGCAGGCTGGCAGGAAAGTAGGCTAGAATAAGCACAAGCTTAATGTGTAGTCTTGAGATAGATTTTCTTTTCTGAAATGACTCTTTTTTTTTCTTTTCATTGCTATCGTTTAAATGGGTGCATATGATGCAGCCATACTAAGGGTAATTTTTGTTTAAGGTACTTTATTGTATATGTTAATCCAATCTGCAAAATGTGGTAAGATCAAAAAGTATTTGGTATTTGATTGAATAACTGGAAAGTGGACATATAACATTAACCATTATGTCATGTGTGTTATATTTGTTTTGTGAGACATGAAGCACAAGTATTATTAAAAAATAGTAGATAAAGTATCTCACAGGTGTAATGCCATCACTAAAACTTATCCTTCCATATTAGAATATATGAAAAATATAAACATACACTTTAATATACATATATGTACATAGGTGCATGAATTTATTATTTTTGAGTAACAAAGATATGAAACAACATAACATTTAGCTAGAGAATAAACCTGGGTTAAAGTGATTGAGAAGCAGCTAGGTAACCAGAAATGGGGAAAAGGAGTTTAAGAGAGAAGGAATGAGTGAGGGAGAAAGAGGGAGAGAGAAAAAGAGAGAGAGAAGAGAGAAAGGGAAAGAAAAAAAGAAAAAGGAAAATCAAATGGAAGAACAACAGAACAATTAAAGGGAGCGGAAATGCTGCACTAAAAAATATGATCACCAACTAATAGAAGAGAAAATGGGGAAGAGACTCAAACTTATGAGCACAAGGGAAAATTTCCTGATCAGAAGAATGACTTATGCTCTAAGATTAACAATAGACAAAAGGGACCTCATAAAATTGCAAAGACAATTGTAAGACAAAAATTGTAAGACAAAAGACACTGTCAATAGGACAAAACTGTAACCAATAGATTGGGAAAAAAATCTTTACTTCTGATAAAGGGTTAATATCCAATATATAAAAAGAAGACAAGAAGTTAGACTCCAGAGAACCAAATACCCCAATAAAAATGGGGTACAGAGCTAAACAAAGAATTGACAACTGAAGAATATCAAATGTCTGAGAAGCACCTAAAAAATGTTCAACATCCTTAATCATCAGGGAAATGCAAATCAAAGCAACCCTGAGATTCCACCTCACACCAGTCAGAATGGTTAAGTTTAAAACTCAGGTGACAGCGGATGCTGGTGAGGATGTGGAGAAAGAAGAACACACCTCCATTGTTTGTGGGATTGCAAGCTGGTACAACCACTGTCAAAATCAGTTTGGCAGTTTCTCAGAATTTTATCCCAGTAACATGGCTGCTCTGGTGACTTTTATCTCACTGGCTGGAATATAGATATGCCCTGAGTATATACTTTTAATCCATAAAAAATGAAGGTAATGTTAGTTTGTATCCATGAGTTCATGCAGTTTAGTGCAGATAAAGAGAGGCATTTGAAACCAGAGAATAAGGAGTTAGAATGTTGCAGATATTGCAAGACTTTGAGGCCAAGCAGACTAATTCAGTGAGAATCTGAGAGAAACTAGCTTAAATCAATCAACTCAGTTAAGACAAATTTCGGAGCTAAGATGGAAGAAAAGACCATCCAGTGGCTGCCCCACCCAGGTATTCATATCATATACAAGCAACAAACCCAGACACTACTGCATATGCCTGAATGATTTTTGCTGACAGGACCCTGCCATAGCTCTCTCTTGTGAGTCTATGCCAATGCCTGGTAAATAAAGAAGTGGATGCTCACAGTCATCTATTGGATGGAACACAGGGCCCCTAATGAAGTGTTGGGAGCTATTAAGACAACTCTTGATCTCTGAATTGCACCTCTCCCCCCGAGAAGAAAAGGGTTCAAAAGCAGGCCACCAACACATCGATTCTGAGAACAACCACAGGATGTTCCAGCCCTAAGTCATCGCAGATGTCCTGGCCGCACCCTGATATCACCAAGTTCCTGGTTCCCCGTGTAGCTGCAAAAAAAAAAAAAAAAAAAAAAATTTCTATTGCCCCCTCCCACTGATAAGTACTTCTTTTGCTTGTATTGCCCCACCCCTCCCGCTGATAAGTATCTGTACTTCCCCTTTTGCTTGTGCATTTAAGCCTTGGGCCTTTCTCAAAACATTGGGGTCTTGATGCAATCCAGAACGTTTCCGTGTCGTTATTCGCACAAGACCCTCATCTCTCTCTACCCCCCCCATTTGGTTCTTAGGAGAAGGTCCCATCGAGACCCTCAAATAACTGGACCTGCTGGACGGGTCAATGAAAGAGCTTGAGAAAGTACCCAAGGAGCTAAAGGGGTCTGCAACTTTACAGGAGGAACAATGATATTAGTTAACCAGTAACCCTCAGAGCAGTGTCTCTAGTTACATATGTAGCAGAGGATTGCCTAGTTGACCATCAATGGAAGGAGAGGCTCTTGGTCTTGTGAAGATCATATGCCCCAGTACAGGGGCAGTAAGCAGGAGTGAGTGGGTTGGCGAGCAAGGTTGGGGGAGGCATAGGAACTTTGGGGATAGCATTTGAAATGTAAATGAAGAAAATATCTCAGAAAAAAGAAAGAAAAAAAGAAGAAGAATTAAGACCAGAGCAGCTAGAGTTGAAACATCCAGCCAGAGTCAAAATGAACTAGAAAGAGTGAGTTGGTTCAACAATAAGCCTCTGAGACAATTATACCAGGTGAATAAAAGTTGCCTTTGCAGACTACAATCCAAACTAAGCCTTCCCAACCTTAAATTGCTCCTTTTCAGGTATTTGTCAGAGCAGAAAGAAAAGTAGGTAATATAGAGAAAAAAGTCATTAGTGGGTCCATTGCTGTGAAAAATCTGATCTGAAGTTATTGGATGAAGTGTCCAGGAGGAATGTGGAAGTGTTTGGAATAAAGAAAATTCCATGAATTTATTTCACTAGATTTCCTCAATAATTGGGGTACAACTTAGGAAGCCATTGATTCCTGTATTGTATAGTGATGTCTCCTATGCTTTCTTCTATTTTCATGACATATATTATGATTTTTGAACCATTTTGAATTTATTTTTGCATGATAAAAATGGGTTAAATTTCATCCTTCTTGATGTCCAGAATCCCAAGCATCTATTTTTTATAAAGACTATATTTTCTTCAACATATGTTTTTTGGTTCTCTGTCAAATATCAGAGGCCTGCATTTATAATCATTAATTTTTATTTCCTTTATTTTCCTTCATTTTTGTTCATGTGAATTTTATAGACACTAATCATTCATGTGATTGATATGTTCCTGTATTGTATGTATCCTATATATATATATATATATATATATATATATATATATATATATGAATGTATAATATATATAATATGTATAATATATATATATATATATATACACAGAGACACACATTCTAGAATATTTGCTTTAATTTTATGAAGAATTATCATTAGTATATTGAATGGAATTCTGGTAAATCTGGCCACTTTTAAGTTATATGCCATTTCAATAAAATCAGTTCTGTCAATCAATGAACATGAAATGTTTTCATTGGCTAATATTTTCTGTGCTTTGTAAATTTTACCATAGAAAACGTCTGTATTTTTAATGTAATTATTTCTAGCTATTGTGCTTTTTATATTACTTTTACTTTTCAAAATTAAAATATAATGACACCACTTTACAGTATCCCTTTCTTCCCTATGAGCCTTTCTATGCAATCTCTGGCTTTCTCAAATTTGTGGCCATGATTTAATTGTTGATATATATTATTAATATATAAGTAAAGATATATAAACAAGACACAAAATGCATAAATAAATACATTAACGAAGTTGGCTTACACCATACAACATTATTTGTATGTATATCCTGGCTCATTAGTATTGGGTAATCAGTTAGGTTGCTTGTCCATAGGGAAAACTATTTTTCGCTTTCTTGGAATTCATGTGCTGAGTGTAGTTCTTTGTCTATGGTTGAAGCTCCATCTAGGATATGAAATTTCACAGTAAATTTCATGTTTCTTGGACTCTGTCAATCATTCATTCACCACTTCTGTTATTATTTCTAAGTCCTAGATACAATTGTGTTGTAAATGTGTCAATTGAGGCTGGGTAACACATGGTCACTTGCTTTAAATTCTTCTCTATCTGTTGCAGAGATACATTTTATGCTTTATATAGGCTATTATACATTAGAGTCCTTTCCTAAATCCATCATAGTTTATTCAGTAGTGATATGCAGTGTTGCTGTATAGTTTTGTATGTTGATTTTATATCTTGCTAATTTGCTCTATTCCCATATTTTATTGTCCATATGTGTATGCGTGTATATATATATATATATATATATACATATATTATATATATATATGTATATTATATATATACATATATATATAATGCTATATATTAATTGGGAAAGTTAATATACTGTTTAATTTTTCTTTCTACATTATTGCAGCTAAAATTTCAAATTTTATATTGGAAGAGATTCAGGACAGTACAGACTTTTCTTATTGTGAATTTATAATAAATTGATTTCATTTTCTCATTTTGATATGATGTGAACATAGTTTTTCTTATCATATAAAATATTATTTAGAGAGAAAAGCATTCTATATATATTTTCTCGGGAAATTTATTGTAAGAGGTTCTGGATATTTTCAAAGTTAAAAGTATGAACAAATTTAAACAAATAATGTGATTTTGTTACTGCTTTTGTGTGCTATCTAATATTTACTATTTATGTTGATCCACTGAACCACTTACATTTGTATTATTTTAAATAAAGCCCAATTGCTATGATCCACTTTTTTTTTTTTTTTTTTTTTTTTGTAAAATGGTTTTTATTTGTTTCAAAGTAATTTATTTTGTTTCCTAGATCGGTATTTACCAAGATCATAGTCTCTAATTTTTTTTTTTTTCTATTGTGTCTTTATCCAGTTTAGTTTCAGAGTAGGCTGGCTTGGTAAAATAATTAATTCTTTATAACGTGATAATATTTTGCATTAACTGTTGTTGTCTGGATTCATCTTATTAAATTATTTTATATTAATGTTTCTATTAATTTTAAAAGAATTTCATATAACATATTTTGATAATGTTCATCCCCAACTTGTTTTCATAATTCCTATCAATTCTAAGTCTTCCTTTCAACCTTTTCCAAATTTCTTCCTTCTTTTAAAAAAATGTATTAATCCTTAAACTCCAATTTGTGTTACCCACATACTTCTGTGTACGTAATCTTCTACTGGAACATGGGTGGCCTGTAAAGAACCATATCCCTAAAGAGAAGAGACTCTTCCTTTCCAGAAGCCAATGAGTTAAAAGTAGGGGTTAACAAACCACTCCTCATTCAATACCAGACTGCTGGCTTGATCTTGTGCAGGTTTTATATGGGCAACAAGAACTTTCTTGTCATGTCCCAAATATACTGATTTGCCCAAGGCCTCCTCTATCTTTGGCTCTTATAATTTGTCTATCCTCTCTTCCATGATGCTACCTGTGTTTTGAGGTTATATGCGATATAAATGTTCTTTCTGTGGCTAAGAACTCAATAGCCACTTATTCTCTGCATTTAATCTATTCTAAATATCTCTATTAACCATTATGCATTGCACAGAATAACTTCCCTGAGCACTTAACTGATCTACAACTAGAGAAATGTTTATTTTTAAGACAGTTTTATACAATGAATATTTAATAAAATAGTAATAATAGGTTTACAGGTTCTAGTATGTCCCTGGAATATACATCATAACTCACTTTTTGGCAAAAGAAAGAGAACGAAGTGTCAGCACTATAGCCTATTTTTCAAGCACTATGTGTATTAGTGAATATTTTTTATTAGGTTCTAACCATAACCCTAACACTGATTTTTTTTTATTAGCTAACTATAAGCATCCATTTCTGTGTTTGCTAGGCCCTGGCATAGTCTCACAAGAGACAGACCGTACGAGAAGAAAAATGGCAGACCAGGCTACTATAGTCATTAAACTCTCAATTACCATAGGTGGAGAAACCAAGATAATCCATGACAAAACCAAATTTAAACAATTTCTTTCCATAAATTCAGCCCTACAAAAGATAATAGATGGAAAACTCCAACACAGTGGGGGAAACTGCAACAAAGAAAAAGCAAGGAATTAATCTTCTTAGAACAAACCCAAAAGAAGAAAGTCACCCAAATATAATCCTACCTCTATCAACAAAAATAACAGGAAGCAACAATCATTTTTTTAATATCTCTTAACATCAATGAATTTAATAAAAAGACATAGACTAACAGACTGGATACATGAACAGGACCCAGCATTTTGCTACATACAGGAAACGTACCTCACTGACAAAGACAGACATTACCTTAGAGTGAAAGGCTGGACCAGTTAGGGGAAGGACTGAAGGAGTTGAAGGGGTTTGCAACCCCATACGAAGAAGAACAATATCAACCAACCAGATATTCCAGAGCTCCCATGGACTTAACCACCAACTAAAGAGGGAGATCCATGGCTCCAGTTGCATATGTAGCAGAGGATGGCCTTGCCTAGCATCAATGGGAGGAGAAGCCATTGGTCCTTTGGAGCCTCGATGCCCCAGTGTAGGGGAATGCTAGTGCTATGAGGCAAGGGTATTTAGGTGGGTGAGAATGCACCCTCATAGAAACAGGAAGTATGGGGGATGGGATAGGGTGGTTCTGGAGGGAAAATGGGGAAGGATGATAATATTTAATATGTACATAAATTAACTAGCCAACAAAAATATATAATTAAAAAGAAAGAAAGACAGACAGACAGAAAGTAAGAAAGAAAGAGAAGGAAGGAAGGAAGGAAGGAAGGAAGGAAGGAAGGAAGGAAGGAAGGAAGGAATCTACCCTTTAGCGTTATCAGTAATTATAGATTCATAATTGAGAACGGGGACACTGACAATCTTAACCCCCAACCCACAAAAGAAACAATTCAGACCTGAAGCCATTGAAGAAAGTCCTTAAAACTTGTGATAAAGATGTTGAAGTACAGCTCTTCACAGTTGATAGCTCTTGGGGTGGATGGGGGTGGGAATGGGGGTGGAAAAGGTAATCCTTAAGGGATTGGCCACTGGAAGATTTCCACTGCTCCAATGAATATACGGCAACACAAACTGGACTAGATGTATTATGTTTTGTTTTGTTTTTTTTTTTTTTCTCTTTTTAGGTGGAGAGGTAGACCTGAAGGGAATGAAAAGTCAATGTGACTGGGATACATTGGAAAAAATTCTAAATCAATAAAAATATTATGTTGGAAAAAAATAAAGTGTCCTTTCTTTTTTTTTATTTTTTGGAAGAGAATTTATATATTTAGAGTCCATACACTTTTCCTTTTGTGTTTAATATTACTATATGGCAGATATCTCTTAGGTCCTTTGGATGTATGTTCTCCATTAATTCTGATGTTTCTCTGTTTACTTTTTGTCCAGATGACTTCCCTACTAGAGAATATTGTGTGTTGATATGACTAGCAATGGTTTAATGTCAATTTGTGTTTTTATCTCATATGGTTCATTTTTAATAACATTGGATGTTTTAGAGTTTGGTACATGTATGCTTTATATATTAATGTCTTCTTTTTACCTATTCCCTTGTTGGAATGAAGCATTCCTCTTTCCCTCTTCTAATTAGTTCTAGATTGAAGTCTATTGGGTCAGATATTAGGCTAGTGACACTTTTCTTCTTTTATGGTTTCTTGTAGTCAGATTATTGTGACCATCTTTTATTCCCATCAAAAGCAGTGCCTACCTTTAAAGATAGTAACAGGGGAGAGAAAAATGAATGGAAAAATCAGGGAGACTCACTGATAGACTCTAGAAGAGCATGGTTTAGGTTTTAGGAAAAGGATGTTTAAAGATGTTTCTTTATCTATTACTAAAGTATGTATATGTATATACATAAATACTCTAAGATCAAGTACAATTTTATGACATAAAATCAAAATTTAGGAAAGATCCTCAATTAATTTGACACACAGTGAAATAATAGCTCAAAAATAAAAATATAACAGCATGCAAACTTTCACTAACTCCTCTGTGTGTCTCTCTAGCTCTGTGTCTTTGTCTTTGTCTCTCTCTGCCTCTCTGTCTCTCTCTGTCTCTCTTTGTCTCTTTTTCTCTCTCTACCTCTCTCTGTGTCTCTCTCTCTGTCTCCCATTTTCTCTCAAAAATAATATCCTAAAACTATCTTTCTTCATTTATATATTGAACTGTTTCTCAACATGTCTAGCATTTCAATCTTTGTTGTAGTAATCCAGATCTCTAAAATTATTTTCATTACTAATTCATAACTAGAATTTTGCTACTGTTTTATTAGTAATAATGTAATTATAAGATATGCAGGATATATGATACATAACTCGGAAAGCAGTCACAAACCATAGGTTGAGAAAAGTTGATCTAGAGAAATATAAGCGAATGTTTTTTTGTTCTTCCCCCAAGATAACTTTGGCCTTTGTTTGTGTCTTGTTTATTTATAACTCTTTGTCAAAGTAGTACACACTTATTTGGAAATTAAATTTGCTATAAATTATTATAAATAACAAAATAAAAACACTTTTAATTAGTATAAGGTTGATTAACAAAAAATTTCTTTCATAAAAGATATAACATGTATTTATCATGTTAGTCAATTAAGTCAATAACTATGTTTTAATTAACCACAATTTTTATAAATTATTATAACTACTTTGACATCTATTTTTGTATGTCTCATACTTTCAGAGTGTCAAAAATATTTATTCACACATTTGTATAAAAATTAATCTCTACTTATCTTATTATTCAGAATACCTAGTACTCTATAAATAAACACAATTAATGAGGTCAAGTTTATATGTAATGTTATTTAATTGCCTTCTGCTTCTAACATATGGACTGTATGCATTTATAAATAGAGTTTGTGGCCCTAAAACATGTTTATAACAATTATCTTGTAATTGTTGTTAATTTCACGTAAATTTATTTAATAAATGTTGTTTCAAAATGTACTTCTTTTTTTAAATTAATTTTATTTATTTATTCATTTTACATCCCGATATCAGGTGCCTCTTTCCCCAAAATACCCCCTTACAGACACTTCTCCCATTCCACTCTCCTCTTCCCCTTTCGAAAGGGGGAAGCCCCTTTGGGTGTTATCTTTCACTCTGCCAGGCACTGCCCTGCACCTACAATTCACACCGAGCATTACTAGGCACACCTTCTCCCACTGAGGCCAGAAAATGCAGATAATTTCTGGGCATGATATCCACAGGCAGGCAAAAGGGCAACAGACTCAGGAATAGCCACTGCTCCAGCTGTTGGGGACCTTCATGAAGATCAAGTTTCACTTCTGGTACATTATGTACAAGGGCTTAGGTCCAGCCCATGCTTGTTTTTTGGCAGTGATTTAGCCCCTGAAAAACCACAAGGGTTCAGATTAGTTGATTCAGTTGGCTTTCCTTTGGACTCTCTGACCTCTTTGTTTCCATTAGTTAGTCATTCTCCTAACTCTTCCATAAGATTCCCAAACTCCATCTAATATTTGGCTGTGAGCCTCTGCATCTCTGTCCATTGGCTGCTTGGTGGAGCCTCTCAGAGGACAGTAATGTTAGGTTCCTTTCTACAAGCATAACAGTGAACCATTAATAGTGTCAGGGATTGGTTTTTGTCTGTGGGATGGGCTTCAGTTTGGGACACTCATTGTGTGACCATAACCTCCATTTCTTTACTATCTTTGTCTCTGCATTTTAAAAATTATCCTTTATTTTTTAACAGTCATTATCCTCCTTCTCAGTCTGCCCATTGACAGTTCCTCCTCCTCTGTCTCAAAGAGGATATCCTCCACACCAATCTCACCCCTCCAGGCTTTCCCCACTCCCTGGGACTCTTCTTATAGACAGAACACATTTAACTTTGTGGGTGAGTAACTGTCCTTATCCTTCCACTGGGAGACTTGTCTGGATAGAGGAAGTGGTCACTTCATGATCCATATCCCCTACTGCTAAGCATCTTAGCTAGAGTTGCCCCATATAGTCCATCAGGCCTCTAATAATCCCAGATCTCTGGCATGTCCTAGAGCTTGCTCCCTCCCACTTTCCCATATCTCTCCCTGATTCTGCTACTTGTGACCCCCTCTCCTCACCATCTGCTGTCCCACTCAGTTCCTTCCTTTCATCTACCTCAAGTATTTATTTTATTTCTCCTTTTTAAATATTAAGCTGTCTTCTTTTGGGCATTCCACAAAGGCTTGTTGCTCTGCTTGTTTGGGTCTGCTGATTATAGCATGGTTATCGTGTACTTTATGCCCACATATAAGTGAGTACATTTCATGGATGTCCTTTGGGTCTGGGTTACTTCACTCAGGTTGATATTTTCTAGTTTCATCTATTTGCCTGTGGAATTCAATATGCCATTGTTTTTAATGGCTGAGTAGTGTTCCATTGAAAAAATGAACTGCATTTTATTTATCAATCCTTCAGTTGAGGAATATCTGGGTATTTTCCAGTTTCTGACTATTACAAATAAGGCTGCTATGGACATAGTTGACAAGGGTACTTGAGCGATGATGAAGCATCTTTTAGGCATATGCTCAGGAGTGGTAGAGCTGGACCTCAATTTATAACTATTCTCAGTTTTCTGAGAAACCACTACATTGATTTCAATAGCGATTATACAAATTTATACTAATACCAGAAGTAGATGAATGTTCCCCTTGCTCTACAACCTCACCATCATTTGTAGTCCCTTGAGGTAATTATTATTATTATTATTATTATTATTATTATTATTATTATTATATCATTATTGTTATCATTATTGTTATTATTATTAATTGTTTCATTTATTTAATTTCAAATGCCACCCCTCTTCCTAGTCCCTTCACCATGAGCCCCACATGGCATGGCTTCTCTCCTTGACTCTAATAGGATGCTTCCCCATTCACTCATACACTCCCATCTCACCCCTCCTGTATCCCCTGTCTCCAGAGCATCAAGATTATACAAGACCAAGTGCATCCCACTGAGTCCAGACAAGGCAGTTCTCTGCTACATATGTAGCAGAAGCCACAGATCAGCCCATATATGTTCTTTGATTGGTGGTTTAATCTCTGGGAGCTCTGGTGGGTCCAGTTAGTTGATACTTTTGTTCTTCCTATGGGATTGTAAATCTTGTCAGCTCCTTCAGATCCTTCAGTCCTTCTCCTAACTCTTCCATAGGGGTCCCTTGAGTTTTTGGTCTTATCCTTTTTGATGGGTGTAAGACAAAATTGCAGAGTCATTTTGATTTGCACTTCCCTTATGATAAAATACATTGAACATTCCTTTAGATGTTCACACCGATTTTGTATATAGGTTATTTGTTTTGTTGGTGTCTATCTTCTTGAGTTCTTTATATATTTTGGATATTAACTCTCTGTCACATGCAGTGTCAGTGAAGATCTTTTCTCAATCTGTATGCTGTTGTTTTTTCTATTAATGGTATTCTTTCACTTATGATGCTTTTCAGTTTCATGAGGTCCAATTTCTTAATTGTTGACTTTAGTATCTGAGCCTTTGGAGTTCTGTAAAGGAAGTTGTCTCCTGTATTGACACGTTTCAGTTTTTCCCCACTTTCTATTCTATTAGATTTAGTATATTTGGTTTTATAATGAGTAGTTTGATTAATTTGGACTTGTGTTTTGTGCACGGTGATAAATTTAAGTCTATTTGTATTTTTCTATGTGTAGACATCTAGTTAGACCAGCATCATCTGTTAAAGATGCACTCCATTTTTCTCTTGTTTCTTTATGGCTTGTTTGTTAAAATTCAAGTGTCAATAGGTATGTGGGTATACAGAAATGTATTTCTTATGAAACTAACAAGATAGTTTATTGATACAGAACAGTTACTATAACACTTTGGAGAAAGTATTAGAGAAGCTCAGATCTGTTTTTATCAGTAGTTACATTTTTATATTTTGATTACTGCATTAATTTTGAGAAAGCCAATCTTCAACTCAAAATCAGTCTATTGAGAATATGATTAAAAGTGGAATTTCATACGCATAAACACACAAAGCATTTTCAGGCCTGAACTGAGCAGGCAGAGACAGGTGTATCTTGACTTCAAGACCAGCAAGGTCTACAGAACAAGTTCTTGGATAGCCATGGCTATACAATGAAATCCTGACTTAAAAAACAAAACAAAACAAAACAAAACAAAACAAAACAAAACAAAACAAAACAAAACAAGCAAACACAAAACAGGAACTTAAACGTTATTCAGCAGACAAAAAATAATAAGGTATTTAGCTACTTTGAAATATTTACAAATAAATAACATATCCCTTTAATGCTATAATAAAATGTCTATATTTGAACCAAATAAAATACAAATCCTATATAAGTCACACATTCAATGTACAACTTATATTATTATTAGCATATTTTCAAAGCTGTACAATCATATCAGTTTCATCAGTCCCCAGAAAATGTTATGCCTGTAATAATTATTCTCTTTTTAATTTTCCAATAACCTTCTTACATTTAATGTATTGTGTATATAAATTTGATTTTTTAAAAAAGCTTACATAATTTGTATAATAAAATATGAGTCTTTTTTACCTTGTTTCTTTTGATTGTAAAATGTTTTCAATATTCATCTATATTATATTATGAATAACTCAGAAAAGAATGAAATAATACCTATTATAGAAAAATAGAAGCAACTATAGATCATCATTATAGAGGAATTTTAACTCCTCTGAAGGAAATATATACAAGACCTTATAACACATCTTTTATTACAGACAAGTTAGGTAAGGTTATTTTGTAGAAAGAAGCAGCCATTGTTGAAAGTGATATCTAATTTAAGGGCAGACAAAATGAGAAATCAGAGAAAGATTTGATAGAATGAGTCAGAGACAGGATATCCCTTTTATGTACACAGATAGGAAATATAGGGCAGTTCACTTTAGTTAAGGTAAGGCAGTAAAATTCAGTTGAGTTCAGTTTGGAGGAGTTTAGTTCAGTGCAGTATAGTGCAGTGCAGTGGAGTTGAATTTTTCCATGAGTTCACATAATTCAGTGTGGCTAAACAGATGCAGTTGAAGCCAGAAGATAAGGAGCCAGAAGATTAGAACACATATCCAGAAATAGTTTGAGGCCAAAAGCTACAATTTTACACATCACAAAAGGCCAAATAAACCCAAGAAAGACAACTATTTAGTGTTTTCATTCATTCGTGAACTCTAGTATTTATAAAAATAAAGAAAAGCAACTATGCATAAGGACATGAAGGTAGAGCCATCTGCATATACAGATAATAGTGACATAATATAAAGAAGAAGAAAAACAATTGAGAATGTGTGTTCAAAATATGTGACATACTTCTATGCAGTTGTCTTCATAATAAAAACATTAATGTCTGAAATACATACTTGCCAATAATATTTGCATGTAAAATGATAAGGAATACCAATAGCCTCCATATATATTACTATTATTTTCAAGTCTCCCTCATAGGAAGCATATATTTTCACGGTGAATTTAATGTTCATTTATCTGAAGATAGTAATTTAGAGAAAATTTTCGTGTATTTATTACCTATTTATATATTTATATTTCTTCCTTGTAAAACTTATATTTAGATTCTTAAACAAATATCGAATTTTATTTTGGTTTCATTATATGAAGTTTAAAACATGCTTTATAAAACAAATACAAACTTATGAGATTACACATATACCAACAACATAAATACAGAGAAAGATATCATGGACACACTCACACCCAAAATAGACTTAAAGAAAATTAACTATCTAGGAATAATCCTAACAAAGAAGACAAAAATTTAAAATCTTTCCAGAAATATAAAGACATTGGTAAATGGAAAGATATACCTTGCTCATCATTGATTGGTAGAATAACATTGTGAAAATGACTATTTTTGTAGGAAGGTTTTAAAAACTCATTGTAATCACAATCAAAACCCCATCTAACTTTACACAAAATGGAAAATCTATCTAAATATTCATGTGGAAGCAAGCAAACAAACAAACAAACAAAAATTCCAGATATACAAACGAAATATGACCCCCACAACCACCACAAAAACCTGGAAGAATGACAATTCCAGGCTTCAAAATCAAGGGTAAGAATAACTAAAAACAACATTGTATACTTTATCTAGCTCCTTCATTGGGGGGCCCCATGTTCCATCCAATAGATGACTATGAACATCTACTTCTGTATTTTCCAGGCACTGGCATAGACTCACAAGAGATACCCAAGGAGCTAAAGTGGTCTGCAACCCTATAGGATGAACAACAATATGAATTAACCAGTACCCCCAGAGCTTGTGTCTGCTACATATATAGCAGAGGATGGTTCACTTGGCCATCAATGGGGGAGAAGCCCTTGGTCTTGTGAAGATTATAAGTCCCAGTACAGGGGAATGCCAGGGCCAGGAAGCGGAATGGGTGGATTGGGAAGCAGGGCAGGGGGAAGGTATAGGGGAATTTCAGAGTGGAAACTAGGAAAGGGAATAGCATTTAAAATGTAAATGAAGAAAATATCTAATAAAAGAATTAAAAGTAAAAACAACAACAACAACAGCAACATTGTACTAGCACAAAAAGAAAACACATATGATGTAGACTAATGAATAAAATCAAATAACCAAACATGAGTATACACAATTACATCTGTATAATATTTGGCAAAGATGCCAAAATCACACAATGTCTAAAAGACTGCACTGTCATCAAATGTTGCAGAGAACACTGAATTTCAAAATGAAATGGAAACCAGATCTATCACTTCATGTAACAGCTAACTCCAAAACAATCAAAAAGCTAAGTGGGAAACTTAAAATACTAGAAGTGCTAAAATAAAACACATTCACTAACCCAAAGGACATAATTGTAGGAAATAACTTCTGAATTCCAAATTTACTTGTCCAGAAATTGTAACCAACAATTAAAAAAATGGAAATTCAGTAAATTTAAATGTTTTTGCACATCTAAATAAATAATTGAGCAGAGAAAGAACACAGAGTGGGACACAAACTTTGCCAACTATACATCTGGCAAAGGATTAATGTCCATAACATATAAAGAAAAAAAAAAAGAAAGAAAACAGATAAAGCTACCTACTACCTACTTTTAAAAAATGGGTCTGGGAATTGAACAGAATTATCAAAAGAAGAAATTAAAATGGCTTTGTATAGTTCAAAAAGTGTTCAGATCCCTCCCAATTGAAAAAATGTAAAAAAGAACTTTGGCATTTATACTCGCCACAGTCAGAATGGCAAAGATAAAGAAGACAACTGACAATAAATGTTGGTGAGGATGTGGGGAAAAAGGAACACCCATACACTACTCCGGTGAATGGCAAACCAGGGCAGCATTTTGGAGACCAGTGTGGAGAACCATCCAAAAGCTAAAACTAAATATATTACACTTTAGAATATGCCCAAAGGATGTGATACCCTACTCTACCTGGAATTAATTGCTCAGCCATTTTTATTGCTTATGTATTCTCAATAATTATGAGATGACAACAATCTAGATTTCCTGCACCCAACAATTTTGTAATAAAAATGTGTTACATAAACACCATAAATTACTACTTAACTGTGAAGAAAAAAATAAAGTTGCAATTGAATGGATGGGAATGAAAAGAATGATAGTGTGGAAATCAAGACCCAGAAAGACAAAAGTGGTGCTTTCTCATTTATCTGGAAATTTAGTTCCACATATTCAAATGTGATTTTACAACTCAGAAAAACTGAAGGAACAAGGAAAGTAGAAATGATTGAAGAAGACAGAGGAAAAGAAGAGAATTACTAGGTACAAACGATTTGAAGGGGACAGTGGTTGAAAAGCAGGAAGGTTTATAAGGGTTAACGGAGGTCAATACAAAAGAAAGAAATAGAAATATATAACAACAATAAGGATTCCTGAAAAGTCATAATGTATCACATTATTGTCTATCTAAAGTTTTTCTTTAATGAAATTTACCCAACTGGGGCTGATAATGCTACCTTTAATAGTTTTTTTTTAATGCACAATTATAATTTTTTATTACGTATTTTCCTCAATTACATTTCCAATGCTATCCCAAAAGTCCCCCATACCCCCCCCACTTCCCTACCCACCCATTCCCATTCTTTTGGCCCTGGCATTCCCCTGTATTGAGGCATATATAGTTTGCAAGTCCAATGGGCCTCTCTTTCCAGTGATGGCCGACTAGGCCATCTTTGGATACATATACAGCTAGAGACAAGAGCTCCTGGGTACTGGTTAGTTCATCATGTTGTTCCCCCTATAGGGTTGCAGATCACTTTAACTCCTTGGGTACTTTCTCTAGCTTCTCCATTGGGAGCCCTGTGATCCATTCAATAGCTGACTGTGAGCATCCACTTCTGTGTTTGCAAGGCCCCAGCATAGTCTCACAAGAGACAGCTATATCTGGGTCCTTTCAGCAAAATCTTGCTAGTGTATGCAATGGTGTCAGCATTTGGAAGCTGATTATGGGATGGATCCCTGGATATGGCAGTCTATAGATGGTTCATCCTTTCATCACAGCTCCAAACTTTGTCTCTGTAACTCCTTCCATGGGTGTTTTGTTCCCAATTCTAAGAAGGGGCATAGTGTCCACACTTAGGTCTTCATTCTTCTTGAGTTTCATGCGTTTAGCAAATTGTATCTTATATCTTGGGTATCCTAAGTTTTGGGCTAATATCCACTTATCAGTGAATACATATTGTGTGAGTTCTTTTGTGATTGTGTTACCTAACTAAAGATGATGCACTCCAGGTCCATCCATTTGGCTAGGAATTTCATAAATTCATTCTTTTTAATAGCTGAGTAGTACTCCATTGTGTAAATATACCATATATTCTGTATCCATTCCTCTGTTGAGGGGCATCTGGGTTCTTTCCAGCTTCTGGCTATTAAAATAAGGCTGCTATGATTATAGTGGAGCATGTGTCCTTCTTACCGGTTGGGACATCTTCTGGATATATGCCCAGGAGAGGTATTGCTGGATCCTCCGGTAGTACTATGTCCAATTTTCTGAGGAACCGACAGACTGACTTCCAGAGTGGTTGTACAAGCTTGCAATCCCAACAATGGAGGAGTGTTCCTCTTTTTCCATATCCTTGCCAGCATCTGCTGTCACCTGAATTTTTGATCTTCTTCATTCTGACTGGTGTGAGGTGGGATCTCAGGGTTGTTTTGATTTGCATTTCCCTGATGATTAAGGATGTTGAACATTTTTTCAGGAGCTTCTCTGCCATTTGGTATTCCTCAGGTGAGAATTCTTTGTTCAGTTCTGAGCCCCATTTTTTAATGGCATTATTTGAATTTCTGGAGTCCACCTTCTTGAGTTCTTTATATATATTGGATATTAGTCCCTTATCTGATTTAGGATATGTAAAGATCCTTTCCCAATCTGTTGGTGGTTTTTTTGTCTTATTGATGGTGTCTTTTGCCTTGCAGAAGCTTTGCATTTTCATGAGGTCCCACTTGTCAATTCTCGATCTTATAGCACAAGCCATTGCTGTTCTATTCAAGAATTTTTCCTCTGTGCCCATATCTTCAAGGCTTTTCCCCAAATTCTCCTCTATAAGTTTCAGTGTTTCTGGTTTTCTGTGAAGTTCCTTGATCCACTTAGATTTGACCTTAGTACAAGGAGATAGGAATGGATGGATTCGCATTCTTCTACATGATAACAACCAGTTGTGCCAGCACCATTTGTTGAAAATGCTGTCTTTCTTCCACTGGATGGTTTTAGCTCCCTTGTCGAAGATGAAGTGACCATAGGTGTGTGGGTTCATTTCTGGGTCTTCTATTCTATTCCATTGGTCTACCTGTCTGTCACTATACCAGTACCACGCAGTTTTTATCACAATTGCTCTGTAGTAAAGCTTTAGGTCGGGCATGGTGATTCCACCAGAGGTTCTTTTATCCTTGAGAAGAGTTTTTGCTATCCTAGGTTTTTTGTTATTCCAGATGAATTTGCAGATTGCACTTTCTAATTCGTTGAAGAATTGATTAGAATTTTCATGGGGATTGCATTGAGTCTGTAGATTGCTTTTGGCAAGAAAGCCATTTTTACTATGTTGATCCTGCCAATCCATGAGCATGGGAGATCTTTCCATCTTCTGAGATCTTCTATAATTTCTTTCTTCAGAGACTTGAAGTTTTTATTATACAGATCTTTCACTTCCTTAGTTAGAGTCACACCAAGATATTTTATATTATTTGTGACTATTGAGAAGGGTGTTGTTTCCCTAATTTCTTTCTGAGCCTGTTTATTCTTTATGTAGAGAAAGGCCATTGATTTGTTTGAGTTAATTTTATATCCAACTAGTTCACCAAAGCTGTTTATCAGGTTTAGGAGTTCTCTGGTGGAATTTTTAGGGTCACTTATATATACATTCAAATCATCTGCAAAAAGTGATATTTTGACTTCATCTTTTCCAATTTGTATCTCTTTGATCTCCTTTTGTTGTCAAATTCCTCTGGCTAGGACTTCAAGTACAATGTTGAATAGGTATGGAGAGAGTGGACAGCCTTGTCTAGTCCCTGAATTTAGAGGAATTCCTTCAAGCTTCTCACCTTTTACTTTGATGTTGGCTACTGGTTTGCTGTAGATTGCTTTTATCATGTTTAAGAATGGGCCTTGAATTCCTGATCTTTCCAAGACTTTTATCATGAATGGGTGTTGGATCTTGTCAAATGCTTTTTCAGCATCTAACAAGATGATCATATGGTTTTTTTTTTTTTGTATTTACATTTTATTTTTTTTTATTTTTTTTTATTTTTTTAATATTTTTATTACATATTTTCCTCAATTACGTTTCCAATGCTATCCCAAAAGTCCCCCATAGCGCCCCCCACTTCCCTACCCACCCATTCCCATTCTTTTGGCCCTGGCATTCCCCTATATTGGGGCATATAAAGTTTGCAAGTCCAATGGGCCTCTCTTTCCATTGATGGCTGACTAGGCCATCTTTCGATACATATGCAGCTAGAGACAAGAGCTCTGGGGTTCTGGTTAGTACATCATGTTGTTCCAACAATAGGGTTGCAGATCCCTTTAGCTCCTTGGGTACTTTCTCTAGCTTCTCCATTGGGAGCCCTGTGATACATCCAATAGCTGACTGTGAACATCCACTCCTGTGTTTGCTAGGCCCCAGCATCGTCTCACAAGAGACAGCTATATTTGGGTCCTTTCAGCAAAATCTTGCTAGTGTATGCAATGGTGTCAGCCTTTAGAAGCTGATTATGGGATGGATCCCTGGATACGGCAGTCTCTAAATGGTCCATCCTTTCATCAAAGCTACGAACTTTGTCTCTGTAACTCCTTCCCTGGGTGTTTTGTTCCCAATTCTAAGAAGGTGCACAGTGTCCACACTTTGGTCTTCATTCTTCTTGGGTTTCATGCGTTTAGCAAATTGTATCTTAAATCTTGGGTATCCTAAGTTTTGGGCTAATATCCACTTATCAGTGAATACATATTGTGTGAGTTCTTTTGTGATTGTGTTACTTCACTCAAGATGATGCCCTCCAGGTCCATCCATTTGGCTAGGAATTTCATAAATTCATTCTTTTTAATAGCTGAGTAGTACTCCATTGTGTAAATGTACCATAATTTCTGTATCCATTCCTCTGTTGAGGGACATCTGGGTTCTTTCCAGCTTCTGGCTATTATAAATAGGGCTGCTATGAACATAGTGGAACATGTGTCCTTTTTACCGGTTGGGACATCTTCTGGATATATGCCCAGGAGAGGTATTGCTGGATCCTCCGGTAGTACTATGTCCAATTTTCTGAGGAACCGCCAGACTGATTTCCAGAGTGGTTGTACAAGCTTGCAATCCCACCAACAATGGAGGAGTGTTCCTCTTTCTCCACATCCTCGCCAGCAACTGCTGTCACCTGAATTTTTGATCTTAGCCATTCTGACTGGTGTGAGGTGGAATCTCAGGGTTGTTTTGATTTGCATTTCCCTGATGATTAAGGATGTTGAACATTTTTTCAGGTGTTTCTCTGCCATTCGGTATTCCTCAGGTGAGAATTCTTTGTTCAGTTCTGAGCCCCATTTTTTAATGGGGTTATTTGACTTTCTGGAGTCCACCTTCTTGAGTTCTTTAAATATATTGGATATTAGTCCCTTATCTGATTTAGGATAGGTGAAGATCCTTTCCCAATCTGTTGGTGGTTTTTTTGTCTTATTGATGGTGTCTTTAGCCTTGCAGAAGCTTTGTAGTTTCATGAGGTCCCACTTGTCAATTCTCGATCTTACAGCACAAGCCATTACTGTTCTATTCAGGAATTTTTCCCCTGTGCCCATATCTTCAAGGCTTTTCCCCACTTTCTCCTCTATAAGTTTCAGTGTCTCTGGTTTTATGTGAAGTTCCTTGATCCACTTAGACTTGACCTTAGTACAAGGAGATAGGAATGGATCGTTTCGCATTCTTCTACATGTTAACAACCAGTTGTGCCAGCACCATTTGTTGAAAATGCTGTCTTTCTTCCAAAGGATGTTTTTAGCTCCCTTGTCGAAGATCAAGTGACCGTAGGTGTGTGGGTTCATTTCTGGGTCTTCAATTCTATTCCATTGGTCTATTTGTCTGTCACTATACCAGTACCATGCAGTTTTTATCACAATTGCTCTGTAGTAGAGCTTTAGGTCCGGCATGGTGATTCCACCAGAGGTTCTTTTATCCTTGAGAAGAGTTTTTGCTATCCTAGGTTTTTTGTTATTCCAGATGAATTTGCAGATTGCACTTTCTAATTCATTGAAGAATTCATTTGGAATTTTGATGGGGATTGCATTGAATCTGTAGATTGCTTTTGGCAAGATAGCCATTTTTACAATGTTGATCCTGCCAATCCATGAGCATGGGAGATCTTTCCATCTTCTGAGATCTTCTATAATTTCTTTCTTCAGAGACTTGAAGTTTTTATCATACAGATCTTTCACTTCCTTAGTTAGAGTCACGCCAAGATATTTTATATTATTTGTGACTATTGAGAAGGGTGTTGTTTCCCTAATTTCTTTCTCAGCCTGTTTATTCTTTGTGTAGAGAAAGGCCATTGATTTGTTTGAGTTAATTTTATATCCAGCTACTTCACCGAAGCTGTTTATCAGGCTTAGGAGTTCTCTGGTGGAATTTTTAGGGTCACTTATATATACTATCATATCATCTGCAAAGAGTGATATTTTGACTTCATCTTTTCCAATTTGTATCCCTTTGATCTCCTTTTGTTGTCGAATTGCTCTGGCTAGGACTTCAAGTACAATGTTGAATAGGTATGGAGAAAGTGGACAGCCTTGTCTAGTCCCTGATTTTAGAGGGATTGCTTCAAGCTTCTCACCATTTACTTTGATGTTGGCTACTGGTTTGCTGTAGATTGCTTTTATCATGTTTAGGTATGGGCCTTGAATTCCTGATCTTTCCAAGACTTTTATCATGAATTGGTGTTGGATCTTGTCAAATGCTTTTTCCGCATCTAACGAGATGACCATGTGGTTTTTGTCTTTGAGTTTGTTTATATACTGGATTACGTTGATGGATTTCCGTATATTGAACCATCCCTGCATCCCTGGGATGAAACCTACTTGGTCAGGATGGATGATTGTTTTGATGTGTTCTTGGATTCGGTTAGCAAGAATTTTATTGAGGATTTTTGCATCAATATTCATAAGGGATATTGGTCTGAAGTTTTCTATCTTTGTTGGGTCTTTTTGTGGTTTAGGTATCAGAGTAATTGTGGCTTCATAGAATGAGTTGGGTAGAGTACCTTCTGTTTCTATTTTGTGGAATAGTTTGTGAAGAACTGGGATTAGATCTTCTTTGAAGGTCTGATAGAACTCTGCACTAAACCCATCTGGTCCTGGGCTTTTTTTAGTTGGGAGACTATTAATGACTGCTTCTATTTCTTTGGGGGATATAGGGCTGTTTAGATCATTAACCTGATCTTGATTCAACTTTGGTACCTGGTATCTGTCTTGGAACTTCTCCATTTCGATCATATGGTTTTTGTCTTTGAGTTTTTTTATATACTGGATTACGTTGATGGATTTCCGTATATTGAACCATCCCTGCATACCTGGGATGAAACCTACTTGGTCAGGATGGATGATTGTTTTGATGTGTTCTTGGATTCGGTTAGCAAGAACTTTATTGAGGATTTTTGCATCAATATTCATAAGGGATATTGGTCTGAAGTTTTCTATCTTTGTTGGGTCTTTTTGTGGTTTAGGTATCAGAGTAATTGTGGCTTCATAGAATGAGTTGGGTAGAGTACCTTCTGTTTCTATTTTGTGGAATAGTTTGTGAAGAACTTGGATTAGATCTTCTTTAAAGGTCTGATAGAACTCTGCACTAAACGCTTCTGGTCTTGGGCTTTTTTTGGTTGGGAAACTATTAATGACTGCTTTTATTTCTTTGGGGGATATAGGGCTGTTTAGATCATTAACCTGTTCTTGATTCAACTTGGTACCTGGTATCTGTCTAGAATCTTGTCCATTTCATCCAGGTTTTCCAGTTTTGTTGAGTATAGCCTTTGGTAGAAGGATCTGATGGTGTTTTGGATTTCTTCAGTATCTGTTGATATGTCTCCTTTTTCATTTCTGATTTTGTTAATTAGAATGCTTTCCCTGTGCCCTCTAGTGAGTTTGGCTAAGGGTTTATCTATCTTGTTGATTTTCTCAAAGAACCAGCTCCTCATTTGTTTGATTCTTTGAATAGTTCTTCTTGTTTCCATTTGGTTGATTTCGCCCCTGAGTTTGATCATTTCCTGCCTTCTACTCCTCTTGGGTGAATTTGCTTCCTTTTGTTCTAGTGCTTTTAGGTGTGTTGTCAAGCTGCTAATGTTTGTTCTCTCTAGTTTCTTTTTGGAGGCACTCAGAGCTATGAGTCTTCCTCTTAGAAATGATTTCATTGTGTCCCATAAGTTTGGGTATGTTGTGGCTTCATTTTCATTGAACTCTAAAAAGTCCTTAATTCCTTTCTTTATTCCTTCCATGACCAAGTTATCATTGAGAAGAGTGTTGTTCAGTTTCCACGTGAATATTGGCTTTCTATTATTTATTTTGTTATTGAAGAACAGCCTTAGTCCATGGTGATCTGATAGGATGCATGGTACAATTTCAATATTTTGTATCTGTTGAGGCCTGTTTTGTCACCAATTATGTGGTCAATTTTGGAGAAGGTACCATGAGGTTCTGAGAAGAAGGTAAATCCTTTGGTTTTAGGATAGAATGTTCTGTAGATATCTGCCAGATCCATTTGATTCATAACTTCTGTTAGTTTCACTGTATCTCTGTTTAGTTTCTGTTTCCATGATCTGTCCATTGGTGAAAGTGGTGTGTTGAAGTCTCCCACTATTATTGTGTGAGGTGCAATGTGTGCTTTGAGCTTTACTAAAGTTTCTTTAATGAATATGGCTGCCTTTGTATTTGTAGCATAGATATTCAGAATTGATAGTTCCTCTTGGAGGATTTTACCTTTGATGAGTATGAAGTGTCCCTCCTTGTCTTTTTGAAAACTTTGGGCTTGTTTCTTCATACCATTTGCTTGGAAAATTGTTTTCCAGCCTTTCATTCTGAGGTAGTGTCTATCTTTGTCTCTGAGATGAGTTTCCTGTAAGCATCAAAATTTTGGGTCTTTTTTGTGTAGCCAGTTTGTTAGTCTATGTCTTTTTATTGGGGAGTTGAGTCCATTGATATTAAGAGATATTAAGGAAAAGTAATTTTTCCATCCTGTTATTTTTGTTGTTAAAGTTGGCATTCTGTTCTTGTGGCTGTCTTCTTTTAGGTTTGTTGAGGGATTACCTTCTTGTTTTTTCTAGGGCTTGGTTCCCGTCCTTGTATTGGTTTTTTTTCTCTTATTATCCTTTGAAGGGCTGGATTCGTGGAAAGATAATCTGTGAAATTGGTTTTGTCATGGAATACTTTGGTTTCTCCATCTATGTTAACTGAGTTTGGCTGGGTATAGTAGCCTAGGCTGGCATTTGTGTTCTCTTAGTGTCTTTATAACATCTGTCCAGGCTCTTCTAGCTTTCATAGTTTTATGTATGTAATAAATCTACAACACTAGACATGAGTAGCTTCATTTTGAGTTATTGCTCAGTTTTGTCCAAAGTGCTCCTAAATCATTATATTTTATTGTTGTTTCCACCATCTGCCTCAAAAAGGTGAAAGGTAAGCTCATATTGCTGAAGACCCTGTGAACTTAGGACACAGGATCTGGAGGACATGAACTGGATATGATATTAAAAACTTCTCCATGAAATCTATCTTCCATGTTACTGGAATATGTCATATAAACTTACAAAAGAGGACGCAACACATCATCCTACCTGGCTATGATTCTTTTGAACATCAGCAATGACTATTATAACACAAAAACTCTCAGGTTACAGTAATGGCACTCATATATGGCTGGTCACCAACATATCTTTAATTGAAGTTTAAGGATTAAGAAATTCAAGGAATATTTAACAAGAGGGAAATTATGCCTGGTACTAGAAACCTAGCCAATTGTTCAAACTGTTCACCTGCCACTTTACTAAACTAGCTCAATTTCCTAAATATGTGTATGTGTGTGTGTATGTGTGTCTGTGTGTGTCTGTGTGTGTCTATGTGTGTGTTTGTGAACTACACATTAAATACAATTTTCTATGTAACACAGAGAGGCAATTACAGAAAGCCATAATCTATCAAGTTACAGAGAACAAGTGATCCTGTAGTACTTAGTAACAACTGATAAATCTACAGCATGAACTCTACAGTTTAGGCTTGGAGATTATCATGGACTATGGGGCAGAAAGATAATAACACCTTGAGGAATAATAAATGGGTCATAAGATTGTGTCTTCTAGAAATGTTAGAGAAAATCGAACTTAGACATTTCACCATCCTTAATGCATAATAAGATGTAAACAAAGGTGATAACAATAGAATGCTAACCTAGAAGGAAGAAATCTTATGGGACTACAATCTTAGATAAATAGCTATAGCCTATTAAGGGATTCTGAGAGAAGTAATCTCCCAAAATGAATAACCCACAATTGGTTATTCCAATACCAACTGATCAGCTCTGAAAATCATATACATATATACATGTAAGTAATATTATACAGATTGGTGAAGGTGGATATATAAAATTTTGAGAAAAAGAGACCAGAGATTTAAGAGAAAATCAGGAAAAGGATTATAGGAAAGAGTAGAAGAAGGAGTAGAGGAGGGAGGAATGAGCACATGATGTTGGGAAGGGAAAGTGATTTTGGGAGACAGAGGGATTAGACAGGATTGAATGGGAGATAGATTTTATGAATGCACATTATCCACATATAAAAATTCTTGATAAATAACAATAGTAGAATATTTTTCTTTTTTCATTTTTTGAAGTTGTAGAATATACAAATACAGAATTTTTCATGATAACAATTTCATTTTTTATCTTGTATATTTTCAAATAAATATGAAAAATAAATGAAATATATAAATGAGTGACCTATGGACTATTAGCATGAAATTCCCCTATTTATGTGCATATGCCCATTTTTTAATTTTTTTATTTTTTATTCAATATTTTATTTATATACATATCAAATGCTATCCCAAAAGTTCCCTATACCCTCCCTCTGCCCTGTTCCATCTTATAGATGACTGTGAGCATCCACTTCTGTATTTGCCAGGCACTGGCATAGGCTCATATGAGACAGCTATAACAGGGTCCCTTCAGCAAAATTTTCTGGCATTGTGCAATAGTGTCTGGGTTTGGTGGCTGATTTTGGAATGAGTCCCCGGGAGGGGTAGTCTCTGGATAGTCCATCCTTTCCTCTTAGCTCCAAATTTTGTCTCTCTAACTCCTTTCATGGTTATTTTGTTCCCAATCTAAGGAGGAATGAAGTATCCACCCATTAGTCTTCCCTCTTCTTGATTTTCTTGTATTTTGCCAATTGTATCTTGGTTGGTGTATGGTTCTGGGCTAATGTCCACTTATCAATGTGTGCATATCTAATGACTTTTTTGTGATTGGGTTACCTCCCTCATCATGATATCCTCGAGATACATCCATTTGTCCAAGAATTTCATAAATTCATTGTTTTTAATTGCTGAGTAGTACACCATTTTGTAAATGTACCAGATTTTCTGTATCCATTCTTCTGTTGAGGGACATCTCGGTTCTTTCCAGCTTCTGGGTATTATAAATAAGGCTGCTATGAACATAGTGGAGCATGTGGTCTTATTACCAGTTAGAACTTCTTGTGGGTATATGCCCAAGAGAGGTATTGCTGGATCTTCCGGTAGTATTATGTTCAATTTTCTGAGGAACCTCCAGACTGACTTCCAGAGTGGTTGTACAAGCTTGCAATCCCAGCAGCAGTGGAGGAGTGTTCCTCTTTCTCTACATCCTCGCCAGCATCTGCTGTCACCTGAGTTTTTGATCTTCTTCATTCTGACTGATGTGAGGTGGAATCTCAGGGTTGTTTTGATTTGCATTTCCCTGATGATTAAGGATGTTGAACATTTTTTCAGGTGCTTCTCTGCCATTCGGTGTTCCTCAGTTGAGAATTCTTTGTTTAGCTCTGAACCAATTTTTTTTAAAGTGGTTATTTGAATTTCTGGAGTCCAGCTCCTTGAGCTCTTTGTATGTATTGGCTATTAGTCCCCTATCAGATTTAGGATTGGTAAAATTCCTTTCCCAATCTGTTGGTGGCCTTTTTGTCTTATTGGCATTGTCTTTTGCCTTACAGAAGCTTTGCAATTTTATGAGGTTTCATTTGTCAATCCTTGATGTTACAGCTCAAGCCATTGCTATTCTTTTTAGGAAAATTTTCCCTGTGCCCATATCTTTGAGGCTTTCCCCTACTTTCTCCTCTATTAATTTCAGTGTCTCTGGTCTTATGTAGAGGTCTTTGACCCACTTAGACTTGAGCTTTGTACAAGGAGATAAGAATGGATCAATTCTCATTCTTCTACATGATAACTGCCAGTTGTTCCAGCACCATTTGTTGAAAATGATGTCTTTTTTTTTTTTTCCAACTGGATGGTTTTAGCTCCCTTGTCAAAGGTCAAGTGACCATAGCTGTGTGGATTCATTTTTGTGTCTTCAATATTATTCCACTGATCTACCTGCATGTCACTGCACCTGCACATGTAGTTCTTTATCACAATTGCTCCATAGTACAGCTTAATGTCAGGCATGGTGATTCCACCAAAGGTTCTTTTATTGTTAAGAATAGTTTTTGCTATCCTAGGTTTTTTATTTTTTCAGATGAATTTGCAAATTTCCCTTTCTATCTTAGTGAAGAATTGAATTGGAATTTTGATGGCGATTGCATTGAATCTATAGAATGCTTTCAGCAGGATAGCCATTTTTACTATATTAATCCTGCTGATCCATGAGCATGGGAGATCTTTCCATCTTCTGAGATCTTCTTCAATTTCTTTCTAAAGAAACTTGAAGTTCTTATCATACAGATCTTTCACTTCCTTATTTAGAGTCACACCAAGGTATTTTATATTATTTGTGACTATTGTGAAGAGTGTTGTTTCCCTAATTTCTTTCTCAGTCTGTTTATCCTTTGTGTAGGTGAAGGCCATTGATTTATTTGAGTTAATTTTATATACAGCTACTGCACTGAAGCTGTTTATCAGGTTTAGGAATTCTCTGGTTGAATTTTTTGGGTCACTTATATATACACTATCATATCCTCTGCAAATATTGATATTTTGACTTCTTCCTTTACAATTTGTATCCTCTTGATTTCCTTTGTTGTCGAATTGCTTTGGCTAGAACTCCAAGTACTATATTGAATAGGTAGGGAGAAAGTGGGCAGCCTTATCTAGTCCCTGATTTTAGTGGAATTGCTTTGAATTTCTCTCCATTTAGTTTGATGGTGGCTACTAGTTTGCTGTAGATTGCTTTTATTATGTCCTGATCTTTTATTATATCCTGAACTTTCCAAAGCTTTTATCATGAATGGATGTTAGATTTTGTTAAATGCTTTCTCAGCATCTAATGAGATGATCATGTGGTTTTTGTCTTTGAGTTTGTTTATATAGTGTTTTACGTAGATGGATTTTCATATATTAAACCATCCCTCCATCCCTGGGATGAAGCCCACTTGGTCTTGATGGATGATCGTATTGATGTGTTCTCAGATTCAGTTTGCAAGGATTTTATTGATTTTTGCATCGATATTCATAATGGAAATTGGTCTGAAGTTCTCTTTCTTTGTTGGATCTTTGTGTGGTTTAGGTGTCAGTGTAATTGTTACTTCATAGAATGAATTGGGTAGGGTACCTTCTGTTTCTATTTTACTGAATAGTTTGAGAATTGGAATTAGGTCTTCTTTGAAGGTCTGATAGAACTCTGCATTAAACCCATCTGGTCCTTGGCTTTTTTTGGTTGGGAGACTATTGATGACTGCTTCTATTTCTTTAGGGGAAATGGGACTGTTTAGAATATTAATCTGATCCTGTTTTAACTTTGGTACCTGGTATCTCTTTAGGAAGTTGTCCATTTCATCCAGGTTTTCCAGTTTTGTTGAGTATAGCCTTTTGTTGTAGGATCTGATGATGTTTTGGATTTCCTCAGCTTCTGTTGTTATGTCTCCTTTTTCATATTTGATTTTGTTAATTAAGATACTGTCTCTGTGCCCTCTAGTTAGTCTGGCTAAGGGTTTATCTATTTTGTTGATTTTCTCAAAGAAACAGCTCCTGGTTTGGTTGATTCTTTGAATAGTTTTTTTTTTTTTTCCACTTGGTTGGTTTCAGACTTGAGTTTGATTATTTCCTGCCCTCTACTCCTCTTGAGTGAATTTGCTTCCTTTATTTCTAGAGCTTCTAGGGGTGCTGTCATTCTGCTGGTGTATGCTTTCTCTAGTTTCTTTTTGGAGGAACTCAGGGATATGAGTTTTCCTCTTAGGACTGCCTTCATTGTGTCCCATGATTTGGGTATTTTGTGGCTTTATTTTCATTAAACTCTAAAATGTCTTTAATTTCTTTCTTTATTTCATCCTTGACCAAGGAATCATTGAGTAGAGAGTTGTTCAGTTTCCAAGTGAATGTTGGCTTTCTATTATTTATGTTGTTATTGAAGATCAGCCTTAGTCCGTGGTGATCAGATTGGGTGCATGGAATAATTTTAATATTTTTGTATCTGTTGAGTCCTGTTTCGTGACCAATTATATGTTCATTTTTGGAGGAGGTACCATGTAGTGCTGAGAAGGTATATCCTTTTGTTTTAGGATAAAATGTTCTGTAGATATAAATTAAACCCATTTGTTTCATAACTTCTGTTAGTGTCCATGTGTCTCTGTTTAATTTCTGTTTCCAGGATCTGTCCATTGGTGAGAGTTGGGTGTTGAAGTCTCCCACTATTATTGTGTGAGGTACAATGTGTGCTTTGAGCTTTATTAAAGTTTATTTAATAAATGTGGCTCCCCTTGTATTTGGAGGATAGATATTCAGAATTGAGAGTTCATCTTGGTAGATTTTACCTTTGATGAGTATGAAGTACCCCTCATCTTTTTTGATAACTTTGAGTTGGAAGTCAATTTTATTCGATATAAGAATGGCTACTCTAGCTTGTTTCTTCAGACCATTTGTTTAGAAAATTGTTTTGCAGCATTTCACTCTGAAGTAGTGTGTATCCTTTTCCCTGAGGTGGGGTTCCTGTAAGCAACAAAATGTTGGGTCCTGTTTGTGTAGCCAGTATATTAGTCTATGTTTTTTATTGGGGAATTGAGTCCATTGATATTAAGAGAAATTAAAGAAAAGTAATTGTTGGTTCTTGTTATTTTTGTTGTTAAAGTTGGGACTCTGTTCTTGCAGCTTTCTCCTTTAAGTTTGTTGAACAATTACTTTCTTGCATTTTCCAGGGTGTCATTTCCATCCTTGTGTTGGTGTTTTTCCTTTATTATCCCTTGAAGGTATGGATTCGTGGAAAGATATTGTGTGAATTTGGTTTTTATCATGGAATACTTTGGTTTCTCCATCTATGGTAATTGAGAGTTTTGCTGGGTATAGTAGCCTGGGCTTGAATTTGTGTTCTCTTAGGGTCTGCATAACATCTGGCCAGGATCTTCTGGATTTCATAGTCTCTGGTAAGAAGTCAGGTGTAAATTCTAATAGGCCTGCCTTTATAAGTTACTTGCCTGTTTTACCTTACTGCTTTTAATATTCTATCTTTTTTTAGTGCATTTGTTCTCTTTATTATGTGTCGAGAGGAATTCCTTTTCTGGTCCAGTCTATTTGGAGTTCTGTAGGCTTCTTGTATGTTCATGGGCATCTCTTTCTTCAGGTTTGAGAAATTTTCTTCCATAATTTTGTTGAAGACATTTGCTGGCCCTTTAATTTGAGAATCTTCATTCTCATCTACTCCTATTATCAGTAGGTTTGGTCTTCTCATTGTGTCCTGCATTTCCTGGATGTTTTGAGTTAGGATCTTTTTGCATTTTGCATTTTCTTTGATTGTTGTGCCGATGTTCTGTATGGAATCTTCTGCATCTGAGATTCTCTCTTACATCTGTTGTATTCTGTTGCTGAATGATCACATCTATGGTTCCAGATTTTTTCCTATTGTTACTATCTCCAGTGTTGTCTCAGTTTGGATTTTCTTTATTGTATCTACTTCCCTTTTTAGGTCTTGTATGGTTTTGTTCAATTTCATCACCTGTTTGGATGTGTTTTCCTGTTTTTCTTTAAGGACTTCTACCTCTTTAGCAGTGTTCTCCTGTATTTCTTTATGTGAGTTATTAAAGTCTTTCTTGATGTCCTCTACCGGCATCAAGAGATATGGTTTAAATCTGAGTTTTGCATTTTGGGTGTGTTGAGGTATCTGAGACTGGCTGAGGTGGGAGTATTGCTTTCTGATAATGGTGAGTGGTCTTGGTTTCTGTTAGTAAGATTTTTTGTGTTTGCCTTTCACCATCTGGTAATCTCTGGAGTTAGTTGTTATAGTTGTCTCTTGTTAGAGCTTGTTCCTCCTGTGATTCTGTTACCTCTGTCAGTAGACCTGGGAGTGTAGCTCTCTCCTGAGTTTCAGTGATCAGAGTACTCTCTGCAGACAAGCTCTCCTCTTACAGGGAAGGTGCACAGATATCTGGCATTTGGACCTGCCTACTAACTGAAGAGGAAAGCCCGGAACAGGGCCTGTCCCAGAAACTCTGTCACTTCTGCATCTCCCAGAAGCTTTGTAGCTTCTGTAGTCTGCACTCTCACCTGTGTAGACTAGTCTCTGAGGGATCCAGGACCCAAGATGGCTCCCCCAGGTGCTCCATGGCAGAGCCCTCCTGGGAGGGGCTTCCACCTCTCCTCTGGTGGGGAAGGTGCCCATATGTCTGGAGCCTGAAACAGGGTCTCTCCCAGAAGCTGTGTTGCTTCTGCCTGTCCCAGAACCTGTCTATCTTCTGTAGTCTGCACACTTACCTGTGCTGACTAGTAACTGAGGGATTCGTGACCCAAGATCACTTCCCCAGGTGCTCCACAGCAGAGCCCTCCCGGGCAGTATGATGACAATTTCTAATTGAGGGATTCAATTTAATTCATTGTATAAAGTACTTATGACATCAAGAACATTCTTCTGAATCCTTTCATCTTCTCAGTTTGTGGCTTAGATTGCCATCTTTGACTTTATACACAATCCAAAATAAATCTTAATTCCCTTCTACAATGACAGTCACTAACATACTTTATTCTTTTATATATTTGCCTTCCATCTATATCTCCCTTATATGAAATTCTTACTTTTTGTTTGGTGAATTTCATTTAGTACAGTATCTCCGAGCTTCATATATGTTATGATATGTCAAATTTTCTATACTTTCTGAGTCTAAATAATATTCATATTCCTTCAATAATATAATATATACATCATTTTCATATTACATTCATCTATTAGTGATCAGATGGTTTGCATTCACCTTTTGACAATTGTGCATAATGATATTATGAGTATATGTACATATACTTGTTCAGTTGCAACTTGCAATACTTTGAGTTATTTTTTAAAACATGATAACAATAGATCATGTAGAAATTATCATTTTCATCACTAAAAGGACTATTATACAATTTTTCATTATAGTTCTACTTTATTATCTTTCCACTAGCTCAGGAATAACTGTTTGTAGTCATTATTTAAAAAGGTTGATATTTTCAGTTTCTTTTAAAATTATTCTTGTATGAATATACATATAATCATATTTCTGATTTGTATTTCTGGTTAATTAGTAATATTGAGCAGCTGCTCATATCACTAGTGACGGCTTGTATCCTTTCATAGAAAACAATTTATTCCTATCATTTTTTTTTCTATTTCTTGAGTTTTTCTTTTGAAAATTTACTGCTATTTGTAATTCTGTATATAATCATGATATCTGTTATATTATTTGTAAATAATTTTCCATTTAAAGAGGACAGCTTTTCTACAATTTTAGCCCTTCTAATGCCTTTTGTTTAAGATATGAGAAAATGTTTTACAACTGAGGAAATAAAGTTTTATTCTTTACAAATTACCCTCCAACACATATTTCATAGTACTTGTACAGTCTGGACTAAAATTTGGAATGATTTTTTTTTTTATAAAATATTCTCATGAAATTTCCACTCTGAAAATTTAAACATAGAAAACATGAGGTAGCCTGTGCCACTTTGGGGGTGAACACATTGGGCGGTCCCACGGTCCCCAGAGGACACTGCTTGCTGCAGGTGCCTTGCACACCCAGGATCTTGGAATCACTGGTGAGTGGAATGCAACATCTGTTCCAAAACAATCGGTGGGGGGGGGGGGAGGAGCTGTGCCTGTAGGAACAGGAACACAGGAAACCCACTCAAACAGCTGCTGGGGTTTGTTCCAGTCAGCACGAGCTCCAAGTCACCTTCAGAGCATTCTCAGCAGATGGTCCCACAGTTCCCAGACTACTCTCCATGCCCAAGTGCCCTAGCACCCCTAGGATCTTAGGATCACTGTGGAAAATCGGCCTCCAGAGAGTGCTGTGACCCTGGGACTCAGGTGAGAGCACAATCTTATATCCCAGGTCACTCAGAGAAAAGTCCATGCAGGAGAATACTTGGGACACAGAAGCAACAGAGCAACATAACCAAGTAGGCTTCATCCCAGGGATGCAGAGATGGTTTAATATACAGAAATTCACCAACGTAATCCACTATATAAACAAACTCAAAGACAAAAATCACATGATCATCTCATTCGATGCTAAGAAAGCATTCAACAAAATCCAACACCCCTTCATGTTAAAATTCTTGGAAATTTCAGGAACTCAAGGCCCATACCTAAACATAATAAAAGCAATATACAGCAAACCAGTAGCCAGCATCAAACTAAATGGTAAGAAACTTGAATAAATCCCACTAAAATAAGGAACTAGACAAGTCTGCACAATTTTTCCCCACCTATTCAATATAGTATTGGAAATCTTAGCCAGAGCAATAAGACAACAAAAGATCAAGGGGATATAAATTGGAAAAAAAGAAGGCAAAATGTCACTATTTTCAGATGATATGATAATATATATAAGTGACCCTAAAAATTCCACCAGAGAACTCCTAAGCCTGATAAACAACTTCAGTGCAGTAGCTGGATATAAAATTAACTCAAAGAAATCAGTGGCCTTTCTCTACACAAAGGATAAACAGGCTGAGAAAGAAATTAGGGAAACAACACCCATCACAATAGTCACAAATAATATAAAATACCTTGGTATGACTCTAACTAAGGAAGTGAAAGATCTGTATAAGAACTTAATGTCTCTGAAGAAAGAAATCTAAGAAGATCTCAGAAGATGAAAAGATCTCCCATGCTCATGGATTGGCAAGATTAATATAGTAAAAATGGCTATCTTGTCGAAAGCATTCAACAGATTCAATGCAATCCCCACCAAAATTACAACTCAATTCTTCACTGAGTTACAAAGCACAACTTGCAAACTCATCTGAAATTACAAAAAAAAAAAAAAACTAAGAAAGGAAAAATTATTCACAACAATAAAAGAACCTCTGGTGGAATCACCATGCCTGACTTCAAGCTGTACTACAGAGAAATTGTGATAAAATCTGCATGGTACTGGTACAGCGACATACAGGTAAATCAATGGAAAAGAATTGAAGACCCAGAAATGAACCCACACACCTATGGTCACTTGATCTTTTTTTATAAGGGAGCTAAAACCACCCAGTGGATAAAAGACAGCATTTTCAACAAATGGTGCTGTCTCCACTGGTGGTTAGCATGTAGAGCAATACAAATTGATCCATTAGTATCTCCTTGTATAAATCTCAAGTCTAAGTCAATCAAAGAACAGCACATAAAACCATGGACATTGAAATTTATAGAGGAGAAAGTGGGAAAATGCCTCGAAAATATGGGCACAGAGGAAAAATTCCTGGACAGAACAGCAATGGTATATGTATGCATTTGTAGTAGAGGATGGCCTAGTTGGCCATCATTGGGAGGACAGGCCCATGGTCATGAGAAAATTAAACGCCCCAGGACAGGGGAATATCAGGTCCAGGAAGCAGGAGTGTGTGGGTTGTTGAGCAGCGTTGGGGGAGTGTATAGGGGACTTTTGGGATAGTATTTGAAATGTAAATGAAGAAAATATCTGATAAAATTGTTTTATTTGAAAAAGAAAAGAAAACATAATGTATTAACAGATATAGCTAAATACAAATTGTAATTGACTCATAGAGACATATATTTCTAATTTTAAAATATCATCATTATGTGCCTTTTAATCAACAATTTCTTTTGATTACTATAGAGGAACCTTAATCCAGCAATATAACTGCTCTGGAAAAAGGTAATATTCAATGACTTTCTAGTTTTATATAGTCCAATCAGAATGCAGACACACCATGTCTGAAATATAAACATGATCTTTGAATAACCTTTAATACCTAACAATGAGGGTCACATAAGATTGCAGAAGGAAGGAGTCATTCTTGGAAATGACTTCTAATTGAGAACCAGACAAAGTGGCAAATTAGGGAAATATTCTACAATATGAGTCAGAAATGTGATACATGCAACTCCTATGAGAAGAGCACAGAAAAGAAGCTACTTAAGGACCCACAAGCATATACACACAGAGAAGGAGAGAGAGAGGGAGAGGGAGAGGGAGAGGGAGAGGGAGAGGGAGAGGGAGAGGGAGAGAGAGAGAGAGAGAGAGAGAGAGAGAGAGAGAGAGAGAGAGAGAGAGAGAGAGATCATGTGTGTGTGTGTGTGTGTGTGTGTGTGTGTGTGAATGTTGGGGTTTTTTGTGAGTTTTCCCTGGACTATTTTATAGAGACATATATATTGAAGCGAGTACAAGCTATACACAGGTGAAGACAGAACATGTCAGAGAATGAAAAGGAATCAAAAGATTAGAACATATTTTCAAAGTTAATATGAGGCCAAGCAGAGTATATGTCAGAAGTCACACAAAGCAATATTAAATCAGTCAGTGTGGAAGATTAGACTGTATGAAGGCTAAAAGCTCCTAGGCCTTGGGATAGTTAGAACAAAAAAGGAAACCCTCTTAGCTCAGTCTAAGCCATTATTGCATAGCTTAGGTACAACTCTAATCTCATCACTTCATCTAAGGAAATACAGGGGACATTTCAGACTAGAATCCTCTTTTTATAAAGAACTGTATAATGACATATTTTAAAATGAAAAAAGTTAAATACAATGGGTTGTACCATCAATTACTGCTGGCAATCAAAGTTAATATAAATAAAACACTAAATACATCATTAATTGTATTATGAAACTTCGAAAACAGAACTAATGAGAGAGATAATTGTTGCTAGGTTAATTTGATTGCCTAATGACATATTGGGTCATGAATGTTTTGCTAATCTAGTATGAGTATGGTAATATGAGGAAAATTTTTACTTATCACTTTGTATTCATCATTTGTTAAATTTTACCATAACTAATACCTGAATCTCTTCACTAAATTGATGAAGAGACAGGAGGCTAATAAATATTCTATCCTTGGAAATATTAATGTCTTATATATCTTTATACTATGCTAAACTGTAATGTTGAGTGTATATGTGCATACATGCATATGTGTGTGTGTTTGTGTGTGTCTGTGTGTGTGTGTCTGTGTGTGTCTGTGTGTGTGTCTGTGTGTGTGTGTTATAAAACTAGAAAAGAGACCATTAAAGCGATAACTGAATGTTGACTGGGGAACACACACATACAAAAAAGAGAACACTTGAATACACATAGCATGAATGCAGAGAAACAAAACAGTGCAGTAAGTAGAAACCAGCACAAGTTGTATGAGAGGGTAAGAAGGGGAATTGAAGTGGAGTATCACAGAAAGGCAAGTATCTACAAATATACCTCTGAGAGAACATTATTTTATGTTAATTTTAAAGTAGCTATTAAAAACTATAGACAGCAAAAAGAAGGACAAGAAAAATTTATAGGAATAGATAAGTGGAGCTGTCATCATGAATTCTCAAGTCTTTGGTAAAGGTCCACAAGATCACATCAAACATTCACATCTGAAACTCTATTACTAGTGAACCCTTTGGCCACATGCACTTGTGTGACTCAAATGTATATATAAATGAAATATTAGTGCATACATTTCTGTTTACAGATCACTATATCTTCCCAGGAATAAATTTTAGAAAAAAGTAATTATTCAAAATCAAATCCCTAGAGTTTAACTGTAGGTGTGGATATATCAAATATCATATAGAGGGAAAGAAATAAGCCCAGACTCTGAATGAGATAGAAGAATTATAGCAGAAAAACAAACAAACAAAAATAAGTAATTTTTTATTACTCAGAAAAAACAATATTATTTCACAACTGATGAAACCAAAAAAGAAACAAAAACAGAAGCTTGATAGGATGTTTGCAATACTTCCTTAACAGAAGAATATTGAAGTACATTTGTTACCAAACCAATCTCTAACTTGTAAACTCTATGAGACAAAGACTCTGGGTCTGATTTCTCATTAAGATAAGGTGAATGATGAAAGATGAGATGAATGCAGGAATTGAAAACACACATGACATGAAAGTTACATTAGAAGAAAAATGTTTTATAACTTATATATATATCAATCATAATTTTCACATGAATTTTACCTGCCCTTTAGAGTTCATGTAACCAAGAATTATAGATATATTCTCATGGATCAATGCACAAAATTCAACCACCACATGACAAATTGTTTAGTAAGTACTTCATCATAGGTTATTATTACTAAATGTTCTCCAGTTCTTCTTCATGCTACATGTTAATTCAAATTCCATTTCAACAAAGCTCCATTTTTTAGAATGAAAATTTTGTTGCAAAAAGAGGATAAACCATCAATATTTTAAAATGTCTCTTTGTTATCATATACTAATCAGATATTTTTCTACAATCACACTTATTGTTGCTTATTCTATTCTTGCTTTTTGTTTACTCAAGTAGATGGTTGTTGATATTTGTATTATATGGAAATATCAAATGTTCATTGTGAAAATGTTTAAATGAGTATCATAATTTTGTGAAAGCTTCTGTAAGGCAAAGGACATAGTCAATAAGGCAAATTGGCAACCTCCAGCTTGCGAAAAAGAACTTCAATAACCCTACATCTAATAGAGGGCTAATATCCAAAATATATAAAGAACTCCAGAAGATAATCACCAAAAACCACACAACCTAATCAAAAAATGGGGTTTAGAACTAAACCAATAATTCACAACTGAGGAATCTCGAATGGTTGAGAAGCACTGAAAGAAATGTTCAAAGTCCTTAGTCATCAGAGAAATGCAAATCAAAATGACCCTGAGATTCCACCTTATACTGCTAAGAATCTCAGTTGACAACACTTGCTGGAGAGGATGTGGAGAAAGAGAATCACTCCTCCATCGCTGGTGGGATTGCAAGCTGGTAAAACCATTCTGGAAACCAATCTGGAGTTTCCTCAGAAAATTAGATATAGATCTACCTGAAGACGCAGCTACACCACTCTTGGGCATATACCCAAAAGATGCCCCATAATGCCATAAGGGCACATGTTCCATTATGTTCATAGCAGTCTTGTTTGTGATATTCAGAAACTAGAAACAACGCAGATGTCCCACGACAGAAAAATGGATGCAGAAAATGTGGCTCATTTATACAATGGAATGCTACTCAGCTATTAAGAACAAGGAAGGGCATCCTGAATTTTGCAGGGAAATGGATGGAACTAGAAAATATCATCCTGAGTGAGGTAACTTAAACCCAAAAGGACATGCATGAACTACAGGGAAGGAAATGGAGAGGATCCTGAGAAAAAGAAGGTCCAGGAACAAGCACAAAGTGGGATCCAGCTTAAGGGGGAGGCCCCAAGACCTGACATTATTGCTGAGGCTATGGAGCACTCACAAAAAGGAACCTATCATAACTGCCCTATCATGAAAGACCCAATAAGCAGCTGAAAAATTCAGATGCAGACATTTGCACCCAACCAATGGCCAGAAGCTGCTGACCCCTGTAGTTGAATTAGGGGAAAGCCGGAAGAAGCTGAGGAGGAGTGCAACCCTGTAAGAGAACCAGCAGTCTCAATTAACTTGGACCCCAGAGATCTCTCAAATACCAGAACACCAGCCAGGCAGCATATACCAGCTGATATGAGGCCCCCAATGCATATACAGCAGAGGACTGCTGGTTTTGGTTTCATTCAGAGAGGATGCATCTAACCCTCAATAGACTGGAGGCCCCAGGGAGTTTAGAATCTGGTGGGGTGGAGGTTGGCTGGGTGGGGACATCCTTATGGAGACAGGGGAGCGGGGAGGAGTTATGGCATGTGGAACAGTGAGAGGGTCGACCAGGAGGGGAATAACATTTGGAGTTAAAAAGAAATGAGAGCTATTGTCATGTTTAACTTCATTGTGTTCTTTCTCCCCACTTGCCAATATCTACCACTTCCAGTATCTCCTCTTTAAGTTTTTGCTCTGTACAGACAGGTCTCACTGTTTTCTTTCTCTATATTCTGTCATTTTAATGAAGATAACTTTTAAAGGAAACACGAATCATAATGCTTTCTTATATTACCTTCTTTTTAATTTTTTTTTTTTACTTAATTCACTTTATATCCCCCTCACTGCCCCAATCCCCGTCACCCATTCCGACAATCCTTCTCTTATCCCCTGTTCCCTTCTCCTCTTAACATGTGGGTGGCTTCCAATTAATCACCCACATCCTGGCACTTCAACTATCAGCAAAGCTAGGCACTTCTTCTCAGACTGAGGCCATACATGGGAGCCCAGACAGAATATATCCCATATACAGCCAAAATCTTTTTGGATTCCAGTTGTTCGGAACCCACATGAAAAACAGGTTGCACATCTATTACATATGTACAGGGAGGCCTAGTTCCAGCCAGTGAATGTTCTTTGTTTGGTGGCTCAGACTCTGAGAGCCCCAAGGGTCCAAGTCATTTGACACTGCTGGTCTTCCTGTGAGTTCCTATTCTCTTCAGGGTCAGCAAACCTTCCTCCTGTTCTACCTTAAGAGTCCCCAAGCTCTGTCAAATGTTTGGCTGTGGGTGTCTCTGTCTGAGTCAGATGCTGGAGTGAGCTTCACAGAGGACAACATGATACGATCTGCAAGCATAACAGAGTATCATTATTAGTGTCAGGGATTGCTGCTTTCCCATGGGATGGATCTTAATTTGGTTATTAGTTGGCTATTTCAACTGTCTCTGCTGAATTCCCTGAGCTTTTGTTACTTGAAGACAGGATCAATTTTGAGTTGCAAGTTTTGTGGGTAGGTTGGTGCCTCTATCACATTAGCACAGTTCCTGTCTGGCTAAATGAGGTAGCTTCTTCACATTCCATATAACCAATAGAGTGAGTTACAGGTAAGGAACCATCCCCCATTAATTCTTGGGTGCCTTACTTATTCCAAATATATATCTCTTGGTAAAGATGCCTCCCACCACCTCACCCACATTAATTACAGATTTCTAACCATTTTTATAGCTGTCTATCTAATATCCTGAGGTCTCCACTTTTTCTCCATACCAGCTCCTTCTGATTTCCCTCCCTCCATATGGCTCTTATGACTATTTTATTCTGCATTCAAAGTGAAATTCAACTTTATCACTTGGGTCTTCCTTCTAGTTTACTTTAAGGTCGTTGGAATATAACATGGGACCTGTATTTTATGGCTAATATCTTCTTATAAGTGAGTGCATTCCATGCATGGCCTTTTGGGATTTGGTTATCTCACTCAAGATGATATTCTTATGTTCCATCCATTTGCCTGGAAAATTCATGATTTCTTGGTTTTTAACAGCTGAATAGTATTCCATTGTGTACATGTACCACATCATCTTTATGCATTCTTCAACTGAGGGACATCTAAGTAGCTTTTAGCATCTATTACTAATTACTAATTATGAATAAACTAATATGAATAAAGCTGCTATGAACATAGTTGAACAAGTGTCTTTGTGAGATGTTGGAACACATTTGGACATATACCGAGAAGTGGTATATCTGGTTCTTAAGGTAGAACTATTCCCAGTTTTCTGAGAAACCATCAAATTGATTTCCAAACTGGTTGTACAATTTTGCCCTCCCACCAGCAATGTAGGAGTGATATCATTGTTTCATGTCATATCCAGCATGTGCTATCACTTAAGGTTTTTATCTTAGATATTTGATCAATGTAAGGTGGAATTTCAGATTTGATTTGATTGGCATTCCCCTGATGCCTAAAGATTTTGAACATTAATTTAAGTGCGTATCAACCATTCAATATTTCTCTGTTGAGACTGCTGTCTTTTGCTTTGTACCCATTTTTTCAATTGAGTTATTTGGGTTGTTGGTGTCTAACTTCTTGTGTTCTTTGTAAATTTTGGATATGAGCCTTCTGTCAGATATAGGGTTGATGAAGATTATTTCCCTATCTGTGGGCTGCTAATTTGTCCTACTGACAATGTCCCCTGCATTACATAAGATTTATATTTTCATGAGATCACATTCATCAATTCTTGATCTTAAAACTGGAGCCATTGGTGTTCTCTTCAAGAACTTGTCTCCTGTGCCAAAGCCTTCAAGGGTATTTTAAACTTTCTCTTCTATGATATTTAGTATATCAGGTTTTATGTTGAAGTCCTTGATACACTTAGATTTGAGTTCTGTGCAGTGTGATAAGTATTCATCTATTTTTATTCTTCTATATGTAGACATCCAGTTAGACCAACATCATTTGTTGAGGATGCTCTCATCTTTCCATTATATGATTTTGGATTCTTTATCAAAAGTCAACTGTTCGTAGGTGTGTTTCCAGATGTTCCATTCAATTCCAATGATCAACATGTTTTTTTTGTTTGTTAGCTTTTGGGTTTTTTTTTTTTTGTTTGTTTGTTTGTTTTCAATACTATGCAGTTTTTCTTACTATTGTGTTGTAGTGCAGTTTGTGGTCAGGGATGGTGATTCCTCTTAAAGTTCTTTTATTGTTCCAGAGTGTTTTGGATATTCTGTTTTTTTTATTTTTTAAATTCCTTGCCCAAACATGGTTGTATTCTAGTACACTGAAGTGATATAGCTTTAAACATTTATATTTCAATGGCTCATATCTTAGTCTTTATCAAAAGCATTATTTACCTAGATCAAATGTACTGACATTGTTAATAACTGAAAGTATATTGCTTATTCATTTTTATTTTTAGCTATAATATCGCCTTATTATTTAATTGAATTAAACCTAAACCTAGTGTGCAAGTAACATGGTATCATCTGTTCTCACCTACAAAAATAGAGAATATTCTTCAAGGTATTAACTCATGGGAAGTTATGGTAAAATTCTCCCAAATATACTAGGTATATGGCAATAGTGATTATGTGTTCTTTAAAGTAATTGCACCTATTTGCTGTAATAAGAAGCTTCTTTGATGGGGGATAAGTTTCCAAACCATAGATAATGTAAGGAAATAATTTTAGAATATATATACTGTAGTGAGAAAATTTATTGATCTAGCAAAGGGTTTGTAGAATTTTTTTTTTTTTTGTAAAATAGATCACATCACTATCACAGGAAGCTTGCTAGTTTTGAATATTAAGCATGATTCCTCTTCTGTTGGATTGGCCACACGTCCAATTATATAGCTGTTATTTACAACCAATGTGAATTTATTTCAAACAATATATTTGATCATAATACTTCCCTGTCAGCTTCTCCCAGATTCTCTCCAACTCTACCCTCTGTATTTGATATTCAAGCTTTCTATTTCTCCATCTTTCTCAAGACAAAACATCAAAAAAATTGATTAAAAATTAGATAAAAATACAAACCAATTAAACACATGGCACATTTAAAAATGAAGTCCATATTGTATTACCCAACTATTCTTAGACATGAGGCAAGCCATAAAATGCAATATACTCAGCTACATTCCAATGGAGAAAATTCATTTTCATTTTCAAAGGAGGTATAAATTGTAAATACCTTCTTAGGTACAAGTGGTACTTTGCCTTAATGAGAAAATATTCAGAGTATGAGTCAGAGGCTTTGAAACACTGTCTTAAATGGGATGTCTTCATCTTACCCCATCTGTTGAGACTCAGCAAAGTATATAGCAGAAGAGATTGAAAAATTGTAAGAGCCAGAGGTGGTGGATGACTCCAAGAAAGCAGCATTATCTGGAAACATGTTGTTGATACATATATAAAGACATGGGAATTATAACAGCACGACTAAGCCTGTGTAGGTTCAAAACAGACACAGTCCCAACATGGAGAAGGAGAAGTAAACACTATATACAACTATTCTCAATGGGCAGTTTGCAGCATTTCACAGGAAATAAAATACTATTAGAAATAAAGAAAACTCTAAGAATTAGGAGAGGTTTGACTACACAGTCACTGAACATGATCCTACATCTAGGTGCAACTTATCCCAGGATGATACTCTTTGATGATATGTGGAAAATGTGATAGAATTTCCTCTAACAGGTACTGCCTGACAGACCTAAAGAACTCAATATGTTTTCTTGTGTCTTAGATTCTCTACATTTTGCTACTAGGGGACATTTATTATAAATAATGTTGGTATATGAAGCAAAGTGAATCTATCTCTGTGAGGACTCAGTATACTATATATCATATACATATATATATATATATATATATATATATATATATATATATATATATGTATATATATATATCATAACCCCTTCTGCCCTCACACTAAATATATTTAGAATTATGACACTATGGGAAAGAATATTGGGTGCCTACCTTCCTAGTAAGTCACTCTTCTTGGAATTTCTTTGTAGCTTGTGGAATTCTTTTATATTATGATGTTAATGAGGTCACTTATGCCATGTCAGATTCATGCCATACATTTATATTTTGTCATGCTATATATACTCTCAGGGCTTCTTTACCTTGACATTTGTTTGAATTACTCAAAAAAAGAAGAATACTCTAGTTATCGGTTCCATGAGTTAAACTAATGAAACTATCTGCCATATTGAGAACCAGTCCATCCATAGAGAACCCTCTTTAAGGGAATAAACTCAGGCCTTTAAAGTTATTATTGTCTGGAGAGTTACCAAATGTGCAAGATATCTTATTGTCTTACCAGTTACAGACCATTAAAACTAAATATCTTTGTCTTTCCCTATGCCTCTGAAAAGTTACCTAGGATTCCTATTTCTGTATTTCCTTTTTCTTTTCCTTTCTCATTAAAATTTTAATATGTAATAAAAAGTATAAACAATTTTAAAGAATATAAGCCAGGTTTCCGCATCAACAGTTTCACTTCTAGGGGAAGGTAGACAAGATTATATGTGATTGGATCATATAAAGAATGTGAAAAGTATTAGGAATTAGAGACACTCATGACAGTAAAAGTTTCCAGAATCCTTCCCTTAAACAGCCACCAAACCTAAATACCTATTGAACATGCCAGCAAGATTTTGCTGACAGGACCCTGATATTGCTGTCTCTTGTGAGTCTATGCAAGTGCCTGGCAAATACAGAAGTGGATACTAACAGTCATCTATTGGGTATTACACAGGGCCCCCGATGGAGGAGCTAAAGAATGTACCCAAGGAGCTGAAGGGGTCTACAACCCTATAGGAGAAACAACAATATGAACTAACCAGTACTCCCAGAGCTAGTGTCTCTAGCTGAAAATAAATGGCCTAGCTGGCCATCATTGGGAGGAGAGGCCCTTGGTCTTGTGAAGGTTATATGCCCCAATACAGGGGAATACCAGAGCCAGGAAGCTGGAGTGTGTGAGTTGGGAAGCAGGATCGGGGGAGGGTATAGGGGACTTTCAGGATAGAATTTGAAATGCAAATGAAGACAATATCTAATTAAAAAAGTTTCTTACATTTTTGTGGTGCTCTGAATGATATATCTTCCATAGTTCCAAACACTAGAACACCTTTGGGCACCAGTTTGGGGCATGGATTCAAATTTTTGGATATATAACTTTACTGGAAGAATTATATTACTGGGGGCCAGAGATTTCTGTCATTCCAAGATGGTTCTGTCTAGATTGTGCTTGCAGATTAAGATATAAGCTATTAACTTGCTATTCTAATTGTCATACTTATCACTTCCTTACCATAAAAAAATCTTATTCTTCTCATACCAAGAGCCCAAGTAAATGCTTTCTCCTTTCCTAGGTCAAGGAATGTTATCATAAGAATAAAAAAGGCATTAATATAACTCTTTTGTTCTCTGTTTAAGTAAGTAACATAGTCACTAGCATTTGTGATCCTTTCCAAGCAAAACTTTTTTTTTTTTTTTTGAGAATCTATGATGGGACTCCAAAGCACTGTTAGCATGGATGAATCTATTTCATTATGGGGACAGTACTTCTACTCCAAATTCCAAACCCCACAGTTTAATTAACTTCAGAAGTGTTTCTTAGTACTGCCAGTCTTTGGATAAATGCTTTGTTGTTTAATACATGTGAATAGTGAAAGAGAAGAAATTTGGGGAATTCCAGTATAGTCTGGGATGCAAAATGAGGCCCTGTCTTAAAAACAACAACAAGCAAACAAACAAACAAAGCAGAAAAGAATAAACAGCTGGTTTCAATGGGACATATCTCCATATGTTCAGGCATTTGAATACTTGGTTCTAAGTTGCTGACATTGGGAAGGTGCTACGGCCTTTGAGAAGGAAGTATATCACTAGGGGCAAATGTTTAGTGTGAATATCCTTGAGCCACCTCCAGTTTATTTCCTCTGCTTTGAGTTTGCCATTGAAGATGTAATAACTTGTCTTTGTGCTCCAGCCACCTACTGCTATGCCACTGAACTCTCACTTCAGAACAATAACCCAAACTAAACTCTTGATTCCACAGGTTACTTTTAATAGTAGAATAGCCATTGGGTTTTGTTGGTGGTAGTGGTGTTCAGTTTTTTTTCTTTATCAACTATTTTAATGTAGTCTCCTTGAGAATCTCATATCATGCATTTTGACTATATATAACCCCCTTATATTTCCATATATATATATATATATATATATATATATATATATATATATATATGTGTGTGTGTGTGTGTGTGTGTGTGAATGTGTATGCATGTAATGTATAAGAAGACATGTACAAAAAAAATATAGAGTTTATTACCAAGTTGTAAAAGGTTTCCTATGAAAGCTATATAAGGGGAAAATCAGAAAGATCCTCAGTGGGTAAAGGGAAAAATTCTCTAAGTGGGGAAAGGGAAAAGATTCTAGTCTAAGTGAGGAAAGGCAAAAAACTCCTCCATTGATCTTAGTTCTCTGTGATCTCTTTCTCTTATATATCCTTCGGAATATATATATATATATATATATATATATATATATATATATATATACTTATATATCCTTCAGAATACATGATCACATGTTACAAAGTTCATCACAAGTTCACACAAAAAAATCAAATCATAAATTGAAATAGAAGTTTACACTAGCGAATGTTTACATGCATAACCATTAGGAGTAATTATCTGGCTAAACATCCATAATTTGTCTCAGCTCCACAGGTTCACTGAACGTTTAAAACCATAACTAACTTATTGGTGAAGTTTTGTATAGATAAACCCACTCGATATTTTATCTTCTGTCCTCGCACCTACAATAAATCGTTAGTTGCCTTTTAATGACCTTTGGTTAATTGTTTTACAACCTCTTGGAATGTGCTCTGAATAGGAGAAAGACTGGTTACAATCTAAGAGCAATTAACTGGTGACACTTGAGAGATTGGCAGAGTTCTCAGTGCAGCTTTGACTTTCAGAAAAGGACCTAATAGCAGTCCCATTATAAAAAGCTTAATAATCACAGATATAATTTTAGGAATTCTTATAAGATCATCATTAAGACTTAAGTCATCTATTTGTCTATATACCATCACTACAAGATAGTACATCATTGTGGATCTGCAAAGATTTGCTCCAGAGGGGTGTGCTCCTACTTAGTGATTGCTATATATGTTTAATAACAACAGGAAAAGCATATTAATAGCAGAAATGATTCCTAAAATTAGTCCCTCAAAGCCGTGCTTAATAAGGGGGCTCACCTGTCACAGATTATATAATAATCCAAGGCAGGCCACTTCAGGATGATCACCTGCTAGTTATTAGCTTGTCCCATTAATGGCTCCTGACACTAAACAAATATTATCTGTTGAGATAGTGCCCTTTAACAATCACCTGTATTGTTCTTTTATTATATATTTTCTTTATTTACATTTCGAATGTTATACCCTTTCCGGGTTTCCCCTTGGAAGACCCACTATCCTCTCTCCTCTTGCCCTGCTCACTAACCGACCCACTCCCGCTTCCTGATCTTGGCATTCACCTGTACTGGGGCATAAAGCCTTCACAGCACCAAGGGCCTCTCCTCCCATTGATGATCAACTAGGCTATCCTCAGCTACATATGTTTCTGGAGCAAAGAGTCCCACCATGTGTATTCTTTGGTTGGTTGTTTAGTGCCTGGGAAGTCTGGGGGTACTGGCTAGTTTATTGTTCTTCCTCCTATGGGGCTGCAAAAACTCTGCAGCTCCTTAGGTACATTCTCTAGCTCCTTCATTGGGGAACCTGTGCTCCATCTAATGGATGACTATGTGCATCCACTTCTGTATTTGTCAAGCACTGGCAGAGCCTCTCAGGAGACAGCTATATCACGTTCTTGTCAGCAAGCACTTGCTGGCATCCACAATAGTGTCTGGGTTTGGTGATTGTATATGGGATGGATTCCCAAGTGGAGCAGTCTCGTGCTGGTCATTCCTTCAATCTCTGCTCCATACTTTGTCTCTGTGACTCCTTCCAAAGATATGTGTTCTCCCTTATAAGAAGGATCAAGATATCCACACTTTGGTCTTCCTTCTTGAGTTTCTTGTGGTTTGTCGATTGTTTCTTGGGTATTCCAAGCTTCTGGGCAAATATTCACTTATCAGAGTGCATATCATATGCATATTTTTGTGACTGGGTTACCTCACTCAGGATGATATATCCAGATCCATCCATTTGCCTAAGAATTTCATAAATTCATTGTTTTTAATAGCTGTGTAGTACTCCATTGTGTAAATGCACCACATTTCCTGTATTGATTTCTCTGTTGAGGGACATCTGGGTACTTTCCAGCTTCAGGCTATAATAAATAAGGCTGCTATGAATATAGTGGAGCATGTGTCCTTATTACAAGTTGGAACATCTTCTGGGTATGCCCAGGAGTAGTATTGCTGGTTCCTCAGGTAGTACTATTTCAAATTTTTGAGGAACCGTCAAACTGATTTCCAGAGTTGTTGTACCAGCTTGCAATTCCACGAGCAATGGAGAAGTGTTCCTCTTTCTCCACATCCTTGCCAGAATCTACTGTCACCTGGATTTTTGATCTTAGCAATTCTGACTGCTGTAAGGTGGAATCTCAAATTTGATTTGCATTTCCCTGATAATTAAGAATGTTGAACCTTTTTAGGTGCTTTTCAGCCATTTGGTATTTCTCAGTTGAGAATTCTTTGTTTAGCCCTGTACCCCATTTTTGCTGGGGTTATTTCATTCTCTGGAGTCTAATTTCTTGAGTTCTTTGTATATATTGTATATTTGCCCTCTATCAGATTTAGGATTGGTAAAGATCTTTTTTCCAATCTGTTGGAATTATTTTTTGACCTTCCTGACTTATTGACCATGTTCTTTGCCTTACAGAAGCTTTCAAATTATGAAGTCCCATTTCTTAATCCTTGATCATTTCTTAATCCTTGATCATTTCTTAATCCTTGATCTTAATAGTGCAAGCCATTGATGCTCTGTTCAAGTATTTCCCCTCTGTGCCCATATGTTCAAGGCTCATCCCCACTTTCTCCTCTACAAATTTCAGTGTATCTTGTTTATGTGGAGGTCCTTGATCCACTTGGACTTGAGCTTTGTACAAGGGGATATGAATGGATCAATTTGCAGTCTTCTACATGCTAACTGCCAGTTGAGTCAGCACCATTTGCTGAAAATGCTGCCTGATTTCCATTGAATGGTTCTAGGTACATTGTCTAAGATAAAGTGACCATAGATGCGTGAGTTCATTTCTGGGTCTTCAATTCTATTCTACTGAGAGTGAGATTGAAGATTAAATTTATATATTCATCTATGTATACTTAAATTCTTCCTTCTATGGAAATTAATACCTCTGTGAATATATAAATCCACTTTCTCTTTATATGATTTGAATTAACATCCTTTCTTATGTATTTAATTTCAATTCATTTCTCTTCTACTTACTATATGAGCCTATTCTTAGACTACTTAATTTGTCATACCAGGCTAAAAAATCCCAGAATTCCTATGTAGATCACATTCAAAGATAATGAGTGTTGCACTGACATAAAGTGGTTCAAATTTTCTTTAAAGCATTATTCTCATTCATTCTATTCTGTCTGTCTCCAGACTTTTGCTTCCTACATTTAAGATGAAACAGCTGAATTTCTCTTTTCTATGTATACTTAAAAACACCTAAAAAATTACCATTATATTTCATTCTATCCTTAAACACAATTAAATCAAATTTCATTCAATTCTATTCTTTTTCTATCTGATTGTTGGAGGTTTAATCGACCTCTAATATCTGCCTCTCTCTGCCTCCTGGGTAGTCAATTTCTTTGCACAACGGTGGCTGCCAGTACCTCTGAGTTCAAACTCTCTGAGGCAGCTAGAAGGGCCCTGGATGAATCCCAGTCACCCTGCATTGTCCAGGTTGGCATTTATTCAGCTCAGCTGAGAAACCATTTTTTTCCTACCTACTAATATCACTTCACAGGACATGTTTTCCATTCAGGAATCTCTAATTAATTTTCAAAAGTGAGTATAAGCCTAACATGCTGGATGCTATCTAAAGTGGTTCGTTAAACTGCTCTCCTCCCCAACCACTGCTGCATGTGCTTCTCACTACCACTTAATGTTCCAAATTCTTGAATTAAAGACAAACACATAGCCTTATTTTTAATATGCCACAAGCAGCTTAATGGTTGGATCCCTCCTCATCTTCCACATTGTTAATCACTCCCATTTTATACTCTAAAATTATTACTTACTAAAATCTATATTACATCTTTTTTGACCAGACCCAAATGGGAGAGGGGGCCCTGGAGCTAAGTTCCCTGACTCTTACCTGTTGGCACTCTCTCTATCTCTATCTCTTCAATTTCTGAGACTAGGATGTTCTCCTCCTTCTCCAGCAATGGGGATTCTCCAAACTGTTCTTCCTCCCTTGGTTCCCTTTTCTGGGAAATCTAAAGTCCTGCCTTTGTCTCACTGCCCAGCCATTGAACACTGACAACTTCATTTACTAATTGGAACAAACTGTGGGTAGGGACCCTTAAGAACCCATGTGCAGACATGCAAATTCCCACGTAATTTGGGAACCCAATTAACATTATATAAGCAATAAACCAAATCCACTATATCTATAGGTGTGTGGGTTTATTTCTGGGTCTTCAATTCAATTCCATTCTTCAATGTGTCTGATTCTGTACCAATACCATGCAATTTTTATTGCTATTGCACTCAAGTACACCTTGTAGCCATGTGTGTGGCGGGGAGGATTCCCCCCAAAGTTCTTTTATTGTTCCAGATTGTTTTGGCTATCCTGGGTCTTTTGTTTTTCCATTCCATTTTTTCATTCCATGAAGTTGAGAATTGCTCTTTCAAGGTCTATAAAAGTTGTGTTGGAACTTTAATGGGGATTTCATTGAATCTATAGATTGGTTTTGGTAAGAAGGCCATTTTAACTATGCTAACCTTACCTATCCATGAACATGGAATGTCTTTCCATCTTCTGAGGTATTCTTCAATTTCTTTTTCAGGGATTTGAAGCTGTTGACATACAGATTTCACTTGCTTGGTTACTGTTACACCAAGATATTTTCTATTATTCCTGGCTACTGTAAAGAGTGTTGTTTCCCTAATTTCTCTCTTCACCTGATTTCCATTGGGATAAAGGAGGGCTACTGATTTCTTTCACTTTATTTTGTATCTTGCCACTTTGATAAAGGTGTTTATCAGCTATAAGGGTTCTCTGTTAGAATCTTTAGGGTCTCCTAAGAACACTATCATATCATCCACAAATAGCAATACTTTGGCTTCCCTTCTTTCAATTTATATACCCTTCATCTCCTTTAGCTATCTTATTTCTCTGGATAGAGCTCAGTCCTTGAGGTTGCATAAAATAACTAACTGGCAATTCTCATGTTGAAGTATTACTTTCACTTTTATTTCTATAATAAAATCTCCTTGAATTATATATATATATATATATATATGTATATATATAATCTAAACTAATATAAACATAAATTATTGATAGTGTCATAATAATGAATGTCTGTGCACATACGCTTTGCTCAATTATACTATGTTCTAGGATACCTTGAAATATTTAGAATTTTTAAACTGTTTCAGTATGTGTTGGCAGTATATGTGCATATCTATGAGTGAATATGCAACATACATTTGAACATTCACAAATGCAAATTGCATATGATATTTAACTTCTAAAAGGCAGCTTTGGCACTTTTATTTTGCTTGCATAACAATTTACCATAATATCAGAAACCTAAGGTACTACAAAAATACTAAATAATGTTCAATACAACTAAAATTCGAGTTAGCATAAAATAGTTCTGTTGAATCCTTTCTTTAAAGGCTCACAGGAAAAACATTCAGGTCCCACCACACCCCTTTGTGTGAATCATAAATTCCTGGGTACCTCATAATCAAAATGCTAAGCCTTTAGGACAAGGAATAGTAAAAGCATCAAGAGGAAAGATCAAGTTATATATAAAGGCAGACTCATTAGAATCTTAATGGAAACTCTAAAAGCCTCAGGGACCGAAGCATGGGTTCTACAAACTCTAAATGGCCACAGATGCCAGCACAGGCTCCTATACCCTACAAAATTTTAATCACAATAGATGGAGAATGAAAGACTTTCCAGAATTGTACAGAATGCACTTGTTGGGAAACTTCAATCTGAAGAGGTTAAGTATACCCAAGAAAACAAAAGGAATACTTAAGCACAGATCAACAGAGAAAAAGAGGAGAAACAATGCACACCATAACAACAAAATAACAGAATTCAAGAAACACTGCTCACTAATAACTTTAAGTATCAATGGTCTCAATTCTCTAACAAAAAGATTAATAAATTGGATTCAAATACAGTATCTATCATTCTATTGCACCCAAAAATCACATCTACCATGAAAGGCAGATATCACCTCAGGGTCAAAATGTTGTAAAAAAGATACCCCACATAAATTACCCAAAGAGAGAGCAAGTATAGTAGTTTTAATATCTGATAAGTTATGTTTTTAAATTGAAACTAATCAGAACAGATAGCAAAAGATACTACATATTCATCAAAGTAAAAATATAATAATAATGTACTATAATTTTTAATATTTATGCATCAAACACATGAGCACAACTTCTCATGAAAGAAGCACTACTACAATTAAATTTATATACTGGAACACAGTGATAAGTGACTTTAATACCACAATCACATTAATATAGAAGTATATTTTGTATGGACAAAACATATACAGAGAAGCTAGATCTAAATAATCTTATAAATTAAATGGGCTCAGCAGATATTTACAAAACAATTCTCCCAAACAAAAAAAGATATATCTTCTCAGTAACTCATGCTGCATTGAAGTAGAAAAGGTGTTGACCATTGTAATCTGAACTTCATGGACAGTGTTATTAGGAGTTTGAAGATAGTCGTGCTGAAATCAGTGTGGATAATAGAGGACCAGCTCAAGAGATTTGAGGGGAAACATTAGCAACTGGACTAGAAAACATTCCTCTCAAGGGATGTGGATTTTTGTTTTTCCCTTGTCCTAAGTGTCTTCAAAGGGTAAAATTGAAGACATTTGTACTAATTTCATCAACAGTTGATATTTCTAGACTTTGTTACATTGTATTACTGTGTCACATGCTTACTAATGGTCACTCTTATGCAGATTTACGATTAAGCATAGAACAAGCAGGGCAAAGGAAATACTAAGTGTACAGTTTGAGGAGAAAAAGAGTACCAAGAAATGCAATTCTGGTCCCATATCTAGCTCTCAGAGAAGAGAAACTTTTAAAAGGGCCTGCTTCAAGATAGAGCAAATGGAGTGCAGCCTCAGAGGTAATCTTCAGCCAGGTTAGTTTCCAAATTGCAAAAGAGAAATGTCTAAGCAATCTTCTCCTAATGCAAAGGAAAACTTATTAATCAAGGGAAAACACCAACAAATCAAAGTTTATGCAAACACAATTCAAGAAGGCACCAGATTACATCCAAAGCTGGCTGTGGAACTTGGTAGCATCAAGCATCAGCCACTGGTTTCTGGCTTTGAAATAAATGATATAGGAGGAAGGTGTGTGTGAAATCTTTCTCAATGGTTAAGGATAGATGTTGAACCTAGGTGTATAGGAGAGTCACAGTGAAGCCACTGTGTGAAATTATTAAGGAGAATCTTGAATTGTATTGGAGACCTGATGAGGGTGAAAATGCTGGAGCTCTGGGATATCTGCCAGGAAGAGCTGTAGATCAAGTGAAACCAGAAAAGAGAGAGAAAAGTGTGTTGTAATGAATAAAGATAGAAGGAAGGAGCAGCCAAAGCCCTTTGACAGCTTTAGGTTTAGGACTTGACAGCTTTAGTTTTAGGATTTGAAGTTTGCCCTAATGGTTTTCAGTCTTGCTTGGGTCATAATTCTTCCTTTCTTTCCTTTTGGAGTGGTAATATCCTATGACGAATATATGTTAGAATTATGCAATTTTATTTTGGCTTTTACAGGGAGTTCAAATTAAGAGAGTTTCTTGAGTCTCAGGAGATAATTTCTACTTACAAACTGTGTTGAGAATGGGAAGACTATTGGGACTTTCAAAGTTGGATTAAATGGATTTCACATTTTTATATGGCTATGGTTTAAATAAGAATGTCTCCTATGGATAAATCTATATGAAGTTTTGATTTCCAATTGGTGGAATGGTTTGTGAAGGATTATGAAGTATGAACCTATTGGAAGAGGTGTGTCTTTGGTAGGAATTGATATTTCAAAATCCCATGCTATAGTTATTTAGCACTTGTCTGTCTGTCTCTGTCTCTGTCTCTGTTTCTCTCTCCCTGTTTCTCTGTCTTTGTCTCTCTGTCTCTCTCTGTCTCTCTCTCTCTGTCTGTCTCTATCTGTCTCTCTCTCTCTCTCTTTCTCTCTCTCTCCTGCTTGTGAATAGGGAATAAGCTCCTAGCTTTCCTGTTGCCCTTTGTCTTGCTATGAGGCCCATAGCCTAACCCTGTGAAACTGTATGCAAGCTCATAATACACTCTTTCTTTTTCTTTTATAAGTTACCTTAGACATAGTTTCTTTTCACAGAACTAGAAGAAAAAAATACAATCAGTGTAAGTCCATGGGATTCAGGCACTTGCATTTATTAGGAAGAAATAATTATCAAAAATTCAAGCACAACAATGAACAATTATGCAGAACTATTTTGGAAAACTTGTTATATTTTTCTTACTACAATGCAATAAAACAATAATGTCAAGTCAATTTATTTAAAACTACATTTTAATTCTTATTAGTCAATACATAGTGCATGATGATGATGGTGATGATTAAAATATAATAACACAAATTCTGAGCTGCTAGCCACATGCTACTTGTCCAGGATGTGAGTTGAAGTCTGAATATTATTTTTATTGAATGCCTATATGACTGTGTTACAGGTGCTGGGATCAACTTGTTTATTAACCAAAGCTCATTAAAAAAAAAAAGAAAAAAAAAAAAGAAAAAACAGAGCTTAAGAGTTAAAAAAGAAAAGTCGTTAACTTAAGCTTAAAATTGTATGCCATTTTCTTTCCCTAAGTGACTGATTTATTTACTTCAATTGAGTGATCATATTTATGTATTAAGAGTAGAGATGGCCAGGCAGTGGTGGCACACCTTTAATCCCAGCACTTGGGAGGCAGAGGCAGGCAAATTTCTGAGTTCGAGGCCAGCCTGGTATACAGAGTGAGTTCCAGGACAGCTAGAGATACAGAGAGAAACCCTGTCTCCGAAAAAGAAAGGAAAAAAAAAGAGGAGTAGAGATGATTTCTTAACAAATAAGCATCTGAAGCAGTCAAGATTCACTTTTTTTAAAAAAATTGTCACTTTATTATCTCTCCTTCAAATATCAACTGCTTGTGCATAATTCATTAATCCAACTAGTCATAACATTCAAAATTAATTTTCTTATTAAAATGTTTTCATTTCCTCTCTAAAAGCACATGGTTTTTAAACTTATTTGTGGGAATAATATTATAGAATCTTCTAGAGAATAGAAGGATAAGGTAAAATTTTGAATAAAAAAGATGTATAAAACAGGCAGTAAGGACTATAGAACTAAAATGACAATATGGAATAAATATTGAAAAATTCTATCTAAACTCTTAAAGTATATTTCTACTTCCAATAAAATATAATATTTACATGATCTATCCATAGTATACCTGGATTTTTATGGACTTCATTTGTGTATGTGTATATGTGTATTTTCTGCACATTGTGTGTGTGTGTTCAGGTAGATGGATGTAATGTTACCTATGTGGAGGTTAGAAGACAATTTCAGGTGATGATCTCCATTGCTACCTGTTATGAGATTACGTTTCTCCTTGTTTATTGTTATATGGCATGCTAGATGGTCTATAGTCTTCACTGCTCTCTTCTCTTGTCATGGTCATGGTATTTCTCAACAGAAATGGTAACCATAATAGAATGATTGATGTGGGAGAGAACTTTGCTCACTGTGAGTAGCACCATCACCAGCTACATTGTCTTGGGCTATTAGTATTCTTGCTGAACATAAGCCAGAGAAATAGCCAACAAGTAGTGTGCCTTTTTGATTCTGCTTCATTTTCTGCTTGAGTTTATGCTCTTAACTTTTCTCAGTGATGACACTTGAAGTATAAGGTGAAATAAACACTTTCTTTCCATGAGTTGCTTTTGTTTATGGTGGTTGTCACAGCATAAAAAAGCAAACTAGGATATAATTCATTAAACAAATAAAAAAATAGTAAGCTATATACATAGAATTGTTTAATGTTTTTTTTTTCACTTTTTAAATACCTGAGATAAACACGTAGTTAGTTATTAATGTTAGGATAATTTAGTTAAACTCTAAGGCAAGAGCTGTGAATTTAGATGGTTAGACATAAGCAGTTTAGTTCCCTAATTCTCTTAATGCTTTAACTGCTGAATTAGTGGTTTTTCTCTTGCTGTGATAAAGGAAAGTTATATAAGGAAGAGTTTACTTGTGGTTACAGTTCTAGTGGGATGAAATTCTATCAGGGCATGGACAAGTAGAATCAAGTAGCAGGTATGGCATAAAAAAAATCAGGAATCTGAGACATCACAATCACAATAAGAATGATGAGGAGAAACAGAGACTATAAACTAGAAGTAGGGTAAGGCTTTATATTATCAAATTTCTAATATATCCATAGATATACTTTCTGCAGCAAGTCTGTACCTCTTTGATCTATCTAAACAGTACCACCACCAAGAGCTCCAATACAGGGGAATGCCAGGGCCAAGAATCGGGAGTGGGTGGGTAGGGGAGCAGGGCCGAGGGAGGGTATAGGGAACTTTGGGGATAGCATTTGAAATGTATATAAATAAAATATCTAATAAAAATAAATAAATATTTTTTAAAAAGGAGCACAAATGTTTGAGTGTCTGATTCTACAGGCTACAATTTTTCAGTTAGACCAAAACATTCCACTCCTTGGCCTTCATAGGCTCATGGCCATAACATAATGCTGACTGTAATTGGTCCAACGTCTAAATTCCCCATATTATTTCCAATTCTCAATACTATTTACATGTCCTTAGTTTATTTCTAAGACTCAAAGCAATCTCTTAATTATAATTATTTGTAAAATCAAAAAGCAAATCGCATGTTTATAAAATTTAATGGCACAGAATATACATTATCATTACAAAAGGAAGGAGTAGGGTCATAGTAAAGAAATACTGAACCAAAATCAGACTGATACCCAGTAGTTCAAATGTCAAGTCCTTTAGTTCCAAGTTTGATGTGAAAGGGCTTAAATAAGGTCTTAAATGGCTCTGTCTTGCCAGCTGTGTTCCCTGAACCACACATCTTTTTTGGTTTGGATACACTCCTATATGAAGCTCTCCTTAGATGGCTCTTTAAAAGCTTAATTTATGTTTACTATAGGATAGAGAAATTCCACTTCTAAGCACTCCAATAGATTAATGTTTCCTTCTTTTTTGTTCTCTCCTCTCCTCTCCTCTCCTCTCCTCTCCTCTCCTCTCCTCTCCTCTCCTCTCCTCTCCTCTCCCCTCCCCTCCCCTCCCCTCCCCTCCCCTCCCCTCCCCTCCCCTCCCCTCCCCTCCCCTCCCCTCCCCTCCCCTCCCCTCCCCTCCCCTCCCCTCCTCTTCTCTTCTCTTCTCTTCTCTTCTCTTCTCTTCTCTTCTCTTCTCTTCTCTTCTCTTTTTCCTTTCTTTCTTTCTTTCTTTCTTTCTTTCTTTCTTTCTTTCTTTCTTACTTTCTTCCTTTTAGAAATTATACTACACCCATGTTACAAAATCTCTACAGCAGCTCAAAATGCAGAAGCAACCCAATTACCTATAGCTACATGTGCTTACCTATAAGCAAATATGGATATACTCAGCCTTTTAAAGGAAAGACATTTGGATATGAGCAAAAGTATTTATAAACATTTGAGGACATTATAAATGAGGTTAACTTTACATGAAAAAGTTACATACTCAATTATTCCACATGTCTAAGGAACACTAAGGAACATAATATAGTTGAAAACCATAGAGATAAAATGTACAATGCTGGTTGTCATTGTATTTTGGAAAGGGAAATAAAATGTTATTTTCAAACACTATAGTCTTACTATTATATAATGTGAACATAGTTTTAGAGATGGAAAACTCATATAAACCAAATCAATGTTTATGGATATTACTCTTTCTAGAAGACATAAAAATAAATATTTGAATTTTTAAAAGTTTAACTTTTCTAATTCCATCCACTTGACTACAAAACTCAGGATATCCTTGTTCTTAATAGCTGAGGAGTATTCAGTTGCATAAATGAACATTTTCTGTATCCATTCTTTTGTTGTGGAACATCTGGGTTGTTTCTAGCTTCTGGATATCGCAAACAAGACTGCTATGGAAATAATGGAACATGTGCCCATATGGCATGATAGGGGAATCTTTTGGTTATATTTCCAAGAGTGGTATTGCTGGGTCTTCAGATAGATTTATTTCCAAACTTTTTATAGTCTTTCTCTTTCTATAAATTAGGTATTCTCTTCATTTACATTTCCAGTGCTATCCCAAAAGTCTCCCATACCGTCCCCCCCACCCCCGCACTCCCCTACCCACCCACTCCCACTTCTTGGCCCTGGTGTTCCACTGTACTGAGGCATATAAAGTTTGCATGACCAATGGGCCTCTCTTTCCACTGATGGCCGACTAGGCCATCTTCTGATACTATACAGCAAGAGACATGAGATCCGGAGGGTACTGGTTAGTTCATATTGTTATTCCACCTATAGGATTGCAGATCCCTTTAGCTCCTTGGGTACTTTCTCTAGCTCCTCCATTGGGGGCCCTGTGATCCATCCAATAGCTGACTGTGAGCATCCACTTCTGTGTTTGCTAGGCCCCGGCATAGTCTCACAAGAGACAGCAATATCTGGGTCCTTTCAGTAAAATCTTGCTAGTGTATGCAATGATGTCAGCTTTGGAAACTGATTATAGGATGGATCCCTGGACATGGCAGTCTGTAGATGGTCTATCCTTTTCCTCAGCTCCAAACTTTGTCTCTGTAACTCCTTCCATGGGTGTTTTGTTCCCAATTTTAAGAAGGGGCAAAGTGTCTACACTTTGGTCTTTGTTCTTGAGTTTCATGTGTTTCCCAAATTGTATCTTATATCTTGGGTATTCTAAGATTCTGGGCTAATATCTATTTATCAGTGAAATTTTTTTTTTTTGAGAAACAGCCAGATTGAATTCCAGAATGGTTGTACCAGCTTGCAATCCCACCAGCATTTGAGGAGTGATCCTCTTTCACCACATCCTCTCCAGCATGTGTTGACACCTGAGATTTTGATCTTAGCCATTCTAATTGGTGTACTATGGAATCTCAGAGTTGTTTTGATATGAATTTCTCTGATCACTAAGGACTTTGAACATTTCTTTAGGTGCTTCTCAGCTGTTCAATATTCCTCAGTTATGAAACCTTGATTTAGTTCTATATCCCATTATTTGATTTTTTGATGAGTTTTGCAAATAGATGGAACTAGAAAATATCATACTGAGTGAGCTAACTCAGACCCAAAGGACTTGCATGGTATGTACTCACAAATAAGTGGATATTAGCCAAAAATAAAAAGTACAGTTACCCAAGATACAGTTACACAGAACTGAAAAAGGTCAACAAGCTGAAGTACCAAAGTGAGGATGCCTCAGTCCCACTTGAGAGGGAAAAGAAAGCATTCATTCACAAGTGGGGATTAAGGGAATTTATATAGCCTACCTCTAGCAGAAGACAGAGCATCAAATGTGGGAGGGAGGCTGTCCCACAGTCAAAATTCTGACCCATAATTGTTCTTGCCTTAAAGAATTACAGGGATGGAGATGCAGAGGAGCCTTAGGAAAAGAAGCCCCAGAGACAGGCCCAAAGTGGGATCCAGCTCAAGGAGATTTCCTAAGGCCTAACACTATAACTCAAGCTATGGAATGCTCAGAAAAATGGATCTAGCAGCATGACTGAACTCTGGAAGACCCAACAAGCAGCTGAAAGAATCAGATGCAAATATTTGCACCCAACCAATGGACAGAAGCAGCTGACCCCTTTTGTTGAATTAGGGGAAAGCTGAAAGAAGCTGAAGAGAAGGGAAACCCTGTAGGAGGACCAGCAGTCTCAATTAATCTGGATCCCCGAGATCTCTCAAGCACTGGACCACCAAAAAAAGTACCATATACCAGCTGATATTAGGCCCCCAATACACATACTGCAGAGGACTGCCATGTCTGTGTTCATCCAGAAATGATTCACCTAACCCTTGAGAGACTGGAGGTCCCAGGGAATTTATAGGTCAGGTGGGATGGGGGATAGGCATGGAGACAGGGGATGGGGAGAAGGTATGGGATATGGAACATTCGGGAGGGTGGATGGGTAGGGGTGGGAAATAAAATCTGTAGTGTAAAAATAAATTAATTAATTTAAAAAAACATTAAATTTTCTATGGTATGATTTACTTTACAATATACTTGAGTAAAAAATTAAATAAATGCTGACAAGTGTTAGGAACAAAACAAACGGGGGGGCCCAGGGTGCCCAGGGAGAAGTTGGGGAGAAAAAATATGCCATGTCCAACCAGAGTTCCTGTACTCTGAGTAGGTGGACATGGGGAGACTGCCAGGTGCTTTTCCACACTGCCTCGGGTGAGCATGCCTGACCCACACAGCGTAGGGTGGAGAAAGGGGCAGCCCCTGACTGGGGAACCCCCAGATTTACCTTGCTAAAGCCCCAGTGTTGAAGGAGAGACGGAATAGAGGAAGAAGTTCCCAACACTAAGCAGAATGCCCAGCGGAACTTGAAGGATCAGAGAAACTCTACGGTTTAAGTGCTTTATTATAGAAATGCAGGGGAAAGAGAGGAGAGAGGGAGAGAGGGAGAGAGGGAGAGAGAGAGAGAGAGAGAGAGAGAGAGAGAGAGAGAGAGAGAGAGAGAGAGAGAGAGAGAGAGAGAGAGAGGAGAGAGGAATGAGGAGAGAGGAGAGAGGAGAGAGGAGAGGAAAGTAGAAAACAAAGAGAAAGGGAAGAGGAAAGAAAAGTGAGAGGTGAAAGGACAAAGGAGTGAGAGACTGTGGTGGGGGCTGAGAACCCCTTTGTATGGTCTTCACTGTTGCTAGGTAACTGGGGAGGAGTTTAGCCTGAAGGTCAGAAACTTGGGCCATTGCTTACATGACTACTGACCATGCTTCTCTTGTGGGGGCTGTGGGAGGTGGTACTTTAGGCAGGGGCCAGAGTTCTAGGAGCATGAGGTGAATTATGATCATTGGGTTCAGACCTCAGCTTGACTGGAGACCAGCCTGCAATTCCCCACAGAAAAGGACATAGAATTAACAAGAATATGCTAATATTAGATCTGATGTTTCTTATCTTATAGCTCCATTATTTGTTTGGAGATGACCAATTAGAGAGATCATTAAGATGAGTTCTAAAGACTAAGAATTTGTTAATGTGACTAAAGTATTTGTAGAATATGACATGGATCTTCCCAAATCCTTTTTCTGCAACATGAAGACACCGTGAAAAAGGAAAAAAAAAAAAAAAAAAGACTAAAGGTCCTCACTAGACATTGAAACTATTGGACCTTTGCTTTTGGTCTACTCAATATTTATTTTCTATTATTTACAAAAAGTAATGTTTCTCTCTTTTTTGCCTTTTTTATTAGATGTTTTCTTTATTTACATTTCAAATGCTATCCCAAAATTCCCTATACCATTCCCCCGCCCTGCTCCCCTACCCATCCATTCCCACTTCTTGGCCCTGGCATTCCCCTGTACTGGGGCATATAAAGTTTGCAAGACCAAGGGAACTCTCTTCCCAATGCTACTTATGCAGCTAGAGACACAAGCTCTGGGGGTACTGGTTAGTTCAATTGTTGTTCTACCTATAGGGTTACAGACCCCTTCAGTTCTTTGGGTACTTTCTCTAGCTCCTCCTTAGTGAGGCAACCTAATCATAAAAGAAGTCACTTGATATGCACTCACTGATAAGTGGATATTAGCCCAGAAACTTGGAATATCCAAGATACAATTTGCAAAACACAAGAAAATCAAGAAGGAAGACCAAAGTGTGGATACTTCATTCCTCCTTAGAATAGGGAACAAAATACGCATGGAAGGAGTTACAGAGGCAAAGTTTGGAGCTAAGACGAAAGGATGGACCATGCAGAGACTACCCCACCTGGGTATCCATCCCATAATCAGCCACCAAACCCAGACACTACTGCATATGCCAGCAAGGTTTTGCTGAAAGGACCCTGATATAGCTGTCTCATGTGAGGTTGTGCCAGTGCCTGGCAAATACAGAAGTGGATGCTCACAGTCATCTATAGGATGGAACACAGGGACCCCAATGGAGGAGCTAGACAAAGTACCTACATTTTTATTTAAGCTACAAGTTTGAGTTATGGTGTTTTTACAATGACAAAGCTTAAAGCTTACAATGACTTCATGAAATTCTTAGGCAAATAGATGAAACTAGAAAATATCTTCCTGAGTGAGCTAACCCAATCACAAAAGAACACACATGGTATGCACTCACTGATAAGTAGATATTAGTTAGTATCTTATATTTCTGACTAGAATTTAAAATGTCTGAACTGGTTTCTTTGATTCTACTGCATATCTAAAAAAAATGATACATACCTTTAAATTTTTGACATTGTATTTGAGAAAGAGATGATATGATTTAGTGGACAGAGCATTTACTTTGAATGTACAAAAGGAAAATCTCCATCCCCAGCCTTAAACATACACATATATGGTCTCAGCACTTGAAAAGCACAGACAAGAAGATCAGGAGTCCAAAGCTATCCCAAGCTACATAATATTTGAGAGCAGACTGTGATATATGAGAAACTGTTTCTAAAATTAATTAGCATTTAAGAGAAAATTTCAACCATAAAGAAGATAACAAATGAAGAAAATATAAGTAGTGCTTAGATTCGGAAATGTCTTCCAAAATTCCATGTGTTTGAACATTTGGTCCTCTATGTACTGCTATTGCCAATTTACTATGATTGTGTTTAGTAAACAACAAATTTGCATCTTATCCTGTTGACTATTTGATTTCATTTTCAAAATGATAGTTTCCCATTTGCCATGAAATGGATAAATATTTTCTTCTTAACCAACTTTAAATAACTGTCAAAACTTTTGTGTTCTCTTACTGATTCTATCTGTCTTAAAGGAATAAGGGGGTGCATATTGGAGGGTTTGGAACAAGAATATGGAGTTAAGAATTGATATAATTATATAAAAACATTTAAAATAGAAAAAAGTTAAAGAAATGATATCCCTTTCATAAAAATGTACCACACAGATACCTAAGTATTTGCTATATGCCTTGCATTCTCTCCATTTTGTACAGAATCCATAACATTTTTTCTCAAAGAAATATTTCACTGGGTGCTGTTGACTACAGGATTACATCTAAACTCTAAATTATTTAATAATTGTATAAATGTTACAGGTTATAATATTAGGTATTGTCATTGGTCAAATGACACAGTTAACAGAAATAGTTACAATGTTAAATTTATTTCACAAAATTTTAAGATGTAAAAGAAGGAATTTTGTCTAAGAATAATATATATTGTAAAAAAACACAAAAATTCTTATCCTGTTACATTACATGTTTTGAGAAATAGTCTAAATTCTTACAATCAATTGAAAATATTATTCAAATTCCTTAAGTATTGCCAATACAAAAGTCTTTGCATAATTAGAGCAACTTTAACAGTAAACTAACAGAGTTTCCTGAGGGACTTATCCATTCCTTTTCCTTAAGCTTTTCACAAATTAACAACTTTTGAAATGAACATGGTTTTTATGGCACTATTTTTCCAAATAGTAACAATTCATAAAACATTAGTTATACTAATACAAATGTTAAATTAGTCTGTTTTATATTCACATTTTCTACCATGTAGGCAAATTTATTTTGCTCAGAGTAATCTTTTAGAGGTTTATAAATAAGTGTATTCAAAGAATTATGAAGTAATATCCTTAGTTGCATTCTTGGAGGCATCCAAATGAAGCACGACTTCAGCCCAAACAGTGCCTACATTGCCTGGGAATCCTTCCTCTACTAAGTGTAATCAATATTCATTAATTATATTTATTTAACTTATATCTATTTCTTCTCTAAATGATGTTTCTTATGATTTCACTTTCCTCTTTTCTTCATGTTGTTTATTTCCTTTTCCTTTTGTATACCCTTGGTAACACTGAACATTTACAAGATCTATCCTCTTTTGTCCAGCTATAAATCCAAACAAAACAACAGATAAATTTATATTGAAAGTATAAAGGGTGAAAAGTTTAGTTTTAGAAGCTAAGGAAATGGCTCAGTGGTTGAAAACACTGATTGCTCTTTTAGAGGACCTGGGTCCATTTTCCAGCGCACATATGGAAGGTCACACTGTGTATAATGCTAGTTCAAGGGTCTCTGACACATTTACACAGATACATAATCTGATAAAATACATGTTTAAGAAAAAATTAATGACACATTTAGTTTTAGCTTAAAAATTTCGGGAAGAATCTCTGGAAAAGAACAGAGTTAGTTAATGATAAGAAAAGTTAGATAACTTGAATAGTTAGAGGTAAAACAACTTAGCTGGAAAAATACCACACAGAACTCAGTGGCTGATGCTGGATCCTTTTCTGGAATCATTTTCCATGCTCTATGTTCAGGATGTGGACTATTTAGTTGTCTTTTTTCTCCATGTCTGCAACCTGGATTATGAGTACTTGAGTCAGTTGATGCTGCAGAGTTTCTCTGTCTTTCTCTATCTTCCTCTGTCTCTGCCTCTCTTGTTTCCATTAGATTATACAAAATCTGTATTGTACTATTTTTACTCTTGTTTGTATACTCACTAGACTCTCTCTCTCTCTCTCTCTCTCTCTATATATATATATATATATATATATATCATTGTAGATATTTATTTAAGTGTGATTAGTTAAAGTAGATTAGTCATGTGCAAACAGAAAACAATGAGCACAAAGGAATGCTTGAGCATCGCTTCCACATAAGGAGTACTACTGAGCAGGAGGTTTACAAGGAATAATAACAAAACACAAAGAAAATAAGACAAAAGGAGCAAATAATAATGTGTTTCCTTTAAATCAAGAATGATTGTAAAAAGTAAAGGTGAATGGAAATCAAGAAATGGTAAAAATGCCTTCTATGTTGAATATTCCTGACAATCTAGTCAAATGTCATTTGACTATTTGAATTTTCTACTCTCTTCCAGTATTTGATACAACTGTCTTTATGTCACACCTTGATGGGTGGTGCACCCTGAAATTTAAATGAGGTAGATGTGCTCACTAACATGATTAAAAGTGGCAGGAATAGAGCCCTACATACCCTAGGGAAAGAACCTGACATTCTTGTCATCCCCTTCTCCCTTTTGGACATTCAGTGACTAGTTAAAAATCACTCCTGCTTTGCCATTAGTTTAGTAGGATTACCAGGACAAACTGACAACCATTATCCTGATGAAAAATGGGTCTCTGGCCCCCCCTCTATTGCAATTGCTGCCTCCCAAATTATTCTCCAAAGGGACCATAGCAGGAGCCCCTCAATATTTACTGATGGGGGAAAGAGGGGACTGCAGCAGTAATATACTACCTCCCTGAGGATGAACCCTCTATCTTCTGATTCAAAGAGCTACCTAATCACTTCCCCCAATATAAAGAATTAAATGCCATCTATCTAGTACTAAAATAAGTTATGGGCCTCCTCTTTTCAGACAGTGTATACACTGTCAATTTGCTCCCGTGGTTGTCAAGATCACTTTTCAAACTAGAAAACAACCCACTTTCCCCTCTACACATACAGGTCTTCATCCTTCTACAGGAAAGAGACTCCCCCATCTACATCTAGCATGTCTGATCTCACAGTCCCCTGCTGGGTCCTATATCCAAGGGAAATGCACTTGATGACCAGCCTGACTCAACAGGGACATTCATGACCTCCACTGAACAAGCAGACTGATTTTATTCACACACACACACACACACACACACACACACACACACACACACACACAAATATAAAGGGGCTTCATGGCTACTACCCCCACATCCCTCTTGCTCAACTCCAAAGAATAATAAAGACATGCTCCTCTTGTGTATCCCTCATTACCACCCAGCTTTACAAATGATGGGCAGCAACCCTCGAGGCCTTAAGTCCAATGCCTTATGGCAAACTGATGTCATCCATATCCCGCAATTCGGTAGGCACAAATATGTTTTTGTCACTATATATATGTACTCATATTTTATATGGGCTACAGCCCAAACAGGTGAAAAATCAAAAAGGCTGATTCATCATATATTCCCCACCTTTGCCATCATGGGTATTCCTCAAAAGATTAAAAACTGATAATGGCCTGCCCTTCATTAGCTCTCAATTCAAAACCTTCTTCGCACACTGAGAAATTGCCCATCATACAGGAATTCCCTACAACCCCCAGGGCCAAGAAATAATAGAAAGAACACATTGATCCCTAAAACCCTGCTCCTAAAACAAAAGGCAACCACCTATCCCCTTAATGTACAATTACTGATGACTCTGACTACCCTAATCATATTTAAAAACTACAAAAATTCCAATCCTCCTCTTCTCCTTGTCCATTGGCACACACCAAAATATCGCCCCACCATCCTAGTAAGATGGCGACATCCTTTAGACAGAATTTGTAAGGGACCAGACCCCCTCCTTATAATCCGGAGGGGTTTTGCTTGTGTCGTTCCACAGGGCCAGTCAAAGCCTATCTGGATTCCTGCCAGAAATATCCAATACCATCCCACCAAACAAAAAGGTGGCCCACCTCTCGCTAACAGATCAAGGACAGAAGAGGAGGAGGAGAAGGTAGAGGAAGCACCACACCCAGAAGGACAACAAGATCTCCTGGAAGGATATCCATGACCTAGTGACAGCTGCCCAGGCCATGAGCCCTCCACAAGCCCCCTCACCTTTATTCTCTTGGCTGTTTCTGTCATTCTTCATGCTAACTCAGCTGCTGCTCAGACTCTCAACACCTACCACTGGACATTCTATGCTAGAAGAACCTACAATGGACACAACAAAGTTATAGGGATCCACTCAAAGGAGGTTGAACCAGGATTGAGATCCCTCTATACCCTGATTCCATCTCTATTATGCCCAGCCCTTTTCTCTGCTTTCCTTACTGAAACACAGATTAATATCTCCAGGAGGTCCCCACATATCAAGTTTCAGATACTGGAGCTGCAGAATATTGAAATCCACCAGTCATGGCAGCACCATGCTCACCAACCTTAAAAATAATTTTCAGCTTTCCATCAGCAATTCATGGGATGAACGTTGGAGGACTGGAGTCATGAGTAAACATTACCCAAATGGCTATGTCAAATACCCAGTTGCTGACCTACATATCTCTCATGAGCGTGTTCCTGCCTCCAAATCAGCCTTTACCCATGCTAATATTATCTAAAAGGAAAATCAGTCTCAGAAGGAGCTGTGAGCTACACTCTCCTGGCTACAGTACATCCAATATATAGCTGACCTCCTTTCCTGAACGCCTTTCCTTTCCCCAACGCCTCCCAATGCTTTTTCTGTGCTTCTCTCTCCCTACTATTATTATCAGCTTTTCTCATTAACATTACCCTTCATGACCTCCATGGAACCCTACTCACGAAGAAAGAACAGGATATTCCTCTCTTTGACCTACCCCCCACCCTTTGCCTTGTAGGACCTTCTTCAAACCCCATGTGTCTGTAACATCACCATCACCAAAATCAGTATGTGTTAAACCTCCTGTCCTCCTTTGGACTATAGGTGCCTGTATTCACCCTCCTTTTAACGGCTTCTGCACCCCCATGATAATTGTCCCCAGGTTTATCTCTACTAACCTGAAGATCTTGCCTTGCAAATGAGAGAAAGCAGAAAGGACAGAGATATCCTCATCCCTCTGGTCATTGGACTAGGCCTTGCTGTCTCACTGGGTGCAACAGGAACCATTGGAGCAGCCCTCGTCCAAACATAAAATCTGTCCAGTGACTTCTAAGAAAAGCCTGACCAGGAAATGGCTTCCATCATAGACAGCCTTAAGTCTCGTCAATGCCTGATAACATCCTTAGCAAGAGTTGCTCTCCAAACCAAGAGAGCCCTAGACTTACTGACTGCTGAACAGGGAGGGATTTGCATTTTGCTGGGGGAGAAATGTTGCTTTTATGTCAATGAATCTGGGCTGTAGAATAAGATATACAAGTGCTCAAAGAACTCTGGGGGAACCTCATGGCATGCTATTCTCCCAACACCACTTCCCTTTGGTACTCTAACCCCTTGGTATCCTGAGTTCTTCCCCTCCTTGACCCCATACTAGCCACTGCAGCCTTGCTTCTCTTGGCACCCTGTCTCACTAGGTTACTAAAGCAGCAAAGAGTAGCATTGCAAAAATCACTACCAATCAGTTCTTGGTTCAGTTCAAACTGCTCCCGACATAGAAGACAGTTATTCTGTCTTATATATTCCCTTATAAAAAGAAAAAGGAGGATTTTGGGGGCAGTGGGCTGCATACAGACAGCCTGGTCTTCAGTCGAGCAAAGGTGTGGAACCCCCGGGACCCAGTGGGTGGTGATTCCCACCTACATAGGACAGAAGGTGTTTGGCCATGTCTCCTGAGCCCCTTGCTCCTGTCAAAGTTACCACCCTCACAGTCCCCCACAGGAGAGATGTGTGGCTGTCAGTCACATAGGAGAAGCACCAAGCCTTTCCACATGCAAATAAGGCTTTCTCCAAGCTCTCAGTCTAAGCCAAAGAGAGGTACCTGTTGTCCAACCCTGAATCACCCCCAAAACTGTATATAAATCCTATTCAGGGAATTAAAAGTGTGTGAGAACTACTCCGTCATCTGAGTCTCTTGTTCCAAGAACTGTAACACTTGGAAAGAGATCTGCTCTCCTGATGCACCACCTGAGGTTCCCCTGCACTCCTCACTGGAGAGTCTGCTTCTCACTGGCCCAGCCTGACCTGACTCAGTGCAGAGCAGTTTGGAGTTACTGAGTGACATGGAAAGCATGGCAGAGACTTCACCTCCCTGCGCAAACTCGCTTCCCTTCCCCAAAATCCTAGCACCAGGCCTGGCCAGAGATCTCTGTGGAAAACCTGATACCCAGGCCCACATACATTATAACATGTACATTCATAATAAGATGAATATTTGAGTATTTTAGCCTCATGCATATCATGTAATTTTGATATGCAAAGAATGGGATTTCCTGAATGAACATCATTATCAAACATAGTAAAACTTTCTTCAATTCTTGGATCCTGTTAATATTGATTGAATATTTTTATATTGATCAAATAAGCAATATTTCCATGAAATATATAATTAGATGTATAGTTTGTAGCTACTGGAATAAACAATTGTGATCACCAACAAGTTCCTTTAGCTATCTTCTACACCAACTATTTATTGAAAATTATGTTATAGACAGAACTCTAGCTCAAATTCTGAAGGCCAAACTTGTACCAGAGATCCCAGGTAAGACCTTATTGACTGCCTACCAACTTCCATAAAGCAAAACCAACATCTTTAATCTCCACTCCTTGGGCTACATATTCCAGCTCACAACCCCCACTGCTTTCTGGAGGCCATGACACTTCTAAGGACTTGAGGTACAGCACTGGCACACAAAACCAGAAAGGACAGAATGGCCATAAAAATACCAGAAGAAAATAAAGGAAATAAAGAAAATAAAGCAGATGTCTAACAAAGATAGACTCAGAAATCAGCACCTAAACCTATAATGATCCCAAAGACAGATCACTAGAGGACAGTGTAAGAACATAATCACAGCAAGGGCAATATGGTATCACTAGTACCCAGCTATTCTACTCCAGCAAGACCTGGATATTCTATTACAGATGAAACACATTGAAATGACCTTAAGCCAAATCTTATGAAGATGATAGAAGCCGTCAAAGAGGAAATGAATAAATCTCTTAAAGAAATCCAAGAAAATACAAAGGGACAGGTGAAGGAAATTACTAAAACTGGTCAAGACCTGAAATGGAAATAAAACAAGAAAATAGTAATTGAGGAAATCCTGGAGATGAGAAATCTAGGTAAACAAACAGAACTACAGATGCAAACATCATCAATAGATTACAGAAGGTAGAAGAAACAATCTCAAGAATAGAAGATACAATAGAAAAAAAAATCTGATATAATGATCAAAGAAAATGCTAAATTTAAAAAGTTTCCAACAGGAAACATTCAGAAAATCTGGGACACTATGAAAAGGGCAAACCTAAGAATAATAGGAATAGAAGAAGATGCCCACATCAACGAACCAGAAAATATTTTCAATAAAATCACAGAAGAATATTTCCCTAACCTAAGAAACAGATGCTTATATACATACAAGAAGCATATAGAACACTAAATAGATTGGATAGGAAATAAAGTCCTCTCACTACATAACACTAAATTCTTGGGAACATCTTTGTTTACATTGTATAAAGGTTGTCTTTATTCAAATAAATAATTTAAATAAATTATTGAAATCTTGATTTCAGTATCTCTCTACTTCTGTAGAGTTAAGTAATAGCAGGACTTTGGTATTGTTATTTTTAATGGATAATCACCTGCCTCAGTATTTTGTAAATATGCACCTCCCCCAACTTCTGATTAGTTTAATAAAGACCTATAAAACAATAGCTGAGGCAGGAGAGGAAAGGTGGGACATCATGGTAATGATAGGAACTGTGGGTAGAACCCAGCCTGGGAGGATTTGCCAATATCACACAGAGGTAGAAGGAACAGGTGCTGAGCCTAAGAACTAAGAGGCCACATGCCAGATGTAAATTGGAATAAATGGACTAATCTAAGATAGTTAAGCTAGTTGGGATGTACCTAGCTATAGTGCTTGGGATGGCATAAATATTAATACGTCTCAGTGTAATTATTCAGGAGCTGGTTGGTCACGGATAGTCTGGTGATAATAAATGTACAGATCAGAAAAGGAGTAGTAAAATGCTGCAGTGGAAAATGGCCAAGTAATATATAAAGGCAGATCTATCAGGATTACAAATGACTTCTCAACAGAGAATATAAAATCCTGAAGGGCCTGAGTTTGGCCTTCTCTAAGATACCATAGATGCCATCCCAAACTACTGTATGCACAAAACCCACCATCAAGATGGATGGAGAACATAAGATATTCCCTGACATACCAAATTTAAACAATATCTATCCATTAATACAGTGCTATGGAGGATAACAGAAGAAAAATTCAAATACAAGGAGATTAAATACACCCAAAAATCACAGAAAATAATGTTCCTCCAGCAAAGACAAAGGGAAGTGTACACACACACACACACACACACACACATACACACACACAAACAAACACACACACAACCATTAGAAACAACAAAATATCAGGAATTAACAATAATTTATTAATATCGCTCAACAACAGTGGATTCAATTACCAAATAAAATGACACAGGATAACAAAATGGGTGCAAAAATATGATCCATCATTCTGCTGCATAGAAGCAACACACCTCAGCATCACTGATAGGCATTAGCTCATCTCAGAGTAAAGAGTTGGAAAAAAGTTTTCCAAGCAAATTAACCTAAGAACCAAGCTGGTATAGACATTTTAATATCTAACAAAGTAGTCTTTAAACCAAAATTATTCAAAAAAAGATAAGGAAAGACACTACATACTTATCAAAGGAAAAACGCTGCAAGATTATATCTCAATTCTGATTATCTATGCTCTAAATGCAAGGGTATCCACATTTGTAAACTAAACATCACCAAAATTTAATTAAATTATACATTGAATCCTGTATGTTAATAAGAGACTTGAACACCATACTCTCACCAATGAACAGAACATCTAGACAGAAACTAAACAGAGAAGTAATGGAAGTAACAAATGTTATAACTCAAATGAACTAACATTATATCTGCAAAATTGTTTACCCAAACACTAAAGAATATACCTTGTACTCATCACCTCATGGAACCTTTTCCCATATTGCCTATATACTTTGTGACAAAGCAAGTTTCAACAGATACAAGAAAATTGAAATGAATCCTATTATTTTTATCAGACCACCATGGACTAAAACCTGGACTTCAACAAGAGAAGAAATAGCAGAAAACCTGCCAGGTTGTGGAAACTGAACAACTCTCTACTCAATGATGACTGGGTCAAGGAAGAAATAAATAAATCAAAGACTTTATAGAATTCAACGAAAACGAATGCACACCATACCCACGTATGGGATACAATTTTTAAAAGTGCTAAAAGGACAGTTCATAGTGCTAAGGGATTTCAACAGAAATTATGGAGATCTCATACTAACTACTTAAAAGAACACCAGAATGATCTAGAACAAAAGGATGCAAACATATTGAACAGGATTAGACAGCAGGAAATAAACTCAGGGCTAAAATCAATAAAATGTAAACAAAAAGAATGATATAAAGAATCAATGAAACAAAGGGTTTGTTCTTTGCAAAAAGCAGCAGGATAGAAAACCTCTTAGCCAAACTAACTAGAAGGCATATAGAGAATTTCTAAAATAACAAAAAAGAAACAAAAAAGGGAACATAATAACAGACGCTGAGGACATACAAAAATCATTAGGTCTTACTTTAAAAAATGTGTACTATACAAACTTGTAAAATCAAAAATATATGGACAATTTTTCAATAGAAAACACTTGCCAATGTTAAGTAAGGATCAAATAACAGATTCAAGTATAACAAAAGGAAATAGAAACAATTTTTAAAAGTTTCCCAAACAAACAAACAAACAAAAATCTCAGTGACAGATTGTTTTAGGGCAGTTCCAGACTTTCAAAGAAACACATATTCCTCAAACTGTTCCATAAAATAGAAACAGAAGGAACACTGCTGAACTTATTCTATGGTGCAAGAGTCACTCTAATACCTAATACCTAATACCTAATAAACACCTAATACCTAAGCCACACAAAGAATCAATGAGGAAAGTAAATTTCAGACCAGTTTTCTTCATGAAAAGTGATGGAAAAATACTTACCAAAACACATAAAAAAAGACCATCTATCATGATCAAGTAGGCTAGAGATACAGGGATGGGTCAACATACTAAATCTGTCAATGTATTCTACCATATACACAAACTAAAAGAAAAATGAAACTCCATATTCATCTCATTAGATGCTGAAAAGTCTTTGACAAAATCCAACTCCCCTTCATGATAAGCGTCATTGAGAGATAAATATAGGGGCCATACACAAACATAATAAAGGCAATATACAGCAAGCTGATAGGCAATATCAAGTTCAATGGAAAGAAAAATAAAGACATGGGGACAAAACAAGACATGTATACTCTATCCATGTCTATTCAATATAGTACTTGAAGTTTTAACAAGAGCAATAAGACAATTCAAGTAAATAAAAGGGATAAAATTGAAAATAGAGGAGTCAAAGTATCAATATTTGAAGATGATATCATGGTATACAGAAGGTACCCCAAAAATTCTACTAGGCAACTCCTACAGCTAATATACATCTGCAGCACAATGGCTGGATACAAAATTAATTTTAAAAATTAATCAGTAGTCCTCCTACTGAAGATAAACATGTTGAGAAAGAAACTTGGGAAATGAAACCCTTCATAGTAGTCACAAATAATAGAAAATGTCTTCATTGTAACTATGTAAGTTAAAGAAATGTACAATAATTACAAGTATTTGAAGAAAGAAATTGGATAATATATCAGAATATGGAAATATCCTTCATGCTCATGGATTAGTAGGATTAACATGGTAAAAATGAACAATTTACCAGGAACAATCTATCAAAATTAAATGCAATTCCCATCAAAATTCCAACAAAATTCTTTACAGAACTTAAAAGAACAATACTCAACTTCAAATTGAAAAAAAAACAACAACTAAAACCAACAAAGAAAAACAGGATATCTAAAAACATTCTGATACTATTAAAGAACTTCTGGAAATATCACTATCCTTGATTTCAAACTGTACTACAGAGCAATAGTAATAAATATATATGGATATATATGGTCTTGGCATAAAAACAAACAGATTAATGAAATCAAATCAGAGCCCCAGAAGTAAACCCACACACCTATGGACAATGGATTTTTGACAAGGAAACCAAAACCATACAATGGAAAAAGAAAGCATCTTCAAGAAATAGTGCTGATCTAACCGGATGTCTGCATATAGAAGAATGCAAACATATCACTGCTTATCACCTTGTAAAAAACTCAAATTCAAGTGATTCAAAGACTTTGTCATAAAACCAGAAACACTGATCCTGATAGAAGAGAAAGTAGGAGATAGCTTAGTTTACAGATCTAAACCAAATTGTCACAATGGGTAACATCAAAGACTAAAGTGACAGCTCATGCTGGTAAGGATGTGGGAAAAGCAGAACACTTCTCTTTTGCTGGTGGAAGTGCAAACTTGTACAACCACTTTGGAAATTAATTTGGCAGTTTCTTAGAAAATTGGGAATGGATCTTCTTAAAAATGCAACTATACTACTCCTGGCCATATACCCAAAAGAGGCTTCACCATACCATAAGGACATGTTTTCAACTATGTTCACAACATCATTATTTATAATAGACAGAAATTGGAAAACAACCTAGATGTCCCTCAGCTGAAGAATGGATAAAGTAAATGTTCACTTTTAAAAATTTTGCCCATTAGTTTATTGTAAAAAGGTTTGTGTCTCCTAAGGATAATTTTCTTTGTTGTTTCTGAATGAAGTATGAGAGTGTCTCAGCTGCTATTTCTGCACCACATTACTGTGTACATAGTAAGCACTTAGTGGGTAGGAGTACAATGTTATCTTCATAATTCAGAGGTTGTTTTTCACTGTAGTCTGGACTCAAAGCTGAATAAACTCTTTCTCCCACCCCACTCCCCAAAAATATTAAGGACAGAAACAGTGACCTTCCTCTTAGAAATGCCGTACATGTTAAAATAGTTACTGTACAGCAAGATCTTAGCAGATGGTACATAGCAAGCAATTAATGAGTCGGAGCTATAATTCTATATTTAAAATTCAGAGATTATTTTGTAGTCTATTCTGGACTCAAGTTAGTTGCCACCAAGAAAAAGCAATGGTGCAGCATAAATCACAATCTTTCCTTCACTTGTGGTTCCTATATGTTATGTGAATACGTGGAGTCATGGATGTTTATGTGACATAAAAGTAATTTTATTCTCAAGGGAGACAATAGTGGTTGAAGTGGGGTATCAGCAACTGTGTTTGTGTTTGTGTGTGTGTATGTATACATAAAAATCTTTAAAAAATAATTTTGAAGAATGCAATTAATCTTAAATGAAGTTGAAAGAATGGTACTCTAATCTAATAGGGCCAATATTCAAAAAAAAAAAAAAAAGAGAGAAAGAGGTAACAGAGAGCACTTTTTCCTCTTGTGCAAACTGTCTAAAAAGAAACTGTTTCTTGTCATATAAAGAATGGCAAGAGCACAGTCATTTATAATCCAGGAGGAAAACTGACAAGAAACCAATGCTAATATTCACTGTTGTCTCCAGAATGTCCTCTTGTGTATGTGTGTTCGGGAAAGTGATAGTCCAGAAAGAAGCTATATATTCCCACACCATGAACAATGAAGACTCACAGCATTTCCTCTGAAAAGCATTAAGTTAAAGACAAACTTCAGGCAATGAAGACCAGTTTTGTATATTTGAGTCCCAATTACAGAGTACTCTGGGACCAAGCTACATTTCAACAGTCTTAACCCAGACCAGCTTGCTTTGTCCCAAGCAGAAGCAGCAAGAATTTTGCCTCAAACATCTACATACTGGGAAGGAGACACCAAAAACATCCTTTGCTATTGATAACACATCCCCACCTCAAACACTACTGTCTCCCTAGACAGTTTTACTTCTGCTTCTGTGCCACAGAAGCATCCATGATTTTGTGTATGTATATAACATATAGGAACCGAAAATGAGGGAAAGCATGTGATATCTGCTATACAATGGCTTTTTCTTGGTGGCAACTAACTTAAGTCCAAAAAATATTAACTTTTACACAATGGAATATTACTCAGCTATTAAATCAACTACATCATGAAATTTTAAGGCAAAATGATGGAACTAGAAAAGATCATCCTGAGTGAGATAACCCAGACCCAGAAAGACAAAGATGGTATGTACTTGCTGATATGTTGATATTAGCCATAATGTATTGGACAACCATGCTATAATCCACAGACCCAAATTAAATAACAAGAAGGATCAAGGCATGTGTACAGAGTATGAATCTCAGTGAGAAAAGGAAATAGAATAGATGGGTAGATGAGAGGAGTGGACTGAAGAAATGGAAACATGAAGAAACAGGTGGAGATGACTAAAGCAGAAATTACTAGGAGAGACAACTGGAGTGAGGGGGGCTGTCTCTGGGATGAGCTACATTCCAAGGCATTGTAAATCCCCAAGAATATATGAGGGTGACTCTAGCTATGACTCCTAGCAATGAGCTATAGAGAAATTGAACTGGCCATTTTCTCTAATCAGAAAAGATTCCCAATGTAGCTTATGGGGTGGTGTGTGGAGAGCTGGGAGCAATCGCTATTACAAGATAGCGCCGACTTCTGCTGTGCTTAACTGGTAAACAAGCAATGTGCTCAAGTGCAAGAGTGAATTTCTGCCAAGTCACTACCTATCCCGGGGCGTAGCAATGAGGTGATGGGCAAGCAACAAATCAGGTGCTGACACGCCACTCCTAGGTGTATATAAGCAGCACCATTTTCCGGGGTTCGGGGTCTTCCTCCTAATGAAGCAATAAAGCTTTGCTGCAGAAGAATCCGGTTGTCCAAGTGTGTTCTTGCTGGCTAGAAATTAGCTCGGGATAATGGTGAGCTGTAATAGGCAGTCTGGTCTCTGGTCAAGTACAGGCTTAAAAGCCTGTGACCCAGAAGGTGACTGTCACTTGCAAGGGACAGCAGGTGTTTAGCCATGCCCTTTGGACTCCTGGCTCCTGTCACATAGCTATACTCTCCCATAACCGCCCCCCCCCCCCGCAGAGAGGTCTGTGGCCATCAGTCACTTAGGAGTCACCAATCCCTCCCACATGCAGATAAGGTATCTTCAAGCTCTCAGACCAAGCTAATGAGAAGTACCTGTTATCAGAACCTGACTCACCTGAAAACTGAATATAAGAATCCTATCCAGAAGGAATAAAGGTGTATGAGAACTACATCATCATCTGAGAGCTTCTGTCATAAGAGCTGTAACACTGTGCTTGGGAAGAAGTCTGCTCTCCTGAAATGCCACCAGAATCTCCCCTGTACTTCTCACTGGCTAGTTGACCTCTTTTAAGCTCAGCCCAGCCCAGGCAACTCAGTGCAGGGTGAAGTGGAGTAACTGTGAAGAGAGAAGTGGAGCCAGCTGCAGCCTTGGGGACAACAGAGATGACTCCTCCTTCCTTCTCTGACTTCCTCCCCCTTAAAAAAAAACTATATTACTATTTTTTATTAGATACTTTCTTTATTTACATTTCAGGTGCTATCCCGAAAGTTCCCTATACCTTCCCCCTGACGGGCTCCCTTACCTATCCACTCCCGCTTCTTGGCCCTGACATTTCCCACTTCCTCCCTTTTGCCTGAACCCTCAAACCGGGCTGAGCCAGAGATCTCTTTGGAATGTCTCCGGTACACAGGCCCACAGGGGTTGGGACCCCAATCCAGCCCCCAAACCTTACACCTACAAATTCCCTTCCTACAAGATATGCAGGGTTAAAGATGGAAGAAAATTTGAGGTAGTGGTCCACCAATGACCTGCCCAACTTGAGACACATTCCATCCCTAACACTATCAGTGATATTCTGCTATACTTGCATAACTGTCATCACATAGGCTTTACCTAGCAAGTTAAGAAAACAGATGCCAATACCCACAGCCAAATGTTAAGAAGAACTGGGCAAATCTTGTGGCCAAAGGGTAGAAATAATTGTAGGTGCCAGGGTGTGATGGACACTAGAAATATTCCTACAGAATCAAATAACCTAGGACCAACAGGGGCTCATAGAGACTGAACTGCCCACCAGGAATCCTGCATGGGACTGACCTAGGCCCTCTGCATATAGCTTACATTTGTATAACTTGGTCTTGAAGTAGGAATCTTAATACCAGGAGCAGGGGTTGTCTCAGACTCTGTTGCCTGCCACTGAGACATTTTCTCACTACTGTAATATGTTATACAGCCTCAACAGAAGAGGATGTTCCTAGTTTTAGTGTAGATTGATATGCCAGGGCTGCTTGCTTTCAGTGTGTTGCCTCCCCTGTTCAGAATAGAAATGTAGGTAGAGGTAGATGCAGGCGGAGGTTAAGAGCAAGAGAAAAGATGGAATACTGTGGTAGAGATATAAATAATATATGATATTTATTATTAATTAATTTTAATTAATAATTTTAATAAAAGTAAATTATGTAACAATGTTTTATGTCTCTACACATAGCATTAGATAGAGAAAATGTGGTTTATATACACAGTGGCTATTTTAGCTATAAAGGGGAATAAAGTTATCATTTTGATGAAAACGGATTCAACCGTAAATAATATTAGGCACATTAAACTAATTTCAGAAAAATAAACATAATAAAAACATTACAGGTATTTAGGGAAATAACATGGACAACATCTGGACAAGGTAATTATATAATTCTAGGAAATAATGTATCTAGCACTATAAGTGTCCTTTAATTAGTAGCTTCTTATGGTCATTGGAAATGGCTTGCTTCTCATGTTCCACTATCCCGTCTTCATTCTCTATTTAAATATAAATATGTTCAATTTTTGTCTAATGATGTGGAATTGATATCTACTGGGAAATCCTTCCTAATGAAGTTTCACTGACTTTGTTTACATATCTCCTATAAACACACAGAGCAGCACTCTTAAGTTTTACAACTTTTGCATGTTTAATTTATATGTTCTTTAAATTCAAGCCTTATGGTTTACTCTTATAACAACAGCATTGAGAAAAGTGGACCTTCAGTACTTTGTCCCTGTGTGAGCACTGGGTTACTTACCAGATATTTCAGCAGATGTTTTATTCTAAATGCTTTTTCTCCTCTTCACACATACACCTGTACGATATTTGTTGTTATGTACTACATTCCTGTAAATTCTTGTCATCTTACAGTAAAATGCTTTCTTAATTTCAATTATGACATTTTAGAACTTTTCTTTTAATTTACTTCTGAGTCTGAAGTTTTTTGTTGTTTTAAGTATGACCTCAATTTTTCTATGTTTTGATTTGTTTTCCCCAAATGAATTAGGCAGGTCCTTTGAAATGTATAGAATGTGGACTGTTACAAATAGCTATATATTGGATTTCTCCTCTCTTAAGTACAGCTATAAACTATCCAGAGAAAGTATCCAAGGTGCTAAAGAGATCTGCAACCCTGTAGATGCAACAACATTATGAACTAACCAGTACCCCGGAGCTCTTGACTCTAGCTGCATAGGTATCAAAAGATTGCCTAATAGGCCATCACTGGAAAGAGAGGCCCATTGGACACGCAAACTTTATATGCCTCGGTACAGGGGAACGCCAAGGCCAAAAAGTGGGAATGGGTGGGTAGGGGAGTGGGGGGGGGAGGGTATGGGGGACTTTTGGGATAGCATTGGAAATGTAATTGAGGAAAATACGTAATAAAAAATATTTTAAAAAAAGAAATAGAAAAAAAAAACAAAACAAAAAATGCAGCGTAATTCACTTCTTGAGTTTCCTTGTTAATATATAAAGTAAGCATTCATCTCAAAAGCATCAGGATCACAACATCTTTCATTGCTAGGGGCAAGGTAAGAAACTGTTGCTAATTTTGGAGTTCATTTAAAACTGTTATGTTGGGCAGTGGGCATGGGGGAATAATGGGAGTGAGAGGAAACCCATGTCCTGCCAGAGTTCAGGTGCTCTGGGCGGGTGGACGGCGGGAGGACTGCAACACTCTTTCCAAGTGGCCCTGGGTGGGTGTCTGGCTGTGGGAAGCTACTGGACCCCAGCTCAGCAGATAACAGGTTCTCTATCTAGGGCATCAAAACACCATGGAAAGAGCTGAAAACAAATGGGGGCCCCGTGGGGGTGTGGCTCTCTGACAGGAGGAGAGGGCAGGGGGAGAGGGGGTGCTGGGTAGTTCCTGAGTGGGCAAGGGTCCTTGGTCTGGTCCATGGCTAGAGTGCAGGTAGGAAGGCCTTCTGGCATGAGGTTAGATGCAGTTCCTAAGGGGAAAGCCAAGCCCATCAGTCAAGCATGGCGGGCCTTGATGAGCAGAGACAGTCTGTGGTTTTAGAGCTTTATTATAGAAAGGCAGGAAGAGAGAGAGAGAGAAGGAAGAAAGAGAGATTAGCTGCCTGTGGCCACATAGAGATAGGGGAGAACAGAAAGAGAGAAGGAGGGTTAGAGAGTAAGCACGGTGAGAGCTTAAAAAGAGTGAGGAGGGGACAAACAGCCCCTTGCCAGGAGCTTGGGGCATTGTCTACAAGACTTATAGTCACAGAATTATGGAGTTGGGGGCTCGGTGGTGTGTCAGGTACCTATCTCTGAGAATGTGGCTCGCTGTTCCATCCCTTGTAGAGTTTTCTACTGGGTCACTGGGGCAAGCCTCACTCAATCAAAATAGACTGGCTATCACTGCCCAACACTGTTTTATATATATATGTGTGTGTGTGTGTGTGTGTGTGTGGTGTGTGTGTGTGTGTGTGTGTGTGTGTGTGTGTGGTGTGTGTGTGTGTGTGTGTGTGTGTGTGTGTGTGTGTGTGTGTGTGTGTGAATTAAACGGCTTGAATAATCAGGATTTTAAAACATGTTCTGTCTAAATTATATCAGTTCTGTACATCATGCTTAATGTCATCTATCTCACTGTCAAATATCATATTGTTAATAATCATGACAGAAAAATGAAGAGAAAGAGTATGTGCTGTCTTAGTTATTTTTTCTATTGTTGTGAATAGACACCATGTCCAAGGAACCTTATTGGGATTTGCTTGCAGTTTCAGAGGATCATTCTATAACAATTACCATGGTTAGCAAGGCCCCAGGCTGATAGGCATGCTGCTGAAACCTCAGCGCAGAGCTCCCATCTTGTTGACAAGTTGGAGACACAAGGAGAGTGAGACTAGAATGGCATAAAACCCCACAGCCTGGCTTCAGTAATATACCTCCTCCAACAAAGGCCACATCTAATAATGTTTCATAAATAGTATACCAATTGGAAACCAAATATTCAAATATATTAACATATGAGGCAGTTTTAGTCAAACAACCACATGCATGACAAATCACTTTTTATTTTTAGCAAAAACTAGAATATAGAATCTAGACAATTACAAAATGTAAAAGGGACCTACTGTTATTATTATTATTGCTACAACAACTACTACTACTATTAAATTTGCTTCTTTGGCAAAGATTATTTTTTAAAACATTTATGTGTTATTTTTAATTTTTAATATTTATTATTTATTTTTAGAGGTACCAGTTCTCATATATATATATATATATATATATATATATATATATATATATATATATATGTATATTATGTGCAACCCATAGAGGCTAGACTATGACATTAGAGTTCATGACTGTGAGCCACACTGAGATTTTGGTTTGGAACTTCTCAATAGTTATTGAGAAGTCTTTTCAGCATGAATCTATTTATATTTTATGCATATGTATGTGTCTGTCTGCATGAGTATAAAGGCAACAGGTTCATGCAGAATTGTGGTCCTCTGTAAAAGGAGTCAGCATTCTATAACCTCTGTGATATTTGTCCAGCCCCTGGCAAAGTGTTTTTGCTTATAAACTGCTACAGAAAAACAAAGGTAAAACCTCAAAAAATAGACCCAACAATTATAATAAAGAATATTCTTTTGAAATGTATACCTTTATTATTTAAAATGACAGTGAAGAATTCTATTAGTATTCCTTATGTATATTGAAGACACTGGATTGATAATGTACTGTCAAGCAGTATCCTATATGGGAGTGCTATGCAAGATGAAATGAAAGTCCAAACTTGAATATTCTCTGATAATTTTTAAAGATTAAGGCTTTGCTTCTCACATTTATAAAATGTGGCTAAAAATATTAGACTGCAACGCCCAGTTTATTACTATATTTTATCTAGTCTAATTTAAGATCATTGTCATAAAATCTACCTTTTACAATTATGATTCCCATAGATCTAATTTCCATAAAAGTGAAAGAAGAAAATGTCTGCATGAGAAAGAATGTAAAAGTTTTTTGCAAGAAATATATGGTTTATAATTAATGAAAAATTTATGCAATGGATAAATCTACCCACTGCAAAAGTAAAAGCAGACTATATCTAAAGATTGTCATGCTAACATGCAAATGTTACCCATGTTCATAATTACCTACAAAAGTAGCAAGGAAATTGTGATATTAAGGTTGCTTTTTTAGCATGATAATAAAACAAAGGCTGAAGGGGAAATGGGTCTATACACAGTCTCATGGTTAATTTTGTTTAATGTTGTACTGACCAGTGGTGGTAAAACTTCATAGGCAATGTAATGTTAGCATTTTATAATAAAAGCATCCAGGAAAAGAATATCAAACCTTCCTGTTAGAGTATAATCATAACATAAAATTAATCCTCTCTAAAGAATTTATGCATAGATATACTTTGTATTACTTCCTCAAGTCATTATCAGTTTCTCTGTTACTTCTGATCATTACTATATTGGTACAATGATGTTTATAAACATTTTATACTTATTTATCTATATAAAAATACTGGCTTTAAGAAAACATTGTCCCAGGCTGGTGAGATGGCTCAGTGGGTAAGAGCACCCTACTGCTCTTCCGAAGGTCCAGAGTTTAAATCCCAGCAACCACATTGTGGCTCACAACCATCCGCAACGAGATCTGGCGCCCTCTTCTGGAGTGTCTGAAGACAGCTACAGTGTACTTACATATAATAAATAAATCTTTAAAAAAAAAAAAAAAAGAAAACATTGTCCCCAGCCAGCACCTGAGTAGCTAGGGCACAGAGTCAGCTGACACCCGCTACCAACCCACAAGACCCACCACTGGAACTTAAGACCTCTGGTGAGTGGAACACAGCATTTGCTCCAATCCAATCACGTGGGACCTGAGAGTGCATTAGTTAGGGAAGAAGAAAACCCAGCCTGATCAGGGGAACAAGTCCCTTCCGGTCTGGCCAGCACCAGGGTACCTAGTGCGCAGAGTCAGCTGACACATGCCAGATACCCACAAGAACTGCCACAGGATCTTAGACCTCTGATGAGTGGAACACCACATGTGCTCCAATCCAATCTCGCATCTGAGACTGCACTAGTTAGGGAAACAGAAAACCCAGCCTGATCAGGAGCACAAGTCCCTTCCAGTCCACGACAGCCCAGAGGTACCTTGTGCATGGAGTCTGCTGACACATGTAAGGTATACACAGGACCCTCCACGGGAACTTAAGACCTCTGTGAGTGGATCACAACTTCTTCTAGGAGACAGGTTCAAACACCAAATATCTGGGCACCTTCCCTGCAAGAGGAGAGCTTGCCTGCAGAGAGTACTCTGAGCACTGAAACCCAAGAGACAGCTAGTCTCCCAGGTCTGCTCATAGAGGGTAACAAAATCACCAGAGGAACAAGATCTAACCAGAGACAACTACAACAACTAACTCCAGAGACTCCCAGACGGTGAAAGGCAAACGTAAGAATCTTAATAACAGAAACCAAGACCACTCAACATCATCAGAACTCAAAACTCCTACCACACCCACTCCTGGGTACCTCAACACACCCGAAAAACTAGATCCGGATTTAAAGGATTTCTCATGATGATGGTAGAGGACATCAAGAAGGACGTTAATATCTCCCTTTAAGAAATACAATAGAACATGCTAAACAGGTAGAAGACCTTAAAGAAGAAGCACAAAAATCCCTTAAAGTATTGCAAGAAAACACGACTAAACAGTTGAAGGAATTGAATAAAACCATCCAAGACCTAAAAAGGGAAGTAGACACTATAAAGAAAACACAAAGTGAGTCATCCCTGGAGATAGAAAACCTAGGAAAGAAATCTAGAACTATAGAAGCAAGCGTCAGCAACAGAATACAAGAGATGGAAGAGAGAATCTCAGGTGCAGAAGATTCCATAGAGAATATTGGCACAACAATCAAAGAAAATACAAAATGGAAAAAGATGCTAACTCAAAAAATCCAGGACACAATGAAGATTTTCAACTTAAAGGGTCAGCAAATATCTTCAACAAACTTATAGAAGAAACCATCCCAAACCTAAAGAAAGAAATGCCCATGAACATACAAGAAGCCTACAGAACTCCAAATAGACTGGACCAGAAAAGAAATTGCTCACGACACATAATAATCAGAACAACAAATGCACTAAATAAAGATAGAATATTAAAAGCAGTAAGGGAAAAAGGTCAAGTAACTTATAAAGGCAGGCCTATCAGAATTACACCAGACTTTTCACCAGAGACTATGAAAACCAGAAGATCCTGGACAGACATTATACAGACCCTAAGAGAACACAAATACCAGCCCAGGCTACAATACCCAGCCAAACTCTCAATTACCATAGATGGAAAAACCAAAGTTTTCTACAACAAAACCAAATTCACACATTACCTTTCCAAGAATCCAGCCCTTCAAAGGATAATAACAGAAAAAACAAAACAAAACAAAACAAAACAAAACAAAACAAAAAAAAAAAAACAGTACTAGGACGACATCCACACCCTAGAAAAAGCAAGAAAGTAATCCCTCAACAAACCAAAAAGAAGGCAGCCACAAAAACAGAATTAGAACTCTAAAAACAAAAATAATAGGAAGCAACAATTACTTTTCCTTAATATCTATTAATATCATTGGAATCAGTTCCCCAATAAAAAGACATAGACTAACAGACTAGCTACACAAAAAAGGACCCAACATTCTGCTGCTTACAGGAAATCCAACTCAGGGAAAAAGACAGATACTACCTCAGAGTGAAAGGCTGGAAAACAATTTTCCAAGCAAATGGTATGAAGAAACAAGCTGGAGTAGCCATTCTAATAGCGAATAAAATTGACTTTCAACCCACAGTTATCAAAAAAGGCAAGGAGGGACACTTCATACTCATCAAAGTTAAAATCCTCCAAGAGGAACTCTCAATGCTGAATATCTAGGCTCCAAATGCAAGGGCAACCACATTCATTAAAGAAACTTTAGTAAAGCTCAAAGTACATATTGAACCTCACACAATAATAGTGGAAGACTTCTACACACCACTTTCATCAATGGACAGATCATGGAAACAGAAACTAAACAGGGACACAGTGAAACTAACAGAAGTGATGAAACAAAAGGACTTAACAGATATCTACAGAACATTTTATCCTAAAACAAAAGGATATACCTTCTTTTCAGCACCTCATGGTACCTTCTCCAAAATTGACCATATAATTGGTGACAAAACAGGCCTCAGCAGATACAAAAATATTCAAATTCTCCCATGCATCCTATCAGACCACCATGGACTGAGGCTGAACTTCAATAACAACATAAATAATGGAAAGCCAACATTCACGTGGAAACTGAACAACACTCTCTCAATGATACCTTGGTCAAGGAAGGAATAAAGAAAAAAATTAAAGACTTTTTAGAGTTTAATGAAATTTAAGCCACAACACACCAAAACTTATGGGACACTATGAAGGCATTACTAAGAGGGAAACTCAAAGCTCTGAGTGCCCTCAAAAAGAAACTAGAGAAAGCACACACTAGCAGCTTGACAACAAACCTAAAAGCTCTAGAAAAAAAGGAAGCAAGTTCACCCAAGAGGAGTAGATGCCAGGAAATAATCAAACTCATGGGCGAAACCAACCAAGTGGAAACAAGAAGAACTATTCAAAGAATCAACCAAAAGAGGAGCTAGTTCTTTGAGAAAATCAACAAGATAGATAAACCCTTAGTCAGACTCACTAGAAGGCACAGGGACAGCATCCTAATTAACAAAATCAGAAATGAAAAGGGAGACAGAACAGCAACCCTGAAGAAATCGAAAACACCATCAGATCCTTCTACAAAAGGCTATACTCAACAAAACTGGAAAACCTCGACGAAATGGACAAATTTCTAGACAGATACCAGGTACCAAAGTTAAACCAGGATCAAGTTAATGATCTAAACAGTCCCATATCCCCTAAAGAAATAGAAACAGTTATTAATGGTCCCCCAACCAAAGAATGCCCAGGAACAGATAGGTTTAGTGCAGAGTTCTATCAGACCTTCAAAGACAATCTAATCCCAGTTCTGCACAAACTATTCCATAAAATAGAAGTAGAAGGTACTCTACCCAACTCATTCTATGAAGCCACAATTACTCTGATACCTAAACCACAGAAGGATCCAACAAAGATAGAGAACTTCAGACCAATTTCCCTTATGAATATCAATGCAAAAATACTCAATAAAATTCTCACTAACCGAATCAAAAAATACATCAAAACAATCATCCATTCTGTCCAAGTAGGTTTTATTCCAGGGATCAAGGGATAGTTTAATATATGAAAATCCACCAACATAATCCATTATATAAACAAACTCAAAAACAAAAACCACATGATCATCTCCTTAGATGCAGAGAAAGCATTTAACAAAATCCAACACCCATTCATGATAAAAGTCTTGGAAAGATCAGGAATTCAAGGCCCATGCCTAAACATGATAAAAGCAATCTACAGCAAACCAGTAGCCAACATTAAAGTAAATGTTGAGAAGCTGGAAGCAATCCCACTAAAATCGGGGACTAGACAAGGCTGCCTACTTTCTCCCATACCTATTCAACATTGTATTTGAAGTCCTAGCCAGAGGAATTTGACAACAAAAGGAGATCAAAGGGATACAAATTGGAAAAGATGAAGTCAAAATATCACATTTTGCAGATGATAGGATAGTGACCCTAAAAATTACAGCAGAGAACTCCTAAACCTGATAAACAGCTTCAATGAAGTAGCTGGATATAAAAATAACTCAAACAAGTCAATTGCCTTTCTCTATACAAAGAATAAATCAGCTGAGAGAGAAATTAGGGAAACAACACCCTTCTCAATAGTCACAAATAATATAAAATACCTTGGTGTGACTCTAAGTAAGGAAGTGAAAGATCTGTATGATAAGAACTTCAAGTATCTAAATAAGAATTTAAAGAAGATCTCAGAAGATGGAAAGATCTCCCATTCTCATGGATTGGCAGGATCAACATTGTAAAAATGGCTATATTGCCAAAAGCAATCTATAGATTCAATGCAATCCCCATCAAAATTCCAACTCAATTCTTCACCGAATTAGAAAGAACAATCTACAAATTCATCTGAAATAAGAAAAAACCTAGGATAGCAAAATCTCTTCTCAAAGATAAAAGAACCTCTGGTGGAATCACCATGCCTGACCTGAAGCTTTACTACAGAGCAATTGTGAAAAAAACGGCATGGTACTGGTATAACGACAGAAAAGTAGACCAATGGAATAGAATTGAAGACCCAGAAATGAACCCACACACCTATGGTCTCTTGATCTTTGACAAGGGAGCTAAAACCATCCAGTGGAAAAAAGTCAGCATTTTCAACAAATGGTGCTGGTACAACTGGTGGTTATCAAGTAGAAGAATGCGAATTTATCCATTCCTATCTCCTTGGACTAAGGTCAAAACTATGTGGATCAAGGAGCTCCTCATAAAACCAGAGACACTGAAACTTATAGAGGAGAACGTGGAGAAAAGCCTTGAAGATATTGGCACAGGGGAAAAATCCCTGAATAGAAGAGCAATGGCTTGTGCTGTTAGATCGAGAATTGACAAATGGGACCTCATGAAACTGCAAAGCTTCTGTAAGGCAAAAGACACCGTCAATAAGACAGTAAGGCAACCAACAGATTGGGAAAGGATCTTTACCTATCCTAAATCAGATAGAGGACTAATATCCAATATATATAAAGAACTCAAGAAGGTGGACTCCAGAAAATCAAATAACCCCATTAAAAACTGGGGCTCAGAGCTAAACAAAAAATTCTCACCTGAGGAATACCGAATGGCTGAGAAACACCTGAAAAAATGTTCAACATCCTTAATCATCAGGGAAATGCAAATCAAAACAACCCTGAGATTCCACCTCACACCAGTCAGAATGGCCAAGATCAAAAATTCAGGTGACAGCAGATGCTGGTGAGGATGTGGAGAAAGAGGAACACTCCTCCACTGTTGGTGGGATTGCAAGCTTTTACAAACACTCTGGAAATCAAACTGACGGTATCTCAGAAAATTGGACATCATCGTACTGGAAGATCCCGCAATCCCTCCCTTATGCATATATCCTGAAGATGTTCCAACTAGTAAGAAAGAAACATGCTCCAATATGTTCATAGCATCCTAATTTATAATAGCCAGAAGTTTGAAAGAACCCAGATGCCCCTCAACAGAGGAATGGATACAAAAAAATTGGCACATTTACACAATGGAGTACTACTCAGCTATTAAAAAGAATTGCTTTATGAAATTCCTAGGCAAATGGTTTGACCTGGAGGGCATTGTCCTGAGTGAGGTAACCCAATCACAAAAGAACTCAAATAATATGTACTCACTGATAAGTGGATAATAGCCCAGAAACTTAGAATACCTAAGATATAAGTTTCAATTTGCAAAACACATGAAACTCAAGAAGAATGAAGACCAAAATGTGGACACTTTGCCCCTTCTTAGAATTGAGAACAAAACACCCATGGAAGGAGTTACAGAGACAAAGTTTGGAGCTGAGACAAAAGGATGGACCATCTTGAGACTGCCATATCCAGGGATCCATCCCATAATTAGCCTCCAAACACTGACACCATTGAATACATTAACAAGATTGTGCTGATAGGACCCTGATATAGCAGTCTCTAGTGTTACTATGCTGGTGCCTAGCAAACACATAAGTGGATGCTCACAATCAACTATTGGACAGATGACAGGTCCCCCAATGGAGGAGCTAGAGAAAATACCCAAGGAGCTAAAGGGATCTGCAACCTTATAGGTGGAACAACATTATGAAATAACCAGTACCCTGGCGCTCTTGACTCTAGCTGAATATCTATCAAAAGATGGCCTAGTCGGCCATCACTGGAAAGAGAGGCCCATTGGACTTGCAAACTTTATATGCCCCAGTACAGGGGAACGCCAGGGCCAAAAAGTGGGAGTGGGTGGGTAGGGAGGTGGGGGGAGATTATTGGGGACTTTTGGGATAGCATTGGAAATGTAAATGAGGAAAATACCTAATTAAAAAAAAAACATATGAGAGAGCTACGCGTGTGCCATAGAAAGGGAAACTAATAAAAAAAGAACATACATAACTGTTCAAGGACATCCCAGTCTACAGAGTGAGTTCTACTACAGCCAAGACTACACAGGGAGACACTGTCTCTAAATAAATAAATAAATAAATAAATAAATAAATAAATAAATAAATAAATAAATAAATAAAACATTGTCATTATAGAATAATACAGCTATTTGGACAATTTTATCATTCTCCAGAACTGGAAAAATGGCTCAGCAAATGATAGTAAATACTATTTCTACAGAGAACCTGAGATCAGTATCCAGCAGCCCTACAAGATGGTCTACAACTATAGTTCCATGGTATCTAAGGGTACCTGAAATCATATACTCATGCTCACACATACACACATACACACATACTTATGATTGTATCTAAAATATATCTTTCTAAAAATCTGGCATATTTCATTGAGTTAAGATTATATATTAAGCTTATTTTACCTTGAAAATTCATTCTTTATTATTTTACATATTCACTTTTCATCTCTCTCACTATACCCCTTCCAGTCACTCTCCTGCAAATCTTCTCCCCATGTTTCATATACCTACCCCTTCTCCTCTGAGAAAGTAGGGGTCCCCCTAGCTATCCCCCAAGCTTCTGTGAGGATAGGTGAATTTTCATGATAGGTGAATATTATCCTACTGAGGCCAGACAAGGCAGCCCAAATAGAACACATCCCATATACAGGCAAAAACTTTTGACACAACCCCTTCTCCAGCTGATTGGGACCTGCATGAAGACCAAGCTGCACATCTTCTACATATGTACAGAAAGGCCTAGGTTCTGTCTGTGTGTATTCTTTGTTTGGTATTTCAATCTTTGAGAGCCCCAAGGGTCCAGATTAGTTGATTCTATTGGTCTTCCTATGGAGCTCCTATCACCTTAGGTACTGTAATCCTTCCCCCTGTTCTTTTTCATAAGAGTCCCTAAGCTCCACTCACTGTTTGACTGTGTGTGTCTGTATCCATCTGAGTAAACTACTGGGTGCAGCTTCTCAGAGGACAGTCATGCTATACTTCTGTATGTATATATTAGAGAGTATCAGAGATTGGTGTTTGCCCACAGGATGGGTCCAAGTTGGCCTGGTTATTGATTGGCTGTACCTTCAGTCTCTGCTCCATTCCCTCGCCCTGCATTTCTTGTAGACAGAAAAAGTTTTGTAGGTATGTTGGTGTCCCTCTTGCCCCATCGTGGCTCCTGCCTGGCTAAAGGAGATGGTCTCTTCAGGTTCCATATCACCAATGCTGTGAGTCTCAGCTAAGGTCACCCTCCACGTTGATTTTTTTGGTGCCTCCCATATCCCAGGTCCCTGTCTCTTCCTGGAGAAGCCCCCTAACTCTCCACCTCCATTAGTTGCAGATTTCCATTCATGGCTATCTAGTCATCCCTTTTTGTCCTTCAAAACTGATACTGAAACTCCTTCTTCCTTCTCCTCATAAGTAGCACTGTTGCCTTCTTAATTTTATTTTAACTGAAATATAATGTATCACATGAATTTTGACAAAGCATACTACAGGTTTAGGATTAACTGCTTTCTAATTAAAAAAAAAAAACTCCCTGTGTAAAAGAGATGTTACTTTTAATTTAAAAATAAAGAAATTCTATGGCAGGTAAATGTTCTTCTTTCACAGGTTTAAGCTTTTTTAAAAGATGGAAATAGATGTAGTTGTATGGGGAGGCATAGAAAAATATCAAAGTGTCATTTTTTTAACCTATTCAATTGTTTACATTTTTATTATAACAATTCTCTCTTCAGATTCATATTCAGGCATTTATATTAATAGTCAGACAGGTAAATGATTTTCCTAAGTTCGATAAATACAATGTCCTGGTATTAGTATAAATTTATGTGGATACATACATATTTTTATGCATACAAAAATAGCATATTACATTTATCCTTAGGGAGCTGACATCTAAACAGGAAATATTGCTCTCATATTCAAGTGGCAAGTATTGTCAAGAGATAAAGCCAGGACTACAAGAGCACTAAGAGATAGGGTTTTAATTTTTAATGGAGGAAGGTCCATAAAAGTTCAGCATTTGTGATGTTCTTGAAAAAGTAGATAGATGTACACTGGATTGGGTGAAAAAGTGACATTTCAACAAGACTGAAAATATAAAAGCAGGATATCACTGAATGTGTGGAAAGAATAATAAATAATTTAATTTTTTTCCTTAAACCTAGGTTACATTTAAGGAAGTATTGACACATATAGCATGAGGGCATTATGTATTGACATACTAAATCACAACTCATCCTTTGTGTATAATGAAGTTATTCAGGATTACATGTGGCAAGTTAGTAGGAAAAAACTAATGTGCTGTGTGTATTAAAGAAAGAATAAAGGAAAAAAACATAGTTAAAAATATTGTACCTTCAGTTATTTGCCTTCTCATACAGTGAAGTATATACAAATTCCAGAATTTCATTGTAGAACTTAGTATACTCAGAAAAGAATATTATATGTTTTGACCTTTTCCTTTTATTGCTTAATTGAGTGAGAGGATTTATGTAAATACAAATGTATATTTGAATCAATTGAAGTTAGACACAACTATGTGAGAGAGCAGATGTTTGGGAAAGTGCATGTCATTTTAGTTTAGCTAAGTTTCTTGTTTCTAGTTTTGCTGAAATTGCAAATGCAACAGACTTATTTCCTTACTTTACTTGCTAAAGTATGCTGTTGTCACCATGCCTTAAAGTACAAATCCCATCACTTGCTCATGTTGATTTTCCAGATACATTTTTTGTCTTTGTATTGCCTTTGTCCGTAGGGATTTTTCACAAATCCATATCTTCTTAAAGGTGACTCATTTATGCAATATGTATGAATGTGCTCTTATACTAGCTGGGAGCAGACTGATACTGTTTCAGAATAACATTGTAAAATTGTAGCATATCCAGACATTGCACTTATCTAAGAATTTTCTAATTCTTTCACTATTTGCATTTTACTCACACATTAATAAATTCCCCTGTTATCACAATCTCTTTCTACATCAGGATTGGGTATAATCCCTTCACCATTATTTAAGTCTAATTGAAAAAACATATAATAATAATAATAATTTAAAAAAAACAACTGAATCTGAACATAAAGTAAAGCTAGATATTCTTAAGACTGCTGGTAAATTCACTGAGAATTGATTCTTATGGCACAGTTAGAAATAAACAAAATATTTCATAATACAGAAATAAGAATGTAAATACTCAATAAAATTTTAGATACTTCTGAGAGAATGAGAAAAACATTTGTTTAATAATATAAAGAAATATTGAAACATATATCATGCTATTGTTTCTTATTGTATAAAAATAAACCCAGTGTAAAAAAATACCAACAGACACAAAACCCACACACACACACACACATGCACACACACACACACACACACACACACACACACAGACTCATAATAGTGTAAATGTCCATAGAGACAAAGCAGGAGACTAAATTAAAATCTAATCAAAACACCTATATAGCTTGCATTGTAAAACAATAAGGTAAAGATGTAAAATGTATCCTAGGTATTAGAAATCTTCCAAACAGTTTCATCCTAGTTGGACAAACAAGAAAATCTCTAATGCAAGAATAGAGACATTTTCCAGCAGATGATCTTTCTTCACCTATACATATCCTGGATATTTTTCTGTCTTTCAGTTGCTATAAGCAAGATGATTAAGATTTTAAAAATCCTACTCTCCCTCTCCCTTGACTTCATTTTGGTGGTTTTCTTTAAGACCAAGCAAAATATGCTCATGAGCCTTGGCTTCAGTTTCTTCTCTTCATAGCCTGCTATTGGGATTAATTACTGTAATGACTAGATATATTGTTCTTTCTATGATGGTTTTGGCATATTGGAGGAACCTTTGTGAGTAATCTCAGCACAGTAAGATTTGTTGCACAGCAGCACAACTTTAGTTTCTTCTTATGTGGATAAGGAACTTTTGAAATCTGCTGTATATTATGTACTTGGTTTGCTTTTTGCTCTTGTAATGAATGTTGGGCATCATGATCTAAACCTTGAATCTTCTCCAACACCATGTCTTTGATACTTCTAGGTTTCTGGCAGTTTTGCCTAATAATGACATATATGTCTGACTGGTACTGGAGGATCTTAGGGGTCCTCATTTTAACAGCCTTGGCTTTTTCACCAGAGGCCAGAGGTGAGATGCTGCTATTCTTGACCAAAATAAATGTGTGTGTGTGTGTGTGTGTGTGTGTGTGTGTGTGTGTGTATGAGCACACTCTAAATAACATTTTGTTCATTTCTGTTATGTATTATATAATTTCCTCTTACTAGGTCAAAGACCACACCTTTTGACTTCAAGATAGTGAGAGGACCAAAAGTGAGATTTCAAGTACAGTATATTTTATATATATTTCAGTTTTTATAATATGTGAGTGTATTCTCTATTCAAAATTATTAAATATATTTAATGAATAAATATCTTTCTACCCCTAAATGGATATAAAATTATAGCACAGATTATGTGGTATTAGCTTCCAGGATTTGCCAAACATTCATTGTGAAAGGTCAGATAATTAATACATTTAACTTTGTAAGCCATACAACTCTTTCACATCCACTCAATTCTGCTTTGGCAGTGTGAAAGCCACTATGAAAACATATGGGTGTGGATTTGTTCTAATAATATCTTGTTTATAAAAAGAAATAGCAAATAAAATTTGATCTTTGGTCCATAATTGACTAAACTCTGTACTAAATAGATAACCCTGTTAGTGATGAGTTCAGTCAACTAAATAACAAACACTTTAAAGGTAAGAAATTTAAAAAGTGACCTAATTATCATTATTATTCATAACCAGAGGGAATATATCATCCCCGTGAAAACATTCTCGGGTACTTAACTGAATCAATTTGATTCTATTGCTATGCAAGGGAAGTGATGCCCGTTATTTTACACTTAATTCTCATGTGTATTATTTTAATTTCTATTACTATGATAAAATTACATGACAAAAAACAATATGAGAAAAAGGTTTATTTTTAGCTTACTATTCCTGGTTACATATAGGCCATTGATATGTGGAAGTCAATCAAGAACTTCAAACACCTACTCATATATGTATATATTTTAAATCATATTGACCAGTAATTTAGGAACTCTCAAGAAAAGCTACATGTTTTGGAGGTTTCTGATATGACATTTTTCAGAACATCTGTTTCCTATCTCTCAGGTAGAAATTCAACAATAGAATTGTTTCCAAAAGTTTGTCTAGACTGGTGGCATCCCAGGTTCTTAGATCCTTGTTCAAAAGTTGAAAAAAAAATACACATAAATTTCAAAAAGCAAAAGCAACACATGTAAATAACAGAGTAGTAAGGCTTTTATTTTTAGATGACCATAGAAAGTAAATACACAGAAAAGGAAGGGATAGTTGGTTACTAACAGAAAGATATGGCTGTTTTGTTTTGATAAACAAGCTTGAGCTATGGAAGTTTTTGTTGACTGCATATGTACTCTCCCATAGCAAAGTTGATTATAGTCACATGAATGCCCAAACATAAATAGGCATAGGGTAACACACAGGACATTTTGCCTAAAAGTTCATTTTGAACACAAGAGTTTACCTTATTCTGCAAACACCTAAAGCATATTCTGGCTAGTCTCTTTGCTTCTAGTTCAAGAATGCCTTCTAGGGTGTTTTAACAACAAACTATAACAAAGGGATATGCTAGTGCAAAATTCTACACTTATTTGTTTAAAGAGAGATATGATGTGTTGTCAGGGTCCAGCCTCAACAAAGGATTGAAGATTTTAACTGGAAGGGGGATATATGGAAGGTGTATAATAAATATACAGACTACTTTTGGGGGTTCGAGTTGACAGATAATTTTTTAATATTTAAAGTTTCCCTCTCTTTTCTCTTGCACACTACACTCTTTCTCTAGCACTCATTTGCTCACAGCTTTAGGCTGCACACACTGTATTCTCCTGTGCAATTTGTTTTTGTTGTTGTTGTACCATTTTACAATCCCACCAGCAATGGAGGAATATTCCTCTTTGTTCTTCTAATGATTTCCTCATTGGCTCTCTCACTTGCTCTTAACATGTGATCTACTTGCTCTTTTATCTTTCTCATGACCCAGATTTTTTTTTAGGTATTTTCTTCATTTACATTTCCAATGCTATCCCGAATGTCCCCCCATTCCCTCCCCGCCCCCAATGCCCTCCACCCCAACTCCCACTTCCTGGACCTGGTGTTCCCCTGTACTGAGGAATATAAAGTTTACAAGACCAATGGCTTCTCTTTCCAAGGATGGCTGAGTAGGCCATCTGCTGAAACATATGCAGCTAGAAACACGAGCTCTGGGGAATACTGGTTAGTTTATATTGTTGTTCCACCTATAGGATTGCAGACCCCTTTAGCTCCTTGGGTACGTTCTCTAACTCCTCCATTGGGGGCCCTGTGATCCATCCAATAGCTGAATGTAAGCATCCACTTCTGTGTTTGCTAGGCCCAAGAATAGCCTCTTTCTCCACATCCTTGCCAGCATCTGCTGTCAACTGAATTTTTGATCTTAGACATTCTGATTGATTTGAGGTGGAATCTCAGGGTTGTTTTGATTTGCATTTCCCTGATGATTAAGGATGTTGAACATTTTTTCAGGTGCTTCTCTGCCATTCGGTATTCCTCAGGTGAGAATTCTTTGTTCAGTTCTGAGCCCCATTTTTAATGGGGTTATTTGATTTTATGGAGTCCACCTTCTTGAGTTCTTTATATATATTGGATATTAGTCCCCTATCTGATTTAGGATAGGTAAAGATCCTCTCCCAATCTGTTGGTGGTCTTTTTGACTTATTGACGGTGTCTTTTGCCTTGCAGAAGCTTAGCAACTTTATGAGGGCCCATTTATCAATTCACAATCTTACAGCACAAGCCATTCCTGTTGTATTCAGGAATTTTTCCCCTGTACCCATATGTTCTAGGCTTTTCCCTACTTTCTCCTCTATAAGTTGCAGTGTCTCTGGTTTTCTGTGGACTTCCTTAATCCACTTAGATTTGACCTTAGTACAAGGAGATAGGAATACATCAATTCGCAATCTTCTACATGATAACCGCAAGTTGTGCCAGCACCATTGTTGAAAATGCTGTCTTTTTTTCCACTGGATGGTTTTAGCTCCCTTGTCAAAGATCAAGTGACCATAGGTGTGTGGGTTCATCTCTGGGTCTTCAATTCTGTTCCACAGGTCTACTTCTCTGTCGCTATACCAGTACCATGAAGTTTTTATCACAATTGCTCTGTAGTACAGATTTACGTCAGGTATGGTGATTCCACCAGAGGTTCTTTTATCATTGAGAAGAGTTTTTGCTATCCTAGGTTTTTTGTTATTCCTGATGAATCTGTGGATTGCCCTTTCTAATACGTTGAAGAATTGAGTTGGAATTTTGATAGGGATTGCATTGAATCTATAGATTGCTTTTGGCAATATAGCCATTTTTACTATATTGATCCCGCCAATTCATGAGCATGGGAGATCTCTCCATCTTCTGAGATCTTCTTTAATTTCTTTCTTCAGAGACTTGAAGTTCTTATCATACATATCTTTCACTTCCTTAGATAGAGTCACACCAAGTTATTTTATATTATTTGTGACTATTGAGAACAGTGTTGTTTCCCTAATTTCTTTCTCACCCTTTGTGTACAGAAAGGCCATTGACTTGTTTGAGTTAATTTTATATCCAGAAGTGGATGCTCATGATCAGCTATTGGATGGATCATAGGGCCCCCAATAGAGGACTTAGAGAAAGTATCCAAGGAGCTAAAGGGATCTGCAAGCCTATAGGTGGAACAACATTATGAACTATCCAGTACCCCGGAGCTCTTGACTCTAGCTGCATATGTATCAAAAGATGGCCTAGTAGGCCATCACTGGAAAGAGAGACCCATTGGACTTGTAAACTTTATATGCCCCAGTACAGGGGAACGCCAGGGACAAAAAGTGGGAGTGGGTGGGTAGGGGAGTGGTGTGGAAGGTATGGGGGACTTTTGGGATAGCATTAGAAATGTAAATGATGAAAATACCTAATTAAAAATATTAAAACGAAAAAAAGAATATCCTCACAAGAGACAGCTATATCAGTGTCCTTTGAGCAAAATCTTGCTAGTGTGTGCAATTGTGTCAGCATTTGAGGGCTGATTATGGGATGGATCCTGTGATATGGCAGTCTCTAGATGGCCCATCCTTTTGTCTCAGCTCCAATCCTTGTCTTTGTAACTCCTTTCATGGGTGTTTTGTTCCCAATTCTAAGAAGGAGCAAAGTGTCCACACTTAGTTTCATCTTTGTTCTTGAGTTTCATGTGTTTTGCAAATTGTATCTTGTATCTTGGGTATTCTAAGTTTCTGGGATAATATTCACTTATCAGTGAGTACATATCCTGTGAGTTCTTTTGTGATTGGGTTACCTCACTCAGGATGATGCCCTCCAGGTCCATCCACTTGCCTAGGTATTTCATAAATTCATTCTTTTTAATAGGTGAGTAGTACCCTATTGTGTAAATGTACCACATTTTACGTATCCATTCCTCTGTCGAGAGGCATCTGGGTTCTTTCCAGCTTCTGGCTATTACAAATAAGGCTGCTATAAACATAGATGAGCATGTGACCTTCTTACCGGTTGGAACATCTTCTGGATATATGCCCAGGAGAGGTATTGCGGGGTCCTCCGGTAGTACTATGTCCAATTTTCTGAGGAACTGCCAGACTGATTTCCAGAGTGGTTGTACAAGCTTGCAATCCCACCAACAAGGGAGGAGTGTTCCTCTTTCTCCACAACCTCACCAGCATCTGCTGTCACCTGAGTTTTTGATCTTAGCCATTTCTGGCTGGTGTGAGGTGGAATCTCAGGGTTGTTTTGATTTGCATTTTCCTGATGATTAAGGATGCTGAACATTTTTTTCAGGTGCTTCTCAGCCATTCGGTTTTCCTCAGATGAGAATTCTTTGTTCAACTCTGCGTACCATTTTTTAATGGGGTTATTTGATTTTCTGGAGTCCAGCTTTATGTGTTCTTTGTATATTTTAGATATTATTCCCCTTTCTGATTTAGGATAGGTAAAGATCCTTTCCCAATCTTTTGGTGGCCATTATGTCTTATTGAGGGTCTCTTTTGCCTTTCAGAAGCCTTGCAATTTTATGAGGTCCGATTTGTGGATTCCCTGATTTTACAGCACAAGCCATTCCTGTTCTATTCAGGAATTTTCCCCCTGTTTCCATGATTTGAGGCTTTTCCCCACTTTCTCCTCTATAAGTTTCAGTGTCTCTGGTTTTATGTGGAGTTCCTTGAACCACTTAGATTTGACCTTAGTACAAGGAGATAGGAATGGATCAATTCACATTCTTCTAAATGAATACCACCAGTTGTGTTAGCACTATATTTTGAAAAATGCAGTCTATTTTACACTAAATGGTTTTAGCTCCCTTGTCAAAGATCAAGTGACCATAGGTGTGTAGGCTCATTTCTGGGTCTTCAGTTCTATTCCACTGGTCTACTGGGCTGAAGCTATACAAGCACCATGCAGTTTTTATTAAAATTGCTCTGCAGTACAGCTTTAGGTCAGGCATGGTGATTCCCCCAGGGTTCTTTTTATCATTGAGAAGAGTTTTTGCTATACTAGGTTTTGTTATTCCAGATCAATCTGTGGATTGCCCTTTCTAATTCATTGAAGAATAGATTTGGAATTTTGATGGGGATTGCATTGAATCTTTAGATTGCTTTTGGCAAGATAGCCATTTTTACTATATTGATCCTGCCAATGCATGAGCATGGGAGATCTATCCATTTTCTGAGATCTTCTTTAATTTCTTTCTTCAGTGACTTGAAGTTCTTATCATACAGATCTTTCACTTCCTTAGATAGAGTCACGCCAAGGTATTTTATATTATTTCTGACTATTGAGAAGGGTGTTGTTTCCCTAATTTCTTTCTCACCCTTTGTGTACAGAAAGTCCATTGACTTGTTTGAGTTAATTTTATAACCAGCTACTTCACTGAAATTGTTTATCAGGTTTAGAAGTTCTCTGTTGGAATTTTTAAGATCACTTATATATAGCAAAAAGTGATATTTTGAATTCTTCCTTTAAAATTTTTATCCCCTTGATCTCCTTCTGTTGATAAATTGCTCTTACTATACTTCAAATACTAAGTTGAATAGGTATAGAGAAAATGGACAGCCCTATCTAGTCCCTGATTTTAGTGGCATTGCTTGCAGTCTCACTATTTACATTGATGTTGGCAACTGGTTTGGTGTAGATTGCTTTTATCATGTTTAGGCATGGGCCTTAAATTCTTTATCTTTCCAAGACTTTGATCATGAATGGGTGTTGGATTTTGTCAAATGCTTTTGAGGCATCTAAGGAGATGATCATGTGTTTTTTGTCTTTGAGTTTGTTTATATAATGTATTATGTTGATAGATTTCCTACATTATACCATCCCTGCATCCCCGGAATGAAACCTACTTGGTCAGGATGTATGATTGTTTTGATGTGTTCTTGGATTCGGTTAGCAAGACTTTAATTGAGTATTTTTTGATCGATATTCATAAGGGAAATTGGTCTGAAGTTCTCTATCTCTGTTGGGTCTTTCTGTGGTTCAGCTATCAGAGTAATTATGGCTTCTTAGAATGAATTGGGTAGGGTACCTTCTGCTTCTATTTTGTGGAATAGCTTGTGCGGAACTGGAATAAGATCTTCCTTGAAGGTTTTATAGAACTCTGCACTAAACCCATCTGGGCTTTGGCTTTTTTTTTGTTTGGAAGACTATTAATGACTGCTTCTATTTCTTTACGAAATATAGAACTGATTAGATTATTAACCTGATCCTGATTTAACTTTGGTACCTCGTATCTGTCTAGAAATTTGTCCATTTCATCCAGTTTTTCCAGTTTTGTTGAGTATAGCCTTTTGTAGAAGTATTTGATGGTATTTTGAATTTCTTCAGGATCTGTTGTTATGTCCTCCTTTTCATTCCTGATCTTTGTTGATTAGGATGCTTTCCCTATGCCCTCTAGTGAGTCTGGCTAAAGGTTTATCTATCTTGTCGATTTTCTCAAAGAACCAGCTCTGCCTTTGGTTGGTTCTTTGAATAGTTCTTCTTGTTTCCACTTGGTTGATTTCACCATTGAGTTTGATTATTTCCTGCCATCTACTCCTCTTGGGAGCATTTGCTTCCTTTTGTTATAGAGATTTTAGGTGTATTGTCAAACTGCTAGTGTGAGCTCTCTCTAGTTTCTTTTTGGAGGCACTAAGAGTTATGAGTTTTCCTCTTAGAAACGCTTTCATTGTGTGCCATAAATTTGGGAATGTTGTGGCTTCATTTTCAATAAACTCTAAAAAGTCTTTAATTTCTTTCTTTATTCCTTCCTTGACCAAGGTATCATTGAGAAGCGTGTTGTTCAGTTTCCACGTGTATGTTGGCTTTCCTTTATTTATATTGTTATTGAAGAGCAACCTTAGTCCATGGTGGTCTGATAGGATGCATGGGACATTTTCAATATTTTTGTATCTGATGAGGTCTGGTTTGTGACCAATTATATGGTCAATTTTAGAGAAGGTACCATGAGGTTCTGAGAAGAAGATACATCCTTTTGTTTAAGGATAAAATTTTTAGTAGATATGTGATAGATCCATTTGTTTCATCACTTCTGTTAGTTTCATTGTGTCCCTGTTTAGTTTCTTCTTCCACGATCTGTCCATTGATGAGAGTGGTGTGTGGAAGTCTCCCACTATTATTGTGTGAGTTGCAATGTGTGCTTTGAGTTTAACTAAAGTTTCTTTAATGAAAGTGGCTTCCCTTGCATTTGGAGCCTAGATATTCAGAATTGAGAGTTCCTCTTGGAGTATTTTACCTTTGATGGGTATGAAGTGTTCCTCCTTGTCTTTTTTGATAACTTTGGGTTGAAAGTTGATTTTATTTGCTATTAGAATGGCTACTCCAGCTTGTTTCTTCAGACCCTTTGCTTGGAAATTTGTTTTCCAGCTTTTCACTCTGAGGGAGTGTCTGTTTTTTCCCTGAGATGGGTTTCCTCTAAGCAGCAAAATGTTCGGTCCTCCTTGTGTAGCCAGTCTGCTAGTGTATGTCTTTTTATTGGAGAATTGAGTCCATTGATATTAAGAGATATTAAGGAAAAGTAATTGTTGCTTCTTATTATTTTTGTTGTTAGAGTTCGCATTCTGTTCTTGTGGCTGTCTTCTTTTAGGTTAGTTAAAGGATTACATTCTTGTTTTTTTTCTAGGACATGGTTTCTGACCTTGTTTTTTGTTTTTGTTTTTCTGGTATTATCCTTTAAAGGGCTGGTTTCTGGGAAAGCCAATGTGTGAATTTGGTTTTGTCATGGAATACTTTGGTTTCTCCATCTATGATAATTGAATGTTTGGCTGGGTATATACCCTGGGCTGGCATTTGTGTTCTCTTACTGTCTGTATAACATCTGTCCAAGTTCTTCTGGCTTTCATAGTCTCTGGTGAAAATCTGGTGTAATTCTGATAGGCCTGCCTTAATATCTTACTTGACCTTTTCCCCTTACATCTTTTAATGTTCTATCTTTATTTAGTGCATTTGTTTTTCTGATTATTATGTGTTGGGAGGAATTTCTTTTCTGGTCCAGTCTATTTGGAGTTCTGTAGGCTTCTTGTCTGTTCATGGTCATCTCTTTCTTTTCTTCTATAATTTTGTTGAAGATATTTGCTGGCCCTTTAAGTTGAAAATCTTCATTCTCATCTACTCCTGTTATCCATAGGTTTGTTCTTCTCATTGTTTCCTGGATTTACTTGATGTTTTCAGTTAGGATATTTTTGCATTTTGCATTTTTTTTATTGTTTTACCAATGTTCTCTATGGAATCTTCTGCACCTGAGATTCTCTCTTCCATCTCTTGCATTCTGTTGCTGATGCTCACACCTATGGTTCCAGATTTCTTTCCTAGGGTTTCCTTCTCCAGTGTTGCCTCAATTTGAGTTTACTTTATTGTGTCTACTTCCCTTTTTAGGTCTAGTATGGTTTTGCTCATTTCCATCACCTGTTTGGATGTGTTTTTCTGTTTTTCTTTAAGGACTTGTAACTCTTTATCAGTGTTCTCCTGTATTTCTTTAAGTGAGTTATTAAAGTCCTTCTTGATGTCCTCTACCATCATCATGAAATATGCTTTTAAATCCGGATCTAGCTTTTCAGGTGTGTTGGGGTATCCAGGTCTGGCTGAGGTGGGAGTGCTGGGTTCTGATGATGGTAAGTTGCCTTGGTTTCTGTTAGTAAGATTCTTATGTTTGCCTTTAGCCATCTGGTAATCTCTGGATTTAGCTGTTATAGTTGTCTCTGGTTAGAGGTTTTTCCTCTCGTGATTCTGTTAGCCTCTATCAGCAGACCTGGAAGTCTAGCTCTCTCCTTAGTTTCAGTGGTTAGTGCACTCTCTGCAGGCAAGCTCTCCTTTTGCAGGAAAGGTGGACAGATATCTGGTGTTCAGACCTGCCCCCTGGCAGAAGAAGAAGACCTGAAACAGGGCTTGTCTCGGAATCTGTGTAGCTTCTGTAGTCCACACTCTCACCTGCACAGAGTAGTCTTGGCAGGATCCGGGAACCAAGATGTCTCTACCAGATGCTGTGGCAAAGCCCTCCTGGGCAGACTGGACACCTCTCCTCTAGTAGGGAAGGAGCCCAGATGTCTGGAGCCTGAAACATGGTTTGCCCCAGAAGTTCTGGCTTCTGCCTGTCCCAGAAGCTGTTAGCCTCTGCAGTCCACACTCTCACCTGCACTGATCAGTCTTGGCGGAATCTGGGAATCCAAGATCACTTCCCCAGATGCTGTGGTGAAGCCCTCCTGAGGCCGACACCTCTCTTCTGGCAGGGAAGGTGCCCCGGTGTCTGGAACTGAAACAGGATCTGCCGCAGAATCTCTGTGGTTTCTGCCTATCCCACCCTCTGCAGTCCACACTCTCACCTGCACAGACCAGCATGATCCAGACTTTTATTGATACTCCAAAAGCAGGTAGAAAAAAGACATTTTACAATCATTGCCACATCAAATTCAAATGTTGTACAAAACTTATTTCATAACTTTAATATTTTTTCCTTTCTCGGTGTTCCAATGTTGGTTCGAACTAATTGTTTAATAATTTCTTTAAAGTTACTTTGTAAGTCAAATATTAATCTAGAATTACCATTGTATATTTATTACATTGTTTCAAGATGAGAAACACAGCATGTGCCTGAGCCATTAGGACTGTGTTGTGCTGTGTCCTATCCCACAATTTATAATTGTTTAAGAAACATTATTTCAAGAAACGTCTAGTTTCACAGAATTCACCAGAATAGGAGAAAGAAGTAGGGAAGTCAGGTATAATAAAACAATTATACACACCAAGTCCAACTGAAAAACAATCACACAGAAATGAAATCTATATAGCCATTGTCCAGGGCTAAGGTTAGGACATAAATAGGAACATCAGTGTTTTTTACACAGAGCTGCTGTGGGCTACTTTATTTCAGATAGCAGGTCCCCTGGAGGAATGTGTCCCTTGCTTTTCAGGGTCCCAGATACCATCTTTATCTACACAGAGCTGCCATTGTCTTCTGAGATAGCTCAATCCTGACATACTGCAGGCAATCCCTGTCATTGTAGTGTCCCTAGCAATGTATGTGTATATCTTGATGATGTTTGCTAATCTATAACTGCCAAGTGGCTGCTTCCAAATCATTATCAGGCATATGTTCCTAATTTTTTTTAATTTTTAATATATTTATTACATATTTTCCTCAGTTACATTTCCAATGCTATCCCAAAAGTCCCCCATAGCGCCCCCCACTTCCCTACACACCCATTCCCATTCTTTTGGCCCTGGCATTCCCCTATATGGGGGCATATAAAGTTTGCAAGTCCAATGGGCCTCTCTTTCCAGTGATGGCCGACTAGGCCATCTTTCGATACATATGCAGCTAGAGACAAGAGCTCCGGGGTACTGGTTAGTTCATAATGTTGTTCCAACTATAGGGTTGCAGATCCCTTTAGCTCCTTGGGTACTTTCTCTAGCTTCTCCATTGGGAGCCCTGTGATACATCCAATAGCTGACTGTGAACATCCACTCCTGTGTTTGCTAGGCCCCAGCATCGTCTCACAAGAGACAGCTATATTTGGGTCCTTTCAGCAAAATCTTGCTAGTGTATGCAATGGTGTCAGCCTTTAGAAGCTGCTTATGGGATGGATCCCTGGATACGGCAGTCTCTAAATGGTCCATCCTTTCATCAAAGCTACGAACTTTGTCTCTGTAACTCCTTCCCTGGGTGTTTTGTTCCCAATTCTAAGAAGGGGCACAGTGTCCACACTTTGGTCTTCATTCTTCTTGAGTTTCATGTGTTTAGTAAATTGTATCTTATATCTTGGGTATCATAAGTTTTGGGCTAATATCCACTTATCAGTGAATACATATTGTGTGAGTTCTTTTGTGATTGTGTTACTTCACTCAAGATGATGCCCTCCAGGTCCATCCATTTGGCTAGGAATTTCATAAATTCATTCTTTTTAATAGCTGAGTAGTACTCCATTGTGTAAATGTACCATAATTTCTGTATCCATTCCTCTGTTGAGGGACATCTGGGTTCTTTCCAGCTTCTGGCTATTATAAATAGGGCTGCTATGGACATAGTGGAGCATGTATCCTTTTTACCGGTTGGGACATCTTCTGGATATATGCCCAGGAGAGGTATTGCTGGATCCTCCGGTAGTACTATGTACAATTTTCTGAGGAACCGCCAGACTGATTTCCAGAGTGGTTGTACAAGCTGGCAATCCCACCAACAATGGAGGAGTGTTCCTCTTTCTCCACATCCTCTCCTGCATCTGATGTCACCTGAATTGTTGATCTTAGCCATTCTGACTGGTGTGAGGTGGAATCTCAGGGATGTTTTGATTTGCATTTCCCTGATGATTAAGGATGTTGAACATTTTTTCAGGTGCTTCTCTGCCATTCGATATTCTTTAGGTGAGAATTCTTTGTTCAGTTCTGAGCCCCATTTTTTAATGGGGTTATTTGACTTTCTGGAGTCCAACTTCTTGAGTTCTTTATATATATTGGATATTAGTCCCTTATCTGATTTAGGATAGGTGAAGATCCTTTCCCAATCTGGTGGTGGTTTTTTTTGTCTTATTGATGGTGTCTTTAGCCTTGCAGAAGCTTTGCAGTTTCATGAGGTCCCACTTGTCAATTCTCGATCTTACAGCACAAGCCATTACTGTTCTATTCAAGAATTTTCCCCTGTGCCCATATCTTCAAGGCTTTTCCCCACATTCTCCTCTATAAGTTTCAGTGTCTCTGGTTTTATGTGAAGTTCCTTGATCCACTTACACTTGACCTTAGTACAAGGAGATAGGAATGGATCGATTCGCATTCTTCTACATGTTAACAACCAGTTGTGCCAGCACCATTTGTTGAAAATGCTGTCTTTCTTCCACTGGATGTTTTTAGCTCCCTTGTCAAAGATCAAGTGACCGTAGGTGTGTGGTTTCATTTCTGGGTCTTCAATTCTATTCCATTGGTCTATTTGTCTGTCACTATACCAGTACCATGTAGTTTTTATCACAATTGCTCTGTAGTAAAGCTTTAGGTCCGGCATGGTGATTCCACCAGAGGTTCTTTTATCCTTGAGAAGAGTTTTTGCTATCCTAGGTTTTTTGTTATTCCAGATGAATTTGCAGATTGCACTTTCTAATTCATTGAAGAATTGATTTGGAATTTTGATGGGGATTGCATTGAATCTGTAGATTGCTTTTGGCAAGATAGCCATTTTTACAATGTTGATCCTGCCAATCCATGAGCATGGGAGATCTTTCCATCTTCTGAGATCTTCTATAATTTCTTTCTTCAGAGACTTGAAGTTCTTATTATTATGATCTTTTACTTCCTTAGTTAGAGTCACGGCAAGATATTTTATATTATTTGTGACTATTGAGAAGGGTGTTGTTTCCCTAATTTCTTTCTCAGCCTGTTTATTCTTTGTGTAGAGAAAGGCCATTGATTTGTTTGAGTTAATTTTATATCCAGCTACTTCACCGAAGCTGTTTGTCAGGCTTAGGAGTTCTCTGGTGGAATTTTTAGGGTCACTTATATATACTATCATATCATCTGCAAAAGGTGATATTTTGCCTTCATCTTTTCAAATTTGTATCCCGTTGATCTCCTTTGGTTGTCAAATTGCTCTGGCTAGGATTTCAAGTACAATGTTGAATAGGTATGGAGAAAGTGGACAGCCTTGTCTAGTCCCTGATTTTAGAGGGATTGCTTCAAGCTTCTCACCATTTACTTTGATGTTGGCTACTGGTTTGCTGTAGATTGCTTTTATCATGTTTAGGTATGGGCCTTGGATTCCTGATCTTTCTAAGACTTTTATCATGAATGGGTGTTGGATCTTGTCAAATACTTTTTCTGCATCTAACGAGATGACCATGTGGTTTTTGTCTTTGAGTTTGTTTATATAATGGATTACGTTGATGGATTTCCGTATAATGAACCATCCCTGCATCCCTGGGATGAAACTTACTTGGTCAGGATGGATGATTGTTTTGATGTGTTCTTGGATTCGGTTAGCAAGAACTTTATTGAGGATTTTTGCATCAATATTCATAAGGGATATTGGTCTGAAGTTTTCTATCTTTGTTGGGTCTTTTTGTGGTTTAGGTATCAGAGTAATTTTGGCTTCATAGAATGAGTTGGGTAGAGTACCTTCTGTTTCTATTTTGTGGAATAGTTTGTGAAGAACTGGGATTAGATCTTCTTTGAAGGTCTGATAGAATTCTGCAATAAACCCATCTGGTCCTGGGCTTTTTTTAGTTGGGAGACTATTAATGACTGCTTCTATTTCTTTGGGGGATATAGGGCTGTTTAGATCATTAACCTGATCTTGATTCAACTTTGGTACCTGGTATCTGTCTAGGAACTTCTCCATTTCATCCAGGTTCTCCAGTTTTGTTGAGTATAGCCTTTGGTAGAAGGATCTGATGGTGTTTTGGATGTCTTCAGGATCTGTTGTTATGTCTCCTTTTTCATTTCTGATTTTGTTAATTAGGATGCTTTCCCTGTGCCCTCTAGTGAGTCTGGCTAAGGGTTTCTCTATCTTGTTGATTTTCTCAAAGAACCAGCTCCTTGATTGGTTGATTCTTTGATTAGTTCTTCTTGTTTCCACTTGGTTGGTTTTGCCCCTGAGTTTGATTATTTCCTGCTGTCTACTCCTCTTGGGTGAATTTGCTTCCTTTTGTTCTAGTGCTTTTAGGTATGTTGTCAAGCTGCTAATGTGTGCTCTCTCTAGTTTCCTTTTGGAGGCACTCAGAGCTATGAGTGTTCCTCTTAGAAATGCTTTCATTGCGTCCCATAAGTTTGGGTATGTTGTGGCTTCATTTTCATTGAACTCTAAAAAGTCCTTAATTTCTTTCTTTATTCCTTCCTTGACCAAGGTATCATTGAGAAGAGTGTTGTTCAGTTTCCATGTGAAGGTTGGCTTTCTATTATTTATTTTGTTATTGAAGATCAGCCTTAGTCCATGGTGATCTGATAGGATGCATGGGACAATTTCAATATTTTTGTATCTGTTGAGAACTGTTTTGTGACCAATTATGTGGTCAATTTTGGAGAAGGTACCATGAGGAGCTGAAAAGAAGGTATATCCTTTTGTTTTAGGATAGAATGTTCTGTAGATATCTGCCAGATCCATTTGATTCATAATTTCTGTTAGTTTCACTGTGTCCCTGTTTAGTTTCTGTTTCCATGATCTGTCCATTGGTGAAAGTGGTGTGTTGAAGTCTCCCACTATTATTGTATGAGGTGCAATGTGTGCTTTGAGATTTACTAAAGTTTCTTTAATGAATGTGGCTGCCTTTGTATTTGGAGCATAGATATTCAGGATTGATAGTTTCTCTTGGTGGATTTTACCTTTGATGAGTACGAAGTGTCCCTCCCTGTCTTTTTTAATGACTTTGGGTTGGAAGTCAATCTTATCACATATTAGAATGGCTACTCCAGCTTGTTTCTTCATACCATTTGCTTGGAAAATTGTTTTCCAGCCTTTCATTCTGAGGTAGTGTCTATCTTTTTCTCTGAGATGAGTTTCCTGTAAGCAGCAAAATGTTGGGTCTTGTTTGTGTAGCCAGTTTGTTAGTCTATGTCTTTTTATCGGGGAGTTGAGTCCATTGATATTAAGAGATATTAAGGAAAAGTAATTGTTATTTCCTGTTATTTTTGTTGTTAAAGTTGGCATTCTGTTCTTGTAGCTGTCTTCTTTTAGGTTTGTTGAGGGATTACCTTCTTGTTGTTTCTAGGGCGTGGTTCCTGTCCTTGTATTGGTTTTTTTCTGTTATTATAATTTGAAGGGCTGGATTCGTGGAGAGAAAATGTATGAATTTGGTTTTGTCGTGGAATACTTTGGTTTCTCCATCTATGTTAATTGAGAGTTTGGCTGGGTATAGTAGCCTGGGCTGGAGTTTGTGTTCTTTTAGTGTCTGTATAACATCCGTCCAGGATCTTCTGGCTTTCATAGTCTCTGGTGAGAAATCTGGTGTAATTCTGATAGGCTTGCCTTTATATGTTACTTGGCCTTTTTCTCTTACTGCTTTTAGTATTCTGTCTTTATTTAGAGCATTTGTTGTTCTGATTATTATGTGTCGGGAGGTATTTCTTTTCTGGTCCAGTCTATTTGGAGTTCTGTAGGCTTCTTTTATGTTCATGGGCATCTCTTTCTTTAGATTTGGGAAGTTTTCTTCTATAATTTTGTTGAAGATGTTTGCTGGTCCTTTGAGTTGAAAATCTTCATTCTCATCTACTCCTATTATCCGTAGGTTTGGTCTTCTCATTGTGTCCTGTATTTCTTGGATGTTTTGAGTTAGGATCTTTTTGCATTTTACATTTTCCTTGATTGTTGTGCCGATGTTCTCTATGGAATCTTCTGCACCTGAGATTCTCTCTTCCATCTCTTGTATTCTGTTGCTGATGCTCGTATCTATGGTTCCAGATTTCTTTCCTAGGGTTTCTATCTCCAGTGTTGCCTCATTTGGGTTTTCTTTATTGTGTCTACTTCCCTTTTTAGGTCTAGTATGGTTTTGTTCATTTCCATCATCTGTTTGGATGTGTTTTCCTGTTTTTCTGTAAGGACTTCTACCCATTTGATTATGTTATCCTGTTTTTCTTTAAGGATTTGTAACTCTTTAGCAGTGTTCTCCTGCAATTCCTTAAGGGATTTTTGTTCTTCCTCTTTACTGTCTTCTACCTGTTTACCAGTGTTCCTTTGTATTTCTTTAAGTGTGTTATTAAAGTCCTTCTTGAAGTCCTCTACCATCATCATGAGATATGCTTTTAGATCTGTGTCTAGTTTTTCCGGTGTGTTGGGGTGCCCTGGACTGGGCGAAGTGGGAGTGCTGGGTTCTGATGATGTTGAGTGGTCTTGGTTTCTGTTAGTAAGATTATTACGTTTACCTTTCGCCATCTGGTAATCTCTGGGTTTAGTTGTTGTCGTTGTCACTGTTTAAAGATTGGAGCAGAAGCTGTGTTCCACTCACCAGCAGTCTCAAAATCCTGTGGCGGGGTTCGTGGGTAGCTGGCGGGTGTCAGCCGACCCTGTGCCCTAGCTACCCCGGCGCTTTTCTGCTGAATCCTAATTTTTAAAAATAAATCCAACCAATGGGAAAGGGGTGGGAAATGAGAGAGAATTGTGTTTTATCAATGTAAGTATAGTGTACTAGTAAACATATATGAAAATCTTATTCTAAAATAAAATTTTAAAAAATTAAAAAAGGTTTCTTAACCCAGTAATGATTCTACAATTCTCATTCTAGCAATCACCATTAGCCCAAAAGGTCAGAATACCAAGGACACAATTCACAGACTACATAAAACCAAGAAGAAGGAAGACCAAAGTGTGGATACTTCAGTCCTTCTTAAAAAGGGGAACAAAATACCCATGTGAGGAAATACAGAGACAAAGTGTGGAGCAGAGACTGAAGTGAGGCCATCCAGAGACTGCCCCACCTGGGGATCCATCACCAAACCCAGACAGTATTGTGGATGCCAAGAAGTACTTGCTGACAGGAGCCTAATATCTTTCTCCTGGGAGGCTCTGGTCAGGGTTCCCCAATGGAGGTGTTAGAGAAAGGATTGAAGGAGCTGAAGGGGTTTTCAACCCATAGGAAAAACAATATCAACCATTCAAATAACCTAGATCTTCCAGGGACTAAACTACCAACCAACGAGTACACATAGAGAGACCAATGGCTCCAACTGCATATGTAGCAGAGGATGACCTTGTAGGACATCAATGGGAGGAGAGACCTTTGGTGCTGTGAAGGCTGCAGGCCCCAGTATAAGGGAATGTGAAGGCAGGGAGGCGGGAGTGGGTGGGTGTATGGGTTGGCACTGTCATAGAAGGGGGATGAGATAGGATGTTTCTGGAGGAGAAACCTGGAAAGAAGACAATATTTGAAATGTAAACAAAGAAAATATCTAATAAATAATTAGATAAATAAATAAATAAATAAATATAAGATAAAAAGATCAAAAATTAATATAAATACACAGAAGAAAAAGAAAAAAAAGAAAAAGAAAAAGAAACACTTCAAGGCCAGCCTGAGACACATTATGAAAATTGTCTCAGAAGGTTAAAAAATTATATTATGTCTCAGACTCTGGATCAACAAGGTAAAATCTTTGCTTGTTAGATTTATCAGAAATCACCAATAAATGACCAGTATCAAGTGCCCTCAGAAAGGAATTCATTTGTTCTCTAATTAATGTATTAATAGTGGCAAACTGTTATTTCTAAGAAAAAAGTCCACAGAATAATGCTGCTGTTTCATTGTCTAATATGAAGGAACAATAGATGCTAACAAGAAAACCATAAGTTTTATCTTATTCTTCAAATATTAATTAAACTATTTAAATATGTATTATCATTAGAGTTGACATCTGTAATACAAATGTCAAGAATTAAGAATGTGTATTGGAAGGGTTAGAAATGTGAGCATAGTTTAATTAAAAATGAAAAGATATCAATATTTATATTTGAGAGACTCTGGAGTTTCTTCATTCTAAAAGTACATTTCATATGTGTTTTTATGTTTACCAAAAAGTTTAGTGAACCGTCCAATGTGTCCCATTTATTATAATTATTTATGTTTCACTTTTTGAGGAATACCATAAAATAACATAAGGAAAATAATTGGAAATGTTATAGTAATTTGTGTAAGGTTGTGTGGATATTCAAAATCAGGGTTTTATTTATTTATTTTTTTTATTATTCATTTTAAATATTACCCAAGTACAAGTTAAATGCTTTCTATGAAGTGTCTTCCTGGATTCAAGGTTTACATTTCTTGTTTTTTTTTTAATTTATATTTTTATTAGGTATTTTCCTCGTTTACATTTTCAATGCTATCCCAAAAGTCCCCCATATCCATCCCCCCTAATCCCCTACCCACCCACTCCCCCTTTTTGAACCTGGGGTCCCCTGTACTGGGGCATATAAAGTTTGCAAGTCCAATGGGCCTCTCTTTGCAGTGATGGCCGACTAGGCCATCGTTTGATACATATTCAGCTAGAGACAAGAGCTCCGGGGTACTGGTTAGTTCATATTGTTGTTCCACCTATAGAGTTGTAGTTCCCTTTAGCTCCTTGGGTAATTACTCTAGCTCCTCTATTGGGGGCCGTGTGATCCATCCAATAGATGACTGTGATCATCTACTTCTGTGTTTGCTAGGCCCCAACACAGTCTCACAAGAGACAGCTATATCTGGGTCCTTTCAGCAAAATCTTGCTAGTGTATGGAATGGTGTCAGAGTTTGGAAGCTGATTATGGGATGGATACCTGCATATGGCAATCACTAGATGGTCCATCCTTTCATCACAGCTCCAAATTTTGTCTCTGTAACTCCTTCCATGGGTGTTTTGTTCCCGTTTCTAAGAAGGGGCAAAGTGTCCACACTATGGTCTTCGTGCTTCTTGAATTTCATGCGTTTAGCAAATTGTATCTTATATCTTGGGTATCCTAAGTTTTGGGCTAATATCCACTTATCAGTGAGTACATATTGTGCAAGTTCCTTTGTGATTGGGTTACCTCACTCAGGATGATGCCCTCCAGGTGCATCCATTTGCCTAGGAATTTCATAAATTCATTTTTTTAATAGCTGAGTAGTACTCCATTGTGTAAATGTACCATAATTTCTGTATCCATTCCTCTGTTGAGGGGCATCTGGGTTCTTTCCACCTTCTGGCTATTATAAATAAGGCTGCTATGAACATAGTGGAGCATGTGTCCTTCTTACCAGTTGGGACATCTTCTGGATATATGCCCAGGAGAGGTATTGCTGGATCCTCCGGTAGTCCTATGTCCAATTTTCTGAGGAACCAACAGACTGATTTCCAGAGTGGTTGTACAAGCTTGCAATCCCACCAACAATGGAGGAGTGTTCCTCTTTCTCCACATCCTTGCCAGCATCTGCTGTCACCTGAATTTTTGATCTTAGCCCTTCTGACTGGAGTGAAGTGGAATCTCAGGGTTGTTTTGATTTGCATTTCCCTGATGATTAAGGATGTTGAACATTTTTTCAGGTGCTTCTCAGCAATTCGGTATTCCTCAGGTGAGAATTCTTTGTTCAGCTCTGAGCCCCATTTTTTAATGGGGTTATTTGATTTTCTGGAGTCCACCTTCTTGAGTTCTTTATATATATTGGATATTAGCCCCTATCCAATTTGGGATAGGTAAAGATCCTTTCCCATTCTGTTGGTGGCCTTTTTGTCTTATTGACGGTGTCTTTTGCTTTGTAGAAGCTTTGCAATTTTATGAGGTCCCATTTATCGATGCTCGATCTTACAGCACAAGCCATTGCTGTTCTATTCAGGAATTTTTCACCTGTACCCATACCTTCGAGGCTTTTCCCTACTTTCTCCTCTATAAGTTTCAGTGTCTCTGGTTTTATGTGGAGTTCCTTAATACACTTAGATTTGAGCTTAGTACAAGGAGATAGAAATGGATCAATTCACATTTTTCTACATGATAACCGGCAGATGTGCCAGCACCATTTGTAGAAAATGCTGTCTTTTTTTCCACTGGATGTTTTTAGCTCCCTTGTCAAAGATCATGTGACCATAGGTGTGTGGGTTAATCTCTGGGTCTTCAATTGTTTTCCATTGGTCTACTTCTCTGTCACTGTACCAATACCATGCAGTTTTTATCACAATTGCTCTGTAGTACAGCTTTAGGTCCGGCATGGTGATTTCACCAGAGGTTCTTTTATCCTTGAGAAGAGTTTTTGCTATCCTAGGTTTTTTGTTATTCCAGATGAATCTGCTGATTGCCCTTTCTAATTCGTTGAAGAATTGAGTTGGAATTTTGATGGGGATTGCATTGAATCTGTAGATTGCTTTTGGCAAGATAGCCATTTTTACAATATTGATCCTGCCAATCCATGAGCATGGGAGATCTTTCCATCTTCTGAGATCTTCTTTAATTTCTTTCTTCAGAGACTTGAATTTCTTATCATACATATCTTTCACTTCCTTAGTTAGAGTCACAGCAAGGTATTTTATATTATTTGTGACTATTGAGAAGGGTGTTGTTTCCCTAATTTCTTTCTCAGCCTGTTTATCCTTTGTGTACAGAAAGGCCATTGACTTGTTTGAGTTAATTTTATATCCAGCTACTTCATTGAAGCTGTTTATCAGGCTTAAGAGTTCTCTGGTGGAATTTTTAGGGTCACTTATATATACTATCATATCATCTGCAAAAAGTGATGTTTTGACTTCTTCCTTTCCAATTTGTATCCCCTTGATCTCCTTTTGTTGTCTAATTGCTCTGTCTTGGACTTCAAGTACAATGTTGAAGAGGTAGGGCGAGAGTGGACATCCTTCTTTAGTCCCTGATTTTAGTCAGATTGCTTCCAGCTTCTCACCATTTACTTTAATGTTGGTTACTGGTTTGCTGTAGATTGCTTTTATCATGTTTAGGTATGGGCCTTGAATTCCTATTCTTTCCAAGACTTTTATCATGAATGGGTGTTGGATCTTGTCAAATGCTTTTTCCACATCTAATGAGATGATCGTGTGGTTTTTGTCTTTGAGTTTGTTTATATACTGGATTACGTTGATGGATTTCCATTTATTGAACCATTTCTGTATCCCTGGGATGAAACCTACTTGGTCAGGATGGATGATTGTTTTGATGTGTTCTCGGATTTGGTTAGCAAGAACTTTATTTAGGATTTTTGCGTCAATATTCATAAGGGAAAATGGTCTGAAGTTATCTATTTTCGTTGGGTCTTTTTGCAGTTTAGATATAGAGAAATTGTAGCTTCATAGAATGAGTTAGGTAGAATACCTTCCTTTACTATTTTATGGAATAGTTTGTGAAGAACTGGAATTAGGTCTTCCTTGAAAGTCTGATAGAACTCTGCACTAAACCCATCTGGTCCTGGGCTTTTTTTGGTTGGGAGACTATTAATGACTGCTTTTATTTCTTTTGGGGATATAGGACTGTTTAGATCATTAACCTGATCTTGATTTAGCTTTGGTACCTGGTATCTGTCTAGAAACTTGTTCATTTTATCGAGGTTTTCCAGTTTTGTTGAGTACAGCCTTTTATAGAAGGATCTGATGGTGTTTTGGATTTCTTCAGGATCTGTTGTTATGTTTCCCTTTTCATTTCTGATTTTGTTAATTAGGATGCTTTCCCTATGCCCTCTAGTGAGTCTGGCTAAGGGTTTATCTATCTTGTTAATTTTCTCAAAGAACCAGCTCCTTGATTGTTTGATTCTTTGAATAGTTTTTTCTTGTTTCCACTTGGTTGATTTCACCCCTGAGTTTGATTATTTCCTGCCTTCTACTCCTCTTGGGTGAATTTGCTTCCTTTTGTTCTAGAGCTTTTAGGTGTGTTGTCAAGCTGCTAATGTGTGCTCTCTCTAGTTTCTTTTTGGAGGCACTCAGAGCTATGAGTTTTCCTCTTAGGAATGCTTTCATTGTGTCCCATAAGTTTTGGTATGTTGTGGCTTCATTTCATTAAACTTCAAAAATTCCTTAATTTCTTTCTTTATTCCTTGCTTGACCAAGTTATCATTGAGAAGAGTGTTGTTAAGTTTCCATGTGAATGTTGACTTTCTATTAGTTATTTTGTTATTGAAGATCAGACTTAGTCCATGGTGATCTGATAGGATGCATGGGACAATTTCAGTATGTTTGTATATGTTGAGGCTTGTTTTATGACCAATTATGTTGTCAATTTTGGAGAAGGTACCATGGGGTGCTGAGAAGAACGTATATCCATTTGTTTTAGGATAAAATATTCTGTAGATATCTGTTAAGTCCATTTGTTTCCTCACTTCTGTTAGTTTCACTGTGTCCCTCTTTAGTTTCTGTTTCCATGATCTATCCATTGGTGAAAGTGGTGTGTTGAAGTCTCCCACTATTATTGTGTGAGGTGCCATGCGTGCTTTGAGCTTTAGTAAAGTTTCTTTAATGAATGTGGCTGCCCTTGTATTTGGAGCATATATATTCAGAATTGAGAGTTCCTCTTGGAGGATTTTACCTTTGATGAGTATGAAGTGCCCCTCCTTGTCTTTTTTGATTATTTTGGGTTGGAAGTCAATCTTATCAGATATTAGAATGGGTACTCCAGCTTGTTTCTTCATACCATTTGCTTGGAAAATTGTTTTCCAGCCTTTCATTCTGAGGTAGTGTCTATCTTTTTCTCTGAGATGAGTTTCTTGTAAGCAGCAAAATGTTGGGTGCTGTTTGTGTAGCCAGTCTGTTAGTCTATGTCTTATTATTGGGGAGTTGAGTCCATTGACATTAAGAGATACTAAGGAAAAGTAATTGTTGCTTCCTGTTATTTTTGTTGTTAAAGTTGGCATTCTGTTCTCGTGGCTGTCTTCTTTTAGGTTTGTTGAGGGATTACCTTCTTGTTTTTTCTAGGGCGTGGTTCCCATCCTTGTATTTTTTTTCTGTTATTATCCTTTGAAGGGCTGGATTCGTGGAGAGATAATGTGTGAATTTGGTTTTGTTGTGGAATACTTTGGTTTCTCCATCTATTGTAATTGAGAGTTTGGCTGGGTATAGTAGCCTGGACTGGAATTTGTGTTCTCTTAGTGTCTGTATAACATCTGTCCAGGCTCTTCTGGCTTTCATAGTTTCTGGTGAAAAATCTGGTGTAATTCTGATAGGCTTGCCTTTATATGTTACTTGGCCTTTTTCTCTTACTGCTTTTAGTATTCTATCTTTATTTAGTGCATTTGTTGTTCTGATTATTATGTGTTGGGAGGTATTTCTTTTCTGGTCCAGTCTATTTGGAGTTCTGTAGGCTTCTTGTATGTTCATGGGCATTTCTTTCTTTAGATTTGGGAAGTTTTCTTCAATAATTTTGTTGAAGATGTTTGCTGGTCCTTTGAGTTGAAAATCTTCATTCTCATCCACTCCTATTATCTGTAGGTTTGGTCTTCTCATTGTGTCCTGGATTTCCGGGATGTTTTGAGTTAGGATCTTTTTGCATTTTTCATTTTCTTTGATTGTTGTGCCGATGGATGTTCTATATGGAATCTTCTGCACCTGAGATTCTCTCTTCCATCTCTTGTATTCTGTTGCTGATGCTTGCTTCTATGGTTCCAGATTTCTTTCCTAGGCTTTCTATCTCCAGCGTTGCCTCACTTTGGGTTTTCTTTATTGTGTCTACTTCCCTTTTTAGGTTTTGGATGGTTTTATTCAATTCCATCACCTGTTTGGTTGTCTTTTCCTGCAATTCTTTAAGGGATTTTTGTGTTTCCTCTTTAATGTCTTCTACCTGTTTAGCAGTGTTCTCCTGTATTTCTTTAAGTGAGTTATTTAAGTCCTTCCTGATGTCCTCTACTATCATCATGAGATATGCTTTTAAATCCAGGTCTAGCTTTTCAGGTGTGTTGGGGTGCCCTGGACTGGGCGAAGTGGGAGTGCTGGGTTCTGATGATGGTGAGTAGTCCTGGTTTCTTTTAGTAAGGTTCTAATGTTTACCTTTCGCTATCTGGTAATCTCTGGAGTTAGTTGTTATAGTTGTCTCTGTTTAGAGATTGTTCCTCTGGTGATTTTGTTATCCTCTATGAGCAGACATGGGAGACTATCTCTCTCCTCTGAGTTTCAATGGTCAGAGCAGTCTCTGCAGGCAAGATCTCCTCTTTCAGGGAAGGTGGACAGTTATCTGATGTTTGGACCTCCTCCTGGCTGAAGATGAAGGCCCAAAACAGGATATTTCCCAGAAGCTGTGTTGCTTTGGCCTGTCACAGAAGCCGTTGTTTCAGTAGTCCACACTCTCACCTGTGTAGACTACTTTCCGTGGAGTCCCAGAACCAAGGTGGCTCCCTCGGAACCTGAGGCAGAAGCCTCTCGGGCTGGGGGACACCTGTGCTCTGACCAGGAAGGTGGCCGGTTGTCTGGAGCCAAAAATGGCGCTGCCTCAGAGGCTCTGTGGCTCTTGCCTGTCCCAGAAACTGCTGGCCTCTGTATTCCACACTCTCACCTGTGCAGACTGCCCTCTGCGCAGTTCAGGAACCAAGCTGGCTCCTGCGGAACCTGAGGCAGAAGCCTCTAGGGCCTGGTGGACACCTGTGCTCTGACCAGGAAGGTGGCCGGTTGTCTGGAGCCTTACATTTCTTAATATTGAATTTATATACCAAACGCAAAGTTTTCAATAGATATTTTCCAAGCTCAATCACTTGTGCCTCTCAATTCCAATAGAGCTCTTTATAGGTTCATGAAGTGAAGTTGGAGCTCAAAATATAAGTGTTATTACCAAATTGCCATGAGATGATAGAGAAAAGGGGAAATTATAAGAAAGAAATATGTAAAAAAGTTGGAACTTCAAGTGGAACAGTTTCTTTGCAAATACCCTCATCAGCAGCATCAGAGGTCCTCTTCACTACTTACCTTGCATTATTTAATGTAATCAAGCTGGCAAATTGTTGCAACAGAAGGAAAGCTTTTCTTTGAGAGTTAACTCTCTAAAATGTATAATAGATACTCATTATAATAAATATCATTCAATTCATAGATATTGCCTTACCAATTTGGAAGGCTTAATGAGCAGCCTTGCCATCCAGGCATGCTCTCTTTATACTATATATATATATATATATATATATATATATATATATATATATGTGTGTGTGTGTGTGTGTGTGTGTGTGTGTGTATATCTACCTTCCCCAAAAGCTTATCTAAAGAATATAAAATAACAATTTTGTCTTTTCTCTTTCTTGTAGAGTTATTATTTAAACACTGTTGTAATTTAGTACTTTTGAACAAAAATCTAGTGGCAAATATCTATATCACTTATTATTATATGTCTATTTATATAACTACAAAATGCAGAAGAAGCAAAATTTAAAAAAAAAAAAAAAGACACCTTGAAACAGAAAACCTATAAAGCAAAGGACATTGTCAACAGCAATTGACAGAATGGGAAAAAGATTTTTGCAAACTCCATTTCCAATGAGAGGGTAATAGCCAAATTATATAAAGAACTCAAGAAATGACAACAAGTCCAACAATGTTATCTAAAATGCTGCTGAATCTGATTGGGGTCCATTATGTGAAATTCCCAAATAGCCAATAAAAACATTTTGCAAAAGATGAGTACTGATAATTAGAATTCTCAACAGAAGAATATTGAATGGCCGAGAAACATTTAATGAAGTGGTCAAAGCCCTTAGACAGCAGGGAAATGCAAACCAGATGACTCTGAAATTGCATATAACACCTGTCAGAATGGCTAAAATCTTGAATACAAACAACATCTCAATCTCATATTGGCAAGAATGCTGAGCATTGGGACTACTCCATTGCCTTTGGGAGTGCAAAATCAAACGATACTTTGGAAATCTATATAGAGTTTCCTCAGAATATTAGGAATGCATATACCTCAAGACCCATCTATCCCACTCAAGATATTTAAACTAATGATGCCCTGTTCTCACTCAAAGACACTTCCTCAACTATGTTCATTGTGGCTTTATTCTTGATAGCCAGAAATTAGAAACAACCTAGATGTCCCTCAATTGAAGAATGGATGAAGAATATATATATATATATATATATATATATATATATATATATATATATATTATCTGTCAAGTAAAAGATAATCATGTTAAAATCCACATACTCAGGGAGACTAAGTAAAAAAAAAATGTTCAAGGAGGTACACATGCACCTCCCAGGAAAAGGAAAATAGAATAAATTTTGAGGGAGAACTATAAGTGGGTGAGGATGGGAACAAGAGGGATCAAGCATTGTTGCTGGGTAAAAGGAGAGAGTACAGAGAGATAGAACTGGAATTGGGTGCCATTTGGAGGATCATATGGAAACCAAGTACAGTGAAAATTCCCTGGAATCTATGTGAGTGACCCTAGTGAATATTCTTAGTAATTATGGAAACAAAGCCTTAAGTGGCTTCTTTCATCAGCCAAAACTTCCACAAAACAAACAAACAAACAAACAAAAAAGGTCAGCAAGCTGAAGGGCCCAAGTGAAGACACTTCAGTCCCACTTGGGAGGGAGAAGAAAGCAACCACAAGGTGGGAGGGAGGAAGGGACCTAGGAGGGAAGGCGATGGGAGTGTTGAAAGGAGAACATGATCTTATATTGGGTGGGGGGAAAAGGACTAAACCCCAAGGGTCAACAGACAGAATGGAAATAGGCAACCTTGGGAGATAGGAGGTTGGGGAGGACCCTCCAGAATGTACCAGAAACCTGGGAGGTGAAAGTCTCAGGAGTCAAGGGGAGAGTACTCTAGATAAAATACCCTGCAGTGGGGAGTGGGAACATGTAGAGCCCACCTCCAGCAGAAAGACAGGGCATCAAGTGCAGGATGGGGTTGCTATCCCACTGAAATGGAACAAAATTTAGGAGATACCTAAATGCATATAATGCCATCTGTAGTAAATTTCTCTCACATATTATCAATTTGGTTATGATTGCCTGGAAAAACCAGTTTTGTAGAAACTTGTTATTAAATTATCAGATAAGGAAATTTTAAAAAAATCAGAGGAAGCTAGAACTTTCTGAAGCTCAGATGTTAGTATTTCAGTGTCCTAAACTGTGTAGTAGATGAAAAGCTTTCAAAGATAAGTACAGTTATATCAGCATTATTTACATTGAGAAAATTGAGAAATTTGACTATAGCATATAATAGAAAGGTTAGTGAATTCTTTCCACTATAATGGTTATTATGAACTATTGTGTTTATAGCACTTTAAAAGAATACTTTTTCACCAGTAGACACTCTGATGGCCTAAAACCTTATCAGTCCTGACATACAGAGAAAAGTGTTAAATATATAATATCTGCCAGATAACAAAATCTAATTGTAAAACTCTAAAAAAATATTTTCAATTTTTTTGAAATTGCATTTAGATATAGTCAATATTTTACTGTGCATAATATAGAAAAAATGAAATGTATAAAATGTATGCAATATATGACAACAAAATTAAACAAAAAGTTCTATCCTTACATCAAACCAATCAAATTGCATGCCTACAGTTTTAATATGAAATGAATTTTCTAACATTTGCAATTGCCTTTATCTCCCTTTGAAATATGTCTCTATAGTTTAGTTAAATCTGATCAATATTCTATCATACTTCAGTTGCAGCTACTTCACACAGAGCTTTGCTTGTTCCTTATTTCCCACTCACCAATTATTTTAAGAAACTGAAATATCCCATACTCCAACGACCATGTTGCAGGAATGAAGTTTCAGATAAACACAGCCAGTGAGAGGTCTATAACTCCTTCATTCAAATTAGAAACATATTACAGAGAATAGACCCTACTCAACACATTGAGACTATTAAAGACTAAATGGTCCTATTCATCTTACTTAAAGAACAATCTTTCATAGAAATAAAGGCATACTGAAAAGACTAATTGCTATTTTTCTACCCACCAAGTTCTTTGAACCCGAACATAAGTTAACAAATCTAAAGGTGGTAGGGAATACAAACACACACACACACACACAGAGAGAGAGAGAGAGAGAGAGAGAGAGAGAGAGAGAGAGAGAGAGAGAGAGAGAGAGAGAGAGAGAGAGAGATGCAGAGACAGAGAGACAGAGCAACACTGGGCCTACATTAAGCATTTAAAATCACAAAGCCCACCTCCAATGATGCATTTTCTCCAACAAAACTACACCCTACTCCAACATTGTCACACATCTTAATGTCACTTCCTAATCATTCACATATATAAATCTATGGAGACCATCACAGTCCTGATACAGAAATGTTGACTGACTTGATCTTGTGTTGTAAAGGCTGCCATAAGTTCACCTGAGTGAAACGCCTTCTCATGTCCCAAAGTCACTTTTTCACAGTACTCCTACTCCCTGATTTCTGGCACATTCAATCTTCCTGTCCTCTTTCTCAAATTTTCTCTTAAGTCTTATCATGATGGGGTATGGTATTTATTTCCCATTTAGTATGGAGCATTACACAGATACTTATTCTCTACCCTCTGCCTAGTTTTGAACCTCTCTATTAAGTACAATTCATTGCAAAAAAGAAGATTCTATAATGAGGACTGAGAGCTGAACTAATCTATGAGTATAAAGATAAGTGTTTATAACACATATTTTTCTGTTTAGTGTATCTCTTTAGCAAATTTATAGTAGTATATTCTCCCCAAGAGACTATGAGCACCACAGTCAACATATTTTGGCCAGATTTACAGCACCAGATATGAGATCCCTCCTGTGGTGAGGGCTTTAAATCCAAACAGAAAATTTGGTTATACCCATAATATTCATGCCATCACTATTCCCATGGGAATATTTTGACAAAGTGGTCATTACTGCAGTTCATAGAGTTCACCAATGGGTAAGAATGCAGCTGAATATTCTCTTCTATGAGCCCTAATAGTATTTGAAATCTATGCAGCAGAACAAAAGGTTCTAGGTCAGCACCAGCTTGATTTTTTTCAAGTCATGTGTTCAAAGTATTTGTTTCCTACAGTGGTATATTACCATCAATTTATGGTAGGCAATCAAAGAACAAGGTTAATAGCCTATATTGGTTTGGGAGGGGACTCTTTGAAACACTCCTCTGAACTGATCAACTGATTAGCAATCAGAGAGGTTACACACACACATATGGCACTATGCTTTAGTTTGACATCCTATGATCTGCATGGATCATTACCCCCTATGTAGGGGACTTAAACAATTTATATATGAGATACAATTGTATTATATAGGCAGACATTCCTAAAGTTCCTGATTCCCATGCCTCAACTCCTGAGTACTGTGATAACAGGCATAGGCAATTGTGCATTGCTCTGGTCTTGAATAGTTTGAAGATTGGTAATCAGAATTTATGTAAAATGCATCTTAACTGGAATTTGTTTGAGAAGTCTTCTCATGAGTAGACAGCAATTATATGAAGAAGGAATAATATTTCAGTAAATGTAAAATTTTAAGATGATATTATGAATACTTAATCAATATGGTTTCTGAACAGCGGAGGACAAAAGTAGAGTATCTAAAATTTATCTAATGTGCTTTTACAATTGCCTCTACTATATCTGATAGATGTTAATCACTATAGAAAGCCTATGTATAGTTGTGGTATTCCTCTTCTAAGCTTGCATGATTAATTAGAAATACTTGTCAATATCCAGTGCCACTCTCTTATTAATTCAATCACTTTATTATAACAAAATTTCAAACGTAATGGTTAGATCCTTTGATTGATAATTCTACCCAATTATATTTACTACTCAAATTGGTTTAGAATTATCAATTAGAGGTACTTTCATTGGCTTCCTGTGTCCCTAAAAATCATCTCCAATATTGTATTATATGTATTTGATGTAGACAAATTTTCTTTTTTATTCTTTTTTTTCTTTTATTAGATATTTTATGTATGTACATTTCAACTGTTATCCCCTTTCCCAGATTCTCTCCTGAACCCTCATATTCCATGCCCACTCTGCTTGCTTCTATGAGGGTGTTTCCCCACCCACCCACACCCAACTCATCACCCTGGCATTCCCCTACACTAGGTAATCAAGCCTTCACAGGTCCAAGGGACTCTATTCCCAATTGATGCCAGACAATGCCATTCTCTGATACATGTGCAGCTGGAGCCATGGGTCTCTCCGTGTGTGCTCATTGGTTGGTGGTTTAGTCCCTGGGAGTTCCGGTGAGTCTGGTTGGTTTATATTGCTCTTTTTCCTATGGGGTTGCAAACCCCTTCAGCTCCTTCAGTCATTTCTCTAACTCCTCCATTGGGGACCCCATGCTCAGTCCAATGGTTGGCTATGAGCATCCAGTTGTGGTGGCCCACATTCATAGGATTTGTTTCTGGCTATTATAAAAAAGGCTGCTATGAACATAATGGTGCATGTGTCCTTGTTATATGTTAGAGCACCTTTTGGTATATGCCCAGGAGTGTTATAGCTGGGTTTGCAGGTAGAACTATTTTCAATTTTCTCAGAAACCACCAGATTGTTTTCCAAAGTAGTTTTACCAGCTTAGAGTCCTACCAACAATGGAGGAGTGTTCAGCTTTCTCCACATCCTCAACATCTGCTGTCACCTGAGTTTTTGATCCTAGCCATTCTGATTGGTGTGAGGTGGAATCCCAGGGTCGTTTTGATTTGCATTTCCCTGATGACTAAAAATGCTGAATATTTCTTTAAGAGCTTCTCAGTCATTTGAGATTCCTCAGTTGAAAGTTCTCTCTTTAGCTCTGTACTTCATATTTTAATAGGGATATTTGGTTCTCTGGAGTCTACCTTCTTGAGTTCTTTGTATATTTTGGATATTAGTCCTCTATAGGATATAAGGTTGGTAAATACATTTTCCCAATTTATGGGTTGTGGTTTTGTCCTTTGCTTAACAGAAGATTTCCAATTTTATGAGGTCACATTTGTCCATTGTTGATTTGAAAGCATAAGCCATTGGTGTTCTGTTCAGGATGTTTCCCCCTGTGCCCAAGTTTTTGAGGTTCTTGCCCACTTTCTTTTTATTAGATTAAGCATATCTCAGATCGACTTGGACTTGAACTTTCTACAAGAAGATAAGAATGTATCAATTTGCATTCTTCTACATGTAGACTGGCAGTTGAAACAGCACCATTTGTTGAAAATGTTGTCTTTTTTTCCACTGGATTGTTTTGAATTCTTTGTCAAAGACCAAGTTACCGTAGGTGTGTGGGTTTATTTCTTGGCCTTCAATTCTATTCCACTGAACTTCTTGTCTGCCTCTGTACCAATACTATGAAGATTTTATCATTATTGCTCTATAATATAGCCTGAGGTCAGGGATGGTGATACCCCCAGAAATTCTTTTATTGTTCAGAATATTTTTCGGTATCCTAGGATTTTTGTTATCCCAAATGAATTTGAGCATTGCTCTTTCTTCCTATATGAGGAATGTTGGAATTTTGATGGGGATTGCACTGAATCTATATATTGCTTTTGGCAAGATGGCCATTTTTACTATATTAATCCTGCCAATCCATGAGCATGGGAGTTCTTTCCAACTTCTGAGGTGTTTTTCCATTTCTTTCTTCAGGGATTTGAAGCTCTTGTCATACAGATCTTTCACTTGCTTAGTTAGAGTCACACCGAAATATTTTATATTATTTCTGACTATTATGAAAGGTGTTGTTTCTCTAATTGCTTTCTCAGCCTTTTGTATCCTTTGAGTAGAGGAAGGCAAATGATTTGTTTGAATTAACTTGATATCCAGCCACTTTGATAAAGCTGTTTATCAGCTGAAGAATTTCTCTGGTAGAATTTTGGGGACCACTTGTGTATTATCTCCACATAGTGATAGCTTGACTTCCTCCCTCTCAGTTTGTATCTCTTTGATCTCTTTTTTGTCTAATTGCTCTAGCTAGGACTTCAAGTATTATATTGAACAGATAGGGAAAGAGTGAACAGCCTTGTCTAGTCCCGGATGTTAATGAGATAGTTTTGAATTTCCCTCCATTTAGTTTGATTTTGGCTATTTGTTTGCTGTATATTGTGTTTATTATATTTATGTATGTACCTTGAATTCCTAATATCTCCATTACTTTTAGCATGAATGGGTGTTGTATTTTGTCAAAGGATTTTTCAGCATCTAATGAGATGATCATGTGTTCTTTTTCTTTGAGTTTGTTTATATAGTGGATTACATTGATGAATTTTTATATATTGACTCATCCCTGCATTCCTGGGATGAATCCTACTTTATCATGATGGATGATCATTTTGATGTGTTCTTGGATTTGGTTTTCAAGAATTTTATTGAGTACTTTTGCATCTATATTCATAGGTAAAATAGTGCTGTAGTTCTCTTTCTTTGTTGGGTTGTTTTGTGGTTCAGTTATCAGTGTAACTGTGGTAACTGTGGCTTCATAGAATAAATTGGGTAGTGTTCTTTCTGTTTTTATTTTATGGAATAGTTTGAAATGTATTGGTGTTAGATCTTCTTTGAAGTTCTTATAGAATTCTGCATTAAAAATATCTGGTTCTGTCCTTTTTATTTTATTTTTTCTGGTTGGGAGACTTCTTCTAATGACTGCCTCTATTTCCTTGGGGGCTTTGGGGTTATGGGGCTATGGGGCTATGAGGATGCTTATATGGTTGATCTGATCCTGATTTAACTTTGGTATCTGGTATCTGTCTGGAAAACTATCCATTTCATCCAGATTTTCCAGTTTTGTTCAATATAGACTTTTTATTATCCTTCTGTTCTTATTTCCTTTTAATTTTCATTTAGAGCCAACAAGAAATATTCATAATTATATTCACTTGTTTAGCTACCTGAAAATCTCTAGGATATAACTTTTAGGGAGCATAGGTAAAGTAGAATTACAAAGAGTGTTTGATCTCCAGATTTTGAATTTTTATCACATTGTTAGAGGGCAAAACAATTTAATGGTGCCTCAATCTCATGTTCTTGCTAAGGTCATTTTAGGTTTATCTAGAACTTGATCTCTTTGATGAAAAATTCCATGGAATATATGAAGTATTTCAAAATGCCCTAGCAAACTTAGCTTTGGTTAAATTGACTGTCTGTTTGGGCAGTACCCACATCCACCTATCTGCTTTTCTTAGCTGCCATTTTGTTTTTGTTGCTGTTGTTGTTGCTGTTGCTGTTGTTTTTGTTGCTGCTGTTGGAGAAAAAAAAGTAGAGAATACCCAAGATACAGTCCACAGAACTCAATAAGTTGAGCAAGCTGAAATGTTCAAGTGAGGATGCCTCAGTCCCAATTGGGAGGGAGAAGAAAGCAATCACAAGTAGGAGGAAGTGAAGGACCTAGGCTGGAAAGTGGACTAGGGTAGGGGAAGGGAGTTGAAAGGAGAAGGGAATTTGATCAGGTACAGGGTGAGGGAAAAGAACTAAAACCCTGAGGGTCAGCAGAAAGAAAATGGAAACAGGCAACCTAGGGAGATAGGAGGTTTGAGGGACCATCCAGAGTGCATCAGAGACGTGGGAGGTTAGAGATTCTAATGACTCAAAGAGAAGAACCTTAGATGAAATGCCTGACAGTAGGGAGAGGGAACTTATAGAGTCCACCTACAGAAGGAAGACAGGGCATCAAATGAGGGAGGGGGCATCTCACAGTCACAACTCTGACCCATAATTGTTCCTGACTGAAAAAAAAATTACAGGGATGGAAATGGAGAGTAGCCTGAGGAAAAGAAGGTCCAGTTACAGGACCAAAGTAGGATCTAGCTCAAGAGGAGGTCCCAAGGCCTGACACTTTTACTGAGGCTATGGAGCACTCACAAAATGGAACCTAGTATGATAGCACTCTGGAAGACCCAACAAAGAGCTTAAAGAGTCAGATGCAGATATTTGCACCCAACCAATGGTCAGAAAGAACTGACCCCAGTTTTTTAATTAGGGAAGGCTGAAAGAAGCTGATGAGAAGGGTGATCCTGTAGGAGGACCAACAGTCTCAATAAATCTGGACCACTGAATTCTCTCAAATTCTGGACCACCAAACAGGCAGCATGCATCAGTTGATATGAAGTGTCCAACACACATACTGTACAGGACTGCAGGGTCTGTGTCCATTTATAAATGGCATACTTAACCTTCAAGAGAAAGGAGGCCCCAGAGAGTTTAGAGGTTTGGTAGTGTGAGGAGTGGGGAAATTCATGTAGAGACAAGGGGGATAGAAAATAGGTATGGGATGTGCAACAGTCAGAGGGTAGTTGGGGATGTGAGGAAATAAAATATGGAGGATAGATAGATAGATAGATAGATAGATAGATAGATAGATAGATAGATAGATACATTCTTTAAAAGGAAAGAAATTTGAGACACTTTGCTGACTTTGAAGATAGCTTTTGGAGGCAAGACACCATCATACATGGAGACATTTACATAAAATGTCTTTACCAGGCTATAATGTATATTCCAATTAATTTTACCTTTAGAAAAATCATTGGTTTTGAAAGAAACATAAAAGGCTCCTCTGTGAGACAATATAAGCATCATATTTTTTTCCAGTAATGGACAGCACTGTGACATCAGTAGGGTAGGTATCTTTGTCCTTACTACTGTCTACCCCAATTGCAAAAGGTACTGTTTCTTGAAGAGATGAAGACAAAAGTCATCTCTCAAAACATTCTAGGGTCTTCCAATTTTTTTTTCTAGGACCAAGAAACTGCCTCTTGGGATTCAGTTTTCCCAAAGCATTTGCAAATCAATCCCCTTTTGGCTTTCCCATTCTAGGCCTTCTACACTTTTAGAACCCTTGTATTGTCCTCATAAATTCCCTTGGAAGACTTTCTATGCTTCCATCAAGATGTCCTTGAGCCATGTTTATGTGTCTACCATCCATCCTTGACAGGTATTTATTTCAATTTACCTGTACATGAAAATTCCCAGAAGGTAATAGGATAATTATTACAGAGAGGTCAGGTTTGTATATAGTTGAAGGGACCTTCCATTCAGTCATTACTTACAAGATAACCTTTGACCTGGTGGGAAGTAGTGGCCCACTTCTTGACTACAAAATGGAATGGGAAGAAATATAAAAAGAGAAAAAATAGCTAAGATGCAGAATAGAGGCACATACACCCTATATTATTGTATAATCATCCCACAAGCTAGATTAAGCAGGATTTCTCTCTTTTCCCCTTCAGACTCAGGCTCAGAATTTTGAGTGTGATTTTCAGGAGGAAGCAAGTGATTCCACTAGGCAAGAAGATGCATGCTACTGTGTCTGTCCCCTGAGCAAGGCTTGCCTTTAGAACTGGCTAGAGTTCTGAGCTATGACTCATATGAACTTTTACTTTGCTACCCAGTGAGAAAACAGGACAGCTTTTTTCAGTGCACATTCCAGGACAAGTTATTTGAGACTGATTGCCAATTCCAAGCTAAAACCACTTCTAACTCTATCACAATTGAATTGCTCTCTTATTCCTACTTGTTTCAACCTTTTTTTAATGAGATAATTTCTTTATTTACATTTCAAAAGTTATCCCATTTCATGGTTTCCCCCTTAAATCCCCCATCCCCTAACACCTCCCCCTCCTCACCAACCCAACCACTTCTGCTTTCTGGCCCTGACATTCCCATATACTGGGGCATAGAACCTTCAAAGGACCAGGGGCATCTCTTCCCATTGATGACCAATTAGGCCATCTTCTGCAACATATGCAGCTGGAGCCATGAGTCCCTCCATGTGTTTTCTTCAGTTGATGATTTTGTCCCAGAGAACTCTGAGGTTACGGGTTAGTATATATTATTGTTCTTCCTATGGAGCTGCAAACCCCTTCAGCTCCTTTGGGTACTTTCTCTAGCTCCTTCATTAGGGATCCTGTGATCAGTCAAATTTATAGCTGTGAGCATCCACTTCTGTATTTGTCAGGCACTGACAGAGCCTCTCAGGAGACAGCTATATCAGGCCCCTGTCAGGTGTCAGCAAACTCTTGTTGGCATCCACAATGGTGTCTGGTTTTAGTGATTGTATATGGGATGGATCCCCAGGTGTGGTAGTCTCTGGATAGTCATTCCTTCAGTCTCTGCTCCATACTTTGTCTCTGTAACTCTTCACATGGGTATTTTGCTCTCCAAAATCAAAGTATCCATACTTCCATACCATCCATACATGGTCTTCCATATTCTTGAGTTTCATGTGTTTTGCAAATTTTATCTTGGGTATTCTGAGCTTCTGGGGCTAATATCCACTTATTAGTTTGTACATATCATATGTGTTCTTTACTGATCAATAGGGTTGACATTAGCTGAAATTTCACAAAAGTGGGAAGATGGAACATGAAGAGACCATCTCCAGAAGATAGACATTGCCCCCAGTTTAGGCAAGGGACCACCCACTCATCTTCAAAACTTTTAACCCAGAATCATTCCTGTCTAAAAAAAAAATGCAGGTAGAAAAATGGAACAGAGACTGAAAGTAAGGTCACCCATTAACTGTCCCAACTTGGGTCCCATTCTATGTGTACACACCAAAACCTGACACTATTTCTAAAGTCATATTTTGCATGCAGACAGGAGCCTGGCATGGTTGTCCTTTGAGAGGCTCTACAAGCAGTTGCCTGAGAGAAATGCAGTTACTTACAGTTAACCATTGGCTTGAGGTCAGGCACCAAGGACTGAAGGAGCTGAAAGGGATTGCAACACAATAAAAACAAACAAACAAACAAACAAAAACCTAACAAACAAAACAGCAGTATCAACTAACAAAGAACCCTCAGAGCTCCCAGTGACAAAACCAGAAATCAAGGAGTATACTTAGGTTGGTTCATGGCCCTGGCACTTGTATAGCAGAAGGCTGCCTTGTATGGCCTCAGTGGGAGAGGATGACCTTAATCCTGTAAAAACATGATGTCTAAGTGAAAAAGCATCTTGGAGAGGGTGTGTAAGCACCCTCTCAGATGTGGGAAAGAGCAGGATCAGGTTAAGAACTGGAAGGGGGCAACTTTTGGAACATAAATAAATAAAAGTATTTAATAAGTATGAAATAAAATTACAACAAACACACAAACAAAACCTTCTATTATGAAAGTACTGCATAGGAAACAGTCTATATTCTGCTTTAAAGATTTCTGCTGAATCAGATATACCCCCACCTAATTGTTTTCTGGCTGTTTTGTGCTAATTTTGCCACCAAGCCCCAACTCTTAACGACTTTACCACCTTCCTACAGTGGTGCAGAGAATCAAGCCACCATCCCATGAAATTTTGGAAGATAATTAAAAAAGAAATTACAAGATCCTCTTTTTTTAAAAACCAAATTCTGATATGCTTGGAATTTAGAATTAATTAGTATTTGAAATTGTATCAATTGTCATGAATTTTCTTTGATTGTTGGGTCCATGTTCTCTATGGAATCTTCTACATCTGAGATTCTCTATTCCATCTCTTGTATTCTGTTGCTGATGCTCACATCTATGGTTCCTGATTTCCTTCCTAGGGTTTCTATCTCCAGATTTGTCTCCCTTTGGGTTTTCTTTATTGCTTCTACTTCCGTTTTTTGATCCTGGATGATTTTGTTCAATTACACCACCTGTTTGATAGTATTTTCCTGTAATTCTTTACGGGATTTTTGTGTTTCTTCTTTAAGTTTTGTGCTTCTTCTTTAAGTCCTTCTACTTGTTTAGCTGTGTTATCCTGTATTTCTTTATGTGAGTTATTAATTTCCTTCTTAAAATCCTCTACCAGCATCATGAGATATGATTTTAAATCCAAATTTTGCTTTTCAGGTGTGTTGGGGTATAAAGGACTCACTGTGTGTGTTCTGATGATTGGGAGTGGTCTTGGTTTCTGTTAGTAAGATTCTTTCATGTGCCTTTTGCGATCTGGTAATCGCTGGTGTTTGTTGTTTTAGCTGTCTCTGGCTAGAGCTTGTTCCTACTGTGATTCTGTTATCCTCTGTCCGCACTCCGGGGAGTCTGACTCTCTCCTCAGTATCAGTGGTCAGAGTCCTCTCTGCAGGCAAGCTCTCCTCTTGCATGGAAAGTTCACAGAGGTCTGGAGCTCAGCTCTTCCTCCATGCTAAAGATGAAGGCTGGAAAGGGGCCCTGTCCCAGGAGTTATGTTGCTTCTACAACCCAAATACTCTACTGCACAGACTGGTCTCTGAGGGGCCCAGGATACAAAATGGTGCTATCATCTGCTCAGGTAATCAAAGCTGTAATTCTTTTCCTAATTTTATTATTGCTTATCACAAATACTGCAAATATAGGCCAGTATCAAATATGATATTATGCTTATAATGTCATTATTTTTGCCCTTATTTAAGTTTTTATTTTTGGTGAAAGAATTTTATGTAAAAAATAAACTACCTTCATATGCCTAGAGAATTGTAACATTATAATATTTACTTATTAAATATAAACTGTAATAGGGACATATACGCTCTTGAAAATTACACATATTTGCTACAACCTTGAATGTCTATCAAATTTTGAAATTAAGCAATTCTCTTTACTTAAATGAATTGAGCCTCACAGTTATATTTCTTCAAAATATATTTAAAATTTAAATGTCTCTGTTATACCAAGCATTGTTTAAAGCTGCCATATGTCTGTAAGTTCTATTTTTGCACTGATGTATTTCTTTCTTTTCTTTTTAACCCATTAGTGGAATTATGAGTTTCTGATATTATACACCACCACTGATCAAAAAAAAAAAAAAAGTAACATCACTTACCATGATTTTCATTTTCTTTTGAACATAGAAAAATACAAAAATGTGGAATGTTATTTTAAGCTTAACAATCTGAAAAAAATTATTCTTATGCTGCTGTTATTCGTACTTGTGTATTTTAATACTTTTAAATAGTGGTATAGCAATAAAATCTCCCCAATATTATAAATACATAAAACCCATGGGCTCTTTTCTGCACTCCAGTCAGATACAGTGAATCACATAAGTATAAAAAAACCAAAAACAACAACAACAACAACAAAAAAACAGAAAATGTATGGAAATTTTGCATCATAATAATAAATTTCAAGATAGCCCTATCGTTTAAAATTAATAAATTTTGAAGAGCCTGGGGGAAAGGAGGTCCAGTAACAAGCCCAATAGTTCCAGCCAAAGGGATGTCTCCATAGCCTGACATTATAACTGATGCTATGGTGTACTTGCATACAGGAGCCTAGCAAAGTTGCCTTATGACAGGCCCAACAAGCATCTGAGAGAGTCAGATGCAGATATTTACACCTAACCAATGGGCAGAAGTTAGAGACCCCTGTAGTTGAATTAAGGAAATGCTGAAAGAAACTGAGGAGGGGAGTAATTCTATAGGAAGACCAGCAGTCTCAACATGGAACATTGAGACCTCTCAGACACTGAGCCATCAAAGTGGCAGCACTACATCAGCTGATAGGAGGCCCCTGACACATATACCACAGAGAAGTTCCTGATCTGGCCTCAGTGAGAGAAGACACACCTAACTGTCTTGAGACACTTGAGACAAGTCTTTGAGGCCCCAGGGAGTGTGGAGGTCTGTGGGGGTGGGGAGACAGGGAACATGTGTTGGATGAGGAATAGTCAGAGGGCAGACAAGGAGGTGTTAACAACTGGAGTGTAAAAAGAAATTAAAGAATAACAACTTAAAAAAATAAAAGAGATTGGTTCTTACCTTCTACCTTGAAAAATAAAATAAAATTAATAAATTTCTAGAAGAGGTTTAATACACATTATCATTATACCAGTCTATTAAAAATTTTACTTTGATGAAATATGATTAATTATTCTCAATGGGAGTGATTGATCACATGTATAATTAATATGGGAACATCAATGAATTGCTACTTTATACCAGGTTACTGTACAAAAAATTGTCATTATTTGGCTTGTATTTTCCCAGTAGAAACATTTTTTATATGTGTCAATCTGTTCATTGGAATGGATTTTTTTCTCCTGCCTATTGAACTTTTGTGGAAAGAAATGTAATAATTCATGTTGAGCAAAATGAAAAGCATTTGCATATATTAACAATATCCATGAAGAATGACATGTGGTAAATGTATTTACCTTTAATCCAAGTACTCCCTTTGAAGACAGACACAGATGGCTGTGAGTCCAAGGCCAGTCTGGTATATACCATAAGTTCCAGCCCAGTCATGTCATCAAAAATAGTATGTATGAAGTGTGTTTGTGCCCATAAGTTTCTGCTAAACACACTTTGTATAATGCCATGCTCCCATGGTCAATACAATCAAAGATTCACAGCTGAATAAAATTTTCATATCCATTCTTCTTCTTATGAACATGCAAGATGATTTTATTTCCCAGTTATTGTGAATAGAGCAGCAAAGAAATTACAAATTTCTGTGTAAATGGATGCAATTGTAACAATTTATACTGAGTGAAGTAACCCAGGCCCAGAATGACAAACACCATATGGCCTCTCACATCTGTGGATTCCAGTTCCAAGTCTACAGCTTTATGTGTTTATCTTGGGGCACTTGTAGAAGCTGTAAAACTAGAAAGGGGCCATCAAGGGGATATCTTAAGGGCTGAGTAGCTAGTGAAAGGTAGTAATATGAAAGTAGACAGGGAAAACATAAGTTTATACAGAAATGAGTGTTGAAGAATGAGGAGTGCAGGGGGTAGAAAATGAAGGCTAATCTAAGTGAGTAATCTATATAAAAGTCATACAAAAGCCCACTACATTGTAAAATAATATTTTAAATCAAGTTACAAAGAATAGAAGTGATATATCCCACTTTGCTGAATAGTGCTGCTCCTAGAAGCCATTGTTTATTACACAAAAATCCTGGAAGTCTCAGAGTCCCCATCCAAAAAAAAAAAAAAAAACAGGCTATTGCTATTTCTCCTTGCTGCTCACTAAAACTAGAGGATAAGATGTTATTGCTGGAGATAGTACTTATCTAGACTACAAGATATGGAGAATATGCAGGCTGGAACTCAGTAAGAGGCTTCCTTCCTGTGAGACAGCTTCTATAGTGATGAAAGGTGCTATGCAAGATTTTAGGTGAGAAAAGTCAATAGTGGTCTTATCCAAAATGTAAATTCTATTAACTACAGTACCAATAAACCATGAAAGATATAACCTCTGGTGCAAGAGTGGCATGAAGATCATGAGTGTAATCAACTACTCCTGATTTGGGAATATATGCCTGATAGTGTCTATCTAGTCAAAAGCTTATGTTTGTGGAGTGCTAAGACTTTAAGAGAGATCTTTCTAAGAGAACTATACAGAGGAGGTAGCCAAGGAGAAATAACAGGTGTAGAAGAGAGTAAGAAGAGAGAATGGGATATAAGAGTCAGCAGAATATATAAGTACACAAAATGGTCAAACACAAATATAATCAGTACACAATTTGAAAAAAAATCCTGCTAAATGCTTTAAACTGACCTTCAAATAAGCAGGCTGGAACTCAGTAAGCAGCCTTCAGCAACTATGTTTTTCTTTCTTATCCTTGTTAATAAGGTAACTGAGAAAATGTCCAAGAACAAACAAAGATAACTGTAAAATACTACAGAAGTGTATGAGGAGTACTTTGTATATAGAAAGCCATTTCATGTTGCATAAGACAAAATGAGTTAAATTATTTAAATATTCAAACCAGGATTAGGTTAATCCATTTGTCTTTTCAACTATTCATTGGTTTTATAAATTCTGATATAAAGCCAGCTATGCTCTATAATAGGAGTTATGGATTTAGTTATGTTAAAGTGCAGATCCTAGCTTTGAGCTGGAAAATCATAAGAAACACATACTCTTTCACATATATATATTCTTGAACTTACCTTTGAAACATTGGCTATAAGTAGAGCTTTTTATTAAACAAAATGTTCAATGTTTTATTCTTCTTTCCTGTTTACCTCTCTCTTCTCTCTTATTCCTCTCAACTGAACACATATTCTTAATAAATCACATAAATAAAATCTTCACCTCAAACATTTCTTATAGGAAAATTGATCTGATATAAATTATGTTAAATGGATATTTTATAGTTGAAACAAAGACAATTTAGTGATTTAAATATGAATGGGATTAAGAAACTAAATAGTAATCCATAAATGTGAGAAGGGCACTGAATTCAATTGAAGTATTGAACCAACATTTTACTATCAGGCATTTTGAAGGAAATATTTAATAAAAACTTTTAAAAAATAGACCCTTTCATAAACTTAAAATTCACATTTTTATATGTAACATTCCAGTGGAGAAAAAATAATAAGAAAGGATGCAATTTCAAAACAAATTGAAGGGAAATGGAGTGACACAATGAAATTGTAAGGAAACTAAGGTAAAGCTAGAAATGAATCCTAAAAGCTATAAGAAATAAGAGCAAAACAAGATGATATATTATATTTTGGAGAGTTGAAGATATGGCTTAGCAATTGCTTCTAGCTCTTCCAGCAGACCTGTGTTCCATTTGTAGTATATGCATCAATATAATCCACCATATAAACAAACTGAAAGAAAAAAACAAAACAAAACATGGTTATCTCACTAGATGCCAAAAAATGCATTTGACAAAATCCAACATCCCTTCCTGTTAAAAGTCATAGAAAGAGTGGGGATGCAAGAACATAACTAAACACAATAAAGAAAATATACAGCAAGCAAATAGCCAATGTCAACTTAAATGGAAAAAAACTTGGGGACAAGAAAAGGCTGTCACTCTCCTCTTATAACTTCAATATAGTACTTGCAGTTCTAACTAGAGCAACAAGACCACTAATGGAAATCAAGGGAATACAAATTAGAAAGGAAGAAGTCCAAGTATTGCTATTAGAAAATGATATGATAGTATACATAAATGACCAATGACTACAAAAATTCTACTAGACAACTCAAACAGCTGGCACACACGTTCCGCAAAATGGCTAGATACAAAATTAATTCAAAGAAATCACTAGCTCTCCTATACATAACTCATAAATGGGCTGAGAAAGAAGTTAGGAAACAGTACCCTTCAAAATATCCACAATGACATAAAATGCCATGATATAAATCTAACCAAAGAAGTGAAAGTCCTGTATGACAAGAATTTCAAGTCTCTGACTAAAGAAACTGAGACAAAAATCACAATGTGGACAAATCCCCCTTGCTCTTGGATTGGTAAGATTAACATAGTGAAAATGACCATATTACCAAAACCAGTCTACAGGTTCAAAGCAATACCCATCAAAATTCCAACATAATTCTTCACAGATCTTGAAACAACAATTTCCAAATTCATATGAAAAATCCATAAACTTGGGATAGCTGAAAGAATCTTGAACAATAAAAGAACTTCTGGAGGTATTACTATCCCTGACTTCAAACTGTACTACAGCGCAATACAAGCAGACATGTAGAGCAATTAATTTCAACTGAAGTCACAGAAATCAACCCTCATACCTATAGATATTTGGTTTTTGACAAGGAAGCCAAAAACCATAAAATAGAAAAGGAACACCATCTTCAAATAACACTGTGTGTCTAACCAAATGTCTGCATGTAGAATAATGCAAATACATTTATATTTAACACCCTGAAGAAAACTGAAGTCCAAATGGATGAAAGGCCTCAACATAAAACCAGACATACTTGATCTAATACAACAGAAATTGGGGAATATCCTTGAATTCATGGGTAGAGGAGACAATTTCCTGAATGGAAAACCAATGCCTCAGGCACTAAGGTCAGGAAATAATAAATGGGAACTCATGAAACTGAAAACTTTCTGTAATTGAAGGATACTGTCATCAGGACAAAATGATAACACACAGATTGGAGAAAGACCCTACACAGGATTGATACCCAAAATATGTAAAGAACTGAAGAAGATAGACACTGGCAATCCAAATTACCCAGTTAAAAAATGGAGTATAAGAGATGGCCTCTTTAGGTTTAAAAAATGATATTTCACAATATGGGGCTTGGTCCCTGGGTTTTACAATGTTCTTTTTCTCTCTTCCATAACATTCCATGAGCAGTAATCATGGTTATTGTGTCATAGGTGTACTGTAATGTCTAAGAAAAACTCAAATGTGTGCAAGCATACATTCTAACCTTATAAAAGATAAGGTCCAGTATCTCTGATTTCTTGGATCCTTCCATGAATTGTAAAACTGTTAGGAAATTATTAACAGATTGTTCTGCTTTCTGTAAACTCTGCTTATCACTAGTTACATAGAGAGTAAGATTTTTGCTTTGCAAGGGGTGAGGTGGTTCCTCACTTTGGTGTACATTCCAAGGAATGAAATAATTTTAATCTCCTTTTAATAGCGCCATCACCTGTCAGCTGGTCTTTAGTTTGAAACACAGCCATAACAAAGGAACAGCTACAGCTTAAAATATAGAAATAAAACTTATCTTATAATAATATAAATAGAGTCTTTGCTTTTTTCCAGTGTATTTGAATTCCACGATGGTACTAATTGGAGAAGGGTAGTCATAAATATATGTTGTCTGTATTTTGAACAATTGTGGATCTCTGTAGCATCCGTTGTTACAAAAAGACACTTCCTCAGTGAAGAGTGGGTTGGTTAGTTTTCATCAACTTTATACAAGCTAGAGTCACATAGGTAGCAGGAAATGCAATCAATAAATTACTCTATCAGATTGGCCTATCAGATATTTTCTTGAATAATAATTGATGTTGGAGAGCTCATTCAATTATCAGAAGTACCATTCCTGAAATGGTATACCTGAGTTCTATAATGAAATTGAGCAACATGAAAAATAAACCTGTAAGTAACAGCCTTCTATAATCTTTGCTTCAGTCACTGCCTACAGCTTCCTACCTTAGCTTCCCTGGATGATAGACTAAAATGTGTAAGATTAAACAACACCTTTCTTCATCTAGGGTGATTTTGGCCAATGTTTAATCACTTAAATAGAAAGCAAATTGCAACAATGGAGAAGGGATTTATTAGTAAACATTTAAGGTGTAACTTAAATGCTGACAAAATTATATCTGTCTGTACAAGCATAAATAGTAAGAATAGAGGTATAAATTATAATTATCTAGGAAAATGGCAGTAGCAGGCTTTCCTCTAGAAGGCTATAACTTCTCCAGCTACAGCTAGTTATGTTTACAGCACCAGGCATGATCTCCCTCTTATTGAACAAGCCTTAAGTATGATTAGGCAGATGTTGGTTACCTCCAAGATAAAAAATGCCACTATTAAATCATTAGGAATGTCATGCTGGACTAGTCAATGTTGGGGTTCATAGTTTATAGCTGGGCAGGAAATTGATTGTTTTGTTTTTGTTTTTTCCCTTAGAATCCGGAATAGCACATTTTGAGACTATGAGAGCTAGTTCAGAGTGAGGAGCCTTTTTGGACATTTCTAGCTAGATTTCCCCAATTACTGTGCTTGAACTATGTGGCAGCTGAAAGGGAAAAATGGCAATAATAATGATTCTATGGTTCTGAGAGTCTCTTCGAAGTCCCTGACCAGACGAATCAAAGGGAGAGTTGCCTTTCTATTTTTCTACATCCTGTGAATACTTTTTGGTTATATACTTAAATGTAAGTATGGGAGTTATGATCCAAGAGTAAGAGACAACATACTCCCATAAGTGAACAAGCCTAAAGTACAATTGAAGGTTATTAGTGTGTGTGTGTGTGTGTGTGTGTGTGTGTGTGTGTGTGAGAGAGAGAGAGAGAGAGAGAGAGAGAGTTACTGTGTACACCGTTTAAGTAAACATAAACAGACACTTACATAATTTTTAAGTAAATTCATAAAATGTTATTTTCCTATGCCTTTTTCAAACACATACAGTGTTCTTTATCTCTCCTTCTTCTCTCTTCCTTCCCAGGTAAAGTTCTGCTTTTGCCCATTTCTCTCTTTCCCTACTATGTCCCTCAATATGTCTGTCTCTTATCTGTCCCCATGATCCCTGCACTGAATAAAGTAACACAGATTATTTTACTAATACAAATTCTGTATGTTGTTTTTGTTTTTTTTATTCTAAGACAATAACTCCAAATCTTACATTTGACTATATAATCCAAAATTATCACAGAAGGTAGGAAAATAAAAACAAAAGTGTCAAGTGGCAGATATACTGAGCTCTTGCCAATAACTACTTCTTGGCATCGTCAATAGTGTCTGGAATTGATATCAGCAGATAGCATGGATCCCTAGGTGGGACAGTCTCTGGATGGCCTTTTCTTCAGATTCTGCTCTACTCTTTGCCCTTGCATTTCCTTTTGACAGGAGGAATTCTGGATTAATATTTTTGAGGTGGGTCAAACATTGGATTGAATGTGGGGACTGAAATGGGGAAGTTAGGGCAATGACTGTAGGAGTTGAAGGGATTTACATCCTAATAAGAAGAACAACAGTATCAATCAACCAGATCCCCCCAAAGTTCCCATGGACGAAACCAATATCCAAAGAGTACATAAGTGGTATACCCATGGTTCCAGCTGGATATGTAGCAGAGGAATGCCATATCTGGCATCATTGGTAGGGTAGTCTCTTTGCTTGATGATCCAGGATAGGGGAACACTAGGCTGCTGAGGCAAGAGTGGATTGGAGGGTGGTGGATCACCCTTATGGAGACAGGGGTAGGAAGAGGCTGGTGAAGGGAAAACTGGGAAGTGGGATAACATTTGAAATGTAAATATATAAAATAACCAATAAAAATAAAACTGTCTTATTAACATTTTTTATATATAAGTTAAGATCCACTAAAAGAGTATATATAATGCTTACCAAATTGTGATGTATCCCTTCTGGAGTCCATAAGTATACTTTGGATGTGTGTTATTATATCTAATTCTTCCTTAAGGAATGGATATCCGTGCATGAGTATGTCATATTTCCTGTCTGTTGCTCCTTGTTCAGGGTGCATATCCATATTTTAGTATGACTCTTCCTTAAGAAGCCTATATCTCCACTTGCTTATGTCTCACCTTCCAGGACAATTCCTTGAGATATCCACATCTGTGCTCTTGGATATCTCATTATGAAGGCTTATCCTTCTAACATACTTGCTAATGCCTACACTAAAGTTATCTTCAATAAAAATCTCTTTTAATTATAATTCATTATGCTAACCAGGACTTAAATTCTCTTCACTATTAAAGGTATGATTCCTATTTTGATGTATATCAGGTTTCCTAAAAATCTGGCAGCATTATTGGGGCTGTATCTCTGTCCTGTCACCACTGAGAGATCCATTATTGAACAATCTTGTTAAGCTAAAAACTAATCAGGACAATAACTAGAAATAAAGAAACATATGTCTAGCTCTTTCAGTCAGTCCCAGTACCAGGTCACCTTGGGCACAGAGTCGGTGGACACCCCCAAGGTCCACATAGCACTCTCCACAGGAACTTAGGACCTCTGGTGAGTGAAACACAACTACTGCCAGGAGGCAGGTTCGAACACCAGATATCTGGGGACCTTCCCTGCAAGAGAAGAGCTTGTCTGCAGAGAGTTCTCAGAACACTGAAACTCAGGAGAGAGCTAGTCTCCCAGGTCTGCTCATAGAGACTAACAGAATCACAAGAGGAACAAGCTCTAACCAGAGACAACTATAACAACTGACTACAGAGATTACCACATGGCAAGAGGCAAACGTAAGAATCTTACTAACAAAAGCCAAGACCGCTCACCATCATCAGAACACAGCACTACCACCTTACCCAGGCTTAAGCACACCAACACACCCGAAAAACTAGACCCGGATTTAAAAGCATATCTCATAATGATTGTAGAGGACATCAAGAAGGACTTTAATAATTCACTTAAAGAAATACAGGAGAACACTGCTAAAGAGTTACAAATCCTTAAAGAAAAACAAAAAAACACAATCAAACAGGTAGAAGTCCTTAAAGAAAAACAGGAAAACATATCCAAACAGGTGATGGAATTGAATAAAACCATCCAAGACCTAAAAAGCAAAGTAGACACAATAAAGAAAACCCAAAATGAGGCAACACTAGAGATAGAAACCCTAGGAAAGAAATCTGGAACCATAGATGCAAGCATCAGCAACAGAATAAAAGAGATGGAAGAGAGAATCTCAGGTACAGAAGATTCCATAGAGAACAATGGCACAACAATTGAAGAAATTACAAAATGCAAAAAGATCCTAACTCAAAACATCCAGGAAATCCAGGAAACAATGAGAAGACCAAACCTACAGATAATAGGAGTAGATGAGAATGAAGATTTTCAACATAAAGGGCCAGCAAATATCTTCAAAAAAAATTATAGAAGAAAACTTCCCAAACTTAAAGAAAGAGATGCCCATGAACATAGAAGAAGCCTACAGAACTCCAAATAGACTGGACCAGAAAAGAAAATCCTACCGACACATAATAATCAGAACAACAAATGCACTAAATAAAGATAGAATATTAAAAGCTGTAAGGGAAAAAGGTCAAGTACATATAAAGGCAGGCCTATCAGAATTACACCATACTATTTACCAGAGACTTTGAAAGCCAGAAAATCCTGGACAGATGTTATACAGACACTAAGAGAACACAAATGCCAGACCAGGCTACTATACCCAGACAAACTCTCAATTACCATAGATGGAGAAACCAATGTATTCCATGACAAAGCCAAATTCACACATTACCTTTCCCAGAACCCAGCCCTTCAAAGGATAATAACCGAAAAAACAAAACAATACAAGGACAGAAACCAGGCCCTAGAAAAAACAAGAAAGTAAACCTTCAACAAATCAAAAAGAAGACAGCCACAAGAACAGAATGCCAAATATAACAACAAAAATAATAGGAAGCAACAATTACTTTTCCTTAATATCTCTTATATCAATGGACTCAATTAGACTAACAGACTGGCTAAACAAACAGGACCGAACATTTTGCTGCTTACAGGAAACCCATCTCAGGGAAAAAAGACAGACACTACCTCAGAGTGAAAACCTGGAAAACAATTTTCCAAGCAAATAGTCTGAAGAAACAAGCTGCAGTAACCATTCTAATATCAAATAAAATCGACTTCCAACCCAAATATATCAAAAAAGACAAGAAGGGACACTTCATACACATCGAAGATAAATTCCTCCAAGAGGAACTCTCAATTCTGAATATCTATGCTCCAAATGCAAGGGCAGGCACATTCATTATAGACACTTTAGTAAAGCTCAAAGCACATATAGTACCTCACACAATAATAGTGGGAGACTTCAACACACCACTTTCATCAATGGACAGATCCTGGAAACAAAAACTAAACAGGGACACAGTGAAACTAACAGAAGTTATGAAACAAATGGATTTAACAGATTTCTAGAGAACATTTTATCCTAAAACAAAAGATTATTCCTTCTTCATAGCACCTCAATTCTCCAAACTTGACCATATAATTGGTCAGAAAACAGGCCTCCACAGATACAAAAATATTGAAATTGGCTCATGCATCCTATCAGATCACCATGGACTAAGGCTGATCTTCAATAAAAACATAAATAATAGAAAGCCAACATCCACGTGGAAATTGAACAACACTCTTCTCAATGATACCTTGGTCAAGGAAGGAATAAAGAAAGAAATTAAAGACTTTTTAGAGTTTAATGAAAATGAAGCCACAACATACCCAAACTTATGGGACACAATGAAAGCATTTCTAAAATAGAAACTCATAACTCTGAGTGCCTCCAAAAAGAAACTAGAGAGAGGACACACTAGAAGCTTGACAACACACCTAAAAGCTCTAGAACAAAAGGAAGTAAATTCACCCAAGAGGAGTAGAAGGCAGGAAATAATCAAACTCAGGGGTGAAATCAACCAAGTGGAAACAAGACGAATCCACCAAAAGAGGAGCTCATCCTTTGAGAAAATCAACAAGATAGATAAACCTTTACCCAGACTCACTAGAGGGCCCATGGACAGCATCCTAATTAACAAAATCAGAAATGAAAAGGGAGACATAACAACAGATCCTTAAGAAATCCAAAACACCATCAGATCCTTCAACAAAAGGCCATACTCAAAAAAAACCCCTGGAAAACCTGGATGAAATGGACAACTTCTTAAACAGATACCAGGTACCAAAGTTAAATCAGGATCAAATTAATTATCTAAACAGTCCCATATCCCCTAAAGAAATAGCAGCAGTCATTAATAGTCTCCCAGCCAATAAAATCCCAGGACCAGATGGGATTAGTGCAGAGTTCTATCAGACATTCAAAGAAGATCTAATTCCAGTTCTGCACAACCTATTCCACAAAATCAAAGCAGAAGGTACTCTACCCAACTCATTCTATGAAGCCACAATTACTCTGATGCCTAAATCACAGAAAAATCCAACAAAGATAGAGAACTTCAGACGAAATTCCCTTATGAATATCGATGCAAAAATACTTAATATAATTCTTGCTCTGAATCCAAGAACACATTAAAACAATCATTCATCCTGAACAAGTAGGTTTTATTCCAGGGATGCAGGGATGGTTTAATATACGGAAATCCATCAATGTACTCCATTATATAAACAAACTCAAAGGCAAAAACCACATGATCATCTCCTTAGATGCAGAGAAAGCATTTGACAGAATCTAACACCCATTCATGATAAAAGTCTTGGAAAGATCAGGAATTCAAGGCTCATACCTAAACATGATAAAACCAATCTACAGCAAACCAGTAGCCAACATCAAAGTAAATGGCGAGAAGCTGGAAGCAATCCCACTAAAATCAGGGACTAGACAAGGCTGTTCACTTTCTCCCTACCTATTCAACATTATACTTGAAGTCCTAGCCAGAGCAATTAGACAACAAAGGATATCAAGGGGATACAAATTGGAAAGGAAAAATTCAAAATATCACTTTGCAGATGGTATGATAGTTTATATAAGTGACCCTAAAAATTCCACCAGAGAACTCATTAACCTGATAAACAGCTTCAATGAAGTGGCTGGATATAAAATTAACTCAAACAAGTCAATAGCCTTTCATTACACAAAGAATAAACAGGTTGAGAAAGAAATTAAGGATACAACACCCTTCTCAATAGTCACAAATATTATAAAATACCTTCGCGTGACTCTAACTAAGGAACTGCAAGATCTATATGAAAAGAACTTCAAGTCTCTGAAGAAAGAAATTAAAGAAGATATCAAAAGATGGAAAGATCTCCCATGCTCATGGATTGGCAGGATCAATATAGTAAAAATGGCTATCTTGCCAAAAGCAATCTACAGATTCAATGCAATCCCCATTAAAATTCCAACTCAGACAAGTAGATGAGTGGAATAGAATTAAAGACCCAGAAATAAACCCACACACCTATGGTCACTTGATCTTTGTCAAGTGAGCTAAAACCATCCAGTGGAAAAAAGTCAGAATTTTCAACAAATGGTGCTGGCACAACTGGCAGTTAATATATAGAAGAATGCGAATTGATCCATTCCTATTTCCTTGTACTAAGGTCAAATATAAGTGGATCAAGGAACTCCACATAAAACCAGAGACACTGAAACTTATAGAGGAGAGAGTGGGGAAAAGCCTCGAAGATATGGGCACAGGGGGAAAATTCCTGAATAGAACAGCAATGGCTTGTGCTGTAAGATGGAGAATTGACAAGTAGGACCTCATAACATTGCAAAGCTTCTGTAAGGCAAAGAACACTGTCAATAAGCCAAAAAGGCCACCAACAGTCTGGGAAAGGATCTTTACCTATCCTAAATCAGATAGGGGACTAATATCTAATATATATATAAAGAACTGAAGAAGGTGGACTCCAGAAAATCAGATAACCCCATTAAAAAATGGGGCTCAGAGCTAAACAAAGAATTCTCAGCTGAGGAATACTGAATGGCTGAGAAGCACCTGAAAAAAATGTTCAGCATCCTTAATTATCAGGGAAATGCAAATCAAAACAGCGCTGAGATTCCATCTCATACCAGTCAGAATGGCTAAGATCAAATATTCAGGTGTCAGCAGATGCTGCCGAAGATGTGGAGAAAGAGGAACACTCCTCCATTGCTGGTGTGATTGCAGGCTTGTAAAATCCCTCTTGAAATCAGTCTGGTGGTTCCTCAGAAAATTGGACATAGTGCTACCAGAGGATCCCATAATACCTCCCTGGGCGTATATCCAGAAGATGTTTCAAATAGTAAGAAATACACATGCTCTACTATATTCATAGTAGCCTTATTTATAATAGCCAGAAGCTGGAAAGAACCCATATGTCCCTCAACAGAGGAATGCATACAAAAAATGTGGTACAGTTACACAATGGAATACTACTCAGCTATTACAAAGAATGAATTTATGAAATTCCTAGGCAAATGTATTACCTGTAGCGCATCATCCTGAGTGAGGTAACCCAATCACAAAAGAACTGACATGATATGTACTCACTGATAAGTGGATATTAGCGCAGAATCTTAGAATACCCAAGATATAAGATACAAAGCACTTGAAACTCAAGAAGAACAAAGACCAAAGTGTGGACACTTTGCCCCTTCTTAGAATTGTGAGCAAAACACCCATGGAAGGAGTTACAGAGACAACGTTTGGAGCTGAGACAAAAGGATGGACCATCTAGAGACTACCATATCTGGGGATCTATCCCATAATCAGTCTCCAAATGTACACACCATTGCATACACTAGCAAGATTTTGCTGAAAGGACCCTGATAGAGCTGTCTCTTGTGAGATTATGCACGGGCCTAGCAAACACAGAATTGGATGCTCACCACCGTAACCTATTGGATGGATCACATGGCTCCCAATGAAGGAGCTAGAGAAAGTACCCAAAGAGCTGGGGAGATCTGCAACCCTATAGGTGGAACAACAATATGAACCAACAAGTACCCCCTGGAGCTCGTGTGTCTAGCTGCATATGTATCAGAAGATGACCTAGCAGGCCATCAGTGGAAAAAGAGGCCCATTGGTCATGCAAACTTTATATGCCTCAGTACAGGGGAACGCCAGGGCCAAAAAGTGGAGTGGGTGGGTAGGAGGGACTTTTGTGATAGCATTGGAAATGTAAATGAGGAAAATACCTAATAAAAATTTAAAAACAGAAACATATGTCTAAATAAATAATAAGTTAAGAAGCACATCAGAATTAGTAAATATTTTCAAATGAATATTATTTAAGAAAAAATGTAAAACTGTCCTGAGCTTTGCAACACTTAGTTAACAATATGTGCTGGCTTGTTTTTGACAACTTAACACAACCCAGAGTCTTTTAAGAAAAATAATCCTCGGATGAAAAGGTGCCATCTTCCACCAAACTAGCCTGGAGTCATGGCTGTGGACCATCTTCTGGATTAATAATTGTTGTGGGAGGGCCCATCTCATAGAGGCTTTCTAATAGACCTGGGTATGTGGTCTCGAGTTCAAAAGATATCATGTTTTGTTTTGTTTTGTTTTTAATTGGGTATTTATTTGTGAAGCAAAACAAAAAGCAGTATTTCTTCATGGTTTCTGTTTCAGTTTCTGCTACCAGGTTCCTTGTCTCACAACATCAATTCCTAAGCCTACTTCACAGTGATGGACTGCTTGCTACCTTTTAGAGTTAGATTAAACAAATCAATTTCTCACCAAGTCCTTTTAGCCATAGTGTTTATCAAACCAATAGAAAACCAAACTATGACACTAGGCAAACCATCAGGAACAAACCAGTAAATAGCATGTCTTTGTGATTCTGCTTCAGACTTTAATTCCAGGTTTCTGCATTAAATTCTTTCCTTGGCTTCTCTCAACAGACTATGTGCATGTAAGCCAAATAAACCCCTTCCTTCATAAATTGTTTCAAGTCAGTGTTTCATAACATCAATAGAAAGCAGACTAAGACACAGTGGAACACATAGCACATAGTAATACCATAAAATAATAAAGGAAATAAAAATAATTATTTCCTATGGCTGTTGAAAGTTGTGGTGGTGGTTTGAGTGAGAATACCCCCATAGACTTGTGTGTGAATGTTTGGTTCACAGTTGGTGGAGTTCTTAGTAGAGTTGTGGGATTTGAGGTTGCAAAAGCCCTCAGCATTCTCCCTTCTTCTTCTTCTTCTTCTTCTTCTTCTTCTTCTTCTTCTTCTTCTTCTTCTTCTTCTTCTTCTTCTTCTTCTTCTTCTTCTTCTTCTTCTTCTTCTTCTTCTTCTTCTTCTTCTTCTTCTTCTTCCTCTCTCTGTCTCTCTCTGTCTCTCTGTCTCTCTGTCTGTCTCTGTCTCTGTCTCTGTCTCTCTGTCTCTCTCTGTCTCTCTCTCTCTCTCTCTTTCTCCTCTCACTGCTTCCTATGGATAAGATCTAAGTGCACAGCTATTGCTTTAACACCCTACCTGCTAGCTGCCATGCATTCTGCCATGATGGTCATGAGCTAACACTGTTGGGATGCTTTCAACATAATGCTTTCTTTTTATAAGTTTCCTTGGTCATGTTATCTCTTCATAGCAACAGAACAGTGACTAAGACAGAAGTCATTGTATTTTCTACTTAAAGGCATTATTTGAATGTTTATGGTAATGTTGATATATATAATTCTACAGAACTTCTAATCATACAATATTTTGAACAAATATGTGTAAAATATTACTGGTTTACTGATAGTATTAAATACTAACTATATATTTTAACTATTCCAAATCTCTCTGTATTAATAAGATAAGAGTTTACAACAAAACATCATACTATGTGGGGTGGTAGCCTGTGCACAGACAGCCTTGTCTTTGGTGGAGCAAAGGTTTGGAATGGTGGTGATTTCCACCTGCATGGTGTGGAAGGAGTTCAGCCACACTTCCTGGGCACCTGGCTCCTGTCACATAGCTACAGCCTCCCACAGCCTCCCTGAAGAGAGGTATGAGGCATCAATGCAGTAGTAGCTGCACTAATCCCTCCCACATGCAAATAAGTTTTCCCCAAACTCTCAGTCCAAGCCTATGAGAAGTACCTGCTGTCAAACTCTGAATCATTCCCAAAACTGTATATAAATCCTACGCAGGGAATAAAAGGTGTGCGAGAACTGCTCCTTCATCCAAGCCTTTTGGCTCTGCCGCACTCCTCATTGGCTACTGGGCCTCTTAACCGCCCAACCCGACCCAATTCAGTGCAGGGCAGCATGGAATTACAGAGTTACCTGGAAGGCATGGCAGATATGGAGGCAGAGCCAACCAGAAGCAGGGAAGTGACTTCCCCTTCCTGCACACACTCACTTCCCTTCGTGTCCCTTTGCGGGAACCCTTGTGCCAAGCTTGACCAGGGATCTCCTGCCCACGGTACTACATAGTGCTTGTAGTAGCTTCATATATTTTGTTTTATCATATTTCTTGATTTAATGAAGAATTTAACATCAAGAAATTGATCTATACCATCTATATTTTTTTCCTTTTTGAAAATTGTTTGAGAATGTCATATGTGTACAAGTACATTCTCCAATACACAATTGTATCCATATCGCCCTACTGCTATTTATTCACAGTTTCATGTGTTCTCCCTGTTTGTTTGTTTGTTTGTGTCTTTTAACCTGAAAAGTCCACTAAGCAATAATAGTAGAGTAATTTTCTAGATTATTGGAAGCCTCACATGTACTGCATCCCTGAAAAAAAAAACAAAACAAAACAAAGGAAAACATAAAATCCAAAACCTAAAACTGAGTTTTCTCCCAGCCAGTGTCATTTGACAATAGGCTACCAGATAAACATGGGACTTTCTGACCTGCTTCACATTCTATGATGTTATTTTGTCTGGGTTGATGTTATACAGGCCTTGTGTGTGTAATCTCCCCTGCAGTGTGTTCATATGTATTGCTGCTTCTCTAAGTTATCAAGAAAACAGTTTCATTGTCATCACCTGCCTCTGGCTCATAGAACATTTCTTCCTCCTCTTTTATGATGCTTTCTAAGCTAGAGGGGGAAGCTTGGTAATATAGACTTCAAATTTAGGGCTAGAATGTTGATTCCTTTGATTGTCTACAGGTGGACCAGGTGTGTCTATCTAGGTTAACTGGTATCTATTTCAAGAAGCTTCTGTAATGAGAGCTGAGATCTATATAAGGTGTGCTGCATCAGGTAATGTCAGGGGGAGAAGACAGGTTCTGTAGTAGGCTTCCTGTCTATCCTATTGTGTATGTATGCTATATGGTGTTGGAACAATTATAACATTGTATAACAATGTATTTCTAAAAATAAATTTCTGCTACTAAGGAGTGTATTGTTGTTTAGATCAAAGAAGTTAATTTGATAAGGGCTTGATCGTTAAAGCAACAATGTTAGAGGGTGGAACATTACAAAGGTAACTGGATAATTACTATTGTAATATCAACAATATATTAATCCACTAATTAAATCCTAACTTAATGGACTACTGGCAATTTGTAGAAACATTAGGCATTATTTCCTAGTTTGAAAAAGTAAATAATTGAGACACATTCTTAAAAGATACATATTTTTGTATTTAGTCCTCTAGCCTTTTCTCTGTCTCTCCATTTCTTCCCATCTCCTCCTCACCTAATCTCTCCTTATATTCTTTTCCTACTCTTTCTAATCAATATCAAGTGACCATATTTGCACTGTCACATGGTAATATGCCTCAGTATTTCTTAGACAAGATCAGCCAAATAACCATGAACTAGAAATTGTGAAATTATGAGACAAAAAAAATATTCTTTCAATTGATTTTCACAGCAACTGTGTCACAGTGATTGAAGGCTAACAGAAGACACACGCACGGAGAACTAAACAGAGTAAAATAAATTTTTATAAACTTAATTTAAAACTTTAAAAATTGAAGTTTAAACAATGAGTAACTAATTTTCCATTTAATACATATATATGTATTTTTGAAAACTAATGGAATTCCTTACACACTATAGATATTAACTCCTTAACAGATATAGCATTTTTTTCAGTTTGTCTATTATTTGCTGACTAATTCATTTACAGAAATGAAGCAGCAACAGACTGGTTCCTGGAAGCCATTATATCAAAATCAGACAGGTGTCCTAAATGTCACAAATATCGTGTGTGTAATACACTACCTGATTGTATGTAAGGTGTACTCCATGGGGTGGAAATGATGCCTGACACTGTGAGGATATCCAGAAACCTACGACTAAATAGACCATGTACTTATGGAAAACTAGATATTATTTATTGCTCTAGTAAATAGACAGCAATGTAATGACTCCTAATGATATTCTGGTGTATTCCTATATCAATCAATCATCATTATAGAAGATTCCTCCTGTAGTACATGGGTATTAATGCAGACACAAATGGGCTAATACAAAATATGGCCCTTTTGTAGAGAGTGAAAGACCTTGAAACACTCAGTCTGAAATAAGATGTCTTCCTCAAAATCTTTTTTGGATTTAGGGAACTCTGTAGAAGAGGAAGCTGAAAGATTGTAATAGCCAGAGTGGATAAAAAACAACCAAGGAAGCAAGGCCTTTTAAACACAGCAGAAGAGATGCATATATGAACTTAAAGAGAGATAACAACATGCACAGTACTTGCATAGGTCCAAGTCAGATTGGGTCCCAGTACTGAGAAAGGAAAGTGGATACAAGCTCCCATCTCTAACTGAAAAGCTATTTATAATTGACAACTACTTGGAACAACAACAACAACAAATAGTTTTCCACAATAGATTCTCAATGAGTATAGGAATCATGCATAAGGGCAAGACCCATTTGTAACTGTAGAAGCCCACACAAAATTCACTCAATGATATTTTTTGTGGCTATTTTTTGTTGTTGTTTTTGTTTTTGTTTTTGTTTTTTTTTTTCTGTACTGATTTTTTTGTGTGTATGTCATGGTTTCTGATTTTCTGTTTGTTTTTTTTTTTTTTTGATTTTTTTTCTGCCTTAATATTTTCTGTGTTTGTGTCTCTCTGTGTATATGCATTTCTCATTTTTTTCTGGTTTGTTAGTTTTTGTTGTTGTTTAGTTAGTTCTTATTGTTTGTTTGAGGTTTTATCTTTTTGTTTCCTTGTTGCCTGTTTTAGTTTCTAAAAAGAGAGAGGTGCTTAGAATTTGATGTGTGGAAAGGAGGAGTATCTGGGAAGAGATGAGGCATGGGGAAGCATGCTCAGAGTATATTGTATGAAAAACATAAATAAATGAATGTAATTTATTTATTTATAAATAAAAAGGCAGATAAATAAATATAAATGCTGTAAAACCTTACTCATATGGAATATAACAATATTATCCCATTAATATAAGTTGAGATTCAAAGAGAGGGTAAAGAGAATAGAGAATAGAGTAAATGCGGAGAGGCCACTCATTGGATCCAATGCAACAGCCACATGAATGGGGTAAGCAGATAGGGGTAGCCTCTCATAGAAGCAGGGGGGAGGGGAAGGGATAGAGGGCTTGTAGAAAGGAAACTGGGAAGTGGGGGACAGCATTTGAAATGTAAACAAATAAAATAACCAATTAAAAATGGAAATGGTCAATTCCTTGACCCTTTCATTTTTGTATACACATTTAAAATGAATATAAGCATTTTAAAAAGTCAATAAATATATTCTCATAGTAAAAATAAAATAAAATCGAAAAAGAAATGATAGGACTACTTCTAGGAATGACGTAGGAGAAAGTTTATTGGAGATAAAAGGAGAAGCATAGCCTAAATCAGAGACATCTGAGAGATTTCAGAGTAGACATGGCTTTGATCCATGTGAAGAGACAAGGTGAGGAAAAAGGAGAGGGGAAAGAAAGAGGATCTATTTACCTCAGCTAGGAGGACAAAGATAAAAAGATGCAAGTCATAGTCATCAAAGTGTTTGGATTATATAGCAAAATGCAGCCAAGCCCCCTGTCCTGTACTTGAAAGCTTAGTAGTGGGCACTGTATCCCTGTCATACTCTGAAACAGGTAGTGATTGAGGGATGCTGGAAGAACCTGGTAGTCAGGTCTGCTTTGATATGTTAAATAAACACTTCAGCCATTTGTTCCAGTTTTAAAAATTAAACTACATAGTTCTGATGATCTAATGGTCCTGTATACTGAATATAATCAACAATGTATTGTGCAGTTTAAATGTTAAATAAGATGAATTTTGTAAGGCTTGCAACACAAAAATATGGTAAGGTAGAGAGAAAGGGGATCAAAGTATATGGAATTATTGTATAATTATGGGAGTCATCATTGCATACCAATGACTATGTGTCAAAAATAAAGAAACAAATAGTAGGATATGAAGGTGATAGAAATATTATGTAGTTTAGCAATACTCAGTCTATATAAATTTTATCCAGAAATATGTGACATTATTATGTTTCAGTCTAGCTGAAAATGATAACATATTTCTTAGGGTACTGCAGAGTATATTCATAAGAATCTTGCCTCAATACTGTGAAATAATTAGTCTAAACAGGAACAGTTTTTTTTTTCTCGCCTAACAAATATTCAGGTCAGTTTTCAGACTTATTGTTGACAAGTTAGTTAACTATTTTCCAGAGCAAAGGTTAATAATGTTCATAGGAATACATGAATATACAGCAATCAGTGAAGTAAAATTCAGTGTCTTCATTCTAACAAGAAACTACCAGGTTTACAAAGAAACAGGAAATGTCTCAGAATGAGAAAGTAAATTAATCAACTGAAACCATCAAAGACCAGACACAGATGTTAGAATTAGCAGATGAAAGCATCAGTACAGCAACAATTTCATTATGTATGTGCCAACAGCTAAAAGGCAGTATGAAACAGAGATGTAAATCAAGCAGTACTTCCAAAGATGGGAATTATAAACTGTACTGGAAAATTTGAGAGCAAATACACATTACATGTTACACTTAAAAATCAGTTTGAAAAAGTTATCAGTAATTTCAAAAGAAAATAGAAGAAAAGTATGTTAGTTTCATTCCTGTTGGTGTGATAAAACAGTAAAAGAAATGATCTAGTTCATCTTACACTTCCAGGAAACAGTTCATCACTGAGGGAATTTAGGGTAGGAAGTGAGGAAAGAAGCAAAGAGACTTCTCCCTACTGGCTTGCTCTCTTTGACTTGTTCAGCTTTAATTCTTATATAACCCAGAACAATCTGCCCAGAGGTGTCTCTGCTGGAAGTGGGTTTCATATTCTCACATCAATCATTAATCAAGAAAATGCCCTACAGAATTGCCTACAGCCCAATCTTATGGAGACAATGTTTCAGTTGAGGGTCTCTTTCCCCTAAAAGGACTATTTTATATCAAGTTAACAAAAACTAACCAGAACCAAATAAAAGTTAACATAACATTAAAAAAAATAAAGTAAGTGTTATATATATATATATATATATACATACATATATATATATATATATATATATATATATATATATATATATATATAAAGTCTTATGGCAAAGATAACAGAATGACAACATTATGCATTTGAGATGAATGTATATAACAGTACAACAATTTTAAATAATAATGTTGCAGTTGAACATAAGCTGGAAAGATATCTCAGTACCTTATTAACATTGGCTACTTGTTCAGCAAAAAATGGGTTTGATGCACACCACTCCATGTTGAATTCTAATCATTTGTAACTACAACTTAAGGATGCCTGATTATTCCTTTTAGCTTCTATGAATATATGGAAACAAGTGAAACACTCAAATTCATGCAAGTACACACATACATATACATTAATAAAACAAAATGAATCTTTAATATAAATAGAAATTCAAAGAACATCCTGTTTTTATTTTTACTTATTTACTTTACATCCTTCTCACTGACCCCTCCCAGTCATCCCTTCCCATAATCATTCCCCTAACCCCCTTCCAGTTTCTGTTCTGAGTGGGTGGGGGCCCACAATGGGTATTCCCGCCTGAAACTGGCACTTCAAGTCTCTGCGGGTTAGGTGCTTCTTCTCCCACTGAGGACAGACAAGACAGCACAACTAGAACATATCCCACATATAGGCAACAAACAGCTTTTGAGTTAACCCCTGCTCCAGTTGTTCGGGACCTAAATGAACATCTGCTTCGCATCTGCTACATATGTGCTGAGAGGTCTAGGTCTAGCCTCTGTAGGTTCTTTGTTTGGTAGTTCAGTCTGTGAAAGACTAAAGAGTTCATGTTAGTTGACTCTGTAATTCTCTCTGTGGACTTCCTCTCCCCTTAAGGGACATAAATGTTCATCCTATTCTTCCATAAGAATCTCCAAGCTCCACCCATTGTTCAGCTGGCTGTGTGTGTCTGCACCTGTCTGAGTCAGATGGTGAGTGGAGCCTTTCCGAGGACAGCCTCAGAGACAGCCAATCTCCTGTCTATGAGCATAACAGTATCATTAATAGTGTCAGGTATTAGTGCCTGTCCATAGGATAGGTCTCAAGTTGGGCCGGATTTGATTGGTCATTCCCTCAGTCTTTGTTCCATTTTTGTTCCTGAATTTCTTGTAAACAGGATAAATTTTGGGTTGAAAGTTTGTGGTTGGGATGGTGTCTCTATCACTCCTCTGGGGTTTCTGCCTGGCAATGAAGTTGGATGTGTGGAAGATCTGGGAGGTTCTGAATATTGTATGAAATTCTCAAAATATAAATAAAAACATAAAAGTGTTCTGTATATTCTACTGAAAAATAGTATAATCCCTATAAAATACCCAGACATTCATCCTATAGAATAATAGCACATCACCCATTTTTTGGAACTACAAATAACCCTGTATAATATTATCAGAAGCAATCACTAGATTGGTGTTTTAACTCAAAAAAAAAAAAAAAAAGAAAAAGAAACTGAGAATACTTGGCCATGTATTTCTTCCTACTTCATTCACTGAGATTATGTCACATAACTTTAAAACAGTTTCATTCATTTTTTGACTATTTTTCTTATAGTAGAACTTGACTATCTTGGTAATGTTTAACTTTACCCTAATTAAAGTACATCTTATGCTTCAATAAGTTTTTTTTTATTTATTTATTGTTACTCATGGATTCACCACTTCAGCACTTAAAGAACAATTTATTTTCACAGTCAATTTTTCTTTTGTATATGTTTCAATTAATCTAGTTGTAATATTTGTCCCTTCCATTTATACCCTCCCAATCATCTCATATACCCCTCACCACTTTCCTTCAAACTCATGACCATACCTTTCATTAATTGATATTGTATGCATATATGGATTGGTATATTCATGAACATTCTTAAATGTAGCCTGTTCAGTCCATATAGCATTACATATGCATATTTTTAGAGCTGATTATTTGACACAGGACAATTACTTCTCATGTTCTGGGGAAAATCACTTCTTTTACTCCCAGCTTCATTCAGTAGTGAGTAGTTATTTTGTGCAGGGTTGAGGCTTTTTGGACTTTTCCCCATTCACTTTTTTGGTATCATTGTTATTTAGGTCATATGTGGACTATTGCATTGGTAAAACTTCAGCTTCTGATGTTACTAGAGACAATCTGACAGTAAACGTCCTGATCCTTAATTGCATGTATCCCCAACTCTTGCTTCCCCAGCTTGCTTGAAACCCTTGCTTGAAACCCTTGTTTCACTTGGCCTTGGTCATGGGAGTGTGTAACATGTATTCTTTAGGACTAGGCTTGAGAGTTGTGGATTTCTGTAGTGGTCACTGCCTGTTGCAAAGAAGTTTCATCTATGAGGAATGATGAGAGCTCTGGCCAACAATTCAAAACAGGGATTTTAATGTCTTGTATTGGGGTGGTCTTTGGCTCGTGAAGGGAGCACTATCATCCCATAAGAGAAAAGTTCACTAAAACTGTATATGTATATTTATACATTGCATTATGTACATTACATGTTTTAGGTCAATAGTTAATAGTATGATTAGTGGAATTTTCAGACACTCATATTGTTATTTTACCCACCTACCTTATCTTCCTGTTTTTAACTCCTTTTGCCCTTCCCTAAAGAGCCCTCTGCCTTGTGCAATGTCCCCTATCAGATCACTTTTCACCACTATTTCCCTTTATCCTCTTCCTCCTCCTTTTGTATTTATTTCCCTCCCAAAGGAAAATCCTGCTTCCCATTTCCCTGATAAAATGGTTCCAGAATAGTCAGGAATAATAAATTCATATCCCTTTCCAAACAACCTGTTTGCCAAATCCTCAGTGTTGTGTGTTATAAAAGAAGCCAGGGTTACATTTGATGGAGGTTCTGTATCACCATACATGGGGGAAGAGGCTGTCTCTATGTGGCCCATACTGAGGCATCATTTCCCACTGAGGTACCAGCCACAGGAAGGTATAGGATATAATAAAGCTTATTTAGGCTATGGGAGGGTAGTAGATACAGAGAAAGAGAGAGAAGAGCATCTGGAAAGAGACTGGGAAGAGGAATAGGGAGAGAGAGGGAAGAGGGTAAGGGAGAAGAGAGTGAGGAGGGAGCAAGCATCCCTTTTATAGTGATTTATTTTTGTTTATCAATTTTCTTAATTTTGACTTTTCCTTAGAGTCGTATAAAAGGAAAAAGACAATCATCTGCCTGTTAAATTACATTTTTTATTTCTCTTGCATGAATGGGATTCAACAACATTATTTTGTATGTTTACAGTCCCTTGAGTTTTAGATATTGTCTTGCTTTAATTTTCTTGAACATGATATGCCACTGCTTCCTTTTCTTTTGCCTTGCTCTTCAGAAAGTCACAATCTAATTATCATGTCTTTGTAAGATTCATCAACATTCCACATCAATGCTCTGAGGATAACTTGCTTGTTAACTGTTAAAATAAGTCTCAGTTTTACTGAAATGCACCACATAGTAAACCAATTTTGGGAGATGTATCAAAAGAGCATTTGAAATATGTGTATTTACTTCCTCTTTACTCAAACAAAAATTAAAACTAAATACTTGAAAATATATTATTTCTCTTTGTAATAAAAAGAGATACTTTTGTCTCACATATCATTTCCTGATTGTGGTTTTCTCTATCTTTACTCCTAATTCTGGCCCACCTCCCCTCCTATTCAGATCTACTCCCTTTCTGTCTTATCAGAAAATAAACAGGCATGTAAAAGATAATGATAAAATAAAATAAAACAAAAGTAATTGAAATTGGAAAAACAAAACAAACAGAAAAAGCCCAGGAGAAGCAAAGACCCACTCATTCACACACTTAGGATTGTCAATAAAAACACTAAAGTAAAAGTCATAATATATACTTAAAGGATCTGATAAAGAACTGCACAGTTCCTGTGAATTCTGCCTTTGTCTCTCTGAGATCGTATGAACTTGGAGCCTATTGATTTAGAGACTCTCTTTGTCTTATGTCCTGTATTCCCTCTGGATCTTACACATCAACCTCCTCTTCTGTAGGATTCCCTAAGCCCTGAGGGGAGAGATTTTATAGAGACATCCTAATTAGCTCTGTGGCTCTCAAGATTTTTCTCTGTCTGCATATCTGGCTTCATGTCTCTGTATTCGTTCCCATCTGCTATAGGAGGAATTTTCTCTGATGACAGCTGAGTAAGGCACTATTCTGTGATTATAGAAGAATGTCATTAGGAATTATTTTGGTGATATTTTATTTTCACAAGAACAGTAATACTTTTTCTTTTTATCCTGGGTCCTTATTAACCCAAGCAGTATCACGTATGGGTACGATCTCCTGAAGTGTTCCTTAAGTCAAATCAGGTATTAGTTGGTTAGCACCACAACCTTTGTGCGACCATTAACTTAGCCTATATTGCAGACAGGACACTATTGTCAATCAAAGGTGGAATGGCTAGATTGGTCTTTTGGTAGCATGCAGAGTATCTTTTTGTAATAAAGACATTAGAATGAAGGCAACAACTTGACTTCTCTATATGCAGTGAGTTGTGAAGGTGTTCCTTCTGTCACAGAGCCTTGTTCTCAGTTTCTGAAGAGCAATCTACAGGCCTTGGCATTAGCCTGGTTTGTTTGGGTATTCACATAGGACCTCTTGATCAACAACTCAATTAAAGGTAGCACAAATCTGGGATTAGAAGCTTCATTTTGTGATAATAGATGGCAGGTGGAAACTCTTTATCCCCTCTTATTTGGTGTGGAACTCTGTCTCCCCCATTAATTGGTGTTTTCTTTAAGAAGTTTTTTTTAGATAAGTATATATTTTAGGAAGTTTCTATTATATTAAGTTTTATTACTATGCCTCAATTGGCCTTTGATTGTTTTTTCTCTCTTAAAGGAGTTGATAACATAAATATTTGGTTTTCTCCGTCAATAAGACAAAAAGGCCACCAACAGATTGGGAAAGGATCTTTACCTATTCCAAATTGGATAGGGAACTAATATCCAATATATATAAAGAACTCAAGAAGGTGGGCTCCAGAAAATCAAATAACCCCATTAAAAAATGGGGCTCAGAGCTGAACAAAGAATTCTCACCTGAGGAATACCGAATTGCTGAGAAGCACCTGAAAAAATGTTCAACATCCTTAATCATCAGGGAAATGCAAATCAAAACAACCCTGAGATTCCACTTCTCTCCAGTCAGAATGGCTAAGATAAAAAATTCAGGTGACAGCAGATGCTGGCAAGGATGTGGAGAAAGAGGAACACTCCTCCATTGTTGGTGGGATTGCAAGCTTGTACAACCACTCTGGAAATCATTCTGGCGGTTCCTCAGAAAATTGGACATAGTACTACCGGAGGATCCCGCAATACCTCTCCTGGGCATATATCCAGAAGATGTCCCAACCGGTAAGAGGGACATATGCTCCACTCTGTTCATAGCAGCCTTATTTATAATAGCCAGAAGCTGGAAAGAACCCAGATGCCCCTCAACAGAGGAATGGATACAGAAAATGTGGTACATTTACACAATGGAGTACTACTCAGCTATTAAAAAAATGAATTTATGAAATTCCTAGGCAAATGGATGGACCTGGAGGGCATCATCCTGAGTGAGGTAACCCAATCACAAAGGAACTCGCACAATATGTACTCACTGATAAGTGGATATTAGCCCAGAAACTTAGGATACCCAACATATAAGATACAATTTGCTAAACGCATGAAATTCAAGAAGAACGAAGACCAAAGTGTGGACACTTTGCCCCTTCTTAGAAATGGGAACAAAACACCCATGGAAGGAGTTACAGAAACAAAATTTGGAACTGTGACGAAAGGATGGACCATCTAGTGATTGCCATATGCAGGTATCCATCCCATAATCAGCTTCCAAACGCTGACACCATTGCATACACTAGCAAGATTTTGCTGAAAGGACCCAGATATAGCTGTCTCTTGTTAGACTATACCGGGGCCTAGCAAACACAGAAGTGGATGATCACAGTCAGCTATTGGATGGATCACACGGCCCCCAATGGAGGAGCTAGAGAAATTACCCAAGGAGCTAAAGGGAACTGCAACCCTATAGGTGGAACAACAATATGAACTAACCAGTATCCCAGAGCTCTTGTTTCTAGCTGCATATGTATGAAAAGATGGCCTAGTCGGCCATCACTGCAAAGTGAGGCCCATTGGAATTGCACACTTTATATGCCCCAGTACAGGGGAACCCCAGGGCCAAAAAGGGGGAGTGCGTGGGTAGGGGATTGGGAGGGTGAGTATGGGGGTCTTTGGGGATAGCATTGAAAATGTAAACGAGGAAAATAACTAATAAAAAAATAAATTATTAAAAAAATAAAAAATAAATAAATATTTGGTTTTCTTCTATTCTTTTTATTTCATCATTTTTTTTCTCAGAAACTTATTTTCCTCATTTCATTTTCAACTTCAGGATGTTTATCTCTCTTCTTTTTAAATAATTCATTTTTATTCACTTTACATCATGGGCATAGTACACCCTCCCACTTGTCCTCCCAGGCCCAACTTTACAAATCCTACCCCCTATTGCTCCCTCCTCACATTGACACCCTTAGGTATCACCCCACTCTAGTACATCTAGTCCTAGTAGGACTAAGAATAAACACCCTCTCCCACTGAGGATCAACCAGGAAGTCCAGTTAGGGGAAGGGGATTTGGTTGCAGGGAAAAGAGACTGAGACAGCCCTCATATACATTTATTAGGGGACTCATATGAAGACCAAGCTGCATATTTGTTGCAAATGTGTAGGAGGCCTAGAGCCAACCCCCTACATACTCTCTAGGATGGTAGTCCTTGGACAAGATGAGATTACTTGACTCTGTCTGTCTTTGTGTGTCCTTGACCCCTCTGCCTCACACAATTCTATCTCCCAATCTTCAAAAAGACTCCCAGAGCTATGAATCTCTGCATCAAGTGTCATAACTATGTTTTAGGAAAACTCACATTCACATAGTTTCATTGCATTGCACTGTTAAAATATTTCTGGTTTACTATTAATTAATACTGATATGTATTTTGTCAAACATAAAATACACTTCTCTGTAAATTTACAAAAAAAAAGCAAACAAAATTTATGTAGGTTTTGATGTTATTTGTGGTTTCATTCAAGCACTGATGTGTCTTGGAACAAATTGCGTGAAGAACAGGGAACTAGTGTATATTCTGTTTAAGTTTTTCTTTCTCTCTGCTGCCTCACCTTTAAGTACCAGGTCATGTCTGTGAAAATGGATTTACTCCAGATAAACTACGTTCATGAATTTACTCTTGTGACCCCACATATCTGTAGTCCCTTTTATATAGCCTAGCCTAAAAATAATCAAGTCATGACTGGTGTTCAGTATTTTGGGATTAATATTTTTGTTTCATTTTCAGGGAGTAATTTAATATTGACTGTCTGAAGAACTCAACTGCCCTCTGCTCTTTTCCTTAACATTATTTCAACCTCTGCTCCTACTGCATTATGCCTACAGGCTTTCAGAAAACATAGGAGGAAGACAACTATAGATCTGCTGCAATTTTTATTGGAGAATTTAAAGTGCTACAAACAGTGCTTTCTGATTCCAGTAGTAATTATATTGTGGAGGCTTTTTAATTTATAGTGTTTTATTTTATGTCTATTTAAAAGAATGAGGAAGAAATTCAGAAATTCATGAAAATGATTTTCAAAATCTTTTTCTTTCATTTCCATCACTTAGTTTTAAGAAACAAATATAAAACTTGAGAGTAAAAATTCTCAAATGTTCACGTTATTCTTTTTAAAGTATTCTGACTTTATCACATAGTGAGAAAAGATTAGGCATGTTTATGAGTACTTAAATTAAAATGACCTGAGATAAGATTCAGAAGAAGAAGAATATTAGATAATGTAGCTTTTGTAAGACATTAAAACAAAGTATAAGATTATATAGCTTGGCATGAAACAATACCAAGATAATTGGAAGAACAAAGGTGAAAGATTAAATATGTCTTGAAATCAGCTATAGTGATTCTTTTATAGGAAGCATAAAAATGAAGAGCAATACAGCATAATTAATGTCAAATCCACAATTGAGGGCAAAGATAATATGATAGTTTATTATTCAATAAAAAAAATCTCACTAATTTTTATGAGGTTCTACTCATACTGCATCTCAGTAATGTCAAAGCTATGAAACTTTCACAGAATACACACATTTTATGTTACAAATTTTGATGTTGATGATTAACTTTCCAAATGCTTGGTTTGGTAATGTACACTTCAAATATATCTAAAATAATTACATATGAAGAAAATAGGAAGCCCCCAGAAAAAAATTGTACACAAACAGAAATATATGGTGATTACTAACTACTCAATTGTGTCTATTCAGAATGTTGATGATTTCAACACAGACTGCATGAGGTAAATTAGGGAAAAGAAGCATATAAATTGAATAATATACATGTTACAATAAGATATTATTTATATTAAAATTATTTATGTAATTCATTCATATAAGTATGGAATTCAATATTTATGTTCAATATTCCATTATTGTCAAATACCTCAGTTGCTATGATAAATACAGAGATCTTATTTTAATCTATGAAAGATATGGATAGAAAGATATAATTTTCTGAAAGTATTTAATATAAAACATTTTAAATCTTTTCTAGATTTCATATGATTATTTTTATAGATATGCAAAAAGCAAACAAAATTACAAATATACATTAGTTGCTACATGCAATATTTTGTGAAACTTGCTAATACAAATATAATGATATAATTTTAAATTATAAAATGCTTCTTAATAACATTCTAAATTAAAGTAAAACCTGATCAACACATTATTACTACTGAAGGTCACCCATGAAGTAGTATAAATTATTCTATGAAGAGTTAAGATGAACCTTATGTGAACATTGTTATCTCCATTTAGTTAAATTGCATATATATATATATATACTCATTTGGAATATATATATATATATATATATATGTGTGTGTGTGTATATATATATATATATATATATATATATATGTTTCAGTGAAAGTCTTAATTCTGAACCACAGAAAATATCAAACTCAATCCACCTAACAAAACTTATGTGGCTACTACCTTCTTGACAAGTGAACCACTAAAAGACCAAGACCAAGCCAGAGTTAAGCAATTTCCAATTATTCTGAATATTCACTTCCAACAAATCATCTCTACCTCAACATAGGAGATAAGGAGATCTCAAAAGGGTTTCCCTAATGAGATTTTTTACCATAGGAATGATTCTATCCAATTTTTCAAACAATCCTCTATCAATTGTTTGATAATTTATAATTAACAAAAAAGCAAGGTCTTATCAATTTGGTAAAGGAATTGTGAAAGGAGAGGGGAGGGGAAACAAATCCTTCTATTTTCTATCAGTTGCTGTTTTGTGTATAATCAAATTCCACATCATTAATTCATTTAACATATACATTCTGAACTATTTTAACTTCCACCTATATTTGCATACTCATCCTCACAGCTGTAGACACTTGCTGTCATCAGAGCAAAATACTCTATTTTTATTACCATTCCTCATTTTACCTTAATTTTGTCAGCTATAAATGGCTCCTATTCTCTTTCTCAATTTGTATGATTATTTTTAATATTTTGCATCAATAGAGTTACTATATATGTTATTCTTTGCACTACCTCTTTTACATAGCACAGTAAGTCCAAGATTCATGCAGGATTTTTGGTCCAAATATATGTTTTCCTTTCTCTTACATATATGAACAAGTATGACAAGTGTATTAATTTTCTATTGCTTATATAAAAATCATCAGAATTCTGGGCTTACAGAAAAGAGCTATGTTATTTTATAGAATTGGAATTCAAATTATAAAAATTGTCCTCAATGATCAAAAATCAAAGGATTTGTTTCTTTGTTTACAATAAGGCTTGGTTCTTCTTTGAGAATTGATAGAATAATTTAATTTATTAGCCCTTTCTGGTACCAGTAGACTCACTTTATCATTTCCTCATGACTATTTTTGTAGGCTGGAAGTGTATGACCCCATAGACTCATGTGTTTTAATGCTTGGACCATGGGAAGTCACACTATTTTGAGGTATAGCCTTGTTGGAGTAGGTGTGGCCTTGTTAGAGGAAGTGTGTCACTGTTGTATGTGGGCTGCCAGGTCTTCTATGCCCAAGGTCCACACAATGCAGAATCCAGTATCCTCATTGCTGCCTGCAAATCAAGAAGTAAAAACTCTTTAACTCTTCACCAGTAGCATGTCTTCCTATATACTACACTGCTTCCCACCAGGATGATAATATACTAAACCTTTCAAACTGTAAGATAGCCTAAATTAAATGTTTTCTTTTGTAATAGTGGCCTTGGTCATGGTGTCTCTTTACAGTAATGAAATCCTAACTAAACAATTATGTTTGCATGTTTGACTCTAAACCCAAATAAGAGCTGTAAACTTGGTCTATCAGAAATACTGGTTACTCTTCCAGAAGTATTCACAGCACCCACAAGGCACCTTGCAACCATCTGTAACTCCAGCCCCAAGGAATCCAACACCTTCTTTCTTACTTTTATCTGACAGGCATACAGGTGATACACAGCCATGCATACAGACAAAACATACTTGTTAAATTAATTTTAAAAGAAGATCATTCCAACTTCAGATTGTTTGGTATGATAATACAAGAACAAAATATTCTCTTTAGGAACAACACTTTAAAATTTCAATTTTAATCTTTTTTCTTGGCCAGTCATAAGAGATAAGTATCCTCTTGTATGTGTGGCAGTGTTTGGGACCTTTAGCCAGCCACTTGATAGAAAGAGTAGACAAAAATCCTCTGTATTGTACTGTTGCTAATATATAATACTAATCAGTTAATATGAAAGGGCCAATGATTCTACTTTTGCTAAAAATCACTGACATCACACTTGAGAATATAGATACCCAATGAACAACTAACATTAGAATAAAATTTGTACTACTTACTTCTGTTTTGCATGTCTACTTTATTAATTTAAAACCTTGGGTCAGATGCATGAGGAATTCTCTGTGTTACTCATATAAGAAATAATCATGTTAAGGCTTTAATCCTTATATAAGGCTAAAGAAACAAGATAAGAGTAACTAAAATGTTTTTCAGATTCCAGGCGCTAGTGGTCCTGACACAAACCGGAAATTCCAGGATAGAAGAAGCAGAGGCAGAAAGATTGGCAGAAATTCAAGGCCAGACTGGTTTATCATCATAGTTTCCCAGACAATCAGACAGACATAGGAAGATTCTTCCCCATAAAACTAAAAAAAAAGTAAATAGTATTTCAAGGAGTTCATAATAAATATACTATGATCAACATCATGAGATTCACAGCATCCCATATATTAGCATAAGGATTTAATAATTTTCACCCAAGATTGCAGGAACAGTGGTGCCTTGTAGGAACAACAAGCAAGATGACACTGTGATCACTAGTGGGAAAAATTAGCATAGTCTATGAAATAAAACTTCTCTTTTCCAAAAACAAGGAAGCACATCATGACATGAACTGTTGTCTCAAATCTTGGTGACTTCTATAGCACCTTTGAGAACTAAAACTAGGATAATGACTAACATTATAATAATTTCAAGAATGCCTGAACCTGATACCTCTTGTCCTGTGTCCCAATTTGACGATAAGCTAAGGTCATTGTGATATGCTAAGTCTTTCTAACATAGCAATAATTAAATTAATTTCTACTTTTCACTATTACTGATTTCCTTATGTTTGTTGGAATTCCTTAATATTAGACAATTTTGGACCAAGAATTTGGAAACAGTTTCATTAAATATGCTTATGACTTTTGATGTTTTCAGTTTATGATGACTTTAGAAAGATGTGCACTTGTCATATATCAATGAGAACCTGTAATTGAAGAGGAAAAGGAGGTCCAGTGACAGACCCATATTGGGATCTAGCTCAAAGGGGGGTCCCAGGGCCTGACACTATTCCTGATGGTATGGTATACTTACAAACAGAGGCCTATGATGACTGCCCTCCAAAAGGCTTAACAAGCAGCTGAAAGATTCAGATGCAGATATTTACACCCAAACAATGGACAGAAGCTGGGGACCCCTGTGGTTGAATTAGGGTAAAGCTGGGAGAAATTGAGAAGGATGATGACCCCACAGGAAGACCATCAATCTCAACTAATCAGGACCACTGAGATTTCTCAGACACTGGACCACCAACTAGACAGCATACACTATCTGATATGAGACCCCAACATATATACAGCAGATGACTGCTGTGTCTAGCCTCAGTGAGAAAAGATGCATCTAACACCTTTGAAAAGATTGAGGCCACTGGGAGTGGGAATATCTAGTAGGGTGGGGATTAAAGAATGTGGACATCCTCTTGGAGACTTTGGGTGTGAGGAGGAAGTATGGGATGTGGAATAGTCAGAGGGTGGACTGGGAGGGGGATAATATTTGGACTATAATAAAAGATTAAATAATTTTTTTAAAAAATGTATGCATATAGGCCATACCAGAATCAACCCAGTTAGGTAACTCACACAGCCATTATCAGAGATACTTCCACTTGCAATACATGTGAACCAATACAGAGGCCCCAAATTTGAAAATATTCAAAGAATGAGAGACCTTGGAACACTCAGCACTAAATGGGATGTCTTCATCTAACCCCTCCCTTCAATGCTCAGGAATCTATGTCAAAGAGGGGAAGAAGCAATGATTGTTTAGACAAAGAGAAACAAATGAATTAAGCATTAACTGAGGAAAGGATGTTTGAATAAGGATTTGATAAATATACAATAAAAATTAAACAGTTGGAGTAAAGGTAGTAGAATAGGTCTTTTACAACAATAAATTTTTTTATTGGATATTTTATTATTTACATTTAAAATGATTTCCCCTTTCCATGTCTCCCTTCTGGAAGCCCCCTATCCCATCCCCCCTCACCCTGCCTCTATGTGGGTGCTTTCACACTGACTCAACCACTCCTATTCTCCTGCCCTGGCATTCCCCTACACTGGAGCATCGAACACCTTCAGGCACAAGTGCCTCTCCTCCCACTGATGTCCAACAAGGCCATCCACTGCCACATATGTGTCAAGAGCCATGGGTCACTCCATATGTATTCTTTGGTTGGTGGTCCAATCCCCAGGTGCTCCAGGGAGTCTGGCATATTGACACTCTTGCTCCCTCCATAGGACTGAAAACTCCCTCAGCTCCTTTAGTCCCTTCTCGAACTCCTCCATCAGGGACTAATGTTTATTGGTCAGTCCAATGTTTATTGCAAGCTTCTGCCTCTGTCTTTGTCAGGCTCTGGCAGAGCCTTTCAGGAGATAGCCATATCAGGCTTCCCTTACCAAGTACTTCCCTTATCTACCATAATTTCTGGGTGTGGTGGCTGTATATGGGATGAATCCCAGGTGGGCCAGTCCCTGGATGACCTTTCCTTCAGTCTCTGCTCTACATTTTGTCTCTATATATCCTCCCATGGTCATTTTGTTCCCCTTCTAAGAAGGGGTGAAGCATCACATTTTGGTCTTCTTGAGTTTCATGTGGTCTGTGAATTGTATCTTGGGCACTCCAAGCTTCTGGGCTAATATCCACTTATCAGTGAGTACATACCATGTGCGTTCTTTGTGATTGGGTTACCTCACTCAGGATGATATCCTACAGATCCATCCATTTTCCTAGGAATTTCATAAATTCATTGTTTTTAATAGCAATTTTAATTGTTTGTAATACCCCACTGTGTAAATGTATCACATTTTTTGTTTCTATTCCTCTGTTCAGGGACATGTGGGTTGTTTCCAGCTTCTAGCTATTCTAAATAAGGCTGCTATGAATATAGTGGAGCCTGTGTCCTTATTAAGTGTTGGAGCATCTTCTGGGTACATGGCCAGGGGGGGTATAACTGGGTCCTCAGGTAATACAGTGTCCAATTTTCTTAGGAACTGCCTTTCTAATTTCTAGCATGGTTGTACCATCTTGCAATCCCACCATCCCATAGAGGCCTAATGTCTAATATATACAAAGGATTCAAGAAGTTAGACTTCAGAGAACCAAATAACCCTATTAAAAACTAGGGAACAGAGCTAAACAGAGAAGTCTCAACTGAGGAATACTGAATGGCTGAGAAACACCTAAAGAAATATTCAAAATCCTCAGTCATCAGGGAAATGCAATTCAAAATAACCCTGAGATTCCACCTCACATCAGTCAAAAGGGCTAGGATGAAAAACTCAGGTGATAGCAGATACTGGGAAAGATGTGGATAAAGAGTAATAATAAAGCTTTTTAAAAAAGCTTTCTATTTTTTTCCTCCTACTGCGTTGACTTGTTCAGCCCTGATGTGATGGTATATGACTGGTCATATTATAGCTTGTTATGCTCTGTTGTATTGATGTCTCTAGAAGGCTTGCACTTTTCTGAGGTGAGGCAGAGGGAGATGGGTGGATCTGGGGGAGCACAGAAGCTCATAATCCTTCTTAGAAGGGAGAACAAAATACCCACTGGAAGGAGTTACAGAGACAATGCTCAGAGCAGAGAATGAAGGAATGACCATCCAGAGACTGCACCACTTGGGGATCCATCACATAAACAACCACCAAATCTAGACGATACTGCAGATGCCAACAAGAGCTTGCTGACAGAAGTCTGATATAGCTGTCTCCTGAGGGGCTCTGCCAGTGCCTGGTAAATACAGAAGTGGATGCTCACAATCATCCATTAGACAGAGCACAAGGTCCCCAATGAAGGAGCTAGAGAAAGTACCCAAGGAGCTGAAAGGGCCTAAAGTCCCATGGGAGGAACATCAATGTGAACTAACCAGTACCCCCAGAGCTCCTTGGAATTAAACCACCAGTCAAAGAAAACACATGGTGGAACTTGAGGCTCTAGCTATATATGTAGCAGAGGATGGCCTAGTTGGTCATCAATGGGAGGAGAGGACCAAGGTCCTGTGAAGGTTCTAAGCCCCAGTATAGGGGAATGCCAGGACCAGGAACGGGAGTGGGTGGGTTAGGGAGCAGGGGTAGGGAGGAGGGGATCGGGGATCTTCTTCAGAGGGGAAACTAGGAAAAGGGATAAATTTTGAAATGTAAATAAACCTAGTAGGCCATCATTGGGAAGAGAGGCCCCTTGGTCTTGCAAACTTTATATGCCCCAGTACAGGGGAACCCCAGGGCCAAGAAGTAGGAGTGGGTGGGAAGGGGAGCAGGGTGGGGGAGGTCATAGGGGACTTTCGAGTTAGCATTTGAAATGTAAATGATGAAAATATAAAAATTGGAACAAAGAAAATATCTAATAAAAAATAAAAAAGAAATGGTTATCAAGTTCTTAATACATTTTATTAAGTTACTTTTTGTGAAATTTGATAGTGGATAGACTGTCATAGCCAAAAGGAGGAAAGTAAATTTGATGCCAATTACAAAAAAACTTGATTTTTCTTTTGTCTAGCTTTTTAACTCCCCAGGGTAAATAGTATTGAACACTAATACACATCCTATCATATCTAAGTCTTTTTTTTCCTTTTTCTTTTCTTCTTTTTCTTTCTTTTTTATTTATTTATTTATTTTATGGTTTTTTTTGAGACAGGGTTTCTCTGTATAGCCCTGGCTGTCCTGGAACTCACTCTGTAGACCAGGCTGGCCTCAAACTCAGAAATCTGCCTGCCCCTGCCTCCCAAGTGCTGGGATTAAAGGCGTGTATCACCATGCCCAGCTTTTCATATATAAGTCTTAAAAGTATGGTTCTTGTTTATTCTGTTCCATTACCTTTTTTTCTTCTCAAAATAGGAGAAATTATATTACTTAGAGATACTACACATTTAATTGAAGTTTGTTTTTGTAAAGTAAATTAGGCGATAAAGTATATCACAATTTTTTTTTTATTTCTCAGTGATAAAAATGTTATGTTTACACCATACTATTTTTTGTTGGGTGTACAAAATCCACATGCCTTCATAAACAATCACATACAATAATTTAAATTTACATTATTTTTTGAAACTGTTAATCTGATTGTAGGTACAGAGTTCAGCAATAGAGTGCAATGCCCCAGGTTTGAACCTCAGAATGAATTAAGGGAAAAAATGTTGCTAATTATTCTCAGAAGCATAGGTAAGTCTTAATGATTTTGCAGATGGAGTGTTTTGCTTGCCTTGAGTTCTGATTAGTGTGGTGGTTGTTACTGCTGGCTTGTCTATGGTAACTCCCTAAACTGAGATAATAATGAGGCTTGCATGCTTTTACTGACTCTTCCTGTGATGTGAGATTTCTCTGTATGACATAGTCACTACTTCTTTTTAAAGTTGTAATAAATTCTGTCAAACTCACTAATTCAGCTAAGGATTCTTAATATTCCATACACTTCATTTCCATTAAAATAGTATTAAAAAGTTCTTCATTTTAAGTTCATTTTTATCTGAAGCAATGACTTTCACTGTGAATTCAGAGAACTCAAACTACTAGCTCATTAAAGTCTTTGAATAAGATTTAAATAATATCCATTCTTTAATAGGTTACAGTTCTAATGGTAATTTTCTTGATGTATGTCTTAGTAGGGGTTTCTATTCCTGGACAAAACATCATGACCAAGAAACAAGTTGGGGAGGAAAGGGTTTATTAAGCTTACACTTCCACATTACTGTTCATCAATAAAGGAAGTCAGGACTAGAACTCAAGCAGGCCAGGAAGCAGCAGCTGATGCAGAGGCCATGGAGGGATGTTCTTTACTGGCTTGCTTTCCCTGGCTTGCTCAGCCTGCTCTCTTATAGAACCAAGATTACCAGCCCAGGGATGGCATCACTCACAAGGGGCCCTCCCCCTATTGATTACTAATTGAGAAAATGTCCCACAGCTGGATCTCATGCAGGCACTTCCCGAACTGAAGCTCCTTTCTCTGTGATAACTCCAGCCTGTGTCAAGTTGACACACAATACCAGCCAGTACAATATGTTAGCTGCTTCTTCCTCTGAAATCTTGATTCCTTCAAAGTCATTCACAAAGTTGGAATCAATTTGTATAAATCTCTTGTGAATTTTGATGTTTTTTCCTCATTCATTGGATTGCAAATATTTTCAATAGCATCTAGAACTGTAAATATTTTCTGGAAGACTTAAATTTACTTTACCTAGATTCACTGTAAGAGTTCTGAATTTTACAAATTATATTGCTTATACTACTAATTTAAAACATAGAATGACTCCTTGATATGTTTGTGTGCTAAAGAAGGGATGTTATGTTAGCAAGAGAGGATGTGATTACAAACTCTGATGTCCTTATCATAATTCATGGATGAATAGACCCATTCTTTATCAACAGGAGTAGTTTGGCAGTAATCTATTTATTTTTCTCAAATGGTATGAGGAAACCTTCAATTTACAATATTCACTAAACCCGCTGAAAATAAACATACTGCCATTTCAGTGTTGTTGCTCAATTCATAGCTTATAGACACAAAAGATTTAGCATAATCCTTAAGAGCTCTAGGATATTCAGAACAGACTAACATTGGCTTTAACAAAATATCAAGATTCATTAACCCATAAAATGAAACCTTGTCCTTTGAAACTTTAAAGCCAGATACTGACTTCTTTGCAGTGAAAATCCTAGATGCTGTCCTCTTCTAAACAACAACAACAACAACAAAAATCAACCTTCTTCATTGAAATTATATTGAAATGTGTTAGTTACTGTGCTTTGAGTTTTTCTATCTTATTTTGTCTGCATTTATTTGTGATGCCAGATATGATTTCCTCATAGCACTACCTGTTTAACTTCATAGTGGTTAATATATCTGTCATACAACATTGGCTACACTCTGTATTATAATAATTATTTATGACTCTATCTTAATCTCCTTCATGGACATGGAACTCCTTGAAGTCAAGGATAATAAATTTTTATTTTTATATTATATCCGCTGCCTGTCATATATAAATTACACATTATATACATATATACATATGTATATATGTATATAATGTGTTATTTATGTATGAAAGTGATATATATATATATATATATTCCTTCCATGGAAATGGGGATAACATTTTGAAATGTCAATAAAGAAAATGTCTAATTAAAAAAAGTAAATGATGCATATGCATCTTTAAAAAAAGTGTTTTATATATAATATATAGTTACGTATGTAGTCATACATAAAACTTTAAAAAAGTATTTCTTAAAATTGAATTTCATTTTTAAGAGTTTCAGAAGCAAGAATGTGAAAAACCAGCCTTGGAGATTATTGCCTAATATCATTTAAGATCACCTATATAAATAAAAAAAATAGTATAAGATAATATTTGGAAGATCCATTCTTTGGTTTACAAAAATTACTATATTTTTCTGATGTAATAGATATTGTGGTCAAGCTACAACATTGTAAAACTTCCTCACCCTTTTTTATTGCTCAGACTATTTCAGATTTGACTAGAATTTGATGTCCTTGATAGAGAATATCATGGAAAATTATCCAAATCTATTCTTGAATCAATGGTTAGATTGTCCCAGATAACTTCTCTTTGGTTCTGCTAAACTGCCTGTTTGTATGGAATATACTTCCCAGCCCTGATTTAATAGCTTATTTTAGCTGTTGTTAAAACTGCTTACTTCAAACTATTGCTTTTGCAAAAGTCCCTAGAAACTAGAGATACCAGGTTGTGTATGGCTTTGTGTGTTTCCTTGAAAAAGAAAAAAACAAAAACAAAAAACAAAAATTAAAACAAACAAACAAACAAACAAACATGTTCTAGACACTTGAGGCCAATCCTGGATACCTTACTTCAGTGTGGCCATACTCTTACTTTCAGTTGGCTATACTCTGTATCTTATGGTCTTCTCCGGTAAGCTAATCCTAATAGTATTGCATTTTCTTTCTTAGCAATATCAACTATTTTCACTAATCTAAATTGTTGTTAATATGAGTTTAGATTTCCATCTTAGTGAAAAACAGAAAATTTCAGCATGAATTATGAGGAAAAATTTAAAATTACTTCAAAGAAACCTAGTATGACAATTACTTAGTCAAATCATATTAACATATGCATCCATGAATATCTGCTATTGGAATGTTAATATATAATTTTATATTAAAATAGTTCAAAGTACCAACTTAATATACTCATTTTAGTATCTACCCTGATTCATATCAGCAAAGTCACATTGTTTTAGCCTCTAATAACTAAAAGTTGTAAGCAACTATGTAGTAAAATACAGTTTATTTATTTCCTAGTTGATAGTGACTCTACTTTGGTGGCAGAGTCCTGCTTTTATTTGGGTCTTCCTTTCCAATGTATTCAAGGCAGTGGATAATATACCAGTCTTAAGTGTTGACTGAAGATTTTAAAAATTATGAGAACATATTTCCCTTATCATGATCTGTTTAAGTATAAGAATATGAAAATGAGATGTAGGATAGATTATATCACCTAGTATCTGAGTGTTTTTATAGAAGTCTTTGAGTTTCAACACAAAGAATATAAAATGTGTAGAAAGTTTTCATATGCAACAAGGGTAAGGCCATATTCATGAAAAAATTTGACCCATGTATGTCTCCAGTTAAGGAAAAAAATATGCTTTTCATTTTCATTTTTTGAAAACTAGAAAAAAAAAAAAAGAGAGAGAGAAGAAAGTCCCTATCTCTGCAAGAGGACTTTACATAACAAAGAACGACATCTGTCTTCTCCTGTTTCTTTACTGACATGATTCTATCTTGTGCAATAAATAATCTACACTTTTGTATTTAATGCCATCCCTTTTTGTCTCTATATACATTTTGGGATTCAACAAACATTTGTCTTGACTTCTTCCCTCAACACTCTTTATCAAAAATGGCAGTGTGAACCAAACTGGAATGTAAATTGTGTTTTTATTTTTTTAATAACTGTAAAAATTGCTTTTCTGTCAAAACTGACAAATTCTTATTAGTGTGCTGACCTTGGAATTGTTCATCTGTACAGTTTTAAAACATCCAAACAAATGGACACATGTCAAAGTGAATGGTATCCTAGAAACCCATATTAACAAAATGCTAGCTGCAAGGAAGCTTAAAGGTTTCTCTCCTAGAGTTTTTAAAAATTATTCTGATAGTCTCACAGGATTTTTTAATGTCCCTGGAGTTTATGGTATTTGGAAGAGTTGCTTAAATGGTTCTTTTTCTATTTCACAGATTTTGAGTTGAAAAATAGTATGAGGATAAAATAATGGCAGGCTCTTTAACATATTATTTTATGTCATTGAAAATGTATGAACATATGCTTGGGGGATATTGTGTCTTTCACAAAATGAGAATTACACAGATAATAAAAGACTTTCAATGGAAAGATGATACATATACTACATTTCTGGTTTTAATTTTGTTATTTTGTTTGTTTGTTTTATTACTCGTGATTTTATTTATTTATATTTCAAATGTTATCTCTCTTCCTGGTTTCCCCTCCACAAACCCCCTACGCCATCCACCTCCCCCTGACTCTATGAGGGTGCTCCCCACCCACCCACCCATCCACTCTTGTTTCTCTGCCCTAGCATTCCCTTACACTGGGGCATCGAGGCTTCATCAGACCTAGGGCCTCCTCTCCCATTGATGCCAAATAAGGCTATCCTCTGCTACATATGCAGCTGGAGCCATTGGATCCCTCCATGTTTGGAGGCATCATACTCTTTGGTCCGTGGTTTAGTCACTGGGAGCTCTGAGGAGTCTGGTTTGTCGATATTGTTGTTCTTCCTATGGGGGTTGAAAACCCCTTTGTCTCTTCCAGTCTTTCCCCTAACTCTTCCATTTCAGTCATCATACATACTAAGTACAATGGTTGGCTACAATCATCCTCTCTGTATTAGTTAGGCTCGGGCAGAGCCTCTCAGGAGATAGCTATACCAGGCTCCAGTCAGCAAATGCTTCTTGGCATTAGCAATAGTGTCTTTAGTTTGAGTGAAGCATTAGATGGGGTACTCTTTAGATGGCCTTTCCTTCAGCCTCCACTCTTTGTCCCTGTGTTTCCTTTAGACAGGAGCATTTCTGGGTTAATATTTTGAGATGAGTGGGTGACCCTATCCATCAACTGGGGGCTTTGCCTAACCCCTGGATTTGGTCTCTACAGATTCTCTCTTCCCTCTGTTGGGTATTTCAGCTGATGTCATCCCTGTTGGATCCTGGGACCATCTTGCTTCCTGGCATCTGAGACTTTCTAGTGTTCATCTTTTAAGTGGTTCCCCATCCCCTGCTGGTACATACCTCCATCCAATTTTCTAACCATCTGTAATTCTCCCCAGGCTCCTACCATAGATGATCCTGCCCCCTTTCCCTCCCACTTCTCTCTCCTTCTCAGGTCCCCCTTCCCTCTACCTCCCCTGGGTATTTTGTTCCCTCTTTTAAGTAGGACTGAAACACTTTGGTCTTCCTTCTTAAGCATCATAGGTCTGTGAATTGTATCTTGGGTATTCTGAGCTTTACCTAATACCCATTTATAAGTGAGTACAGGCCATGTGTGATCTTTTGTGTTTGAGTTACCTCACTCAGTATGATATTTTCCAGTTCCATCCATTTGCTGTGAATTCCATGAATTCATTGTTTTTAATAGCTGAGTAGTACTCCATTGTGTAAATGTACAATATTTTCTGTATCCATTACCCTGTTGATGTACATCTGGGTTCTTTCCAGCTCCTGTTTATTACAAATAAGGCTGCTATGAACATAGTGAAGCATGTGTCATTATTACATGTTGGAGCATCTTCTGGGTATATGCCCAGCAGTGATATTGCTGGATCTTCCAATAGTACTATGTCCAATTTTCTAAGAAACCACGAAACTGATTTCCAGAGTGGTTGTACCAGCTAGCAACCCCACCAGCAATGGAGGTGTATTCCTCTTTTTCCACATCCTCGGAAGCATCTGCTGTCATCTGAGTTTTATATCTTAGCCATTCTGAGTAGTGTCATGTAATAAAATATAATATACTAAAGATAATTTATAAAAATATATACAATCCTTTTCTCAGCAGATCAAATATTTAAACAAAAGGTCTTTCTCAACATTAGGGGGATTTTTTAGATTCTACATTTTTAAAAATATTTCTGTATTCTTTAAATGGGCAGTAGAATATCATAATATTGGATATTATCTCGCCATATACATGCTCATAAATGATGCAGCTTTCCTGAAGATACGTGTTGAGGAGTATTAGCTGCTCTTTCAAGGGACTCAGATTTAATTCCAGGCATGTATGCGATGGCTCACAACCAACTGCAATTCCAGTTTCAAAGGCTTTGACTCCCTCCTCTAACATCACTGAGCAACAGGTCTACATGTAGAGGCATAAAATAATACAACACATAAATACATATAATAATGCCAACTACAATAATACCTTCCTTTTTGTTTCAATTATTTTTCATGTGTTTTGATATTCCTTCCCCTCAATGAACTCCTCCCATATCCTTCTTATATACTTACCCAAAAAAACTTTATGCTCTTTCACTCTTGGTCTCTCTCAAAAATAAAATGCTGATAGCATGAACAAGAACTATATGAAATCAAACTAGAAAAACTTGTGCAAAGGGAAAAATAGCCACAAAGTCTTAGCCCTAAGAAGATTTTCATGATTGACATGCTATGGGAAAAGGAAAATCCATCCCCTACAATGGAATTTCTTTGGTACATCAACAATACACTACAGCAGGCCTTGTGCCCAGGAGTAGTTGATTAACCAAAAATAGACTCCGTGTTTTATAGTGTGATTCCTGTTGCTTTGTCTTGCCTTGATTTTTTTTTTTGTCATGTGTGAATATACATCTGTATGTGTGCTTTTATATTTTAAGATTTATCTGTTTTTTGTTTTCTTTTCTACTTTTAATATCTTCTGGAAATAATGTGGAGCAGCTCAGTAGGGTGTTGCATACCTTTGATGTCAGAACCCACAAAGAAGAAGAATTTCCTTAAAGCATTAATAATAATAACAATAACAATAATAATAACAAAATTAAAAGGTGTGTGAAATCATCCTACATTCCCTAAGAGATTTCCATATTGCTTATAATAGACCATGCTAGTTAGTTAGAGAAATGCTTTGAGGATGTAAATACTAGAGAATTTAATAATAAGAAGGTGGTTTCATTTGAAAAACTATAGGCATTCTATCAACAAATTTATCTTCCATTGTGCAAGAAACAGATGTATTATGTGTAGTCTACACTAAGGAAAAATAGCTCTGCCTTATATTCATGATTTTCAGCTAAAATGAACAACGAAGAGAAAGGAATGTTAAATATTCTAATTTTAAAAAGGTAGTATATTTAATTCATTCCATTAACTAAATTCTTTTCTCATACAGACATATTATGTATCAAGGTGCTTTGTTTGCATGTATGTATGTGCACGATATGTGCCTGGTGTTAGTGGCATGATAAAACTTTTGGAACATTATCTTTAGAACCTACATTAAGAAATAATTATGTGCTAACCATTTACAAAGTATTGCAACCTAGATAAAAAATACAGTAAGAAACATAATTTTTACTAATTCATTATTATCCAAGTAGATGTTAATTTCCAAATGCCTTGAGATTATGGAGAAGGAAGAATAAATTAAAATTATGTCCTAACACAATGATTGGTATTGCCAAGGATATAGACATTTAATGGTAGGTTAATACCAGATTAATCTTCCAGATTTTTTTAAATGGCTAATAATATGTTTTTAGAGTACTGAAAGTAACAGAATTTTCTATATATACTCATTAATAATAGTTGAAAATGATCACTCTACCGAAGACATAAGAATATTCTGTACCAAAAAGTTATGAGCTAAATCGTGCCTTTCTTCTAATAAATTTCTGTTAGTATGTATGTATTTGGAAATAAGCTCTTGTTTGGATTGTTTCTTTGGTAAGGGGATTTTGTGGGGGGTGGGGGGAGTGTTGTCGCAGAAGCCTTCAATATCTCACATTCTTAGTTATGAGTCTGCAGTCATCTACACCACTGGAAGAAAAGCTTTCTTGCCGTAGCATCTGAAAGCAGCACCGTTTGAGGACTTCAATCTGGTTTCTGGTGGTAGATAGCCCAGATTATGGCCAAAATGCTGTCAGCCACACTGACAAATACACACAAACGGATAGTAAAGTAAACAGAAATAATGAATGAATATTTAACCTTTGCTTCTGTCTGAATTTTTTATTCAGTTGAAGTAATTAAATATAACAATATTGCTCAGAATTAGTTTTTCCTTACTTAAAAGTTGTATCAGGAAAGCAGAAATCTCATTAAACAATTTCAAACAATTACTATGAGAATGTATTTCCACTCTAATATATATCTCCATATATGTACTCAAGTTTGATCATTCTTCAAATACTTTCAAACTGACATTCTCATTAAGACACAGTTTAACAGAATCATTTCAAAGTGATTTTACTGCGAATGTAAGACAATGGATTAATCAACTAATTAGCTTTTAATTATAGTTATATTAAGTGGAATTGGCTTTGCATAGTTTAATAAGCTACTTGGAATAAGATCAGACATGATTATTTTAACTCTTATTTTATTATTCTGCTAAATCACTTGTGGTAATATATATGTCTATCTGTGTTGTGTGTATATGTGTGTGTGTATTTGTGTGTTTATTTAGGTAATGTGAGTATATAAAGTAACAAAATGTAATTCTGAGAGTACACAATATTTTCAATTATATTAGAGCATTTCTATGTCAAAAGCTGATGTTTAATATAGATGCTAATATATGCATTCTCTCTCATTTTGCAGAAAAGTATAATCTTTTAAAGCAAGAAGAATATAATCATTCTTATTCATCATGCGATTTCATACTATCATTTACTTATTATGGATCATTTAAACTGTTCTATCTAAAATTATTATCAATAAAAGCAGTAAAACGTTTTATTGTCATATATTCATTATATACACTAATGAGATTTGTGAACATTTTCATTCACATATATCATATACTTTATCTATACTCCTTCACCTATACCATCCTGTAAGAAGTTTTGATGTGGTAATGTTAAACTTTTATTCATTTGTTTCTTTGTATGTTGTAGGTTATCATTTTGTATTCTATATTGGTCATATTATATTTTATACTTCCTTTAAATTATTTAGATATTATTAACTTTAGCTCTTAGAACAAACTTCAAAAAAAGTGATTTTGTCATATTTGTTTAAATATAAGATATGGACTTCCACAGGCAGTTTATATACTATTTTGTTGCTATTTTTTGATATTTTATTTGATTTCATTCAAATATTTTGCTTTTTGCTGTTTTCTCCTCTGCAAACCCCGTGTCCCATCACCCTTTACCCTGCTTCTACGAGGGTGCTTCTAGACCCACCCACCCACTTCCACTTCACTGGCTTAGCATTCCTCTTCACTGGAGCATCAACCCTTCACAGGGCCAAGGGCCTTCCCTCCCTTGATGCTAGATAAGGCCCCTTCAGCTCCTTTACTTCTTCCTCAAACTCCTCTATTGGGGTCCCTGTGCTCAGTCAGATGGCTAACTGTGAACATCTGCATCTGTATTCCTCAGGATCTGCCAGAGCCTCTCAGAAGACATCTGTATCAGAGTCCTGTCAGCAAGTACTTCTTGGCAATAGCAATAGTGTTTGGGTTTGGTGTCTGCATGTGGGATAGATCCCCAGGTATGGCAGTCTCTGAGTGGCCTTTCCTTCAGTTTTGTTCCACTTTTTTTCCCCTGTAATTCCTTTAGACAGGCAAATTCTGAGTTAAATTTTTGGAGGTGGGTTGGTGGCCCCATTCTTCAAATTTGTGGGGGCATACCTAACCTCTGGATATGTTCGCCACAGTTTCTCCCTCCCCTTTGTGAGGTATTTCAGCTAATGTAATCCCCGTGGTGTCCTGGGAGTCTCTTGCTTTCCTGGCATCTGAGATTTTCTGGTTGCTACCCCCAGTCCTCCATCCCCCATTGCTACACACCTCTGTTCAATTTTCTGACCCTCTGTACATCTATTCCATCTCCTCCCACACCTGATTCTGCCCCTCTTTTCCCCTCTCCCTCCTCTCTTCTTCCCAAGACCCTCCCACCTATTTTTCTTGATTATATTGTTCTACCTTCTAAGTAGGACTAAAGCATACACTCTTTGGTCTTCCTTCCTCTTGAGCTTCATATTGTCTGTGAGTTGTATTGTGGGCATTCCACACTCTGTCTAATATCCACTTATCAGTGAATACATACCATGTGTGTTCTTTTGTGACTGAGTACCTCACTCAGAATGATGTTTTCTAGTTCCATTCATTTGCTTGTGAATTTTGTGGAGTTATTATTTTTAATAGCTGAGTAGTCCTCCATTGAAGAGCCAGGTACAAGATCCTTCCAGTTTTCAAGTGTGCCCTAGAGCTAAACCTGTGCCACTGTTCTCCATACCCAAATTCCACCCAGAGAGAACTGATATCCCAAGAGTGCTGATGCACACGCTTACAGGATGGACAAGGCATATTCAAATACAGCAGGAGCAACTCACACCACAGATAACTAGATGGTGAGAGGCAAGGCCAAGAACATAAGAAACAGAAACCCAGGGTACTTGATATCATCAGAAGCCAGTTCTCCCAATACAGCAAGCCCGGGATATCTTAGCACACTAGGAAAGCAAGATTCTGATTTAAAATCACATCTCATGATAATGATAGAGGACTTTAAGAAGGACATAAATAGCTCCCTTAAAGACATACAGGAGAACACAGGTAAATATGTAGAAGCCCTTAAAGAGGAAAAACAAACATCCCTTACAGAATTAGAGGAAAACACAACCAAGTAGGTGAAGGAGTTGAACAAAACCATCTAGGATCTAAAAATGGATATAGAACCAATGAAGAAATCACAAAGGGAGACAATCCTGGAGTTAGAAAACCTAGGAAAAAGATCAAGAGACATAGATGCAAGCATCACTAATAGAATACAAGGGTTCGAAGAGAGAATCTCAGGTGCAGAAGATACCATAGAAAACATTGGCAAAGCAGTCAAAAAAACCTGCAAAATGCAAAAAGTTCCTAACCCAAAACATCGAGGAAATCCAGGACTTAATGAGAAGACCAAACCTAAGAATAATAGGTTTAAAAGAAAGTGAAGCCAGATGTGGTGGCCCACGCCTTTAATCCCAGCACTCAGGAGATAGAGGCAGATTTCTGAGTTAGTGGCCACCATGGTCTACAAAGTGAGTTCCAGGACAGCCAGGACTATACAGAGAAACCCTGTATTGAAAACAACAACAACAAAACAACCACAAAAACAACAACAACAACAACAAAAAAAAAAACAAAAAAGAAAGTGAATACTCCCAAATTAAAGGGCCAATAAATATCTTCAGCAAAATTTTAGAAGAGTTCTGTAGGCTTCTTGTAAAGTTCAGAGCTGAGACAGAAGGAAGGAAGGACCATCCAGAGACTTCTCCACCCAGGGATCCATCCCATATACAACCACCAAACATAGACACTATTGCCTATGCCAGAAAGGTTTTGCTGACAGTATCATGACATAGCTCTCTCTTGTGAGGCTATGCCAGTGTCTGGCAAATACAGAAGTGGATTGGACACAGGGCCCCTAATGAAAGAGCTAGAGAAAATACCCAAAGAGCTAAAGGGATCTGCAACCCTATAAGAAGAACAACAATATGAACTAATCAGTACCACCCAGAGCTGTGTCTTTAGTTGCATATGTAGCAGAGGATGGCCTAGTCAGCCATCAGTGGGTGTTGGGAAGATCATATGTCCCAGTACAGGGGAATGCCAGGACCAGGAAGTGGAAGTGGTTGGGTTGAGGAGTAGGGCAGGGGGAAGGTATAGGGGGCTTTGGGGATAGCATTTGAAATGTAAGTGAAGAAAATATCTAATAAAAAATATAGAAGAGATCTTTCCTAACCTAATCTTGTTTATTATTGTTGGTGGGATACATGCATGTGCAAAGTTCTACTTCAGGGGAACTATCTAGAACTGGCTGAATGTCCAATCGCTGCAGAAATATGTACCTCTAATCAGCATGTCAGTTGGAATACCCCTTTTTATACCATGTGTCTATGTAAATATTCTTTTTCCTTCTTTCTTGTCATTTCAAACTAATCTGATATATTCTTGTGCACACCCAACTCACCAGCAAGAACGACACTGCAAAAGGATCCTTCTGCACACATTTATTGGGAGAGCTTGATTACAGAGGCGAAGAGACCCCAAGCCCAGAACTGGTGCTGCTTATATAGACCTAGGAGAGGCATGTCTCACACCCAGATTGGTTGTACTTGGGTTATGCTTACCACCTCATTTGCATGCCTACATCTGATTGGTTAGATTCTCTCTCACCTGATTGTTTAACTTGTCTCTCATCTGATTGGTTAATTTTGGTTAATTCTCAAAACCTCATCTTGGCAAAAGAAAAAAATAAAAAAAACAAAAAACAAACAAACAAACAAACAAAAAAAAACTTTACTGCCTATGTATGCGTGGTGGGGCCAGCGGAAGCCAGTGCCACCCTGCAATGGCACATGTGGCTTCCCACAATATATAGTTTCATGAAGTTATTTAATGAAGCAAATCATGCACTCCAAAATATAGTTTGGGTAAGGTCTTCAAAAGGGGTGTCTAACACCAGACATGCAGTGTGCTTATAGAAATTTTATGTGCATTTCCCTGATGATTAAGGGTGTTGAACATTTTTTCAGGTACTTCTCAGCCATTTGGTATTCCTCAGTTGAGAACTCTTTGTTTAGCTCTGTACCCCATTTTTAATGGGGTTATTTGATGTTCTGGAGTCCAGCTTCTTAAGTTCTTTGTGTATATTGGATATTAGTTCCCTATCAGATTTAGGATTGGTAAAGATACTTTCCCAATCTGTTGGTGGTCTTTTTGTCTTATTGACAGTATCTTTTGCCCTACAGAAGCTTTGAAATTTTATGAGCTCCCATTTCTAGATTCTCCATCTTACAGCACAATCCATTGCTATTCTGTTCAGTAATTTTTCCCCTGAACTCATATCTTTGAGGCTTTTCCCCACTTTCTCCTCTATACGTTTTAGTTTCTCTGGTTTTATGTGGAGTTCCTTGATCCACTTAGACTTGAGCTTTGCACAAGGAGATAAGAATGGATCAATTTGCATTCTTCTACATGATAACTGCCAGTTAGGCCACCACCATTTGTTGGAAATGCTGTCTTTTTTCCCACTGGGTGGTTTTAGATCCTTTCTCAAAGCTCAAGAGTGTGGATACTTCATTCCTCCTTCGATTGGGGAACAAAATACCCATGAAGGGAGTTACAGAGACAAAGTTTGGAGCTGTGATGGAAGGAAGGACCATATAGAGACTGCCCCACCTGGGTATCCATCCCATAAACAGCCACCAAACCCAGACACTACTGCATATGCCAGCAAGATTTTGCTGACAGGACCCTGAAATAGCTGTCTCTTTTGAGGCTATTCCAGTGCCTGGCAAATAAAGAAGTGGATACTCACAGTCATCTATTAGATGGAACACAGGGCCTCCAACAGAGCTATAGAAAGTACCCAAGGGCTTCCGGTCAGAAAAGCACCAGGGCAGCTTGGGTGCAGGGTCAGCTGACACTCGCCAGCTACCTACAACACCCTCCACAGGATCTTAAGACTTCTGGAGAGTGGAACACAGCTTCTGCCCCAATCCAATTGCGCTCGGGACCTGAGACTGCATTAGTTAGGGAAGCAGAAACATGCCTGAGTAGGGCCACAGGCCTCATCCGGCCAGATAAGCTCCAGGGTAGCTGGAGCGCAGGGTTGCCTGACACCCGCCAGCTACCCACGACCCCCGCCGCAGGATTTAGGGACTGCTGGTGAGTGGAACACAGCTTCTGCTCCAATCTTTAAACAGTGACAATGATAACAACTAACCCCAGAGATTACCAGATGGTGAAAGGTAAACGTAATAACCTTACTAACAGAAACAAAGACCACTCACCATCATCAGAACCCAGCACCCCCACTTCGCCCAGTCCAGGGCACCCCAACACACCGGAAAAGCTAGACATGGATCTAAAAGCATATCTCCTGATGATGGTAGAGGACTTCAAGAAGGACTTTAATAACACACTTAAAGAAATACAGGAGAACACTGCTAAACAGGCAGAAGACACTAAAGAGGAAGCACAAAAATCCCTTAAAGAATTGCAGGAGAACACTGCTAAAGAGTTACAAATCCTTAAAGAAAAACAGGATAACATAATCAAACAGGTAGAAGTCCTTACAGAAAAACAGGAAAACACATCCAAACAGATGATGGAAATGAACAAAACCATACTAGACCTAAAAAGGGAAGTAGACACAATAAAGAAAACCCAAAATGAGGCGACACTGGAGATAGAAACCCTAGGAAAGAAATCTGGAACCATAGATGGGAGCATCAGCAACAGAATACAAGAGATGGAAGAGAGAATCTCAGGTGCAGAAGATTCCATAGAGATCATCTGCACAACAATCAAGGAAAATGTGAAATGCAAAAAGATCCTAACTCAAAACATCCAAGAAATACAGGACACAATGAAAAGGCCAAACCTACGGATAATAGGAGTGGATGAGAATGAAGATTTTCAACTCAAAGGACCAGCAAACATCTTCAACAAAATTATAGAAGAAAACTTCCCGAATCTAAAGAAAGAGATGCCCATGAACATACAAGAAGCCTACAAAACTCCAAATAGACTGGACCAGAAAAGAAATACCTCCCGACACATAATAATCAGAACAACAAATGCTCTAAATAAAGATAGAATACTAAAAGCAGTAAGAGAAAAAGGCCAAGTAACATATATAGGCAAGCCTATCAGAATTACACCAGATTTTTCACCAGAGACTATGAAAGCCAGAAGATCCTGGACGGATGTTATACAGACACTAAAAGAACACAAATTCCAGCCCAGGCTACTATACCCAGCCAAACTCTCAATTAACATAGATGGAGAAACCAAAGTATTCCATGACAAAACCAAATTCACACATTATCTCTCCACGAATCCAGCCCTTCAAAGGATAATAACAGAAAAAAAACGAATACAAGGACAGGAACCACGCCCTAGAAACAACAAGAAGGTAATCCCTCAACAAACCTAAAAGAAGACAGCCACAAGAAAAAAATGCCAACTTTAACAACAAAAATAACAGGAAACAACAATTACTTTTCCTTAATATCTCTTAATATCAATGGACTCAACTCCCCAATAAAAAGACATAGACTAACAAACTGGCTACACAAACAAGACCCAACATTTTGCTGCTTACAGGAAACTCATCTCAGGAAAGGATAGACACTACCTCAGAATGAAAGGCTGGAAAACAATTTTCCAAGCAAATGGCATGAAGAAACGAGCTGGAGTAGCCATTCTAATATCTGATAAGATTGACTTCCAACCCAAAGTCATTAAAAAAGACAGGGAGGGACACTTCATACTCATCAAAGGTAAAATCCTCCAAGAGGAACTATCAATCCTGAATATCTATGCTCCAAATACAAAGGCAGCCACATTCATTAAAGAAACTTTAGTAAATCTCAAAGCACCCATTGCACCTCATACAATAATAGTGGGAGACTTCAACACACCACTTTCACCATTGGACAGATCATGGAAACAGAAACTAAACAGGGACACAGTGAAACTAACAGAAGTTATGAAACAAATGGATTTAACTGATATCTACAGAACATTTTATCCTAAAACAAAAGAATATACCTTCTTCTCAACACCTCATGGTACCTTCTCCAAAATTGACCATATAATTTGTCACAAAACAGGCCTCAACAGATACAAAAATATTGAAATTGTCCCATGCATCCTATCAGATCACCATGGACTAAGGCTGATCTTCAATAACAAAATAAATAATAGAAAGCCAACCTTCATGTGGAAACTGAACAACACTCTTCTCAATGATACCTTGGTCAAGGAAGGAATAAAGAAAGAAATTAAGGACTTTTTAGAGTTCAATGAAAATGAAGCCACAACATACCCAAACTTATGGGACGCAATGAAAGCATTTCTAAGAGGAAAACTCATAGCTCTGAGTGCCTCCAAAAGGAAACTAGAGAGAGCACACATTAGCAGCTTGACAACACACCTAAAAGCACTAGAACAAAAGGAAGCAAATTCATCCAAGAGGAGTAGACAGCAGGAAATAATCAAACTCAGGGGCGAAATCAACCAAGTGGAAACAAGAAAAACTATTCAAAGAATCAACCAATCAAGGAGCTGGTTCTTTGAGAAAATCAACAAGATAGATAAACCCTTAGCCAGACTCACTAGAGGGCACAGGGAAAGCATCCTAATTAACAAAATCAGAAATGAAAAAGGAGACATAACAACAGATCCTGAAGACATCCAAAACACCATCAGATCCTTCTACCAAAGGCTATACTCAACAAAACTGGAAAACCTGGATGAAATGGAGAAGTTCCTAGACAGATACCAGGTACCAAAGTTGAATCAAGATCAGGTTAATGTTCTAAACAGCCCTATATCCCCCAAAGAAATAGAAGCAGTCATTAATAGTCTCCCAACTAAAAAAAGCCCAGGACCAGATGGGTTTAGTGCAGAGTTCTATCAGACCTTCAAAGAAGATCTAATCCCAGTTCTTCACAAACTATTCCACAAAATAGAAACAGAAGGTACTCTACCCAACTCATTCTATGAAGCCACAATTACTCTGATACCTAAACCACAAAAAGACCCAACAAAGATAGAAAACTTCAGACCAATATCCCTTATGAATATTGATGCAAAAATCCTCAATAAAGTTCTTGCTAACCGAATCCAAGAACACATCAAAACAATCATCCATCCTGACCAAGTAGGTTTCATCCCAAGGATGCAGGGATGGTTCAATATACGGAAATCCATCAACGTAATCCAGTATATAAACAAACTCAAAGACAAAAACCACATGGTCATCTCGTTAGATGCAGTAAAAGCATTTGACAAGATCCAACACCCATTCATGATAAAAGTCTTGGAAAGATCAGGAATTCAAGGCCCATACCTAAACATGATAAAAGCAATCTACAGCAAACCAGTAGCCAACATCAAAGTAAATGGTGAGAAGCTTGAACAATCCCTCTAAAATCAGGGACTAGACAGGGCTGTCCACTTTCTCCATACCTATTCAACATTGTACTTGAAGTCCTAGCCAGAGCAATTCGACAACAAAAGGAGATCAAAGGGATACAAATTGGAAAAGATGAAGTCAAAATATCACTTTTTGCAGATGATATGACAGTATATATAAGTGACCCTAAAAATTCCACCAGAGAACTCCTAAGCCTGATAAACAGCTTCGGTGAAGTAGCTGGATATAAAATTATCTCAAACAAATCAATGGCCTTTCTCTACACAAAGAATAAACAGGCTGAGAAAGAAATTAGGGAAACAACACCCTTCTCAATAGTCACAAATAATATATCTTGGCGTGACTCTAACTAAGGAAGTGAAAGATCTGTATAATAAAAATTTCAAGTCTCTGAAGAAAGAAATTATAGAAGATCTCAGAAGATGGAAAGATCTCCCATGCTCATGGTTTGGCAGGATCAACATTGTAAAAATGGCCATCTTGCCAAAAGCAATCTACAGATTCAATGCAATCCCCATCAAAATTCCAAATCAATTCTTCAACGAATTAGAAAGTGCAATCTGCAAATTCATCTGGAATAACAAAAAACCTAGGATAGCAAAAACTCTTCTCAAGGATAAAAGAACCTCTGGTGGAATCACCATGCCGGACCTAAAGCTCTACTACAGAGCAATTGTGATAAAAACTGCATGGTACTGGTATAGTGACAGACAAATAGACCAATGGAATAGAATTGAAGACCCAGAAATGAACCCACACACCTATGGTCACTTGATCTTTGACAAGGGAGCTAAAAACATCCAGTGGAAGAAAGACAGCATTTTCACCAAATGGTGCTGGCACAACTGGTTGTTAACATGTAGAAGAATGCGAATCGATCCATTCCTATCTCCTTGTACTAAGGTCAAGTCTAAGTGGATCAAGGAACTTCACATAAAACCAGAGACACTGAAACTTATAGAGGAGAAAGTGGGGAAAAGCCTTGAAGATATGGGCAAAGGGGAAAAATTCCTGAATAGAACAGTAATGGCTTGTGCTGTAAGATCGAGAATTGACAAGTGGGACCTCATGAAACTACAAAGCTTCTGCAAGGCTAAAGACACCATCAATAAGACAAAAAAACCACCAACAGATTGGGAAAGGATCTTCACCTATCCTAAATCAGATAAGGGACTAATATCCAATATATATAAAGAACTCAAGAAGGTGGACTCCAGAAAGTCAAATAACCCCATTAAAAAATGGGGCTCAGAACTGAACCAAGAATTCTCACCTGAGGAATACCGAATGGCAGAGAAACACCTGAAAAAATGTTCAACATCCTTAATCATCAGGGAAATGCAAATCAAAACAACCCTGAGATTCCACCTCACACCAGTCAGAATGGCTAAGATCAAAAATTCAGGTGACAGCAGATGCTGGCGAGGATGTGGAGAAAGAGGAACACTCCTCCATTGTTGGTGGAATTGCAAGTTTGTACAACCACTCTGGAAATCATTCTGGCGGTTCCTCAGTAAATTGGACATAGTACTACCGGAGGATCCAGCAATACCTCTCCTGGGCATATATCCAGAAGATGTCCCAACCGGTAAAAAGGACACATGCTCCACTATGTTCATAGCAGCCCTATTTATAATAGCCAGAAGCTGGAAAGAACCCAGATGTCCCTCAACAGAGGAATAGATACAGAAATTATGGTACATTTACACAATGGAGTACTACTCAGCTATTAAAAAAAATGAATTTATGAAATTCCTAGCCAAATGGATGGACCTGGAGGGCATCATCTTGAGTGAAGTAACACAATCACAAAAGAACTCACACAATATGTATTCATTGATAAGTGGATATTAGCCCAAAACTTAGGATACCCAAGATATAAGATACAATTTGATAAACGCATGAAACTCAAGAAGAACGAAGACCAAAGTGTGGACACTGTGCACCTTCTTAGAATTGGGAACAAAACACCCAGGGAAGGAGTTACAGAGACAAAGTTCGTAGCTGTGATGAAAGGATGGACCATTTAGAGACTGCTGTATCCAGGGATCCGTCCCATAATCAGCTTCTAAACGCTGAAACCATTGCATACACTAGCAAGATTTTGCTGAAAGGACCCAAATATAGCTGTCTCTTGTGAGATGATGCCGGGGCCTAGCAAACACAGGAGTGGATGTTCACAGTCAGCTATTGAATGTATCACAGGGCTCCCAATGGAGAAGCTAGAGAAAGTACCCAAGGAGCTAAAGGGATCTGCAACCCTATTGTTGGAACAACATGATGTACTAACCAGAACCCCGGAGCTCTTGTCTCTAGCTGCATATGTATCGAAAGATGGCCTAGTCGGCCATCAATGGAAAGAGAGGCCCATTGGACTTGCAAACTTTATATGCCCCAATATAGGGGAATGCCAGGGCCAAAAGAATGGGAATGGGTGGGTAGGGAAGTGGGGGGCGCTATGGGGGACTTTTGGGATAGCATTGGAAATGTAATTGAGGAAAATATGTAATAAAAATATTAAAAATCAAAAAAAAAAGTACCCAAGGAGCTGAAGGGGTCTGCAACAATATGAACTAACCAGTACCCTCCAGAGCTCCTGTCTCTAGCTGCATATGTAGCAGGAAATGGCTTAGTTGGCCATCATTGGGAGGAGAGGCCCTTGGACTTGCAAAGATTATATGCCTCAGTACAGGGGAATGCCAGGGCAGGTAGCCAGAGTGGATGGGTTGGGGAGCAGGGCCAGGGGAGGGCAGAGTATAGGGGACATTCAGTATAGCATTTGAAATTTAAATGAAGTAAATATCTTATAATAATAGTAATAATAATAATAAATTATAATAAAATAACATCTAAAAATGAAATGTTATAAATATTTATGGTATGTCTACCAAATTTATGGGAGTAAGATGGGACTCTCCCCTTTTATTCTTCCTTTGCTTATCTGGATAGGCGTACTATGTTAGGGTAATTTTTCTCATGATCCTTTCCAAAAGCTCACCAAAGGAGGTTAAAATCATAATGCAAATGGTACTTAAATGAAGCCTGTTATACACCCTTCATTTAGGTACATAACTTGTAAGTGAGGAAATCCACTGTATTAGTTTTTTAAATAGTAGGGAAAACTTAGCTGTATCTTCACAGAAACTTAACCCCTATGGGACATTCTGACCATGAAAAATCAAAATTATCATGAGTAATACAAATAAAGGAATACAAAATGAGCACACTCTTAAAAATGGCCCTCTTGACCTTGCATATAGACATCTCTTTTATTGAGAAGCTGTTTTATTTTGTACCATAGATGCAGTAAATATGGATTAGCTTTGTATAGTCTTATATATTTCAATTAAGTAATACTTTATATACTCTTTGAACTTTTACTTTAAGAAGATTTGCAAAGTTGGTGACACTCACATTACTTGCCTAACTTTTTCACACACATGATGAAATTTCCACTGCACATCATTTATATTCATTGTATAATAAGCAATTGAGAAAATCAGAATGAATTGTTTAGGCAGTATTTAGAATGTAAATATATCCATAGATGTTATCCTATTCCAGCTAGAATAAGTGACCTTTCGTTCTATCTGTGACTAACTACAGACCTGAGACACTGAAATAAACACCATGAATCATTTGCTATTCACTTTTCATTAATCAACTTTTAAACAGAGACTGTCACGTTAATTTATATTTGATTTTATTTTTAATTATACTAACATAAACTATTTACTAAAATTCTACATCTTAATTGATATAATCAACATCACATGCATGTTTCACTGTGTCACCTATCAGTTTTGTTTATTTTAAGTATACTATAACAGATTTAAGTGGTTCCACTTAATTTTATTCTGCCATCTCTTCTACAGAAAATAGTAACTCAAGTCTGGATAACATATTATGTTTATGTCAAGAGTTACAAAGAATCCTTTTAAAATCAGAAATAGCTTAAAAGTTTTGAAAGTCTGCTTGACAGAAATTAAGGAATCTTTGTAGTTAACTATATTTCAACATGGATAAATATAGCTAGGCTAAGTAAATGAGTGGTTCATACGATTTCTCAGACATGAGGGGAAAAATTGATCACCATAAAACCATCAGTTGTTCGTGAATAAATAGTTGATAGAGGACCAGTGGATTAAAGCTGAAGATAGAAATAGTTCATGTTAGTTTTCAAAATGTGAATAGGTTTCTGATCTTTCATGTTTAACATTTTATAGATTAACTTTTTGTTTTCTCTGAGCACTATCCAAGTTATAGGTTTTCTTTGGTTCTGGATATCTAAATTCAATAGAAAACGTAGGACAAACTCCCATAATAATTTTTATAGAGAGATAGCTGGAAATATCTAAGTAACCACAAAGCAAATTTACATAAAATATAAATTATTCATCTAAACAAAGGCAAAATAAGTCTAGGGTTTACATAGTCATACTATTACCATTAGAACATTTTGTCTTTAAAAAAAGAATCACATTGCTCTCTTTCAATCTGTCTTCTCTGTCTTGCTGTCTCTGTCTCTGTCTCTGTCTCTGTCTCTCTCTCTCTCTCAAGTGCATGGGGAGATCAAAACACAAATGGTGATCATTGATTCTTATCATGAAGATCTGGTGATTGAATGCAGATATGCAGTGTTGTTAGCAGTGTTGCAAAAATGTTCATAAGAAATATATTTTACATATACTTACTATTGAAAAATATGAATAATAACTTTTAGGTGTGAATATGTTGTTTGGTTCCCCTTTCCTTTTATCATATATTCAGAATCGATTCTTGGCCTTTTGGCTAAGATCAAGTGTATTACATATTCAGTAAATCTGCTCTAACTAAACAAAATAATATAGTTCCAAATGTAGTGTTCAATATCTTATTATAAAAATAAAAGTTTGAAAGACATTTTGTCAAAGATTAAGGCATGTTTAGAATAAACACAAAATCCTTCTGTCAACATAAGACATTCATGCAAGAAGTTAGTTACTTTTCAATTCTGCTCAAATTTGATTTCTGTATTGCTACCAGTATTCATTGCCAAATATTTTCAGAGCTCTACATTGCCTACAGGATAAAACATGAAGCTGTCAGCCTGGGGCCTGTGATCTTAAAATTTAACCTACAATCTTCTCCCACTAGGAGAATCACTACATTCTGAACTTTATATCATAACTTTGGAAAATCAAAATCAATTGTGTCTAAGGGTATATAAAGAAATATAAAGGAACAAAACAGGATAACTTCCTGAATATAATATCTTTTGTAATTTGTAAAATTTCACTTAATGTATAAAGTTAAATTGAAATATATTCATTCCTTAGTATAATATATTTTGCCAATTGTATAAGTAAAATATGCTCAACATTCCAGTCTGTATTTATTTGATTTTATTGTCAAGTGTTTATTGATAATTAGTATTTCTTTTAAGAATATCTTTGTTATGGTGAATGTCCAGGCTTTGATTGTTATGTATTTTCCTATTGATTTCTTAGTATTTTATCTTGGATCCCTTCATTGAGGTATTATTTTCCAATTTTTAAAAATAGATGTAATTATTAAAATGTACACATACAAATCATTGCACAACAAAATTAACCAGATCCAAAGTCTATACATCTTAATGAACTTCAATATAGTTCTAATAGCCATTCTGAAGCTGTTGAGTGTCACATTGGATTTTACAGTTTTATTATCTAATATATTTTACATTTGTCAATCACCTGAAAAAGGAAAAAGAAAACCCATGACAGAATTAGAGCTAGGAAAACAGTTAGTTTTATATCCTTTCAGTCCTTCCTCACCCCCTAATATGTAACTTTTCTTTTTTTTCTTTTTGATATGATATAATGTACCCACATGTCCATTTGTCTACAAATACACAAATTATTGACTAAGTTTCACATAGGAGGGAAAATGTGCAGTTATTTTTAGTACTGAGTCTATTTGATCTCAACAACAGTCATTCTAAGTCCATTTTTTCCTCCAAATTTTGTGAATACCTTTTATTTTAGGACTGAACACTTCTCAACTTTTCATATACATAGCATTTTATTTATCAAAAAATTTTAAGACTTCTACATTGGGATATTTTATTTACCTTGTGTTTTCATTGTTGTTTCTCCTGTTTTATTTTTAAAAATCGGTCATACTTAGTAAGTTCTTACTCATCAACAATCTTATGACTTCAGTTTTGTATACAATATTCTAATATTTATTTTTCACTTTGTATTTAATATACACAGATATCAGTAGAGTTTTTGTGACGATTTACATGGATTTGGCCCACAGAGTTATACTATTAGAAAGTGCAGCCCTGTTGGAGTAGGTGCAGCCTTAATGGAGCAGGTGTGTTACTGTAGGTGTGAGCTTTAAAACCCTCATCCTTGCTGCTTGGAAGCCAGTATTCTGCTAGCAGCCTTCAGATGAAGAGGTAGAACTCTCAGTACCTCCTTTACCATGCCTACCTGGATGCTCCCTTGTTCCTGCCTTGATGATAATAGACTGAATCTCTGAATCTGAAAGCCAGCCCCATTTAAATGATTTCCTTATAAGATTTGCCTTGGTCATGGTGTCTGTTCACAACAGTAAAATCATAATATAATTATGATACTTAAATATGCCAATATGATTCAAACAGGTGGTAGAAATTGGCTTAGCAGCTCAATTTAAAACAAAACAAGAGCGAAACAAGCAAATGAACAACAAAAACAAAGAGAATTGACCAATTTCTTTCGTGGCTAAAAGTTAGAAATATCTGTATAAATTGAATTATTTTTGTCCTTCTCAAAGGTCAGAAGTTCCAGAAGTGTCTAGATCAAAAGAGTCTCTTCTCTGGCCATGGCCAGAGGCTGGAGATTCCAGTAAGTGTATCTGATTTTCTCTTATCTTCTTTCTCTAAAATGTTAAAATTTTCCTGAAAACCATTCTGAGGACAGTATGAAATCCACAGAACATAACATCTGGAGTAAAAAAAAAGATCACCGCCAACACACACACATACCTCCTTCATTTTCTCCATCCAAGAAAGCCAAATTAACTCCAAGGCAATGAGTCAATATTATCCCACTCTTCTGAGGAGGGGGTAGCAGGACATTTTTTGCTGTAAGAGAGCTCTGTCTTCTTTCTTTTCCTAAGCTAAATACTTCTTTCAATACTTCATAATTTGTGGCCACAGACTTTCATTCTCTGAATTCATGAAATAAGAACACCAAAGCCTCTGACTTGGGTTGGCTTTGGTAACTGTTCAGTTTTCAGAACCCTTGCTGCTCAAACTAAGCACAACAGTATTGAGAAAGGCTCAGCTGCTCTCAGAACTCTCAAAATTCTAATATTAAAATCAAATTTAGAATTATTTTATTGTGAGAAAATTATAACCCAGAGAAAACATTTGCAGATGAGAATAGCAGTCTATCAATTTGTAATTGATATAAAAACAAAACTACTGAAGTTATGATGCTCAAATTTTATGTAGGGTAAATTTGAGAATATTTCTGAGTATTATATTATGGTTTTTGTGTGAGTGTGCTTATGTGCTTATGTAATATATGTGTGAATTTTTCTGTACAGGATCATATGCTCATGTGGAATCAAGTGGAGGTCTGATGTTCTGCTTTATCATCATTGCTCCTCATTCTGTTGAGATTAGGTTACTCATTGAATCTGAAGCTTGCTCATTTATCAAAAAAACCCTAAAATTCTCTGTTTCGCAGACATATGAAACCATGTATGGCTTTTAGGTAGATGCTAGTATCTGAACTCAGGTCTTCATATTTACACCAAAATTATTATACACTGAACCATCTATTCTACCTCAATTATTTTATTTAAAATCTTCTAGTTGGAGATATAGCATAGTGGTACATGACTTGCTAGCACATATACAAGGCTGTAAATTTTTGTTTTACTCCCATGATAAAATAAGAATTCTGTATAAATTTTCTATATTTTTGTGCATTTGAGATAACATATACCAAGATTAAAAACTGTTGTTGTTACATGTCAGCATCCTCTGTCCAGATATACAATTGACTGAGGTGGAAATTTGGAAGGTATAAATCTTGCTTGTTGTGATAGCTGTCATTTTTTTACCTCTTTAGCTTGTGGTCAGAATTTCAGTACTCTGTTTTCAACACTTTTCCTCCTAAACCTGTAGGTAAGAATCTTCGCTCTCTTAATTTATACATTTTATAAACTGACAGTTATCTAATATTATCAAGCCATAACATATTAATATGAACCTCTTCTATTCCCTGTTTGCAAAGTAAACTGATATGTCACAGTGCAAATGCTTATTTAACAAAATATGTATGAATTATGGGTCATAAAAATACAAACTCACTAGATATGAAAGATAATAATAATAATAATAGACTTTCTTGATCCGGATCTCTTCTGAGTGAGTACAATGTGCTAGACTGACAGAGGGACTAAGATTATACTGCATATTTACTTTCCATTAATTGATTTAATTTTTCCTCATATCTGATACCTTTTATATATTTTATGCTTTATGCCTTCTACTGCCTCACATAGAATCCTTTGAATAGTCAAATTATGTGAAAAAATATTTAGAAACATTTCTAGATCAATATAATAAATAAAATTGAGCTTGAAAAACAAGATGTTCTTGAGCAAATGAAAATCACTAGAAGCACAGAAATTTGATTTTTTTTTCTTTTTTTACTCTATATCACCCTTCAGTGAACAAGACAATACAGCATGGATGAAACTATCTTCAATGTCATGCTCCATAAAGCAAGTAAATCATATCGATTTCTCAGGCTTGTCCAAGGTAGAGAATTTCTGATAACAAGCTGCAGTGAAAACAAAGTAATGTATTATTTTGTATATTTCACTGATATTCTTCTTGTAAAAAGGCTTGAGAGAAACACATCAAAAGTCATTTCTCTTCTAGGTGGCTATTTTTTAGATAATGCCAAATATCAACGCATCAATGCGCTTGAGTATGTGTGTGTGTGTGTGTGTGTGTGTGTGTGTGTATGTGTGTGTGTTTTGTATATTTAGTGTGAGAAATAATATATAATTACAGCCATTAAAGATAGCATTTGTCATAATCTCAATTTCACAGGTAAGATATAGTCAATCTAGTCTTTGGAATTTAGCAAAAGACCTTGCAAGAAATGCTTCCAGTGTGATTCATTTACCTTAAAAGTGATAAATGCTTTTTCTCAAATATACATCTCTGCTTTCTCATACAATTTCTCATCACAGACTAGCTTCTGTTATTGTGTCTCCTCTTTATTGTAAAGCTTTAAATTTTCATCCTTTAAGTCACACTTTGATATCATAAAATAAATCACTAAAAATTCTACTAACCAAAGAGTATTCTGAAAACTATGCATATAATGTATACTTGTTAGCATAAGGAAAGAAAGAGTCTGCTAGTTGTAAATAGAGTCTAATATAGAACTATTAGAAGAAAAATAGATCTTAACTTCATATTTGGTCATTGACTTGGGGAGCTCTGAGTAATAAATTGATATCTTTATATGTACTAGGCAAGAATTCTAACGCTGATTGAAATCTTCATTGATATATAATTGCCATTTAAAATTTCATTTGATTATATAAAAATACATTTTACATAGTATTATATTTTCAAAAACTTAAAAGTATAAACCTCATTATGGACGAACGTATGAAAATAACACATGATATGAATCTAATTTCAAAATACTCAAAACTACAATGCAATAACAAGTCAAAACAATCAAAGTTAAAAATCAGTTCATTTTTGTTATTAAAATAAAGCATTCAAACCAAGATCTGCTTTTGCAATATAGATATAGATATAGATATAGATATAGATATAGATATAGATATAGATATAGATATAGATATAGATATAGATATAGATATAGATATAGATATAGATATATTACAAATAGGATCTTTTTATGTAGTCCAAACTGACTATGAGTTTATAATCTTTCAAAGTCTATCCATGAAATGCTCAAACTACAGTACTGTACCAACATGCCTAGCCTGACACTGGATATTTATGGATTAAAGATGCTTAATGAGCTATAGAATACTAAAATTACAGGTCTGCATTGTTTTCAATCATTAAACTTCTGATCATTAGTTATGGAAGCCAGAAGAAACAACAAAAGTAGGGAGATTTCATTATTTCATTATTCGCCATGAGCAATTATAATCACATGTACGATGTACCTTGTCACTACTTTAATGTCAGTTTTCTGTGATGAATACAAGATAATTCTGTACAAGTTTACTGTACAATACAGAGAAACCAGGATATTTATAATAACTCTTTGTAAATAGTGTTCATAATTGAGCCTATCAGTATGGTATAGTATATTATTCTATTTACTTTTTTTCTACTAAGAATTGAGAGAAAGAAAAGGTTTCTTACCTCAGTTTTGTAATCTGGAAGAATATCATCATGGTGCCTAGATGTTTAAACTCTGGCACCAAACCCATAGGATTGTGCAAAACATTGTAGAACAGAGCAAAGAGAACTAGCCATATACAAAATGCACCAAGCATTTTAGATTGCTTCACATGGTAAAAACTCTTTCTAGTCACAAGTGTGGAGAAAAAGTACATTAATCCTGCCAGAAAAAAGTTACCTCAATGACAAGGTTCCTCAACTTATTTTAATATTTTATTTTAATAAAAGTATTTTATTTTAAAATAAAAATATTTTACTTTAATAAAAGTATTATTTGAATATTTATAAATATTTATAAACATTTATAATTATACATAGTAAGAAAAAGATTATCTTGAACAGCATAAAAGTTCCTAAGCAATTATTATCAGTAGAAAGCACATAAATTTAATTTTTAAATGCTGTATCATCTGTTAGTGAGAAAGCTGCTGCTGCATGTAGGAAAGTATCTAGGGGGCCACATTTGCAAAACATAAAACTTCGAAGATTTAAACCTTAGAATGGTTTCAAGAATCATTTACCAAGGAAAATACAAGTACCAGAAAACATGAAAAATGCCTAATATCATTAGTCATTATGAAGATTCAGTTAAAAACATACATGTGGTACTGCCTAATGTCAACAAAAATGGATATGTTAAAGTAACATAAGATCTGTCTCACTTTGTGCATTACTGCAAAATTGTAAAATGGTCTGACATCTAAGGGAATGTATATAGTAATTACTCTAAAAACATAAGTGTATACTTATCATTTGAGCACAGTAATTCTACTTTATAGTACATTATCTTAAGCACTATTCAAGATAACTGAACCCAGATGGCCCTCAACAGAGGAATGGATACAAAAAATGTGGTACATTTACACAATGAATACTACTCAGCTATTAAAAAGAATGAATTTATGAAATTCCTAGGCAAATGGTTCGACTTGGACAGCATTATCCTGAGTGAGGTAACCCAATCACAAAAGAACTCCAATGATATGTACTCACTGATAAGTGGATATTAGCCCAGAAACTTAGAATACCCAAGATATGTTACAATTTGCAAAACACATGAAACTCAAGAAGAACGAAGACCAAAGTGTGGACACTTTGCCCCTTCTTAGAATTGGGAACAAAACATCCATGGAAGGAGTTACAGAGACAAAGTTTGGAGCTGAGACAAAAGAATTGACCATCTAGAGACTGCCATATCCAGGGATCCATCCCATAATCAGCCTCTAAACGCTGACATCATTGCATACACTAGCAAGAATTTGCTGAAAGGACCCAGATATAGCTGTTTCTTGTGAGACTATGCCGGGGCCTAGCAAACACAGAATTGGATGCTCACAGTCAGCTTTTGGATCGATCACAGGGCCCCCAATGGAGGATCTAGAGAAAATACCCAAGGAGCTAAAGGGATCTACAACCCTATAGATGGAACAACATTATGAACTAACCAGTAACCCCCGGAGCTCTTGACTCTAGCTGCATATGTATCAAAAGATGACCTAGTAGGCCATCACTGGAAAGAGAGGCCCATTGTACTTGCAAACTTTATATTCCCCAGTACAGGGGAACTCCAGGGCCAAAAAGTGGGAGTGGGTGGGTAGGCGAGTGTGTGGGGGGGGAGGGTATGGGGGACTTTTGTTAGAGCATTGGAAATGTAAATGAGGAAAATACCTAATAAAAAAAGAAAAAAAAAGATAACTGAAAAAGAGAAATTATGTTATTGCATACAAGGCAATGACTGGATAATCAAAACATGAGAAATGTGTGTACATATATTGAAATAGCATTCTACTAAAGAGAAATAAGTATCCCACATGTTTCACCATATACTTGAAACATTAAAATACTATGTAATGTCAGGCATACATGAAATACTAGCAATCGGGAAGAAGAGGCAGATGGTTGGGAGTTCAAAAACAATTGGGCTTCCTATAGTTACTGTCTCAAATTATTCAAACAAATATATGAATAAAAAATGTCATGTTTAGTAAAGAATATATATCCAAAATCTAAAGATTACATCATGATTACATTGACATGAAGTTTGAATATTAATAAATCTATAGAGTTAAAATAAATAGACTAGTATTTGTCAGAGGATAAGTGAAGAGATTATGGAGAGATTGTTTCAAGGATACTGCTTATAAGAATTTGTTCAATATATGTCAAAGCTTAAAACCCCCAAACAATAGCATTATAAATTTGGGTCATCAATAGAAAAAGTAAAGATAGATTTCTCAGACACACAATGTCATTTCAGGTATAACATGAGATAGACATACTTGCACATACATATTTATCATGGAATTATTAAAAACAGTCAAGAAATAGATGTGTGTCAAGAGATGAATGAATGAAGAAATGTAGGTCATACACACAATGGAATTTTTTGCATCCACAAATATATAGTCATGACATTTGCAATAAAATTGATAAAAGGGGAAATTATTGTGTTTAATGAATTAACCCAGATGCAGGAAGACAAACAGAGACTGTTATTTCTCTACAGGGAATATACATTCAAAACTATATGTGAATATATACATATATATATATATATATATATATATATATATATATATATATATATATATATATATAATGTCTATTTTTACATGTATATATAGTTCATATAACTATAATGGAGGAAATAAACTTATCTTGAGAGTTGTGTAAAAAAGATATTTTATCGGAATACATGTTATAAGAAAGTAAGAAACTACAAAGTCTGGTGGTGTCTGGATGGAGTAAGGGGACTTACCAGAAGTAAAATGGTGCCAATGGTGGGGGCAATTAAGGAGAGGATATAATAGAGTGAAAGTGCAGGTATATATGTATATGAATTTGCCATAATGAGTCCATTATTGACTTCATCTGCTAATTCCAAAGCATCAAAGACAGAAGGGGGAAAATACCTGTGAGAGAAAGGGAGCCAAAGAAAAGCATTTGGATTTTGTTTTCATGAATGAAACTGATGTCCTTACAAAACTGGTTTGTGCTGCTCACGGTGCTGCACATCTTTCACTTCAGCCCTTGAAACACAAAGGTGAATTTAAAACTTATAAGGGTTACATAGACTGTTCCAAATAATTTGTAGCAACAGTGTAAGAGTCTTTTCTCTAAAAACTGAACTCATGACAACACACACACACACACATACACACAAACAGACATACAAAGCAACAAAACATAAATTTAAAAGTGGTTTGATACGACTCTTTAGTTTATATAATTTATATGTATTAGAATAGCTCAGGGTAGAATGACACAAACAATGAAGCATGAAATCATTATCTATGAAGCTCAGAGAGACCTCATTAAACAAAAACCTTTCTTAAATATTGTTCTTTTATTTAAAAAATCTAATGAAACCATTAGTAATTGTTATCCCTCATTCATAAATATTCAGCCTAAGGTATTTTGTTACAACCGAATAAGAAAGTAAGTAAAATATTCTTAATTTGAGTATGTTATACTTTGTAAAATAGAATTTTTAAAAAGTTATATGCACAGTACTGTGATTATTATCCCCCCCTATATTTTATCCCTGATATTCTATTATACCATGTAAATTTCTGAAACTATGGCTATACCAGCATGTTTTTGTTTTTGTTTTTGTTTCTCAAGACAGGGTTTCTGTGTGTAGCCCTGGTTGTCCTAGAACTCACTTTGTAGGCCAGGCTGGCCTCAAACTCAGAAATTTGCCTGCCTCTGCCTCCCTAGTGCTGGGATTAAAGGTGTAAGCCACCACCCCCGGCTATACCAGCATTATAATTATATATATATAGCAAGGAAATAAAATTAACTGATGTAAGATATTTTGAGATTACTCATAATGACACACCATTTATTTATTTATTTATTTAATTTTAGTTTTATGAGACAGGGTTTCTCTGTGTAGGCCTGGCTATCTTGGAACTCACTCTGTAGACAAGGCTGTCCTCAAACTCAGAAATCTGTCTTCCTCTTACTCCCAAGTCCTGGGATTAAAGACATGTACCACCACTGATCGGCTGACACACAAAATAAAATCTATGATATCTTCTTTCAGCTGTGAACATTTTTTTGTGTCTGGTCCACTATGTTTAGAGATTCTTTCCCAAGCACAGGAAGAAGTTTATTTTTAGGACAAGTTTTGCTACCCCACTGAAGAAAATGGTACCCTTTTCTATAACTACCATTAACTACCAATAGTCCTTTCCTTTAAAAAAAAATAATCTTTTTTGTTACACCCCAGATTTTATCCTCCTCTCTCTCAACCCTCAGACTGTTCTGTATCCCATACCTCCTCCCCCTACCCTGTCTTCATGAGGATGTTCCCAACCCCCTGCCTCTCACCCCACCAGACCTCTCCACTTCCTGGGGCCTCCAGACTCTTGAGATTTAGGTGCATCATCTGTGAATGAACACAGACCTGGTAGTCCTCTGCTCTATATGAGTTGGGTGTCTCATATCAGCTGGTGCATGCTGTCTGTTTGATGGTCCAGTGTTTGAGAGATCTTGGGGGTCCAGATAAATTGAGTCTGCTGGTATTATAGGATGGGCCTAATCCTTAGCTTCTTTTAGCCTTCCCTAATTAAACAACAGGGTTCAGCTGCTTCTGTCCATTAATTGGGTGCAAATATCTGCATCTGACTCTTTCAGCTGCTTGTTGGGTCTTTTGGGGAGCAGTCATAGTATGTTCCTTTTTGGGGATACTTCATAGCCTCAGTAACAGTGTCAGGTTTTGGGAACTCCCCTTGAGATGGATCCTAATTTGGGCATGTCATTGGACCTCCTTTTGACTCAGGCTCTTCTCCATTTTTGTTCCTGCAGTTCTTTCAGACAGAAACAATTATGAGTCAGAGTTTTGACTCTGGGATGGCAACCCCTTCCCTCATTTGATGCCCTGTCTTCTTCATGGAGGTGGGCTCTATAAGTTCCATTCAAGAGAGAGAGAGGTCTAATGGTCCTCATCCATGATGAAATATTAACACCAATCTTGTGCAGGTCAATAACTAAAATTTTATTGGCTCATGAATACAATTACATGTTCAGAAGATATAAGCTTGGGATTTTCTTCGAAGTCCTAATCTTTTGCAATATCTCACTCCTAATTTTCGTCCACAAAAGCGTTCATGACATTATATATTTTATAATGTATATTTTTAAATAAAATTACATGATTAAGCCGGGCGTGGTGGCGCACGCCTTTAGTCCCAGCACTCGGGAGGCAGAGGCAGGCAGATTTCTGAGTTCGAGGCCAGCCTGGTCTACAAAGTGAGTGCCAGGACAGCCAGGGCTACACAGAGAAACCCTGTCTCGAAAAACCAAAAAAAAAAAAAAAAAAAAAAAAAAAAAAAAAAATTACATGATTAGCAATTAAATCATGTTAACTCATGACCCAGTCCTAAACATTCAAGAAGATAATTATAACATACCCAACAAAGGGGAGAGAGAACCTGTAGAGGCCATATCCAGAGGATAGGCATAGCCCCTGGTTGACGGATGGGGCCACCCATCCATCTCAAAAAATTTTAACCCAAAATTGCTACTGTCTAAAAGAAATGCAGGACAAAGAAAAGAGCAGAGACTGAAGGCAAGGCCATCCAGAGACTGTCCCACCTGGGGATCCAGCCCATATGCAGATACCAAATCCAGACACTATTGGAGATGCCAGGAAGTGCTTACTGCCAGGAGCCTGATATAGCTGTCCACTGAGAGTCTCTGCCAGAGCCTGACAAATATAGATGTGGCCGCTCACAGCCAGCCATCAGAATGAGCGTGGGGAACACAATGGAGCAGATAGGAGAAGAACTGGAGGAGATGAAGGGGTTTGCAACCCCATCGGAAGAAGAACGACAATATCAACCAGTCAGACCCCCCTCCCCCCCAAAAAAAACCTCCCAGGGATTAAACCACCAATCAAAGAGTACACACGGGGGTGGGGGACCATGGCTACAGCTGCATATGTAGCAGAGGATTATCTTGTCAGGCATAACCAGGAGGGGAGCCCCTTGGTCCTGTGAAGGCTCAATGACAGAGGGTAGGGGAATGCTAGGGCACTGAGGCAGTAGTGGGTGGGGGGGTGGGTGAGGGAGCACAGTCATAGAGGCAGGGGGAGGAGGGATGGGATAGAGTATTTGCAGATGGGAAAACAGGGAAGAAGATAACATTTGAAATGTAAATAAATAAAATAACCAATAAATAAAAAATAGAAAAAAATCTAAATTTAAAACTGTATTCAAAACAATAGACAAAATTTACCATTTCAAATAATAATTGTATGTAATAAGATCAAGTTTTAAATAGTTACTTTATTCCCTTTTAGTCTCTACTTGAAAGGAATGTAAACTCCTCTCCTCCTTTTTTCTCTTCTCTCTTTTCTCTTTTCACTCTCCCTCTTTCTCTTTCCCCAAATGTCCAATTCTATTCTTCTGGTCATTTTAGTCTGGATTCTTCCAGATGTGTCTCTCTCATAACTACAAAAACCCTTACTCCTCAACTATACCAAGAAGCAATCATGTCCTCATTTTCATTAAAAACATATATCTATTAATTTATATGTAGTACAGGCATAATAAAACTTACATTTAGGATCATATTAAGAATAGTTTAGAAATTATATACATTTTAAATTATCCATTATATAGAGATTCAAATACACAGAGACATGAATTTAAAATCTCTATGGAAGTAAATCCTTATCAAAACAATGAATATAACATTAATTTTATAGCTTAATATAATATGCATCTAATGAATACTCTTTTACATAAATAATTAGAATTTTAAGATTTATGAATTACTTAATATACTCAGATATAGCATTTTACTAAGATTTAAGATTTTTAGAGGACCCAAATATAAAAGGTAGTATCAGGTCTTTTAGCATATGACAACATTATTTAAATTCATGAACCTGCACATGCATTTTAATTGGTCATAGAAAATATTTTGTTTCTTTTTATTAATAAGCAAAAAATTTAAAACTAAACCAAAAAATTCTTAAATATAGAGCAGCAGTTAAATAAAACTGCTGCTGAATTCAAGGTCATACCAAAGGTACAGGCTTCCACATGACTACACATGTAGACAGGTTTCTGTGTGTGTGTGTGTGTGTATATGTGTGTGTGTATGAAACCAAGAAAAATTTGAGAATTGGAAACCACTATGAAGCAGAAATCATGGACTCTTCATTATGAAATCTCAAAATGCTCTGTTTTTATTTTTTTATTTGTTTTGTTTTGTTTTTATTTTATTTGTCTCTCTGTCCTCTGTGATTTCATTTCCACCTAAACTGGTCAAAATCCCAAATCTCTTTCCATGTTTTCAGCTTCTCATGATCCTCAGACTTTCTAGGTTTGGAAGAGACATTCAAACCAAATCTATGTGTTCTTTAAGTTTTTCCAACTTAACTATAAGCTTGGTGTTAGATGAATAACCTCTTATTGGAACTGAAGAAATTCCAAACCTACCTGCCTGAGCAGCCTTCTTGTTCTCCAAGTTCAAACTTCTGTATTCTCTCAGTCTGAGATATTCCAGATGTAATTTTTACCACTTTTTTTTTTCTGATGCCATATCACCAGCCTTTTCACAGTGTTCTTCTTCTTCAACAGGCAGTTCTACAGTCTTTGGTTCTTCTTCCTCAGTTTCATCTCCAGTAGATTATCTTCCTTTTCTTCTTCTTCAGCATGTTCTTCAAGATATGCCTGCAGCCTCTTGATAAGATCTTGTTTTCTTCCCTTGGTCTCTTAACCATGAGCAAGACATTCTTGTTTAGTTCAGCAAGCTTCAGCCATCTTTCTGCACCTTCAGAAAAATATTTCATCATATATAAAAATATTTTTTAAAGAAGAACTGAAGTATCCACAGTTTGATAAAAATGTATTTTTTTTCTGGACACAAAAAAACATCATATGTAAATAGTTACCACATACACACATGACACATATACATGAAGTTAAGGTGAAATTATTTTAGAAAAATATATAGAAAATTATATCTTTCCGGGATATTAGAAAGGCTTAATAACCATAAGATACAATGATTTCTTTGTAATTAAAATGTAATATTTCTCTCTGTTTCTCTGTCTCTCTGTGTGTCTCTCTGTTTCTGTCTGTTTCTGTTGCTCTCTCTCTCTCTCTCTCTCTCTCTCTCTCTCTCTCTCTCTCTCTCTCTCTCTCTCTCTCTCCATTAAGAAACTGGCTTAGGATATTTGGAGGATGAGGTTTTGTGATGACATTTCCCAGAAAACCCATGTGCTAATGACATATGAGCCAGAAGAAAATTATGGATGGAAATAAGGAAATGTCTTTATTCTTGTAACTGCAGCACTCAAATAGTTAGTAGGGCTCTGGTCAGCAAACAGAGTAAAATAGATTCCATGTTCAACAAATAAGTAAATTGAAAAAAAAAAAAAGAAAAAGAAAAAAGAAAAGGGAAAAAAAGAAAAGAAAAGGAAAAAAAAAGAAAAGATTATCAACAGTGGTGCTCAAAGAGAATTCTCAGCATAAATTCCCAGTAATGCTGGACAGAGAAGAATCACACACATAGTTTCATTTGGTTACCTTTAACATACTGTAGTTTCCTTAAGCTCCAGTGACCTCAACTCAGACATAAATGACATTTTGAGTTTTAGGGTTAAAAGGAATTTTCAGACTAAATTGTATAATAATATTATTTAATATAGTGAAGAACCTGCCTGCATCCGTGGTAGATTTAGAAGCTATTCTATAGCAAAGGCAAGCTAGATTCATTCCTTTTTATGATTATAGCTCTATTTCTCAACGATTGACCTATATACCAACTGAAAGCTTAACTATGAATATTTCTATACTTCCTGTTACAGGAATGGCAATCATATTTTTTTCAAAAAGTTAATAAGCATCTTGCAACCCTACCTTTGTTTGCTATCTATGGTTACCTTGTTGTTGCCACTGTCTTGCAACCATGTCTTTGTTTCAGGAGGTCATTATGACTAACATGTTATACTTATATTCTGCTCATATAATACCACCTATTTTGCCCTGGCAAATATCCCATGTGGAAATCCTTAACACTGAGTTTTTAAAATCTCATCATCCTAACATCTAATACAGACATCTCAAACAGGAACTTAGGGGAAGGCAGACATGTACCCACATTTCTTTCTCAAACAGCTTGCTTTAATTATTTTGGCCTTCATAATTTGAGACTATGGTCTTTATTTTCCCATCTTTGGGATTAAGAATAGATGTGAAAGTTAAAAGAGAAAAAAAAAAAACTACACAAGGAAATCTATAAGAAGAAGAGCTAAGGAAGCAAGGTCAGAGAAAGAGATGAGAGTAGGCAGTTATTTTAAATTCTAACAATAATTAAAAATAATATATTTCAGTGTCTCATTTAACTCACATATAGTCTTATTTATGTATTTATCTTTTTATATCCCAAATTTGGTGGCCCCACTCCTGGTCCCCACTCACAGAGTCCTTCCCCCCTTCCTCCTTCCCTTCTCCTCTGTGAGGGTGTTGCCTCCCATATCATCCCATCCTGGCACTTCAATTATGTGCCAGATTAGATACATCCCCTCCTACTGAGGCCAGACAAGGCAGCCTTGTTGAGAATGGATTCCACAGTCAGACTACAGCTTTATGGAAAGTCTCTGTTGCAGTTGTTAGGAGACCAACCTGAAAACTGAGATGCATATAGGTTACATATATTCTTGGGCCTCCTTCCAGCCATTGTATGTACTTTGGTTGGTGGCTCAGTCTCTGAGAAGTTCCAGTGGTACTTCCTGTGGGGTTTAAATTCTCCTAAAAACCTTCATTCCTTCGCACAGCATTTCCCTAGGAATCTCAATCCCTATCCAATGTTTGCCTTTGTGTATCTTCACCTATTTCAGTCAACTGTTTGGCAGAGCTTCTCAGGGGACAGTTATGCTAGGCTCCTGTCTGAAAGCCTAACACAATTCCATTAATAGTAAGTATCAGGGATTGGTTTTTGCCCATGAAATGAGTTTCAAGTTGAGCTGGTTATGGCTTGGCCACTCCTGCATCTCTGTTCCTTCATTGTCCCTGCATTTCTTTTCCCAAGGACAAATTTGGGATAGAAGTTTTAGTGGTTGTGTTGGTGTCCTTATCACTCAACTGGTGGTCTTGCCAGGCCACAGGGGGTGTCTTTTTCAGGTACAATATCCCTCCTGTTAGCCATCTCAGGTAATGACATCTGCATTGACTCCAGAAAGCCTGCTATATCTCACGTGTCTAGGGATTCCTAAAGATTTCTCACAACCCCACAACCCCTGCAGCTACAGATTTCCATTCATTCTCTTGGCACTCTAAGCCTCTTTCCTGTATCTCCCAACACCTGACACCCCCTTTCCCTCTTTTTCCCCTGTCTAACCCAGTTCCCTACCTCCATCTGCCTCCTATGACTTTTATGTCCTTTTAAAGTGTGATGCAAGCTTTCTTGCTTGGACCATCCTTCTTGTTTAACTTCTTTGAGTCTCTGGGGGATATATCATGTATATTCTATATTTTTTGGATAGTATCCATTTATCAGTGAGTACATACAAGTCTTTTGAGGTCAGGGCTACCTCACTCAGGATTAAATTTTCTAGTCCTATCCATTTGCATGAAAAATTCATGTTGTCCTCATTTTCAGTAGCTGAATACTATTCTATTGTGCAAACGAACCACATTCATTTTCTGTATCCATTCTTCAGTTGAAGGATAATTGTATTGTTTCAAGTTTCTGGTTGTTATGAATAAAGCTGCTATAAAGATAGTGGAGCACATGTCCTTGGGGTATGGTAGAGGATCTTTTGGGTATATGCCAGGAGTGATATAGCTGGATTTTCAGGTATAACTTTTTTCCCCATTTTTCAGAGAAATGACAGGATTGATTTCCAGGGTGTTATAAACATTTGCAGTCCTACAAGCAACATAAGGTTGTTCCCATTTCTCCACATCACTGCCAGCATGTGCTGTCCCTTGGGTTTTTGATCATAGCCATTACTAATGCAGCAAATTCAAATCTCAGGATCATTTTGATTTCCATTTTCCTAAGGACAAAGATGATGAGCATTTCTTTAAATGCTTCTTGGCCATTCAAGATTCCTCTGCTACCTTAGGACCCAGCTATAACATTCATGGGCATATACCCAAAAAATGCTCCAATAGCAATTAAAAGTAACAACTTCATGAAATTCACAGGTAAATGGATGGAACTAGAAAATATCATCTTGAGCGAGGTAAGCCAGTCATAAAAGAACACACATGACATATATCAGGCAAAAAGCTCAGAATACTCACGCTACAACTCACAAACCACATGAAGCTCAAGAAGAAGGGAGATCAACCTGTGGGTGCTTAAGTACTACTTAGAAGGGGGAACAAAATAATCACAGGAGGTAGAGGGAGGGAGGAACCTGGGAAGGAAAGAGAAAGGGGAAGGGAAAGGGGGCAGTTTCAGGTGTGGGAAGAGATAGGGGAGATATACAGAAGGTCAGGAAATGATTGGAATTATGTAGCAGTGGAGAGTGAGGAACTATGGGTAACCACAAGAAAGTCCTAGAGGTCAGGAAAGCAAGAGGCTCTGTACTGGCTGGTTTTGTGTCAACCTGACACAGGTGGGAGTTATCACACAGAAAGGAGCTCAGGTGAGGAAATGCCTCCATGAGATCCAGCTGTAAGGCATTTCTCAATTAGTGATCAAGAGGGGAAGACCCCTTGTCAGTGGTACCATCTCTGGGCTGGTAGTCTTAGGTTCTATAAGAAAGCAATGTGAGAAAGCCAGGGAAAACAAGCCAGTAAGCAACATGGCCTCTGCATCAGCTCCTGCTTTCTAATCTGCTTGAGTTCCAGTCCTGATTTCTTTGGTGATGAACAGCAGTGTGGAAGGGTAAGCTGAATAAACCCTTTCCTCCCTGACTTGCTTCTTGGTCATGATGTTTGAGCAGGAATAGAAATCCTGACTAAGACAGGCTCAAGGACAGAATGGGGATGACATTAGCTGAAATACCCAACAAAGGGGAGAGTGAATCTGTAGAGTTCATATGCAGATGTTAGGCATGGACCACCCACTCATCTCAAATATTTTAACCCAAAATTGTTCCTGTCAAGAGGAAATACAGGGACAAAGAGTGGAGCAGAGACTGAAGGAAAGGCCATCCAGAGATTGCCCCACCTAGGGATCCATCCAATTTGCAGATATCAAACCCTGATACTATTGCTGATACCAAAAAGTGCTTGCTGACAGGAGCCTGGTATAGCTGTCCACTGATAGGCTCTTTCACTTTCTTCATATGATGGATTTAAAAATATGTAACCACCCCTGCATCTCTGGCATAAGACCTATTTGATCATTGTGAATGATATTTTTGATGTGCTCTTGGATTCAGTTTGAAAGAACTTTCTTTAGTATAAATGAAATTGGTCAAAGTTCTCTTTCTTTGTTGAATGTTTGTGTATTTTATACGTCAGGGTATCTGTGAGTTCATAGATTGAGTTTGCCAACGTTCCTTCTATTTCCATTTGTGGAATAGTTTGAGGAGTGTTGGTATTATCTCCTTTTTGAAAGTCTGGTATAATTAAAACCATCTGGCCCTGGTTTTGTTTTGTTTTGTTTTGTTTTGTTTTTCTCTTTTTTTCTCTTTTTTGTTCTCAAAGACTTTTAAGGATTGCTTCTATTTCCTGAGGTTTGATAGGAATATTTTGATAATTTAACTAATCTTTATTTAATTTGGTAATTTGTATCTGTCTAGAGGCAAATGGATGGACTTGGAGGGTATCATCCTGAATGAGATAACCCAATCACAAAAGAACTCACATGATATGTACTCACTGATAAGTGGATATTAGCCCAGAAACTTAGAATACCCAAGATATAGGATACAATTTGTGAAGCACATGAAACTCAGGAGAAACGAAGACCAGGGTGTAGATGCTTTGCCCCTTCTTAGAATTTGGAGCAGAACGCCCATGGAGGGAGTTGCAGAGACAAAGTTTGTTGCTGAGACGAAGGGTTGGACCGTCTAGAGACTGCCATACCAGGGGATCCATCCTGTAATCAGCCTCTAAACGCTGACACCATTGCATACACTTGCAGGATTTTGCTGAAAGGAGCCTGAATATAGCTGTCTCTTGTGAGATTATGCTGGGGCCTGGCAAACACAGAAGTGGATGCTCACAGTCAGCTATTGGATGGATCACAGGGCCCCCAATGGAGGAGCTAGAGAAAGTACCCAAGGAGTTGAAGGGGTCTGCAACCCTATAGGTGGAACAACAATATGATCTAACCAGTACCCCCCCATCCCACCGAGCTCGTGTCTCTAGCTGCATATGTATCAGAGGATGGCCTACTCGGCCATCAGTGGAAAAAGAGGCCCATTGGTTGTGTAGACTTTATATGCCTCAGTGCAGGGGAACCCCAGGGCCGGGAAGTGGGAGTGGGTGGGTGAGGGAGGGGGGAGGGTGTGGGGACTTTTGGGATAGCACTGGAGATGTGAATGAAGAAAGTACCTAATAAAAAAAAAAGAAAAAGAAAAACAACAACAAAAAAGTCATCCATTTCATTTAGATTTCCCTAATTTGTTGAGTAGCTTTCAAAGTAACAACTAATGATTCTTTAAAGTTCTCCATTATCCATTTTTATGTCTCCCTTTTAATTTCTAATATTATTAATTTGGAAACTGTCTCTCTGCCTTTTGGTTAGATTGGCTAAGATTTGTCTATATTTTTTTTTATTTTCTCAAAGAAATAGCACTTGGTTTTGTTAAGTTTTTCCTACTGTTATTATTGTTAATAATTAATGGAATTAATTCCTGAGATTGATTATTTTCATCAGTCTATACTTCCTACTCCTCTTGTGTGTGTGTGTGCTTCTTAATTTTTCTAGAGCTTTTAGTTGCAATTTTGAATAGTTAGTATGAGAATTCTCCAATTTCTTTATGAGGAACTTAGTGTTATGAACTTTCCTTTTAGCACTGCTTTCATTGTGTCCCATAAGTTTGTGTATGTTATGCCTTCATTTTCATTGATTTCTAGAAAGTCTTCAGTTTATTTATTTATTACTTCCATAACCAAGTTATCACTGAGTAGAGTTATTCAGTTCACATGAGTATGTATGCTCTCTGTTGTTTTTGAAACCCTGCTTTAATCCATGGTGGTCCAATTGAATGCAATTATTTATTTCAATTTTCTTGTATCTGTTGAGTCCTGGTTTATGACTGAGTATATGATCAAATTTGGAGAAGGTTCCATGAGGTGTTAAGAAAAAGATATAATCTTTTGTGTTTGGGTAAAATGTTCAATAGATATCTGTTTGGGTAAAATGTTCAGTAGATATCTGTTAGGGTTTATAACATCTATTTCATGATCCCTCTGTTTAGTTCTATCTTGATGATTTATGAGAGTGGGCTGTTGAAGTTTCACACTATTAATGTGTGCTGTTCAATGTGTAATTTAAACTTTAGTAATGTTTCCTTTATGAATGTGGGTACCCTTGCATTTGGGGAATGTATGTTCAGAATTGAGATGTCATTTTGGTGGATTTTTCCTTTGATGATAATGAAGTGTACTTATGTATCTCTTTTGATTGCTTTGGGTTGAAAGTTTATTTTATTTCATAATAAAATGTCTATTCCAGCTTGTTTCTTGATCCCATTTGCTTGGAAAAATGTCCATCCCTTTATTCTGAATCAATGCCTCTCCCTTTGTTTCTGATCTTTGTTTCTTGCTTGAAGAAGAATGATGGGTACTGTTTATGCATTCACTATGTTAGCCTGTGTCTTCTTATTTGGGAATTGAGACCATTGATGTTAAGAAATACTAACAACCAATGAGTGTTAGGTCCTGTAATTTTAAAGTTGGTCATGGTACTGAGTATTTGTATGTGTATATGTAAGTGTGTGTGTGTGTGTGTGTGTGTGTGTGTGTGTGTGTGTTTGTGTGTGTGTGTGTGTGTGTGTGTGTGTGTGTGTGTGTGATTATCTTCCTTTGATTTCACTGGTGTGGAATTATCTATTTCTTTTGTTTCCTTGGATGTAGTTACTACCTTATGATGTTGGACTTTCCCTTCTAGTATCCTCTGTAGGGCTGAATTATTAGAAAAGCAGCCCTTAAATTTGATTTGCTATGGAATATCTTGTTTTCTCCATCTATGCTGTTTGAAAGTTTTGCTGGGTATGGAAGTGTGAATTGGCATCTGTGATATCTTGGAGAACTTAAAATATCTGTCCAGTCTCTTCTGGCTTTTAATGGCTCTATTGAGAAGTCTGTAATTTTAACAACTCTTGCCTTTATAGGTTACTTGGCCTTTATCCCTTGTGGCTTTCATCATTTTTTTTCTTTTTTTCTGTACATTTAGTGTTTTGATTATTATGTGGAAGGAATTTTTTTCTTTTTTGGTCTACTCTATTTGGTGTTCTTTAAGCTTGTTTTATGTTTATAAGCACCTTGTCATTTAAGTTAAGGAAATATTTTCCTATGATTTTGTGGAAGATATATTCTGGGCCTTTGAGTTGACAATCTTCTTCAATTCCTACTATTTTTAGGTTCAGTATTTTCATAGTGTTCAAAATTTTCCACATGTTTTGCTTTAGAAACTTTTTAGCTTTGAGCATTTTGTTTAACCAATGTGTCAATTTCTTCTATGGCATCTTCTATGCCTGAGATTCACTCTTCTATTGTTTATATTCTGTTGTTTTAGCTTGTGTCCGAAGTTCCTGCTCTCTTTTATAGATTTTCTATCTCCATGATTTCCTCAGATTGTGTTTTCCTTATTGCTTCATTTTTCTATTTTCAGATTTTGAAGTTTTATGCTCTCATTTCTTTTACCTGTTTGATAATATTTCATATATTTCCTTATATTTATTTATTTATTCTTTAAGACTTTCTACTGTTTGGTTGTATTTTGCTATATTTCTTTAAGGGAATTATTCATTTCTTCTTTAAAAGCTTCTATAATCTTCATAAGAATAGATTTCAGTGTCATTTTATTTGTGATCCATGTATGTTAGGATATATAGGGTTTGTTGTAGTAGGATAGCTGGGTTCTGATAATGCCATGTTGCCCTTGCTATTTTTGATTGTGTTCTTATGCTAGCCTTTAGCCACCTGGATGTCCCTAGAGTTGGCAGACCTGGTAGTCCAGGAAGGGAGTAGTTCTCAAGGTCTGCAGGTATAGTACCTGATGTCAGTAGGCCTCTGATAGTGTAAATAGAATTGGTTATTCCTGATGGCAGCAGGTCTCCAAAGGTTGTGGGTACAGCTGTTGTTCCCGTATGCTTGCAGGCCTCTGTTTGTTCTTGGCAGCTGCAGCCCTCCAGGGATGCAGGTGGAATTGTGGCCCAGGATATGGAATGCAGGGGAACAGGACAGAGCTTGCAGTTGCTGCTTTTGCCCAGGTGGCCCTTAAGGCACAAAATTGAGGTAGAGTTCTCACCTCATGGTTTGCTGATGGCTGCATGTGTCTGGGATTTTGGTTAGAGGTATGGACCAGAAGCAAGGTGTGTGTCTTAAGGTGATTTTATGTTTTGTTTGGGGGATAGGCATTCTCAGGCTTTCCTGACTATTTTCGGCCTCTGGGGCTTTGAAATATGATGTGATCGTTTATGTAAACATGAGGGTACACAAGACAGTTGGTAACCAATGCCTAATATGATATGTGCCTTCCTATGAAAAACAATAAAGTTTCTCATGAGTATCTTAAAAAAATTTTTATTAGATATTTTCTTTATTTACATTTTAAATGTTACCACCTTTCCTAGTTTTCCCTCTGAAAATTGCCCGCTTCCCCTTATTCCCATCCCACCCATTCCTACTTCCCCTATACTAGGGCATAGAGCCTTCATAGGACCAAGGGCCTCTCCTCCCATTGATGACCGACTAGGCCATTTTCTGCTATATATTCAGCTAGAGCCATGAGTGCCACCATGGATTTTCTTTGTTTGGTGGTTTAGTCCCAGGATGCTCTGGGGGTACTGGTTAGTTCATATTTTTGTTCCTCCTATGGAGATACACAACCCTTCAGTTCCTTGGGTACTTTCTCTAGCTGCTTGTGCTCTGTCCAATAGATGTCTGTGAGTATCTAATTCTGTATTTGTCATGCTCTGCCAAAGCCTCTCAGGACACACCTTTATTAGGTTCCTGTCAGCAAACTCTTGTGGACATCCACAATACTGTCTGGGTTTGCTGGTTGTTTATGGGATGGATCCCCAGGTGGGGCAATATCTGGTGGTCACTCCATCAGTCACTGCTTCAAATTTTGTCTCTGTAACTCTGTACATGGATATTATGTTCTCCCTTCTAAGAAGGTTAAAAGTATCCATATTTTGGTCTTTCTTCTTGAGTTTCATATTTTTCAAATTGTATCTTGGGTATTCTAAGTTTCTGGGCTAATATCCACTTATCAGTGAATGCATATCATATGTGATATTTTCATGACTGGGTTATCTCAGGATGATATAGTCCAGATCCATCCATTTGTCTAGGAATTTCATAAAATCATTGTTTTTAATAGCTGAGGAATACTTCATTGTGTAAATGTACTACATTTTCTGTATCCATTCTTCTGTTGAGGGACATCTGGGTTCTTTCCAGCTTCTGTATATTATAAATAAGGCTGCTCTGAACACAGTCTAGCATGTGTCCTTATTACACATAGGAACATCTTCTGAGTATATGCACAGGAGTGGTATTGCTGGGTCTTCCAGTAGTATTATGTCAAGTTTTCTGAGGAACCACCAAATTGATTTCCAGAGTGGTTGTACCAGCTTGCAATCCCACCCACAATGAAGGAGTATTTCTCTTTCTCCACATTCTTGCCAGCATCTGCTCTCACCTTAGTTTTTAGTGTTAGCCATTCTGACTGCTTTAAGGTAGAATCTCAGGGTTGTTTTGATTTGCATTAACCTGATGACTAAGGAAATTGAACAGTTTTTTAGGTGCTTCTCAGCCATTTGGTATTCCTCATTTGAGAATTCACTGTTTCATTCTGTACCTATTTTTTTGATAGGGTACCTGGTTTTCTGAAGTCTAACTTCTTGAGTTCTTTGTATATATTGGATATTAGCCCTCTGTCGGATTTAGGATTAGGAAAGATCTTTTCCAAATTTATTGGTTGACTTTTTGTCTTATTGACACAGTCCTTTGCCTTAAAGAAGCTTTGCAGTTTTATGAGGTCCCATTTGTTAATTCTTGATCTTACAGTATTTGCCACTGGTGCTCTGATCAGGAATTGTTTTCCTGTGCCCATATGTTCAAGGTTCTTCTCCACTTTCTTCTCTATAAGTTTCAGTGTCTCTGCTTTTATGTGGAGTTCCTTGATCCACTTAGACTTGAGATTTGTACAAGGAGATAAGAATCGGTAAATTCACATTCTTCTACATACTAATTACCAGTTGATCCAGCACCATTTGTTGAAATAGATGTGTTTTTTCCACTGGATAGTTTTAACAACTTTGACAAAGATCAAGTGACCATAGGTGTGTGGGTTCATTTCTGGGATTTCAATTCTATTCCATTAAGCTACCTGTGTGACAACGTACCAGTTCCATGCAATTTTTAATCACAATTGTTCTGTAGTACAGGTTGAGGTCAGGGATAGTGATTCCACCATAGGTTCTTTTATTGTTGAGAATAGTTATTCCTATCCTAGGTTTTTTGTTATTCTAGATGAATTTGAAAAAACTCTTTCTAACTCTGTGAAGAATTGAGTTGGAATTTTGATGGGGATTATATTGAATATGTAGATTACTAATGGCTGAATAGCCATTTTGGCTATATTAATCCTGCCAATCCATGAGCATGAAGATCTTTCCATCTGCTGATATCTCCTTTGATTTCTTTTTTTCAGAGACTTGTATATATTATCATGCAGATCTTTCACTCCCTTAGAGTCACACCAAGGTATTTTATATAATTTGTGATGATTGTGAAGGGTGTTGTTTCCCTACTTTCTATCTCAGCCTGTTTATCATTATTGTAGAATAGGGCCACTGATTTGTTTGAGTTAATTTTATATCCAGCTACAGCACTGAAGCTATTTTTCAGGTTTAGGAGTTCTCTGGTGGAATGTTTGGGGTTACTTATGTATACTATCATATCATTTCCAATTAGTGATATTTTGACTTCTTCCTTTCCCATTTACATCCCTTTGATCTCCTTTCATTGTCTAACTGTTCTGGCTAGGATTTCAAGTACTATCTTGAATAGGTAGGTAGTGAGTGTGCAGCCTTGTCTAGTCCCTGATTTTAGTGGGATTCTTTCAAGTTCCTCTCCATTTAGTTTGATGTTGACTACTAGTATGTTGTATATTGCTTTTATTATGTTTAGATATGGGCCTTGAATTCCAGGTCTTTCTAAGGCTTTTATGATGAATGGGTATTGGATTTTGTCAAATGCTTTCTCAGCATCTAGTGACACGATCATGTGGTTTTTATTCCATTTAGTGTGTTTATATAGTGGATTATATTCATGGATTTCCATGTATTGAACCATCCCTCCGTCCCTGGGATGAACCCAACTTGATCATGATGGATGAGTGTTTTTATGTGTTCCTTGATTCAGTTTGCAAGAATTTTATTGAATATTTTGACTGATATTCTTAAGTGAAATTGCTCTGAAGTTCTCTTTCTTTGTTGGGTCTTTGTGTGGTTTAGGTACCAGAGTAATTGAGGCTTATTGAATGAATTGGGTAGAGTACCTTCTGTTACTATTTTGTGGAATAGATTGAGGAGTATTGGGTAGGTCTTCCTTGATGGTCTGATAGAACTCTGCACTAAACCCATCTGGATCTGGGCTTTATTTGGTTGGGACACTTTAAAAGACAGTCTATATTTCTTTAGAGGATATTAGACTGTTTAGATCCTTAACCTGACCCTGATTTAAGTCAGGTACCTGGTATCTATCTGGAAAATTGTCCTTTTCATTCAGATTTTCTAGTATTGTTGAGTATAAGCTTTTGTAGTAGGATCTGATGATATTTTGGATTCCTCAGATTCTATTTTTATGTCTCCCTTTTCATTTCTGATTTTGTTAATTAGGACACTTTCTCTTTTCCCTCTAGGTAGTCTGGCTAAGGAATGACATATATATTATTTCCTCAAAGAACCAGTCCCTGGCTTGGTTGATTTTTTTTTTCTTTATTTCTTTTGTTTCCACATGGTTGATTTCAGAACTGAGTTTGATTATTTCCAACTGTCTACTCCTCTTGGGTGAATTTGCTTCCTTTTTTTCTAGAGCTTTTAGGTGTGCAGTCAAGCTGCTAGCCTATGCTCTATCCAGTTTCTTTTTGAAGGCACTCAGCTATGAGTTTTCCTATTAGGATAGCTATCGTTGTGTCCCGTAAGTATAGGTATATTGTAGCTGAATTTCATTAAACTTTTAAAACTCTTTAATTTCTTTCTTTATTTCTTCCTTGATCAACTTGTCATTCAGTAGAGTGTTGTTCAGCTTCCACATGTATGTGGGCTTTCTATTACTTATATTGTTATTGAAGTTTGGCCTTAGTCTGTGGTGATCTGATAGGATACATTGGATTATTTCAATATTTTTGTATGTGTTGAGCCATGTTTTGTTTCTGATTATATGGTCAGTTTTGGAGAAGGTATCATGAGGTGCTGATAAGAAGGTATATTTTTTGCTTTAGCATGAAATGTTCTATAAATATCTGTTAAATCTATTTGGCTCATAAGTTCTGTTAGTTTCACTCTGTCTCTGTTTAGTTTGTTTTTATGACATGTCCGCTGATGAGAGTGGAATGTTCAAGACACCTACTATTATTTTGTGTATCATGGAATGTATGCTTTGAGCTTTACTAAAGTTTTTTTTTTTTAAATGAATGTTGGTGTCCTTGCATTTGGAACACAGATGTTCAGAATTGAGTGTTCATCTTGGTAGATTTTACCTTTGATGAGTATAAAGTGTTCCTCCTTGTCATTTTTGATAATTTTAGGTTGAAAGTTGATTTTGTTTGATATTAGAATGGCTACTCTGGATTGTTTCTTGGAACCATTTTCTTGGAAAACTGTTTTCCAGCCTTTTACACTGAGGTAGTATCTGTCTTTGTCCCTAGATTTCCTGTATGCAGCAAAATGTCGGGTCCTGTTTGTGTAGCCAGTCTGCTAGTCTATGTCTTTTTATTGGGAGAATTGAGTCCATTGATACTAAGAGAAATTAAGGAAAAGTAATTGTTGCTTCCTGCCATTTTGTTTGTTAGACTTGGGATTCTGTTAGTGTGGTTATCTTCTTTTAGGTTTGTTGAAAGATTACTTTCTTGCTTTTTTAGGGTGTAGTTTCCCTTCTCATGTTGGAGTTTTTCCTTTATTATCCTTTGACGGGATGGATTTGTGGAAAGATATTGTGTAAATTTGGTATTATGTTGGAATACTTTTGGTTTCTCCATCTTTGGTAATTGAGAGTTTTGCTGGTTACAGTAGCCTGGGCTGGCAATTGTGTTCCCTTGGGGTCTGTATGACATCTGTCCAGGACCTTCTGGCTTTCATAGACTCTGGTGAGAAGTCTGGTGTAATTCTAATAGGTCTACCTTTATATGTTACATGACTTTTCCCCTTAATGCTTTTAATATTCTTTCTTTGTTTAGTACATTTGTTGTTTTGATTATGTGTTGGGAGCAATTTCTTTTCTGGTCCAAACTATTTGGAGTTCTGTAGGCTTCTTGTATGTTCATGGGCATCTCTTTTTTTAGGGTAGGGACGTTTTCTTCTAAAATTTTGTTGAGGATATTTACTGGCCCTTTAAGTTGAAAATCTACATTCACATCTATACCTATTATCCTTAGGTTTCATCTTCTCATTGTGTCCTGAATTTCATGGATGTTTTGAGTTAGGATCTGTTTGCATTTTGCATTTTCTTTGATTGTTGTGTCCATGTTTTCTATGGTATCTTCTGCACCTGAGATTTTCTCTTCTGTCTCTTGTATTCTGTTGTTGATGCTTACATCTATGACTCTCTATTTCTTTCCTAGGGTATCTATCTCCAGAGTTCTCTCCCTTTTTGATTTCTTTTTTGTTTCTACTTCCATTTTTAGATCCTGGATGATTTTGTTCATTTCCTTCACCTGTTTTGTTGTGTTCTCCTTTAATTCTTCAAGGGATTTTTGTGTTTCCTGTCTAGGAGCTTCTACCTCTTTAGCTGTGTTATCCTGTATTTTTAAAGTGAGTTAATAATGTCCTTCTTAAAATCTTCTACCAGCATCATGAGATACTATTTTAAATCTGAATCTTGCTTTTCTGTTGTGTTGGGATATCCAGGACTTGCTCTTGTGGGAATCCTGGGTTCTGAATATGCCAAGAAATCTTGGTTAGTGTTGGCAAGATTCTTGCATTTGCTTTTTGCCATCTCATAATCTCTGGTGTTCAACGTTATTGCTATCTCTGGCTGAAGCTTTTTCCTCCTGTGAATCTGTAAGCCTGTGTCAGCACTCCTGCGAGACCAGCTCTCTTTTGGTATGACCAGTGCATAGAGGGCTGGGGAATATCACAACCTACTTGGTGCAGATATAGGCAATAGGACCCTGTCCCAGATGCTCTGCTGCTTCTGAGGCCTTTGTGATCCTGAGTGGACCCTGCCTTAGAGAGTCCCCAGAGAGAAAATGGTGATCTCACATGAATCCTGGTGTCAGAGCACTCCCTGGAGGCAAGCTCTCTTCTGATACTGAAGGTGCACAGATGACTGAGGAACAGCCCCACCTCTTAGCTGCAGATGTAGGTCTATAGGACCCTGTCCCAGAAGCTCTGCTGCTTCTGAGGACTGTGCTCTCCTGAGTTGACCCACCTTAGAGATTCACTGAGAGATAATGGATATTGGAGATCTCACCTGATTCCCAGGGTCAGATATTCCCTGGAGGCAAGCTCTCCTCTGACAGCAAAGGTGTGGTGCATAGAGGACTGAGGAACAGCCCCAGCTCCTGGCAGCATATGTAGGCTCATAGGACCCTGTCCCAGCAGCTCTGCTGCTTCTGAGGCCTGTGTGTTCCTGAGTGGACCTTGCCTTAGAGAATCACTGTAAGAAAATTGTGATCTACTTTGATTCCTGGGGTTATACACTTCCTGGAGGCTAGCTCTCCTCTGTCAGGGAAGGTGCACAGAGGGCTGAGGATCAGCCTCACCTCCTGGCTGCAGATATTCTTATGACTTTCTTGGAGTGTGTTTGTGAGCTTTAATAAGATGAAATTGCACATTGTGGGGTATTCTTCCCAACATATCTATGGTTTTGAGATGGAGTAAACTAGTGTCTTTCTTTTCAATGACTTCATCATCAGTCATCCATAATATTCATAAGATAAAGGCTTGATAAGGTCACTCACAGAATTATGTACTTGAATAAGAATATCCAGAGACAAAATTAAATAAAAAAAATTAAAAAATATTTCACAAAAAGTGAATAAAAATAAGAGAGAAAATGCCTTCAATGTTCCAAAAAAGAGAAAATACAAATGCCTTTAGAGATATGAGAGCAAGCAAGCAACAACAAAACAAAAACAAAATGAAAATCAAAAATAAAACAAAAAACAAACAAAACAAAACATAAACAACCAAACCAAACCAAACCAAACCCCCCAAAAGCACATTCTAGTCCAAAGTATTGCCAAAGCAAACAAACAAAATGGATACCATAAAACAAATAATCTGAAACAAATCAAAATAGGTGTCTATCAAATTATGATGCTTAATTAGCCACCTAAAATAAATAGAGAAATGGCTCATCAGCCATGTCAAATGAGACCTAAAACACCAGAAAGAGTGCACCAACAATCTCTCTAAAAATGGCATGTGATGGCCTAGATTTAATTTAATTTTTTTGTAGGTGCCTGGCTTCCATTATCTTTATGAGCATCCAAATTTTATTTAACAGTTAAAAAGCAGTTCAGATTTTGTGTGTGTATGTATGTGTGTGTGTGTGTTTGTGTGTGTGTGTGTGTGTTTGTGTGTGTGTGTGTTTGTGTGTGTGTGTGTGTGTGCTTTGATAGTTTCTTTTCCCATTATAGTTACACTTAGCTGTTTGCTTTAAAACATTCTCATTCTGGTTTTGCTAGGTAGCTAGACTGATATTACCACAATTGAAGGTCATTGAAATCCTCTGGTATACACAAATTCAGATAATTTAACACTAGAGATGGAGAGCTGCTTGAGCGGGAATAGTACTTCTTGCTCTTGAAGGTATCCAGATTTAGTTCCTCGCATGCATATGGTGTCTCACTATCTGATACCCTCTTCTGACTTTTATCAGAATGCACAAACCTGCATTCAGGTAATGCACATAAACACTTAAATCACATTTAAATTTAAAAAGAAAGTAGGAGACAGATTCTGGAAGAAGAGGTGGTTTTATTCATCTAGTTGCTTGAAAATGTGCAGTAAAATTATTTGACTCAATTAAATGTATTTCCTGACACCATAGAAACTACTTTTTTGCAGTAGATGGTGGTTAGTATAGAGATCCACAACTAGTCAACACATAAGGCACAAAAGCTATAAAGTGCTCAATCCTACTTAGGACATATATATTATATCTGGTATTAGTCAGTGTTCTATAAAGGAACAGAACTGATAGAATGAATTTTATGTGGGCTGCCACCAGAAGTTGTGGCCGAGATTCAGAGTTGGTCTTCTCACCACAAGAAGGCCTCTTAGTCAAGTTAACAACCATGCTTAGCTATGGCACAGCCTTTTTCACAAAGCACAAGGATCATCAAGGAAGGAGGAGCTGAAAAACTAAAGAGCCAAATGTAGTGGGTGTTTGCAGCTAGACAGTATCATATAGACATGACAGAGCAATTGAACACATGATTCCCAACAGCTATGATTCATACCCAAGGATTGTACAAGTTCAAGCTAATCAAAACTCTAGCGTGTATGGAGAAGAAGATCATTAAGTTCCACCCCATGAATTTTTTGGCAACTGATATTTCTTCCCAAGGATCTTCAGAGAGGAATAAAAGAATTCTAATGCTGCATTTAACCAGTGATAGGTTCATATCCTTGAAACTTACAATAATACATTTTTAAGTCATTGTCTGTTATGATAGGCAATAAGAGAAAATTAGTGCTGTGTCCACACCTCTTTTACTTATATTGCAAACTACCAATATCAAATGTCTAAATTATAATTAGCATGACTGTTATCAAAATTCTATATTATTGTGTTATTCCAATGGTGACTCGTTTCATTTAAATGCTGTACATTTGTTATAAAAAAACTGGCATATTTCTTACTTCTTATAATTTTATAACAGAAATTAATCAGATGTAGAAAATGATAAAAATGGTAAAAAGAGAAAACATCAGTTCATACAATTGACAATACAATATGCTTGTCTAAAATTCAGTTAGTATTATAGGAAAAATAAGAATGTGCTTACTATAAAAGTATATTATGAATGAACATTCAAAACTATGTCCTCCTCCCTTTATTACACCTAAGTCACTTTAAAATTGATGAAACTGTGAGTTGACAGCATGGTGAAAAATTTATCTAATGACCAATGGCTTAAACCCCTATCTGATCATGGAATAATTTATAAGAATTTTCTAGGCCGGGCAGTGGTTGCGCATGCCTGTAATCCCAGCACTTGGGAGGCAGAGGCAGGTGGATTTCTGAATTCAAGGTCAGCCTGGTCTAGAGAGTGAGTTCCAGGACATCTAGGACTGCACAGAGAAACCCTGAAAAAAAAAAAAAAAGAATTTTCTAAATCCTTTAGACAATATCCAAGTGAATATTTAGCTATGGTATGAATTAGAACATTAAGACAAAAAGGTACAGTGTACATGCAATAACTGTATTATGAATATTTTATACACATTCCTTTCATTCTTTTTTCTTTTAAAAAATATTTTATTGTTAATTTATTTTTATACATATTCCATTCCCCCCATCCACCCTTAGTCTGCTCTATATCTCACACCTCCTCCCCAACCCACCTTGCCCCATATGGATGTCTCCACCCCCACCCTCCTTGACCTCTAAATTCCCTGAGGCCTCCAGTCTCTTGAGGGTTACATGCATCATATCTGAATGAGCACAGATCTGAAAGATCTCTACTGTATATTTCTTGGGGGCCTCATATAAGCTAGTATATGCTTCTGTTTGGGGGTCCAGTGTTTGAGAGATCTTGGGGGGTCCAGATTAATTGAGAGTGCTGGTCCTCCTAGAGGATCACCTTTCTCCTTGGCTTCTTTTAGCCTTCCCTAATTCAACAACTGGGTCAGCAGCTTCTGTCCATTAGTTGGGTGCAAATATCTGCATCTGACTCTTGCAGCTGCTTATTGGGTCTTTTGGAGGGCAATCATGATAGATCCCTTTTTGTGAGCGCACTGTAGGCTTAGTAATAGAGTCAGGCCTTGGGACCTCCCATTGAGCTGTATCCCATTTTGAGTTTGTTACTTGGCCTTCTTTTCCTCAAGCCCCTCTCCATTTCTATCCCTGTAATTCTTTCAGACAGGAGCAATTACTAATCAGAGATGTGACTGTGGGATGGCAAACCTCTCCCTCATTTGAAGTTCAGTTTTCTGGCTGGAGGTGGGCTCTATAAGTTCCCTCTCCTGCTGCCAGGCCTTCCTGTCTCTCACCTCCCAAGTCTCTGGTGCATGTTGGGGTGTCCTTCAAACCTCCTATTTCCTGAGGTTGCCTGTTTCCATTCTTTTTGCTGGCCTTTAGGGCTTCAGTCATTTTCCCTCATCCAATACCAGATCAGTTTCCCCACTCCCACCAACTCCTTCCTACCCTATCCACTTTCCCTACCATATCCCTTCCTCCCCACTAGTGATTGCTCTTTCTCTCCCAAGTAGGACTGAGGTGTACTCACTTGGGCACTTCAGCTTGTTGAGCTTTTTGAGTTCTGTGGACTGCATCTTGGGTATTCTGTACTATTTTTGTTTTATTTTTATTTTCTTTTTGGCTAATATGCACTTATTAGTGAGTACATATCATGCATGTCAGTTAGTGACTCAGGATGATATTTTCTAGTCCATCCATTTGCCTGCAAAACTCTGGATGTCCTCTTAATAGCTGAGTAGTATTCCATTGTGTAAATGAACCACATTTTCTGTATCCATTGTTTTTAGTTTCTGGCTGTCACAAATAAGATCGCTATGAACATGATGGAATACATTTCCCTGTGGCATGGTGTGGCATATTTTGGGTATATGCCTAAGAGTGATATAGTTGAGTATTTAAGTAGATCTATTTCTAATTTTATGAGGAGTCTCCAAAATTCTGAGGAATTTCCAAAGTGGTTATACCAGTTTGCACCCCATCAGCAATGGAGGACTGATCCTTTTTCTCCACATCTTCTCCAACATGTGTTGTTACCTAAAGTTTTAATCTTAGCCATTCTGCTTGGTGTAAGGTGGAATCTCAGGGTCGTTTTGATTTGCATTTCTCTGATCACTAAGGACTTTGTACATTTCTTTTTTAAAAGATATTTTAATTAGGTATTTTCCTAATTTACATTTCCAATGCTATCACAAAAGTCCCCCATACCCTCCCCCCCACTTCCCTACCCACCCACTAACACTTCCACTTTTTGGCCCTGGCGTTCCCCTGTAATGGGGCATATAAAGTTTGCAAGTCCAACTTTACTCTCTTTTCACTGATGGACAAATAGGCCATCTTTTGATACATATGCAGCTAGAGTCATGAGCTCTGGGGTACTGGTTAGTTCATAATGTTGTTCCACCTATAGGGTTGCAGATCCCTTTAGCTCCTTGGATACTTTCTCTAGCTCCTCCATGGGGGGCCCTGTGATCTATCCAATAGCTGACTGTGAGCATCCACTTCTGTGTTTGCTAGGCCCCAGCATAGCCTCCCAAGAGACAGCTATATCTGGGTCCTTTCAGCAAATTTTGCTAGTGTATTTAATGGTGTCAGCGTTTGGAGGCTAATTATGGGATAGATCCCCTGGTATGGCAGTCTCTAGACGGCAGTCCATCCTTTGGTCTCAGCTCCAAACTTTGTCTCTGTAACTCCTTCCATGAGTGTTTTGTTCCCACTTCTAAGAAGGGGCAAAGTGTCCACATTTTGGTCTTCATTCTTCTTGAGTTTCATGTGTTTTGCAGATTATATCTTGTATCTTGGGTATTCTAAGTTTCTGAGCTAATATCCACTTATCAGTGAGTAAATACTTTGTGAGTTCCTTTGTGATTGGGTTACCTCACTCAGGATGATGCCCTCCAGGTCCATCCATTTGCCTAGGAATTTCATAAATTCATTCTTTTGAATAGCTGAGTAGTACTCCATTGTGTAAATGTACCACATTTTCTTTATCCATTCCTCTGTTGAGGGACATCTGGGTTCTTTCCAGCTTCTGGCTATTATAAATAAGGCTGCTGTGAACATAGTGGAATATGTGTCCTTCTTACTGGTAGGGACATCTTCTGGATATATGCCCAGTAGAGGTATTGCGGGATCCTCAGGTAGTATTATGTCCAGTTTTCTGAGGAACTGCCAGACTGATGTCCAGAGTGGTTGCATAAGCTTGCAATCCCACCAACAATGGAGGTGTGTTCCTCTTTCGCCACATCCTCGCCAGCATCTGCTGTCACCTGAATTTTTGATCTTAGCCATCCTGACTGTTGTGAGGTGGAATCTCAGGATTGTTTTGATTTGCATTTCCCTGATGATTAAGGATGATGAACATTTTTTCAGGTGCTTCTCAGCCATTCGGTATTCCTCAGGTGAGAATCAAATAGCCCCATTTTTAATGGGGTTATTTGATTTTCTGTTGTCCACCTTCTTGAGTTCTTTATATATATATTTGATATTAGTCCCCTATCTAATTTAGGATAGGTAAAGATCCTTTCCCAATCTATTGGTGGTCATTTTGTCTTTTTGACAGTGTCTTTTGCTTTGCAGAAGCTTTGCAACTTTATGAAGTCCCATTTATCGATTCTCGATCTTACTACACAAGCCATTGCTGTTCTGTTCAGGAATATTTTCCCTGTACCCATATCTTTGAGGGTTTTCCCTACTTTCTCCTCTATAAGGTTCAGTGTCTCTGGTTTTATATGGAGTTCCTTAATCCACTTAGATTTGACCTTAGTACAAGGAGATAGGAATGGATAAATTCGCATACCTTCAGTTTTACCAGCACCATATGTTGAAGATGCTGTCTTTTTTTCCACTGGATGGTTTTAGCTCCCTTGTCAAAGATCAAGTGACCATAGTTGTGTGGGTTCATCTCTGGGTCTTCAATTCTGTACCATTGGTCTACTTCTCTGTTGCTATACCAGTACCATGCAGTTTTTATCACAATCGCTCTATAGTACAGCGAATTTGTACATTTCTTTAGGTGCTTCTCAGCCATTTGAGATTCCTCAGTTGTGACCATAAGTCACAACTTAATATTTATTTCTGGGCCTTCTATTCCATTGATCAACATGTCTGTCTCTGTACCAATATTGTCCAGTTTTTAATCACTATTGCTCTGTAGTAAAGCTTGAGATCAGGGATGATGATTCCCCCAGCTATTCATTTATTGTAATTATTGTTTTTGCTATTCTATTTTGTTTTGTTTCTTTGTTTGCTTGCTTGTTTTTTGTCTTTCCAGATGAATTTGAGAATTGTTATTTCCATGTCTTAGAATATTTGTGCCGGTATTTTGATGGGGATTGCATTGAATCTATAGATTGCCTTGAGAGAATGGCCATTTTTACTGTTAATTCTGCCAATCCATGAGCACTGAGATCTCTCCATTTTCTAAGACTTTCTTTGATTTCTTTCTTGAGATACTCTCATTCTTTAGAAAGTAAAAGCTCCTCAGAGGAATAACACATGAAATGGCACAATAGTGTTTGTTGTACTTATGGCAATATTTAATGTAAAATGTTTCCTAGTTTATTTTTATTAATTCATTTAATTAGTTGAATGTGTATTCTCAACTACTTCTCTAAGTTCTAGTAATGATATGTCTCCTTTTCATGAAACTGATGTGATTGTGTTGTATTATCTGTTCTCATGAAATTCATGAAATTCATCATACAATATAAATTTCACAAAGGCATGCTAGTTATACATGCTTGTGACCCTCTTCCCACACTTACATTATGATTATTTTTCTATTTTCTGTTGTTTTTGATTTCAGTACTCATCCATATGAAATAGATATGTCTATTTCATTATCTCCCAGAGCATCAAAGTCACTTAACCTTTTATAAATGGAGTCTTTGGCCCAGATTGATTGAGTTAGATTTTTATAGTGAGTAAACTACTCCCTTGGACAAAGTTGAACATTTTTGGAAACTGTGTGAACTCTTCCCTGTCACTGGGGTTCCATTAAGTAAGTTACTGCTTCAGTGGCTTGAAAGAATTCATTCAGCTTCCAAAGTGCCTAATTGACTCTCTGGGAATAGTGTTGGAGGTAGCTGCTCAGTGACTATTGTTTTTTCATATTTGCAACTTCCACTTCATTGGTGGATTTAATGGAAGGACACAAAGTGAGACAGATTTTCCCAGCATGGGAGCCCATTGAGACTAAATCAGGCAGTCTTGTATCTGACTTGAGAATTTAGCCACAGCTCAGTGATGAGATGGGAGGCAATTGTTTAATGACTAAAGAATTCTGGATAGTCCTAAATTTACAATCCAGTAATAAGAGTTTGGATGATTAATCTGACCAAATAATGTGACATTAAACATATTTTGATCACCAACTTGAAATTATAATTATATGAAAAACCATTGTGCTAAAAGATAATTTTTCCTAAAAAAATCTTACTTTAAGAGCATCATTTAGTATTCTTTGTCCTCTCAAATTGAATTACAGCCCTAAATTCAAAGCTCCTGATTAAATATGAATATTGTAAAAAGAAACAAACAAAATAATATCAACAGTAAAATGTCTATGATCATGCAACAAGGAAGTATAAGTGACAAATTTGTAATGAATTCAGGATGTTTCTGGCAGTGCTCAATCAATTTTGCATTACATTACTTCATTGCAGCTTTGATTTGGAAAGTGTAACATGCATATTTTTCACTGTTCCTGGCAATACAACCAGTGTATGTTCCACTAAAACACGTAGACTAAGATTGGGAGGTAATAGATGATACAAACTGCAGTATACATATTTGCTTCAAGTTTTAGGCTCCTTTAGCAAGGTAGTGGCATACATACAGGAAGAAAAACATTATTATCCTTCCATCATTCTTCATTATTATAAGGGAGTGCAGCAAAACTACAGAACAGGGCAACACCACAGGTAGAAAAATTATTTTGGAGGGGACAAACTAGTGGGCTATCTCAGAAAAGTAGAGAAAAACAGCCTAGCTGGAGAGAAGCAAGTAGGCTTTAGATGTTTACTGAATGCTTGTGAACATATTTCTTCCTCTTGGGAGACTTGCCCTACCTTGAGTATAACAAGGTCCTGAAGAGATACCTATAGGGGGTTTGTACCTGAAATAATCACATAAGTTTATGGGTAGCTGATGTATCTTTGCCTATTGAGAGTGATTGTTTAGGGATAAATGAAGGGATTAAAAGTATCTAGTCAGGAAGGCTCCTGGAATCAGAGAGTTTCTGTGAAATTATCGAGATTAGGTTTCTGTTTTCTCATGATCATCTACCCTGGATAAATTTAGTAGAAATTTTAGTAGCTGTACTGATGCTATCATTATGAGCTAGCAAATGTGTATGTATCAAATTGTTATATCATTCCATTTTGTTGTGATAAAATATTGATTTTGATAATTTCTATTTGAGATACTGACTTTATTAAATATGAAATACTGTTAACTTCTTTAATAAAATATAATTTGAACAATGTTTTTTAAAAAGCACATGATCGCTTCTTGGCCTTTTGGCTAAGATCAAGTGTAAAAAAGCACATTTGTACTTAAATTTAGGAACACAATTTCTGAAATGGCCCTGAAACTATGTCTTCCATTTTATACTATGTAATAATATGAAAAAATATTCCCAGTATTGACAATTATAAAATCAATATATTAATAGTTTTTTCAAAAAATATTGAAGATCTATATCCTGTAGCCTCTAAAATACTCAGTGAAGATGCAGTTCATGTTAAAGTAAAAACCCACCCTGTGGGTATGAAATTTTATTTTGGCTGTTAAGAATATAGTAAAACTACATACATAGGAAAGAAGAGTTATGACTATCATATAATGTTTAGCTTATATATTCAGCACCATTTTACAATTTCTTTAAACACTGTCACAAGCAGAAAAGCTTTAAGTCCCAGTATGGGCACTAAAATTAAGCATTTTAATTCAATTTTAGAAGGACATTATTCATTAAGAAGCTAGGAATACTGTTGTACCCTATTAATATAAGGTCACCTTCAAGTGTAGGTTGAAAATAAAGCTATATTAATAGTCATGGGCTGTACTTAATTGCAGACAATTAGCATTTGACATCTATTACAAGCATCTTTCCTTCATCTGTGTACTATAATTATTGTATTATATTACAACAGGATTAAAATTAACACAGTGGTATTATCATGATGTGTACAATGCCAATCTTAATATTCAAACAGTGTCCCTAAACACATGATTACTTTATCTCCTTCAATTTAAAAGATCAGGAAAAATACATATTATTATTATTACACAACAACTGTTGGTTCATAAAGAACATATCTAAAAGAAACTTTTATTTGCCAGATGTAATTTTATTGGATTCTTAGTTCTGAATAAACTCACTCTTTCTAGTTCTTTCTGAACTCTTGCTGACTCATTCAACTCAGCAGTTCTGGCCCAAACTACTTGCCAGCCTGATTGATTTAAACTGGTTTATCCCAGATTCTGATTGAATTGCTCTGCTTGGCCTCAAACTAACTCTGACAATTTGTTCTACTCTTCTAGCCCTCTCATTCTCTGGCTTGTTTTGTCTTCACCTGTGACCTGTCTCTGTAAAACTGTCCTGGTAAAAATTCTCTGTTTCTGTTTCTGTCAACTCTTTCTCTCTGTCTCTCTGTCTGCCCTTCTCTGCACCCTTCCAACTCTGCTCTCTTAAGTTTTAACTACCTCTCTTTTGTGCCCTACTTGTGTTGGTTGTATCTTATCTCTAATTCATTCTGTCAAATCTTACTCTGATTCTTCATTTTGTCAATTAGATGTCACTTTCAAGCATGGCTGTTTCCTTCTACAAAGTAACCTTACCTACATTGTTTGGGATTAAAGGTGTGTATTCTAAGAGCAAATCTGCATTCTAGACGGAGTGATTAAATGTGTATGACCTGTCTACATTCCAGTGAAATCACAAAGACCTAGGCCTTTGGATGTGATCCTTTGCCAGTTCAGCCATATTGCTGAATTAAAATTACCCTATAATTATATTTTTGTTTACTTCTGACACAAATTCATTTTGTGTTTACTTCATCATTTCATAGTTATTCATAAAAATGTTATTGCTGAATGTTTTCTTTATTTATGATTTCAACAGTATTTAGGAAGATTACCAGAATTAAAATCCCAAATCCAGACACCCTCTCCCATAAAAAAAATAAATGTTAGATTCTGACTGACCTACTTTAAGGAAAGCCAGCATAGTTTATCTTTAACTTGAAATTTAGACAGAATAGAATGATCTAACTCACATATTTGTTAAGCCATATCATTTATATATAATTACCTCAAAGTCTAATATTTAGAAATAGATGTTTTAGAACTGTTGTGTTTGTGGTGGAAGTTGAGAAAACTCACTTCAGAGACAAAAGTTTAAAAATGAAAGCTTTATTTTCTAAGTTTTGCATATGAACTCTGTCTCCGGAGTAAGATTATACAATATTTTCATGGATGGAAACATAAAGCAAATGTGTGAGGAGCTGCAGTGTTATCCAATTGTATCTTAAAATTACAGGTTAAGCAAGGGAGTACCCGTTTGAGACTGGGCTTGTATCCAAGGACACCTGGTTTCAAGGTCCTTATTTAGATTTTGCAGCCAGGTGCCCTGCTGGACTCTCGCCCAGAATTTTAGAATGATAAGGGAACAAAGAGGTGTGTAAGCTGCACGTAGGCAAATAAGGCAAAACAGGCAAGTAGTTATATATTTTTATAATTTATGATTGTATAATTTTGGTTTATAAAACAGCAATTTCTATATTCTTTACTGATTAACAGACAGTTACAAAAACATTTTGAGAAGTTGGATAGGTGTTCATTCCTAGGCCTGTCGCCATGAACATATTTGACCCTCCCAACAAAAAGGTAAAGATGTCCTTGAGATGGCTGGATTCAGACAAAAGTCTCCTTAAAAATTATACCTGAAATATCTAGAATCATCCAACAGTCCGCAACAGAAGCTGTTCAGCTACAGTGAACTCCCCAGTACTGCCAAGGCCTGGGACCTTGAGATTAGTTTCTCCCTATGATTAAAAGTAATCTGAAAACAAAATGGTAGTGCTTAAAATGTGTTTCTTTTCCTTTTCTTTGCATCAAGAAACCCATTAACAGCATTCAAACTTTTAGGTCTAATTCTCTGAGAACTATTACTATTCATTCTTTTTTATTCTTAGATATGTTCAGAACTGAGAAGAAACATATGTGAAAAAAATCATTCATATGCTAAATTAGATAATGTCTTTTAATTTGCATAATGAATTGTCAACAAATATGTCTTTCTTTTGTCACTTTCTCAACACAGTTTTATTTTTTTCTTAGACTCAGTCTTGTAATAAAAATACAAAGTCAAAATAAATGCATTCTTTGGAACTTCAAGTATTTTTCTGAAAAACTCCACTTAGTTATTTCAGAATTTTTTGGCAAATATTGGAAATTAAGGTGATTATTAATAAATGTAGTTATGAGTTTTATTATAGGCTCCTTAGTAATGAGCCAATTGTTTAAAAATTTTATGTGTCATGAGATGACTTTAGTATAATTTCATTGCCTATAAATTAATCATTTTATTGACATAAATTTTCTTTATTCTATTACCATTTTATTTCTAATCACATTTTATTCTCTCTCCTTGTTGTTTATTGTTGTTGCTTTTCATTTGTTTGGTTTTACTCTGTTATGACCTATTCTGGTTTGGTTGAAGCAGTGTTATTTTATAACTCAGGGTCACAAGGAATACAGTCTATAGACCAAAACACCTTAATAAAAATGTAGTCTTCTAACCTTTGCTTTCAGAGTGCTTTGATTATAGTCATGTACTACTATACAGAGATTACTTCCAATCCTTTGTCCTTTTCAACTTATTACATTCATTTATCAAAAAAATAAATAAATAAAAGATTTTAAGAGTAGAGTGTGACTTCTGTATTTGCATACACTGGAAAATGCATACTGAATGGGATTTTCCACAAATATACTTTCTTTGATTTTGTTAGCACACATTATACATACATTTATTCTTTATTTCCACATATAAAGATTGTAGCAAAACATATGCCCTTTTCAAATTAATTCTCATTACAGATGGCCATTTAATATGGCTTTGTTGGATAAAATAGAAGTAAAAGTTGTTAGGCATAGATTTGGTAACATACAAGCTTTGTCCTTACCCTTTTTCCTTTTTTATGGTGTACCTGAAGGTAAATGATAAGAATTATATTTTGCAGCTGGCATACCAGGAATGACAATCTGAGTAAATCTCTATTAAGGATATTAGTAAAGTCTAAAATTTGAAAAAGACAAACATCTTCTCTTAATAGTAACAAAGAAACAGTCATGGCTAAACATTGATGTTAGCTCTAAAACATTCATTTAACAACCTCTGGTATAAGGGAATATATATTATGTTAAACTACTGAATATAGGAAACATTGTACAGGCTCTCTGTATGGAGTTCTGGGTATCCTGGAAATCCTATGTAGACTAAGCTAGCTTTGAACTCACAAAAATCCTCCTAGTTCTACCTTTCAAGTGCTGGGATTAAAAGAATATGCCACCACAACTTGTCGATCCATTCCTTCTTTTCACATCAATATTCTACTCCATGTCTTCTCTCTATATATTTACTTTCTTTCTTTTTCTCACTAACTTGATTAATTTAAATACACCTGGTCTTTATCATCTTTCCAAATTATGGCTGATGAATGTAATAGTTAAATATGGGTGCATTTAAAATTTTTCACTTTCCTATAATAATTTGATATTTTCTAATTCCTTTTTTTAATTAGATATTTTCTTTATTTACATTTTAAATATTATCCCCTTTCCTAGTTTCCCCTCCAAAATTCCACTATCCCCTCTCCCCTGCCCCTGCTCCCCAACCCACCCACTCCCATTCCTGGACATGGCATTCCCCTATACAGGAGCACAGAACCTTCACAGGATCTAGGGACTATCCTCCCACTGATGATCAACTAGGCCATTCTCTGCTACATATGCAGTTAGAGCCACAAGTTCCACCATGTGGTTTCTTTCATTGGTGGTTTAGTTCCTGGGGGCTCTAGGGGTACTGGTTAGTTCATATTGATGTCCCTTCTATAGGGGTGCAAACCCCTTCAGTTCCTTGGGTACTTTCTCTAGCTCCTTCGTTGGGGACCCTGTACTCTGTCCAATAGATGGCTGTGAGCATCCAATTCTGTATTTGCCAGGCACTGGCAAAGCCTCTTATGCGACAGCTATATCAGGCTCCTGTCAGCAGTCTGTTGTTGGCATCTGCCATTGTGTCTGGGTTTGGTAGTTGTTTATGGTATGGATCTCCAAGTGGGGCAGTCTCTGGATGGTCATTCCTTCAGTCTTTGCTCTGAACTTTGTCTCTGTAACTCCTTCCATGGGTATTTTGTTCCCACTTCTAAGAAAGATTCTGAGCTTCGGGGCTAATATCCACTCATCAGTGAGTGCATATCAAGTATATTCGTTTGTGACTGGGACACCTCACTTAGGATGATATCCTCCAGATCCATCCATTTGTCTAATAATTTCATAAATTCATTGTTTTTAATAGCTCAGTAGTACTCCATTGTATAAATGTACCACATTTTCTGTATCCATTTCTCTGTTGAGGGACATCTGGGTTCTTTCCAGCTTCTGGATATTATAAATAAGGCTGCTCTGAACATAGTGGAGCATGTGTTCTTATTACATGTTGGAGTATCTTCTGGGTATATGCCCAGGAGTGGTATTTCGGCATCTTCCAGTAGAACTATGTCTAATTTTCTGAGGAACCTCCAAATTGATTTCCAGAGTGGTTGTACCAGCTTTCAGTCCCACCAGCAATGAAGTAGTGTTCTTCTTTCTCCACATCCTCACCAGAATCTGTTGTCACCTGAGTTTTTTATCTTAGCCATTTTAATTGGTGTGAGGTGGAATCTCAGGGTTGTTTTGATATGCTTTTCCCTCATGACTAAGAATGTTGAAGGTTTTTTTTTTTTTCTTTCTTCCCAGCCATTCAGTATTCCTCAGTTGAGAATTCTTTGTTTAGCTCTGTACCCCATTTTTAATAGGGTTATTTGTTTTTCTGGAGTCCAACTTCTTGAGTTCTTTGTATATATTGGATATTAGCCCTCGATTGGATTTAGGATTTGGAAAGATCTTTCCCACATCTATTGGTTGCCAGTTTGTCTTATTGACAGTGTCCTTTGCCTTCCAGAAGCTTTGCAATTTTATGAGGTCCCAATTATAGATTCTTGATCTTACAGTACAAGCCATTGCTTTTCTCTTCAGGAATCTTTCCCCTGTGCCCATATCTTCGATTTTCTTTTAAATTAGTGAAGACTAGCATTGACAGATATTGTCTTTTAACATCCATTTTAATCATGTTTTGTGTTTGAGAATTTACTTTATGTTCTAACCATGAAAATGTTCTATTGTAACTTGCATGTGTGTAATTTTGTTATATGAACATTTTTTTACTAGTGATTCTCCATCTTCTGTTTTCCAAATAAATCTATTTATCCAAAAGATATTAAACTCTTTAGTATAATTATGCTCATTATACATAAAATTTTTCACTTTTAAACAGACATGATGTACATACCTGTAATGCCAGAGCATAGGAAATGTAAGCCAGAAGATCAGGAGTTCAAGGGGAACATCAGCTGCTTAATGAGATTGAGATTGGGCTGGACAACATGAAACCCTTCATGACAAAACCAAAGCAAAAATGTTTTAAAACTTTATCTATTTCCATTGACAGCTACCTTCATTTACATAAAGTCAAGGTGCTTTGTCAATATGTTTGTACATCTTCCATGCATTTTGTACAGTATATCCTGTTTTAAAGCTTCTAACATGTTAAATACTATGAATTTTCAATCAGATAAATCCTGACACATTACTTTAAAAATAAATTTTATAACAACAATTTTTGATACATATCTTTTGTCCATTGTTTAAAATCAAATGATATTCCAACTGCCTGTGCTGGAGGAAGTCAAAGGGGAATAGTGCAGAATGATTTTTTCTGATTGCTTCTAGTGATTGCATCAAGGTTCCACTTAATTAAGGATAATTGTAGAGCTGACATGTGTGACAAGGCTGGTGATTATCTGGATAACAATATTGGGCTCACTTCATGGCAAGTGTTAAGTGTGTAAAATGTGTACAAAGCTGATGAATTAACAATGAATATTAATGGTAAAATAAAATAGTCATTGTGAGCTAAATGCTTAATTTGTATTACTTAATATGGAAGTAGCTATTGATATGGCTAATTTGTAAGTGAGGGGACTAGTAATTGTGAGATAAATTTCTCAGTTGACTCAATATTTTTTTTGTAGACAAAAACATTACAAATAGAATACACTGTACTCAAGTATTTGTACATTGACAATTTGGTGGATCACCAGTCAAACAATTCAACTGGATTGTTAAAATCAGGCAAAAAAAAATAATCAGTTTAATAGCTATGCATAAATAAATACAAATAGAACAAAAATATAATTCTCTGATACTTTGCACATTTTGGCTGAATTCAGAAAGTAAAGTTGCTACAGTTATAAGCTAATCTTAACACATTGATTAATGAGGAAAGGTTAAAAAAAATAACAATTTTTTTTGCTAACTTTCCTGAACAACTCATTTATATGAAACATTGGCTAAACAGTTACAATAAGACATTTCAAACTTCTAATTTACTTTATAACTTCCTTTTGTATTCCAAACTGGTTTCTGGAGTACACTGTCCCTAATTTGTTATTTTAAATACATAGAAACAAATATGTTTCCAATTTAACTTTGTTTTTGAAATATTAAAATTAATGCATTGATATATACTTGGTATAAAATTAAGTTCCTAATATGAAATCATTCATATTATTTTGCTTTCAAAATAGAATTTTTAAATTTATTTTTCCACTCCTTATTCCATACCCTGCCCCACTGTATCCATCCTCCAACTGTTCCACATCTCACACATACTCCCCACCCTGATTCTACTTGCATGACCCCTTCCCCCACTCCACCTGACCTCTAAACACTGTGGGCCCTCCAGTCACTTGAGGGTTAGGGGCATCATCTCTGAAACACAGTCCCAGGAGTCCTCTACTGTATGAGTGTTGGGGGCCTCATATCACCTGGTGTATGCTGTCTGTTTGGAGGTCCAGTGTTTGAGAGATTGTGGGAGTCCAGATTAATTGAAACAGCTGGCCCTCCTACAGGATTGCCCTTCTCAGTTTCTTTCAGCCTTCCCTAATTCAACAACTGGGTTCAGCAGGTTCTGTCCATTGGTTGGGTGCAAATATCTGACTCTTGCAGCTGCTTGTTGGATCTTTTGGAGGGCAGTCATGATAGATCCCTTTTTGTGAGCACGCCATAAGCTTAATACTATCATCAGGCCTTGGGACCTCCCCTTGACCTGGATCCCATTTTGAGTTTGTGACTGGGTCTTCTTTTCCAAAAGCCCCTCTCCATTTCCATCCCTGTAATTCTTTCAGACAGGAACAATTACTGATCAGAGATGTGACTGTGGGATGGCAAATCTTTCCCTCATTTGAAGTTCTGTTTTCCTGCTGGAGGTGGGCTCTATAAGTTCCCTCTCCTACTGTCAGGCCCTCCAAATATGGCCCCTCCATTTGAATCCTGGGAGTAGCACACCTCCCAAGACTCTGATGGCTATGAACATAGAGGAACACATGCACCTGTGGTATGGTGGGGCATATTTTTGGTATATTTCCAAGGGTGGTATTACTGGGTCTTTAGGTAGATCTATTTCCAATTTTCTGAGGAAACTCCAGATTAATTTCCAGAGTGATTGTACCAGTTTGAAATCCCACCAGCAATGGAAGAGTGATCCTCTATCTCCACATCCTCTCCAACATGTGTTTTCACCTGAGGTTTTGATCTTAGCCATTCTGATTGGTGTAAGGTGAAAACAGGTTCATTTTTATTTGTGTTTCTCTGATCACTAAGGACTTGTAACATTTCTTTAGGTGTTTCACAGCTATTTGAGATTCCTCAATTGTGAATTCTTGGTTTAGTTATATACACCATATTTGATTGGGTTGTTTGGTTTTTTTAGTGATTAACTTCTTGAGGTATATATATATTGGATATTAGTACTCTATTGTATGTGAGACTTGTGAAGATTTTTTTGCCCAATCTGTAGGTTGCAGATTTGTCTTATCGAATATATCTTTTGTCTTACAGAAGGTTTCAAGTTTCATGAGGTCCCATTTGTGAACTTTTGATCTTAGAGCATGAGCCATTGGAGTTCAATTTAGGAAACCAGTTCGCCCTCAGAGCTCATGTTTCTAGCTAGATATGTATCAGAAGATGGCCTAATTGGCCATCATTGGAAAGGGATACTGGTTAGTTCATATTGTTATTCCACCTATAGGGGTTTAGACACCTTTAGCTCCTTGGGTATTTCCTCTAGCTCCTCCATTGGGGGCCCTGTGATACATCCAATAGCTGACTGTGAGCATCCACTTCTGTGTTTGCTAGGCGCTAGCATAGCCTCCCAAGAGACAGCTATATCTGGGTCCTTTCAGCAAATTTTGCTAGTGTATTTAGTGGTGTCAGCGTTTGGAGGCTGACTATGGGATAGATCCCCTGGTATGGCAGTCTCTAGACGGCAGTCCATCCTTTTGTCTCAGCTCCAAACTTTGTCTCTGTAACTCCTTCCATGGGGGTTTGTTACCAATTCTAAGAAGGGGCAAAGTGTCCACATTTTGGTCTTCATTCTTCTTGAGTTTCATGTGTTTTGCAGATTATATCTTGTATCTTGGGTATTCTAAGTTTCTGAGCTAATATCCACTTACCAGTGAGTAAATATTTTCTGAGCTTCTTTGTGATTGGGTTACCTCACTCAGGATGATGCCATCCAGGTCCATCCATTTGCCTAGGAATTTCATAAATTCATTCTTTTGAATAGCTGAGTAGTACTCCATTGTGTAAATGTACCACATTTTCTTTATCCATTCCTCTGTTGAGGGACATCTGGGTTCTTTCCAGCTTCTGGCTATTATAAATAAGGCTGCTATGAACATAGTGGAGCATGTGTCCTTCTTACTGGTAGGGACATCTTCTGGATATATGCCCAGGAGAGGTATTGCAGGATCCTCAGGTAGTACTATGTTCAGTTTTCTGAGGAAGTGCAGGCTGATTTCCAGAGTGGTTTTATAAGCTTGCAATCCCACCAACAATGGAGGAGTGTTCCTCTTTCTCCACCTCCTCACCAGCATCTGCTGTCAACTGAATTTTTGATCTTAGCCATTCTGACTGTTGTGAGGTGGAATCTCAGGATTGCTTTGATTTGCATTTCCCTGATGATTAAGGATGTTGAACATTTTTTTCAGGTGCTTCTCAGCCATTTGGTATTCCTCAGGTGATAATTCTTTGTTTAGCTTTGAGCCTCATTTTTAATGGGGTTATTTGATTTTCTGGGGTCCAGCTTCTTGGGCTCTTTGTATATATTGGATATTACTCCCCTATCTGATTTAGGATAGGTAAAGATCCTTTCCCAACCTGTTGGTGACCTTTTTGTCTTATTGAAGGTGTCTTTTGCCTTACAGAAGCTTTGCAATTTTATGAGTTCCCGTTTGTCTATTCTCGATCTTACAGCACAAGCCATTGCTGTTCTATTCAGGAATTTTTCCCCTGTGCCCATATCTTCCAGGCTTTTCCCCACTCTCTCCTCTATAAGTTCAGTGTCTCTGGTTTTATGTGGAGTTCCTTGATCCACTTAGATTTGACCTTAGTACAAGGAGATAGGAATGGATCAATTTGCATTCTTCTATATGTTAACTGCCAGTTGTGCCAGCACAATTTGTTGAAAATGCTGTCTTTTTTCCACTGGATGGTTTTAGCTCCCTTGTCAAAGATCAAGTGACCATAGGTGTGTGGGTTCATTTCTGGGTCTTCAATTCTATTCCACTGGTCTACTTGTCTGTTGCTATACCAGTATCATGCAGTTTTTATCACAATTGCAATGTAGTACAACATTAGGTCAGGCATGGTGATTCTACCAGCGGTTCTTTTATCCTTGAGAAGAGTTTTTGCTATCCTAGGTTTTTTGTTATTCCAGATGAATTTGCAGATTGCCCTTTCTAATTCGTTGAAGAATTGAGTTGGAATTTTGATGGGGATTGCATTCAATCTATAGATTGCTTTCTGCAGGATAGCCATTTTGACTTTGTTAATTCTGCCAATCCATGAGCATGGGATATCTTTCCATCTTCTGAGATCTTCCTAGATTACTTCCTTCAGAGACTTGAAGTTCTTATCATATAGATCTTTCACTTGCTTAGTTCAAGTCACACTAGGGTATTTTATATTTGTGATTATTGTAAAGGGTATTGTGTCCCTAATTTCTTTCTCAGCCTTTTTATCCTTTGTGTAGAAAAATGCCACTGATTTGTTTGAGTTAATTTATATCCTGCTACTTCACTAAAGTTTTTTTTTTTTTTTTATCAGGTTAGGAGTACTCTGTTGGTATTTTGAGGGTCACTTGTGTATACTTGTGTATGCAGATGTCATATCATCTGCAAATAGTGATATTTTGATTTCCTCCTTTCCAATTTGTATCCCCTTGATCTTCTTTTCTTGTCTAATTGCTCTGACTAGGACTTCAATTACTATATTGAATAGGTAGGTAGAGAGAGCACAGCCTTGTCTAGTCCCTGATATTAGTGGCATTGCTTCAAGTTTGCTTTAACTTTGATATTGAATACCAAAATAACTATAGAACCACCCTTCTCCTCAACTTCTTTCATAAGGCCCTAAAGAATTGCCCTTCTCCTCTGCTTCTTTCATTAGGTAGAGGCTCTTAAAGAGGAAACAATCAAGCAGGTGAATGAATTGAACAAAACAGTCCAAGAACGTTCTCCAAAATTGGCCATACAAGTGGAAAAAAAAAAAAACAAGACTGGACAAAAAACAAAAATGTTGAAATAATCTCATATATTCTATCAGATCACTACTGACTAAGGCTGGACTTCAGTAACAAAAGAAACAGCAGGAATACCACATACTCATGGAAACTGAATAAGTACCAGATTTATTATTACTTGGTCAGGGAAGAAACAATGAAAGAAATAAAACACTTTATAGAATTCAATGAAAATGAAGACACAACATACCCAAAATTGTTGGGCACAATGAACATACTCTACAGAAGAAAATTCATAGCACTAAGTGCCTTCATAAAGTAATTAGAGAGATCATATACCAGCAACTTAACAGCACACTCAGTAGCTCTCAAACAGACAGAAGAAAACACATTCAAGAGGAGGAGACTGCAGGACATAGTCACACCCAGAGCTAAAATCAACCAGTTATAAATGAAGAGAATGATACAAAGAATCAACAAAAGTCCCTGCTGGTTCTTTGAGAAAATCAACCAAATAGACAAACACTTATGCAAACTAACTAAAGGGCACAGAGAAAGTATCCAAATTAACAACATCAGAAATGAAATGAGGGACAGAAAACAGAAACTGAAGAAATTCAAAAATCATCAGAACCTACTATAAGAGACTATATATACCCCCCAAAATGGAAAATTTAGATTAAATGGATGATTTTCTAGACATATACCATTACCAAAATTAAATAAAGATCAAGTAAACTGTCTAAATGATCCCATAACCCCTAAGAAAATAGAAATAGTCATTAAAAACCTCCCAGCAACAATATACCATGACCTGCTAATTTTAGTGGAGAATTCTACCAGACCTTTAAAGAATAGCTACTACCAAAACTCCTCAAATGATTCCAATAAATAGAAACAAAAGGATTACTACATAATTCATTCCATTAAGCCATAGTTTCTCTGATACCTAAACCTCACAAATATCCCAAAAAGAAAGAGAGCTTCAGGCCAATTTCACTTATGGATATTGATGGAAAAATACTCAATAAAATTCATGGAAATCAAATTCAAGTACAGATCAAAACCGTCATCACCCAAAATCAAGTAGGCTTTATCCCAAGAATGCAGAAAAAGTAAAATATATGAAAAATCCATCAACTTAATACAATATATTAAAAAAAACTCAAGGATAAAAGTCACATGATAATTTCATTAAATGCTGAAAAATCCTTTGTTGAAATACATCAATTCATGTTAAAAATCTTGGAGAAATCAGGAATTCATAGCACATACCTATGCATAATAAAAGCAATATATAGCAAACCAAAAGCCAACATCAAATTATATGGACAGAAACTAGAACCAATTCTACTAAAAGCCAGGACAAGGCTGCACTCTCTCTACCTATCTATTCAATATAGTACTTGGAGTTCTAACTAGAGCAATTAGACAGCAAACAGGGATTGAGGAGATACAAATTGGAAAGGAAAAAGTCAAGGTATCACTTTTCAGATGATATGCTAGTATACATAAGTAAACAACTTTACAAAAGTATTAGGATATAAAATCAACTTTAACAAATCAGTATCCTTCCTTTATACTAATGAGAAACAGGCTGTGAAAGAAATTAGTAAAACAACAGATTTCACAATAAGCACAAATAGTATAAAGTATCTTGGTGTAACTCTTACTAAGAAAGTGAAAGATCTGTTTGGCAAGGACTTCAAATGCCTGAAGAATGAAGTTGAAGAAGACCTCAGAAGATGGAAAGATCTCCCATTCTCGTGGATTGATAGTATTAACATAGTAAAAATGTCATCTTACCAAAAGCTTTCTACAGACTCAATACAATTCCCAACAAATTCTAACAAAATTCTTTACAGACATGAAAAGAAAAATTCTCAACTTTGTATGGAAAAACAAAACAAATCAAAACAAAACAACAACAACAAAAAAACAATACTGCCAAAATACCTCTCAAGAATAAAAGATCTTCTGGAGGAATCAACATCCTCGACATCAAGTTGTAATACAAAGCAATCGTGAAAAAGAAGACAGCATGGTATTGGTACAGACACAGTCAGGTTGATCAATGTAATAGAATTGAAGATCCAGAAATAAACACACACACACACACACACACACACAAACACATACACACACACACACACACACACACACACACACTCAGAGAGAGAGAGAAAGTCAGAGAGACAGAGACAGAGAGACAGAGACAGAGAGATGGAGAGAAAGACAGGGAGACAGAGACAGGGACAGACATCTTTATAGAAACTTGATCTTTGACAAAGAAGCCAAAACAATTCAGTGAAAAAAAGCAAGTGTCTGCAATAAATGGTGTTGATCTAACTGGCAGTCTGCATGTAGAAGAATGAAAATTGATCCTTATTTATCCCCTTGAAGAAAGCTTCAATCCAAATGGATCAAGGACCTCAACATAAATCAGATACAGTGAATCTAATAGAAGAGAAAGTGGGAAAGAGCTACAGACTCAGTGGCACAGGGGAAATTCCCTGAATAGAAGAGCAGTGGCCCATCTTTAAGATCAATAATTGATAAATGAGATGTTCTATAAGGCAAAATAGGAAAATCTGTAACCTACAGATTGGGAAAAAATTCTTACTAACCCTACATCTGATTGAGGGGTACTATCCAAAATATATAAAGAACTCAAGAAGTTAACCTACAAAAACCAAATATCCCAATTAAAAATGGGGTGCTTGGCTCAATGGAGAATTCACAATAGAAAAATCTCAAAGTCCAGAAACAATTAAATAAATGTTCAAAGTTCTTAATCTACAAAGAAATGCAAATAAAAAAGACACTAAGATTCCACCTCACACCAATCAGAATGGCTAAGATCAAAAACTCAAGTGATGGCACAGACTTGCTCAGATGTGGAGAAGGAGGAACACTCTTCTACTTCTGGTGGGATTAGAAACAAGTACAAACTCTCTGGAAATCAATCTGGCAGTTCCTCAGAAAATTGGAAATAGTTGTACCTGAAGAACTTACTATACCACTCTTGGACATATACGGAAAAGATGTACCACCATAGCACAAGGACCATGTGCTCCACTATGCTCATAAAAGCCTTATTTGTAATAGTCAGAAGCTGGAAACCACCCAGGTGTATCTCAACCGAAGAAAAGATACAGAAAATATGGTTTGATTACATAATGGAATACTATTCAGCTATTAAAAATGAGGACATCATGAGTTTTGCAGGCAAATAAATGAAACAGAAAATACCATTCTGAGTGAGGCAAAAGGTACAAAAGTACCTGTGTGGTAAGTACTTACTAAGAAGTGGATATTAGCCAAAAAGTACAGAAAACCTAGGATACAGTCCAAAGACCATAAGAAGTGTAACAACCAAAAAGGCCAAAGTGGGATGCTTGAATCTCACTTAGAAGGGGTAAAGTAATAATCATGTAAGACAGAAGGAGGGAGCGACCTGAGTGTCAAGGGGAGAAAGAAAAAGGAGAACAGGATCAGATACGGGGGGGGGGGCAGAAGAGAAGACAAGATAGACAGTAGAATGAATGGAAATATGCAGCCTTGCAGGGAGGAAGGCAGGAGGGAATCTCTAGAAAATACCAAAGATTGGACAAGCAATAGTCTCTCAGCAACTCAGTGGGAGAGTGACCTTAGCCAAAATGCCCAACAATGGGGTGTCCACCTCTAGTAGATTGAAAGGAGTGACCTTAGCCAAAATGCCCAACAATGGGGTGTCCACCTCTAGTAGATTGAAAGGGTCTCAAGTGAAACAACAGGGTTACAAATCCACAGTCAGAACTTCTGACCCAAAATTGTTCCTTTCTAAAAGAACTTCATGGACAAAGGTGGAGAGGAGACTGAGGAAAGGTGGTCTAATGACTGGCCCAAATTAGGATTCATCTCATGGGGTTTGGGGGTGGGTCACCAAGGCCTGAACCTATTATTGATGCTATGGTGTGCTTGCAGATTGGAACCTAGCATGACTGTTCTCTCATAGGCCCCACCATCAGCTGATTGAGACAGAAGCAGATACCTACAACCAACCATTGGACTGAAGTCAGTGATCCCCTAAGTTGGGGAAGAATTGAAAAAGCTGAAAGTGAGGGTGACCATATAGGAAGACCATGAGTCTCAACTCACCAGGACCCCAGGAAACTCCTAGAGACTGAGCCATCTACAAGGCAGCATATAGGGACTGGTCTGTGGCACTAGGCACATATATAGCAGAGGACTGCCTGGAGTGATCTCAGTGGGAAAAGATGTGCTTAATCCTTGAGAAAATTGAGGCTCTAAGTAAGGGGGAGGACTGTTAGAGGGGAGCATCTTGACAGAGGTAAGGGGGAGGAGGAATGGGATAAATAACTGTGAGAATGGGGAGTTATGGTTATAGCTAAGAGCACCAAACACTAAACACAAGAAATTGGAATATTTCTATCTTATGAGGCAGTAAACAATGATCTGAGCACTCTGGCAAAAAGCCTATAGGCTGTCTCTCCTTATCTACACTGTGTTCCAGCTAACAGAGCCTGATTTCAGAAGACCAGATGGCCAGGAGAATGAATGGAAATATGCAGCCTTGCAGGGAGGGATGTCTAGTCAATCTCCCTTTTTCAGTGATATTCATGCTTTGTCTTTTCACTGAGAGAGGCAAAGCCTAAAACATTTCCTGTTATTTCTTTTGGCTCTGGTAACTCCAGGCTGAGGCCTGGCTCTTTGTGCTAGGCTGTGCCACCACTGCTGATTCATATTTGCTATCCTGACTCTTATCAACCTATATACTGGTATACCTTTGCAGTGTTTCTGAGTGGATCAAGTTACCACTGCTGACCTGTGAACTGAACTGCCAATATCATGAAAACACAGATCAGTTTTATTCCAAAGAACTATTTCTAAACAGGTCTACTTTCCCTGTATCCTTTCTTTTCCACTACCTCTGGTGGTTGGTGGGCTAGAAGGGAGGTTAAAGGGTTGAAGAATCATCATTAAAAGTAAACATTTAAAAAAGATTCAAGGTACAAGTTTGTCTAGCTTGTTGATCTTCTCAAAGTACTAGATCTTGTTTTGTTAATTCTTTGTATTGATTTCTTTCTTTCTAAATGATTGATTTTAGCCCTAATTTTGATTACTACCTGACTTCCTCTCCTCTTTGGTGTGTTTGCCTCTTCTTTTTTCCTTAGAGCTCTCAGGAGTACTTTAAATTGCTTGTATGGGATCTTTCTAATTTCTTTATGGAGGTATTTATTACTGTGAACTTTCTTTTTAGCACTGATTTCATTGTGCCCCGCAAATTTGGTTATGCTGTGCTTTCATTTTCATGGAATTCTAGAAAGTTTTTAATTTCTATATTTCTTCCCTGACCCGAAGATCATTGACTAGAAAGATGTTCTTTAAAGGCCTCTATCACTTTTATAAGCTTGGATTTAAGGTCATGTTCTTGTGCTTTGGTTGTGTTAAGGTATGCAAGGCTTTCTCTAGTAGTATACCTGTGCTCTTAAGGTATATTTCATTGGCTTTTGTTGATAGTGTTCTTTTGAGGATATTTAGCCATCTGGGTGGCTTTTAGTCTTAAAATGCTCCAATTGTAATAGGTACTGGAAGGGAACTTGACCTCAGTGGTCCTGGTATGGCAGTTCTCTGATGGGTATCCTTGGCTTATATGGTACCAGATCTGAAGGTCTCTATGGTTCAAGATACACAGGTCTGTATGGTTCAGGATCCCCTGATCTAATGAATGTGGGCAGGAGGGATCAGGGGAATGGAGGTCTGCTTGAGCTAACTGGTTGCTCAAGGCAGTTTCATATGCCCAGAGTACTCAGCAAGCAGGGAGAATGTGTGGGGGAAGGGAAATTTACCTTTGTGGTTCAGGCTCAACATGTCTGATGAAGGTGGAAGGGGAGGTGGTGGGAGAATACAGGTCTCCCTGGGATAGCAGGCTGCTCTGAGCAGCTAGGTTTGCTCCAGAGGACTCAACAAGCTGGGGAGATATATGGGGGAGGGAAGCTTACTTGTAAAGTTTGTTTAAAAGCAATATACTTAGTAGATAACTGTCCTCAAATCATTAGTGATCTGATAAGTATGACATTTAAAATGCTTAACAAAAAATTCTTCCTATTATTGTGAGAAACACCCCATCTTAGCAGGAACCTTAAAGTTACCAAAGAAGATAGATGAGGAACAATTACTATATCTGAATTGTGGTAACACTAATAACTTTCCAAAACTGCCCCACAAATTGCCTCCCACTAGAGCTCTGATCAAACTGTGGATACTTTCTAATTGATTGTCCATTTTCTTAGTTGCTTCTCCATTTGAAATTCTCTCAGACCTGGATCTGGCACCTAAAGACCAGTGCTGCTCTGTATAGTAGCGGAAGATTAAATGCTTTTATCATTAAATCATTAAGTGGATTCAAGCATTCCTGTCTGGGTGTCATTATGCTGATGACATTTAGATCCCAATATAAACATGTACCCACCACAGAGTCAAGGATTTGACTCTGAATACAACTCAAGGGGGAAATGCTATAGATAATTTATAACCCAATTTTAAATTAGTGTGTGTAAGACATCTTTAAAATGACCAGTCTGGTTTTGCTCAGGCTCAGATAGGCTGCAAATGTGGGGAGTGAGCTGGTGATTTGCTGGACCCCATTTGGGACTACAGAAGCTAGTCCAAGAAAACCACCAGTACAACACCATCTGGTCTGGACAGGGAGCTAGCCTGAGATGATCACAAGTCTTACACTGCACACTCCTAGGCAGACAGACCATGTAAACCATGAGCCCTTCATGGTGGGGCATAGCACTGTCAGTGCCAGCCCTCTGAACTTTACCCATATATTTTTATTCTTGGGATTTTGTTTGTTACCCAAGATAAAATAAGGGGGGGGGGGTAAACCTCCTTAGTTTCAAGAAAGGAATGTGTAGTACTTTATAAATTAAATTAAAAGTAGTGATGTTTTCTTATTTATTTATTTACTTGTTTATTTATTTGTTGTTGTTTTTTTATTTTCTCAGATTCTGCTGTTATGTCTCCCTTCTCATTTTGAATTTTGTTAATTTGGATATTGTCCCTTTGCACTCTAGTTAGTCTGGCTAAGGGTCTTTCTAACTTGTTGATTGTCTCAAAAAACACCAGCTTCTCATTTGGATATATCTTTGTAGAGTTAATCTTTGTTTCCACTTGGTTGATTTCAGCCCTGAGTTTGATTATTTCCTGCTGTCAACTCCTCATGTGTGAATTTGCTATGTTTTGTTCTACACTTTTAGGTGTGCTGTCAAGCTGCTAGTGTATACTTGCTTCAGTTTCTTTTTGGAGACACTCAGAGATATGAGTTTCCATTTCAGAACTGCTTTCATTGTGTCCCATAAGTGTGACTATGTTATGGCTTCATTTACATTAAACTCTAAAAAGTCTTTAATTTCTTTCTTTATTTCTTCCTTGACAAAGTTATCATTGATTAGAGTGTTGTTCAGCTTCCACATGTATGTGGACTTTCTATTATCTATGTTTTTACTGAAGGTCAGCCTTAGTTCGTGGTGATCTAATAGGGCAAATAAGATTATTTCAATATTTTTGATGTTTTGAGGCCTGTTTCATGACCGATTATTTGGTCAGTTTTAGAGAAGGTACCATGAGGTGTTGAGAAGAAAGCTTATCCTTTTGTTTCAGGGTAAAATATTCTATAGATATCTGTTAAATCCATTTGGTTCATGACTTATGTTGGTTTTGCTGTATCTCTATTAACTTTCTGCTTCCATTATCTGTCCATTGATGAGAGTGTGGTGTTAAAGTCTCCCATTATTATTGCATGCAATGCAATGTGTTCTTTGAGGTTTACTAAAGTTTCTTTAATGAATGTGGATGCCATTCCATTTGGAGCATAGATGTTCAGAATTGAGATTCATCTTGGTAGATTTTATCTTTGATGAGTATGAAGTCTTTCTACTTGTCTTTTTTGATAAAATTAGGCTGAAATCAATTTTATTCGATATTACAATGGCTACTGCAGCTTATTTCTTGGGGCCATTTGCATGAAAAAAATGTTTTCCAGTCCTTTACTCTGAGGTAGTTTTCATGTACCTGAGGCAGTAAAATGTTGGCTCCTGCTTATATAGCAAGTTTGTGAGTATATGTCTTTTTATTGGGGAATTGTTTCCATTGATATTAAGAGATATTAAGGAAAAGAAATTGTTGCTTCCAGTTGCTGTTGTTAGAGTTGGGATTCTGTTTTTGTGACTATCTTCTTTAGGTTACTTGAAAGATTACATTCTTGCTTTTTCTAGGACATAGTTACCCTCCTTGTGTTGGTGTTTTCCATTTATTATCCACTGAAGGACTGGAATCATGGGAAGACATTTTGTGAATTTGGTTTTGTCATGGAATACCTTGGTTTCTCCATCTATGGTAACTGAGAGTTTTGCTTGGTATAGTAGCCTGGACTGGCATTTGTGTTCTCTTAGGGTCTGTATGACATCTCTCCAAGATCTTCTGGCTTTTAAAATCTCTGCTGAGAAATCTGCTGTGATTCTAGTAAGACAGCCTTTATATGATACTTTACCTTTTTCCCATAATGCTTTTAATATTCTATCTTCGTTTATTTCATTTGGTATTGCTTTTAATATTCTATTTTTGTTTACTCCATTTGGTTTTTTTTTAATTTTTTTATTACGTATTTTCCTCAATTACATTTCCAATGCTATCCCCAAAGTCCCCCATACCCTCACCCCCACTTCCCTACCCACCCATTCCCACTTTTTGGACCTGGTGTTCCCCTGTACTGGGGCATATAAAGATTTCATCTCCAATGGGCCTCTCTTTCCAGTGATGGCCTACTAGGCCATCTTTTGATACATATGCAGCTAGAGTCAAGAGCTCCGGGGTACTGGTTAGTTCATAATGTTGTTGCACAAAGAGAGTTGCAGATCTCTATAGCTCCTTGGATACTTTCTCTAGCTCCTCCATTGGGGGCCCTGTGATCCATCCAATAGCTGACTGTGAGCATCCACTTCTGTGTTTGCTAGGCCCCGGCCTAGTCTCACAAGAGAAAGCTATATTAGGGTCCATTCAGCCAACGCGTGCTAGTGTATGCAATGGTGTCATCATTTAGAGGCTAATTATGGGATGGATCCCAGGATATGGCAGTCTCTAGATGTTCCATCCTATTGTCTCAGCTCCAAACTTTGTCTCTGTAACTCCTTCCATGGGTGATTCTTTCCAATTCTCAGGAGGGGCAAAGTGTCCACACTTTGGTCTTCTTTCTTCTTCAGTTTCATGTGTTTTACAAATTGTCTCTTATATCTCGGGTATACTAAGTTTCTGAGCTAATATCCACTTGTTAGTGAGTACATATCATTTGAGTTCTTTTGTGATTGTGTTACCTCACTCAGGATGATGCCATCCAGGTCCAAATATTTGCCTAGGAATTTCATAAATTCATTTTTTTAATAGCTGAGTAGTACTCCATTGTTTAAATGTACCACATTTTCTGTATCCATTCCTCTGTTGAGGGGCATCTGGGTTCATTCCAGGTTCTGGATATTATAAATAAGGCTTCTATGAACATAGTGGAGCATGTGTCCTTCTTACCGGTTGGGACATCGTCTGGATATATGCCCAGGAGAGGTATTGCTGGATCCTCCAGTAGTACTATGTACAATTTTCTGAGGAACTGCCAGACTGATTTCCAGAGTGGTTGTACAAGCTTGCAATCCCACCAATATTGGAGGAGTGTTCCTCTTTCTCCACATCCTCGCCAGCATCTGCTCTCACCTGAATTTTTGATCTTAGCCATTCTGACTGGTGTGAGATGGAATCTCAGGGATGATTTGATTTGCATTTCTCTGATGATTAAGGATGTTGAACATTTTTTCAGGTGTTTCTCACCCATTCGGAATTCCTCAGGTGAGAGTTCTTTGTTTAGCTCTGAGCCCCATTTTTTAATGGGGTTATTTGATTTTCTGGAGTACACCATCTTGAGTTCTTTATATATATTGGATATTAGTCCCCTATCTGATTTAAGATAGGTAAAGATCCTTTCCCAATCTGTTGGTGGCCATTTTGTCTTATTGACGGTGTCTTTTGCCTTGCAGAAGCTTTGCAGTTTCATGAGGTCTTATTTGTCAATCCTCGATCTTACAGCACAAGCCATTGCTGTTCTATTCAGGAATTTTTCGCCTGTGCCCATATCTTCAAGGCTTTTCCCCACTTTCTCCTCTATAAGTTTCAGTGTCTCTGGTTTTATGTGAAGTTCCTTGATCCACTTAGGTTTGACCTTAGTACAAGGAGATAGGAATGGATCAATTCGCATTCTTCTACATGATAACAACCAGTTGTGCCAGCACCATTTGGTGAAAATGCTGTCTTTCTTACACTGGATGGTTTTAGCTCCCTTGTCAAAGATCAAGTGACCATAGGTGTGTGGGTTCATTTCTGGGTCTTTAATTCTATTCCATTGGTCTACTTGTCTGTCACTATACCAGTACCATGCAGTTTTTATCACAATTGCTCTATAGTTGAGCTTTAGGTCCGGCATGGTGATTCCACCAGAGGTACTATTATCTTTGAGATGAGTTTTTGCTATCCTAGGTTTTTTTGTTATTCCAGATGAATTTGTAGATTGTTCTTTCTTATTCGTTGAAGAATTGAGTTGGAATTTTGATGGGGATTGCATTGAACCTATAGATTGCTTTTGGCAAGATAGCCATTTTTACAGTGTTGTTCCTTCCAATCCATGAGCATGGGAGATCTTTCCATCTTCTGAGATCTTCTTTAATTTCTTTCTTCAGAGACTTGAAGTTTTTATCATACAGATCTTTCACTTCCTTAGTTAGAGTCACGGCAAGATATTTTATATTATTTGTGACTATTGAGAAGGGTGTTGTTTCCCTAATTTCTTTCTCAGCCTGTTTATTCTTTGTGTAGAGAAAGGCCATTGACTTGTTTGAGTTAATTTTATATTCAGCTACTTCACCGAAGCTGTTTGTCAGGTTTAGGAGTTCTCTGGTGGAATTTTTAGGGTCACATATATATAGTATCATATCATCTGCAAAAAGTGATATTTTGACTTCATCTCTTCCCATTTGTATCCCCTTGATCTGCTTTTGTTGTCGAATTATTCTGGCTTGGACTTCAAGTACTATGTTGAATAGGTAGGGAGAAAGTGGTCAGCCTTGTCTAGTCCCTGATTTTAGTGGGATTACTTCAAGCTTCTCTCCATTTACTTTGATGTTGGCTACTGGTTTGCTGTAGATTGCTTTTATCATGTTTAGGTATGGGCCTTGAATTCCTGATCTTTCCAAGACTTTTATCATGAATGGGTGTTGGATCTTGTCGAATGCTTTTTCCCCATCTAAGTAGATGATCATGTGGTTTTGGTCTTTGAGTTTCTTATATAATGGATTACATTGATGGATTTCCGTATATTAAACCATCCCTGCATCCCTGGAATAAAACCTACTTTGTCAGGATGGATGATTGCTTTAATGTGTTCTTGGATTTGGTTAGGGAGAATTTTATTGAGGATTTTTGCATCTATATTCATAAGGGAAATTGGTCTGAAGCTCTTTATCTTTGTTGGATCTTTCTGTGGTTTAGGTATCAGAGTTATTGTGGCTTCATAGAATGAGTTGGGTAGAGTTCCCTCTACTTCTATTTTGTGGAGTAGCTAGTGCAGAACTGGAATTGGATCTTCTTTGAAGGTCTGGTAGAACTCTGCACTAAACCCATCTGGTCCTGGGCTTTTTTTGGCTGGGAGACTATTAATGACTGCTTCTATTTCTTTAGGGGATATGGGACTGTTTAGATCATTAACTTGATCCTGATTTAACTTTGGTACCTGGTATCTTTCTAGAAATTTGTCCATTTCGTTCAGGTTTTCCAGTTTTGTTGAGTATAGCCTTTTGTAGAAGGATCTGATGGTGTTTTGGATTTCTTCAGGATCTGTTGTTATGTCTCCCTTTTCATTTCTGATTTTGTTAAATAGGATGTTGTCCCTGTGCCCAATAGTGAGTCTAGCTAAGGGTTTATCTATCTTGTTGATTTTCTCAAAGAACCAACTCCTCTTTGGTTAATTCTTTGAATAGTTCTTATTGTTTCCACTTGGTTGATTTCACCCCTGAGTTTGATTATTTCCTGCCATCTACTCCTATTGGGTGAATATTCTTCCTTTTTTTTCTAGAGCTTTTAGATGTGTTGTCAAGCTGCTAGTGTGTGTTCTATCCAGTTTCTTTTTGGAGGCACTTAGAGCTATGAGTTTCCCTCTTAGAAATGCTTTCATTATGTCCCATAGGTTTGGGTTTGTTGTGGCTTCATTTTCATTAAACTCTAAAAAGTCTTTAATTTCTTGATTCCTTCCTCGACCAAGGTATCATTGAGAAGAGTGTTGTTCAGTTTCCACGTGAATGTTGGCTTTCCATTATTTATGTTGTTATTGATGATAAGCCTTAGTCCATGGTGGTCTGATAGGATGCATGGGACAAGTTCAATATTTTTGTATCTCTTGAGGCCTGTTTTGTGACCTATTATGTGGTCAATTTTGGAGAAGGTCCTGTGAGGTGCTGAGAAGAAGGTATATCCTTTTGTTTTAGGATAAAATGTTCTGTAGATATCTGGTAAGTCCATTTGTTTCATAACTTCTGTTAGTTTCACTGTGTCCCTGTTTAGTTTCTGTTTCCACGATCTATCCATTGATGGAAGTGGTGTGTTGAAGTCTCCCACTATTATTGTGTGAGGTGCAATGTGTGCTTTGAGCTTTACTAAAGTTTCTTTAATGAATGTGTCTGCCCTTGCATTTGGAGCCTAGATATTCAGAATTGAGAGTTCCTCTTGGAGGATTTTACCTTTGATGAGTATGAAGTGTCCCTCCTTGTCTTTTTTGATAACTTTGGGTTGGAAGTCGATTTTATTCGATATTAGAATGGCTCCTCCAGCTTGTTTCTTCATACCATTTGCTTGGAAAATTGTTTTCCAGCCTTTCACTCTGAGGTAGTGTCTGTCTTTTTCCCTGAGATGGGTTTCTTGTATGCAGCAGAATGTTGGGTCCTGTTTGTGTAGCCAGTCTGTTAGTCTATATCTTTTTATTGGGGAATTGAGTCCATTGATATTAAGAGATATTAAGGAAAAGTAATTGTTGCTTCCTTTTATTTTTGTTGTTAGAGTTGGCATTCTGTACTTGTGGCTGTCTTCTTTTTGTTGTGTTGAGGGATTACTTTCTTGCTTTGTCTAGGGTGTGATTTCCGTCCTTGTATTGGTTTTTTTCTGTTATTATCCTTTGAAGGGCTGGTTTCATGGAAAGATAATGTGTGAATTTGGTTTTGTCTTGGAATACTTTGGTTTCTCCATCTATGGTAATTGAGAGTTTGGCCGGGTATAGTAACCTGGTCTGGCATTTGTGTTCTTTTAGTGTCTATATAACATCTGTCCAGGCTCTTCTGGCTTTCTTTGTCTCTGGTGAAAAGTCTGGTGTAATTCTGATAGGCCTGCCTTTATATGTTACTTGACCTTTCTCCCTTACTGCTTTTAGTATTCTATCTTCATTTAGTGCATTTGTTGTTCTGATTATTATGTGTCGGGAGGAATTTCTTTTATCGTCCAGTCTATTTGGAGTTCTGTAGGCTTCTTGTATGTTCACAGGCATATCTTTCTTTTTTTTTTAAGATTTATTTATTTTATTATATGTAAGTACACTGTAGCTGTCTTCAGACACTCCAGAAGAGGGCGCCAGATCTCGTTACAGATGGTTGTGAGCCACCATGTGGTTGCTGGGATTTGAACTCTGGACCTTGGGAAGAGCAGTCGGGTGCTCTTACCCACTGAGCCATCTCACCAGCCCCGGGCATATCTTTCTTTAGGTTTGGGAAGTTTTCTTCTATAATTTTGTTGAAGATATTTGCTGGCCCTTTAAGTTGAAAATCTTCATTCTCATCAACTCCTATTATCTGTAGGTTTGGTCTTCTCATTGTGTCCTGTATTTCCTGGATGTTTTGAGTTAGGATCTTTTTGCGTTTTGTATTTTCTTTGATTGTTGTGCAGATGTTCTCTATGGAATCTTCTACACCTGAAATTCTGTCTGCCATCTCTTGTATTCTGTTGCTGATGCTGGCATCTATAGTTCCAGATTTCTTTCCTAGGGTTTCTATCTCCAGCGTTGCCTCATTTTGGGTTTTCTTTATTGTGTCTACTTCTCTTTTTAGGTCTAGTATGTTTTTTTTTCATTTCCATCACCTGTTTGGATTGGTTATCCTGTTTTTCTTTAAGGACTTCTAACTCTTTGTTTGTGTTTTCCTGTTTTTCTTTAAGGACTTGTAACTCTTTAGCATTGTTCTCCTGTATTTCTTTAAGTGAGTTATTAAAGTCCTTCTTGATGTCCTCTACCATCATCATGAGATATTCTTTTAAATCCAGTTCTAGCTTTTCGGTTGTGTTGGGGTGCCCAGGACTAGGTGGGGTGGGAGTGCTGCGTTCTGATGATGGTGAGTGGTCTTGATTTCTGTAAGTAGGATTCTTGCATTTGCCTTTCGCCTCTGGTAATCTCTGGAGCTAGTTGTTATAGTTGTCTCTGGTTAGAGCTTGTTCCTCAGGTGATTATGTTTGCCTCTATCAGCAGACCTGAGAAACTAGATCTAGCCTTAGTTTCAGTGGTCAGAATACTCTCTGCAGGCAAGCTCTCCTCTTGCAGGGAAGGTGCCCAGATATCTGGTGTTCGAACCTGCTTCCTGGCAGAAGTTGTGTTCCACTCACCAGAGGTCTTAAGATCCTGTGGAGGGTCCTATGAGAAACTTGGGTGTGTCCAGAAACTCAGTGCACAAGGAACCCCGGTGCTGGAGTGGACCAGAAGGAACTTGTGCTCCTAATCAGGCCGGGTTATCTATTTCCCTAGTTAATGCAGTCTCAGGTCCCACGTGATTGGATTGGAGCAGATGCTGCGTTCCACTCACCAGACGTCTTAAGATCACGTGGGGGATCCTGTGTGGGTCCTTTCAGGTGTCCAGAGACTCCCCGGGCCAGCAACCCCGGTGCTGCAGTGGACCAGAAGGTGGTCGGATGTCCGGAGTCTGAAAAGGGCGCTGCCTCAGAAGCTCTGTGGCTCCCACCTGTCCCTGAAGCTGTCTGCTACTGTGTGCACACTTTCACCTGTGCAGACTACTTTTTGGTGGAGTCCCGGAACCAAGATGGCTCCCACCATTCCTGAGGCAAAAGCCTTCAGTGCCGGGTGGACAGCATTCCTCTGGCTAGGGAGGTGGTCAAATGTCTGGAGCCCGAAATGGGCGCTGCCTCAGAAGCTCTGTGGCTCCCACCTGTCCCAGCTGTCCGCTACTGTGTGCACACTCTCACCTGTGCAGACTACTTTTTGGTGGAGTCCTGGGACCAAGATCTGGTGTTTTGATTAATATGTGTCAGGGGGAATTTCTTTTCTGGTCCAGTCTATTTGGAGTTCTGTAGGCTTCTTTAATGTTCGTGGGCATCCCTTTCATTAGGTTTGGGAAGTTTTCTTCTGTAATTTTGTTGAAGATATTTACTGGCCCTTTAAGCTGAAAATCTTCATCTCATCTATACTGATTATCCTTAGGTTTTGTCTTCTCATTGTGTCCCTGATTTTCTGGATATTTTGAGCTAGGATCTTTTTGCATTTTATATTTTCTTTGATTGTTGTGTCCAGGTTTTAGGTGGAATCTTCTGCACCCGAGATTCTCTCTTCCATCTCTTGTACTCTGTTGGTAATGTTTGCATCTATGGCTCCTGATTTCTTTCCTAGGATTTCTATCTCCAGAGTTGTCTCCCTTTGTGATTTCTTTATTTTTTCTACTTACCTTTTTAAATCCTTGATGATTCTTTACAATTTCTTCACCTGTTTGGTTGAGTTTTCCTATAATTCTTTAAGGGATTTTTATGTATCTTCTTTAATAGCTTCTACATGTTTATCTGTGATCTTCTGTATTTCTTTAATGGAGTTTTTAATGTCCTTATTAAAATCCTCTACCAGCATCATGAGATGTGATTTTAAATCTGAATCTTGCTTTTCTGTTGTGTTGTGATATCCAGGACTCACTGTGTTGGGAGTCCTGGATTCTGATGATGCCAAGTAGCCTTGGTTTCTGTTTGTAAGATTATTGCATTTGCCTTTTGCCATCTGGTAATTATTCGTATTTACTGTTCTTGCAGTCTCTCACTGCAGCTTGTTCCTCCTGTGAGTCTGTAAGCTTGCCTTAGCACTCCTGAGAGACCAGGTCTCCCCTTGCAAGACCAGTGCACAGAGTGCTGTGGAACAGCTCCACCTCATTGCAGCAGATGTAGGCCTGTAGGACCCTGTCCCATCTACTCTTCTGCTTCTACAGTCTGTACACTCCTGTGTGGGATCCTCCTTAGAGAGACACCAGAGAGAAAGTGAACATTTTCTTTATTCAAGGTAGAGAGTATGTCAATGATTCAGTGAAATCTGAAATCATACATTTGTTTTATCATTAGTTATCATTATGATTTTATCAAAGCTATTTAAACATTTTAGAATTGAATTATTCCTTCCAATAAAGGAATATAATAACATATGTTTTGGTAAGTTTTCAGGAGTTGAAATTATGCCTTCTCAGGATGCAAATTAAGTAGAAATATGCTATTCTGGACTAGTCAATTAAAATACCAGGCCAAAATAAAATTAATAGTAAGCTTTTAATCATTTGCCACAATAATGCAAAAAACATTAAACTCGAAAAAGTGCTAATTCTCCCCTACTTAACCCATGTGCAGTTTTGCCACTGTTCCTTCCTTTTTTACCCATGGAAGTATGCTTTCTAGTGGCTTTTGGATCATCCAAGATGTAGAAATGGCCTCAATGCTTAGGAAACTAATAAGTATGTTATGCCACACTGTTCTATGAAGCTGGGGACTTGGGAAAAGAAAGAGAAAATAACTAAAAGAAAATAAGCATATATATATATATATATATATGTATGTATATATATATATATATAGAGAGAGAGACAGAGACAGAGACAGAGACAGAGAGAACTGAGCATGGTTTCTGACTAGAGAAAACTTGCTATTTGCTCTCCACTAATGTTCTCTGCCTCATAAAGAGGTTTTGGTAGAGTTAATCAAGATAAATCCCCATCAAAGGCCCACATACAAAATCATCTGAAAGGAGGTGCCTTGAATATAAATGTAGGCCTATTTTCTCTCCAGATACTCTTTGAGGCAGGCCCACTCAGGATCACACAGGCCTCAGAAGAGTCACAGCATCTGGAACTGAGTCATATGGGCTTATAACTGCAGACAGGAGGTGGGGCTGTTCCTGAACCCTCTGTGAACTGGTCTTAATAGGAGAGAGCTAGTTTCCCAGGAGCACTGACACAGGCTTACAGACTCACAGAACAAACAAGCTCCAGCCAGAGACAGCAAGAACATCAAATACCCATAATTACCAGATGGCAAGAGACAAATTCATGAATCTTACCAACAGAAACCAAGACTACTTGGCATCATCAGAATCCAGTACTCCTAACACAGATATTTCTGGATATCACAACCCATCAGAAAAGCAATATTCAGATGTAAAATCACATCTCATGATGCTTGTAGAGGATTTTAAGAAGGACATTAATAAGTCCCTTAAAGAAATACTGGAAAACACAGGTAAACTGGTAGAAACTCTTAAAGAGGAAACAAAAAAAATGCCTAGGGAATTAAAAGAGAACACAGGTAAACAGGTAGAAGCCTTTAAAGAGGAAAAAAATCCTTAAAGAATTATAGGAAAACACAACCAAACAGGTGAAGGAATTGAACAAAACCATCCAGGATCTAAAAGTGGGAGTAGAAACAATGAATAAATGACAAAGGTAGACAACACTGGAGATAGAAAACCTAAGAAAGAAAACAGGAGCCATAGATGCAAGCATCACCAACAGAATATAAGACATGGAAGATTGACTATCAGATGCAGAAGATTAAATAGAAAACATTGATACAACGACCAAAGAAAATGCAAAATGCAAAAACATCCTAACTCAAACCATCCAGGATATCCAGGTCACAATGAGAAGACCAAACCTAAGGATAATCGGTATAGATGAGATGAAGATTTTCAGCTTAAAGGGCCAGTAAATATCTTCAACAAAATTATAGAAGAAAATTTCCCTATCCTAAAAAAAGAGATGTACATAAACATACAAGAAGCATATAGAATTCCAACTAGACTGGACTAGAAAAGAAGTCCCCCCTCAACACATATTAATCAAAACAACAAATGCACTAAACAAAGAAAGAATATTAAAAGCATTAAGGGAAAAAGGTCAAGTATCATATAATGGCAATCTTACTAGAATTACACTAGACTTCTCAGCAGAGATTTTAAAAGCCAGAAGATCTTGGAGAGATGTCATACAGACACAAAGAGAACAAAAATGCTAGCCCAGGCTACTATGGCCAGCAAAACTCTCATTTTCCATAGATGAAGAAACAAAAGTATTCCATGATGAAACCAAATTCACACAATATCTTCTCCTGAATCCAACACTTCAAAGGATAATAAAGGGAAAACTCCAACACAAAGAGAGAAACTAACCATAGAGAAACCAAGAAAGTAATCCTTCAACAAACCTAAAAGAAGACAGCTGCAACAACAGAATCCCAACTCTTATCAACAAAAATAACAGGAAGTAACAATTATTTTCCTTAATATCTCTTAATATCAATGGACTCAATTCCCCAATTTAAAAAAAAAAAAAACCCAAAAAAACATAGACTAACAGACTGGCTATATGAACAGGACCCAACATTTTGCTGCATACAAGAAATCCACCTCAGGGACAAAGACAGACACTATCTCAGAGTAAAATTCTGGAAAACAGTTTTCCAAGCATGGTTCCAAGAAACAAGCTGGAGTATCCACTCTAATATTAAATAAAATCTTCTTTCCACCTAATATTCTCAAAAAGACAAGGAGGGACACTTCATACTCATCAAAGGTAAAATCTACCAAGATGAACTCTCAATTATGAGCATCTGTGCTCCAAATGCAAGGGCATCCACATTCTTTAAAGTAACTTTAGTAAATTTCAAAGCACACATTCCACCACATGCAATAATATTGGGAGACTTCAACACCCCACTCTCATCAATGGAAAGATGATGGAAAAAGAAACTAACTAGAGACACAGTGAAACTAATAGATTTAACATATAAACACACACACACACACACACACACACACACACACACACACACACACATATATATATATATATATATATATATATATATATATATATATATATATATGATGAACATTTTTTCATATGCTTCTCAGCCATTCGGTATTCCTCAGGTGAGAATTCTTTGTTCAGCTCTGAGCCCTATTTTTTAATGGGGTTATTTCTTAATAATGATCAATCTAAAAATTTCTGATTTCTAAGTACATAAATTATTATATTGTAGTTTGGTTTCATAAATTTATAATCATCCATATCTATGTACCACTATTTCTATGATTCTGAAATATTAGATAAAGTAAGGAAAAGATGAAGTAATAAAAATTATATTCCAAGGTTGTAAGTTGATTACATTCATTTATTTTATACTTATTTTTGCTATTTATATTTAAATTTGAAGTATATTGGTAAATGATCACATAAGAGATAAAACACTGTATCAAAGTGAGGAGTTTGTAGACATTCAAGCAGTATAAAGATCTCTAATTGTTATTTTACTTCAAATCACTGTAAAGCAGTACATATACACATCTTTATAAAAAATTAAATCACACCTCTGTACTATAAAATCCTTCTAGAAATCCTTGACTAGAAATGTATAGAACTGTGAAAGAATAAAATGTGTTAAAGTGTTGCTTCTGAAATCATTAAGTGTTTTAAGTTGATCTAACTTTTTAAAGTCACTTCCTCTCATCTGGAGAAGGCAAGCACTTGCAAGAAAACGCTCTAGGAAATGATTCCATAACTATATGGTCAAAACAGAGATATTGTTTTCTAAGGAAGAAACATTTTAACTTGTACCTGCAAGTGCTTATTTCTGTAAATGAGTATGACTTCTCTGGATATTTCCCTTGGTGGTTATGGGATTCAAAGACCATTACCTCTTGTGCTAATGTAGACAGGGATTTCAATACTTATCCAACTGATATAAAAACTAAGAAACTATCAGGCTTAAGTACAAGCTCCCATGATTAAAGCTGTGTTTTCCCACTCTCCAAGCACTTGCTTCATTCTTTGCTGGATAATATTTGCATAACATAAGAATTTCAACCAATATTCTTTATAAAATATTAAATCAAGGAAAGAACTTATATTTGATATGAGGTATATGATATTTTAATCAGTTCAAAATATTTTATCTGGGTGGGGGAGCGTGTGGGGGACTTTTGGGATAGCATTGGAAATGTAAATGAAATAAATACCCAATTTAAAAAAACATGAAAAAAAGACTCAAAAAAAAAAGAAATCTTCAGACCAATTTCCCTTTTGAATATCAATGCAAAAATACTCAATAAAATTCTCACAAACAAATCAGAAAATGTATCAAAATGATCATGAGGCATGACCAAGTTGGCTTTATTCCAAGGATGCAGGGATGGTTCAATATATGGAAATCCATCAATGTAATCTGATATATAAAGGCATTCAAAAAATAAAAGCCACATGATCATTTCACAAGATGTCTAGAAAGCATTTGACAAAATCCAGCACCCCTTCATTATAAAAGTCTTGGAAAGATCAAGAATTCAAGGCCCATACCTAAACATAATGAAAGTAATATATAGCAAAGCAGTAGCCAATATCAAACTAAATGGAGAGAAATTTGAAGCAATCCCATTGAAATCAGGGACTAGATAAGGCTACATGTTATCTTTCTTCCTATTCAATATATTATTTGAAGTTCTAGCCTGAGAAATTAGATGACAAAAGGAGATTAACGTGATGCAAATTGTAAAGGAAGAAATCAGAATATCACTATGAGTTGAATATATGATGGTGTACATAAGTGATCCCAAAAATGCCAACACAGACCTACTAAAGCTGAGAAAAAACTTCAGTGAAGTACCTGGGTATAAGATTAACTCAAACAAATCAGTGGTCTTTCTCTACACAAAGGATAAACAGGATGAGAAGCAAATTAGGGAAACAACACCCTTCACAATAATCACAAATTATATAAAATAACTTGGTGTGGCTCTAATTAAGCAAGTGATTGATCTGTGTGATAAGAACTTCAAGTCTCTGAAGAATGAAATCAAAAAAGATCTAAGAAGATGGACATCTCCTATGTTCATGGTTTGGCAGGATTAATATAGTAAAAATGGCTATCTTGGCAAAAGCAACCTACAGATTCAATGCAGTCCCCATCAAAATACCAACTTAATTCTTTACAGAGTCAGAAAGGGCAATTTGAAACTTCGTCTGGAATAACAAAAAACCAAGGATAGCAAAAGTATTCTCAACAATAAAAGAACCTCTGTTGGGAATACCAAGCCTGACCTCAAGCTTTACTACAGAACAATTGTTATAAAAACTACATGGTACTGATACAGTGACTGGCAGGTAGATCAGTGGAATAGAATTGAAATCCCGGAAATGACTCACACACCTATGGTCACCTGATCTTTGACAATGGAGCTCAAACCATTCAGTGAAAAAAACGACAGTATTTTCAATAAATTGTGCGGGTTCAACTGGCAATCAGCATGTAGAAGAAAGAAAATTGACACATTCTTGTCTCCTTGTACAAAGCTCAAGTTGAAGTGAATCAAGGATCTCGACATAAAATCAGAGACACTTAATTTTTTTTTTACATTTTTTTAATTAGGTAATTTCCTCAATTACATTTCCAATGCTATCCAAAAAGTCCCCAATACACTCCCCCCTAGTGTTCCCCACCCACCCACCACCACCCCTTGGCCCTGGCATTCCCCTGTACTGGGGCATATAAAGTTGGCAAGTCCAATGGGCCTCTCTTTCCAGTGATGGCCGAATAGGCCATCTTTTGATACAAATGCAGCTAGAGACAAGAGCTCTGGGGTACTGGTTAGTTCATAATAATGATCCACCTATGGGTTTGCAGTTCCCTTTAGCTCCTTGGGTACTTTCTCTAACTCCTCCATTGGGGGCCCTGTGATCCATCCAATAGCTGACTGTGAACATCCACTTCTGTGTTTGCTAGGCCCCAGCATTGTCTCACAAGAGACAGCTATATCTGGGTCCTTTCAGCAAAATCTTGCTAGTGTATGCAATGGTGTCAGCGTTTGGAAGCTGATTATGGGATGGATCCCTGGATATGGCAGTCTTTAGATGGTCCATCCTTCCTTCACAGCTCCAAACTTTATCTCTGTAACTCTTTCCATGGGTGTTTTGTTCCCAATTCCAAGAAGGGGCACAGTGTCCACACTTTGGTCTTCGTTCTTCTTGAGTTTCATGTGTTTAACAAATTGTATCTTATATCTTGGGTATCCTAAGTTTTTGGGCTAATATCCACTTATCAGTGAGTACATATTGTGTGAGTTCCTTTGTGATTGTGTTACCTCACTCAGAATGATGCCCTCCAGATCCATCCATTTGCCTAGGAATTTCATAAATTCATTCCTTTTAATAGCTGAGTAGTACTCCATTGTGTAAATGTACCATAATTTCTGTATCCATTCCTCTGTTGAGGGGTATCTGGGTTCTTTCCAGCTTCTGGCTATTATAAATAAGGCTGCTATGAACATAGTGGAGCATGTGTCCTTCTTACTGGTTGGAACATCTTCTGGATATATGCCCAGGAGAGGTATTGCTGGATCCTCTGGTAGTATTATGTCCAATTTTCTGAGGAACCACCAAACTGATTTCCAGAGTGGTTGTACCAGCTTGCAGTCCCACCAACAATGAAGGAGTGTCCCTCTTTTTTTTAATTTTTAATATTTTTATTACATATTTTTCTCAGTTACATTTCCATTGCTATCCCAAAAGTCCCCCATAGCGCCCCCCCATTTCCCTACCACCCATTCCCATTCTTTTGGCCCTGGCATTCCCCTATATTGGGGCATATAAAGTTTGCAAGTCCAATGGGCCTCTCTTTCCAATGATGGCCGACTAGGCCATCTTTCGATACATATGCAGCTAGAGACAAGAGCTCCGGAGTTCTGGTTAGTACATCATGTTGTTCCTACAATAGGGTTGCAGATCCCTTTAGCTCCTTGGGTACTTTCTCTAGCTTCTCCATTGGGAGCCCTGTGATACATCCAATAGCTGACTGTGAACATCCACTCCTGTGTTTGCTAGGCCTCAGCATCGTCTCACAAGAGACATCTATATTTGGGTCCTTTCAGCAAAATCTTGCTAGTGTATGCAATGGTGTCAGCGTTTAGAAGCTGCTTATGGGAAGGATCCCTGGATATGGCAGTCTCTAAATGGTCCATCCTTTCATCACAGCTACGAACTTTGTCTCTGTAACTCCTTCCCTGGGTGTTTGGTTCCCCATTCTAAGAAGGGGCACAGTGTCCACACTTTGGTCTTCATTCTTCTTGAGTTTCATGCGTTTAGTAAATTGTATCTTATATCTTGGGTATCCTAAGTTTTGGGCTAATATCCACTTATCAGTGAATACATATTGTGTGAGTTCTTTTGTGATTGTGTTACTTCACTCAAGATGATGCCCTCCAGGTCCATCCATTTGGCTAGGAATTTCATAAATTCATTCTTTTTAATAGCTGAGTAGTACTCCATTGTGTAAATGTACCATAATTTCTGTATCCATTCCTCTGTTGAGGGACATCTGGGTTCTTTCCAGCTTCTGCCTATTATAAATAGGGCTGCTATGAACATAGTGGAGCATGTGTCCTTTTTACCGGTTGGGACATCTTCTGGATATATGCCCAGGAGAGGTATTGCTGGATCCTCCGGTAGTACTATGTCCAATTTTCTGAGGAACCCCCAGACTGATTTCCAGAGTGGTTGTACAAGCTTGCAATCCCACCAACAATGGAGGAGTGTTCCTCTTTCTCCACATCCTCGCCAGCATCTGCTGTCACCTGAATTTTTGATCTTAGCCATTCTGACTGGTGTGAGGTGGAATCTCAGGGTTGTTTTGATTTGCATTTCCCTGATGATTAAGGATGTTGAACATCTTTTCAGGTGCTTCTCTGCCATTCCGTATTCCTCAGGTGAGAATCCTTTGTTCAGTTCTGAGCCCCATTTTTTAATGGGGTTATTTGACTTTCTGGAGTCCACCTTCTTGAGTTCTTTATATATATTGGATATTAGTCCCTTATCTGATTTAGGATAGGTGAAGATCCTTTCCCAATCTGTTGGTGGTTTTTTGTCTTATTGATGGTGTCTTTAGCATTGCAGAAGCTTTGCAGTTTCATGAGGTCCCACTTGTCAATTCTCGATCTTACAGCACAAGCCATTACTGTTCTATCCAAGAAATTTTCCCCTGTGCCCATATCTTCAAGGCTTTTCCCCACTTTCTCCTCTATAAGTTTCAGTGTCTCTGGTTTTATGTGAAGTTCCTTGATCCACTTAGACTTGACCTTAGTACAAGGAGATAGGAATGGATCGATTCGCATTCTTCTACATGTTAACAACCAGTTGTGCCAGCAACATTTGTTGAAAATGCTGTCTTTCTTCCACTGGATGTTTTTAGCTCCCTTATCGAAGATCAAGTGACCGTAGGTGTGTGGGTTCATTTCTGGGTCTTCAATTCTATTCCATTGGTCTATTTGTCTGTCACTATACCAGTACCATGCAGTTTTTATCACAATTGCTCTGTAGTAAAGCTTTAGGTCCGGCATGGTGATTCCACCAGAGGTTCTTTTATCCTTGAGAAGAGTTTTTGCTATCCTAGGTTTTTTGTTATTCCAGATGAATTTGCAGATTGCACTTTCTAATTCGTTGAAGAATTGATTTGGAATTTTGATGGGGATTGCATTGAATCTGTAGATTGCTTTTGGCAGGATAGCCATTTTTACAATGTTGATCCTTCCAATCCATGAGCATGGGAGATCTTTCCATCATCTGAGATCTTCTATAATTTCTTTCTTCAGAGACTTGAAGTTTTTATTATACAGATCTTTCACTTCCTTAGTTAGAGTCACGCCAAGATATTTTATATTATTTGTGACTATTGAGAAGGGTGTTGTTTCCCTAATTTCTTTCTCAGCCTGTTTATTCTTTGTGTAGAGAAAGGCCATTGATTTGTTTGAGTTAATTTTATATCTAGCTACTTCACCGAAGCTCTTTATCAGGCTAAGGTGTTCTCTGTTGGAATTTTTAGGGTCACTTACATATACTATCATATCATCTGCAAAAAGTGATATTTTGCCTTCATCTTTTCCAATTTGTATCCCTTTGATCTCCTTTTGTTGTCGAATTGCTCTGGCTAGGACTTCAAGTACAATGTTGAATAGGTATGGAGAAAGGGGACAACCTTGTCTACTCCCTGATTTTAGAGGGATTGCTTTAAGCTTCTCACCATTTATTTTGATGTTGGCTACTGGTTTGCTGTAGATTGCTTTTATCATGTTTAGGTATGGGCCTTGAATTCCTGATCTTTCCAAGACTTTTATCATGAATGGGTGTTGGATCTTGTCAAATGCTTTTTCCGCATCTAACGAGATGACCATGTGGTTTTTGTCTTTGAGTTTATTTATATACTGGATTACGTTGATGGATTTCCGTATATTGAACCATCCCTGCATCCCTGGGATGAAACCTACTTGGTCAGGATGGATGATTGTTTTGATGTGTTCTTGGATTCGGTTAGCAAGAACTTTATTGAGGATTTTTGCATCAATATTCGTATGGGATATTGGTCTGAAGTTTTCTATCTTTGTTGGGTCTTTTTGTGGTTTAGGTATCAGAGTAATTGTGGCTTCATAGAATGAGTTGGGTAGAGTACCTCTGTTTCTATTTTGTGGAATAGTTTGTGAAGAACTGGGATTAGATCTTCTTTGAAGGTCTGATAGAACTCTGCACTAAACCCATCTGGTCCTGGGCTTTTTTTAGTTGGGAAACTATTAATGACTGCTTCTATTTCTTTGGGGGATATAGGGCTGTTTAGATCATTAACCTGATCTTGATTCAACTTTGGTACCTGGTATCTGTCTAGGAAGTTCTCCATTTCATCCAGGTTCTCCAGTTTTGTTGAGTATAGCCTTTGGTAGAAGGATCTAATGGTGTTTTGGATGTCTTTAGGATCTGTTGTTATGTCTCCTTTTTCATTTCTGATTTTGTTAATTAGGATGCTTTCCCTGTGCCCTCTAGTGAGTCTGGCTAAGGGTTTATCGTGTTGATTTTCTCAAAGTACCAGCTCCTTGATTGGTTGATTCTTTGAATAGTTCTTCTTGTTTCTACTTGGTTGGTTTCGCCCCTGAGTTTGATTATTTCCTGCCGTCTACTCCTCTTGGGTGAATTTGCTTCCTTTTGTTCTAGTGCTTTTAGGTATGTTGTCAAGCTGCTAATGTGTGCTCTCTCTAGTTTCCTTTTGGAGGCACTCAGAGATATGAGTTTTCCTCTTAGAAATGTTTTCATTGCGTCCCATAAGTTTGGGTATGTTGTGGCTTCATTTTCATTGAACTCTAAAAAGTCCTTAATTTCTTTCTTTATTCCTTCCTTGACCAAGGTATCATTGAGAAGAGTGTTGTTCAGTTTCCACGTGAAGGGTGGCTTTCTATTATTTATTTTGTTATTGAAGATGAGCCTTAGTCCATGGTGATCTGATAGGATGCATGGGACAATTTCAATATTTTTGTAACTGTTGAGGCCTGTTTTGTGACCAATTATGTGGTCAATTTTGGAGAAGGTACCATGAGGTGCTGAGAAGAAGGTATATCCTTTTGTTTTAGGATAGAATGTTCTGTAGATATCTGCCAGATCCATTTGATTCATAATTTCTCTTAGTTTCTCTGTGTCCCTGTTTAGTTTCTGTTTCCATGATCTGTCCATTGGTGAAAGTGGTGTGTTGAAGTCTCCCACTATTATTGTGTGAGGTGCAATGTGTGCTTTGAGATTTACTAAAGTTTCTTTAATGAATGTGGCTGCCTTAGTATTTGGAGCATAGATATTCAGGATTGATAGTTCCTCTTGGAGGATTTTACCTTTGATGAGTATGAAGTGTCCCTCCCTGTCTTTTTTAATGACTTTGGGTTGGAAGTCAATCTTATCAGATATTAGAATGGCTACTCCAGCTTGTTTCTTCATACCATTTGCTTGGAAAATTGTTTTCCAGCCTTTCATTCTGAGGTAGTGTGTATCTTTTTCTATGAGATGATTTTCCTGTAAGCAGCAAAATGTTGGGTCTTTTTTGTGTAGCCAGTTTGTTAGTCTATGTCTTTTTATTGGGGAGTTGAGTCCATTGATATTAAGAGATATTAAGGAAAATTGTTGTTTCCTGTTATTTTTGTTGTTAAAGTTGGCATTCTGTTCTTGTGTCTGTCTTCTTTTAGGTTTGTTGAGGGATTACTTCTTGTTGTTTCTAGGGCGTGGTTCCTGTCCTTGTATTGGTTTTTTTCTGTTATTATCCTTTGAAGGGCTGGATTCGTGGTGAGATAATGTGTGAATTTGGTTTTGTCGTGGAATACTTTGGTTTCTCCATCTATGTTAATTGAGAGTTTGGCTGGGTATAGTAGCCTGGGCTGGAGTTTGTGTTCTTTTAGTGTCTGTATAACATCCTTCCAGGATCTTCTGGCTTTCATAGTCTCTGGTGAGAAATCTGGTGTAATTCTGATAGGCTTGCCTTTATATGTTACTTGGCCTTTTTTTCTTACTGCTTTTAGTATTCTGTCATTATTTAGAGCATTTGTTGTTCTGATTATTATGTGTCGGGAGGTATTTCTTTTCTGGTCCAGTCTATTTGGAGTTCTGTAGGATTCTTGTATGTTCATGGGCATCTCTTTCTTTAGATTTTGGAAGTTTTCTTCTATAATTTTGTTGAAGATGTTTGCTGGTCCTTTGAGTTGAAAATCTTCATTCTCATCCACTCCTATTATCTGTAGGTTTGGTCTTCTCATTGTGTCCTGTATTTCTTGGATGTTTTGAGTTAGGATCTTTTTGCATTTTACATTTTCCTTGATTGTTGTGCCGATGTTCTCTATATTCCATTCTTCTGCACCTGAGATTCTCTCTTCCATCTCTTGTATTCTGTTGCTGATGCTCCCATCTATGGTTCCAGATTTCTTTCCTAGGGTTTCTATCTCCAGTGTTGCCTCATTTGGGGTTTTCTTTATTGTGTCTACTTCCCTTTTTAGGTCTAGTATGGTTTTGTTCAATTCCATCATCTGTTTGGATGTGTTTTCCTGTTTTTCTGTAAGGACTTCTACCCATTTGATTATGTTATCCTGTTTTTCTTTAAGGATTTGTAACTCTTTAGCAGTGTTCTCCTGCAATTCTTTAAGGGATTTTTGTGCTTACTCTTTACTGTCTTCTACTTGTTTACCAGTGTTCCTTTGTATTTCTTTAAGTGTGTTATTAAAGCCCTTCTTGAAGTCCTCTACCATCACCATGAGATATGCTTTTAGATCCGTGTCTAGCTTTTCCGGTGTGTTGGGGTGCCCTGGACTGGGCGAAGTGGGAGTGCTGGGTTCTGATGATGGTGAGTGGTCTTGGTTTCTGTTAGTAAGATTATTACATTTACCTTTTGCCATCTGGTAATCTCTGGGGTTAGTTGTTGTCGTTGTCACTGTTTAAAGATTGGAGCAGAAGCTGTGTTCCACTCACCAGCAGTCTCATAATCCTGTGGCAGGGGTCGTGGGTAGCTGGCGGGTGTCAGCCGATCCTGCGCCCTAGCTACCCTGGTGCTTTTCTGACCGGAGTGGCTTGTGGCCCTACTGAGCAGGAGTGTCCCTCTTTCTTCACATCCTCGCCAGCATCTGCTGTCACCTGAATTTTTGATCTTAGCCATTCTGACTGGTGTGAGGTGGAATCTCAGGGTTGTTTTGATTTGCATTTCCCTGATGATTAAGGATGTTGAACATTTTTTCAGGTGCTTCTCTGCCATTCGGTATTCCTCAGGTGAGAATTCTTTGTTCAGTTCTGAGCCCCATTTTTTAACGGGGTTATTTGATTTTCTGGAGTCCACCTTCTTGAGTTCCTTATATATATTGGATATTAGTCCCCTATTTGATTTAGGATAGGTAAAGATCCTTTCCCAATCTGTTGGTGTTCTTTTTGTCTTATTGACGGTGTCTTTTGCCTTGCAGAAGCTTTGCAACTTTATGAGGTCCCATTTATCGATTCTCGATCTTACAGCGCAAGCCTTTGCTGTTCTATTCAGGAATTTTTCCCCTGTACCCATATCTTCGAGGCTTTTCCCTACTTTCTCCTCTATAAGTTTCAGTGTCTCTGGTTTTCACCATGCCTGACCTAAAGCTGTACTACAGAGCAATTGTGATAAAAACTGCATGGTACTGGTATAACGACAGACAAGTAGACCAATGGAACTGAATTGAAGACCCTGAGATCAACCCACATACCTATGGTCACTTGATCTTTGACAAGGGAGCAAAAACCATCCAGTGGAAAAAAGACAGCATTTTCAACAAATGGTGCTGGCACAACTGGCGGTTATCATGTAGAAGAATGCGAATTGATCCATTCCTATCTCCTTGTACCAATGTCAAATCTAAGTGGATTAAGGAACTCCACATAAAACTAGAGACACTTAAAATTATAGAGGTGAAAGTGGGGAAGAGCCTTGAACATATGGGCACAGAGGCAAAATTCCTGAACAAAACCAATGACTTGTGCTGTAAGATCAAGAGTTAATGAATGAGACCTCATAAAATTACAAAGCTTCTGTAAGGCAAAGGAAACTGTCAATCAGACAAAAAGGCAACCAACAGATTGCTTCCAGAAACAGTTAGACTCCAGAAAACCAGATAACTCCATCAGAAAAAAAAAATGGGTACAGAACTAAACAAAGAATTCTCAACTGAGGAATACTGAATGGCTGAGAAGCACCTGAAAAAATGTTCAACATCCTTAGTCATTAGGGAAATGTAAATCAAAACTACCCTAAGATTTCACCTCAAAGCAGTCAGAATGGCTAAGATCAAAACTCAGGTGACAGCAGAAACTGGCGAGGATGTGGAGAAAGAGAAACATTCCTCAGTTGTAAGTGGGATTGCAAGTTGGTACAATAACTCTGTAAATCAGTCTGGCAGTTCCTCATAAAATTGGACATAGTACTACTTGATAATACAGCAATACCACTCCTGGGCATATATCCAGAAGATGCCCTGACATGTAATAAGGACACATGCTTCACTATATTCATAGCAGCCTTACTTATAATAGCCAGAAGCTGGAAAGAACCCAGATGTCCCTCAACAGAGGAATTGATACAGAAAATGAGGTACTTTTAAACATTGGAGTATTACTCAGTTATTGAAAAAAAATGAATTTATGAAAGTCTTAGACAAATGCTTGGATCTGTAGGATATCATTCTGAGTGAGATAACCCAATCACATACACACACACACACACACACACACACACACATGAAAAAAAAAAAAACAGAGATGATATGCACTCACTGATAAATGGATATTAGCCCAGAGGCTCAGAACACCCAAGATACAATTCACAAAACACATGAATCTCAAGAAGGAAGACCAAAGTGTGGATACTTCCGTCCTTTTTAGAAGGAGGAACACAATACCCTTGGAAGGAGTTCCAGAGACAAAGTGAGAAACAAAGATTGAAAGAATGACCATCCAGAGACTTCCCCACCTGGTGATCCATCCCATAAACTACCAAATCCAGACACTATTGTAGATGCCAACAGTAGCTTGCTGACAGGAACCTGATTTAGCTGTCTCCTGAGAGGTACTGCTAGTGCTTGAAAAATACTTAAGTGGATGCTCACAGCCATTCATTAGACAGAGCACAGAGTCCTCAATGTAGGAACTAGAGAAAGTCCCCAAGGAGATGAAGGATTTTGCAGCCCCATAGGAGGAACAATATGAACTAATAACCAGTAACCCCAGAGCTCCCTGGAACTAAACCACCAATCAAAGAAAATACATGCTGGCACTCATGGCTCTAGCTGCTTGTGGAGTAGAGGATGGGCATAGTCATTCATCAGTGTGAGGAAAGGCCCTTTGTCCTTTGAATGCTCTATGCTGCAGAACAGGGGAATGCCATAGGGAGGAAGTAGGAGTGTGTGGGTTCCTGTGCAGTGGGAGGGGGGGAGGCTTGGAGGGGAAACTAGGAAAGGGGATAACATTTTAAATGTAAATAAAGAAAATATCTAATAAAAAAATTAAAAACAAAATCCAGACCATTGTAACACAGTAAACACATTGGCTGGGAAAAGGAACCCGAATATTTCACTACATCTACTGCAGGGAGGTAGTACACTGTCACCAGATCAAGTGTTGAGGACAAAGGTTAGCTTGATCAATGAGACTTTCAGATAGAACATGTATAATTGATTGTGATCTGTGGATGTATATAAAAAATCATAGCTAGAAGCAATGTTTATATAACTTACTAAAAATAATACCCAACGATGTAATCAAAGTGAGGTATTTAGTATTTAGTTCTGTTCTGTTAATCCAACCCGAGTAAGAATTTTCATTGTCCTTTTTTTCTAAGTTTTTTATTTGGTACCTGAAGAAGGGTACCAAAAATTTTGATTTGTTTTAAGCTATAGTTAAGGCCTAGAATAAATCAAGCCATCCTGCTTTGTCTGGTTTACAGCAATAAATAAAACCACATGGTTCAGTGGTAAATTAGATATAGGTTTAATTTTTAAGAAAAAAATGTCAATTCACTGAAATATTTTTTGATACTTGCTACTATGTAATGGTTTAAAGTCACTAAAATGTCTTTAATGACAAATATACTCAAATAAATACATATTATTAAGAAATAATGATTATAATTTGTAGCTTCAAGCTGATTAAAAAATTCATTTTTTATACTTTGCCTACTGATTCATTATTTCATTAACATTTATCATTATGATTTGTAGCAAGTTGTTTCTATAACAAAGATATCTGATGGAAACAACAGACTGCAATGCAAAATTTGACATGTTAATGTGAAAAAGAGTATTTATCTTGTAATGAAGTCTTTGGATTCAGTCATAAAATATAACGATTTAACTTGATAAAATACAATTACGATCATATTATTAATAAAAAGATGTTCAGAGGTTTATACTATAAGCCTTGACAACTTAAAAACATAACAAACTCCCATTTCAGGGAATCTGATGTGTCTACTGAGTTCTGTAACCCTTTGCATACCTATGATACCCATACATATAGTGAATAACATACACATTCATATAAATAAATACATATTTTTACATACAATAAATGGTTGCATGTCTGCTATATTTTCCTTTATTTCTCATAATGAATCCTTCAGCTCCATCATTACTTTGCTGCTTAACTTCTTTTTTAAAATTTTAGAATTTTATGCATTCATGTATTTCATAAGACATTATATAAATATACATTGTTTCAATGAAGTTAAATAAATATTGTCTTATTAAATATATTGAAGCAATCAAAATAATGCAATGATTAATTTATCCAGAGACAATTTCCCATAAGTAGTATTATATTTGTATTTTAAATTGTTGAAGTTATTAGAACATATTAAACCAGTGTAGCTAATTAATTAGACTTCTCTCACTTCTAGGTGAATGAGCAAGTAAAATTAATGAAATGAAAATGTTCAAAGTGCAAAAGTGATAATAGGAAGTTTTTTGGAGGTTTTGCAAAATGCCATGATACAATAATTACTTTTTACATAATTCTTGTTTGTCCCTTTGGGTTAAATACAAAAGATTATCAAATTAATATTTTACTGAGTATAATAGCAACTCCATTACTTTACTCATACCAGAATTCCGCTAAAGGACAGCATTAGCTTAAAAGGCAAAAGATATCTTCCGATTAAAATTCTTCTCAAGAATTTTATTTTAGTGTTGTCATGCTATCACTTTGATGATTTTAGGTTCAGGCTCTAACAGTCTGCCAATGAAATTTGAGACACATTTAAGGGCAGAAACTAAAGACAAACTATTGATCTTTCTTCCCATTCCTTTAGCATCTGTTTTCAAAATTGACAATCTGATGTAAGCATTTTCTAAGATAGAAAACTAATCATAAGTTTCAAGATAAGAAATGAATATAATTATATCCAGAAGACCTGCATAATGACAAGGACAGTTTACATGCCACAGTAGATGGCAGAAAGCTTACAGGGTCCTACCCCTAGATGAACTGCTCCAGGCATTTAATCACTGCGAGAAGGGGAAATTCATCTTCTCCCAGGACAAACTTTCTTATTAGTTATCTAGTACTAGATGGGAAGTCCGCAATTTATACAAACAACATGAGATAAAATTAGAATATTCGATAGTTATATTTATTGATGTAAATATGCATATAAATATAGATACATATTTTTATATATAAACATACATACCTGTAGCATTAATAACTTTAAAAGTTCTGACTTTTTAGAGAGCAATGGGGACTTTTGAGGGGGAAGAGAGAGGACTGAAGGAAGAGAAGTCATATAAATATAATATTCATATATGAATTCTAGAAAACCAAATTAAAAATAAGAAAAATGAATATGATTTTTCTTCCATAATAAATATTTTGTATTTTGATTATGATATCATAGTTATCTTTTAAAACTTTGTGATTTAGATTTATATTTTGCCATCACTAAAGCTATGTAAATAGTGAAAGAATATCAATAGGAACTCTAGACTCTCTTCTCCTGGGGAAGTATTTACAGGCTATCTAAAGTAACATAATAGGAAATTTTGACATCTGTAAATGGAAGAAGCAATACTTAAAAGGGAGATAAAATTATGTACTCCTTTTAAAATTATTTTTTCTTATATTTAAGGTGTATTTACTTATTTTAGTATATACATAGAGATGCTTTCTCTGCATGTATTTCTGCACACAGTGTACATGTATTGCCTGTAGAAGTCAGAAGATATTGAATCCTCTGCATCCAGAGTTACTGATGGTTATGGAATCTCATGTGGGAGCTGTGAATACACATATCCTCTGGAAGAGCATCTAGTGCTCCTAACCACTTAACCACCTCTATAGTCCCATAAAAATCTATTGTTTAGATCCTGCTTTACTCAGTTCCAGGTATAGTATAGTGTAGTCCATTAAAAGTCCTAGTTATTCTTTCATATCCATGATCTGAAAAAGTAGAGTATATACTCATCACCCTAACTTGGGTTTATTTTTCCCAAGAAACTGATTTTACTATAACTTCTTTGGATCTTAAGAATTAAAAGGGAATATAGCTGGGATTTCAGACTAACAACAGAGATCAAAGACAGTGGTGGACACCAATGCACATGAAAGCTACAAGCAAACTGTAGATCCCAAAGCAATAAATGATGGATAGAATAAAAGATATTTCACAAGGAAAAACTGGATGATGTTACAAACATTTAAAGGTGACACTGTTTGTGGAAAGAATTCGGAGAACTAGTAAAGATACAGACAGGGGTATAAATAATTCCTTCACTCAAAATACTTTATTAAGTTTTCACTACATTTTCAACAAATGGTGCTGGCACAACTGGCAGTTATCATGTAGAAGAATGTGAGTTGATCCGTTCTTATCTCCTTGTACAAAGCTCAAGTCTAAGTGAATCAAGGAACTACACATAAAACCAGAGACATTGAAACTTATAGAGGAGAAAGTGGGGAAAAGCCTCAAAGATATGGGAACAGGGGAAAAATTCCTGAACAGAAGAGCAATGGCTTGTGCTGTAAGATTGAGAATTGATGAATGTGTCCTCATAAAATTGCAAAGCTTCTTTAAGGCAAAAGACACTGTCAATAAGACAAAAACGCATCCAACAGATTGGGAAAGGATCTTTACCAATACTAAATCAGGAAAGGGACTAATATATATATATAAAGAACTCAAAAACATGGACTCCAGAAAGTCAAATAACTCTATTAAAAATGGGGTACAGAGCTAAACAAAGAATACTCAACTGAGGAATACTGAATAGCTGAGAAGCACCTGAAAAAATGTTCAACACCCTTAATCACCAGGAAATGCAAATCAAAACAACCTTGCGATTCCAGCTCACACCAGTCAGAATGGCTAAAATCAAAAATTTAGGTGACAGCAGTTGCTGGTGAGGATGTGGAGAAAGAGGAACACTCCTCCATTGTTGGTGGGATTGCAAGCTTGTACAACCACTCTGGAAATCAGTCTGGTGGTTCCTCAGAAAATTGGACATGGTACTACCAGAAGATCCAGCAATCTCCTCTTCTGGGCATACCCAGAAGATGTTCCAACCGGTAAGAAGGACACATGTTCAACTATGTTCATAGCAGCCTTATTTATAATAGCCAGAAGCTGGAAAGAACACAGGTGTCCCTCAACAGAAGAATGGATACAGAAAATGAGGTACATTTACACAATGGAGTACTACTTAGCTATTAAAAACAATGAATTTTTGAAATTCTTAGGTAAATGGATGGATCTGGAGGGCATCATCCTGAGTGAGGTAACCCAATCAGAAAAGAACATCCATGATATGCACTCACTGATAAGCAGATATTAGCCCAGAATCTTAAAATACCAATGATACAATTTTCAGAACACATGAAACTCAAGAAGAAGGAGGACCAAAGTGTGGATACTTCATTTCTTCTTAGGAGGGGGAACAAAATACCCATGGAAGGAGTTACAGAGACAAATATCAGAGCTGAGACAGAAGGAAGGACCATCCAGAGACTACCCCACCCAGGGATCCATATACCACCACCAAACCCAGACACTATTACATATGTCAGCAAGATTTTGCTGACAGGGCCCTGATATAGCTATCTCTTGTGAGTCTATGCCAATGCCTAGCAAATACAGAAGTAGATGCTCACAGTCACCTATTGGATGGAACACAGGACCCCTAATGAAGGAGCTAGAGAAAGTACCCAAGAGCTAAAGGGGTCTGCAACCCTATAGGAGGAACATCAATATGAACTCACTAGTGCCCCCTAGAGCTGTGTATCTAGTCACATATGTAGCAGAGGATGGCCTATTTGGCTATCATTGGGAGGAGAGGTCCTTGGTCTTCTGAAGATCATATTCTCCAGTACAGGGGAATGCCAGGCCCAGGAAGAGGGAGTGGATGGGTTGGGGGCAGGGCAGGGAGAGGGTATAGGGGACTTTTGGGATAGCATTTGAAATGTAAATGAAGAAAATATCTAATAAAAATGATGATTAATTTAAGAAGTCAAATGCTTATTATCCTGATTTGATCATTACATATTATAAAATAAGCAATAATTACCACAATACACTTTAGAGATGTACAAATATTATGTACCAATTAAAAATCCATTATAATTAAGTCTGTCTTGTACTGAAAGCAATATAGTATAATAAAATAATGGGAGAGAAAAAAAAAGACTGAGACACAGAGGCCAATTTTTTCAAACACCCAATTTTTAAAAAACAGGACAAAATATAAAAAGACATAAGAAATATATTTCCTTAAAATGTACAAAATAAAATGATTGAGGTAGAAACACAGCATGAGAACATGGAGCTAAGCTGTTGCAGAAGTACACTGGGTAAGTATCTGAAGAATATATGGGACACATCACTCTTCACACTTTCTAGGTAAGTGACAACTGGGGAACAGAAAGTATTCTGAACTTATAGTCTACCATGAGAAATCAAGTATGCTCAGAGAAGAAAGGTTGCAAACAATATGTAGCAGCAGCATAATTAAACAGAAGGAGATATGTCCTTTACACATCCTCTCAGAACCTTAGACATTAGGAAGCACCTTAGAGAGAGGACCTATATTCAGGTGTAATCACCCACTTGGTAGGTCACATCTGAAGTGGATCTAGCTGGCTTGAACATGGCAAGCATATATTTGGAAGGCGTTGCCCTTATCTAATTCCATCTGCCTCACTGAAAACCACTAGAATGGATTCCTAAAGCTACTCCCAAAGGTCTGTAATCTCTCACTTGGCCACTTCTTGCTATTAAGGCTGAATACTAAGGTCCAGTTGTATTGAAGTCCAACTATCAAAAGTCCCCTTGTGGATACCTCAATTAGCATGTCCAATAAAAATTAACCAACTTGTCTTAACACAGGGCAGGGAGCAGGAATTCCCCCTTTACCTTTATAAACTGCCATTTGTCTGTGGGCCAAGTTCATCTCCTCCCTATCCTGAGGCAGTCCTTTGTACGTTAGGACAAACACCCCTTTCTCCTCTCCATTTATCCTTTTTGCCCCTTCCCTTTGTTCTTTTCTACTTCTCCCTTTTACTCTATCTACTCTCTTTGTTCCTTATTGTTGTTCTTTATCCCTCTGGGACAAATAAATCTTTTTGCTGAGCACATGGTCTTGGGTTTTCTTGAACTGACATCAATGTCCCTACAAGATCCACCAGCTTTACAGTTCAAAGGAATCACATGTACACTTACAGTCTCTAGGGGCTCTACGAATGCACATGGGTTCTAGGAATGCATATGGTCATACTCATACATGCAGGTGAACCACTCATATAATACAAGTACAGTATGGGGTAACTTTAATGTTCATCACATGAGATAGAAGGCAGTGACTTTCTGACTGGATTTACTGAACTAACTCGTTTGAATTACTGAGAGTATAAGTTTACTATCCACACAAAGAGCAAGCTGGAGAAAACAAACAATAGCAACAAAATCAGGAGTGCAATGAACTCATATTCATCCCAACAAGAAAGAAACAGAAAGTTATTTTTTAAATACCCTCTTTCATTTATTCCTGATATATTTTATTCTCTCTTTATATAATTTATATATTAAGTACATCACAGTATTCTTCCTTATATTGTAGATCTTGGGTTTCTTAGTCAACAATATTTCCTGAACTTTAGGGAATGAGTAACTTCTCAATATTCATGTTACTATTGAGAGCTTGGTCTTGCTCTCAATCTTGGTCATAGACATTTTTTATTAGAGTTGGATTGATTAGGACAGACTGTCATAGCTGTTCAAAGTGCTAAGAATAATTGGCTGTATGTTCTTGCCCATAGATTTCAATTGTGCAGTTGTCATGTTCTAATTTGTATCTTACCTGAATAGGGTTTGGGAACTGCCATTATGTTATATGTTTTCTGTTATTTCTCATAATTTTAATACATATATGTTACAAATTATTACCACTTTCTTTTCTTTTCCTCATTTTTAAAATCTTATAATTTTAATTCTTAATATTAATATCATTAATTCTAAAGAACTATAAAATACCTTTTACCAAATCTCTAGATTTTTTTTTAATTTTTGTACCTTGTTGGTGGACATAAGGGAACTACACAAATGTTCTTACAGTAATTTTTCATGAGGACTGCTGTGCTACTAAATCATTGTATCTTCCTTGTGTTAGCTTCTGGTGTAAACATTAGTGGGAAGCATAATCAGGAATGAAAAATTTCAGCAATACTGTTGAAAATATGTACCAAAAAGAAATAGTGGAAATGAAAAAGTTAATCAGTGCAATTAGCATAGTGGAAACAACTTCATTAGGCAAGGCCAAGAAGAATTTTAAACATGCTACAAATTGAATGATATATGTTCAGACATATCTTAATAAAAATTATAAATAAATTACAAACATGTTTAAGAAATCTTGGTTATACTCAAGACACCAAATTTAAAATTCCATGGGCAAAAGAGTTGAAATAAAATATGAAAGTACTCCTTACAGTTTGAACCAGCACCCAGAGTAGACCAGAGGTGCTGGCTCTGCACCCACTTCTACTATACCCAGAGAGAGCTCAACTCCCATTTGCTTTGACACGACCAGGATCACAGGTGCTCTGACACGCCCAGGATCACAGGATCATAGAGGAAGCTCCACTCTATGGAAGTCAGACACAACAGGGCACACTGGTGCTCTGACATGCTCAAAAATACAATTGATGCCATAACATCTTTCCCAACACCCAGGATAACTGGGACCCTCACAGGAACCAGAGAAACACTCTGCACATCCAAAGCCACAGATTCCTTCCAGCTTACACTTGTGCCTGGATCAGATCCAGGGCTCTGGCTCTCCACCCACATCTGTAACACCCAGAGAAAGCTTGACTCCCAGGAAATCTGATACTACAGGCTCTCAGGAGCTTGGTTACACCAAGGTTTCAGGATTCCAGAGGCAGCTTGAATCACAGGAACTCTGACACAGTCAGCATCACAGGAGGGACAGGATTCAGTCAGAGACAGGAAGGACATTTAGCACTAGAGATAACAAGAAGGCAAGAGGCAAGCACAAAAACAAAAGAAACAGAAACCAATTCTAATTGACAACATCCAAACACACCAAGTCTTGGACCCATAACACACCTGAAAATCAATATTACAATCTAAAATCCCATCTCATGAATATGATGGAGGATTTTAAGAACATAAATAACTCAAAGAAATATAGGAGAACACAGGTAAACAAGTAGAAGCCTTTAAAGAAGAAATAAATCTCTTAAAGAAATGCAGGAAAACCCAATAAAACAGGTAAAGGAATTGAACAAACCCATCCAGGATCTAAAAGTAGAAATAGAAACATTAAAGAAAACACAAAAGGAGACAAATCTATAGATGGAAAACTTAGGAAAGAGAACATGAGTCACAAATGTAATCATCACAAACAAAGTACAAGAGATAGAAGAGAGAATCTCAGGCATAGAAGATATAATAAAGACATTGACAAACAGTCAAAGAAAATACAAAAAGCAAAAATCTCCTAACTCAAAATATTCAACACATCCTGTACACAATGAAAACACCAAACCTAAAAATAATAGGTATAGAAGAGAGTAAAGATTCCCAACTCAAAGGGCCAGTAAATATCTTCAACAAAATGATAGAGGAAAACTTCCTTAACCTAAAGAAAGGGATGCCCATAAACATACCAGAAGCCTACAGAACACCAAACAGATGGGAACAGAAAAGAAATTCCTCCTATAAAGAAATAATTAAACATCAAATGCAAAGAACAAAGAAAGAATATTCAAAGTGGTAAGGAAAAAAGTTCAAGTAACATATCATGGGAGACCCATCCAAATAACACCAGACTTCTCAACAGAGACTCTAAAAGCCAGAAGATCTTAGACAGATGTCATACAGGCCCTAAGAGAACAAAGATGCCAGCCCAGGCTACTATATCCAGCAAAATTATCAATTACCCTAGAGGGAGAAAACAAGATATTCCATGAAAAACCAAATTTAAAAAAATCTTTTCACCAATTCAGCCCTAAAGAACATAATAAAAAGAGAACTCCAATACAAGGAGGGAAGGGAAACTACACAAAATACAAAGCAAGAAAGCAATCTTCTTTCAAAAAACCCCAAAGAAGAAAATCACACAAGCATAATTTCACCTCTAACAGAAATAGCAGGAAGCAACAATAATTGGTCCTTAATATCTCTCCAGATCAATGGAGTTAATTCCCCAATAAAAAGACATGGACTATAAGGCCAAATATGTAAAGAGACCCCAGAATTTTGCTGCATACAGAAAACACACCTCAGTGACAAAGACTGATACTACCTCAAAGAAAAAGGCTGGAAGAAATTTCCAAGCAAATTATCCCAAAAAACAAGCTGGAGAACCAATTCTAGCATCCAATAAAATAGACTTTCAACCAAATTCATCAACAAAGATGGGGAAGGACTCTAGATGCTCATCAAAGGAAACTATCAAGAGGAACTAAATTCTGAACACCTATGCCCCAAATGCAAGGGCACCCAGATGTGTAAATGGAAAACATTACTGAAGGTCAAAGCACACATTGAACCTCACATTAATAATAGTAAGAGACTTTAAAACCCCACTCTCACCATTGGCCAGATCATGAAAACAGAAACTAGAGACACAGTGAAACTAACAGAAGTTATGAATCAAATGGTCTTAACAGACATCTACAGAACATTCCATCCTAAAACAAAGGGATGTATCTTCTTCTGAGCAACTAATAGTACCTTCTCAAAAATAGACCACATAATTTGACCCAAAATAAGCCTCAACAAATGCAAGAAGATTAAAATAATCTTCCAATAAAATCACAATGGACTACAGCTGGTCTTCATCAACAACAAAAAGCAGGAAAAAACAAAACAAAAACAAAAACAGGAAGGCCACATACACATGGAAACAGAAATCCTCTCTACTTAAGGACAATTTGGTCAGGGAAGAAATAATGAAGGAAATTGAAGAATTTTTATAATTTAATGAAAATGAAGGCACAATATAACCCATACTTATGGGACACAATGAAAACAGGACCAAAAGGAAAATTCATAGCTCTGAGTGCTTCCATGAAATTGGAGAGATCATACAGTAGTAGCTTAACATCACATCTGAAATCTCTAGAACACAAAGAAACAAATATTCACAAGAGGAATTTATGGCAGGAAATAACCAAACTCAGGGCTAAAATGAACCACGTATAAACAAAGAGAGCTACAGCAAGAATCAACAGAACCAGGAGGTGGTTCTTTGAGAAAATCAACAAGATAGATAAAACCTTAGACAGACTGACAAGAGGGAACAGAGACAGTATTCAACTTAGCAAAATCAGAAAGGAAATTGAAACATAACAACAGAAACTGAAGATTTTTTTTAAATTATCAGATTGTACTACGAAAGCATATACTCAACAGAACTGGAAAATCTAGATGGAATGGAAGATTTTCTAGACAGATACCAAGTGCCAAAGTTAAATCAGGATCAGATAAACCACCTAAACAGCCCCATAACCCCTAAAGAAATAGAAGCCTCCAAACAAAATATCCTCAGGACCAGATGGTTTTAGTGCAGAAATCTATCAGACCTTCAAAGAAGACCTAATACCAATACTTCTCAAATTATTTTATAAAATATAAATAGAAGAAATACTACTTAATACATGCTATGAAGCCACAATTACACTAATACCTAAACCACACAAAGACCCATCAAAGAAAAAGAATTTCAGATCAATTTCCCTCATGAATATTGATGCAAAAATACTCAATAAAATTCTTAGAAATGAATCCAAGAACACATCAGAATCATCATTCACCATGATCTTCATTCAGGGGTACAAGAATGGTTCAATATATAGAAATCTATCAATGCAATCCACTTAATAACCAAACTCAAAGAAAGAAACCACATGATCATCTCACTAGATGCTGAAAAAGCTTTTGACATAATATACCACCCCTTCATGCTGAAATTATTGGAGAGAATAGGAATTCAAGGTCCATATGTAAATATAATAAAAGCAATACACAGCAAGCCAATTGCCAACATCAAACTAAATGAAGAGAAACTTGAAGTGATCCCATTAAAATAAGGGACAAGACAAGGCTGTTCACTCTCCACATATCTATTCCATATAGTAGTTGAAATTCTAGCCAGAGCAATTTGTTAAGCAAAAGGAAATCAAAGGGATATAAATTGAAAAAGGAGGAAATCAATATATGACAATTTGCAGATGATGTGACAGTATAGGTAAGTGATCTCCAAAAATCTAGAAGAGAATTCCTACAGCCGATAAACAACTTTAGCAAAGTGTTTGGATACATAGTTAACTCAAACAAATCAGTAGCTTTCTTCTACTCAAAGGTTAAATGAGCTGACAAAGAAATTAGGAAATAGAAACAATATCCTTTACAATAGTCACAAATAATATGAAATCTCTTGGTGTGATGCTAACCAAGCAAGTGAAAGATCGGTACGACAAGATCTTCAAGTCTCTGAAGAAAGAAACTGAAGAAGACCTCAAAAGTTGTAAAGATCTCCCATGTTTGTGGAACAGCAGGATTAACACAGTAAAAATGGCCATCTTGCCAAAAGCAATGTACAAATGCAATAAAATACTCATCAAAATTCCAACTCAATTCTCCAAAGAGATATAAAGAGCAATTCTCAAATTTATCTGGAATAACAAAAAACCCAATATATCAAAAAACATAATCAACAATAAAAGGACTTCTGCGTGAGTCAACATCCTTGATCTCAACATATACTACAGAGCAATAGTGACTCATACAGAGACAATCAGGTAAATAAATGAAGTAGAATTGAAGATCCAGAAATGAACCCAGACACTTATGGTCACTTTGTCTTTGGCAAAGGAGCCAAAATCTGCTAGTGGAAAAGACAGCATTTCAAAAAAATGGTGCTGGTTCAACTGTCAGTCATCATGTAGAAGAATGCAAATTGACCCATTCTTGTCTCCTTTTGCAAAGCTCAGGTCCAAGTGGATCAAGGACCTCCACATAAAACCAGATACACTGAAATTAATAGAAATGAAAATGGGAATGAACCTCAAACATATGGGCACTGGGGAAAATTTCCTGAAGAGTACATCAATGGCTTATGCTCCAAGTTCAAGAATCGACAAATGGGATTTCATATAATTGCAAAGGTTCTGTAAGGAAAGGGACACTGTCAATAGGACAAAACAGCACCCAACAGATTGGGAAAAGATCTTTACCAATCCTATATCTGGTAGAAGGTTAATATCCAATATATACACAGTACTCAAAATGATAAACTCCATTGAACCAAATAAGCCTATTGAAAATGGGGTGCAGAGCTAAACAAAGAATTCTCAACTGTGGAATATCAAATGGCTGAGAAGCACCCAAAGAAATGTCAACATCCTCAGTCATTAGGAAAATTGAAAACAAAACAACCCTGAGATTCTATCTCACACCAGTCAGAATTGCTAAGTTCAAAAACTCAGGTAACAATAGATGCTGGATAGGATGTGGAGAAAGAGAAACACTCCTCCATTGTTGGTGGGATTGTAAGCTGGTACAACCACTCTGGAAATCAGTCTGGATGTTCCTCAGAAAATTGGACATAGTACTACCAGAGGACCCAGAAATACCACTCCTGGGCATATACCCAAAAGATACTCCAACATGTAAGAAGGACACATGCTCCACTATGTTCATAGCAACCTCATTTATAATAACCAAAAAGCTGGAAAGAACCCAGATGTCACTCAACAAAGGAATAGATACAGAAAATGTGGTACATTTACACAATGGAGTACTACTCTGCTATTAAAAACAAGAACCTAATGGAATTATTAGGCAAATGTATTTAACTAGAAAATACCCTGCATGAGGTTACTCAATCACAAAAGAACACACCTTACAGCACTGTTGATTGCAACATACTTCTCTCTCTTGCACTGCTTCCACACCCTGTCTACACCTTATCTAAGCTTGGGAGATATCCCAAGACTCTTGAATCTCCAACATATTTTACTTTTTTCAGCTTCAAGCAATGGCATCTCTAGACCACCAACATTAGGAGAGTCCTCTGCCACATGTCAGGCCTCACTGTGTTTCCTTAACCATGGAGGAAGATTTCATGACAAATTTTCCCCAATGACATTCATGACTTTAAAACCAGAAACATGTGGCTTATGTTGCCAAGGTCAAAAATCTGAATAGGATGGAAAGTGTCTTTCTCTTTGAATTACATGTAAAATTTTCTTTCTTACTTTTCATTGTTGCATAAATTTTCCTTTCTAGTAGTCAAAGCTTAGCTGTGTAAAGTCTTGTGCTGGCATCTGCAGTGCCTTTATTATAATTCACATAAGGACTTTCTTTAAACTTATCATCACTTTGACACAAGACTTGACCCTATTATTAAATATCTAGATGTTCTGTTTCTCCTCAAATTGCATATTTTCTATTTCTTTTGCTCTTATTGCTCTTTGTCATTGTAGATAAATATAAGACACACATATTTTTATTTCATTTAAAATGTTAAAATAACACCAACTTTATTAATCTTTATTGTTCATAATCATTTGATACATAAATATAATAGCATTTGTAATTTATATAAATTCCAATATTTTCTTGAAGGAAAACTACTGGAACGCTTGTAATTAAAGTGATGAGAATGCATTTCCATATATTTTTAAAGCATTACTTCATTAAACAACTGTCTTCTTATATCAATATTGCCTTGTTCAAATAGAACTGTGGCTCTCAACCTGTAGGTCACAACTCCTTTGGGATTGAATGACCTTTCCACAAAGGTCACCTAAGACTATTATAAAACACAGATATTTACTTTGCAGTCCACAACAGTAGCATAACTACAGTTTGATGTAACAACAAAAATAATTTTATGGTTAAGTGTTATTATCATTGGGTTAAAAACCATAGACCACTGAGGAAGTCCAAACTTTGAATTGAGAGTTTGTTAAGTTGGGAAGGAAAGAAAAACTTCTCACAGAGCAGTCTTGAATGCATATTACAGAGATATTTGGTGGGGTTGGTTTGGGTTTTGTTTGTTTGGTTGGTTGCTTTGTTTTGTTTGTGAGACATGGTTTATTTGTGTAGTCCTAGTTGTCCTGGAACTTGCTCTGTAGACAGGTCTATCCTTTAACTCAGAGATCTTCCTGCCTCTGCCTCCCAAAATACTGGCACTAAAGGCACGCATTGCTCTTGACTTAGCTACAGGGAAGTTTTGTGGGTTTTTTTGTTTTGTTTTGTTTTGTTTTTTTAAAGGATTTTAAATTTTTTTTAAAATCAGGATATGTTTTTCTTTCTTTTTTAATTTTTAATATTTTTATGACACATTTTCCTCAATTACATTTCCAATGCTATCCCAAAAGTCCCCCATACCCTCCCCCCGTTCCCTACCCACCCATTCCCATTTTTTTGGCCCTGGCGTTCCGCTGTACTGGGGCATATAAAGTTTGTGTGTCCAATGGGCCTCTCTTTCCAGTGATGGCCGACTAGGCCATCTTTTGATACATATGCAGCTAGAGTCAAGAGTTCCAGGGTACTGGTTAGTTCATAATGTTGTTCCACCTATAGGGTTGCAGATCCCTTTAGCTCCTTGGGTACTTTCTCTAGCTCCTCCATTGGGAGCCCTGTCATCCATCCACTAGCTGACTGTGAGCATCCACTTCTGTGTTTGCTAGGCCCCGGCCTAGTCTCACAAGAGACAGCTATATCTGGGTCCTTTCAGCAAAATCTTGCTAGTGTATGCAATGGAGCTACAGGGAATTTTTAAAAGACAAATAACATAGAAAACAGTACATACTTGTTGGTAATTGCAGAAGGAAGCAAGCAAGCAGTTTAACAAGAGACAAAAATGTACAGTGAGCTAGGGCATTTAGAGCCTAAGTTTCTAGAATATAATTGAGAGCTTTCAACAAGACATTCCAGGGCAAGAGGTAGAAAACAAATATGGCTTCAGCTGAGACAAGGTTGAGAAAACTTAACCTTTTAATGTTACCACAACATGAGGAACTCTATTAAAGAGTCACAGCACTAGGAAGTCTGAGAACCACTGACATAAAAAATTTCAAAAGAATAAGAAAAATATACTTTATAATTACTAGCAATGGAGGAGTGTCCCTTTTTCTCCACATCCGTGCAAGTATCTGATGTCACCTGAGTTTTGGATCTTAGCCATTCTGACTGGTGTAACATAGAATCTCGGGATTGTTTTGATTTGCATTTCCCTGATGACTAAGGACGTTGAACATTTTTTAGGTGCTTCTCAGCCATTCAGTATTTCTCAGTTGAGAATTCTTTGTTTAGCTCTGCACCCAATTTTTTTTATAGGCTTATTTGTTTCTCGGGAGTCTTAACTCCTGTGTTCTTGGCATATATTAGATATTAGCCCTCTATTGGATGTATGGTTGGTAAAGATCTTTTCCCAATCTGTTTGTTGCCATTTTGTCCTACTGACAGTGTCTTTTTCCTTACAGAAGCTTTGCAATTTTATGAGGTCCCATTTGTCAATCCTTAATCTTCTAGCAGAAGCTATTGGTGTTCTGTTCAGAGTATTTTCCCCTGAGCCCATATCCTCCAGACCCTTCCTCACTGTCTTTTCTATTTGTCTCAGTGTCTCTGGTTTTATGTGCAGGTCCTTAATCCACTTGGAATTGAGGTTTGTACAAGGAGATAAGAATGAATTGATTTGCATTCTTCTACATGCTAACTGACAGGTGAACCAGCACCATTTGTTGAAAATGCTGGTCAAGTGACTATAGGTGTGTGGGTTCATTTCTGGGTCTTCAATTCTATTACATTAATTTATCTGACTGTCACTGTGCCAATACCATGCAATTTTTATCACAATTGCTTTGTAGTACAGCTTGAGGTCAGGGATGTGGATTCCCCCAGAAGACCTTTTATTGTTGAGAATAGTTTTAGCTACCCTGGGTTTTTTTCTTAACCCAGATGAATTTGGTAAATTCTCTTTCTAAATCTATGAAGAATTGAGTTGGAATTTTGATGGAGATTGCATTGAATCTGTAGATTGCTCTCTGAAAGATGGCCATTTGTGGTGGAAAGCCCTGAAGCTAATTATCTTTGATGTTAATTCTGTTCTCCTGTGAGTGGCTATGAACAAGGAATGAGTCAGCACTCAGGTGATTTCCTGTAAACCTGCTTTCCACCTTTGTAAAATAAAGGAGAGCTGATGATTGGGCAGATAAAAGGGAAGGTGGAGCAGAAGGTGGCAGAGAGAAGAAGGAGAAAATGGAAGAGGGAAAGGATACAGAGGAGTAGGAGGAAGAAGAAAAGTAGACAGAAGCACATGCCTTAAGAAACTGCAAGTTCTAAGGGGTCTCATAGATGTGGAAGATGTTAGTGTATCAGTAGATCTGCCCAATCTTGGTGCATAACATGTAACCATATTAAATGTGTCATGTTTTCATTGCCGGGGCATATTTGGGAGGAGATTTACTGCAACAGCCATTTTTACTATATAAATCCTACTAATCCATGACCATGGAAGGTATTTCCCTCTTCTGAGATATTCTTCAATTTCTTTCTTCAGTGACTTGAAATTCTTGTCATACAGATTTTCACTTGCTTAGTTAGAGTCACACCAAGGAATTTTATATTTATATTTTCATTGTGTACAATAAGTTTCAGTATGTTGTGACTTCATTTTCATTGAATTTTAAAAAAGTCTTTAATTTATTCCTTTATCCTTGACCAAGTTATCATTGAATAGAGTGTTGTCAGCTTTCACGTGTATCTGGGCTTTGTATTATTTTTATTGTTATTAAAGACCAGCCTTAATCCATGATGATCTCATAAGATGCATGGGATTGTTTCAATCTTCTTATATCTGTTGAGGCCTATTTTGTGACCAAGTATATGGTCAATTTTGGAAAAGGGACCATGAGGTGCTGAAAATAAGGTATATTCTTTTGTATTAGGATAAAATGTAGAAATATCTGTTAAATCCATTTGGTTCATAACTTCTCTTAGTTTCACCGTGTCTCTGTTTACTTTCTGTTGCCATGATCTATTCATTGATTAGAGTGTGGTTGTGAAGTCTCCTACAATTATTGTGTGTGGTGCAATGTGTGCTTTGAGCTTTACTAGAGTTTCTTTAATGTATGGGGATGCAGTTGAATTTGCTTCATAGATGTTCAGAACTGAGAGCTCATCTTTGTAGATTCGACTTTTGATGAGTATGAAGTGTCCCTTCTTGTCATTTTTTGATAACTTTAGGTTGAAAGTCGATTTTATTAGATATTAAAATGGCTACTCCAGCTTGTTTCTTGGGACATTTGCTTGGAACATTGTTTTCCAACCTTTTACACCCAGGTACTGTCTGTCTTTGTCACTAAAGTGGGTTTCCTATATGCAGCAAAATGTTGAGTCCTGTTTATTTATGCAGTCTGTGAGTCTATGTTTTTTTATTCAGGAATTGAGTCCATTGATATAAGAGATATTAAGGAAAGTAATTGATGCTTCTTGTCATTTTTCTTGTTAGGGATAGAATTATGTTTATGCAGCTATCTTCCCTTTGATTTGTTAAAAGAAGATGATTTTCTCAATATGTCTAGGGTGTAGTTTCCCTTCTTATATTGGCATCTTTAATTTATTATCCTTTAAAAGGTTGTATTTGTGGAAAAATACTGCATAAATTTGGTTTTGTCATGAAATATCTTGGTTTCTCCATCTATGGTAATTGAGAGGTTTTCTGGGTATAGTAGTCTGGGCTGGCATTTGTTTTCTCTTAGGATATATATTACATCTGCCCAGTATCTTCTTGCTTTCATAGTCTCTGGTGAGAAGTCTGATGTAATTCTGTTATGTATGCCTTTATAAGTTACTTGACCTTTTCCATTACTATTTTAATATTCTTTCTTTGTTTTGTGCATTTGGTGTTTTGGTTATTATGTGACAGGAAGAATTTCTTTTCTTGTCCAATCTATTTGGAGTTCTGTAGGCTTCTTGTATGTTCATGAACATCTCTTCCTTTATATTAGGTAAATTTTCTTCTGTAATTTTGTTAAGGATATTTAATGGCCCTCTAATTTGTTACTCTTCACTGTCTTCTATACATATTATACTTGGTTTGGTCTTATGATTGTGTCCTGGATTTGCTGGATGTTTTGGGTTAGGATATTTTGCGTTTTGCATTTTCTTTGACTGTTGTTCAATGTTTACTATGGCATCTTCTGTGCATGATATTCTCTCTCTTCTATCTCTTGTATTCTGTTGCTGATACTGGCTTCTAGGACTCCTGATTTCTGTCCTATGTTTTCTATCTCCAGAGTTGTATGACTTTGTGATTTCTTTATTGTTTCTATTTCCAATTTTAGATCTTGGATGGTCTTGTTCATTTCCTTCACCTCTTTGATTGTACTTTCCTGTAATTCTTTAAGGAACTTTTGTTTCATCTTCAAAGGCTTCTACCTGTTTACCTATGTTCTCTTGTATTTCTTTAAGGGAGTTATTTATGTCCTTCTTGAAGTCTTCTATTAGCATCATGAGATGTGATTTTAGATCCAAATCTTGCTTTTCCAGTGTGTTTGTGTATCCAGGACATGTTGTTGTGGGAGAAGTGGATTCTGATGATGCCAAGTAGCCTTGGTTTCTGTTGGTACTGTTCTTAATCTTGCCATTTGCTGTCTTGTTATCTCTGGTGTTAGTTGGTCATGCTGTCTTTGGTTTGAGCTTGTCCCTCCTGTGGGCCTGTAAGCCTGTGTCAGCACTCCTGGGAGACCATGTCTCCCCTGTCAGCCCCAGCTCCTCTGTGCAGATGGAGGTCCAAAAGACCCTGTCCCAGCTGCTCCACTGCTTCTGTGCCCTGTTTGCTCCTGGCTGGTCTCACCCTAGATCCATATAACACATCTAAATAGCAGTTTCCCTTCACTCAGTTCCTCCTCTCCTCCCCATCTCCTTTGTCCTTCAAATCTACTCCTCCTCTATTTTCTTATGACTAGTAGGTTGGTATTTGTATATTGTTTATTTTTTGTTTGCATGTGAATAATAGATGTTAAAACATAAATATTCTAATGTATTGTAATTATGTTCATTAATGACTTTTACTACTTTATATGGATTCCATTTACACTATAGAATTATTTTATTTCATAGTGAGGATTGCCCTTCATATTTCTTTGATAAAGAATGTTGTTCATATTAATATTATTTTGCCAAAGAAGATCTTAACTCAGAATGTTATTTTTTCTTGCTGTAGGATTTTTATCACTCCAAAAATATTATCACATTCATTGTAATATTTTCTTATGAAAACTCAGCTGTTAATCTACAATGATACTTATCTGATATCATATAATTCTTCTCATTTCAGGCTTTGTTGTATATGGATAGCTTAGTTATAATTTTTCTATGTATAGATCTCTTTGAGAAAATCAATGTTTGATGACATTCTTAAATATGAGTATTATACATTTTCATCTAAAATAAAAAGATAATATTTTTAAAGTTTATTTACTCATTCTTTTTCACTTTCATGGCTTTTTTAGATGTTTCATTGTGATTATGTCACTATATTGAGTATCTGTCACAATTCTGTGAGTCTCTGTTAATTTTGTTCTGAATATTGGCAACTATAATTATTAAACGGTAATTGTTGGCATCTAATATATGATCCTCCTGTCTCAACCTCCAGATAGCTATGATTAAATGTATGCTGTCAGTACTTTTAATACCTGTCTGCATGTTTAACATAAACATTAGTTTTCTGTTTCATATTTCTACCGTGTTCTTCAAATTGAAGAATCTCAAATTCTGGAATAGTTTATATTGACATTTTTCACTTTTTATTGTTTCTAAGGTGAATCGTGTTTTTAGGTTTACTTGCCTACTATTTTAGAAGTTCTCTATTTGTGTGGTGAATATATAACATATGTATTTGTACAGCATACATTCTTAATTTATTGTTAATTGCAGTGAATAATTACAGTTGTCAGAATGGAGAACAAATGTGGTAAGTGTTTGGTATTTTTTCTTCTCAAAATCTGTTAGTTATAGGCTGGAGAAATGGTTCATTAAGAGCATCTGTTGCTCTTCCAGAAGATCCCAAATCAGTTCCCAGCATTCCTATTGGGTGGCATTTTGCACTTCTGTAATTCTAGCTCCAAGGGATCCAACATTCTCTTTTTGCAGCTGGGGATATAGTACTCACATACACAGATACACACCTATACACAGAAATAGACATACACGCACAAAGAGAGAGTGAGACAGACAGACAGACAGAGACAGAGAGACAGACAGAGAGAAACAGAGAAAGAGACAGATACAGAGAGGTGAATCTCTCATACCAAGAAATAAAAAATAAATACTATATTTATTTACAATCAGGCATTATTTAATCTCATGGTTTCATATCTAAAATACTTTGAATATGTTCTACCAAATAGTAACTGTGACATAAGGATGTTGTTCTTAGACACATGGAAAGTTGTCACAATAAAGTGACAATATTAGAGCCTCAGTTTTAAGATAGGAAAGTCCAGCAAAGTTTGTAGAAAATGGCCAGTTTTACATGTATCTCTCTTAACTATTTTTATTTCTATTTGATCCTACCACAATTTTATATTTTATATCTGTGTCAAATTTGCTATTATATTTACAACTTAATTTGTTCTTGAGTTAATCAATTAAGGTTTTGTGAAACAGAGTCTCTCTTATTACACAACTTGACCTAAAACTTGATATGCAGCCCAGACTTTTATCAAATATATAATTTTTCTGATTCAACCTCTTGTTATTTTTGATTACTGGAGTATAGCTTTTACTTTAATATCTGTCTGAACATTTACCTTTGAGAGTAGCCTTTCTGGTTTTGCCTAACTTTATGAACTGGTTGGCTATTATATGTTCCATTCAATTTTATGTACAATAATTTGTTCTATTTAAACTATGCCCCTTATCAAAAAGAAAACAACATATTCTTTCCTAATTTCAAAAAATAATAGGGAAACAGGATAACATTTGGCAAAGTATTTTTAAAAGAATAAATGAATATTATAATTTTAATAGTTATATATTAGGAAAATTCATAGAAAGTATGTAGCAAAACTTCCTTATCAATATTAAAATTTATTTGTGTAAGCTTTTGACTATCAGTGAGGCAATAGTTATGTACCATTCTCAAGTAAATTACATATTTTGCTCTGGCAAAGTATCACACAGACCTAGGATGTGATCCCTTGCCATGGCAGCCATGCTGCTAAGTTAAAATTCCTTTGCAAAACTTATTTTCTCAGGTTTCCCTGCCACTCCACAAATTGACTTTTCTGTTTATTATTCCCTCTAGGATACCTTTCTATATTTTGTCATGGTGATTGTTAATGTCATTGCTGTTTTTTGTTTTATTTTGTTTTTGTTTTTGCTTTCTTGGTTTTGTGTGTGTGTGTGTGTGTGTGCCTTCTAGCATCCTTTCAGCTTTGACAATTTCTCAGACCTTTGTTTAATATTATTTATATTCAGGGGGCATAGTCCTCAAGTATTTTGTAGAATACCCCTGCATTTGAGTTCATCTCTATCTCTCATAGTAAGAATGAAGTTAGGCTGAGATGTTGACCACATACATTATCACTACTACCAATCATGATTCATGTTTATTTGTTCACCTGCCTGAGATAGTTTGACTGAATTTTCAACTATAATGTTAACTGAACTTCGCTGTCAATGATAGAAAGAAATTGTTAAAAATTAAGCAACATTTTAGGCTTGGGAAATATAAGATACACTATATTGATTAGGTAATATTTATTTAAATTATTTAAAATTCTTAACAGATGATTAGGTAGAAAATTTTCAAGCTGTTCAAAACTAAATGAGGCTATGCTTTTATATTACCTTTTTATGTACTGTACATGATGCAATGTTCCTCTTAGAAGAAGTTTGAAACAATCTAGTTTGGTATAATATGCATTGCACACTTTGGGATTATATAAAGTATAAAATGTTTAGCAATTTTCTGTGTAAGTGCTTTCATAATGAATGCATTTTTTATACCAGAAGATGTTATGTACTTGATGTTAAATCATGTATCACATGTATCTATGGGATAGTTGTACTGCAACTACAAAAGAAATCATGATTTTATCTATATTTCTAATAGATATTTTATGGTATTTGTGAAAGGGCCTGTGTAATTAATACTTTGTTTTTAAGCTTTATTCTATGAACAAATACTCATTAGTTCTTATAATCATTAAGTTCACCTTTTGCAATAATAGATTTAAGCAGTGCAAACCACAGTTTAGTGTACTAATTGGTATACATTAATGAACCAATATAATAAGGAAAGCTAATCTTCAATGAGGTTCATACTTCTGTTAGAAATATATTAAATCTTTCATATGTCCTCCTAAGATAATAATGTAACTCCCTAATTATCTACATCACTATGCATGAAAGAAATATATCTGATGGAGAGAGCAAGAAGATAGTTAGGTGGTTTATATTTCAGAAAATATGAATATATAAAGCAGAAATATGAATATTATATAACCCAGAGTCCTGATACTTCAATTATTTTATTCTATGTTGAGAGCAAAGATAAAATGGAGTTAACTTTTATGAGAAATTTATATTATATCTAATACATGAGTTTTTACCTAAGGCATTTGGTTGTAATGTATTTATGAGAAGAAAAGTAGGTCCCCTACTTGGCTAAATCTCCAACGATTAATCTATGCTGCAGGTTTTACATAGACAATGTCTATCACTTCACCATACACCCTGCACTTTTTGCCCCTTTTAGAAAAAAAAAATGATCATGACTATAAAATGATAGTCATATCACCACCTAAATTTTTTGAGTACTTCATTCATGCCAAGGACAATGTCAACTAATTTATAAGCATTGATTTCTTTAACTCTTGGAAAAAAGCATGGGTTCTCTTCATTTTACAAATGAGAAAACTTTGCCATGAAAATAGGTTACAAAAGCTAATACTAATAGTTATTTAATCTCTACTCTGTCATGATAGTATTTTACATAAGCCACAGAAAGAAACAGCTTGGAGAACATATGGTTGATTTTATGTCTCAATTTAACTAGACTTCAGGGTGTCCAGATATTTAGTTAAAGACTTTTGCAGCTCATATCTGTGATACTATTTCTGGATGAAATTAACTTTTGCATAAGCCTTCCTCAATGTGAATAGGCATCATCAAATGTGTTAAAGACATCAACAATACCAACGCTTAAGTGAAAAATGACTTCACTCTGTCTGTAAGCTGGAATACCAGTCTTCTCTGCAAATAAAATTTGTAGGTAGACTAGAACTGTTTTATCACTTGTCTTGGACATGCATATTCATTTCACTGACTGGCTATAGATATTATTTTCCAGTATTCAAAGTCACATAAACCAATTCCATATAAAAATTACTTATCCTCTCTCTCTCTCTTTCTTATCCTCTCTCTCTCTCTCTTTCCCCTCTCTCTCTCTCTCTAAAATATATTCATACATTCATATATATATATATATATATATATATATATATATATATATATGTGCATCATTGATGCTATAGTAGTAAGTATTGCTTCCTCACAAATATTGATCTAAATCCAAGCTCATACTCATTCCTTAGAAGTTAATGTTATAATGTTGATCCTCAGTTATTCATTTAATAGGTTCCATCTATCCTGCAAGTTTAAGGACTCAAAGAAATGAGATTTGTTGATTTATTCATCTTATCTATTTTTAGTTCATATATTTTTCTTTTCCACTTTTCCTAAGAACTTATATTGACTCAGATCATTACCATGTTTCCAAACTTCTTCTTAACTAATTTCAAAGTCTTTACCAGGATTTACATCTTAATTTAACATTAATTTCTTCAGCAATTATATTACATTTCTTAAATTTTCATTTTTCAACCATGCGAGCATATAGTATTAATCCAGGCAGTTTATGTGACCTTAAGGATATGGGAGAGCACTATGAAGTGCTGTCTTCTGGACACTACATAGGGATCTTATGCCTACTTGCACAAGACCTACCTGAGATTAAGCCAAGCAAAAGTTTAGTATAGATGAGAAAGATGATTGCCAAATATCAATGCTTATTGACCAGGTAATAGTGGTTGGTAATTGCTAGGGAGGAAAAAAAATCATTATTTTTAGAGGATTTGGGTTTTGATGCGATTCCCATTTTCCAGCATATGTTCTCATATTCCTAAATATATGAATATTACTAACTAGACTTAATATCATAAAAATAAAAAGCAAATTGGGAGATAACACAAATAGAGGAGATAAAAAGGGCAAACTTGGTAGGAGTAAATATTTATAGGAGATAAAAAAGGCAAACTTGGTAGGAGACCATATTTGACATACATATCTATATGTAATTCTCATGAATAAAATGAAAAAAAAAAAAAACCTATTTTTTCTTTTTCCAATTTTTCATTAGGTATTTTCTTCATTTACATTTCGAATGCTATCCCAAAAGTTCCTTATACACTCCCCCCACCCAGCTCCCCTACCCACCCACTCCCATTTCTTGGCCCTGGTGTTCTGCTGTACTAGGACATATAAAGTTTACAAGACCAAGGAGCCTCTCTTCCCAATGATGGCCGACTAGTGGCACCCAATAAAAAAAAATTTATAAAGGTATGACATTCACATACTCAATGGATAGAAATGTGAAGAGGATCAAGTATTTCATGAAGATAGGAAGTAAAACATAATCATAGGATTAGAAATACAATGTCCCACAATCAGCCACCAAACACAGACACTATTGAACATGCCAGCAAGATTTTGCTGAAAGGACCCTGATATAGTTGTCTCTTGTGAGGCTATGCCAGTGCCTGGCAAATATAAAAGTGGATGCTTACAGTCATCGATTGGATGGAACACAGGGCCCCCAATGGAGGAGCTAGAGAAAGTACCCAAAGAGCTGAAAGGGTCTGCAACCCTGTAGGTGGAACAAAAATATGAACTAACCAGTACCCCCAGAGCTTGTGCCTCTAGCTGCAGATATAGCAGAGGATGGCCTAGTTGGTCATCATTGAGAAGAGAGGCCCCTTGGTATTGCAAACTATATATACCCCAGTACAGGGGAACGCCAGGGCCAAGAAGTGGGAGGGAGTAGGTAGGGGGGCAGGGAAGAGGGAGAGTATAGGGAACTTTCTGGATAGCATTTGAAATGTAAATAAAGAAAATATCTAATAAAAAATTGAAAAAAAAAAGAAATACAATGTTCATTGTTATGAAAGTAGGTTTGTATAAAGGAAGGTCTTATGAGGAGACAACTGTGCAGCTAAGATTGACTAACAAGTTAAACATGGAAAGATCTTTTAAAATTGAAAATAGATTTTTTCAAGTATATTTCAATATACTCTAATTATGGTTCCACTCATCTAAATCCCCCCAAATCCATGTTGTTTCCAATGCACCCAGCCACACCTTGGCTTCCTCTCTCCTAGGTTTTAATGAAGAATGAATGGGTTAAAACAGAAAAAGGAAGAGGATGTTGTTAAAACCTTGTACATAGTAAATACTACTGAAATAATAGGTAGATGACAAATGATAAAGAAAACATTTATACTGTTTCTTCTCTTAAATATTACAATGTTACTGTGACATATACCTAGCATTCTTAACATATGCACTAATAGAGTAATCTATAATGAGAGATAAAAACTTCCTGGATATCAGCTATTTTAGAATACATACATTTTAGCAGGTATCAAAAGATTACATACAATTTTGTACATTATACATACTATAAAATAGAGACTACTATTTTTCGGTTTTTGTTGTTGTTTTTTTTTTGTTTGTTTGTTTGTTTTGTTTTGTTTTGTTTTGTTGGGTTTTTTGAGTTTTTTTTTTTACGTATTTTCCTCAATTACATATCCAATGCTATCCCAAAAGTCCCCCATACACCCCCCCCAACTCCCTACCCACACATTCCCATTCTTTTGGTCCTGGCATTCCCCTGTATTGGGGCATATAAAGTTTGCAAGTCCAATGGGCCTCTCTATCCAGTGATGGCCAACTAGGCCAATTTCAATACATATGAAGCTAGAGACAAGAGCTCCGGGGTACTGGTTAGTTCATCATGTTGTTCCAACTATAGGGCTGCAGATCCCTTTAGCTCCTTGGGTACTTTCTCTAGCTTCTCCATTGGGAGCCCTGTGATCCATCCAATAGCTGACAGTGAGCATCCACTTCTGTGTTTGTTTGGCCCCGGCATAGTTTCAAAGAGAGAGCTATATCTGGGTCCTTTCAGCAAAATCTTGCTAGTGTATGCAATGGTGTCAGCGTTTGGAAGCTGATTATGGGATGGATCCCTGGATATGGCAGTCTCTAGATGGTCCATCCTTTCATCACAGCTCCAAACTTTGTCTCTGTAACTCCTTCCATGGGTGTTTTGTTCCCACTTCTAAAAGGGGCACAGTGTCCACAATTTGGTCTTCATTCTTCTTGAGTTTCATGCATTAAACAAATTGTATCTTATTTATATCTTGGGTATCCTAAGTTTTGGGCTAATATCCACTTATCAGTGAATACATATTATGTGAGTTCCCTTGTGATTGTGTTGCCTCACTCAAGATGATGCCCTCCAGGTCCATCCATTTGGCTAAGAATTTCATAAATTCATTCTTTTTAATAGCTGAGTAGTACTCCATTGTGTAAATGTACCATATTTTCTGTATCCACTCCTCTGTTGAGGGGCATCTGGGTTCTTTCCAGGTTCTGGCTATTATAAATAAGGCTGCTATGAACATAGTGGAGCATGTGCCCTTCTAACCGGTTGGGACATCTTCTGGATATATGCCCAGGAGAGGTATTGCTGGATCCTCCGGTAGTACTATGTCCAATTTTCTGAGGAACCGCCAGACTGATTTCCAGAGTGGTTGTACAAGCTTGCAATCCCACCAACAATGGAGGAGTGTTCCTCTTTCTCCACATCCTTGCCAGCATCTGCTGTCACCTGAATTTTTGATCTTAGCTATTCTGACTGGTGTGAGGTGGAATCTCAGGGTTGTTTTGATTTGCATTTCCCTGATGATTAAGGATGATGAACATTTTTTCAGGTGCTTCTCTGCCATTCGGTATTCCTCAGGTGAGATTTCTTTGTTCAGTTCTGAGCCCCATTTTTAATTGGGTTATTTGAGTTTCTGGAGTCCACCTTCTTGAGTTCTTTATATATATTGGATATTAGTCCCTTATCTGATTTAGGATAGGTAAAGATCCTTTCCCAATCTGTTGGTGGTCTTTTTGTCTTATTGATGGTGTCTTTTCCCTTGCAGAAGCATTGCAGTTTCGTGAGGTCCCACTTGTCAATTCTAGATCTTACAGCACAAGCCATTGCTGTTCTATTCAAGAATTTTTCCCATGTGCCCATATCATCAAGGCTTTTCCCCACTTTCTCCTCTATAAGTTTCAGTGTCTCCGGTTTTATGTGAAGTTCCTTGATCCACTTAGATTTGACCTTAGTACAAGGAGATAGGAATGGATCAATTCGCATTCTTCTACATGATAACAACCAGTAATGACAGCACCATTTGTTGAAAATGCTGTGTTTCTTCCACTGCATGGTTTTAGCTCCCTTGTCTAAGATCAAGTGACCATAGGTGTGTGGCTTCATTTCTGGGTCTTCAATTCTATTCCATTGGTCTACTTGCCTGTCACTATACCAGTACCATGCAGTTTTTATCACAATTGCTCTGTAGTAAAGCTTTAGGTCAGGCATGGTGAATCCACCAGAGGTTCTTTATTCCTTGAGAAGAATTTTTGCTATCCTAGGTTTTTTTGTTATTCCAGATGAAATTGGAGATTGCTCTTTCTAATTCGTTGAAGAATTGAGTTGGAATTTTGATGTGGATTGCATTGAATCTGTAGATTGCTTTTGGCAAGATAGCCATTTTTACAATGTTGATTCTGCCAATCCATGAGCATGGGAGATCTTTCTATCTTCTGAGATCTCCTATAATTTCTTTCTTCAGAGACTTCTAGTTTTTATTATAAAGATCTTTCACTTCCTTAGTTAGAGTCACGCCAAGATATTTTATATTATTTGTGACTATTGAGAAGGGTGTTGGTTCTCTAATTTCTTTCTCAGCCTGTTTATTCTTTGTGTAGAGAAAGACCATTGGCTTGTTTGAGTTAATGTTATATCCAGCTACTTCACTGAAGCTGTTTATCAGGTTTAGGAATTCTCTGGTGGAATTTTTAGTGTCACTTATATATACTATCATATCATCTGCAAAAAGTGATATTTTGGCTTCATCTTTTCAAATTTGTATCCCTTTGATATCCTTTTGTTGTCGAATTGCTCTGGCAAGGACTTCAAGTACAATGTTGAATAGGTATGGAGAGAGTGGACAGCCTTATCTAGTCCCTGATTTTAGTGGGATTGCTTCAAGCTTCTCACCATTTCTTTGATGTTGTCTACTGGTTTGCTGTAGATTGCTTTTATCATGTTTAGGTATGGGCCTTGAATTCCTATTCTTTCCAAGACTTTTATCATGAATGGGTGTTGGATCTTGTCAAATGCTTTTTCCACATCTAATGAGATGATCGTGTGGTTTTTGTCTTTGAGTTTGTTTATATACTGGATTACGTTGATGGATTTCTGTATATTGAACCATCCCTGCATCCCTGGGATGAAACCTACTTGGTCAGGATGGATGATTGTTTTGATGTGTTCTTGGATTCGGTTAGCAAGAATTTTATTGAGGATTTTTGTATCAATATTCATAAGGGATATTAGTCGGAAATTTTCTATCTTTGTTGGGTCTTTTTGTGGTTTAGGTATCAGAGTAATGGTGGCTTCATAGAATGAGTTTGGTAGAGTACCTTCTGTTTCTATTTTGTGGAATAGTTTGTGAAGAACTGGGATTAAATCTTCTTTGAAGGTCTGATAGAACTCTGCACTAAACCCATCTGGTCCTGGGCTTTTTTTGGTTGGTAGACTATTAATGACTGCTTCTTTTTCTTTGGGGGATATAGGGCTGTTTAGATCATTAGCCTGATCTTGGTTCAACTTTGGTACCTGGTATCTGTCTAGGAACTTCTCCATTTCATCCAGGTTCTCCAGTTTTGTTGAGTATAGCCTTTGGTAGAAGGATCTGATGGTGTTTTGGATGTCTTCAGGATCTGTTGTTATGTCTCTTTTTCATTTCTGATTTTGTTAATTAGAATGCTTTCCCTGAGCCCTCTAGTGAGTCTGGCTACGGGTTTATCTATCTTGTAGATTTTCTCAAAGAACCAGCTCCTTGATTGGTTGATTCTTTGAATAGTTCTTCTTGTTTATACTTGATTGATTTCGCCCCTGAATTTGATTATTTCCTGCCATTTACTCCTCTTGGGTGAATTTGCTTCCGTTGGTTCTAGAGCTTTTAGGTGTGCTGTCAAGCTGCTAATGTGTGCTCTCTCTAGTTTCTTTTTGGAGGCACTCAGAGCTATGAGTTTTCCTCTTAGAAATGCTTTCATTGTGTCCTATAAGTTTGGGTATGTTGTGGATTCATTTTCATTGAACTCTAAAAAGTCCTTAATTTCTTTCTTTATTCCTTCCTTGACCAAGGTATCATTGAGAAGCGTGTTGTTCAGTTTCCACGTGAATGTTGGCTTTCTATTATTTATTTTATTATTGAAGATCAGCCTTAGTCCATGGTGATCTGATAGGATGCATGGGACAATTTCAATATTTTTGTATATGTTGAGGCCTGTTTTGTGACCAATTATGTGGTCAATTTTGATCAAGGTACAATGAGGTGCTGAGAAGAAGGTATATCCTTTGTTTTAGGATAGAATGTTCTGTAGATATCTGCCAGATCCATTTGATTCATAACTTCTGTTAGTTTCACTGTGTCCCTGTTTAGTTTCTGTTTCCATGATCTGTCCATTGGTGAAAGTGGTGTGTTGAAGTCTCCCACTATTATTGTGTGAAGTGCAATGTGTGCTTTGAGCTTTACTAAAGTTTCTTTGATGAATGTGGCTGCCATTGTATTTGGAGCATAGATATTCAGAATTGATAGTTCCTCTTGGAGGATTTTACCTTTGATGAGTATGAAGTGCCTCTTCCTGTCTTTTTTGATGACTTTGGGTTGGAAATCAATCTTATCAGATATTAGAATGATTACTCCAGCTTGTTTCTTCATACCATTTGCTTGGAAAATTGTTTTCCAGCCTTTCATTCTGAGGTAGTGTCTATCTTTTTCTCTGAGATGAGTTTCCTGTAAGCAGCAAAATGTTGGGTCTTTTTTGTGTAGCCAGTTTGTTAGTCTATGTATTTTTATTGGAGAGTTGAGTCCACTAATATTAAGAGATATTAAGGAAAAGTAATTGTTGCTTCCTGTTATTTTTGTTGTGAGAGTTGGCATTCTGTTCTTGTGGCTGTCTTCTTTTAGGTTTGTTGAGGGATTACCTTCTTGTTTTTTCTAGGGCATGGTTCCCGTCCTTGTATTGGTTTTTTTCTGTTATTATCGTTTGAAGGGCTGGATTCGTGGAAATATAATGTGTGAATTTGGTTTTGTTGTGGAATACTTTGGTTTCTCCATCTATGTTAATTGAGAGTTTGGCTGGGTATAGTAGCCTGGGCTGGCATTTGTGTTCTCTTAGTGTCTGTATAACATCTGTCCAGGATCTTCTGGCTTTCATAGTCTCTGGTGACAAATCTGGTGTAATTCTGATAAGCTTGCCTTTATATGTTAGTTGGCCTTTTTCTCTTACTGCTTTTAGTATTCTATCTTTCTTTAGTGCATTTTTTGTTCTGATTATTATATGTTGGGAGGTATTTCTTTTCTGGTCCAGTGTATTTGGAGTTCTGTAGGCTTCTTGTATGTCCATGGGTATCTCTTTCTTTATGTTTGGGAAGTTTTCTTCTATAATTTTGTTGAAGATGTTTGCTGGTCCTTTGAGTTGAAAATCTTTATTCTCATCCACTCCTATTATCCGTAGGTTTGGTCTTCTCATTGTGTCCTGGATGTCCTAGATGTTTTGAGTTAGGATCTTTTTGCATTTTCCATTTTCTTTGACTGTTGTGCCGATGTTCTCTATGGAATCTTCTGCACCTGAGATTCTCTCTTCCATCTCTTGTATTCTGTTGCTGATGCTCACATCTATGTTTCCAGATTTCTTTCCTAGGGTTTCTATCTTCAGTGTTGCCTCATTTGGGGTTTTCTTTATTGTGTCTACTTCCCTTTTTACGTCTAGTATGGTTTTGTTCATTTCCATCACCTGTTTGGATGTGTTTTTCTGTTTTTCTTTAAGGACTTCTACCTGTTTGGTTGTCTTTTCCTGTTTTTCTTTAAGGACTTCTACCTGTTTATTTGTGTTATCCTGTTTTTCTTTAAGGACTTGTAACTCTTTAGCAATGTTCTCCTGTAATTCTTTAAGTGAGTTATTAAAGTCCTTCTTGATGTCCTCTACCATCATCATGAGATATGCTTTTAAATCCAGGTCTAGCTTTTCGGGTGTGTTGGGGTGCCCTTGACTGGGCGAAGTGGGAGTGCTGGATTCTGATGATGGTGAGTGGTCTTGGTTTCTGTTAGTAAGATTCTTAGGTTTACCTTTTCCCATCTGGTAATCTCTGGAGTTAGTTGTTATAGTTGTCTCTGTTTACAGATTGTTCTTCTGGTGATTCTGATTACTGTCTATTAGCAGACCTGGGAGACAGGCTCTCTCCTCTGAGTTTTAGTGGTTAGAGCACTCTCTGCTGGCAAGCTCTCCTCTTACAGGGAAGGTGCACAGATACCTGGTGTTTGGACCTCCTCTTGACCGAAGAAGAAGGCCCAAAACAGGACCTTTCCCAGATGCTGTGTTGCTTTGGCAGGTCACAGAAGCTGTCAGCTTCTGTGGGGCACACTCTCACCTGTGCAGACTAAGTTCCTAAGTTCGGCACAGTCCCGGAACCAAGATGGCGCTCCCTGGTCCTGAGGCAGAGGACTCCAGTGCCAGGCAGACTCCTGTCCTCCCCAGCTGGACTCCTGTCCTCCCTGGCTGAGAGGGTGGCCGGATCGACTACTTTTTTTCTATTTGCAGCAAGAAGAGAATTTTAGAAGATATATTCTCATATAGTAATAAAATATAGGCAGCTAAATATATTTTGGCAAAACTATCAATTCAGAATATTTGGTATATACAGCTACTTAAATATTTAGTGTATATGCATTAATCCATAATAAATACCTAGTGTTAGCAATAAAAATGTAGTCTTTAACAGTTTGGTTAGTGATGTTAAAAGTAAGTGCATAGATTTCAAATTTTAAGTTAAAAATATTCTCATTGTCTTATATTTTAGTTTTGTAAAAGATTTACCCATGATAACATTACTAGAGATCAACAGTCTGATAAATGAAACAATGATGTATTTTCAATGGCTGATCACCAAAAATAAAGTGTTTTGTCTAAATGGTTTCAATGCACTACTGTTAATATACTAAGATGTATTAGGCTTGAAGTAATATGCACTTTTCATGCTGTGCATGCTGAGATAACAAGAAAATCCATTCACAGAAAAATAGTGTACTTGGTTCAACTACATGGATGATTATGCTCCATTCATTCCCCAGGAGCATCCCTGTTGTTAAGGAGAAAATTATGACAGCCATTAACATTACCCCCTGAGAGATAGATAGATTTAATTTGTACATGTAGTGCAGATTAGAAGTTTAGAGCTGATTATTATCTATGAAATATTTCATATCACCACATCAAAAAAGCAAAAGTAGGAGTTTTGTCTCAATAGTACTTTTCTTAGGGTATCCATTTTACCTGTAGATAAGCAAAATTTAAACATACATAGACACACAGGCACACAAGCACACACACTCACACACACACACACACTTTCACTCACACACATGTGCACTAACACACACATTTAAATACACATGAGATTAGTTGGCTTCAGCAGTAGTTTTTGATGTTGCAAGAAAATTTTGGATTGAAAGGGACTTTGAAAGGAGTACAGTTCCTAAAAAAAATTTTCCCTTGTACTGTGAAAGTTATATGTTTTAGCGCCACTATTTGAATAGTGTTAAATCATATATATATATATATATGTTTGTGTGTGTGATTATATATATATATGATTTTTATATATGATATATATTTTCATAAGCATATATGTGCTAAATAAAATTATTATATCAGTTTACTAATATCATTTAAAATTTTAATTAATTAATTAATTTATTTATTTTGTGTATATATGCAGGTTGGGGGTATGGATATATGTGTGTGTGTGGGCACATGTTTGATGGTCAGAGGACAGTATGTGGGAACTGGCTCACCCTTCTATGTGGGACTCAGTGACCAAATTCAGGTTATCTAGCTTTGGTGCAAGCACCTTTACCTGATAAACTATGTTAACATAGTCATCTCTCTAGCCACAGTTCACTGATTTTCAGTAGTCCTTGTCACATTATCTTAGAGTTCATCTTTTTTTTTTCTTTTCATTACTTGCAACATAATTTGTTTTAGAGCCAAACATGAGTGACTAACGATCTGGAAACACATATTCAGGTTAACCCAAGTTCCATGTTGTAACAACATAGCAATTTCAAGAAGTTGTTTTTATAGAAACAGAATATATTTTTATCTAAATATTATTTGCGAAAATGCCAGCAATCCTTTGAGTTGCTCATATGTTATCTTTTTTATCACATTCACCCTTGACACACAACTTCTATCAAATACACTCTTGTGCTACCCATCCAAATTTGTGTTCTCTTTTAAAATAATAGTAATAAAAAAGAAACGAGTTCAATTTGTGTGCTGCACATACATTCTTGCATGTGAGGCCAACCATTTGAAACATGGTTGACATATCAAAGTTCATAATCTTTTTAAAATTTATTTTATTTTATTATTAATTTATTTTTTACACTCCATATTCCATTCCTCACCCCCCGTTTACCGTTCGTCTATTTCACACCTCACACTTACTCCCTACCCTACCCTGTCTCCACATGTATGTCCCCACCCCCACCCCACCTGACCTCTAAACACCCTGGGGACCCTAGTCTCTTGAGGGTTAAGTGCATCATCTCTGAATGAACACAGACCCAGAAGTCCTCTACTGCATGTGTTTTGGGGGCCTCATATCAGCTAGTGTATGCTGTCTGTTTGGTGGTCCAGTGTTTGAGAGATCTTGAGGGTCCAGATTAATTGAAACTGTTGGTCCTCCCTTCTCCTCAGCTTCTTTCTGCCTTCCCTAATTCAACAATGGGGTAGGTTGCTTCCTTCCATTGGTTGGGTGCAAATATCTGAGTCTGACTCTTTCAGCTACTCATTGAGTATTTCAAGGGGCAGTCATGAAAGATTCCTTTGGTAAACCAACTTTCCTTGTCCTAGAAACTATTATTTGCCAATAATGCCTCAACAACTCATAGGCATTTATGTTCACTTCCCCTCTCTATGCTGGACTTTTCACTGGTTTCAGTTTCTGTAGGTCTTATGCATGCTGTTATAATCAGTCTAGACATATGTGTAGCTGCCTTATTGTATCTATAAAACACCATTCTCTTGTAATCTTTCAGCACATCTGACTTTTACAAGCTTTTTGTTGCTTCCTTTGAAATTATTCCTTAACCTTGGGAAGAGGTGTGTTATATGGGTATCTCATATGGGCCTGAGAACCCCTATTCTCTTATTATCTGTACCTTGAACAATTTTTGGGTGTCTGTGCCAAATGTCATTTTCTGAAGAAAAAAAAAATATCTGATGAGTGTTGCGAAATCATTAATCTAGGAGAGTGGTGGTGGTTTGAATATGCTTGGCTTAGGAAGTGGCACTATTAGGAGGTATGGCTTTTTTGGAGTAGGTGTGTAGCCTTTTTGAAGGCTGTGCATCACTGTGGGGTGAATTTTGAGATAATCCTTCTAGCCATGTGGAAGCCAGTCTTATCCTATACCTTTAGATCAGGATGAAGATCTCTCTGCTCCTCCTGCACCATGTCTACCTCAATGATGCTATACTTCTGCCTTGATGATAATGGACTGAACCTCTGAACATGTAAGCCAGGCCCAATTAAATATTGTCCTTTATAAGAGTTGCCTTCATCTTGGTGTCTTTTCACAGCAGTAAACCCTAACTAAGACATGTATAAATTATTAGGAACCTGTCTAATAGAATTTTCATAAATTAATAGTAGTAGTGTTCTCCTAGGACCTATTATTATTGGTCCATAGGGACTTGGCCCTGGTATTGGTGCCAAGTAATGGGATTTTTTCTTTGTTTTTTGTTGTTATTTTTGTTTTTGTTTTTCTTGTTGATTAGATCTAAAATGTAGATAGGTACTTCTGTAAGATCTGTACCACTACTGCACATATCTTGCTAGGCTGTTCAATATTGTAGCTTACAGGGCTCAAAATTAGGTAAAATTCCTTCTTCTTTAATCATTTACAGTACCTTTCAGCTGGCCAACAGTTATGTTCTAGGTTAGCAGCGGGTTGATTTATCTTGTTCTATGACCCTGCCATATAGTAGTTTTAGCAATAAGGTTGATCTTCCTGTCAAGTTCTTGAGGCAACCAATAGTTTTGGCAATAGCCTGTAATATTTGGAGATCTAAGGATCCCCATTTCCAGCAACTTCAAAAGTAATAACTTATTTCTAAAGCTGAAATATCAAGACTTAGGTAAGATTCAACTAGCCACAATTCCATCCTTGATGGAAAGAGACACCTGAAGTATATTTTATGTTAGGGAAATTTATAAATGCATATATGTTTCTCTAAAACTTGTTTTTATTCTAGATCCTCCTTCTCGTGCTTATGTTTCTTATGTATATTATTTACCTGTTATCTAATTCATATAAAATTTAGAAATTATAATTTGCAGGGAATACTCTAACTAGAATCGTGCCCAATGCATAGTACAATTAATTCGATAGGACAGAGATGCCTTCTTTTTTTAGTTAAAACCTGTGATTATGATTGAAGGCTTCACTTCTTTTATGTGTATAGCTTAGCAAAGTAATATTAATAACTACCAGAAATGGTGGCTCAGGGCTGTCATTTTAGCACTTAGGAATATGAAGCAGAATTCTCACTAAAAGTTTAAGGACAATATGTACTACACAATAATTTCCAGGCCAAACTGGAGTACAGAAAAAAGATTATTTCTCCAAAACTGTGTAATCTGTATCCATATCCCTGTTCATATTTTTATTTATACTGTAAATGTAGCTGTATATGAATAGATAATCTGAAGAGTGATAGAGAAACTTTTCAGTAACATTAGTAGAAACAGAATCTTGCAAAATTTGCCAGTAATAGTTTTAAAAGAGCAAGGAAACATTAAATTCCAAAAAAAAAAAGACTTTATTTTTGTGAACTTACACCCTTACCTCAATGCTGCTAATTTTGTTGCTTATCAAACACAGAGATGTACTCTCCAGTTTCTGAAAGAAATATCACTGTTCATTCAAAGCACATGAGACTAAAGCAACATAGCATGAAAAAGGTCAATAAACATAGTATATTTTTAGCTCCTGTTCTGAGGCTTTTAAGGAGACCTTATAAACTGCAGCATCAGTGATGAAATAGTACCTAATATGTGTTAGCATAATATATGGGCATAGGGGCTTTTTTAAGTTTCTTTGAAAGGCTAGAAGACAGTTATAATAAACAACATATTTAAACATAATTCCCTATTATTTTTATTCTCAGAAACATTAGAGACAAATTCTTGCCTTGCTAAGATCAATTACATACTCAAAGAAATCCTGTACATTATTAGTCTGCCTATGAGAAAGAAAGTATTGTATTCAGCTAGTTTTAGTAATTAAGAAATATTCATTAGTTTTTCTTCTCCTTTATTTATATCTTAAACTTATGACAAAGCATTTTATTACTATCACATTTGTAAGTGTGTGTGTGTGTGTATGTGTGTGTGTGTGAGTGTGTGAGTGTATGTGTGTGTGTGTGTATGTGTGTGTCTTTGTGTGTGTGTGTGTGTGTGTATGTGTGAACATGTACGTGGCACAGAACACATATACAGGTCAGATGATATCCTGAAGGAGCTGGCAATCTCTTTCTACCATGTGGGTCTGGGCATGGAATCAAACAGCACTATGCTTGATGGCAAGTACATTTCCCCACCACCATCAATCTCAACAGCACTTATAGTAATGGGTATGAATAAGAATGTGCATATGGTAGTGATCTAATTTCAAGTAATGGTACATATTCATGTTATGCATGTAGATGTACAGCTGTTGTTACTCCTTTGAGTAAAATTACTACAGGGGTGCTTTGTCATGGTTTCTATTACTGCACAAACATCATGACCAAGAAAAAGTTGGGGAGAAAATGGTTTATTCAGCGTATACTTCCATGTTGCTTTTCATCACCAAAGAAAGTCAAGACTGGAACTCAAGCAGATCTAGAAGTAGGAACTGATGCAGAAGCCATGGGGGGTGGGTGGGATTCCTTACTGGCTTGCTTCCCCCGAATTGCTCAGCCTGCTCTCTTATAGAACCCAAGTCTACCAGCCTAGGTATGGCACCACCCAGAAGGGGTCCTCCCCACTTGATCACTAATTGAGAAAATGCCCTACAGCTGGATTTCATGGAGGCACTTCCCCAACTGAAGCTCCTTTATCTGTGATAATTCTAGCCTGTGTCAAGTTGACACACAAAAACAGCCAGTACAAGGGGGTTTGACTATCTGATGGCTACTAGATTCTTCTTAGAGTACTCTATGAAGTTCCAAATCAGAGAATAATCTACTTAAGAACTATAAGTACTTATCCTTGATGGAAATCCAAAGACTTTTTTTTAACCATTTGAATTTTGGTTGCATAGTCTCCCTCTACATTCAGTATCAGTGCAAGTTTCTTAGGGGAAAAAAGTGATTTAAGCTGGTAACGGATGTTGTGAAAAAATAAGCAAGCAGGTTTTTAATACTGGGATTGCATCAGTTACAATTATGTTAGCGATGTTAATCCCATGTTTGATAATATTGGTATGGAGTACTGTTAGGAGAATGTCAAAGTAAATTGGAAAAAAAAATTAACCAATGGTATCTGTAATAAACTTAAAGATAGAGAACATTTCATTGGCCAATTTAACAATCTATATGCTTTGAAGTTAATTTTCTCCATGAACTCTTATTTCAAAAATTTGGTACACAGCTTGTACTATTGATAACTAGTAGAAAGTGTAAATGGTGTTAAATAGTGAGAAGGCTAGCTAGTATGTGGAACCTGGGGAACACTCTTCCATTTCTGGTGGGAGTGCAAACTTGTACAAACTCCTTAGAAATCAATTTGGCTGCGTCTAAGAAAACTGGGAATGTTTCTATCTCAAGACACAGTTATAGCTCTCCTGGGAATATTCCCAAAAGATGCTTCACCTTCCCAGAAAAACACTTGCTCAATTGTGTTCATATCAGCTTTATTTGAAATACTGAGAAACTGGAGAAAATCTAGATGCTCCATAACTGACAAATGAATACAGAAAATATGCTCCATATATATACATAATGAAATACTACTCAACTATTAAAAACAAGGAAATTATGACTTTTACAGGCCAGTGCATAGAACTAGACAATATCATCCTGAATGAAGTAATCCAGAGTCAAAAGGTATGTACACACTTAGAAGTAGATATTAGCCATAAATAAAGAATAACCATGCTATAATTCACAGACCCCGAAAAGCCAAATAACAAGGAAGGCCCAAGGGAAGATGGCTGAATTTTTCTCAATAGGGAAAACAAAATGAATATTGAGGAGGGAAATGAGATGAGTGGGACAGAGGATGGTGAGGTGTTTAGCATTACGAGGATCACATGTAGGGAGAGAAGGAAAGAGAGAATGAAAATCTGTATAGGGACATCTATAGGACACATCTGAGACCAGGGTCAGGCCTGCCCCAAGATATCTATGGTAATGGCCCAAGCTGGGACTCCTAGCAATGGGGTTATGAATCTTAAAGTGGCCACTTCCTCTAGCCAGGCAGTAATAACAATGGAGGAATGAGGACAGTAACCCACCAACAAAACCTTGAATCCAAAATGTACCATGCATACAAGAAATACATGGACAAAGGTAGAGTTGAAATTGAAGAAGTAGCCAACCAGTGAGTGCATCAAATTGAGACCTATCCCATGGGCAAGAAGCAATCCCTGACACTGATAATGTTATGCTTTCAGACTGGAACCTAGCATAACTATCCTGAGAGGCTCCACCCAGAAGTCAGTAGGAAGAGATGCAAATAGCCATAGCCAAACATTAGATGGTGTCCAGGCATCTTGTGGAAGAGTTACAGGGAAGATTAAATGACCCAGAGAGGACAGGGACTCCACAGGAAGACCATCAGTCAACTAACCTGGAATCTTGTAATCTCCCAGAGGGTAATCCACCAACCAAAGAGCAAGCATGGGCTGGACCCAGCCCCTAGCATATGTAACAGATATGCAGCTGGTTCTTCATGCAGATACCCCAACAACTGGAACTGTGGATAGGATAGGGCAGGAGCACTGTCGTTTATTCTGTTTTCTGCCTGTGGATCCTATTCCCCTAACAGGGCAACATTGTCTGGACTCACTGGGAAAGGGTGTGCCATGTCCTGCAGGCACTTGGTGTGTCAGGTGTGTGTGGAGGGGTAACATCGAGGGATCATCCTCCTTTTCGGAGGAGAAGGGGAGTGGCAAGCTGGGGGAGGAGGTTTGAGAGGGTTATGAGAAGAGAAGGGGGCTGATATTGGGATGTAAATTGAATAAATAAATTAAAAGAAAAATTATTATGTGGATCCAATATCTCCTCACCTCTCTCTCTCTCTCTCTCTCTCTCTCTCTCTCTCTCTCTCTCTCTCTCTCTCTCTCTCTCTCTTTGTTAATTTATTTATTCACTTTACATCCTGATCATAGCCCCTTCATGCTCTGCTCCCTTACAAATGCACCCTCAGAGAAGAAGAAGCACCCTAACCTTGGACATCCAGTTGGAGTGGGACTAAATATGTCTCACATTGATGCCAAACCACATAGTCCAGTTTTAGGAAGAGGATTCTGCTACAAGCAACAAAATCAGAGGCACACCCTGTTCCAATTGTTAGGTGACCCACATGAAGATCAACCAAGCTGCCTATATGCTACAAAAATGTTTTTGGGCATAGGTCCAGCCTCATTTGTTCTCGAGATTTCAGGTGTACTTTTAAATTACTGCTATGAATACTGTCCAAATTTCTTTATGTAGGCATTTAGCGCTATGAACTTTAATTTTAGCACTTCGTTCACAGTGTCTTATAAGTTTGTTTACATTGTGCCTTCATTTTCAAGGAATTGTAGAAAGATTTATTTTCTTTTTTTTAGTTTCATGACATGCTTCTGCTATAATTCATAGCCTCATCAGAGGTCTGAAAACAATAATGTTGATGTACCATGAAAGAGAATCTCTGAAAACTGAAGCCAAAATAAACTTTTTTCTCATTTTTTTCTTTTTTTTTCAAAAATATTTTTATTAGATATTTTCTTCATTTCCATTTCAATTGTTATCCCAAATTTCCTCTATACCCTCCCCCCACCCTGCTCACCCACTCCCACATCCTGGCCCTAGCATTCCCCTGTACTGGGGCATATAATTTCCCGCAAGACCAAGGGCCTATCCTCCCAATGATGGCCAAATAGGCCATCTTCTGCTACATATACAACTAGAGCTCTGGGGGGTACTGGTTAGTTCATATTGTTGTTCCTCCTATAGGGTTGCATACTCCTTCAGCTCCTTGGGTACTTTCTCTACCTCCTCCATTGGGGGCCCTGTGTTCTATCTAATAGATGACTGTGAGCATCCACTTCTGTATTTGCCAGGCACTGGCATAGCCTCACAAGAGACAGCAATATCAGGGATCTGTCAACAAAATCTTGCTGGCATATGCAAGAATGCCTAGGGTTGGTGGTTGTTTATGAGATGGATCCCTGGGTAGGGCAGTCTCTGGATGGTCCTTCCCTGGGTCTCAGCTCCAAACTTTGTAACTCCTTCCATGGGTATTTTGTTCCACATTCAAAGGAGGAGTGAAGCATCTGCACTTTGGTATTCCTTCTTCTTGAGTTCCATGCATTTTGCAAACTGTATCGTGGGTATTCTCAGTTTCTGGGCTAATATCCACTTATCTGTGAGTGTATGTCATGTGAGTTCTTTTGTGATTGGGTTACCTCACTCAGGATGCTATCCTCCAGATCCATACATTTGCCTAAGAATTTCATAAATTCATTGTTTTTAATATCTGAGTAGTACTCCATTGTTTAAATGTACCACATTTTCTGTATCCATTCCTCTGTTGAGGGGCATCTGGGTTCTTTCCAGCTTCTGGCTATTATAAATAAGGCTTCTATGAACATAATGGACCATGTGTTCTTATTACCAGTTGTAACATCTTCTGGATATAAGCCCAGGAGAGGTATTGCTGGATCCTCCGATAGTAATATGTCCAGTTTTCTGAGGAACCGCTAGACTGATTTCCAGAGTGGTTGTACAAGCTTGCAATCCCAGCATCAATGGAGGAATGTTCCTATTTCTCCACATCCTCACCAACATCTGCTGTCGCCTGAATTTTTTACCTTAGACATTATGATTGATGTGATTGTTGGTTGTGATTTTTGGTTACAATTGTGATTGATGTGATTGAGTATTGTTTTGATTTGCATTTCCCTGATAACAATGTATGTTGTACATTTTTTAGGTGCTTCTTAACCATTCAATATTCCTTAATTTAGAATTCTTTATTTGGCTCTGTACCTCACTTTTTTTTTTTACTTTTTTAATAGGTATTTTATTTACTTTTCAAATGTTATGCTCTTTCTTCATTTCCCCTCTAAAGACCCTTTACCCCATCCCCCCTCACCCTGCTCACCAACCCACCCACTCCTGCTTCCCTTTCCTGGCATTACCCTACACTGGGAAACGAAGACTTCACAGAATCAAGGGATCCTGTGTTTTGTTTGTTTGTTTGTTTGTTTGTTTGTTTGTTTTTAGTTTGTTAATATAGTGGATTACTGTTAAAGATTTCGTTATATTGAACAATCCCTTTGCCCCTGGGGATTTGTCACCTACTCATTCATGATGAATGATGGTTTTGATGTCATTTTGGATTCCGTTTGCAAGAATTTTATTGAGTATTTTTGCATTGATGTTCATAAGGGAAATTCGTCTGAAGTTCTCTTTATTTGTTGGGTCTTTTTATAGTTTATGTATAGGTGTAATTTTGGCATCATAAAACAAATTAGATAGTGTTCCTTTTATTTATACGTTGTAGAAGTTTGAAGACTATTAGTCCTAGTTCTTCTTTGAAGGTCTTACAAAATTCTCCACTAAAACCATCTGGTCCTGGGGATTTATTGGTTGGGAGACTTTTAAAGATTGCTTCTATGTCTTTAGGATTTATCAGACTGTTTAAATTGTTTATCTTATCCTGATTTACTTTGGTACCTGGTAACTGTCGAGAAAGTTTCCATTTCTTCTAGATTTCCCAGTTTTGTTGACTATAGTCTATTTTTGTAGGATTTGATAATTTTTTTTAATTTCCTTGATATTTCTTTTGTTATGTCTCCCTTTCACTTCACATTTTGTTAATTTGGATACTGCCTCTGTGCCCTCTGTTTATTTTGGCTAAAGGTTTATCTATCTTGTTGATTTTCTCAAAGAACCAGCTCCTGGTTTTGTTGAGTCTTTGTATAGATTTCTTTGTTTCTAGTTAATTGCTTACAGCCTCAAGTTTAATTATTTCCTGCTGTCTACTCATCTTAGGTGTCTTTGCTTCTTTTTGTTCTACAGATTTCAGGTGTTCTGTCAGCTGGTAGTGTATGCTCTCTCCAATTCCTTTTTGGAGGCACTCAGAACTCTTGAGATTTCCTCTTGCCACTGTTATTGTGTCCATTAAGTTTAGGTATGTTGTGCCTTCATTTTCATTAAGTTCTAAAATGTCTTTAATTTCATTATTTATTTCTTACCTGACCAGGTTATCATTGAGTAGAGAGTTGTTCAGCTTCCAAGTGTCTGTGAGCTTTCTGCTGTTTTTGTTTTTATTGAAGATTAGCCCTAGTTTGTGTTGATCTGATAGGGTGCATTGGATACTTTCTACCTTCTTGTATCTGTTGAGGCCGGTGAGACTGATTATGTTGTCAGTTTTGAAGAAGGTACTATGAGGTGCTGAGAAGAAGGTATATTACTTTGTTTTGAGATGAAGCATTCTATAGGTATCAGTTAAATTCCTTTAATCAGTTAAAGTTTGTTTCATAACTTCTGTTAGTTTCACTGTGTCTCTGTTTAGTTTCTGTTTCCATGACTTGTCCATTGATAAGAGAGGGGTGTTGAAGTCTCCCACTTTTATTGTGTGAGGTGCAATGTGTTCTTTGAGCTTTAGTAAAGCTTCTTTTGAGTGTGGCTGCCCTTGCATTTGGAGCATAGATGTTCAGAATTAAGAGATCATTTTGGTAGGTTTTCTTTTTGATGAGTATGAAGTATCCATCCTTATAGTTTTTGATAACTTTTGGTTGAAAGTCAACTTTAGGCTATATTAAATTGGCTATTGGAGCCTGTTTCCTCGGACCATTTGCTTGGAACAATTTTTTTTCCAACCTTTTAATCTGAGGTAGTGTCTGCCTTTGTCACTGAAGTGTATTTTCTATATGCAGCAAAATGCTAGGTCCTGTTTATGTATCCAGTCTGCTAGTCTATGCCTTTTTATTGGGGAATTGATTCCATTGATGTTAAGAGATATTAATGACCAGTGATTTTGCCTCTTGGATTTTTTTATTGTTAGAGGTGGAATTATGTTGTGCAGCTATCTTCTTTTGGGTTTGTTGAAAGAAGATTGCTTTCTTGCTTTTTCTTGGATGTAGTTTCCCTCGTCATGTTGGAGTTTTCCATCTATTATTTTTGTAGGGCTGGATTTGTGGAAAGATATTGTTTAAATTTGGTTTTGTTATGGAATATCATGGTTTCTACGTCTATGGTAATTGATAGGTTTCCGTGGGTATTGTAGCTTTGGCTGGCATTTGTGTCCTTTTAGGGTCTGTATGACATCTGTCCAGGATCCTCTGATTTTTAGAACCTCTGTTGAGAAGTCTGTTGTAATTCAGATAGTTCTGCCTTTATATATTACTTGACATTTTCCCTTACTTCTCTTAATATTCTTTCTTAGTTTTGTGAATTTGATGTTCTCATTATTATGTTATGGGAAGAATTTATTTTCTGGTCCAATCTATTTAGGGTTCTGTAGGCTTCCCCCCCCCCCCGGGACAGGGTTTCTCGGTATAGCCCTGACTGTTTTGGAACTCACTTTGTAGACCAGGCTGGCCTTGAACTCAGAAATCTGCCTGCCTCTGCCTCCCAAGTGCTGGGATTAAAGGCCTGTGCCATCACTCCCGGCCTCTGCAGGCTTCTTGTGTGTTTACACAAGAAGGCATCTCTTTCTTTACGTTAGGGAAGATTTCTTCTATAATTTTTTGAAGACATTTACTCGCCTTTTGAATTGGGAAACTTCGCTCTCTTCTATCCACATTATCCCTAGGTTTGTTTTTCTTATTGTGTCCTGGATTTTCTGAAAAATTTGAGTTAGCAGCTTTTTTTTTCATTTTGTATTTTCTTAGACTACTGTGTTGATGTTTTCTATAGTATCTTTTACACCAATGATTCTTTCTTCCATCTCTTGTATTCTGTTGCTAATGCTCGCATCTATGATTCCTGATTTCTTTCCTAGGATTTCTATCTCCAGAGTTGTCTCCCTTTAGGTTTTCTTTATTGCTTCTACATCCATTTTTAGATACTGGATGGTTTTGTTCAATTCTTTCACCTGTTTAGTAGTGTTTTCCTATAACTCTTTAAGGGATTTTTGTGTTTCCTCTTTAAGGGATTCTACCTGTTTCCCTGTGTTCTCCTGTATTTCTTTAAGGGATTTGCTTATGTCCTTCTTAAAGTCCTCTATCATCAACAGGAAATGTGATTTGAAATCAGAATCTTGCTTTTGGGGTATTTTGGGTTATCCAGCGCTTGTTGTGCTGGGAGAACTGGGTTCTGATAATGCTAGAAACCTTGGTTTCTATTGCTTAGGTTCTTGCACTTGCCTCTGGCCATCTAGTTATCTCTCTTGTTAGCTGCTCATGCTGTCCTTGACTGGAGCTTGTCCCTTCAGTGAACCTGTGAGCCTGTGATCTTAGGTCTGTCAGCACTCCTTGGAGTCCAGCTCTCTCCAGGTGGGAATTTGGTATGGAGAGGTATGAATATGCAGGGTTAGTTTCAGGACACAGGGGGAAAACAGAAAGTTCCTGTCGTCAGCTGCTCTGTGATTTGAGTGCACTGTGGGCTTCTGTTGGGTACCTCTTGATCCAGCTATTAGAGCAATAGTGGTGGTATCACCTTTGAACTGTGATCTTGGGTGTGACAGTACTCCTGGGAGACTCTTTGGTTGGGATTTGGCTGCAGAGAGCTGTGGCACATGGGCTAGCTCCAGTTGTGCAGATGGAAACCAGTCAGCTGCTAACAATAATTCAGGGATGATATAGTTACTAATTATATGTAAGTAAAGAAAAATATATTTATTTTTAGTTATTATTGTCTAATTGTTGACATAATATCTCATAGCTTGTATTGTGTCGTCATTTGACCTGGTATTTGGCATGTCCACATCCTTCATTTTCAATGATTCTAAACTAGTGTCAGGTTTTGTGACTCTACACTTACTATCACATTCCCCAAAAAAAGAACCAGGGTTTTTTCTCTCCCAATGCTAAGGTGTCTTTCTCTCCCAAATCCACTCCATCAAAATATAGGTATACTAGTTGCTTCTCTAAATGGCTGGACCATTTCCAAGACTAGAAGAGTCAATCATAAGTTCATAGACATGGCATCAACAAAGGATCATATTCAGCTAGTAACTGGTCATAAAATTCATGAATTATCTAATAAAGAAAACAGATATAAAGAATATCATTTGACTATAATAGAACATTTGTAAAATAGTGCAATTAAGAAATAATATGTGTACAAAATGAGAGCTTTAGCAGACAATGGAAGCAAAATTAAGTTGGAAGAAGCAGCCTTCTCAATAACATGCTTAAAACAAAAGTATTGAACTACAGAAATACATATAGAATTCCTGAAATTAGTAGTGAAATTGGCTTATTAATTAATACTGTTATAAATTCCTTTCATTTGTGTGTATATGTGCTATTTAAATTTATGTGCATTGAGTTTGATATATGCTTGTGTTGCATTTACATAAGTTTGCATAATTTGAAGCATATATGCAAAGGAAAGAGCAGGACAAATTGACTGTTTTTAATGTATCACCTTATTGGGTTGAGATAAGATTTCATGTTGCAGATAGACTGGATATCCATTGAGCTCTTTTGATCCATCTCTTTTTCTCCACACTGGTAGATTTACATGTACAGCTATATCTAGCTTTTTACTTAGATGCTGGGGACTCAAACTCAGATTTCCATTCTTGAATGTTAAGCCCTTTTACAAATTGAATCCTCTCTCCAGATCTTAATTAGCTTTCTGAATATCTATGTGGGATGATTTAGCCTAGAATGAGCTAAAATTTAGAAATTCTAATTATGCACCCAACTAAGTTATTCTTTTTGCAACATATATATGACATCACTGTACTATGGTGATGACTGATTTCCTAAATAGTGCTAACCATGTATTCTTATATGGTTCAATGTGAAATATTGAAAATGCTTGCAAGTATTGTACATCCTTAAAGAACTTAAAAAGGCCATTGTCTTGTTGAAAACATTGATGGTTGGGCTAAGATCATAATCTAATATGAGTGATCAATGCCCATCAAGAATATTAAGCAAACAAACAAGACTTAAATACATTTCTGTTGTATATTTATTACAACATTTATGGGCCATGTGAATATTCTGTGTAACTTTTTTCACTTGTTAAAGATTTCAATTTTTATTAAAAAAATAAGCCAACAAAATAGAATTGCAAATCACTGATCCAATCCACTCTCTTTTTGTTTTGCAACTTATACATCAATTCATCTTTCCTAATAACTCAGATGAAAAACACAATATTCTAAAAGAGTTAGGTACTTGGAACATTTATATGAAAAGAGTATTCATCAGAGATCACTAGGTGTCCATAATATCAACTCTATAATCCAGAAACCATGAAAACTGTCACTTCAAAACAGAAAGCAGACACCTGATAATTAGCACTGAGGCAATATATAAGAACTCATTAAAGACTTTAGTGTCTATATTAACTATCTGTAGTACTTGAAATAATGTATTTTAGCAAAAAAATTATAGTAAGCACATTGTTCATTTCCCACAAATAAACAAATTATACTATGTAAAGATAGAAAGTAAGACAAAATGTCACATGTGATTTATGCTTGTGAAAAAATAGGAATATCTAATAGTTTTTTTTTTACAGATTTTAAACACAATCATATTTAAGCGTGAAGTGTTTGTGAAAAACTAATAGTATATGGTTGTAACCTAAAGATAAGCATTTGTGGGGATGCTTTTGTTACTGATCTGTGGCGTTTTCCTGGATACATTCATTGTCCACAGACAAAACACAGGGAGTACTTTGAAACTGAATATGAAAACTACTAGCCCCTTCTAAGTATCAGAAGACTTCAAGATACAAGCTTTGATATTGTAGAAATCTTAAAGATGATTTATGATACCAACATATAATGACATTTCAAATAATCATAGTATGCATCTAAATGTACTGTATCATATATTCAAAATAAAATTTCTTATCATTTCTCACATAATTAAAAGATACATTTTAAAAGGAATTGGTATGTTTTATAACCAGTTTTTTTACATAATATGAATGAATGGATAAATATTTAATCATAAATTTCCCTTTTGAAATTATTACAGATTTTAAGTGAACAGATTTGGGTAGTTTAAAAATATATATAATTTTCTCCTAGGAAAAAATTTTATAGTCACTTCCAAGAGAATTATCACAATCTCATTAAAGTTATGAGTGCCTTAAAAACAAGACAGTTTTGTGATGTGTATATTTCTTATGATTAAATCACATCATATTATTTCCTGCTCCTTCCTGGAATTGTCATTTCCCTGATATGATTGGATGTAATAATTAAAGAAGACTACATTAAATATAATATATCTACAAACTCCTGTACATAAGAAATTTTAATTTGAGGCTCTATACTTTTGAAAACTAGTTAATACATCCTTTATGCTTATAATTTTATCATACTTTGTATTTCTTGTGTATTCATGTGGAACTGACACAAAGTAAAAAATATGTAACCAATAAAGAATATTCTTATGACCTTCTCTAACAGATAATATGAGTCAACTATTCTACAAATAACTATGGTTAAAAAATTTTGTGTCATCTTTTCATTCAACAGAATCTTTCTTTCTACTACCGCTTTTAATGATTGCTCAATTACTTTCTATTTTCATCATGGAGTATATATTAAACATATAACTAAAAGTTACTTCCAAATTATAGTGCAAAGAGAATTAGAAATTGAAAGTTCATGAAGTCATGAAGCCATCAAAGTGTACACACTGAGGGGATAAAAGAAACCCACAGATGCCTTAAATTTAGAAACAGTTAAATAATTCTTAATAAATTATCAATCATGCTGTGACTAACATTCACATCAATGTGCTAAAATAGATGTCTTCCATAATAGATTGTAAATATTCTAATTACTCATTACTTATTTAAGATGACTAGATTAAGCAGTAAGAAAACTTATCTCTGCCAACTTTCTTCTTCCTCTGAACATCTACAACTTCAAGTACTAAAAGAAGATGTAAAAACCATTTTGAGACTCAGTATGTGAAAATTAGTCAGTAATATGTTATATGTGTTGTTATATGATATAATACTAGAGTAATATATTATAAATGTTATACATTACAATCAAATAAATGTAAAGCAATGTCAGGATATTGAAATAGATGCATATAGATTCTTAATTTTTCATACTTATGGAGTTTCTCTTAAGAGAGTCAAAATAGTGTGGTCAAATAGTAGAATAAAATAAATCTCTATATACTAGTATATAGCAAAGTCTAAGTACTCAGATAATTCAGTTGAATAAAAGACTATAATTTCTAGTGACATCCATTAATAAATCAGTAATTTAATATTTATACAATTTCATTGTTTTGCTACAAGCTTGTTATGGAAGCAAAAAAAAATAATTCCTAATTCCTTATATTATAGAGATTTTTAGTTTTGGGATAAATGAAAACTCTAACAAAATAACTACATATAGATATAAAATTATATTTCTCATGTATTAAAAAAGTGAAGCACCTTTTTGTTTCTATTTTATGGAATAGTTTGAGAAATATTGGTATTAGCTCTTCTTTGAAGGTCTAGTAGTATTCAGAACTAAAGCCATCTGCCCTAGGTTTTTTATATGGTTGGGAAGTTTTTAATGACTTCTTTTATTTCCTTAGGGGATATGGGTCTGTTTAGATACTTTATCTACTCGTGATTTAAACTGTGAACCTAGTATCTGACTAGAAAATCATCCATTTCACCTACATTTTCCAGTTTTGTTGAGTATAGGCATTTGTATTAGGATCGGAGGATTTTTTTTTATTTCCTCTGTTTCTGTTGATATGTCTTCCTCTTCATTTCTGATTTTGTTGATTTGGATTCTGTCTCTGAGCCCTTTAGTTAGTTTGTCTAGGGGTTTATCTATCTTGTTGATTTTCTCAAAACAAAACACTTTTGGTTTTCTTGATTCTTTGTGTTGATCTCTTTGTTTCTATTTGGTTGATGTTGTCCCTGAGGTTAGTAATTTCCTGCCTCCTATGCCTCCTAGGTGTGTTTGTGTCCTTTTTGTTCTAGATCACTCAGGCATGCTGTTAGGTTGCTAGTATAGGATCTCTCCAATTTCTATAAATGTTGCTTGGCTTTTTTCCCTTGTAGCTTTTAATTAATATTATTTCTTTTTTCTGTTCATTTAGTGTTTTTTTTTATTATTATGTAATGAGAGGATTTTCTTTTCTGGTCTAATCTATTTGGTATTCTATATGTTTCTTGTACATTTATCACCATCTCTTTCTTTAGGTTAGGAAAGTTTTCTTCTATGATTTTGATGAAGATGTTTTTGGGTCCTTTGAGCTGGGAATCTTCTCTGTCCTCCATTCCCACTATTCCTAGATTTGGTCTTCTCATTGTGCCCTGGATTTCCTGGATGTTTTGTGTTAGAAGATTTTTATGGTTTAAATTTTTTTAACAATTGTGTCAATCTTTCCTACGGTATCTTCTACACCTGAGATTATCTCTTCTATCTCTTGTATTCTGTTGGTGATGCTTACATCTGCAATTCCTAATCTCTTTCCTACGTTTTAATTTTCCAAGGTTGTCTACTCTTATGTTTTCTTTATTGTTTCTATTTCTACTTTTAGGTCTTGGACCACTTTGTTCAATTCCTTCACCTGTTGATTTTGTTTTCCTGTGTTTCTTTAAGGGATTTATTTGTTCCCTCTTTAAGTGATTCTACCTGTTTGCCTGTGTTTTCCTGTATTTCTTTCAGTGATTTATTTGTATCCTCCTTAAAGGACTCTATTACCTTCATGATATAGGATTTTATGTCAACTTCCTGATTTTCAAATGTGTTGGTGATTTTCAAGCTTGCTGTTTTGGGAGAACTGGTTTTTGATGGAGCCGAAGTATATTGGCTTCTGATGCTTATAGTCTTGTACTTCCTTCTCTCCATCTGGTTATCTCTGGTGGTAGTTGGTCTGTATGTCTCTATATGGTTCCTGCCTCTTGTCTACCTGAGTTGCCATAGGTCTCCTGGTAGGCCTGTGGCCCTGGCTATAGAAGTACTCCTGTGAGTCCTTCAGACTGTGGGGTCTTTAGAGGGGCATGTACACGGGAGACATGTTGCCTTGGTTGCAATGGCTCTTCTGGAAGGCCTTCAGTCTGTGGTGTCTTCAGAGTGGCAGACAAGCTGCTGATCTTTTTCCCTGGCTGAAGCAGATCTCCTGAGAGAACTTCAGACTGTTGAGTCTTCAGAAGAGCAGTCAAACTGATGCCCAGTGTGTAGCTGTTCTCCTAAGAGGCACTTAGACTGTGTTGTCTGTTGCTCTGTTTACAAAAGTATTCCAGAGAGTCTTTTATAGTTTTGGGTCAGTTGCTCTGTTGCCCTGTGGTGCAATGGACCTCCTTGGGAGGCCTTCAGACTGTGGTGTCTTCAGAGGAGCAGACAGGCTGATGGTCTGCCTCAGCAGAAGTACTGGCCAGAAGTGGAATGGAATTCAGGGGGCAGGGTTTGGTCCAAATCCACTGGGATCCTCTGGATTCCCATCTGCTGTGGCTGTTTGGAAGGGTACCTTACCAGTTATGTTGTATAAAGCAGACCTTCTGGGAGGCCTATAGACTGTGATATGATCAGAGGAGCAGACAAGCTGGTGATCTGCCCTGGAAGAAGACACAGGCCAGAAAGGGAGTGGCTATAAGCATACAAGAAGCTTAAAAATCACCAAATATATTAGACAAAAAAGAAATGTACTAAACAAAGAAAGAATATTAAAGCATTCAAGGGTAAAAAGGCAAGTAACATATAGATACAGATCAATCAGAATTACAAATGATTTTTCAACAGACACACAAGGATGTGTGCAAATGTTTTGAAAACCCTAAGAGATCACAGATGTCAAGCCACACCCCTAGACAGAGCAAAACTTTCTATAACCATATATAGAGAAAACAAGGTATTCTAGGACAAAACCAAATTTAAACAATATCTATCCACAAATTCAGTCTTACAAAAGATATTAGACGGAAAAGTTCCACCCAAGCAAGTTAACTACATCCAAGAAAACACAGGAAACAAATATGCACCAGCAAAAACAAAAGAACACACACATGCACACACATACATACATGCACACTTTACACACACACACACTCATACACACACACACAAACACACTGTCAACAACTTCAAACTAATAGGAATTAACAAACATTGGTCATTAGTATTTCTAAATTTCAGTTGATACATTTCCTCTAATAAAAAGACACAAGCTAACTGAATGGATGCTTCAAACTGCTGCATACAGGAAATAGACCTATAAGCTCTAAGTAAATAGAAGCCATCATTAAAAGTCTTTCGAAAATAGTCCAGGACTAAGTACTTTTAACACACAATGCCAAAGAAGAGCTAAGACCAATATTTCTCAACTATTCCACATAAGACAAAAGACAAAACATTGCCAAACTCTCTCTGTGTGTCCACAGTCATGCTGATATGTAAATCATTCAAAGATTCAAAAAGGAAATAGAATTTCAGACCATTTTCCCTTATGAACATTAATGCAAAAATACTCAATAAAATACTTCCAAACCAAATCCAAGAATACATCAAACTCTTCATTCACCAAGACCAAGTATGCTTCATCTTAGTGATGCATGGATGGGTTTCAAACATCCTCCAATGTAATCTACCATATAAAGAAAAACAAACTCAAAGAAACACAGTACATGATCATTGCATTAGATACTACAAAGTAGCCCTTGATGATGAAAGTCATAGTAAGGAAAAGGATATGAGGCTTATTTCAAAACACACACACACACACACACAAGGCAATACATAACAAGCAGAAATATCCAACATCAAAGAAATTAAGACAATTCCACTAAAATCAACAAGAAAAGGCTGTCCACTCTCTCCATATATATTTAATATAGCACTTGAAGTTTCAGCTATAGCAAGAAGACAACTAAATGAGATCAATGGCATACAAATTGGAAAATAAGACATCAAAATATTGATATTCAAGAGGATATGATATTATCCATAAGTCATGGGAAAAGTTCTACAGGAAAACTCCTACAGCTGATAAACACCTTCAAAAAGTAACTGGATTGAAAAATAACTCAAATTAGTAGCTCTCCTTTATGCAAATGACAAACTGGCTTATACAGAAATTAAGGAAACAACATCATACACAATAGCCACAAAAAAAAGAATAAAAAAAAATTCCTTGTTACAACATTAAACAAGCAAGTGAAATACCTGTATGACAAAACTTCAAGTCTCTGAAGAAAGAAACTGAAAAGTTATAAGAATATGGAAAGATCTGCCATGCTCATGGAATAGTGGCCATCTTATCAAAAGCAATCTACAGATTCAGTCCAATTCCCTTAAAAATTCCAACACAATTCTTTACAGACCTTGAAAGAACAATACTAAACTTCATATAGGAAAGCAAAAATACCAGAATAGCTAAAACAATCTTGTACAAAAAAGTACTTCTGGGAGGTATCATTATCTCTGATTTCAAGCCATATTGTAGAGCAATATTAATAAAACCTGTATGCTTTTTACATGAAAACAGACAGTTTGATCAATGGAACAGAATCAAAGACTGGAAGTGAATCCACACACCAATGAACACTTGATATTTGACAAAGACGCCACAACTATTCAATGGAAGAAAGAAAGCATCTTCAATAAATGTCTTACTGGATGTCTGCTTGAAGAAGAATGCAAATAGATCCATGTCTGTCACACTGCAAAGAACTCAAACATGTCGAATAAAGACTTCAATGTAAAACCAGATATATTAAATTTGATAGAAGAGAAATTAGGAATGGCCTGGAACTCCTTGGTATAAGAGAAAACTTTGTGAACAGTATACTAACAGTGCAAGCAATAAGATCAACAATCAATAAATGGGAACTCATGAAATAAAAACCTTCTTCTGTAAAATAAAGAATACCATTGATAGAATAAAATGGCAACCTTGAGAATAGGGAAAATATTTTTACCAATCTTGCATCTGACAGAGGCATGATATCCAAAATACACAATGGACTAAAGAAATTAGAGATCAACAAACCAATGATCCAATCAAAATGTGGTACAGATCTAAGCAGAGAAGTCTCTAATATTTGGAAAGCAGTTAAAGAAATGTTCACCATCCTTAGACTTCAGGAAAATAAAAATGAAAATTAAAGTAGTCCAGTCTACTTTAAATATTCCTGAAACACTTTCATTCATTAGCCTACAATTGGGCAGGCATATCTAACATAAAGCCCATTTTATAATAAAGTGCTCACACTTATGAAACTTGTCTGAATATTGTTCCTAAAGTCCAAACCAAAAAGTCTATATATGTGAGCATTCACAATACAATATATCTGGAAATCATAAGTTAAGAATTGAGGACAGAGCCGGAGGACAGTGACCTGCCCTGCAGGGAGCGCCATCTTGGCTCCGGGACTCCGCCGAACTTAGTCTGTACAGGTCAGAGTGAGGACCACAGAGGCAGACAGCTTCTGGGACAGGCTGGAGCCACAGAGCCACTGAGGCAGCACCCTTTTGGGGCCACAGACATCCGGCACCCTCCCAGCCGGAGGACAGTGACCTGCCCTGCAGGGAGCGCCATCTTGGCTCCGGGACTCCGCCGAACTTAGTCTGTACAGGTCAGAGTGAGGACCACAGAGGCAGACAGCTTCTGGGACAGGCTGGAGCCACAGAGCCACTGAGGCAGCACCCTTTTGGGGCCACAGACATCCGGCACCCTCCCAGCCGGAGGACAGTGACCTGCCCTGCAGGGAGCGCCATCTTGGCTCCGGGACTCCGCCGAACTTAGTCTGTACAGGTCAGAGTGAGGACCACAGAGGCAGACAGCTTCTGGGACAGGCGGGAGCCACAGAGCCACTGAGGCAGCACCCTTTTGGGGCCGCAGACATCCGGCACCCTCCTAGCTGGAAGACAGTGGTCTGCCCTGCACAGGAGCCCTCTGCCTCAGGAGCAGGAAGCACATCTTGGATCCAGGACTCCACTGAACTTAGGAACTTAGTCTGCACAGCTGAGAGTGTGCACCACAGAAGCCTACAGCTTCTGTGACCTGCCAAAGCAACACAGCATCTGGGAAAGGTCCTGTTTTCCACCTTCTTCTTCGGCCAGGAGGAGGTCCAAATGCGATATCTGTACACCTTCCCTTTAAGAGGAAAGCTTGTCAGCAGGGAGTGCTCTAACCACTGAAACTCAGAGGAGAGAGCCTGTCTCCCAGGTCTGCTGACAGAGGATACTCAGAATCACCAGAAGAACAACCTCTGAACAGAGACAACTATAACAACTCCAGAGATTACCAGATGGCGAGAGGAAAAGGTAAGAATCTTACTAACAGAAACCAAGACCACTCACCATCATCAGGACCCAGCACTCCCACTTCGCCCAGTCCAGGGCACCCCAACACACCTGAAAAACTAGACCTGGATTTAAAAGCATATCTCATGATGATGGTAGAGGACATCAAGAAGGACTTTAAAGAACTAAAGGAGAACATGGCTAAAGAGTTACAAGTCCTTAAAGAAAAACAGGAAAACACAACCAAACTGGTAGAAGTCCTTAAAGAGAAACAGGAAAACACATCCAATCAGATGATGGAAATGAACAAAACCATACTAGACCTAAAAAGGGAAGTAGACACAATAAAGAAAACCCAAAATGAGGCAACACTGGAGATAGAAACCCTAGGAAAGAAATCTGGAAACATAGATGCAAGCATCAGCAACAGAATACAAGAGATGGAAGAGAGAATCTCAGGTGCAGAAGATTCCATAGAGAACATCGGCACAACAATCAAGGAAAATGGAAAATGCAAAAAGATCCTAACTCAAAACATCCAGGAAATACAGGACACAATGAGAAGACCAAACCTACGGATAATAGGAGTGGATGAGAATGAAGATTTTCAACTCAAAGGACCAGCAAACATCTTCAACAAAATTATAGAAGAAAACTTCCCAAATCTAAAGAAAGAGATGCCCATGAACATACAAGAAGCCTACAGAACTCCAAATAGGCTGGACCAGAAAAGAATTACCTCCCGACACATAATAATCAGAACAACAAATGCACTAAATAAAGATAGAATACTAAAAGCAGTAAGAGAAAAAGGCCAAGTAACATATAAAGGCAAGCCTATCAGAATTACACCAGATTTTTCACCAGAGACTATGAAAGCCAGAAGATCCTGGACAGATGTTATACAGACACTAAAAGAACACAAATTCCAGCCCAGGCTACTATACCCAGCCAAACTCTCAATTAACATAGATGGAGAAACCAAAGTATTCCACGACAAAAACAAATTCACACATTATGTCTCCACGAATCCAGCCCTTCAAAGGATAATAACAGAAAAAAACAATACAAGGACAGGAACCACGCCCTAGAAACAACAAGAAGGTAATCCCTCAACAAACCTAAAAGAAGACAGCCACAAGAACAGAATGCCAACTTTAACAACAAAAATAACAGGAAACAACAATTACTTTTCCTTAATATCTCTTCATATCAATGGACTCAACTCCCCGATAAAAAGACATAGACTAACAAACTGGCTACACAAACAAGACCCAACATTTTGCTGCTTATAAGAAACTCATCTCAGAAAGGATCTTCACCTATCCTAAATCAGATAAGGGACTAATATCCAATATATATAAAGAACTCAAGAAGGTGGACTCCAGAAAGTCAAATAACCCCATTAAAAAATGGGGCTCAGAACTGAACAAAGAATTCTCACCTGAGGAATACCGAATGGCAGAGAAGCACCTGAAAAAATGTTCAACATCCTTAATCATCAGGGAAATGCAAATCAAAACAACCCTGAGATTCCACCTCACACCAGTCAGAATGGCTAAGATCAAAAATTCAGGTGACAGCAGATGCTGGCGAGGATGTGGAGAAAGAGGAACACTCCTCCATTGTTGGTGGGATTGCAAGCTTGTACAACCACTCTGGAAATCAGTCTGGCGGTTCCTCAGAAAATTGGACATAGTACTACCGGAGGATCCAGCAATACCTCTCCTGGGCATATATCCAGAAGATGTCCCAACCGGTAAAAAGGACACATGCTCCACTATGTTCATAGCAGCCCTATTTATAATAGCTAGAAGCTGGAAAGAACCCAGATGTCCCTCAACAGAGGAATGGATACAGAAATTATGGTACATTTACACAATGGAGTACTACTCAGCTATTAAAAAGAATGAATTTATGAAATTCCTAGCCAAATGGATGGACCTGGAGGGCATCATCTTGAGTGAAGTAACACAATCACAAAAGAACTCACACAATATGTATTCATTGATAAGTGGATATTAGCCCAAAACTTAGGATACCCAAGATATAAGATACAATTTGATAAACGCATGAAACTCAAGAAGAATGAAGACCAAAGTGTGGACACTGTGCACCTTCTTAGAATTGGGAACAAAACACCCAGGGAAGGAGCTACAGAGACAAAGTTCGTAGCTGTGATGAAAGGATGGACCATTTAGAGACTGCTGTATCCAGGGATCCGTCCCATAATCAGCTTCTAAACGCTGACACCATTGCATACACTAGCAAGATCTTGCTGAAAGGACCCAAATATAGCTGTCTCTTGTGAGACGATGCCGGGGCCTAGCAAACACAGGAGTGGATGTTCACAGTCAGCTATTGGATGTATCACAGGGCTCCCAATGGAGAAGCTAGAGAAAGTACCCAAGGAGCTAAAGGGATCTGCAACCCTATTGTTGGAACAACATGATGTACTAACCGGAACCCTGGAGCTCTTGTCTCTAGCTGCATATGTATCGAAAGATGGCCTAGTCGGCCATCAATGGAAAGAGAGGCCCATTGGACTTGCAAACTTTATATGCCCCAATATAGGGGAATGCCAGGGCCAAAAGAATGGGAATGGGTGGGTAGGGAAGTGGGGGGCGCTATGGGGGACTTTTGGGATAGTATTGGAAATGTAATTGAGGAAATTATGTAATAAAAATATTAAAAAAAAAAAAAAAAAAAAAAAAAAAAAAAAAAAAAAAAAAAAAAAAAAAAAAAAAAAAAAAAAAAAAAAAAAAAAAAAAAAAAAAAAAAAAAAAAAAAAAAAAAAAAAAAAAAAAAAAAAAAAAAAAAAAAAAAAAAAAAAAAAAGAAACTCATCTCAGAGAAAAAGATAGACACTACCTCAGAATGAAAGGCTGGAAAACAATTTTCCAAGCATATGGTCTGAAGAAACAAGCTGGAGTAGCCATTCTAATATCAGATAAGATTGACTTCCAACCCAAAGTCATCAAAAAAGACAGGGAGGGGCACTTCATACTCATCAAAGGTAAAATCCTCCAAGAGGAACTATCAATCCTGAATATCTATGCTCCAAATACAAAGGCAGCCTCATTCATTAAAGAAACTTTAGTAAATCTCAAAGCACACATTGCACCTCATACAATAATAGTGGGAGACTTCAACACACGACTTTCACCAATGGACAGATCATGGAAACAGAAACTAAACAGGGACACAATGAAACTAACAGAAGTTATGGATCAAATGGATCTGGCAGATATCTACAGAACATTTTACCCTAAAACAAAAGGATACACCTTCTTCTCAGCACCTCATGGTACCTTCTCCCAAATTGACCACGTAATTGGGCACAAAACAGGACTCAACAGATACAAAAACATTGAAATTGTCCCATGCATCCTATCAGATCACCATGGACTAAGGCTGATCATCAATAACAAAATAAATAATAGAAAGCCAACCTTCACGTGGAAACTGAACAACACTCTTCTCAATGATACCTTGGTCAAGGAAGGAATAAAGAAAGAAATCAAGGACTTTTTAGAGTTCAATGAAAATGAAGTCACAACATACCCAAACTTATGGGACGCAATGAAAGCATTTCTAAGAGGAAAATTCATAGCTCTGAGTGCCTCCAAAAAGAAACTAGAAAGAGCACACATTAGCAGCTTGACAACACACCTAAAAGCACTAGAACAAAAGGAAGCAAATTCACCCAAGAGGAGTAGATGGCAGGAAATAATCAAACTCAGGGGCGAAATCAATCAAGTGGAAACAAGAAGAACTATTCAAAGAATCAACCAATCAAGGAGCTGGTTCTTTGACAAAATCAACAAGATAGATAAACCCTTAGCCAGACTAACTAGAGGGCACAGGGAAAGTATTCTAATTAACAAAATCAGAAATGAAAAAGGAGACATAACAACAGATCCTGAAGACAACCAAAACACCATCAGATCCTTCTACCAAAGGCTATACTCCACAAAACTGTAGAACCTGGACGAAATGGAGAAGTTCCTAGACAGATACCAGGTACCAAAGTTGAACCAAGATCAGGTTAATGATCTAAACAACCCTATATCCCCCAAAGAAATAGAAGCAGTCATTAATAGTCTCCCAACCAAAAAAAAGCCCAGGACCAGATGGGTTTAGTGCAGAGTTCTATCAGACCTTCAAAGAAGATCTAATCCCAGTTCTTCACAAACTATTCCACAAAATAGAAACAGAAGGTACTCTACCCAACTCATTCTATGAAGCCACAATTACTCTGATACCTAAACAACAAAAACACCCAACAAAGATAGAAAACTTCAGACCAATATCCCTTATGAATATTGATGCAAAAATACTCAATAAAGTTCTTGCTAACCGAATCCAAGAACACATCAAAACAATCATCCATCCTGACCAAGTAGGTTTCATCCCAGGGATGCAGGGATGGTTCAATATACGGAAATCCATCAACGTAATCCAGTATATAAACAAACTCAAAGACAAAAACCACATGGTCATCTCGTTAGATGCAGAAAAAGCATTTGACAAGATCCAACACCCATTCATGATAAAAGTCTTGGAAAGATCAGGAATTCAAGGCCCATACCTAAACATGATAAAAGCAATATACAGCAAACCAGTAGCCAACATCAAAGTAAATGGTGAGAAGCTTGAAGCAATCCCTCTAAAATCAGGGACTAGACAAGGCTGTCCACTTTCTCCATACCTATTCAACATAGTACTTGAAGTCCTAGCCAGAGCAATTAGACAACAAAAGGAGATCGAAGGGATACAAATTGGAAAAGATGAAGTCAAAATATCCCTATTTGCAGATGATATGATAGTATATATAAGTGACCCTAAAAATTCCACCAGAGAACTCCTAAACCTGATAAACAGCTTCGGTGAAGTAGCTGGATATAAAATTAACTCAAACAAATCAATGGCCTTTCTCTACACAAAGAATAAACAGGCTGAGAAAGAAATTAGGGAAACAACACCCATCTCAATAGTCACAAATAATATAAAATATCTTGGCGTGACTCTAACTAAGGAAGTGAAAGATCTGTATAATAAGAACTTCAAGTCTCTGAAGAAAGAAATTCTAGAAGATCTCAGAAGATGGAAAGATCTTCCATGCTCATGGATTGGCAGGATCAACATTATAAAAATGGCTATCTTGCCAAAAGCAATCTACAGATTCAATGCAATCCCCATCAAAATTCCAAATCAATTCTTCAACGAATTAGAAAGTGCAATCTGCAAATTCATCTGGAATAACAAAAAACCTAGGATAGCAAAAACTCTTCTCAAGGATAAAAGAACCTCTGGTGGAATCACCATGCCAGACCTAAAGCTTTACTACAGAGCAATTGTGATAAAAACTGCATGGTACTGGTATAGTGACAGACAAATAGACCAATGGAATATAATTGAAGACCCAGAAATGAACCCACACACCTACGGTCACTTGATCTTCGACAAGGGAGCTAAAAACATCCAGTGGAAGAAAGACAGCATTTTCAACAAATGGTGCTGGCACAACTGGTTGTTATCATGTAGAAGAATGTGAATCGATCCATTCCTATCTCCTTGTACTAAGGTCAAGTCTAAGTGGATCAAGGAACTTCACATAAAACCAGAGACACTGAAACTTATAGAGGAGAAAGTGGGGAAAAGCCTTGAAGATATGGGCACATGGGAAAAATTCTTGAATAGAACAGCAATGGCTTGTGCTGTAAGATCGAGAATTGACAAGTGGGACCTCATGAAACTGGAAAGCTTCTGCAAGGCAAAAGACACCATCAATAAGACAAAAAAACCACCAACAGATTGGGAAAGGATCTTTACCTATCCTAAATCAGATAAGGGTCTAATATCCAATATATATAAGGAACTCAAGAAAGTGGACTCCAGAAAGTCAAATAACCCCATTAAAAAATGGGGCTCAGAATTGAACAAAGAATTCTCACCTGAAGAATACCAAATGGCAGAGAAGCACCTGAAAAAATGTTCAACATCATTAATCATCAGGGAAATGCAAATCAAAACAACCCTGAGATTCCACCTCACACCAGTCAGAATGGCTAAGATCAAAAATTCAGGTGACAGCAGATGCTGGCGGGGATGTGGAGAAAGAGGAACACTCCTCCATTGTTGGTGGGATTGCAAGCTTGTACGACCACTCTGGAAATCAGTCTGGCAGTTCCTCAGAAAATTGGACATAGTACTACCGGAGGATCCAGCAATACCTCTTCTGGGCATATATCCAGAAGATGTCCCAACCGGTAAGAAGGACACATGCTCCACTATGTTCATAGCAGCCCTATTTATAATAGCCAGAAGCTGGAAAGAACCCAGATGTCCCTCAACAGAGGAATGGATACAGAAATTATGGTACATTTACACAATGGAGTACTACTCAGCTATTAAAAAGAATGAATTTATGAAATTCCTAGCCAAATGGATGGACCTGGAGGGCATCATCTTGAGTGAGGTAACACAATCACAAAGGAACTCACACAATATGTATTCACTGATAAGTGGATATTAGCCCAAAACTTAGGATACCCAAGATATAAGATACAATTTGCTAAACGCATGAAACTCAAGAAGAATGAAGACCAAAATGTGGACACTGTGCCCCTTCTTAGAATTGGGAACAAAACACCCAGGGAAGGAGTTACAGAGACAAAGTTCGGAGCTGTGATGAAAGGATGGACCATCTAGAGACTGCCGTATCCAGGGATCCATCCCATAATCAGCTTCCAAACGCTGACACCATTGCATACACTAGCAAGATTTTGCTGAAAGGACCCAAAGATAGCTGTCTCTTGTGAGACGATGCCAGGGCCTAGCAAACACAGGAGTGGATGTTCACAGTCAGCTATTGGATGTATCACAGGGTTCCCAATGGAGAAGCTAGAGAAAGTACCCAAGGAGCTAAAGGGATCTGCAACCCTATTGTTGGAACAACATGATGTACTAACCAGTACCCCGGAGCTCTTGTCTCTAGCTGCATATGTATCGAAAGATGGCCTAGTCGGCCATCACTGGAAAGAGAGGCCCATTGGACTTGCAAACTTTATATGCCCCAATATAGGGGAATGCCAGGGCCAAAAGAATGGGAATGGGAGGGTAGGGAAGTGGGGGGCGCTATGGGGGACTTTTGGGATAGCATTGGAAATGTAATTGAGGAAAATATGTAATAAAAAAAAAAAGAATTGAGGACATACTTTTCTTCAATTATTGGTACTAACCTTATCCTGACAGTGGTATATATCCTTTCTTTACTTACATTTAGAAATTGCTATATTTTATAGAATCATAACAACGTGTTATTTATGTTTTTGACATATTCTTAAAATGCAGATAGAAATTTAATTTGCAAAAAAGATATTTTTTAATGATACCATTTCAAAAACAAGTATTTATTTATGACTAAGGGATAGAAAACAGGCAAAACGTCTTTAGAAGTTTATACTGAAGAGTGTAAAAGGGTTTACTGTAGAGATCTTGATAGAAAGGTTTGGATGTTTAATTTTCAGATGGTAAGTGCTGCTGGCCCATTAGGTTTCTGGAACAGAATGAGTCAGGATTTTGAGAGAAAAATAGTAAAGAAGTAGAGAAACTAGTTATGAACTACTGCTCTGACTTAAGGAAAATAGGTTGACTGAATAAGTATAGTGAAAATAAAAATGGAGAAGTGAATATTGGCACAAAGTTGCATACAAGGAAGAAATAATGAGATCTCATTTTTCTTATAATTGCTTACACATGAGTATCACTGAAAAAAATATGATAGTCATTGGGGAAAAAAACCTTTCATTAGTGAAATAAAATAAAGATGATTTTAAGAGCATTTATATGTGATCATCCCTATGCATGAGCTAAGAAGTCTTTTATACTTTATTTCATTCCTGATTCAAATTGCTAACCTGCTTTTCAAGCAATTTTCCAGTTGGGTTGACTTAGGCCCGAGGTGGTCATTTCCCCCTGCCCCCATTACCTTACATTCTAATTCTCAAATCTTCCTCTGACCCTTACCTTTAATGAGAAAATCCCCTTGCCATATTGCTTGCATCAGCTACAATTAGTCACTGTCACATCTGTCATGACTATGCTTTATTGCAATCCTGATATGCATGATTCTTCAAAGAAGAAAATGTGGGCCAAGCTTCCTATATGTAAAACTCAAGGAAGATAAGATGAAAAATTATAATTAGGATTTTTTAAAAATTTTCTTTCAAGTAAATGCTCTTTATTTTAGGGAACATATGGGAAATAGAATATTGTTGGACATAGAAAATTCCACTATGTAGGGTCCTCACTGTAATTGGTGTCATTATAAGTATCAGATCATTTCTTTTATGATATTATAATTAGAAAAAACTTTCCATTATTCCTAGGGCTTGGTTGAACATCAACACTCCCTGTCCAATTTATTTAGAAAGTTTAATGAAACTTCCAATAAAACCCAAAAGTAAATTTTGGGATGAAATATTACTAACTTGATGATACATCTTTTCCAAACCAAATTCACCAGTAAATAGTGTCCTTAGAAAACTTTTTTATAGCAGTTAACCACAGAACAAGATTTTTTCCTAGTAACTAGTTATTTTTACATTGATTAATTTCCTAATTTGATCATAATGTGAAGGTAAATCAGTAAAAAAAAAAGCATGCATTATAACCAAGAATCTCTATGAGACTTTGAGGAAGAAAGAACAATAAAAAAAAAAGAAATGGGTATAGCTACTTCAAGGGCCATGTATAAGTACAAATGTCACTATCGCAATGGAAACTACTAAATAGCATAAACTAGTATAAATAAAAGACAGAAAGAAACTCAAAGAAGTAGATAATAATGAATTTATAGTTGGCCCTTAAGGATGTGTAGAATATTTTGTTATTATGAAGAAACTGGTAAGAGGGATGAGGCATAATCTCAGGGCTTAAGAGCACATACTGCCCCTGAAAAGGACATGACTTAGATTCCCAGTAACCACACTGTGCAGCTCATAACTTCTTGTAACTTCAGCTCCAAGAAGTATGGTTCCATTTTTGTACTCCACAAGTCCCTTCAGTAACATGTGCTCTAACTACACACCCACATACATACACATATGTACATAATTAATAATAAAATAAATAATAAATATAAAAAGTACCAAGTTTTATAGGCATAAGAAGACTATCAAGTTTTACTGCATTGCCTCCTCTGCCACTGGCAGAATGGAGCAATAGAGGAGGGTACCACTCTCTGGCCCACCCTATCTAATGACTGATGAGAGGTTTGAATCAGCTGAAAGGTTAGCCTGACCTGAGGGTGTGGGTGCCAGAGATCTGGGCCTGCCCCTTGCCTCTACAGTACTTGGGTAAGCTACGTAGAGCAGTGCTGGCAAGCTGGCCCTGGTGACACAGGAACACACAAGAACTAGCAGGCCGACCAACTCAGATATCTCAGATCCTGGGCTTTTAGTTGTCCAAGCCCAACATCTACCACATCTATGAAATGCTAGAATATTTGAAGGGGCTGTTCCTGCAGATCCAAAGTTGCAGGACCTTCATAACACAGGGCAATGATAGGATATCTGACAGGATTCTCAGTGAGGATCCAGTATTGATAGTGTAGCAGAAGCCAGTGCCCCAGGATCCGAACAATGAATCATTGCAACTAACATTTACTTGGAGAAAAGGGTAAACTGTTTTAAACAAAGATACACTGCAGTTTCCAAAGCAAGATAGGAATGATTCTTTTTCTTGTCTTTTATTTTTTCTTTTGTGAGGGAGGTTTCAAGAACAGAGGGCAAATACAAAGGGATGGGGAGATAAGTGGGATTGGAGTACATGTGGAATTCACAAAGAATTAATAAAAAGTTTTAAAAGGATAGTTTTGAAAATTATGGAAAACAAGTTGGTTACCAAGAATAACCACAAAAAAAAATTCTTAAAGAAAACTGCTTAGTGTGGTAGAAAAGAAAGAAAGAAAGAAAGAAAGAAAGAAAGAAAGAAAGAAAGAAAGAAAGAAAGAAAGAGAGAGAGAGGAGGAAAGAAAGAAAGAAAGAAAGAAAGAAAGAAAGAAAGAAAGAAAGAAAGAAAGAAAGAAAGAAAGAAAGAAGAAAGAAAGAAGGGAAGGAAGGAAGGAAGGAAGGAAGGAAGGAAGGAAGGAAGGAAGGAAGGAAGGAAGGAAGGAAGGAAGGAAGGAAAAAAGAAAGAAATTTATTGATGTGACAAATAGTTTGCTGAGGACTTATATATTACCCCAACAAAATAATAATAAATCATTTTTAAAAATTCAGTGGTGTCCTATCCAAGTACTAACCAAGTCCAAGCCTGCTTAGCTTGCAATATCAGGTGTGTTCAGGATGTTATGGCCTAGCCTGGCTGTTCTGAAAGGCTCTACACTAGCTGACTGAGACAGATGCAGACAGTCAAGCATGGGAAAGGGATAGGGGATCCTTATGAAAGATTTATGCCAAGGATTGTAGGAACTGAATGGAATGGCAATGCCACAGAAAGACCCTGGGAGCTCCTAGACTGAGGCTTCTGGCACATATGTAGCAGAGGACTTTTTTGTCTGGTCTCAGTGAGAGAGGATATACCTAATCCTATAGAGACTTGATACCCCACCAGAGACAGCAGAATCATTGGGGTTCACTGACCAGCTATTTTATCCTAATTGGTGAGATTCAGATCACAGTGAGATATCTTTTTTTCATAAAATTAGATAGACAACTCCTGAGTAATGAATACTGAGTTTAGGTTCAAGCCTCCTTTTGTGATTCGAATATGAATGCCACCTCACCCATAGACTCATGTGTTTGAATGTTTGGCCATAAGGAGTGGAATATTTGGATATGTGGCTTTGTTGGAGTAGGTGCAACTTTATTGCAGGAGATGTTTTACTAGGGAGTAGTCTTTGAGATCTCAGAAGCTCAATCCAGGCCCAGTGTGGGATTTTCTTCCTGATGCCTTCAGACCCAGATGTAGAACTTTCAGTTCTTTCCCCATTGCTTTGTCTGCCTGCACTCCACCATGCTCCCCACCATGATAATACTGGACTAAACATCTAATACTGAAACCCAGTTTCAATTAAATTATTTTCTCTATAAATGTTATTATGGTCTTAGGTTCTCTTCACAGCAATAGAAACTGTAACTAGGATACCTCCAAACACTTGCAAACTCATGTATGTATCTGGATTCATACAGGCATGTACACATACACACACATGAACAGATACATACTATATACACATACACAACATAAAATGGCATAATAGAGGGCAATAGGAATTATCTTTTCACTACATTTCAGAAAGAGTTGATTTCTTTTGCAATATAGTCCCTATGTAAAACAGCAAACATTGGGCATGTATCTTAGAGTATATGGGTGAATTAATTCTACTTAACTTTCCTTTTTATGTTTATATTGTCAATGTCTTGCTATCTTGCTTGGTGGTAAGTTAAAGTAAATCAAAATAAAATTAGCTGAGTAGCTATTCTTTCTGTTCTTTAGAACTAAACCAATTTTTTAAAAAAATAGACTAACTCAACTCAAATGTTAGCTCTTATTATGGGTTCATGTCCACAAAGAGCATAAAGTTATAGGCTTATTGAGTTCAAAAGCTTCTGCAAGATATGCTTTCATCATTTGAAACCAATTGAAATAGAGTATATAATAACAAAAGATACAAAATTATTAAAGCAAGACTACAGACTCTTTCATTCTCTTCCTACTGAAAGGCAGAGTCTATGATACATAGAAAGTAATTTAGCTTTTCTCTTACCTGTAGTCTCATATTTAGAACTCTGATCTAACATCTAAGAAGTCTCATTGCTGTGCAGCTTTCAAGCTATGTGGAAACACAAGCTAAAGGGGCATATGTACAGGCTTCAGTGAACAATACTAGACTAGTTTTGAGCGAACAGTCAAAATAGACTGCTAACAATGGAAAAAGGCTGCCTTGAAAAATCTAGCTGAATAGTATTAAAATAAGCACAAATTCAAATTGACATTTCTATCAAATTCAGGATAATTACCTCATGAAAATGGTCTATCCAATAACTTCCTAATTTATTTATGTGGAAAATTATGAAAAGAATAAAATATTTGGTATGAGCATAAGATTTCTCACTATTTGTTCTATAAACATAACAGTAGAAAATTAGCTAAGAAAAAAAGATATGGAAAATGTTTGTCTTTCTATCCTGTTGTATTCTTCAGGGTAATGTGAATAGTATAGAAAGAAATATGCCTTCACAGAGAAAGAAATATTTATTTCCCTTTCCTCTACTGGCTGGAAGAAGTATGTCTAAAGAAGATGGATTCATACCAAAACCAAAAGTGTATCTTAGACAATGGTGCTCAAACTCATAAACTGATTGGATCATATATTTGTTGCATTCTTAGCTAATCCAAAATGTTATATTAATGATAGTTTATGATATGCTCAGTGATATGTTGGTAAAGATTAAGAAAAACATGAGATTAATTATTTCTCAAGTAGCTTTCTATCATCTTTTCAAGTATGTGACATAAGTAAATGTCAATGAACACAATGTACTACCAACAAGGTTGCCTGTGCTACTGACCAACATGGTTTCTTATTCATTCTACTCTAGAACAAACATCCTTTTGCTATACCTCAAGTAATTCAAGGACTCTGTATTAGCTTTTAAGTTTAATCTAAATTTCTCAGTATATCAATAAGCTCTGTTCTTTAAGCTGCCCTATCTCTTGAATGAACTTCACTTATATCACCACCATAATATACCGTTTGCTTGCTTATGGGCCTATCTTTACTAAAATAATGATGTCAGTTAGAATTTTCATCAAATTAGCCAAGCAAAATTTTTAAACTTTTTTACAAGAGTCATTCTTGAAATACAATATGTCAGAAACTATCTTCACACAATTGACATTCTTTTTAAGGATATGCACAATTACTTAAAAATAACAATGAGTTCTAACAGGCTATAAAGACAGAGAGATAAAGTGATTTGAAATCAGGTACCTAGAAAGAAATCTCAAAAAGATGGCATTTAAGCAATGATTTAAAAATGACAAGTCATTTATGCTATGATTCAAGGGAAGAACATTTTGGATAGAAGGAATAAGAAACTTTACTTTCAAGATAGAATTGTCTTGTTGCTTTTCAGCCATAGCAAAGCCAAGAAACAACAAAAAACCTGTTTTAGCTGTAATATATGGGCTAAAAGATGAAATTGAAGAGTGAGGGGTGAAATTATATATGCTATTACAGAAATTTGAAATTTCACCTAAATCAAATTAGAGGTCATTGGGAACTATTTTTGAGGGTAGAATAAGTGTAATTTTTGCACTTTCCTTACATCACAGCATAATATAGGGGGTATGTTATGCTACTGTGAGACTGGAACTGGGTGTAAGATTGTTTTTTGCTTTTGTTGTGGCACAAGCTAAGGATATATTACTTTATTTGCTGAATGAGCAAACAAATGAGTATGTAATTGAAAACATTAACAAATAAAGAACAAATGAATGAATAAAGGAGAAAAACCAAAAAAAAGGATGAAAAGAAATACAAATACTGGATGAACTTATTTACTGAACACAATAAGAATTATAAATGATCCATAGTCCCTCTAAACTTGTTTATATTTATTTATCATTCTTAACAGTTCCACAGCATTTAAAAAAATCCTACATTTTTGTTATGGCCTTATCTACTGCTTTAGTGACAGGGTGGTTCTAATAAGTCAGCTGCAATAGGAACAGTTCCTTGGTCTGTGACGATTATGACCATAATAATTCATTATCCCATTCAAATGTTTATTTATTAAAACTTGCATAATGAAATGTCTTGTAATAATTGAAAAGGAAGGAAGGCCTTTTAAAAAAAACTTCTAGTATTGCTTATGCACAAGCTTAATTATTACTACTGGTTCAGGAGATTCATGAATATTTTCATAAAATTTCTCAGTTGTTAAAAGCCCTGGTTGCTCTTATGAAAGATCAGCATTTGATTCACACCACTTCTATGGTGGCTCACAATCATCTGTAATGCCAGTCTCAGAGGACATGATACATACATTTGTGTGTGTTTGTATGTGTACATATGTATATATGTATGTGCATGCAAAATACCCATACATGTAATTGTCAACGGTGGCATGAACATCATGGAAATAACTGAATGCTTTTCATTGGATTTAAGTCCTGTTTACCAAGATAAAACCTATATTAGGCAAAATAATTGGGTCAAATAATTTCTGAGAAGCAGGTCATAGGCTCTAGGATAGAACCTACTACTACTATTATAGTGCTAAGTGGATATAATATTAAACTGATTCCCAATGTCTCATTATTATATCCATAGATTAATGCATATCTCAACTGCCATTATATACAGAAGATGGCAATTAGCATGGAATCCTACAGCTTGTAAAGGTGCAGAGATTAAGACACCGTAGAATACTCAGCCTAAATTAGGACATTTACATCACACCCCGTCTGTCCAAGGCTGAAGACTGATTGTATAATCAGAACAGGAGAAGGAAGAGTTCAAGAGCTAGAGGCAGTAGATGACTATAAGGAAACTTTCTTCCAAACACAGTAGAGAAGGGGTACGTGCTCACAGTGGTTATGACAGCATACATAGAACCTGTGCAAACTCAAATCATAATACCCCACCATGGGTAGACATAAAGTCTTACTCGTTGCTGAGAAGCTATAGGAATACATGCTGGAAATCAGTTATCTTTATGAATTTAACCCATGGTAAAAGTAAAATGTTTCAGTGTATGGACACACATTCAGGGGTAGCACAAATAGGACTTGAAGTTCTTATTTTTTTTAAAAAAAGAGTATGTATTATTGCATGGGCTGGGAAAGAGAATTAAAACACATTGTAAATTTTCTTAAAGACCCAATAAATCAAAGGGGGAAGAGATGGGAATTCTGACTGCCCACCTCACTTCAACATTTTACTTTCTCCAGCCTGACATCCTCCTTAATCAGAGTTTAAATTTTTCTAGTACTAAACAGATGGAAAAGATAATTGTTTCAGATAAATCTATGCATATATACAGAAAAAGAAATAATAGTTTGCTATTCATGACTTTTCAACCTCTAGTCCAGTCTGCCATAGAAGGAAATGTAGATATCAATTGTAGCATTCAATAACATTTTACCATCTTGGAGAGTATGGTGGTTTGAATGAAAATGGCTCACACAGGTTCCTAGGGATTGACACTTTTGGAATGAATTCAAAGTGGTGCCCTTGTTTGAGTAAGTGTGGACATGTTAGAGGAAGTTGGATTTGAGCTTTCAAAAGCTGAAGCCAGGCCACCCAGTAGCACTCTCTTTTCCGGTTGCCTGAGAGTCCAGATAAAGAACTCTAAGCTACTTACTTATACAGGTATAAGTTTGCCTGTGTGCTGTCATGCTCTCCTGCCATGATGAAAATGGAATAAATTTCTGTAACTATCAGCAAGCCCCAATTAAAAACTTTGCTTTATAACAGATGCTGCAATCATGGTGCATCTTCATAGCAATAGCCTACCGACTAAGACTGAAAACAAAGTAGGTCCCATCCCAAAACTCACTGATGCCTTGGTGTTGCTGTACAAAACTTCAGAACAACAACAAAAAAACCAAAACAACAAAAAAATACCCCAAACAAAACAACAACAACAAAAAAGAACCATACTGTTGTTGATATGTTACACAGAAAATATTTTGTTTGCACAGAACAGAGTAAGATGAGAGGCATTATCAATTGAGTCAAAGCCTCCGGTATTCAAGTTGATTTCGAAAGAGTACCTCAATATTGTTGAAATGACATTATAGTATCAACTCATGGATTCTGAATTACCAAGGAAAACATCTTAACACAAAAGAAGGCTAGCAGGCTTTACCTTAATTAATAATGTTATAATATTTATATCACTAATGAAGATAAAATGCAATGTATATCGTTTTGGTATGAATATATTAAGACTATATGACTCTGTTATCCTTGCCAAAAACAACTAATGAAATCTGAAAAGAGTCTTCTCCCAACTCACTCCCCATGTAAGTGTGTGTGTGTGTGTGTGTGTGTGTGTGTGTGTGTGTGTGTGTGTTATGATCCTGTAAGTGAGGTTATATGTGTGCCATAGTATATATGTGGTTCAAAGTCAGAGGGTAACTGTAGCTTTCTGTCCTCATGTTTTTTCTTCTTTTAAACCAGCTTTTTATCCTTCTTTTAAAGCTACTTACTCAATGCTAGCTGAACTGTGAATTTACAGGGATATTATGTCTCTAACATCTGTGTGGTGAACTCCTGGAATAACAGATATGTTCACTACTCTCCACTGCTCTACATCAGCTCTAAAATTAATCATTCATTGTATATTCATTCCCTGAAAAGTACTTTACTCATTGAGCCATCTCCTCAGCCCCTAAGCATGCCTTTATTCTTTGCTTTAATAAAATATTTGAGATAGCAGAACACTTTGAATATTTCTAGGTTGCATTTGTAAGGATACAATTAAAAAAGTGATAGTAAAAATAAGCTATAAGATATTATAGGAAAATGTTTTAGATGGAGATTGACTTATAACTGTTACACTTGGTCTCAGTGAGAGTCCACAAGAATGGATATATTTGGAAGAGTTGGTACTTTACCAAGTGTGACATTCATTCCTTGTTGGAGAATCTATAGGCACAAATGGTAGAGAAGTTCTCTGAATTTCCAGGGTGAAATATGGTCTATATCCACTGGACAAGAATTATATTATTTATTTAAATAGAAGCAATAGCTGTAGCCTTCCGCTTAGGGACAAGACCTAGAATATGTGCATACTTTAGAGGAAGAGAAGGAGAAATGTGGTCATGTAGTTAGAGAAAGGGCTAAAAAGTCACAGAAGAAATACATGCTCTTATAATATTGAGCTGAATTAAAACACCAAATAGCTATCTTCTTTTATATCTTTGCATGGTGTACAGTAAAAAGAAAAATGCTACCAAAACAGTTTATATGAAATTATCTTTTCTTTGAAATAGTTACTGTAAAATTGACAGATTAAAATTATTTATATTTATGGGCTCTGAAATAAGGTAAAAGATTATGCATACAACGTGATATAATTATTACATTGAACACCTCAAATTGATATTACTTTTAGCTGTACAAAAGAACAACAATAACCCATTTCATACCTGTAGACAAAAAGATAGCCTTCTTGGGGAAATAATTTAGAATGATCTGTTGGTAATATTTAATTTCATGGTCATCAGAAAAGAGAAGTACTCGAGTTATATAGTACATTATTTCAGATGAAAAATACTTGCTCCTTAATTTGCATTGGAGATTAGAGTCTATATGCCAAAAATTACCAATGGTCAATTATTTCATATAATCTGGCATATTATTAGCACATAACCTACAACCCTGTATTCACAATCTTGCATTATTTAATCATGTCTAGATTACTTAAATTACTTGGAACATTGTAAATGTTATATAATTAATAATGTATATATACATTATTAATATATACATTATTAATATATATATTCAGTATGAGTGCAATCTTTTTAACATACTTTTGAGATCAAGCCATGATAGTTTGAAAGGTGGATTCATGCTATGAACAAGGAGAACTAACTTTGCTGATGATGAATTAGGATGAGAGTCAAAATATTGCTGGTTGGAATGTAGATAAATCTGGAAGAAGGAATGTTCTACAGCAGCACCAATTTAATCTATTCAAAATGTCATTGTCATTAACAATAATACAATTTAAAGTAACCAAATTAATTTATGAACCTACATTGCAAGCATGTTTTAAGAACAGGATCATAGAAAAACCTTTTAAGATTTGAGGAGATTTAAATACCTACACATTGAATAATTTAACAAGATTGTAATTTTTCATTTTTTCTGAAATTCTCTCTCTCTCTCTCTCTGTATGTTTCTGTGTGTGTTTATGTGTGTGTGTGTGTGTGTGTGTGATACACATGCCATAATGTACATACAGAATTCAAAGGACAATATTGTGGTGTCAGTTATCTCCTTTTACCTTTAAATGCATTCTGCAGATTAAACTAAGGCCACCAGGATCACCCTGCAAGCTACTTTACCCCATAATTCATCTTACCAGACCAAAACAGTAATTTCTTTGTGCATGATAATAGCAGTTCATATAACTGCGAAGATTAATACTGTGGCTAACAAATTGATATTCAATTAGTGATTAATGCATCGTGATTATAATTTACTTTATAAAGCACAGTGTATCTGTGATGTACATACTTGTTACATACACTGATAAGCCAAACATTGAATAAAGTATAGCCACTTTTAAATATATGAGTTACACAAACATGCATTTTATTTAATGATCTACTTTTTCAATTTTTGAAGTAGGGTTTTATGATGTAGCCTCCGTTGGCATGGTGGATTAAATATGCTTGACTCAGGGAATGGCACTATTAGGAGGCACTATTGCCTTGTTGGGGAAGATGTGGTCTTGTTGGAGGAAGTATGTCACTGTGGAGGTGGGCTGTGAGACTCTTCTACTGGCTGTCTGGAAGACTATCTGTTCCTGGCTTCCTTAGAATGAAGATGTAGCACTCTCAGTTCTTCCTGTACTATGCTTGCCTAGACACTACCATGCTCCTGCCTTGATGGTAATAGGCTGAACTTCTGAACCTGTAAGCCAGCCCCAATTAAATATTGTCCTTTATATTAGTTCTTGCTCGTAGTGTCTCTTCATAGCAGTAAAACCCTAAGACTGATGGCATTTAAATCTCCTTCCTACTGCCCCTGCTCTTACATGCCTGGATTGCCCACGTGTATCAGCCAAGTGGTTTGAACAAATGTTTCTTGTACAATATTTATTTTTTGTTTATAATAAAATTCTAAAATACAATGCAGGAGAAAGAATGCTGTAAATATAGCCCATTTTACTCATGGCTGGTAAGACTATAGAAGAGAACATCCTACTGTCCCTTCAATAAACTAGTTTAATTTCTAACTACATTGCAAATATTTATGCATCCATGCATAAATAATTGTAGCTCTCATTCCTCACCAAGAAACTTTCTTTTGGCAGCAGATGGAAACAATCATATAAAAAAAAGTCACCACTGATCAAACTATTGATTGTAAGGTGTCCAGTCTCAATTAAATGCATCTACACTCTAACTTTTTCACTTAATGTTCAGAAAATATCAAAGAAGACAGGGTAGAAGGATTTTATGTCCCATAGGACCATGACAAAACCTCCTTTATAAGATACTATATTCTATGTTTGACTGAGAAGCTGTACCTAGGTAATTTCAACATTATGCTCGCTCAAACATGACCTGAAAATGACATCAATTGACATACCAAAGTGGACAGGAGAATTTATACAAGAATTCATCCTAAAAGAAGAGTTGTAGATAATTAATGGCTGCTGAGAATCCGACTTCTCCAGGGACAAGCTCACTGATGAGCTAGTCAATTCCAATTCCAAGATGTCAACACTAAACACATATTCACAATGTATTTGTTCATTTATGTTTGTTATAGCACTGATAACTAAGGAGGTTTTTGATTTGGGAAGGAATCGAAGAGACATAAGAGAAATTAAAGGGAATAGAGGAGAGAGAAGAAAAATATAAAAATACTACTTACATAAGAAGTTGTCTATATATATATTAATATAATATTAATGATATATTAATATAATATTTATATATATATATATTAATGGTGGCATCTTATTCACTAATGAAACTGTATTTGGAATTGTCAATTCTGTAAAAGCTTTCTCACTCAACAATAATCTCACCAAAACCACTTCTCTAGGAAGAACTCTAAAATGTGTACCAGCATCCAACAAAAGGCAAGGCTCTGAAATTTCATATTAAGGATTCAGGAAAAACTAGCAACAACTAACTAACAATCTCTGAATCAAATCCAAGAATTATTATTTGAAAACATTTTAAATTACATGTTTATTGGAACACATGGGGTATGACTGTGTCACAGTGGTAGGTAAAAGGATAATTCTGAGGAGCCAATTTTTTCTTTCTCCTTATTGTTTCCTAAAAATCAAACTCATGTCTTCATGCTTGGTGGCCAGCACCTTACTCACTGAGAAATCTCACCTGTTCAAATCCAAGAATTCTTCTAGCTAGATATCTATAGCTGCCCTGAATTATTACGTTATAAAAGATTGTTTGGTTATTGTTATATTTGATCCCCGAAGTGACTTCCAAACTATGATATTAAATTCCATTGAGTTTGGAACTGTGGATAAATCAACTCCCTGTTACTTGCCATCAAAAATAATATTGATAATGGTGGTGGTGGTAGTGATGATGATGATGATGATGATAATGATGATATGCCTGTATTTTAGAATTAGGGTAAAGGACTTGCCTAAAAATAGATTCAAAGGATGGTTGAATGACATTTCAATGCTTTCTTTTGCATCAAATAAGGATTTGTCAATTTATTAATTTGCCTGTACTTTGTTTTGTTTTGTTTTTGCCTTAGGCTTGAAATTTGTATTTGTGGTCTTCAATGTTTACCCATTAATGTAAGCCAGTAAAATACTTGTAAACAAATATTAAGGCTTTCCTGAGTTTGAAAAAAGAACTTTGCACTTAGGAAAAATATCCTTCATATAAATTGTTTTTAAAATTTGGCGTCTGGCTCCCACTCTCACAGCCATTGCAGTACATTGAGCTCCATAGAGACAGCACCAGGGCAAGCAAGAGCTGAACGGTCACTGGCAATTCTGTGCCTTGAGGAGGTAAATCAACTAAACATGGGCAAAGGAGATCCTAAGAAGCCTAGAGGCAAAATGTCCTCATATGCATTCTTTGTGCAAACCTGCCAGGAGGAGCACAAGAAGAAGCACCCGGATGCTTCTGTCAACTTCTTAGAGTTCTCCAAGAAGTGCTCAGAGAGGTGGAAGACCATGTCTGCTAAAGAAAAGAGGAAATTTGAAGACATGGCAAAGGCTGACAAGGCTCGTTATGAAAGAGAAATGAAAACTTACATCCCCCCCAAAGGGGAGACCAAAAGGAAGTTCAAGGACCCCATTGCACCCAAGAGGCCTCCTACAGCCTTCTTGTTATGTTCTTAGTACCACCCCAAAATCAAAGGTGAGCATCCTGGCTTAACCATTGGTGATGTTGCAAAGAAACTAGAAGAGATGTGGAACAACACTGCTGTGGATGACAAGCAGCCCTATGAGAAGAATGCTGTCAAGTTGAAGGAAAAGTAGAAGGATATTGTTGCCTATAGAGCTAAAAGAAAACCTGATGCAATGAAAAAGGGGGGTGTGGTCAAGGCTGAAAAGAGCAAGGAAAAGAAGGAAAAGGAAGATGAGGAGGAAGATGAAGAGGATGAGGGAGAAGAGGAAGACAAAGAAGAAGAAGATGATGATGATGAATAAGTTCGTACTAGTGCAGTTTTTTTTTTCCTGGTCTATAAAGCATTTAACCCCCCTGTACACAACTTGCTCCTTTTAAAGAAAAAAAAAATTGAAATGTAAGGCTGTGTAAGATTTTTTTAAAACTGTACAGTGTCTTTTTTTGTAGTTAACACACTACCGAATGTGTCTTTAGATAGCACTGTCCTTGTGGTATCTTCAATAGCCACTATACAGTCTGGAGGTTGTAAATTGGCATGGAAATTTAAAGCAGGTTCTTGTTGGTGCACAGCACAAATTAGTTATATATGGGGACAGTAGTTTGGTTTTTGTTTTCTGTTTTTTTTGTTTTTTTTTTTCTTTTGGTTTTATTTTTGGTGTTTTGTTTTGTTTTGTTTTCATCTTCAGTTGTCTCTGATGCAGCTTATACGAAGATAATTGTTCTGTTAACTGAATACCACTCTATAGTTGCAAAAAAAAAAAAATGTGGCTGTTTTGTTAACATTCTGAATGCTTCTAAGTAAATACAATTTTTTTTATTTAAAAAAGACCCTGATTATGTGCTTGCTAATTATTTTTCTGCTTCAGACATCAGCTTCAGTTTAATCTTTAGTGATAACATATGTCTCTATTTACATTTTGATGCCCTCCCATCTGTGTGTATAGGTGTGACAGAAAAGACTAATGTTGAGCCTCCATTGCACACAGTATACATACAAAGGCAGGGTGTTGAATTCTTGTCTGTTGTTATTTGCTCTTGAATCTGTATGTAAATTTCTTGTTTGGTCAAAAACTGTGACAAAAAAGTAGACTATTTCTTTTCAGTCATACTTCAAACATGATTCGATAGTTAATTTGTTTCCCAGTTGCATAATATCCTACCTTGTGGCTCAGGATTTCTGAATTTAAAGGGAAAAGAAGGAGAAATAAATTGAAAGAAAAAAAATTTACCATGTTGAAGAGTCCTGGATGCAAATCTCTGCTTTACTGTTTTATGTATGAACTCTGGAAGTTCACAGCAACTCTGCTTTGGTTCTTTGTTGTGTTTTTTAATGGTGCAGCGATTTACTTCTATTTTAGGCATACTTTCTTCATTAAGGTAGAAGGTTTATCATGATTTGCCAAACAGGGCTTTCAAAGTCTTTCTGTAGACATGATATATATTCTTCTTTCTAAACTCTTATCAACCTTGGAAGAAAGCACAAATAATAATCATTGAAATATAAATAGTAAGGCTCACATGTAAAGGATTTATAAAAATTTTTACCAATTTTTACTCATATAATTTTCTCTGAAAATTACAGAGTAATTAAATTTGTTGTTATAACTTTACAATGTGGCAAATGTCAGAAAAATGAACAAGATATGGGAATATAGCTTGTAAAAGAAAGTGCCAGAACATGCATTCAGAAAAATGTAGATTTGGAGGCCATCTTGAAAATCAGTTTATTAAAATAAGCAACATTTCTTTAGACTCGATAATATCTATACTACACCTTACCCATGCATTAATTTCAGAATGCATTTAGTAAGAATTAAGTTATAAGCCTTTGCAAATACAAGTTTATAACAGTTCTAATTCCACTTGGAGTTTAGCACGTATTAATGTTAAAATGTTGAAAGTCACTGCTATTTCATTTATTTTGTTCCTTGTTTACAATTTTCAAAATGCAAATGCAAATAATAGCTACCCTCTGCATTCCTCTAAATTATGACTAGATTGTTTTACTGTGTATAATTCAGCATTCATATGCTTCTTTCACATATTTTAGTATTATTTAAATAGGTTTACAAATAAAAATAGGATAAAATTATTTTAATTAAACTTTAGTAAACTCTTGTTGCAATGGGCATTGTTTGACTTTAATACCTGTCATGAACAAAAGTGAGAAGGCTTTCGTTCTTTATTTTAACAAGGGGTAGGAGTAGTAGTGTCTCTTTACCCTAGTACAGGTATCTGCCTTCAGCGGTTCATGGTAAGAAAGCCAACACATGAAATGGTTTTGTTCCCTAGGGTACTTCAGAGTGATTCAGGGAGCCACATTAGGTGGGGGAGCCGTGGGACACAGACTGTTCATCATTTTTCAAAAAGACATTTTATTTACAGCTTCAGAAGTGTTAATGAAGCATTCACACTTTTACGAAGTGAAAAAGCAATAGAAAAACAGTTCTTTCAATCTCTCTTCAGACATGCTCAGCAGTTACCCATAAGTGGGTCTTATGTGATTTTCACATGGGAATAATATTAAAGGATAAAAGACAAAGCAAATGTTCAAAATACAGAAGATACAAACAAAGGGGAAAGACAGAAATTAAAACATGTAGAGACATCTTTTCTTTTTATTATTTTGGCTTTTATAATCTTACTGTGGTGTCCTAATGAGAACATCATGGTAACATAAGATCTAGAAGATGTTTCCTTTGAGGAAAGCTTTTTCCAGCACCCTTGCATAAAAATGAATTCATACAACAAAAAAACAATCATAGAATAGACATTTGTTTCTCTACTGGTGATGAAATTGTATAATTGATTAAGAAAACCTGTTTTATTTTTTCATGCAACATTTAACAACTCGTATAGCCAGTATCAAAGACATTTTACCACAGTTTATGCATACTCTCTGCATTTATTATAGATGTGTATAGTGCCTGTAAATCACTTATACAAACTGCTGCTGTTGACTAAAAGGCAAAGGAGATAGAACAAGTTATTAAATGGTGTACTGTCTCAAAGATGTCATTTTAAATCATGATTCTCAGGCATTGTTTTAAAAAGTCAGATGTAGAGAATTTATTCAAGACAAATAGGACACATTTTCTAACATATTGTATAACTTTTAATTTGATATGTCTACTACTCCTCCACTTAATTTATTTCTATTGCCACATTGGATACTATTATAGAACTTTTGTTTGAATGTTATGAGGTTTGACAAGAAAATCTGTGGCTGTTGTACCATGAAAAAGAATATACAAGCTCAAGTTTATCCATATCTTTCAAGATTTCTTTGCTAATGGTTGTTGCATGTAGCCTACCCCAGCCTGAAGCGGGCTGGTGCAGACCTTGTCGCCAATCTTTCCATGTGTCAATCCATGTATGCTTTTGTCTCGTTGTCTGGGTGACTGAATGTTCTGTGTTTCTTGTTGGAAAATAAAATTGGCTAAAACTTTATCTGCTGATTCAGCAAAGCCCAAGAGTGGCCCACACTTTAGCCAAGAATCAAGCACAGCAGGGGAGCCACTTCTGAGAAACTAGTTTTAAAGAAAATGAGTCTGCAACCTCTTAGTTCTAAGGAAAATAAGCTAATAGTTTTTTCATAAAAAATTCTCTGCAATCATGATTATTTTGTTTAGCAAATGACAAAGTGCTTTTTATCTTATAATTATAGCTAGAAAAGGTAAAATTCCTTGATTGGTCTAAATTTATAAGATTCATGTAGCTACTTAATTTGTTTTTTGTTTTTTTTTTTTTTTACTGGTCTTAAAGGTATAATATGCTCTACATGGCTTCATCATAGAATATTAGCTTATAAGTTATTGGGTATGATAAAAAGGTTGTAACATTGGTAGCAAGACAGCTTTAAATTGGTAACTCAGGGTTGGAGTCTTTCAAATATGTGGCATAAAACAGGCCAAAAAAAAACTAGGCCCCTAAGGATACTTCTAGTTGAGATAATATTTAATGTATGTCTTATCCTAAAAAGTAGACTTATAAAGATAAGATTTAAAACAATGTCTCTTTAATGAAACATAAAAATTTGCACTGTCATGCATTCATAGGTGTAAATTGGCAACCAAACTTCATAACATGATAGTGATGTTTCTAATATTGATTTTAAAGATGATAAATTGTTTTAAAATTAGGTTTTGCTTTCCCAAAGTTGTAGTTGTAGTCTAATATTGCAAAAGAAACTTAGAAATTCTAATATCTGTCCTCACTGCAAGAGTAACAAAGCTCAGAGCAGCCTCAGGAATGCTTGTGTGACTTTCTTTTGTTTTGCAAATGGTGCCTAAGGAAGTTCTTGAAACTTGCCTCTCCCTGCCTTCTAGGGAATCTTTTTAGCTAAAAGAACATTGTTGCAGATCTATCCAGATGTTGTTTTAGATAAAGTTCAAACTCAAAATTTATAAAAGGTCAATCACACTGTAGAACTTATAAAGGCATTACAATCTGGCTTGCCTACTTCATATAAAATTATAGATTGAAAAGTTTGGTTTTTCCTTTGCATTCTGATAATTGTAAAGTGTTTGCTTCTAGTGAACTGGTAATAGCTAGAAAATTTTGCCTCTTCGTATGGCTAATATAGCTTTACATTATGTAAGAAAAAATTTTATTGTCTCTGCTTCCATATAAGAAGCTAAGAGTTTGAATCTTTCAGTGTATATTTTTTCCTAAGTGCAAAGTATTTTATTAGCTAATTCCTCTCAAGGGAAGTTTACTTCAAATCTTTGCTCTCACACAATGAGCTTTAAAGTTCTGGGGAGTAGTTGTTGCTCCATACGATTCAGAGGCAATATCTTTTTAATATTTAGGATTTTAGTTATACTAGAAAATTGTGGTACAGAAAATCTAAGAATGAAAAATGAATTTGCTCGAAGTTTTATTTTCAAAAGCTTCCAGGAGATGATAATTGGCATAGACCTCACCTTAAAGTCTTAAAGTGACTTTAAAGACCTTTGTTGGATATTATCTTGAGAGACAAAAATTAACTAGTAAAAAAACAAAAGGCTTTCCAGAAGATAAAGGAAGCTTTTATAATTGTTATCATTATAATCAATGGTAATTAAATATTGTCTGCTTATTTTAATTATGGTTATTAAATGTGCCAACAGCAATTCTTTGAGAAAAGAAAACATTAATGTAAAATCATCTTTCCTCACCTCAAAGTTTTAACATTCTATTATAAGGCTGCTGTGGTGCTAATAAAGAATTGTAAGATAAATTCATATATTTTAGAAAACCTATAACAAAATATTGTATCTTAAAAACCTGACAAAGTGTCTGTTCCTTGTTCCAAACAGCAATTAAATTGATTATTGCAGAATATTGATATTTGGCCTATTATATACCATTATTTTAAGTAAAATTGATAATCACTATCCTAAAGATAAGTTAAATATGTATGCTTTTGTACCTTCTATAAATACATGCATGCATGCATCCCATTTACTGTGCTTAAAAACAGCCCTTCTATGGGAGAAAAGTATATGTGAATTGCATCACATGCTTATTCTTTTGAGTTTCTTCCTGCTTCAGCACAGATAATTAAATTGTGTGCTGTAGATGGTGTTTTATAAATGTTGAATAATCAAACTTTAATTTGCATATTTATCACTATATATCTCAGAGCTTACAATTGCTTAAAATTGTTCATCCCTCAGTTACTATAAATTCTCAAATTTGCAATGGTTTATGCATATACAACTCATAATAAAAAATGCTGTTCTTTTTAGAAGACTGTTTTTGGACATTTAAGAATTTGTCCTAGATTGCCTGGACAAGACCTTAAGGCAATGCCATACTAGATTTATATCTCAGGCAGATTACAAGCCTTTAATGCAATGGGATTGCCTAAACTCATTAAGACAGATAATGGGCCATCCTATACTGGCAAAAATTTTAAGGAATTTGGTATCAAACATAAAACTAGAATTCCTTATAACCCCATGGGACAAGGAATTGTACGTGTTCATCACACTCTGAAAAATTGGCTTTTAAAAACAAAACAGGGGTAGTTATACCCCACAGCGTCACCAAAAGAACATCTTGCTTTTGTCTTGTTCATTTTAAAAGTTTTGCAAACTGATATTAAAGGTCAGTCTGCAGTGGATCGCCACTGGCATCCAGTTACTTCCAGTTCCTATGCCATGGTAAAGTGGCGGGACCCCTTAACTAATATGTGGAATGGTCCAGACCCCGTTTTAATCTGGGGAAGAGTTTCTGTCTGTGATTTTTCACAAAAAGAAGACAGAGCACAATGGCTGCATGAAAGACTGGTTCATCAAGTGGACACAGATTCTGAATCTGCTAGTAAATATGATTTTAACCTCATTGATGACTAAAAATCCTTTTTAGCTGAAAAAGTTAATTTGGAGCACAGCCTCCACAGAGCCTTCCTTCTCAGAGAATTTTTGGCTTTTCTGTTAATTCTCAAAGAAAGCTCCCCCACACCCACACCGGGAGGTCAGAGTCTGAGCTTGATCATTGCTAACTTGCAACTGAATAAAGTACCTGGACTTCCCCAAAGAAGCTTTTTTTCTGTTGTTTTTCAATTATCTTGACTTTGTTTTTCAAGCAGGTCAGTCTCTCCTTATAGCTTGATTTCAGCAAGCATACAGCCTTGCCTCCAGCAAGCGCAGGTAGCAGAAATTCATCAATATGAAGAAGCATATTGAGTATATATTGTGGCTTTAGTCTGATTTGGGAGCAAGGTATGCTATGAGGGCCGATCAGCCAATGATGGGCAACCAGATTTTGGAAATATATCAATCTAAGACAGAGGTATATGCCAAGAGGCCGTGGTTTGTTAATAATACACCACAGAGCCATGTTTGTGTAAAATAAACACAAACAAGCTGCATATATATATATATATATATATATATATATATATATATATATATATATATATATTCCTATGGATAAGAATGGTTCAGGAAAATCTGAGTCCCCAAGCCAGGCAGTGCCGCCAGCCACCATAACTCCCAGGCAGGACTATGGAGCATAAATAAATTTTATGTCTTGGTCCAGCTATTTTTATTGTATAATCAGGAAGGAATTGTAGCCTCCCCCAGCCTGAAGCGGGCTTGTGCAGGTGAGGCCACCTGCAGTGCAGTTTTCTGACTTGGCTGGTTTCTTTTGATGTGTCAACTGTCCTGCTCTTCTCTGAGATCCTGGGTAAAGAACTAAATGTAATTTTTGAGTACATAGCCCTTAGTTAAAGAGGTATGACTATATATATATCCACAGGGGCTGACTTATGAGTAGCTAGTGTGTTTCATGTATTGCATATCCTAGCAATCTAATTAAAAATCTTTTCTTCCTTGTTTCCTTGTCATACACAACTCAGTACTATAGTTTTTTTTTCGTCCTGGAGAATATGCAAATCTCACATTTCAGGTAAGAAAATTAGTTTAGAAATAGAGAACCAACTGTTGAAATTACATTGCTATATAGTCTTAAAATCATTTATTTTCAAGTTATTTTTGATAATCATAGTATCATCCCCAATAAATACATAGTTTAAAAAGATGCACGGCTTTCAAGTTGCATTAACTTTATGGAAAATCTATGAACGAAATTGTTGGCATTACTTTTTATGTCATAAAACAAATACATTATCATAGTAGCACTAAATGTTCTTTTTAAAAAGTCTTATTGTAACAAATTCACATGCACACACAAGTACACATACACACAGTCTTGGAAGAAAAATGGCAAAGGTCTTTATTCTGCATTCCAGTGCCCACTTGTATTAAAGTGCTGAACTAAAAACCAATCCCCATTTTCTCTCTAACTTTTCCAAAATTAAATATTATCTGCTTCTATGTTCCAACTTTCAAGGGTTTGTCTACTACAAGGTTTGTCATATATGAAAAAATTAACAATTGTCTATGACTGTCTATATGTCATTCTCTCCTTGATACATTGTGAAAATCTTTAGTCTCTTTGTATCTGGTCATATTTGGATGGAGACTACAAAGAGTTCTTCTTGATGCTGTAGATTTTGAGGGAATTGAGATCATCCAGACAAAAATTGTCTTAATTTTAGTTAAATTACTAAATCACAATGTGCTAACTCCACATTAAATCTCTGTTAGTCTTTCAACTTGCAAACAAAATAGGATTCCATAACATGACATTTCATAAGCATCTTGAGAGCTTAAAATTATGATTGAGACTCTAACTTTCAAAACCATCAATGATCAAATGAGACAAAGATCTAAGAATCAAACAGACCTTAATACTTCCTGATAAAGAAAGCATGAAAAGTACACAAACCTACTGAAAATAAAGAAAGGAAAAGTGAACAAAAATAATCTTGAATTAAATATTCAGTATGTATATAGCCAATGAGGCCAATGTTATAGGTTATCACTCTCGTCAGGCAGGTGAACATCATAACAACCATTGTACATATATACACATAATTATATATATATATATATATATATATATATATATATATATATAAATCATTAATAAAGTTTCCCAACCATAAAAAATTGATTTTGTAGCCTATGGAACCAGAGAAATTTTTATCAGCTATAATGCTGATATGTTAATATCTAGACTATACAAAGTACTCAAAAAACAAAAATGTAAGAAAATAATGACATTTTTTTAAAAGTGTGATATAGAAGTAAAAAGTGAGCTCTCATGAAAAAGCACAGACAAGTAGAAAATATTGACAAGATACTCAGTATCCTTCGCTATTGCAGAAATGTACATTAAAACCACACCAGGTAGAATGAACTTCATCAAGAATATTATTGTGGTTTGAAAAAGAATGGCCCCAATAGACATAAAAGTTTTAATGCTTTGCTAATAAGGAGTGGTATGATGATGAAGTGTGGCCTTCGTGGAGTAGATGTGACTTTGTTGGAAGAAGTGTGTGCCTGTGAGACTGGGCTTTGAGGTCTCAGATGCTCAAGTTAGGTCTAGTGTGTCAACTTCTCCAACACCATGTCTCCTTATCCACTACCCCAATAATAATGGACTAGCCCTCTGAAAGTGCAAGCCAGCCTCAATTCAATGTTCTCTTTAGAAGATTTGCCGTGGCTATGGTATGTCTTCAGAGCAATATGAACCTTGAAACAAATACCAATAACAACGGTAGATGTAAGATAAAGAAAATTTATACTCTGCTACTGAGAGTCAATTTTGTTCAACCACTTTAGAAATCAGTCTGAGGGTTTCATAAAAACCTATATTTAAAATAACTATCTGCCCCAGTTAGTTCTATCCCTTGGTATGTATTCAAAGGACTCTATAACTTATAATATGAATCTATATTCATTGTTGCCATATTCATGATAGCTAGAAAATGGAGGAACATAAGTGTCCAGTAACTGATGGATAAAATGGATAAATGATGAAGTTGAACATATATAAATTAGAATATAAGTTAGTGGAAAGAAAAATAAAATTGTAAATTTTTCAGAGAATTGAATTGTTTTATATATGTGTGTGTGTGTGTGTGTGTGTGTGTGTGTGTGTGTGTGTGTATTTTTTCTCTTGTATATAAAGATCTTAGCTACAGTTCTCTAATGTGATTTGTCTAGCATGGAGGGCTTGTACAATCCAGAAAACATAAAAACGAATGAGGAGGAAAAGAGTGTGGAGGTGTTGCATTCAGGGAGGATGGATAGTAGAACATGGTTCAAAAGAGGAGAATAGTGTGGGAGAAAAAGCAGTTGTGAAGTGATATAAGGAGGAATTAGGAAGATGAGAATACAAGATTTGTAAAAGGATTAACCCGAATAAAAGGAATATAAATACATCATTTGGCAGGGGAGATATGCTCACTTATGAACTTCTGACATGCATGTTAAGAAAGTAAATAACAGCTCTCCTGAATTGCCTGGCAAATACAAAAGTAGATGGTCACAGTCATCTATAGGATGGAACACGGGCCCCCAATGGAAAAGCTAGAGAAAGCACCCAAGGAGCTGAAGGGGTCTGCAACCCTATGGGTGGAACAACAATATGAACTAACCAGTACCCCCAGAGTATCTCTAGCTGCATATATAGCAGAAGATGGCCTAGTTGGCCATCACTGGGAAGAGAGGCCCCTTGGTATTTCAAACTTTAGAAGCTCCAGTACAGGAGAATGCCAGGGCCAAGAAGCAGGATTGGGTGGGTAGGGGAGCAGGGTGGATGGAGGGTATAGGGAACTTTTGGGATAGCATTTGAAATGTATATAAAGAAAATATCTAATAGAAAGAAAGAAAAAGAAAGAAAGAAAGAAAGAAAGAAAGAAAGAAAGAAAGAAAGAAAGAAAGAAAGAAAGAAAGAAAGAAGAAGGAAGGAAGGAAGGAAGGAAGGAAGGAAGGAAGGAAGGAAGGAAGGAAGGAAGGAAGGAAGGAAGAAAGAAAGAAAGAAAGAAAGAAAGAAAGAAAGAAAGAAAGAAAGAAAGAAAGAAAGAAAGAAAGAAGGAAAACACTGACAACTATAAAAAAATCACTTTAAACACAATTTACATGTATGTGTTTAGGAGATGTAGTTAAAGCATGTAGAGACATCAATAAGAAGTAGAAACAGAAGTGAAAAAACATATAAGTGCATACGGCAAGTACAATTTCAGTTTATCTCAAAGACCACATTGTTTTTTCTGCCTCCAACACAATTTGTTTAATTTTCTAGAGATTAAAGCAAACATAACAGCATGCACTATGCTATGTAGTTTAAATGCAAAGCATTTATTTTTCTCAATATTTAGAGATTATAAGGATGTACTTGTGTTTTTAGCTGGCAAGCCTTTGATTTCATCTGCTTTATAGAACCTGACTTCTTGTTGATTTCAGAGGCACTAGGAGAGGGAAAGCATGAACTCACACTTTTCTCCACTTAAGACACAGACCTTATGGATTTCCTAACTTCCAGAGGCCTCCCTTCTCCAAATATCATGGTGTCAATACATGAATTTCATGGAACATAAAATGCAATCCATTTTCAGAGAACAGCCTTTACATATCATGCTCTGGAGAGAAGGTCCCATGCACTTTTTTTTTTTTTTTTTTTTTTTTTTTTAACAACAGGGAATGAGAACAAGATAAAAAGGTTAGGGGAACTCCTACAATATAATGATTACTTCTAAAATGTTAAACTTAGAATTTCTGTTCTTTGAGGCTAAATGAATAAGTTATAAGTAATTGCTGACTGATTTTTTTCATTGGAAATATGAAAACCAAATATGAATTTACTACAGATGGAACACAGATAATAGACCCAAGAAACTGATTCATTTAAGTCAATGGTTTGCAACCTATTAACTTTTAACCTTTTAACCTTTTAACTTTGGAAGATTGGATACGGTTATAACTCTTTTGGGAGATCTAATGAGGATCTCACAGAGGACACCTAAGAAGATCTACATATTATGTATTTATATTACGACTCATAAAAGTAACAAAATCACAGTCATGAAGTAGCATCAAAAAATAATTTTATGGTTTGGGCATCACCAAAACATGAAGAATGGTATTAAGTGTTCACAGCATTAGGAAGATTGAAAACACTGAGTTAAGAACCACTCTCTTTGTCATTCAACAAAAATATCATCTATAGTAGGGCACGTGAGGGATAAGTAAGAGGACATTGGATGATTTAGACAGTTGCTTCACCAAAAAAGCCCATGCCTCCATAAGTTTAGCAGTTTCTGAATGTTTCACTATGTATTCTCTACACAACATGAAAATCATTGAAAAGTCTCCTGTATCCTAGCAGTTGTTTATTACTTACATCACCTCACTGATGGTCATATAAGTACCGGAAATTTTACAAGCTTCTCAAGCCATGTGAGTTACTCCTACCATGATCTCTCTAGGAATGAATGTTTTACTCTGGAAGAAATTATACTGAACCCCTACGTTTACCACTTTTTCTGTATTTTCAATCTGATTTGTATGTGTTTTTTTTTTTTTTAACTTTGGAAGATTGGATACGGTTTGATAGTTGGTTCCCTCCATTTATGACTGACCATTAGGATATTATTTCACAATAAATTATTCTAACCATTAATGAGTGATTGCAGTAATTGCTATACTATGCAAAAGAATAAGTTTTTTCTTCTACAGTTGAGATTGGTAGCCACCACAATGTATAAGCACAAAGAAAACTGTTTATAAGAACATTTTAAAACCATGTCATATCTGTTTAACAAAATAATCTCTTTTAACTTTGTGCCAATGACTTCTCCAGCCACAGATTTGGACCTGATTTGCAAGAAAAACTCTGTTTCCTCCTGTGAAGTGAGTATTAAATCCAAACACAGAATATTCAGCTTTATCCACAATAGCATTAGCAGGAATATTTTACATAGCATATTGAGAGTGTAGCATGAAAGACTCATAGACACCAAGGCTACTGGCAATAATTCTCCAGCATACCATATATCAGATAGGAGAAAAGATTATATATGTCACTATCAAATAAATTTTGATTCCTTTTCTTTCAAATTTACAGCAACTTTATTAATACAACCTGCAATTGTCAATTTTGATGAAAGTTTCATACATAAAAACCCAGCATATATTTGCTTATTAAAGACTAAAATTTAGAAGAATAAATAGTATAAGGAAAGGTTACATTTCTTTGATACAATGTTATTTGGATATCATTATTTATTTCCACATCCTCGACTTCCTCAAGTATATCTTGAAAATAGACATTGGCCTTTCCTTTTAATACATTTACATATTGATGCCCAAAGTTATAGCCTAAATTGGAAGTTGTTCAGAAAGCATAGGATGCTTATCATACCAGTTAAGCCTTGAAAATTGTAATTATTCATGGACTATGATTTATAATGGAACAATGGTTAATAGTTTATATATATTTGAAAACTAAACAGTAACATAATTGCCCAGATTTTAAATAGAATACAATTTATCTTTTTTTTTTTTTTCATTATCGGAGAGGGTCTGTATGGTATGAATCAACTTGTCAGGTTTCGCAACAAATGTCTTCACCTGCTGAGCCATCTCATTGTTCTACCTTTCCTTTTATAAGGGTTGAACCACGTAGTGCAAACTGTCTTGAGCTTATTACCTTGCCATAGTTATTGAGTGTTTGGATTTCAGCTGTGTTATATACATACTCATGTCATGCATTTATGTACACACACAGACACACACACACATACACACAAAGCCAATCTGGACTTTCACTATAAAATAGTATATAACATTTGTTTTCTTGAGCCTGGCTCATTTTGCTTAATATGATAATATTCATTTAAGTTTATTTTACATAAATGTTATCATTATGATATTATTTATGGATTAATAATAGCTACTCTTTATAGATAACATAGTTTCCTTATTTATTAATCTCTTTTTGCATACCTAGGCTGATTCCAATGTTGCCTATTAGGAATAATGCAGTGATGACCATAGATATGCAAGTGTTTCTGTAGCACACTACTCTAAGGTAACTTGGATTCCTATAAATAATAGAATAAATACAAGGGAAATGAAAAGAACAAAACCATATTTGCAGATAAATTATAATTAATAAGACATATATGAATAAATATTCAGCATCTTTAGACTTCAAAATAATGGAAATAAAATCTAACCTGAGATACTATATTACCTCCATCAAAGCAGCTATCATTAAAAGAACAAATAATTATAAATGATGGCAAAAAAAAGAAGACAAAATGGTATCTCCACTTAGGGTAGTGAATGTCGTTTGTGCAGCTATTATGGAAATGAGTAAAAAACTGCCTCAAAAATGATCCAGATATACTATTTTCTAGAAACAAACTTTTAATTTAATATTTTCCTAGTGCACCTGATAGCAGTTTCTTCTCTTATTTCTCCTTTCCACAAGTAACAAACAGGCATCCTGGTTTGATATAAAACATAATATCTTTCCAAAGGTAAATATTGAGAGCTGATATTTTTCTTAGATTGTTTTTTAAACTCAAAACCAATAGAAAACTTCAACAAGTATTAAATGTATGAAGTAAAACTAAACCCTAAATGTGATTATTATAATTAAAAAACCTGAAACATTAAATAGAAGACATTCTCTTTAACTTTATAATGAATTTAAAAATTATAAGAAAAAAACAGGAATTAAGATTATAATAAAATTATGTATATAAAAATAATTTGTATACAAATAATTTATAAGGGTCCACCCAGCAGCTGACTGAGACTGGTATAGATAACCATGGCCAAACAGTGGATAAAGCTTGAGGACTCAAATGGAAGAGTAGGGGGAAGGATTGCAGGCCTGAAGGGAACAGGAACTCCACAGGAAGACCAATTAGAGTCAACTAACCTGTACCCTTGGGGCTTTCAGAGAGTAAACCACTAAGCAAAGAACATACACCGGTTGTACCTAGGCCTCCCCCACATATGTAGAAGATGTGCAGCTTGGCCTTTATGAGGGCCCAGAACAAATGTAATGGGGCCTATGCCAAAAGTTTTTGCCTATAAATGGGATCTATTCTATTAGGTGGGCTGCCTTGTCTAGCCTCAGTGGGAGAGGAAGTGACTAACCTAGCAGAGACTTGAAGTGCCACGGTTGGGAGGGGATACATAGGGGGGCCCCCACCAACTCACAGGAGAAGGGGATGGGGAATGGGGAAGAATTTTGGGAGGAGGATACCAGGGTGGACAGTGAGTGGGATTTAATTGAATAAGTAAAAAATTAAATTAAATTAAGAATAATAATTTATATAGATCTTCTATTCAAAGATATACTTGGTTAAATTATGATAAAAATATTCACATAATTATGAATAAAAATGTTTAATATAATTTAATACTGTTATTCAATATGGGTTTGAAGTCTTTGACAAAATAACAAAGTATAGGAAACTTTTTTAAAAAGTCAAATTATTCTGTTTTATTGTCCTTCTGATTCTATGATCCATTACTGCAAAGACTTAAAACAGATAATCATTTTCAGTTATGTAGCAGGATTCAAAATTAGCACTGAAAAAATTATAAGCTTTTCTCTACATAAGCAATGAAACCACTGAAAATAAAATCAAATAATAAACTGCATTCATAGTAGCTTCAAGATATCTAAGAAAGTGCCTAACTAAATATTCAAATGGTAGTTATAGCAAAAATTAACTATACATCTATGTACACATATATTGAAGAAATTAACTGAAGACATTACAGAGAGATGAAAAAATCCAAAGTTCTTGGACAATGGAAATTAATATTGCTGTAATGGTCATATAATACAACTAATCTTCAGGTTCAGTGCAAACTTTGTAAAAATCTTTCTAACATTGCTGATGGAAATAAGAGAAACATTCCTAAAATTAAAAGTCCTTAAATACCCAAATCAATTGAGAGCAGATTTTAATATATACTCTGGAGCTACATGAACTACATTAACAAATGTAGCATCAGACTAGTATGAAGGCACACAGACTGGGAGAACAGACATTATTGAGGAGAAAGAAACACAATCACATACCTGCATCCAAAAGATTCTCAACTGTGATGCCAAAATTATACATAGGAGGAAATACAGCCTGTTCAACAAATAGTTCTCTGGTAACGTTATAATTACACGTCAAATAATGTGTGAAATTTGTCCCCTAGATCTTACCCTAAATGGAAAGGCTCTCAAGGCCCCACAGGTGAGCTGAAGAGCTACTAGTAGTTGATAGAATTTGGGGGAGGATCACTTTTCCTCACTGATAGGTTCTTCATACCCCAGTGAATGAACATATTCATATGTTTATATGGACAGCATTAACTGCACTCAGTGAGTCTATTAATTATTTATGAATGGTAGACCTGAGATTGTGAAAGATATCAAATGAAGAAGTCTGAGGAGGGATAGAGCAGATAATAGAGGTGGATGTGATCAAGGTGATCAATATATATTATATACATTTAGAAATTTTTACAGAATATAAATAATAAGACATTCCTTTACACAAAACAAAAGTTTAAATTGGAGCAAAATATCTTAAATTAAGACCTAAAACACTGAAACTATTAGAAGATATCACAGGTAAAACACTTCAAGATGTTGATACTGACATAGGAAGTGATTTTGTGTGATTCCAATGGCTCATAAAATCAAATAAATGTCACAGCGTCCAGTTAGAAAAATATCTGCTTATCATGGAAAATAACCATCACTATAAAAAGACAATATATAAAATAGGACAAAAACTGCCAGCTTTCTCCTAATTAAGACTGGTAACAAGGAATATATAAAGAGACAAGAAGAATTTATTCATTTTTATTAGATATTTACTATATTTACATTTCAAATGTCCCCTTTCCTGGTTTCCCCTCTGAAAACTCCCTGTCTCCTCCTCCTGCCCCTGCTCAACAACCCACCCACTTCTGCTTCCTGGCCCTGGCATTCTGCTATACTGAGACATAGAGCCTTCTCAGGACCAAGGACCTTTCCTCCCATTGATGACCAACTAGGCCACGTACTCTGCTACATATGCAGCTGGATCCATGAGTCCCACCACATATACTCTTTGGTTGGTGATTTAATCCTTGGGAGCTCTGGGGATATTGGTTAGTTAATATTGTTGTTTCTCCTATGGGGCTGCTAACCCCTTCAGCTCCTTGGGTACTTTCTCTTGCTCCTTCATTGGGGGCCCTGTGCTTAGTCCAATGGTAGGCTGAAAGGATCAACTTCCCCATTTGCTAGGTACTGGTGGAAGCTTTCAGGAGACAGCTATATAAGACTTCTGTCAGCAAGCTCTTGTTGGCATCCACAATAGGGTCTGGGTTTGGCGATTGTATATGGGTTGGATCCCCAGGTGGGGCAGTCTCTGGATGGTCATTACTTCAGTCTCTGTTGCACACTTAGGCTCTGTAACTTCTTCCATGGGTATTTTGTTCCATGTTCTAAGAAAGATCAAAGTATCCACACTTTGGTCTTCCTTCTTCTTAAGTTTCATGTGGTTTATGAATTGTATCTTGGGTATTCTGAACTGATCAATCTGTTCATGGCAATTGATCTGAACAAATAATTCTGTAAAAAGGAAGTGTGTGTAACCAATGCATATATGAAAGAATGTTTGATTGAATTCATGTGAATATGCATTTTAACCTTAAAAGAGCCATATTATAAACTACTGTGTAATTTTAATTTTCATAATTAGAACAAGAAGATACATATATCATATTTAAGTAGAGAAGAGGCAATGGTCTTGAATAATTCCCATGAAATTTGCAATTTTAAATGTACATTATGTGCATGCATGTAAATATCACACAGTCTTCTCAACCCATACAATTGCAATTAAGTCCAACAATAAATATACATTAAGAAATTATCTCCTCTCTGCTCCAATCCAATTGCGCACAGGACCTGAGACTGCATTAGATAGGGAAGCAGAAACCAGCCTGAGTAGGGCCACAGGCCTCATCCAGCCGGAACAGCACCAGTGTAGCTAGAGCACAGGGTCAGCTGACACCCGCCAGCTACCCACGACCCCGGCCACAGGATTTTGAGACTGCTGGTGAGTGGAACACAGCTTCTGCTCCAATCTTTAAACAGTGACAACGACAACAACTAACCCCAGAGATTGCCAGATGGCGAAAGGTAAACGTAATAATCTTACTAACAGAAACCAAGACCACTCACCATCATCAGAACCCAGCACTCCCACTTCACCCAGTCCAGGGCACCCCAACACACCGGGAAAGCTAGACACGGATCTAAAAGCATATCTCATGATGGTGGTAGAGGACTTCAAGAAGGACTTTAATAACACACTTAAAGAAATACAAAGGAACACTGGTAAACAGGTAGAAGACAATAAAGAGGAAGCACAAAAATCCCTTAAAGAATTGCAGGAGAACACTGCTAAAGAGTTACAAATCCTTAAAGAAAAACAGGATAACCTAATCAAACAGGAAGAAGTCCTTAATGAAAAACAGGAAAACACATCCAAACTGATGATGGAAATGAACAAAACCATACTAGACCTAAAAAGGGAAGTAGACACAATAAAGAAAACCCAAAATGAGGCAACACTGGAGATAGAAACCCTAGGAAAGAAATCTGAAACCATAGATACCACCATCAGCAACAGAATACAAGAGATGGAAGAGAGAATCTCAGGTGCAGAAGATTCCATAGAGAACATTGGCACAACAATCAAGGAAAATGGAAAATGCAAAAAGATCCTAACTCAAAACATCCAAGAAATACAGGAGACAATGAGAAGACCAAACCTACGGATAATAGGAGTGGATGAGAATGAAGATTTTCAACTCAAAGGACCAGCAAACATCTTCAACAAAATTATAGAAGAAAACTTCCAAAATCTAAAGAAAGAGATGCCCATGAACATACAAGAAGCCTACAGAACTCCAAATAGACTGGACCAGAAAAGAAATACCTCCCGACACATAATAATCAGAACAACAAATGCTCTAAATAAAGATAGAATACTAAAAGCAGTAAGAGAAAAAGGCCAAGTAACATATAAAGGCAAGCCTATCAGAATTACACCAGATTTTTCACCAGAGACTATGAAAGCCAGAAGATCCTGGACAGATGTTATACAGACACTAAAAGATCACAAATTCCAGCCCCGGCTACTATACCCAGCCAAACTCTCAATTAACATAGATGGAGAAACCAAAGTATTCCATGACAAAACCAAATTCACATATTATCTCTCCACGAATCCAGCCCTTCAAAGGATAATAACAGAAAAAAACCAATACAAGGACAGGAACCATGCCCTAGAAACTACAAGAAGGTAATCCCTCAACAAACCTAAAAGAAGACAGCCACAAGAACAGAATGCCAACTTTAACAACAAAAATAACAGGAAACAACAATTACTTTTCCTTAATATCTCTCAATATCAATGGACTCAACTCCCCAATAAAAAGACATAGACTAACAAACTGGCTACACAAACAAGACCCAACATTTTGCTGCTTACAGGAAACTCATCTCAGAGAAAAAGATAGACACTACCTCAGAATGAAAGGCTGGAAAACAATTTTCCAAGCAAATGGTATGAAGAAACAAGCTGGAGTAGCCATTCTAATATCTGATAAGATTGACTTCCAACCCAAAGTCATTAAAAAAGACAGGGAGGGACACTTCATACTCATCAAAGGTAAAATCCTCCAAGAGGAACTATCAATCCTGAATATCTATGCTCCAAATACAAAGGCAGCCACATTCATTAAAGAAACTTTAGTAAATCTCAAAGCACACATTGCACCTCATACAATAATAGTGGGAGACTTCAACACACCACTTTCACCAATGGACAGATCGTGGAAACAGAAACTAAACAGGGACACAGTGAAACTAACAGAAGTTATGAATCAAATGGATCTGGCAGATATCTACAGAACATTCTATCCTAAAACAAAAGGATATACCTTCTTCTCAGCACCTCATGGTACTTTCTCCAAAATTGACCACATAATTGGTCACAAAACAGGCCTCAACAGATACAAAAATATTGAAATCGTCCCATGCATCCTATCAGATCACCATGGACTAAGGCTGATCTTCAATAACAAAATAAATAATAGAAAGCCAACCTTCACGTGGAAACTGAACAACACTCTTCTCAATGATACCTTGGTCAAGGAAGGAATAAAGAAAGAAATTAAAGACTTTTTAGAGTTCAATGAAAATGAAGCCACAACATACCCAAACTTATGGGACGCAATGAAAGCATTTCTAAGAGGAAAACTCAGAGCTCTGAGTGCCTCCAAAAGGAAACTAGAGAGAGCACACATTAGCAGCTTGACAACATACCTAAAAGCACTAGAACAAAAGGAAGCAAATTCACCCAAGAGGAGTAGACAGCAGGAAATAATCAAACTCAGGGGCGAAATCAACCAAGTGGAAACAAGAAGAACAATTCAAAGAATCAACCAATCAAGGAGCTGGTTCTTTGAGAAAATCAACAAGATAGATAAACCCTTAGCCAGACTCACTAGAGGGCACAGGGAAAGCATCCTAATTAACAAAATCAGAAATGAAAAAGGAGACATAACAACAGATCCTGAAGACATCCAAAACACCATCAGATCCTTCTACCAAAGGCTATACTCAACAAAACTGGAGAACCTAGATGAAATGGAGAAGTTCCTAGACAGATACCAGGTACCAAAGTTGAATCAAGATCAGGTTAATGATCTAAACAGCCCTATATCCCCCAAAGAAATAGAAGCAGTCATTAATAATCTCCCAACTAAAAAAAGCCCAGGACCAGATGGGTTTAGTGCAGAGTTCAATCAGACCTTCAAAGAAGATCAAATCCCAGTTCTTCACAAAATATTCCACAAAATAGAAACAGAAGGTACTCTACCCAACTCATTCTATGAAGCCACAATTACTCTGATACCTAAACCACAAAAAGACCCAACAAAGATAGAAAACTTCAGACCAATATCCCTTATGAATATTGATGCAAAAATCCTCAATAAAGTTCTTGCTAACCGAATCCAAGAACACATCAAAACAATCATCCACCCTGACCAAGTAGGTTTAATCTCAGGGATGCAGGGATGGTTCAATATAAGGAAATCCATCAATGTAATCCAGTATATAAACAAACTCAAAGACAAAAACCACATGGTCATCTCCTTAGATACAGAAAAAGCATTTGACAAGATCCAACACCCATTCATGATAAAAGTCTTGGAAAGATCAGGAATTCAAGGCCCATACCTAAACATGATAAAAGCAATCTACAGCAAACCAGTAGCCAACATCAAAGTAAATGGTGAGAAGCTTGAAGCAATCCTTCTAAAATCAGGGACTAGACAAGGCTGTCCACTTTCTCCATACCTATTCAACATAGTACTTGAAGTCCTAGCCAGAGCAATTCGACAACAAAAGGAGATCAACGGGCTACAATTTCGAAAATATGAAGTCAAAATATCACTTTTTGCAGATGATATGATAGTATATATAAGTGACCCTAAAAATTCCACCAGAGAACTCCTAAGCCTGATAAACAGCTTCGGTGAAGTAGCTGGATATAAAATTAACTCAAACAAATCAATGGCCTTTCTCTACACAAAGAATAAACAGGCTGAGAAAGAAATTAGGGAAACAACACCCATCTCAATAGTCACAAATAATATAAAATATCTTGGCGTGACTCTAACTAAGGAAGTGAAAGATCTGTATAATAAAAACTTCAAGTCTCTGAAGAAAGAAATTATAGAAGATCTCAGAAAATGGAAAGATCTCCCATGCTCATGGATTGGCAGGATCAACATTATAAAAATGGCTATCTTGCCAAAAGCAATCTACAGATTCAATGCAATCCCCATCAAAATTCCAACTCAATTCTTCAACGAATTAGAACGTGCAATCTGCAAATTCATCTGGAATAACAAAAAACCTAGGATAGCAAAAACTCTTCTCAAGGATAAAAGAACCTCTGGTGGAATCACCATGCCGGACCTAAAGCTCTACTACAGAGCAATTGTGATAAAAACTGCATGGTACTGGTATAGTGACAGACAAATAGACCAATGGAATAGAATTGAAGACCCAGAAATGAACCCACACACCTATGGTCACTTGATCTTAGACAAGGGAGCTAAAAACATCCAGTGGAAGAAAGACAGCATTTTCAACAAATGGTGCTGGCACAACTGGTTGTTAACATGTAGAAGAATGCGAATTGATCCATTCCTATCTCCTTGTACTAAGGTCAAGTCTAAGTGGATCAAGGAACTTCACATAAAACCAGAGACACTGAAACTTATAGAGGAGAAAGTGGGGAAAAGCCTTGAAGATATGGGCACAGGGGAAAAATTCCTGAATAGAACAGTAATGGCTTGTGCTGTAAGATCGAGAATTGACAAGTGGGACCTCATGAAACTGCAAAGCTTCTGCAAGGCTAAAGACACCATCAATAAGACAAAAAAACCACCAACAGATTGGGAAAGGATCTTCACCTATCCTAAATCAGATAAGGGACTAATATCCAATATATATAAAGAACTCAAGAAGGTGGACTCCAGAAAGTCAAATAACCCCATTAAAAAATGGGGCTCAGAACTGAACAAAGAATTCTCACCTGAGGAATACCGAATGGCAGAGAAGCACCTGAAAAAATGTTCAACATCCTTAATCATCAGGGAAATGCAAATCAAAACAACCCTGAGATTCCACCTCACACCAGTTAGAATGGCTAAGATAGAAAATTCAGGTGACAGCAGATGCTGGCGATTATGTGGAGAAAGAGGAACACTCCTCCATTGTTGGTGGGATTGCAAGCTTGTACAACCACTCTGGAAATCAGTTTGGCGGTTCCTCAGAAAATTGGACATAGTACTACCGGAGGATCCAGCAATACCTCTCCTGGGCATATATCCAGAAGATGTCCCAACAGGTAAGTAGGACACATGCTCCACTATGTTCATAGCAGCCCTATTTATAATAGCCAGAAGCTGGAAAGAACCCAGATGTCCCTCAACAGAGGAATGGATACAGAAATTATGGTACATTTACACAATGGAGTACTACTCAGCTATTAAAAAGAATGAATTTATGAAATTCCTAGCCAAATGGATGGACCTGGAGGGCATCATCTTGAGTGAAGTAACACAATCACAAAAGAACTCACACAATATGTATTCACTGATAAGTGGATATTAGCCCAAAACTTAGGATACCCAAGATATGAGATACAATTTGCTAAACGCATGAAACTCAAGAAGAATGAAGACCAAAGTGTGGACACTGTGCCCCTTCTTAGAATTGGGAACAAAACACCCAGGGAAGGAGTTACAGAAACAAAGTTCGTAGCTGTGATGAAAGGATGGACCATTTAGAGACTGCCGTATCCAGGGATCCATCCCATAAGCAGCTTCTAAACGCTGACACCATTGCATACACTAGCAAGATTTTGCTGAAGGGACCCAAATATAGCTGTCTCTTGTGAGACGATACCGGGGCCTAGCAAACACAGGAGTGGATGTTCACAGTCAGCTATTGGATGTATCACAGGGCTCCCAATGGAGAAGCTAGAGAAAGTACCCAAGGAGCTAAAGGGATCTGCAACCCTATTGTTGGAACAACATGATGTACTAACCATAACCCCGGAGCTCTTGTCTCTAGCTGCATATGTATCGAAAGATGGTCTAGTCGGCCATCAATGGAAAGAGAGGCCCATTGGACTTGCAAACTTTATATGCCCCAATATAGGGTAATGCCAGGGCCAAAAGAATGGGAATGGGTGGGTAGGGAAGTGGGGGGCGCTATGGGGGACTTTTGGGATAACATTGGAAATGTAATTGAGGAAAATATGTAATAAAAATATTAAAAATTAAAAAAAAAATAAAAGAGAAGAACCTGCAAAAAATAAAAAAATAAAAGCAAAATATCTCTCAAAAAAAAAAAAAAGAAATTATCTCCTCTGGCATAAACTGATAATCTACATTTCTGCAAAGTTTCTTTCCATTGCACAAATATTAGAGAAAAATAAACAGATGTTGCTAGTAAAATTTTAAATTATGTGCCAAAATGTGATCTTCAGAGAATAAAATTTCTCATACAAGTGAAGATAATCAATTGACTATTATAATCACAGAGAATATTCAAACATAGTTAAATGAAATTTCAGTATAGGAAAAATTATTACTTAAAGACATTGTTCAAAATGTGTGTGTGTGTGTATATGTGTGTGTATTTACATGCACATGTGTCTGCTCATGTATGGATGTGTGGAGCCAGAGGTACCTGGGTATGCCTTCCTCAATTACTCTCTGTCTTATTTTACTGAAGCTGGAGCCATTTGTTTTGGCTACACTAACTGTCTAGACAACAAGCCTACAGAATTTTCTTTTCTTAGCTCTGCTTTAGGTACTGTGGTACAACATAACACTAACCCTTTGCAATCACCCTCCCCATCTAATATTCCCTCTCTTCACACAGTCCTCTCCCCTCAGAAGGCCCTTTTACCTCTTACCACAATCACTTTGCATTCCTTCATCAGTATTCACTCCTACTTCATATCCTCTTCCTTCAATATCTTCCCGCATATCCTTCCCGCATATCCTCTCCTCTTCAAACCTCTCTCTCATTCTTCCTCCACTGGAACATGCATTCCTTCTTTCCCTTGTACCCTACTTCATGACCCTTTTCTCATTGTCTCCTTACCTAGCTCTTATAGTCTCAGCAGCACTTCCCATTCCCCTCCTTCCCTGCAAAGAGTCCTACAGCATGCAGTCAGATGGACTATTTCAGTGGGTTCATTGGATCTATATTCAGGTTCTTACACTTGTAGTATAAGCACTTAAGGACTAGCAATTGAGCGGAAGGGGTCTGCAACCCTATAGGTGGAACAACAATATGAACTAACCAGTACCCCCAGAGCTCATATCTCTAGCTGCATATGTAGCAGAAGATGGCCTAGTTGGCCATCACTGGGAAGAGAGGCCTCTTGGTATTGCAAATTTTATATGCCCCAGTACAGGGGAATGCCAGGGCCAAGAAGTAGGAGTGGATGGGTAAGGGAGCAGGGCGGAGGGAGGGTATAGGGAACTTTCGGGATAGCATTTGAAATGTATATAAAGAAAATATCTAATAAAAAATAAATTATATCTTAGAGGTTTTTCCCCACTTTCTCCTCTATAAATTTCAATGTCTCTGGTTTTATTTGGAGTTCCTTGATCCACTTAGATATGACCTTAGTACAAGGAGATAGGAATGGATCAATTCGCATTCTTCTACATGATAACTGCCAGTTGTGCCAGCACCATTTGTTGAAAATGCTGTCTTTTTTTTCCACTGGATGGTTTTAGCTCCCTTGTCAAAGATCAAGTGACCATAGGTGTGTGGGTTCATTTCTGGGTCTTCAGTTCTATGCCATTGGTCTACTTGTCTGTCGCTATACCAGTACCATGCAGTTTTTATCACAATTTCTCTGTACTAAAGCTTTAGGTCAGGCATGGTGATTCCACCAGAGGTTCTTTTTATCATTGAGAAGAGTTTTTGCTATCCTAGGTTTGTACTCAGTGATATGTACTCACTGATAAGTGGTTATTAGCCCAGAAACTTGAAATACCCAAGATACAAGATACAATTTGCAAAACACATGAATCTCAAGAAGAATGAAGACCAAAGTGTGGACACTTTGCCCCTTCTTAGAATTGGGAACAAAACACCCACGGAAGAAGTTTCAGAGACAAACTTTGGAGTTGAGACAAAGGATGGACCATCTAGAGACTGCCATACCTGGGGATTCATCCCATAATCAGCCTCCAAACGCTGACACCATTGCATACACCATCAAGATTTTGCTGAAAGGACCCTGATATATCTGTCTCTTGTGAGGCTATGCCGGGCCTGGCAAACACAGAAGTGGATGCTCACAGTCAGCTATTGGATGGATCACAGGGCCCACAATGGAGGAGCTAGAGAAAATACCCAAGGAGCTAAAGGAGTCTGCAACCCTATAAATGGAACAACAGTATGAACTAACCAATACCCCCAGAGCTCGTGTCTCTAGCTGCATATGTATCAGAAGATGGACTAGTCTGCCATCATTGGGAAGAAAGGTCCCTTGGTCTATCAAACTTTATATGCCTTAGTACAGGGGAATACCAAGGCAAAGAAGTGGGAGTGGGTGGATTGGGGAGTAGGGGGGAGGGTCTGGGGGACTTTTGGAATAGCATTTGAAATGTAAACGAAGAAAATACCTAATTAAAAAATGTGTCAAAAATAAATTAATTAATTAAAAAATAATATGGATAAAAAAGGACAACCAATTGAGCGAGCTCTTCATTTCTAATATATAATTTAAAAAACCAAATTCTCACTCCAAGATCACCTTTTATGATTGAGTAGAAATAAAACTGAAATGACTAGAAGATTAGAGTTGAATGCAGCTATAAATTCTGAACTCTGTTATCTAAAATTACCTTTGTATAAGGAAGTAGTAGACTCTTCTCAGTTAATGAACAGTTATGCTATAGTTTAAATAAAGCTCTATTCTATGAATTGGCAGGATTTTCAGTAATGTCAGTTTCCAACTACATTTCTTCCTGACTCCATCACAGTCCTGGGGTTTAAAGTGATCCCCAAGTGATGGCTAGAGCTGTTACTTGATTGCTTCTATGGTATCTTCTATTTATTGCTTATAGAAATGTATCATTTTATGCAGATTCCATGTCTGTATCTTTATTGTATAAGAACTTTGATTTTCTAGTTCTGAACCTATTTCTTTGATGGTCACTGAGTATGAGCAACCAGGAAATAGCCTGTTTTAGGGCCACTGGACTTTTATGAGATCTACACTTGTACATCAAGCCAAATTGTTTTAAATACAGTAGCCTGTGTTTTAAACCTATGGAGATGGTAAACCTGGAGTTTGTTCAGAACTCTATGACCTTTGACGATGGGATGACATATTTCTCTCCTAAGGAACTGAAGCTACATTGTAATCCTCAGAAATGACCATACTATGAAGTGAGGCTGACAAAGTTTGCACTTGTTTTATTTTTATTTATTATTTATTTATTTTTATTTTTTGGTTTTTCGAGACAAGGTTTCTATGTATAGCCCTGGTTATCCTGGAACTCACTTTGTAGACCAGGCTGGCCTCGAACTCAGAAATCTGCCTGCCTCTGCCTCCCGAGTGCTGGGATTAAAGGTGTGTGCTACCACACCCAGCTCTTATTTTTTTTTTTTTCAATGATTGATTTTGGATCCTTTATATCTACCCATATTGGGTCACAAAGTGGAGACAGGATAGATTTCTCATTGTATATTATATAGTGAACATGAGGGTACTAGAGGCTAAGCCTGGCCTTGATCATTCCACTGAAGAGAATAATGAATTTGTACTTGCTGAGCAAGTTGATTCTATGAGAGTGTCACAACAAAGACATCTTTCAGGATGTCAGTTGTGATATCTGTGTGAGTTAGTGATAAAGGAAATGCATAACCAAGCTATGCAGCTTTCAGTATTAACAAGGCAGTAGAAATATGAATATAAATCATGTAAAAGAAACATCATATTTAATTTTGCAGAATAATGAATAAAAGTCTGTAGAAAAAAGAACCAGGGTTCATTGATGAACACCTAAAAATTCCAAGAGGTAGATAAAAGCCTCAATTTTAGTGAGGTTAGGAGGAAATTCTTGGCCTTTTCTACCAAGATCCCAGTATGTTATAAAGAGGAATAGTCACTTAATAGAACTGAGTGCCTAAAAACCTCTTGGCAAGACAAACCTACAGGTGTAATGAGGATGGAAAATTTATTACCTATAATGATAAATTTTTTCAGCACCAGAAATTTTAGAAGAATGATGCTTTTAAGAGTGAAGGTGAACAAAGTCATCACAAGAAACTTGCTCAGTAACAGAAATTGTAGCAGCTGGAAAAGCCTCAATATGTAGCACTTGTTGAAAAGCCTTTATCAGTAAACTCTACCTTTAGGCATACAAGAAAGTCCAAACTGCAGAAAATGTTTATATACATGATATATGTGGAAAATTGTTATGAAGGAAATCTTCCCTTCCAGGGCACAACAAATTTCATAGAGGAGAAATACCCCATGTGTGTCACAAATGCAGTAAAATGTACATCAAAATATTCTACCCAAATCTACATAAGAAAGTTGACCACCTAGTAAAACCTAAATGAAATAAATGGTCAAAATGTATTCGTGTCAACTCTATCCTCATGAACCATTGTTTCCAAACAGAAGCAAAACTAAGTGAATATGGAAATACTAAGTAAATATGAAAATGCCTGCAGCAGATTTTCTCATTTTACTTTCTGCTTAGAAGATCATGTTGGACAAAGATCTCCTCTTGTGTATAACAGTTTTAATGTCCTTTGTATTTCCTCTTTTAAGCTCATTTCACACCAGATATATAATTATACTGAATAAATACCTTAAGTGGTAATGGCATATACTGTCTTATTACTAATTGTGCCATGAATTACAAAAGAGAATAGAGGATTAGCCCTCCTGAAGGAGCCAGTGAGCACCTGTCAAACTTTGCATATTTGGACGTCTGTACTGGGAAGATGAGCTAAAAGTTTCAGGTATGTTAGACAATTTGTGATGACTTGTTTGTCATAGAGTCCTCATTTGAGTTATTTCTTTCCATTTCGTCAGCACACACTGTTCCACTTCTATCAGTAGTTTAGTCAAAATGTCTATGCCACCCAAGTATGCTCTGAGAATTCATATTTCTGCTGTTCTTTTTTCTATTCTTCCGTGGGAGTTATGAATGATCAATATGCACTAGCAGCTCTCCATTTCCTAACCTCTGATAACGTGTGTGAACATGATTCAGCTTCTGCTACTAAAAATATTCAAGCTGAGATCTTCAAATTTCTAAAAGTTATATTTCTTTGTAGATGATTACTTCTATATGTAAATGTTTGAGATGGATTTCTCCAACTTTCTAACCCACCAGGCTTGTAAATTCCTGTCCCATACTGACAAGATTTATGTAGAGGATTGGTAAGCATTTGTTTCTTATTTAATCTCTCATACTGTTTTGTTCACTGTGTAGGATTGATAGGGGAAGTAATTGAGCTCTGTGAGCATTAAGGAGTGGATACCTTTTGTGACTGTCTGAAACTTTATGCATCTATACAGCAGGATGGCACAGCATATTTGAGAACATAATTTAACTTAATTAGTAATAAGGCCTGAGCCTTCTATGGGATAACTGTGTGGCTTTGGCAGTGAAACCTATGACCTGCATGTCAGCATCTTCTATGAGCTCTGAGTTGACCATGATGAGGTGATAGATTGCATAATAATCTCCAATGATGCTGGGAACAGCATGATTGTAGTACATTTTTCCAAATGATGGTTACTACATTCCCTAATACTTTGTTGAAAGTATCTTTCTGCCTATTCTATCAAGAAGTCACAGACACAGAAAGCCAAAATAGAATAGGTGTGCAAGTTTTATAGAAACTAAATGGAGAGCAGTAACTCATAGGCTTCTTGTCATCTTTTCTTTTTTTATTAGATTATTTCTTTATATACATTTCAAATGCTATCCCAAAAGTTCCCTATACCCTCCCTCTGCCCTGCTCCCCTACCTACCCACTCCCTGGCATTCCCCTGTATTGGGGCATATAAGGTTTGAAATATCAAGGGGCCTCTCTTCCCAGTGATGGCCGAATAGGCCATCTTCTGCTATATATGCACCTAGAGATATGAGCTCTGGGGGTACTGGTTAGTTCATATTGTTGTTCCACCTATAGGGTTGCAGACTCTTTCAGCTCCTTGGGTGCTTTCTCTAGCTTCCCCATTGGGGGCCCTGTGTTCCATCGTATAGATGAGTGAGAGCATCCACTTCTGTATTTGCCAGGCACTGGCATAGCTTCATACGAGCCAGCTATAACAGGGTCCCTTCAGCAAAATCTTTCTTGCATTGTGCAATAGTGTCTGGGTTTAGTGTCTAATAATGGAATGGATCCCCTGTTGTGGTAGTCTCTTGATAGTCCGTCCTTTCATCTTAGCTCCAAACTTTGTCTCTGTAACTCGTTACATGGGTATTTCGTTCCCTATTCTAAGGAGGAATGTTGTATCCACCCATTGGATTTCCCTCTTCTTGATTTTCTTGTGTTTTGCAAATTGTATCTTGGGTGTTCTATGTTTCTGGGCTAATATCCACTTATCAGTGAGTGCATATCTAATTACTTCTTTTGTGATTGGGTTACCTCACTAAGGATGATATCCTCCAGGTACCTCCATTTGTCCAAGAATTTCATAAATCCATTGTTTTTAATTGCTGAGTAGTACACCATTGTGTAAATGTACCACATTTTCTGTATCCTTTCTTCTGTTGGGGGACATCTGGATTCTTTCCATCTTCTGGCTATTATAAAGAAGGCTGTTATGAACATAGTGGAGCAGGTGTTCTTATTACCAGTTGGAACATCTGCATATATGCCCAGGAGACATATTGCTGGATCTTCCAGTAGTAGTACTATGTCCAATTTTCTGAGGAACCTCCAGACTGACTTCCAGGGTGGTTGTACAAGATTGCAACCCCACCAGCAATGGAGGAGTGTTCCTCTTTCTTCACATTCTTGCCAGCATCGGCTGTCACCTGAATTTTTGGTCTTAGCCATTCTAACTGGTGTGAGGTGGAATCTCAGGGTTATTTTGATTTGCATTTCCCTGATGATTAAGGATGTTGAACAAAAACTATTCTCAATAATAAAAGAAACTCTGGTGGAATCACCATGCCTGACATTAAGCAATTGTGAGAAAAGCTGCATGGTACTGGTACAGTGACAGACAGGTATGGAATAGAATTGAAGACCCAAAATGAATTCACAAGGCTACGGTCACTTAATCTTTGACAAGGGAGCTAAAACCATCTAGCAGAAATAAGATAGCATTTTCAACAATTGGTGCTGGCACAACTGGCAATTATCGTGTAGAAGACTGCGAATTGATCCATTCTTATCTCCTTGTACAAAGCTCAAGTCTAAGTGTATCAAAGACCTCCACATAAGACCAGAGACACTGAAATTAATAGAGGAGGAAGTAGGGAAAAGCCTCGAAGATATGGGCACAGGGGAAAAATTCCTAAACAAAACAGCAATGGCTGTTCATGATTCTGTTGTTTAAACCTTAAGCCTTAGTGTTACAGAGGTAGCAGAGAAGTTAAGAGCAGTTGCTGCACTTGAATATGACCTGGCTTTGGTTCCTAATAACCCACATTGTCTCACAACACACACACACACACACATTTTATATATATATATATATATATATATATATATATAGTCACTGAACTATTGTGCAAAAGTAAGCAGGGTTGGGGGACTGTGTCAGCCTAAGGTTATGTCTCTACTCCGAATACTTTTATCACATTTAAGATAATAAGCATACCCTTAACCCCTCAATGTTTTTTTATAATGTCCTTTTCTACTGTCTAACTCTTCTTCTTTTCTAAGCTCTCATCTGCATAAAAACATTATTCTAATTTTTATCCTTACATATTATCATGAATTTTGTAAAATTTCATATAAAGGTAATCATAACCTATATGTGCCTATTTTGTCTACCTTCTTTCAATATGGATAATATTACAAGATATCATTTTGTTGAAAATATAAATAATATCTTCTTTTCTTTTTCAGAGTAAAATTTTAGTGTGTTGATATAATACAGTAGTGGAATTACTCATCAGCAATTTGTAGACATGTATTGTTTACATGTTTTGAATACTAACAATAAATATGCTTTGAAAATAAGATTCCTTACTGGCTTCATTGCAGTACTTTCCTTTAAAACAAAGGCATGTTATTAATTTAATACATCACTACTCACATTGACTGCACTTAGCCCTGAATAGTCAGATTCTATAATAACTGAGAGGAGACTTTCAAGATCTAGAAAATACTTATAGCTAATGGGATTGTGAGTTTCTTACTAATTTTTAATGGCAAGAAATCAGAAGACACCCCATGAGTAGTGGGCCAGGATAATTAGCACACAAAGTTAACACTACGTTCATGTATCAGATGGCCTTCCATCAACATAATATATTATGTACTTAACAAGTAAACATAGGTTTATTAATAATTGTCTCACACTTTTGTAGATTCCTACACATAACTGAATTGATCAATTGTTTTATGCCTTTGATAAGGTAGTGTATTTTAACACAAGTACATCTCAAAGCAAACACTCTGATCAAAAATGAAGAAAAGCAGAATAGATTAGAATCCTATATAGCCTCATTTAGAGCAGAAGTCAGTGAATGATCTGAGGAATTTCAATCAGTTTTTGAGTTTAATTTTGGGGTGGGAAGTGATAGGGCCTCTATGGTTTCATACATACTTACTATGTCGTCTGGACTGGCTATAAATTCACAGAGATATGCCTCCCTTGTCTTCTCCCAAGTACTGGGATTAAAGATGTGTGCCCACAAGTCCCATTGAGACACTGCCTCTTTACATTTATTGTCATCCACTCTCAACATCTAACTATTGAGACCAGAATGGCTTCATTTGGGGGGATATCAATATAATACAACCTCTAGAGTCACCGAGCCTATAAGCACTATACACTGTATCATCTACTCATACTGCTAAAGCATACAGAGCACCTTGCAAGAGCCCAATCCAGGTTGCAAAACTTTGAATACAAAGACCTTTGGTGTGCACTTTTATCCACTATAGTATTCCCTTAAATTTGATTTTAAAATTTCTAGAAAAAACAAGCTTCAAATGTATCTAACTGACATTACTCCATGACTTGATCACTTACTTAGATAAAAATATCTGAATACATTAGTGAATTTTCCATGCCTTAGAAGTGTGATCCTAGAGAGTTATCTTTGTCAATTCTTATTCTTTCTCTCAAATGACTTTGCTAGTGAATGAAGCCTAGTGAAGAAGGGATGAGAGGTCAGAACCAACTTGCCACTCCTCTGTAGTTCAGCTGGATTTCCTGGAAACTGCCGAACATCCTCTGTTGAAGGAACAAATAAAAATGGTTATACCATGGTTCCAACACTTTTCAAGTAATTGTGTATCCTAGAGGTGAGTGAAATCACACTAGCCTTGTTGCTTTAGCCTAAGGTTATAACTGCTTCTTGTGGGTAATGATCTCTGTGCTGCTCTACCTGTTCCTGTTGACTGAATTAACAGTTACTATGATTAAAATCATTTTACTTGGATAATTTTTAAGTCTTCATAAAAATCTAATGCTATTTTTTCTGTATATATCCTAACTGTTAAATAACTCTTAAACGGTGGGCAGAAGAGGCTATGTGTATGAGTATGGAATAAGAGACAGCTATTCCTTAATTATGCTCACTGAAGAAAACAGCTTTTTCAGAGCAGTTGAGGAAAATTTAATGGAGGATCTATTTATAGCATATGAGAAAGAATTAAGAAACTCATTAGAAATTGTGATGAACCAACCCAGAACCATTCTCACCCTTACAAAGAATCCAGGGTCGGGGGTTGGGGGGTGGGTAGCAGTGCTACTATCACTGTTGAGATCTCTGATTTTGAGAAAAGAACAACAGGAGTTCTGGCCACAGTTAGATCACAGCTGTTTCTTTTCTTCTTTTCTTTTCTTTTCTCTTCTCTTCTTTTCTTTTCTTTTTCTTTCTTTTTTTTTCTTTCTTTTATTTTTTTGGTTTGGTTTTTTTCGAGACAGGGCTTCTCTGTATAGCCTTGACTGTCCTGGAACTCACTCTGTAAACCAGGCTGGCCTTGAACCCAGAAATCTGCCTGCCTCTGCCTCCCAAGTGCTGGGATTAAAGGTGTACGCCACCACTGCCTGGCTCACAGCTGTTTCTTAACTACAGTCTAACAACAAGGGAGAAGTAAAAGCTACCTCACCCCTCTCTGCTCCTGTACTTTGGTTTCATGTTAACAACTGCAACAAAAATTGTATTTTTTTAAAATATATTTTTCTGTCTGAACCATCTTATAAGTGGGGAAGTATAATAAGTTGCACATGTGAAGGTCAGAGGGTTACTTGTCCCCTTCCACCTCTCTGTGGATCCTGGTGATAAAACTCCTGTAACTTAATTTGAGGTCAAATACCTTTACCCATTGAGCCATCTTGCTAGACCTATAAAACACAATATAAGCCAATGCAGATGAGTTACTGCCAGATGAGTTATCATTACCGTATTTAAGAAGTAACAGAGATTTCCAACATTGCCAGCTTTTTCTCATATTTAACTTTCATAATTATAGCAGAGATCCTAGATTGCACACAGAAAATTAAAGCCCTAAGCTAAAAAAATTCTTAGGAGTTTTAAAATGTATTTTCCTATGTATGAATATCCTTTATCCATCTGTCAATTCTTGCCTGTTATGATTGTATAACAATAATGTGTAGGTATCTCTTTAGTATGCTAATGTGACCAGAAAAGGTATAGGAAGTAGTTCTTTTTTGTTAAATATTTTCTGGATTATCTCCATACTGATGTATTTAGTGGCTCCACTAAATTTCTTTTCCAACAGAAATATAAATGGTTACTTTGTCCATATCCTCCACAGAATAAATGTTTATTGTTAGTTATTATTATTGTTTATCCTAAATATCAAGAAAATGATCTGGGTAAAGTGGAATATAATTGTACATTTGTTGTTTTCTTTATTTTAGATCAGAATCACCTCCATAACCACTGGCCAGGATATACTCAGTCTCTTCTATCTGATCAATTACTCATTTTTGAGTACTGGTAGTAGGGTGGAAAGAAAAGAGGGTGAGGACTGACTCTGGGACCATGGGACCTCTGACACTACCTTTGACTAAAGATTCTTTTTGCACAGCTCACTAAGAAGGGGCTTTCAGAGCTTTTAATTTCCAGCTGCCAGGCTAGCTCTAGGGATTAGGTATCATGTCTCCATCAAAAAGGAACAAAGGGCAAGGGGGAAGGGTGCTCATATACTTGCAAACCCAATCTCTTATTGACCCACATATGCTTTCCATGGATAAATACAGCAACCATTACTCTAGACACTGTCCTTCTTGATCAAATGTGTAGCACTGGTGTGCCTTTCCCTCATGGCTAAGGATATTAACACTTTTTTTCATATGTGTCTATGCCATTTGCACCTCATCTTTTGAGAACTGTCTGATCATTTCAGCTCTCCACAGGGTGATCGAATTATTTGGGGCGTTAATTTTTATATGCTTTTTGTATTTGGCTCTTTATATATTCTATAGCAATCCTTTATATATGAAGTCTGCAAAGATTTTCCTCCTACTCTCTTGCATGTCTTTTACTCTGTTCTATGCTGTGTAGAAGATTTTTAATTTCATGCAGTCCCATCTGGCAGTTGTTGCAGCTGTTATTTACTGAACGATTGAAATCCTTTTCAGAACATCCTCACCTATGAGGATATTTTGAAGTGTTTTTCTTATAATTTCCTGTGGCAGTTTTAGGGTTTAAGTTTTACATTAAGGGCTTTGATCTATTTTAAATAGATTTTTGTACAGGATTTGAAATGGAGATCTAGTTTCATTCTTCTACATGTAGATATACAGTTCGCCTAACACCATTTGTTGCAGAGATTGTCTTTCTCCAGTGTGTATGTATACATTTTGCAATAGAATCCTTCAGACAACCCAGTGCACTAAGCACTATTTCTGTATTTTGCCATTCTTTTAGCTGAGACTTCATTAGTAACTCCTCCATGGTCAACACAGTTAATTTTGTTGAACCAAATCAATAAGAGTCAAAAGTCCTTGTTCTTTCCTCTTGTGTTCTGCCTCTGGCATTTTTTCTTATATTTCAATTCAATATTCTTTTTCCATATCATGTTTTGTTATTATTTTAGGAGAAATATCAGATCAAATTATTTGAAAAGTTCTGTATATCCTAGTATTTCTATGTGATCCATTGTAAATTTTCATTTTTAATAATTGAAATTTTACATCAATAACGTGTAAAATTAAGAAACCTTAATAATCCTATTAAGAATGGTGTTAATACACTTTTATTCTATCAAGAAGTGTATCTAGCTTTAAAGAAGACAGTTTTATAACGGAAGTCATATGGAACCTTGTCTGAGGAAGATTATACAGGGATTGCAGGAATCACTTTCAGAAGGGCTTACATAGTTTGTCTATTAACTTTTTCCTGAATCTTTGGATTAGAAAAGTGTGTGTGTGTGTGTGTGTGTGTGTGTCTGTGTGTGTGTGTGTTTGTGCGCACACACACACACATGCACACATGTGTACAATAGAGCTTGATGTTAGGTGTCTTCCACTGTGGCTTTCCTCCTCATCTTTTGGGACAGTGTCTCTGACTTTCACTGAGCTAACTGATTGCTTATACTGCTCTGACAATCGGCCTAGTACTGCCTGCTAGCTATAGGGTTACGGGAAGTGTTCAAACACACCTGGCTTTTTGTAGAAATGTCAGGGTTCAGAAATTAGATCTAGATCCTTATGCTTGTATGGCAGGGGCTTTATCAAATAAGCTCTAGCCCTAAGGTTGACAGTTTTAAAGTAAACACAGTACAGCATTTTAGACATTTCCATACCGCTTTCACCAAATGTTTGCAAAGTATATGCAGAAAATAAACACAAATCTTTCCTGCTTCTGGACCACAGATACCCAGTTCCCACTCCTCAAACCCCAACTACCCTGTATTTTCAACAGCTCTGATTTTACGTATCTTATACTTTCAGTTTCTGGTTAATGTTTGCTCGGAGGAGAAAGTATTTTTTCCAGTAAAATAAATGCATAAATAAATTTGTAAATAAAAACCGTTTGATGATTCTTAATGTTACCTAAAATTCCAAATAATTTCCTTGCTTGCATGTGATTTACGTTAAAATGTACTTTAAAAATTATTAAACATAATAAATAACAGACATCTCAGCTATGCATGTTATTTTTCTTTTTGAAAACTCCCACATACACACACACTCAAATCTTCTTCTAGATTTCACATTTCTGCATATGTTTACTAAGTAATTGTCAAGGTATGTATTGTCTGCAAGGTATTAGGTATTGCAGAAAAGATATTTTAAAAATCTTATCAAAGGGAAAAAAGTTCTTTAAAAATAGAGAAAAGCTCTCTTCTACAACCAGCTTATAAAGTCATAAAAGCAAATTAAGGAGGTCTAAATGTACAAAAGTTTGCTGCGACTGGCTAACAGGAGAAAGTGGAGTTCTTTGTGTTATTTCTCTTGCAGTAATTGCTTTGTCATTAATTTATTTTTAATCTTCCTTGTACATGTCAAGCTGTCACTCTCCCTTTATTAGAAGAATCATACTGCCATCTAGTGACAAGATTTATAACAATTGTTTTGAAATAGTATGATTATTTAAACTTTAACTGACAAACGGAAGAAAATTCCCAAAAGCAAAATAAGAGTTTCAAAGACTTTGTGCCACAGTAACTGCACCATCTTTAACTGACATTGTATATCAAAGAACCTAAGTTCTATGCTTCACTTATTTTTCTCTTTATCTACGTAGAGTATTTGAAGATCTGTGTATGTACTGCTTTTCCTTAGGCAGCAACTGCCCTTTTAATGACTTTGATGATAAATTTCTGCCTAAGTGGGTTTATCCTCATACTATGGTGAAGAACAACAATGAATGAGTTCTCTCAAAATAGAATGTTTTTCAGTACTACAAAACCCTAAAGATAATAATTCTTGTTTGATAACATTTTTAAAAAGTATCTTATTTTTGCTGTTATTATTGTTGTTGATGATGGTGATGGTGGTGGTGGTGGTGTGTGTGTGTGTGTGTGTGTGTGCAAGGCAGAACATGGGAAGGCTAGAAGAGGGAAATGAGAAAATAACATAATGTAATTATTATATAATCTCAAAACAACTCAAAATTATTTAAAATGTCTTATAACGGAAATGGTAGAATAGGTCCCCATTCAGCATTTCCACATCTATAGTCACTTTGTACAGTAGTATGTTTCCATATAGTTGTAACATCACACTAATCACATTTTTAAAATTTTAAATATTACAATTATACTAGACCGTAGCCCAAAATACTTAAAAATCCTATCATAAACTTCAAAATATAACCCAAAACTATAAGCAATGGTTTGTCTGACAAATTTTCTCTTTATTGTCTATGTTCATTGCCAGCTATCTTGTTCTTTCCTGTGACTTCAGCTATAGTGTTTTATTGTTTGGTGCTGAGCACTGAACCATGCCTTGTATGTGCTAGTCAATCACGCTACCACTGTGTTAGCTACATTTCCAGAGCAACAAAATGTTAAGAAAACAGTGTAAAATTGTACAGGATAGATAGTTCAGTTGGTAAAGTGATTGCCATCCCAGCAGGAGGGCTGAGTTTGAGCCCCAGAACCACACAGAGACCCAGGCATAGTGGTATAAGAGTTGTAATCCAGGTCCTCTGGACAGAGACACCTGGATCTCTGGGGTATACTGGTGAGTAAGGCTAGTCTACCTGGTGAGTTTCACAATAGCAAGAGACAGTATCTTCCACAAAGGTTGACTGGGAAAGGGTAGATGGCTCAGAGCATAAGAGTACTTACAGCTCTTACAGAAATAGAATGAGGATAAACCCACTTAGGCAGAAATTTATCATCAAAGTCATTAAAAGGGCAGTTACTGCCTAAGGACAAGCAGTACATACACAGATCTTCAAATATTCTATGTAGATAAAGAGAAAAATAAGTGTTCAGATACCAGCACCCACATAGTGGCCTACAACTACCCCTAACACCATTTCCAGGAAAACTGACCCTTTCTGCCTTTTGCAGGTTTCTGCATACAAGTGGTACATATACACTCGTACAGATTCACATGTATATACATACATAAAAAATAAATTTAAAAAGTATCAGATAATACCTAAGGAACCTAGTTGTCCTTTGTCTTCCACATGAATACTGGTACATGCATACACACACACACACACACACACACACAGAGACACACACACACACCTGTGAATACTCATACTCATTCATAAATAAACATACACATCTATGCACATGCACATTTTTTTGTGTGGGGGAAAAATAATGTTCTTGAATCATTTGTTTCTCCTAGCCATAAAAATTTGAAATTCAACTATGTTTCCTCTGTGTTACATATCGCAAATTGCACTTGTCTGTGTGAGAAGCATTAAGATGTCAGTCAACCCATATAACTCTTTGGTATCCCACAGTTTATCTATTGAAAATATGATGAGTTATTTAATTTTCTAAGCCAAATTCTCCTCACATGTTTAGTAAGGATAAGTTATATGCAGCCACATACAGCTATTTTGAGAAATGAAATAATTCTATGAACTAGTTTAGTAGTACTTATCATTCAGTAAATATTTCATAAACAACGAATAAGTTTTAAGGTTATCATCATTTACTTTTGCCTACTGTATAGAACTAGAAAATTTTCAAGTGTTATTAATGGACCTATTCTTTTTACTCTATTCTCATATTTGAGATTTGAAATGCCTATTTTGTGACATCATTCTTAATAGTCAGATACCAACTATTATGGATTTATGTTTTGCAAGGTCTGTTATACTTGCTGCAATCCCAATAGCTGCACCTTCCATTAGTCCTTCAAGACCTACATTCCTGAACTGATTCAAAATGAACTTCCTTGTATTATGTCCTGCTCAGTCATCTATCCCAGGGGAGCATTAGTTACATTAAAGTAGCTATAGTCATATCATTGTCCATTGAACACCACCCCTTCAACATCTCTACATTTTCTTTATGATAAGAATACTTTATATTGTGTAAAAATTCCTACCTACTATTCTAATCAGTCTTTTGTAAGCTAGGTATCGTGCCAACTTTATTTTTCATGACATTCTACTTCTGATCTATACTTAAGCTAAAATGAAAGGTTTGCTGTCAAACCAAAACCTGCACAAAATCCTATTTCTCTGCTTTTGATCATCCTTTTTTCCTTCACATAGAAAGATTTTCAGAATATATTTCTGCTTGTCAAGATTCTAAATATCTTTTAGGACACTCAGTCATTCAATAAATATTTAAGTGCCCATATTCTGCAAAGTACCATCCTGGGAATCATTAAAATAAGTCGAAAGAGCTGGAGTGTTTTTGCCAAAGAACCATAGTTCAAGCATTAGTTCTGATATTATCTAGTGACGGGGCACTGAAGTAGTTAACTCTGCTTAACCCTCAGTTTGTTTATCTCCAGTAAACTGTAATAGCATGTGGACATAGGACTACAAATAATGAGCTAGTATATAAGTATATTACCTCAAAGCACCTAGCATAGGTGCATGTGGGCCACATAGACATACTTCCAGTAGAATACTAGCCCATCTATCATACCATTTTCTGTCACCTAGCATATATAATTTCTTTTCCCCTCATATCACTTTAAACAATTGTTATTATATGATAGTCAAATATAAAGTTTTTATAGCTAAATTGATCTAGGTTCAAATATCAGATCAATGCTTACTGGTATTAAATAGGAACAAATTGATTGGCTATTTCATTCCTCAGTTTCCACTGCTGTAATCAAGAGCAAACAGCAATGACAAACTTTTCAAATAATTGAAGACGATTATAAGCATATGTGTGTCTTATATCCTTGGCCAATAATTTATCCTCTTTGTATCATAGTCATTATTTTTAGTCTCCACTGTTTAGTCTTATTAATACATATCTTATACTTTACAAATTTCAGAAAATCTTTTTGTAATATTCATTTAATATCATCTTAGAAAATGATCATAGTATGAAATCAGGAGAGATTTCATTTCTCATATGTGTGGGAGGGACCTGAAAGCATCAGTAGGGTTGCATAACTAAATGTAGAGCATTCATCCTCATAAAGCTAAGTATGACTTTTAAATTGTAGCTTTTAAAAATAATGATTTGTGTTCCATTTTCCATGAGAGATCTAGAATATTCAAGTGTATAGACTCTCCAGATCATAAATAATGACAAAACCATTAAAAATAGGACATAAAGCAATCAAAGATACTTGATGGGTAATAAACTATATCTTCTTAGTAAATTTACTATCTAAGCTTTGGCTAGACTCAACAATCACATTGCTTCAGTTTTAATAATTTTCTGATTTTTATAAATAAATATTAAATGGTAAGCATTTAATTTTTTCCATGTGTATGAGTAAGTGCTTGTATGCATGCATATGGTTGTGTATTCGTAAATGCATTAGGGTTCTTAAATGAACAAAATGATTACATTTGTGTGTGTGTGTGTGTGTGTGTGTGTGTGTGTGTAAAATGGATTTACTAGAATGGTTTACAGGATACAGTCATTTTACGTTATAATGGTTGTCTAATTCTGGAAAGGCTGTGAAATCAGTAGCTGCACAGTGCACTCAGTTAGAAGTCTCAGTAGCTCCAATCTTGCAATAGAGACCTGAAAGATTGCTGGAGATCAGCTGGCCTTCGCTCTACAATTGAGTTTTAAAGTTGTAGACTCTAGCAATATGAAGAAGTGCTGCAGCAGCAAGATAGATTAACTTACCAGAGAGTGAGGACAAACAGGCAGAAAGCTAAGTTTCTTTTGTCCAGGCCATTTTATCCAGGCCTCCACTAAAATTTGCTGTCTAGAATTAGGATGAGTATCTTACAAATTCTGTTTTCTGCAACATAAATATAATGTTTTGTTTAATTTTATTGATTAAATATAACAGGCTTGGGGACATCAACCATATCAATTCTTATATTTAAGAATCATGGAAATGTTTACATTGATGGACTGTAGATCATCGAAGCAGAACAAACATAACTATTAATGACATTTTATAAAGGCAAAAGAAGGATCAATTAAATGGCTCAGTTAATGAAGCTTGACAGCCTGAGTTTGACCCCAATGACCCACCCGGTAGAAGGAAAGATACAACTTCCACAGATTGTTCTCGTTAAAGTCAAACACGGTAACACATGTGCATCCATCTTTGTACTGTGTTCATGCACATGCACATGCACACACACACACACATGCACACACTCACACACAAACACATCCACCCATGCACACAAATTAAACAAAATGTACTAAAAATTAGTCCACAGAGAAAAAATGAGAAAGTCTAAGGATAAGACCATGGATATTTTTGTTTGTTTTGTTTTGTTGTTTTGCTGAGTTTTTGTTTTTATTTGTTAATATCCCAAACACTGCTTCCCCTCCTGGCTCCTCCTTCAATGCTCCTGTACATTCATTTGTATATATATATATAATATATGTGTGTGTGTGTGTGTATATATATATATATATATATATATATATATACATACATATATATATGTGCAGAAGTGGACTTTAAAATGTTTCCTTCAATGGCATTTCCAGCTTATTTTTTTTTAATACAGAATCTTGAAATTTTGTCTAGAGTGCTGATCAGAGAATGCAGGGAAGTCTCCTGTTTCTATCCCTCCCTGTAATTCTGGGAATAAAGATTCAAACCTTCAAGCCTAGGAACTTGCACTTGGGTTCTCATTATCTGAATCTGGGTCCTCATGCTTGTACTACTTGTACTTTGAAGACATAGCCATTTCCTTAGTGCAGAAACATATTTGATATGCAGTTTTTCTTCTAATAGTGTTATGATATGATTGCATAGATAATACAGGTTGCAGGATAGTTGAATAATTTAGCAAAAACCTGGTTTGTGATCAAAAGAAGATATACATTTTTATTGTCTACCTCTCGCGTCATCTGGTTGAGCAAACAGATATTATAAAAATGGATATATGGTAAACTTATTTCCTAATATTTCAACCTTACATAAATTCTCCCTCTTTTCATGCTTTACTTGGTCAGACCTAAAGTCATGGCACAACTATAATGAGAAAACTTTCTCTTTTTTTCATTATTAATTAATTTTTTATACTCCATATTTATCCTCTCCTCATCCATCCTCCAACAGTTCCACATCTCTTACCTCCTCCCCACTCACCTGGTCTCCATGTGGATGTCCCCACCCCAACCCACCCCCAGTTTACCTGACCACTAAACTCCCTGAGGTCTCCAGTGTCTTGAGGGTTACATGCATCATCTCCGAATGAACACAGATCCAGCAGTCCTCTACTATATTTGTGTTGGGGCCTCATATCAGCTGGTGTATGCTGTCTTTTTGGTGGTCCAATGTTTGAGAGATCTCAAGGGGCCAGATTAATTGAGACTGCTGGTCCTCCTACAGGATCACCCTTCTCCTCAGCTTCTTTCAGCCTTCCCTAATTCAACAACAAGGGTCAGCTGCTTCTGTTCATTAATAACTTACAGATTGGACAAACATCTTCACTAACCCTACATCTGGTAGAAGGCTAATATTCAAAATATGTAAAGAACTCAAGAAGCTACTCACTCAAAAACCAAACAACCCAATCAAAAAACATGGTGTATAAAACTAAACTGAGATTTCATAACTGGGGAATCTTGAATGGCTGAGAAGCACCTAAAGAAATATTCAAAGCCTTAGTGATCAGAGAAATGTGAATCAAAATGACCCTGAGATTCCACCTTACAACAATCAGAATGACTAAGATCAAAACCTCAGGAAGCAACACATGTTGGAGAGGATGTGGAGAAAGTGGAACACTCCTCCATTGCTGGTGTGATTGCAAAATGGTATGGGGTTTCCTCAGAAAATTGGAAATAGATCTACCTGAAGTCCCAGCTATACCACTCTTGAGAATATATACAGAAGTTGCCCCACCATGCCACAGGGGCATATATTCCACTATGTTCACAGTGGCCTTATTTGTGATAGCCTGAAGCTGGAAACAACCTAGATGTCCCACAACAGAAGAATGGATACAGAAAATGTGGTTCATTTACACAACGGAATACTACTCAGCTATTAAAAAAAGAGGACATCCTGAGTTTTGCAGGCAAATGGATGGAACTAGAAAATATCCTGAGTGCGGTTAACTCAGACCCAGAAGGACATACATGGTATGTACTCACTAATAAGTGGATATTAGCCCCGCCCCCCAAAAGTACAGCATACCCAAGATACAGTCCACAGAACTCAAAAAGGTCAACAAGCTGAAGGGCCCAAGTGAGGATGCCTCAGTCCCACTTGGGAGAGAGAAGAAGGCTATCACAAGTGGAGAGGGAGGGAGGGACTTGGTAGGGAAAGTGGACGGGGGCAGGGAGGGAGTCCGGAGAAGAGGGGAACCTGATCTGGTATTAGGTTAGGTAAAATGACTGAAGTCCCAAGGGACAACAGAAAGAATGGAAACAGACAACCTCAGGAGATAGCAGGTTGGGGAGCACTTCAGAATGCTCCAGAGACCTGGGCTGTAAGAGGCTCTCAGAAATCAAAAGAAGGGACCTTAGATGAAATGCCTGACAGTAGGGAGAGGGAACTTATAGAGCTCATATCCAGCAGAAAGATAGGGCATCAAATGAAGGAGAAGGGGCCATCCTACAGTCACAACTCTAACCCATAACTGTTCCAGTCTGAAAGAATTACAAGGATGGAAATGGAGAGGAGGAGCCTGAAGAAAAGAAGGTCCATCATTATTACTGAGGCTATGGAGCACTTACAAAAAGGGACATGTCATGACTCCCTCTAAAAGCAGCTGAAAGTGTCAAATGCAGATATTTACACCAACCAATGGACATGAGAACACATTCTAAGTTAATTTGAGGCCTTACCCAGGCCTTACCCACAGGAGGGAACTTCATGCCTATAATTCTGGCCAGAAGCCCACCATTGATGATGTCAAAGTCCTTCCAGAGACCCTGCTATTGATACATTGCTAAATGGTCATGTTTCCAAAAAGCCATCTAAATATTTGTGTTTATGCTCAAAAACCTGAGCTGTTTTTATCCTTTGTTAAAGAAGCTTTTGTGTTCAGTTAGGAATAGTCAGTATGGCTGTACAGGCAAATAACTGGTCAAACTGATGGAAATAAGACAGTGAGTGGTAAGTCAGTCATATTTAACAATCTTTAAGTTTTTACTGCCACTAATGTTCAACAAACATTGTGGAATAGGACATGGCAAGAATTCAATAGGTGGGGGGGGTGGAGAGGAGTGTTATGAAATGGTTTCTTCCTGATATGTTTATGACTCTCATGAGCTTCTAGCAGCTGCAGTTACATGCACAAGATTAAGCTAGCCAAAATTCCAAAGCAGATTGGAGAGGTGCTCTCTAGTCTGCACTCAGTGTTTACTGAAAAGTTATTGGCAGTTGATAGATACTTGGGGAGAGGGAATCATTCTATTATTATTATTATTATCATCATCATCATCATCATTAATTTTTATGGTACAGCCAATGATAGATTTCTTCTGCTTCAGTGGATTACTCATGCTCATATGGACAGTGCTAAATGGACTTAGTGGATTATTAAAGAAAGACTTTAAGTTGGTAGGGAGATGTTTTAAGGAGGCTGTGCATGCAATTGGGGGGGATAAACAGAGGTGGATATGGTCATATTTATTAATGTCCATGAAAGAAATTCTCAATGTTATGAAATGACAAAATAAAATAGGTAAAATAATGCTATGAGAGTACACAGAGAAAAGGAGAATCTTTTCAAATATACAGAGTAACAACAACAACAAAACAAGAACATGATGTTATTCTGTAAATTGGCACCCTGGTTGATCTAATTAGCAAGTGCCAAGTTCTACTGAAAGAGTTTGTCTCATAAATAATGTGTATGGTACTTGAGGAAGACCCAAACTTGTGGTTATCCACTGGTCAAGTGGATACATGTGTACACAAAAGCAATGCATATATGTCTACACATACACTAACATAAAAATAAAAAAGTTGTTTCTGCTACATCTGTGTATGGTAAAGTATTTTAATCTCAGCTACTCAAAACGCAGAGGAAAGACTGTGTGTGTGTGTGTGTGTGTGTGTGTGTGTGTGTGTGTGTGTGTGTGTGGGTGTTATGAGATAGGGTTTTTTATTGGGACCTGAAACCTTCTAATTAGGTTAAACTGGCTGAAAATAGCATCATGCCTAGCTTTCTTACATGGATGCTGAGGCCATATAATCCTTATGCTTGTATGGCAAATATTTCACTGAATGAGTGGTTTTCTGAGCCCAGAAACTACGCTTTGTTTACTAATTTGCAGGGACAGGATTGTATGATGTGTGCATATATGTGTGTGTGTGTACCTTGATGTACTGTGTTATTTATCACGCAATTATAATAAAATATCCAATGTTTACATTATCTCATATAATTCTTAAACAAAACCACATATGGGAACAATTTTGATTGTTTCACTTTAAAGATAAGGACAATGAGTCATAGTGGGTTTGTCATATGTGATACATACAGGATCATATAATTAAAATATTACAGAATAACATCGGCAGAAATTTCATTATTAGGGTAGCACATATGTATTGTGAGTACTGTACCATACAGCTCAGCTTTTGTAGTAATGGGAACTTAGAATTCAAAGCAGTTGAGAGCATATTGGCTAGCAAGAGACTCCAATTAATATTTTGATGAAAAAAATTTTGCAGCTCTTCTGTCACACAGATTTGTTTCTTATGTTAGCACTGCAGAGTGCTGGATATATGCTGTCCAGAGGTAACATAATATGTCATTTAGCTATCTTTCTACTGAAAAGAATTATGAAAATAAAGACAAAAAGATCTATTCTGTTTATGTTTCTAAAAATTTTTAAATTAAGTAAATAGATTGTTTTGTCTTTATTCCTGTTTGTACTCAGTGTGAATGCTAGCTTACACTTCTATCCTGTATTTATTTAAAAAAAAAAAAACTTCTGTCTTCCTTTTAAAGTTCCCAGGTACATGGATTTATGAAATTATTCACATGCATGATTTAGCTATTTATCATGGAGTATCTTGTTTTATAACTAAAGAGGATGAGAGTAAGAACAAGTAGATAATTTACCACAAATGCAAGTAACAGATAAGTTTCAGTTTTATGCTCTGGTTCATTTCATCATTAACTGCAGTGTACCTAAGAATGACCCATAAATTTTGATAACATATAAACTGTTACCATAGATCTAGAAGAGGTTTTAGAACTGTTCATTTTAAAAACCTTTTTTATTGTTATGTCTTTATAAGTTCACACATGACCACCTTATCTACATCACTCTCACCCTGCCTCTCCCTTCCTCCCAAATTCATCATTAATTAATTATTATTGATATATATGCATATATATGCATACATATATTTGCACGCATGTATACAACCTACTGAATTCATATTCTGTTAGTGTTGCTTATACATACATGTGACCAGGGATGAGCATTTGGTTTAGACAGTCTATATGAGAGCTCAAGCTTGGACATGTGAGCCATGTGGGATTTCCCTTGTCACATCAACATATCAACTGTTGTCATTATGCTGATCTTATTCAGGCAACAATATGGGTGAGGTTTCATGAATGAATATTCCCTCAAGTCTAGAGTACACTATTCAACAGTAAGTATCCGGGGCCTCTCACTTTCAATGCTCTCATATTTGATTTTCCCTGAACCACAAAAGGAGGGATTGTGTTGCAAACATGCCAGTAGGAGTTGCTTCTTTCCTGTCTGAGTCACTTATTCTCTGTGTTTGGAAAAGTTGTTGATCTCTATATATTTTTCATCTGTTACAAAAAGAAACTTCTTTGTTGATAGGTAAGAGATAAAATTATCTGCTGTTATAAGAATGACTTAGAGTTTCCATAGATGTGAAGAAACACCATGATCAAAGTCACTATTATAATAGACAACATTTAATTAGGGTTGGCTTACAGGTTTTGAGGTTCATTCCTTTATTATCATGGCAGGAAGTATGGTGTGTCCAGGCAAGCATGACACTGGAGTAGCTAAGAGTTGTACATTTTCATACAAAGGAAGACAGGAGCAGTCTGTCTTCAGGCAGCTAGAAGGAGGGTCTCAAATCCTTCTCCCAGAGAGACATACTTCTTCCTACAAGGCCATACCTACTCCAACAAGGCCATACCTCCAAGTAATGTCAATGCCTGAACCAAGCATATTTAAACCACCACATAGGATAAATACTTACAATGCAGTTAGATATTATACTGGTTTATGAAAATAGAAATAGTAGGCTCTACTATAAGTTCTATGTGTAGTTAGCCATGGGTAGTTAGTTTGATTGATAATACTGATAGAACCTAGTGGGGAAACCTCCACTCAACTCCCGATTTGGCAAGCACCCCAAAATCACAAAGGACCAACTTGATGTAATTACATGAGGTCGTTTAATTACGGAGCTCCAGACCGACATGCATCCCACACAGGAGATAACGGATGTCAGCCACAAGGCTTGAAAGCTAGGGATTTGTATGGGGTAAGGGGCTTAGGGGTGTGGAATTTAGCATAGCGACACACTATTGGCTTATTCAAACATTAACAGAAAGATTACATGTCAGGAAAAGGGCATCAGGACTTTGTTCCTGTGGGCTGGGGGCTTATCTTTGTTCACATAGCAACCAGTTGACGTATGACTTTATCCGGTGTCAAGGGGCAGTAGACAGAGGGGAGATTCCGACCAGGTGATGTTGACCCAGACAAGATAGCCCTGCTTATCCTTGCTTTTTTTCATTTTTACAGTCAAGCTGTTCTTAGGAATGTCTTAACAACAGCCCTGTCTGTTCTGCTTTGTTGTCGGCCCCAGGCAACCTCTAGGCTCACAAACAACCAGCAATTTCTGAGTACTTTATACGACTTACAGGTCTTGAAATTTCATATTTCTTTTAATACCAGACATGAATTTCATCCTACTTATCAGGTATAAATTCAATGGGATATTTGTTGGTGGCCACCAACATATAGGTGCCACTATTGAAGAACCTTTGGGATGTGTTGTTGAGGTGATCAGTTTGTGGTTCATAGGCTTTACAGCTAGGTAGGAATATAGATTGCCTTTCTCCATTGGTACCTTGCACAACTTTTTTAGAAACTATTACAGCCAGTTCTCAGAGAGGTGTCATGTCAGTTTCATCTCAGTTCCTCTGTGTCTTATATCTTAAGCATGTATTGTCCAGCTGTTGTGTCTTACGTTCAACTTCTGAAAGACAACTTCAAGTGATGGCAATAGCCATATTATTTTAGAATTCTTTTTTAAAATTAATTTAGTTTTTTTACACTCCATATTTTATTCCTCTCCCTCCACCCTCTGACTGGTCCACATCTCATACCTCCTCCCCACCCCCATGTCTCCATGTAGATGTGGATATCCCCACTCCTCATCCTACCAGTCCTCAAAACTCCCTGGGCCCTCCAGTCTCTTGAGTGTTAGGTGCATCATCTCTGAATGAACTCAGACCTGGCAGTAATCTCCTGTATGTGTGTTGGGGGGCCTCATCTCAGCTGGTATATGCCATCCGGTTGGTGGTTCAGTGTCTTAGAGATCTTAGAGTTCCAGATTAATTGAGACTGCTAGTCTTCCTACAGGATAGCCCTTTTGCTCAGGTTCTTTCTGCCTTCCCTAATTCAACAACAGGGTTCAGCTGCTTCTGTCCATTGGTTGAGTTCAAAAATCTGCATCTGACTCTTTCAGATGCTCTTGGGTCTTTTGGAGTACAGTCATGCTAGATCCCTTTTTGTGAGTACTCCATAGCCTCAGTAATAGTCTCAGGCCTTGGGACTTCCCCTTGAGCTGTATCCTACTTTGGGCCTGTCACTGGACCTTCTTTTCCTCAGGCACCTCTCCATTTCCATCCCAGTAATTCTTTCAGACAGAAACAATTATGGGTCAGAGTTGTGACTGTGGGATGGCAATCCCATCCCTCACTTGATGACCTGTCTTCTTGCTGGATATGGGTTCTATAAGTTCCCTCTCCCGACTGTCTGGCATTTCATCTAAGGTCCCTCCCTTTGAGTCCTGAGAGTCCTCCCAGGTCTCTGATCCATTCTAGAGGGTCCCCACCACCTCCTATTTCCAGAGGTTTATTTTGGAAATTTTCTAAGGAGCTTCCTATTGATGTTGTTGTTCTGAATACTATGTATAGAGTTACAGGTAGTTAAACTTTCATAGCGATATTTAGGAGAACTAAGTTTGTTTTCATGACTCTATTCTTATTCTCCTGCCTTCAATGTATATGTGATATTTGAAATACTGTATATGAATAAGTTGTTGTAGGCCTGAACAAACTCACAGTCAAATTGAATTGCTGAGATGTAGTAGTTTCCTCTGAGATTGAAACATTTGGTCATGCAGGGAAGCTGCTTAAATCAGGAGAAAAATAACTTAAAATAGCTTTAGGAAGTCCCAGAAGCTGACCAGATTCACTAGGCCCCTCAATCCCTAGAGCAAATAATTAATGTGGTTTGTAATCATGCTCAGACATACCAATGAGCATGGAAGAATTAAACCAGCTGACTTTTCTAGGAAAAGATTAGACCAATTAAAGGACTTGTAGAGGATATTCCAACATGCTGAGCTGTTTTCAAGATAAGCAAAGAGCTCCAGTTCCCATGTATTATCATCATCATTATTATTATTATTAGGTGGACTGTCACCTATGAAAGTGTGGGCAAGTAATGATAATAAAACTCATTGGATCATCACGTTGGACTTTCATGGTATTCATACTTTGGTCTATTGTGGGCTTCCTGTCTGAGGTCAGTCAACTTGTGTGTTTCTTCTCCTTAGGCAAGCTTTTCACTAAACAGTCACTAAACTTTTACACAAGCAAGTAAAAGTTAATGCTTACTGATATGAATATAATACAATTTTGAATGACAGGTAGTATTTTTCTATTTACAATTACAAAAAAAAATCTTGTAAATTGATAAAAATTGGAAACCTGCTGGAGAAACACCTCAGTGTTTAATGCAGCTGCTCTTTCAGAAAAGCCAGGTTTGGCTCCAGCAACCACATAGGTATGTCACAAACAACTATTAATTCCAGTTTTATTTTATGCTAGAATATTCTCTGTACTGTAGTTGCATCTATCCCTACTCTGATACTCATAAATAAAAATAAAAATATTTTAAAAGATAGGTGAAAACATAAATTGTTTAAATTTAGAAATTCCCTAACTTTTCTCATTTCTTCTCTGGAAACCAGTTCTATCTATCTATCTATCTATCTATCTATCTATCTATCTATCATCTATCTATCTATCTATCTATCTATCAACACACACACACACATGCGTGTGTCTGTGTGTGTATGTGTGTATTTCTAGATGTTAAAAATGAATATCAATATACAGCCATGTATTTATTACAGGAACACACCTTGTATATGCTTAAGTAAATTCTAGTGTAATTCATCAAAGAAAACACTGCTGAAAATTATTGAACTTGGTTGCTTACATACAGGTAAGTGCAGTGTTTCTGAGTTGCCTAGTTCCCTTTTTTTCATTTGAATAGCTATGTGATTTTCCAAGTAAGGACATGCTGTAAGTTGAATGATCAATATCAAAGACAGTCTTTGTGTTCTGTTGCTGCGAAGATGAACTGTTATAAAAAATAACAAACAAAACAACAACAACAACATTTAATTGGGGCTTGCTTACAATTTCAGAGTTTAGTCCATTGTCATCGTTGTGGGAAGCATTGTTCTGGAATGCTGTTTGTATTTTGATGCAAATTCTGCTTCTTCAAGAGGGACTGCCCTGATGAAGACTCATGTACTCAGGTGAATTCAGGTGAAATCTTAATTGGTCAAATACAGGGTAGAGCCTGTGTTTGAGCAGTGGAAGGAAAAGGCAAGGCTGGAAGTTTTAAAGAAGGGAGAGAAGGAGGAAGAAGAGAAAGATGAGACGGAGGATGGGGGAGATAAAGATGGAGGAAGAAGAAGTGGAAGATGGATCAGAGCCACATGGCCTGGAGGAGCCATAAGTAGCTAGGGATAGCTGGGCATTAGAGTAGTGTAGTGATATATTTTCCCAAACTAGTTGTGCAGCTTGTAAATATATTAACTGAGTTGTTGTGTGTTCTTTGCATGGCGTATTGGGGTTGAAGATTTACACATGTAAATCTAGGTGGTATAAATTTAAGTCTCTAGTGTTTTCCTTTCAAGGAGCTAGAGGGAGCTGCTGAGTAAGACCAGAGTGGTTGTTGGTGTTCAGTAGACCAGCCAAGGAGGTGGATGGCCTGAGGAAGAGTGGCTGGCTCTAGGTGTTTTCAGGAAAAAAAAAAAAAAACTGGTTTGGTGTGCTTAGAAATCCAGCCATGGGAACCAGGGCCACAGGGCCACTTGGAGGCCACCATGGGGGCTGGGCAAGACCACTGTTGCCTGCACATAACCTGACCTAGTGTGTTTGTTGTTGTTGTTTGTTTGTTTGTTTAATAACACACTACAAAGTATGGCAGTGAACAGGCAGACATGGTGTTGAAAAAGTAGCTGAAAGTTCTGGATCTGGGTCTGTAGGCAGCAGCAGGAGGAGAGAGAGAAGGTGGACCCGGTTTGGGCCTATGAAATCTCAAAGCTCACCCCCACAGAGACAAATTTCCTCCTACCACACTACACTTAGTCAAACAAGACCTGTTCAACAAACAGAGGACTAAGCATCCAAGCATGTGAGTGTATTTAGACTATTCTCATGCAAACCACAATAACCACCCACCTATTGATACATAGTTCACTGTATCCATTTCTACTTATGCCAAGCTATGGCACATTAATGAGCACAGAAATGTAAGCATTTATATGCATATTGCAAATCGAATACATAACTATTTACATAAATAAATGAATTATTTATAAACATGCATATTTACATTTGCATGATCCATATTTTTCCTATAAATCATTTTATTTACCTTATTTTTAGTAAGGAGAAATGAACTTTTATATTACTAAGTTATAAACACGTTTTTTAAGTTCTTTTCTTCAAGTTAGATATTGTAATGAAAAGTGGTTGAACAGGTCTCAGTATGTTGTTGAGAAGCCCATGTATTGATATTTTGATCCTCTTCCTTCAAATTCTCAAGGGTTGGGATAGAAGATGGACATAACTATATACATGTAAATCTTCATTTTCAGCAGGTATTTTTATGCTATCTAGATGCTATTTCCATATATCTGTGCCCTATTGTGTTGCCCATTGCTACCACATGGTCTAGAACAGTGGTTTTCAATCTTCCTAATGCTCCAACCCTTAATTTAGTTCTTCATGTTGTGGTAATCACAAATATAAACTTATTTTTGTTACTACTATATAACTGCAATTTTCTTATTGTTATAGTCATAAAGTAAATTTCTGATGTGCAAATATCTTATATGCAACCCCTGTAAAAAGGTCATTTGACTCCCAAAGGGGACGTGACCCACAGGTTGAAAATCCATTGTTCTAGAGAGTTCTAGAGAGTTAAAGTAAGCTTTGTCCAGTGGCAGTGTCATAGCCTGTGAGATTTATCCAAAGCATGATTATTGCTAATAGCTAGAGTTTAGGCGCATATCAAGACATCCATACGTTTGGGAATGATTATAATATCCTTTGACTTTTGTTCTCTTGTTAAAATAATTTTTCTAGGAAATAGGCAGAGGTCAGAAAGACTGAATAAAATGTAGGCAGGTAAGGTACAGGTACAAAGAAAAACTTGTGGCAAAGTCAAGGAAGAGATGAAAGATTGCATTGATATATTTTTTAAGCACAAGTTCAAAGGATTACCATACTGAACATAAAAGAGGAATCAGCTCTCTTTACTCATTTTGCCTGATTGGTTTTGTCAAAGCATAATTATAAATAACTATAGGTATTAGAGTAGTTGCCTGTGGCTGTTTTGTTATAGCTCTTGGCCTCATTACTCTAACATGAATATCAAAGTCTCTGACAGTACTTATCAGTTTCTCTACATTCATTTTCCACATCTTTGTGCTGATGAAAGGTTATTGCTTCAGTTTATATTCAGTAAGAATTAATTTAAAAGGTCAGCATGATATCCCCATATTTTTCCTATAAGAATGGAATGCTTTATTTTATATCTCCACACAAGCTAACCAGTTGTCTTTCTAAAGTAGGTTATGGTTTATTTGGATATAATTATTTTGATTCTGCTTCATTTTGTTTGATTACTATGTGACTGAGTGGTTTGCTTTATTGTACTACATGCTTGTCTAATAGACAACAATCGTATTTTCTGTTCTTATTATATAATTTATGTGGCAATGAAACCTATACAAATAATCTTACCTTAACAGATTACCTTTTATTTATGCATGTAAGGTTATTACTAAAAGAGCTATACTTGTATCTTTTAATATTGGCTTTTATATCAATAGTAAATCATGGGGTAATGTATTTTCTACTGTTATTCACTTTTTAAGGGCATATTCACATGAGTTATGAACCATATTTTAAAATGTTTTGTTAGTTTTCTTTATGTAAACGTTTTTGCTTTCTGAGATAAGAACTCAATAATTCTTAGTTGTCATATATTGTTGGGAACTAAAAAGGGGGGCCCTGGGGAAGATGGGGAAGGGGAAGACCCACACCCCACCAGAGTTCCACTGGTCAGTCAGGTGTGGGAGGGCTGCTATCTTCCACTCATCCCGGGGTGGGCATCTAAGCCTCTGGCCCACTCTTCGGAGAGTGGCAAGGGGCAGCCCTACCTGGGAGTCCAGGGCTACTTTGCTAAAGACCTTGGGAGCCCCTGTGCTACTTTGCTAAAGCCACCGGGGGTTATGGGAGAGAGGGATGAGAGAAGAGGTTCCCAACACTGAAGAGAGTGAGTGCAGCCTTGATAAGCAGAGACCTTCTATGGTTTTAGAGCTTTATTATAGAAAGGCAGGGAGAAAGAGAGAAGGTAGAAAGAGAAAGAGAGAGTAAGAGGGAGAGAGGAGAAGAGAAGACAAACAGAGAGGAGAGAGGAGAGAAGACAAAAAGAGAGGAGAGGGGGTGAGAGTGAGGGATAAGGAGAAAGAGAGTGAGAAGTAAGAGGTAAGAGAACAAGGTGGGGGCCTAACAGTCCCTTTTATGGCCTTTACTGTTGCTAGGTAACTGGGTAGGAGTTTAGCCTGAAGGTCAGAAGATTGGGGCATTGTCTGCATGACTTCTACCCATGATTCTCTTGTGGGGGGCTGTGGGGGGCAGTAACTTAAGCAGGAGCCAGAGTTCCAGGAGCATGAGGGAACGCCTATTATGTCATATTCTGGGGTTCAGACCTCAGCTCTACTGGTGACTAGCCTATCTGTGCATAGCCCAGTTCTCCACAATATATGATGGGTATTTTTCAATTATTTTTTTCAATAATATGGCAAAATACCCGAGTTTAGCTGCTTAAGGAGAAAAGTAGTTGTCTTAGCTCACAGTTTAACAGCATATTCTGCCATAGTATGAAATTCATGGTGGCAGAAACATGAGACAAATGGTCAATTGTATTTATAGTAAATAAATGGAAATGAATGTTGTGCTCTGTTTGCTCTCTGTCTTCACTGTCCATCCCCAAGCCCCATGGAATGGTAAAACCTATATTTGGAGTGTGTCGTGAAATCTCCTCCTAGCCAATCTAAAACTCACTCACAGACATCCAGTGGTAAATCAAATCATGTTGACAATCAGGGTTATCATGAATCCTAGGGTAGATACTAGTTACTCAGCTGCTGCTCTGGGATTCGGGGCCAGCTCTATGAGAATCTAAACTAGGTGTCTTAATGTCTTCCATTCTACAAAATAATTTCTCAGCAAAATTATATGACAAAAGGAAATTCCACAAAAGTAATTTTATCATGTAAAAAACTCAGACATTAAATACATACATATAGCCTATTACACCCTTAACATATATGGTATTGTCTGTTTTTTCTAGGCATCAAATCTATACATCATGTTACTCCACTAAATATTGTAGTTGGTTCTAACACCACAGTAAGTGTATTATAGGTTGAATTTGAAATTAAGGTATTTGTGCTCTTGGTACCTGTGTTGATAGTCACAATGTAATAGTAGCTACTATTATCTAGAAAGAAATAACCTCAATTAATAAAATGCTTCCAAGTATACAAAGGGACCTCACAAATCTATACAAGGTCCTTCGTGTACATATTATAACTTCCAGTTTTAGTATTTTTATGGGATTCCTGAGCATGTGAATGAGTGGTTTCTGGATCTTCCTCACTTTCTTGAGCTCTTTTCCTCCTGTATGCTTGGTCTGTCTAACTTCAATATAATAGCTTTATCCCAGTAATTATATCTTGTTATATTTTAATGTTATCTCTTAGAAGCCATTTTTTCTGTTATTTTTAAAATTTAATCATTTTTTATAGTCCAGATTTTAACACCCTCCGAGTCCACCCTCTGCCTGTTCAACATCCCATAGCTCCTCCTCCTGTCTTCACAAGGATGTCCCCAGTCCCCACCTCCAACCCCACCAGATCTTTAAACACCCTGGGGCTCCAATCTCTTGAGGGTTAGATATATCTTCTCTGGCTGAACCCAAACCTGGCAGTCCTCTGCTGTATATGTGTTGGGGGCCTCATCTCAGCTGGTGTATGCTGTCTGATTGGTGGCCCAATGTCTGTGAGGTCTCGGGGGTCCAGGTTATTTGAGACTGTTGGTCCTCCTACAGGGTTGCCTTCCTCCTCAGCTTCTTCCATCTTTTCCCTAATTCAACCACAGGGGTCAGCAGCTTCTGTCCAATGATTGGATATAAATATAGGTATCTGACATTTTCAGCTGCTTATTGGGTCTTTCTGAGGGCAGTCAAGATAGGCCCCTTTTTGTGAGCACACCAAGCTTCAGTAATAATGTTCCTACAGTTCTTTCAGACAGGAAAAGTTATGGATCACAGTTGTGACTTTTGGATAGCAACTCCATCCCTCACTTGATGCCCTGTCTTGCTGCTGGAGGTGGACTCTATAATTCCTTCTCCCTACTGTCAGGTATTTCATCTAAGTTTGAGTCCTGAGAGTCTCTCCCCTCCCTGGTCCCTGGCACATTCTATAGGGTGCCTCCTAAGGTTGCCTGTTTCCATTCTTGCTGCCGGCCCTAAGGACTTCAGTCCTGTTCTCCCATCCCAATAACTGATGATATTCTCCTCTTCCCATCCCTGTCCCTTTTCCCACAATGATCCCTCCCTTTCAAATAGGATTGTTGAATCCTCACTTGGGATCTTCAACTTGTTAAACTTTTTGAGTTATGTGAATTTTATCCTGGGTTTTGTGTACTTTTTTGGCTAATATCCATTTACTAGCAAGTACATATCATGTATGTCCTTTGGGGTCTGAGTTTTCTCATTCAGGATGATATTGTCTGGTTCTATCCATTTGCCTGCAAAACTTGTGATGTCCTTGTTCTTAATGGCTGAATGGTAATCATTAGAGTAAATGGACCATTCTTTTCTGTATCCATTCTTCTGTGGTGGTACTTCTATGTTGTTTCAAGCTTCTTACTATCACAAACAAGGCTGCATGAACATGGTAGAACACATGCCCCTATGGCATGGTGGGCCATCTTTTGGGTATATGCCCAAGAATGGCATAGCTGGATTGGTAGGTAGATCTCTTTCCAATTTTCTGAGGAATCTCTAGATTGATTTCCAGAGTGGTTGTAACAGTTTGCAATCCCAACAGCAATGGAGGATTGTTCCTCTTTCTCCACATCCTTGGCAACATGTGCTGTCACATGAGGTTTTGATATTTTCCATTCTGATTGGTATGAGGTAGAATCTTAGGGTCATTTTGATTTTTGTTGTCCTGATCACTAAGGACATTGACTGTCTTTATGTGTTTCTCATCCACTCAAGGTTCCTCAGTTGTAAAACCTCAGTTTAGTTCTATACCCCATTTTTTGATTGGGTTGTTGTGGTGGTTAGCTTCTTGATTTCTTTATATATTTTGGATATTAGCATCTGTTGGATGTGGAATTTGAAGGTTCTTTCCCCAATAAGTAGGTTGCCAATTTGTCTTATTGACAGTGTCCTTTGCCTTACAGAAGCTTTCCATATTTCATGAGGCTCCATTTGTCAATTCTCGATCTTAGCGAATGAGCCATTGGAGTACTGTTTAAGAAATTTCCCCTTGTGCCAATGAGTTCAAGGCTCTTTCCCACTTTCTCTTCTATTAGATTCAGTGTATCTGGTTTTATGTTGAAGTCCTTGATCCACTTGGACTTGAGCTTTGTACAAGGTGACAAATATAGGTCTATTTTCATTATTCTACATACAAACAGTCAGTTAGACCAGCACAATTTATTGAAGATGATTTCTTTTTTCCATTGTTTATTTTTGCTTCTTTGTCAATGATCAAGTAACTGTGAGTGTGTGGTTTTATTTCTGGGTCTTAAATTCTATTCCATTGATCAACATATCTGTATCTGTCCCAGTACCATGCAGTTTTTATCACTATTACTCTGTAGTAAAGCTTGAAGTCAGGGATGGTGATTTCCCAAAATTTCTTTTATTGTTAACAGTTGTTTTCATGGGGTCTGGAGAGATGGCTCAGCAGTTAAGAACACTGACTGCTCTTCTGAAGGTCTTGAGTTCAAATATCAGCAACCACATTATGACTCACAACCATCCACAATGAGATCTGACACACTCTTTTGGTGTGTCTGAAGATAGGTACAGTGTACTTAAATATAATAATAAATAAATCTTAAAAAATAAAGAATTGCTTTCACTATTCTGTTTTTTTTTTTCTTGCTTTTCCTAATGAATTTGAGAATTGCTCTTTCCATGTCTTTGAAGAATTGTGTTGGGATTTTGATGGGGATTGCATTGAATCTTTAGATTGCCTTTGGTAGGATGGCTATTTTTACTATGTTAATTCTGTTAGTCTGTCCATGAGCATGGGAGATCTCTCCATTTTCTGAGATATTCTTCGATTTCTTTCTTGAGAGACTTGAAGTTATTGCAACACAGGCCTTTCAATTGGTTAGAGTTACCCCAAGATATTTTATATTATTTGTGGCTATTGTGAAGAGGACTGTTTCCCCAATTTATTTCTAAGCCTGTTTATCATTTCTATAAAGGAAGGCTACTGATTTATTTGAATTAATTTTATATCTGGCAACATTGCTGAAGTTGTTTATCAGCTGAAAATGTTCTCTGGTAGAATTTTTGGGGTGGCTTATATATACTATCATATCATCTGGAAATAGTTATACCTTTATTTCTTCTTTGCCAATTTGTATGCCCTTGTTCTATTTTTGCTGTCTTATTATTTTAGCTAGTACTTCAAGTACTTTATTGAATAGATATGGGGAGAATGGGCATCCTGTCTTGTCTCCGATTTTAGTGGGATTGCTTCATGTATCTCTCCATTTAATCTAAAATATATAAAGAACACCAGAAGCTAATCACCAAAAAAACCAAACAACCAAATCAAAAAATGGGGTATAGAATTAAACCCAAAAATTCAAAACAGAGGAACCTCAAATGGCTGAGAAGCACCTAAAGTAATGTTCAAAGTCCTTAGTGATCAGAGAAATGCAAATCAAAATGACCCTGAGATTCCACCTTACAACAATCAGAATGGCTAAGATCAAAACCTCTGGAAGCAACACATGTTGGAGAGGATGTGGAAAAGTGGAACACTCCTCCATTGCTGGTATGATTGCAAACTGGTACGGAGTTTCCTCAGAAAATTGGAAATAGATCTACCTGAAGACCCAGCTATACCACTCTTGGGAATATATGCAAAAGTTGCCCCACCATGCCACAGGGGCACATATTCCACTATGTTCACAGTGGCCTTACTTGTGATAGCCTGAAGCTGGAAACAACCTAGATGTCCCACAACAGAAGAATGGATACAGAAAATGTGGTTCATTTACACAGTGGAATACTACTAAGCTATTAAAAAAGAGGACATCCTGAGTTTTGCAGGCAAATGAATGGAACTAGAAAATATCATCCTGAGTGAGATCACTCAGGCCCAAGAGGACATACATGGGTATGCCCTCACTAATATGTGGATATTAGCCCCCCCAAAAAAAAATACAGAATAAACAAGATACAGTCCACAGAACTCATAAAGGTCAACAAGCTGAAGCCCCAAGTGAGGATGTAGGATGCCTCAGTCCGACTTGGGAGAAAGAAGGCAATCACAATTGGGGAAGGATGGAGGGACCTGGGAGGGAAAGTGAATGGGAGGGGGGTATAGAATGGGGAGGAAGAGGAACCTGATCTGGTATTGGGTGAGGGAAATGTACTAAAGCCCCAAGGGCCAGCAGAAAGAATGGAAATAGGCAATGTTAGGTAATAGGATGTTTGGGGGACCCTCCATAACGCACCAGAGACCTGGCATGGAAGAGGATCTCAAAAATCAAAAGAAGGGACCTTAGATGAAATGCCTGACAGTAGGGAGATGGAACTTATAGAGCCCACCTCCAAAAGGAAGACAGGACATCAAGTGATGTATGGGGTTGCCATCCCACAGTCACAACTCTGACCCATAGTTGTTTCTGTCTAAAAGAATTACAAGAATGGAATTGGAGAGGAACGCGAGGAAAAGAAGATCCAGTGACAGGCCCAAAGTGGGATCCAGCTCAATGGGAGGTCCCAAGGACTAACACTATTACTGAGGCTATGGAGGTCTCACAAAAAGGGACATAGGATGACCACACTCTCGAAGACCCAACAAGCAGCTGAAAGAGTTAGATTTTTGCACCCAACCAATAGACAGAAGCAGCTGACTCCTGTTGTTGAATTAGGAAAGCTGAAAGAAGCTGAGGAGAAGGGCAATCCTGTAGTAGGACCAGTAATCTCAATTAATCTGGACCCCCGAGATCTCTCAATCACTGGAGCAGCAGACAGACAGCATACACCAGCTGATAGGAGGCCACCAACACACATACAGTAGAGGACTACCAGGTCTGTGTTCATTCAGAAATGATGCACCTAACCCTCAAAAGACTGGAGGCCCCAAGGACTGTAGAGGTCAGGTGGCGTGGGGTGTAGGGACAACCACATGGAGACAGAGTATGGGGAGGTGTGGACTGTGGAGCACTTGAAAGGTGGATGGGGTGTCTGAAAATGGAATATGGAGTGTAAAATATTAATACAAAAAATAACCAGTCAATGAATCTTTCAAAAAGCAATAAGAATAATAATAGCAAACTAAAAACATCAACTTGAAGGTAATGATTTCAGATATAATCTGAAAGTTGTACACTATCAATATAGTGCTTTAATTTCTCAGTGGGAATAGTTGTATTGTTACTAAAAATTCTTCCAGACCTTGAAAGTATTTCTGCATACTCTTTTACTCTGGCCCAGAAGACTTTGGCATAGCTATGAGAGTGAAAGAGGGATTAGAGGAGGTTCTCGTATGGGAGCTAAAGGGACAGATAACAATAGCAATCTTCAGAGAAATGTTATTTTAGTAGCCTCTCTTGTCTTCTAGCATATAGTTAGCTTACATCAAACCATGACAAAAGTGGCTTTTTCACATGCACTGTCCCAGAGAAGTAAAACATTAACCTTGGCATCTCATTGATCTCTAAACTCCTTCAGATGGTAATAGTTTCTCGAAACCTCACAGATTTCAAACAGTCCTGTTCACTCAGCCAATCAAGATTTAAAGAAGTTTGTGTCCTGCTGATCACTGGAATCAAATTGAGAACCCAGACCTAATTCTGCATAGCTATAGACATGTAATTTTTAAAGAAAGATGCCAGAAAGAAATCACAGCATCTTCAAGAAATGGTGCTGATCAAAATGATGTCTGCATGTAAGAGAATGCAATTTGATCCATATCTACCATCCTGTACAATGTTGAACTCCAAATGTACCTAAAACTTTTATGTAAGACAGATACACTGAGCCTCATAGAAAAGAAAGTGTGGAAAAGCCTTGAACTCATTAACACAGGAAAATACTTTTTAAACAGAGCTTTATTAGCATAGGCGCTAAGATCAATAATTAAGAAATGAGACCTCATAAAACTGAAAGCTTGTGCATGATAATGGACACTGATATTTAGACAAAAATGCAGCTTACAGAATGGAATTATATATGTATGTATGTATGTATGTATGTATGTATGTATCTATGTATATATTTACCAATTACACATCTAAAGATGGGTAATATCCAAAATATATTAAGATATATTAAGAACTCAAACAATTAAATATCAAGAAGTCAAACAACCCATAAAATGGTGGAAAATGTAAATAGAGATTTCTCAAAAGAAGAAACTCAAATAGTCACAAAATGTTTATCATTCTTAACCATCAAGGAAATGCAAATCATAATTACTTTCAGATTTCATTTTACATCTGAGTTATAGCTAAAGATCAAGTGACAGCTCATTCAGTCATGTGTAGCAAGGTAAAAATTTATCCATTGGTAGTTATTTTGCAGATGTATACAACCTATATGGCAATCAGTATGGCAGTTCCACAGGAAGATGGGGATTTATATATCTCAAGAACCAGCTATACCTGCCCTGGGAATATACCTAAAGAATTCTTCATCCTACCACTGAGAAACTTGTTCAACCATTTTTATTGTCACTCTATTCATAGCAGCCAGAAATTGGATACCTTTCAACAAAAGGATGGATTATTTAAAATGTACATCTATGCATACATGGAGGTTAAAGAATGGCTTATGAAAATGAATAAATCAACACTCATTGAAAAACTGCTAGGAAATGGCTTAAGTATAAGATATTCTATTCTGAGCCATTATTTCTTAAAATGTGATATGTTTTCACTATGTAATTTAAGTATCACTCTGTTTCTAAAATGTTCTACATAATTGTTTTTAAATATGTGTTTTTTTATTCCACTGTTTTTATTTTCTTCTATGCCAAAGGACATATTTTAGGTTTCTTTGACCAATTCTTTGTCTACCAATTGTGTTTGGTTATTGTTTTCCATATTTCTACATTTTAAAGATTTAATTTTCATTTTAGAGCAGATGTCAAAATTTTATTTAACTCATTAATAAGGGAACTGTTAAGTTTTCACATGTGGCTCAAAAACAAACACACAATTTAGAATTCTGAAGTCGAGACTAAATATATGGCTCCATTGTTATGAGGACTGACTGTTCTTCCAGAGGATGTGGGTTCTGGTTCTATTCCCAGCCCCCACATGTCACTCACAACCTTAGGAAGTCCAGTGCCAGGAGATTTAAAACTGACTTCTGGCCTCTACCAGCATCAGGCACCCAAATGGCAGAAAAACACACATAAAATTAATTAAATTATTTTAAAATAAAATTATGAATAAATGCAAAACAAAAAATAAAATAAAATGTATATCTATACACTGGCATGTCACCCATCCATTAAAAATTGAAATAATGAGATTTGCAGGTAAATGACATAACTAGAAAAAAGTCATCATGAGTGAGGAATTCCATACCATAAAAGACAAATATGGTATATATTCAGTTAAATATAGATATCAGCTGTTATAATAATGAAAACCAAGCTATAGTTCATAGAACCATGGAGGTTATTTGCAGGGCCATGGGTGTATGGGAAAGAGGGGAGTGGGAGAGAACCAGCGTCCAGCCAGAGTTCCAGTGCTCTGGGCGGGCAGAGGCGGGAAGACTGCTGGACACTTTCCACGAGGCCCTGGGTGGGCATCTGACTGTGGTAGGCCACTGACCCCACAGGGCGAGTGGTGGAAAAGGGGCAGCCCTAGGTACCAGGTTCTCAGCCTGGCAAACTGAGAACTGAATAGGGGCTCCAGGGGCTGAACTAGGCCCAGGGAAGGAAGGGAAGAGAGGTCAGGGGGAGAAGGGGACGCTGATTGGTTCCCATGCAGGCGAGAGTCCTTAGTATGGTCTGTGGCTCCAGCGTAGGAAGGCCTTCTGGCAGGAGGTTAGACGAGGCTCATTAGGAGAAAGCCTATCCCATTGTTCAAGCACTGTGGGCCTTCATGATCAGAGACAATCTACGGTTTTAGAGCTTTATTGTAGAAAGGCAAGGGGAAAGAGAGAAGGTAGAAAGAGAGAGGGAGAGGGTGGCCATGATCGAAAGCCTTCTGTCCCATGTAGGTGAAAATTACCACCCACCAGGTCCCACCAGGTTCAAGACCTTAGCTCAAATGGAGACCAGGCTGTCTGTGTATAGCCCATTGCCCCACTGTTATTTACAAAATAAAGGCCTAGGAAAATGGATCTCTTAAGAAAAGGGAATTAGAATATACTTATTCTATATATAGATGTTGGGGCTGGAATAGAAGAATCTAGTGTAGAGATGTAAGGAAGATGTGGATAAGAGAAGGGATAAGGGGTGATAAAGCTAAAATTAAGGATTATTTGAAGGGTAGTATTGAAACCTAACAAAGTAGCAGTTTACTAAAACATATACATACAGGAAGAGAATCTACATGAAAGCACCAAATAATTGGAGAGATAGAGCCCCAACAAATTATTCTTTATCACCAAATGAAGCTTCCAATACTGGGTATGGATTACATTTCATTGAATTGCTGACAAAAAGGTCTCATCAATATACTCATACAACCCTGTCTCCTGCAAAGATTAGAGGTTGCTCTCCACAAACTGACAGCAAGTCCCCATTGCTGAGGATAACACCTACAAAACTCAGTGAATATGGAGAGTCAAGCTGCTACCTGCATGGATCGTTTACTGCCATGATATATTATTTTTAGTACAGAAAGATATTCTGTATACTACCAAAAGATAAATGTAAACATTAACCAGCCACAAGCCCTTTGGTGGACAATGGGCCTAATTCCTACCTGCAAAATAAGCTAGAGCAACTGAACAATCTTCTACACATCCATCAACTCAGCAAACAGTGGAATATGATGAGAAGGAAGTGTACTCTAAAATTACTGGAGAAACTGTGAGCCTACAGAAATATCCTAACCTCCATTATCACAACCTCAATCATCATTCCAGATTTGGCTAAAGGAGAAAATGCTCGTTTGAATAAAATTGATAAATACTTAATAGACAACTTCAAGGTGCTGTGGAATACTTTAGCTCTGGGATTAATGAAGAAAATGAAGTCCCTAGAACTATACTGCTTGGTATAACTACAGTGGTTAGCCAGGGAGACTTATAATAATTATATATTTAACAACACAAAAAGTGATGAGTACTCAGAGAAAATAATCACTAGGTGCTTTAAAAGCACATAGGAAACTCAGAATCTTAGAATTTAAGTCACACATAGGATTTTTGTAATAGGTAACTTTAAATATACATTTGAGGAACAAATACAATAGATCAAGATTTATTACTGTTTCATTCTTCAGACAGTCTGGCCTTGAACTGGTTGTACAGCTGAGGAGTTTGAATCAATGATCCTCCTGCCTCTACTTCTCTAGTGCAGGGATTACAGATGCAAACCACCACAAACAGCAAAAGGTTAAAATCAAAAGGAGGACTTTCAAATGTAATAATTTATGGCATATGAAAAATTGGTTGCTACTTTTATTTTAATCAGAAATATTTCTAACTACAAAATAGTACGTTTACTCTAGTAAAACAGAAAATGTACAATAATCAATAACAATAAAATTCAAAGCATACATTGAGTTCAAAGCTTTAGGTAACATATTATCACCTTAGTAAGATGAATACTTTCAAGTACTTTTATCTATGCATCATATTAGATTACATTATTAATAAGAAAAAAATAAACATTATCCTGCTGGGCATACTGCCCTATAACCTGAGCTGTAATTTTCTTAGTGTTCATGTGTTTATGTGTCATTAAATATCCTTTTGTGGGCTTTTCTTTAAAATATTTGCAGAAGCAGCAGGAGAAACCTGAGTCTTGGAATTTGGATTTTCTTTTGCCTCTGAGAATATTCTAAGAGGATATGAGGAGATAAGTCAGTATTGGGGGCTTTGCTGTTCATCTTACTATATGTACTGCATTCTACTTTCTTTTTTCTTCCCTTTTGAAATCTGAGTAAATAATGGAAGGATAAAGCTGCCTATATAAGGCAACAGATTTAGGGTTTTTTTGTTGTTGTTGTTTTCTTTTATATAGGAAAGTTCAGAGTGAATAATACCAAGGAATTAAGCAGCATTTTAAAGATGGATGAAATAGAAGTAGGACATGGAATAGTTTAATACAATACCATATCAAAATTGTTTTGTGATAGAAACAACAAATTATGGAGAAAAAGTGATCGTATTTTGTGTTAATTTATGGTAAGAAAGGATGACATTGGGATATTTGTTTATTTTTTAGTCTCTTTCTCAAGGAAAAGACAAACAAAAACAAAAACAAAACAAAAACCAGCCAACCAACCAAATAAACAAAATGTCTATACATCCACAGCGTTACTATTTTCTGCTATCATTATGTAATTTTCTTTTTTTTTTTTTTTTGGAAATAGCACGTTTATTTATTTATTTATTTACCATTTGTTTTAGTATTTCTTTTTTTTTCAATTTTTATTAGATATTTTCATCATTTACATTTCAAATGCTATCCTGAAAATTGAAAAAAAAAAAAAAAAGAAATACTAAAAGTGAAAAGTTCATGGAAACTTAGTCTCCTGTAATCATGGCATCCTATATAAAGAATGTTCCAATGTCCTTGCTTTAGTTGGTAAACGGATCTGTGTGCTTTCCATTAATATTTCTTTATTACAAGTGCTCCTAAGGATTGATATTTTGACATATAGCTAAGTTAGATTCTAGGCAGTCCTTGATCAGACCTTGGGCATGGATAGCTAAGTCACTGCCCTACACAGAAATTTCCCATTATCTAGAAAGAAGGAAGTTTGTGACCTAAAGAGGAACCAGAGTAGATACTTAAAACTATAGATAGCTGAGTTACACCCATGTGCCAAGTATTTACAATAGACTAGGGGGAAGGTGGACTATACAGTAGATTAGAGTAGGAACTAAAGGGCACGAAGCCCTTGCCCCTGGCTTCTAAGATTAAGTGGACCTTAGGTGGAGCTGTTTTTGATCCCAGTTGTTAACATTGAATTTTATCCCAGTTGGTTCCTGCCAGTCCTTTCGTGTTTGCATTCCTCTGTTTTGTGTAAGAATCCAGTAACCTCTTTGTACCTTGCTGGTGTGTCACCCAACTTCCCTATTTTCTTCTGTATAAAAAGTTTGATGCTCGATTTGACAAATTACATTCAGATCCACACTCCCTTATGTCGTGTCTGTCTGTCAATTCCCACCGACTCCATGTCCACCTGCAACCAGAGACCCGTTCCATGCAGACCAAAGAGGGTCTGCAGCATTTATCCTTTGTGTAGATAAAGGCCACTGATTTGTTTGAGTTAATTTCATATCCAGCTATTGCACTGAAGCTGTTTATCAGTTATGAGTTATTTTCCTTTGGCCTGAATGCTGTCTCATCTTTTTTTTCTTTTTCTTGTCCTATGTGAATTGCATTGGAATAAATCAATAGTTTGGGGGTAACTACACAGTAATGGAGAAATGTAACTCTCTCGTAAGTAAATATTGTAGAATATATAAGAAAAAGTTTCTCCTATTGGGAAGTCTTAATCTTTCATCAGAAAAGAGAGGATATAAGAAGGAATATATTATTGATAAAAAGATAATTGATAGCTAGGCACAGTTTAACATGCCTATAATTCCAGTATTTGGGAATTATGTAAGGGGGATAAGATTTCAATGTTTTCCAGGGCTATATGATAAGATATTGTTTTACAAAATGTGATAGGAATGTATCGATAAAACATGATAAATATGTTTTTGAGTTAAAACAAATAATTTATGAAGGAAGTTTTAAAATGATGATTGAATTCCAGACAAAGGTGCTCTTGATCCCCTACTCCCAGCCAAGGAGAGAGTGGAAAGGACAGATAGTTTTCTTCTAGTGCATGTCTGCTGGAAGGTCAGTCATATTTCAGCAAATGGTCCCATATTCATTAGTATATGAGAGCACAATCTGGGTATGATATGTGATTAACCTCATATTACTATTAATATGCTTTTGTATTTTGTATTTTTATGTTCTCTCTCTCTCTTTCTGTGTGTGTGTGCATGTGTGTGTTTCTTTAGTCTGTTTTGTTTGCCTGTTTGTATATATATATATATATATATATATATATATATATATATATATATATATACAACATGGACATGTGTGAAGGACATAAAGTTGAGAAGAGGTTGGTAGGTGAGTCTGGATGTGCTGGGGGAGACTAGAGGTGAATATGATCAAATTTATCAAAGAATAACTACATCTAGTATATTAATATAAAATAAAAAAGTTATTGAGATGATTGATGGAACTCAGGACTAGGCCATAGGAAGAAAAAATAACAACTTTTTAAAAAATTAATTATTTATATATTTTGTCTCTCTTGCACAACATTGTCTCTATTTACTTGCTGTTTTACCTTCCAAATACAGCACTGCAGGGCAGGTGATCTTATCATCATTTTTTTTCTTGTATAATTTTTTTATTGTTATTATTTTTTTTATCACACTCCAGATTTTATACCCCTTCCGGTCCACCCTCTGACTGTTCCACATCCCATACCTTACCCCTATTTCCCCCATCTCCACGAGAATGTCTCCACCCTCCACTCCTACCCCACTAGACCTCTAAACACCCTGGGGCTCCAGGCTCTTGAGGGTTAGATGTATCTTCTCTGACTGAACCCAGACCCTGCAGTCCTATGTTGTATATGTGTTGGGGGCCTTACATCAACTGGTGTATGCTGCCTGATTGGTGGTCCAGTATTTGAGAGATATTGAGGGTCCAGGTTAATTGAAACTGCTGGCCCTCCTACATGGTTGCCTTCCTCCTCAGCTTTCAACTTTTCCCTAATTCAACCACAAGGGTAAGAGGCTTCTGTCCTTTGTTTGGATATAAATATCTCCATCTGACTCTTTCAGCTGCTTTTTGGGTCTTTTGGAGGGCAGTCATGATATGTTCCTTTTTGGAGCACTCCATAACCTCAGTAATAGTGTCAGGCCTTGGGGCCTCCCCTTGAGCTGGATCCCACTTTGGGCCTGTCCCTGGACCTTCTTTTCCTCAGGCTCCTCTCCATTTCCATTCCTGCAGTTCTTTCAGACAGGAACAATTATAGATCAGAGTTTTGACTGTGGTATAGCAACCCATCCCTCTCTTGATACCCTGTCATTCTGCTGGAGGTGGGCTCTACAAGTACCCTCTCTGCACTGTAGGGCATTTAATCTAGGGTCCTTCCTTTTGAGTCCTCAGAGTATCTCACTTCCCAGTTTTCTGGTACATTCTGGAGGGTCCACCCAAACTCCTACCGCCTGAAGTTGCCTGTTTCCATTCTTTCTGCTGAATCTTATGGCTTCAGTCCTTTTTTCCCACCCAATACCAGATCAGGTTCCGCTCTTGCTACTCCTGCACCCTTTCCCTTCAAGGTCCCTCATTTTAAAATCATATAGCTATAAATGATAGGGTTAGTATTTAAATTCAGTTATACTTTATTCTGCTTTAGCTTAGCCAAATAGACATGTCTTTGAGCCTAATAGTAAAAATCTGGGATGAACCACTCTTTACCCAAATCTTCCAGAAAACATATTCTTTTTTTTTTATTTTTAATATTTTTATTACATATTTTCCTCAATTACATTTCCAATGCTATCCCAAAAGTCCCCCATAGCGCCCCCAATTCCCTACCCAAAAATTCCCATTCTTTTGGCCCTGGCATTCCCCTATATTGGGGCATATAAAGTTTGAAAGTCCAATGGGCCTCTCTTTCCATTGATGGCCGACTAGGCCATCTTTCGATACATATGCAGCTAGAGACAAGAGCTCCGGGGTTCTGGTTAGTACATCATGTTGTTCCAACAATAGGGTTGCAGATCCTTTAGCTCCTTGGGTACTTTCTCTAGCTTCTCCATTGGGAGCCCTGTGATACATCCAATAGCTGACTGTGAACATCCACTCCTGTGTTTGCTAGGCCCCGGCATCGTCTCACAAGAGACAGCTAAATTTGGGTCCTTTAAGCAAAATCTTGCTAGTGTATGCAATGGTGTCAGGATTTAGAAGCTGATTATGGGATGGATCCCTGGATACGGCAGTCTCTAAATGGTCCATCCTTTCATCACAGCTACGAACTGTGTCTCTGTAACTCCTTCCCTGGGTGTTTTGTTCCCAATTCTAAGAAGGGGCACAGTGTCCACACTTTGGTCTTCATTCTTCTTGAGTTTCATGCATTTAGCAAATTGTATCTTATATCTTGGGTATCCTAAGTTTTGGGCTAATATCCACTTATCAGTGAATACATATTGTGTGAGTTCTTTTGTGATTGTGTTACTTCACTCAAGATGATGCCCTCCAGGTCCATCCATTTGGCTAGGAATTTCATAAATTCATTCTTTTTAATAGCTGAGTAGTACTCCATTGTGTAAATGTACCATAATTTCTGTATCCATTCCTCTGTTGAGGGACATCTGGGTTCTTTCCAGCTTCTGGCTATTATAAATAGGGCTGCTATGAACATAGTGGAGCATGTGTCCTTTTTACCGGTTGGGACATCTTCTGGATATATGCCCAGGAGAGGTATTCCTGGATCCTCCGGTAGTACTATGTCCAATTTTCTGTGGAAACGCCAGACTGATTTCAAGAATGGTTGTACAAGCTTGCAATCCCACCAACAATGGAGGAGTGTTCCTCTTTCTCCACATCCTCGCCAGCATCTGCTGTCACCTGAATTTTTGATCTTAGCCATTCTGACTGGTGTGAGGTGGAATCTCAGGGTTGTTTGATTTGCATTTCCCTGATGATTAAGGATGTTAAACATTTTTTCAGGTGCTTCAATGCCATTCGGTATTCCTCAGGTGAGAATTCTTTGTTCAGTTCTGAGCCCCATTTTTTAATGGGGTTATTTGACTTTCTGGAGTCCACCTTCTTGAGTTCTTTATATATATTGGATATTAGTCCCTTATCTGATTTAGGACAGGTGAAGATCCTTTCCCAATCTGTTGGTGGTTTTTTTGTCTTATTGATGGTGTCTTTAGCCTTGCAGAAGCTTTGCAGTTTCATGAGGTCCCACTTGTCAATTCTCGATCTTACAGCACAAGCCATTACTGTTCTATTCAAGAATTTTACCCCTGTGCCCATATCTTCAAGGCTTTTCCCCACTTTCTCCTCTATAAGTTTCAGTGTCTCTGGTTTTATGTGAAGTTCCTTGATCCACTTAGACTTGACCTTAGTACAAGGAGATAGGAATGGATCGATTCCCATTCATCTACATGTTAACAACCAGTTGTGCCAGCACCATTTGTTGAAAATGCTGTCTATCTTCCACTGGATGTTTTTAGCTCCCTTGTCGAAGATCAAGTGACCATATGTGTGTGGGTTCATTTCTGGGTCATCAATTCTATTCCATTGGTCTATTTGTCTGTCACTATACCAGTACCATGCAGTTTTTATCACAATTGCTCTGTAGTAGAGCTTTAGGTCCGGCATGGTGATTCCACCAGAGGTTCTTTTATCCTTGAGAAGACTTTTTGCTATCCTAGGTTTTTTGTTATTCCAGATGAATTTGCAGATTGCACTTTCTAATTCGTTGAAGAATTGATTTGGAATGTTGATGGGGATTGCATTGAATCTGTAGATTGCTTTTGGCAAGATGGCCATTTTTACAATGTTGATCCTGCCAATCCATGAGCATGGGAGATCTTTCCATCTTCTGAGATCTTCTATAATTTCTTTCTTCAGAGACTTGAAGTTTTTATTATACAGATCTTTCACTTCCTTAGTTAGAGTCACACCAAGATATTTAATATTATTTGTGACTATTGAGAAGGTTGTTGTTTCCCTAATTTCTTTCTCAGCCTGTTTATTCTTTGTGTAGAGAAAGGACATTGATTTGTTTGAGTTAATTTTATATCCAGCTACTTCACCGAAGCTGTTTATCAGGCTTAGGAGTTCTCTGTTGGAATTTTTAGGGTCACTTATATATACTATCATATCATCTGCAAAGAGTGATATTTTGACTTCATCTTTTCCAATTTGTATCCCTTTGATCTCCTTTTGTTGTCGAATTGCTCTGGCTAGGACTTCAAGTACAATGTTGAATAGGTATGGAGAAAGTGGACAGCCTTGTCTAGTCCCTGATTTTAGAGGGATTGCTTCAAGCTTCTGACCATTTACTTTGATGTTGGCTACTGGTTTGCTGTAGATTGCTTTTATCATGTTTAGGTATGGGCCTTGAATTCCTGATCTTTCCAAGACTTTTATCATGAATGGGTGTTGGATCTTGTCAAATGCTTTTTCCACATCTAAGGAGATGACCATGTGGTTTTTGTCTTTGAGTTTGTTTATATACTGGATTACGTTGATGGATTTCCGTATATTGAACCATCCCTGCATCCCTGGGATGAAACCTACTTGGTCAGGATGGATGATTGTTTTGATGTGTTCTTGGATTCGGTTAGCAAGAACTTTATTGAGGATTTTTGCATCAATATTCATAAGGGATATTGGTCTGAAGTTTTTTATCTTTGTTGGGTCTTTTTGTGGTTTAGGTATCAGAGTAATTGTGGCTTCATAGAATGAGTTGGGTAGAGTACCTTCTGTTTCTATTTTGTGGAATAGTTTGTGAAGAACTGGGATTAGATCTTCTTTGAAGGTCTGATAGAACTCTGCACTAAACCCATCTGGTCCTGGGCTTTTTTTAGTTGGGAGAATATTAATGACTGCTTCTATTTCTTTGGGGGATATAGGGCTGTTTAGATCATTAACCTGATCTTGATTCAACTTTGGTACCTGGTATCTGTCTAGGAACTTCTCCATTTCATCCAGGTTCTCCAGTTTTGTTGAGTATAGCCTTTGGTAGAAGGATCTGATGGTGTTTTGGATGTCTTCAGGATCTGTTGTTATGTCTCCTTCTTCATTTCTGATTTTGTTAATTAGGATGCTTTCCCTGTGCCCTCTAGTGAGTCTGGCTAAGAGTTTATCTATCTTGTTGATTTTCTCAAAGAACCAGCTCCTTGATTGGTTGATTCTTTGAATAGTTTTTCTTGTTTCCACTTGGTTGATTTCGCCCCTGAGTTTGATTATTTCCTGCCATCTACTCCTCTTGGGTGAATTTGCTTCCTTTTGTTCTAGTGCTTTTAGGTATGTTGTCAAGCTGCTAATGTGTGTTCTCTCTAGTTTCCTTTTGGAGGCACTCAGAGCTATGAGTTTTCCTCTTAGAAATGCTTTCATTATGTCCCATAAGTTTGGGTATGTTGTGGCTTCATTTTCATTGAACTCTAAAAAGTCCTTAATTTCTTTCTTTATTCCTTCCTTGACCAAGGTATCATTGAGAAGAGTGTTGTTCAGTTTCCACGTGAAGGTTGGCTTTCTATTATTTATTTTGTTATTGAAGATCAGCCTTAGTCCATGGTGATCTGATAGGATGCATGGGACAATTTCAATATTTTTGTATCTGTTGAGGCCTGTTTTGTGACCAATTATGTGGTCAATTTTGGAGAAGGTACCATGAGGTGCTGAGAAGAAGGTATATCCTTTTGTTTTAGGATAGAATGTTCTGTAGATATCTGCCAGATCCATTTGATTCATAATTTCTCTTAGTTTCTCTGTGTCCCTGTTTAGTTTCTGTTTCCATGATCTGTCCATTGGTGAAAGTGGTGTGTTGAAGTCTCCCACTATTATTTTATGAGGTGCAATGTGTGCTTTGAGATTTACTAAAGTTTCTTTAATGAATGTGGCTGCCTTTGTATTTGGAGCATAGATATTCAGGATTGATAGTTCCTCTTGGAGGATTTTACCTTTGATGAGTATGAAGTGTCCCTCCCTGTCTTTTTTAATGAATTTGGGTTGGAAGTCAATCTTATCAGATATTAGAATGGCTACTCCAGCTTGCTTCTTCATACCATTTGCTTGGAAAATTGTTTTCCAGCCTTTCATTCTGAGGTAGTGTCTATCTTTTTCTCTGAGATGAGTTTCCTGTAAGCAGCAAAATGTTGGGTCTTGTTTGTGTAGCCAGTTTGTTAGTCTATGTCTTTTTATCGGGGAGTTGAGTCCATTGATATTAAGAGATATTAAGGAAAAGTAATTGTTGTTTCCTGTTATTTTTGTTGTTAAAGTTGGCATTCTGTTCTTGTGGCTGTCTTCTTTTAGGTTTGTTGAGGGATTACCTTCTTGTTGTTTCTAGGGCGTGGTTCCTGTCCTTGTATTGTTTTTTTCTGTTATTATCCTTTGAAGGGCTGGATTCGTGGAGAGATAATGTGTGAATTTGGTTTTGTTGTGGAATACTTTGGTTTTTCCATCTATGTTAATTGAGAGTTTGGCTGGGTATAGTAGCCTGGGCTGGAATTTGTGTTCTTTTAGTGTCTGTATAACATCCGTCCAGGATCTTCTGGCTTTCATAGTCTCTGGTGACAAATCTGGTGTAATTCTGATAGGCTTGCCTTTATATGTTACTTGGCCTTTTTCTCTTACTGCTTTTAGTATTCTATCTTTATTTAGAGCATTTGTTGTTCTGATTATTATGTGTGGGGAGGTATTTCTTTTCTGGTCCAGTCTATTTGGAGTTCTGTAGGCTTCTTGTATGTTCATGGGCATCTCTTTCTTTAGATTTGGAAAATTTTCTTCTATAATTTTGTTGAAGATATTTGCTGGTCCTTTGAGTTGAAAATCTTCATTCTCATCCACTCCTATTATCCGTAGGTTTGGTCTTCTCATTGTGTCCTGTATTTCTTGGATGTTTTGAGTTAGGATCTTTTTGCATTTTACATTTTCCTTGATTGTTGTGCCGATGTTCTCTATGGAATCTTCTGCACCTGAGATTCTCTCTTCCATCTCTTGTATTCTGTTGCTGATGGTGGTATCTATGGTTCCAGATTTCTTTCCTAGGGTTTCTATCTCCAGTGTTGCCTCATTTTAAGTTTTCTTTATTGTGTCTACTTCCCTTTTTAGGTCTAGTATGGTTTTGTTCATTTCCATCATCTGTTTGGATGTGTTTTCCTGTTTTTCATTAAGGACTTCTACCTGTTTGATTAGGTTATCCTGTTTTTCTTTAAGCATTTGTAACTCTTTAGCAGTGTTCTCCTGCAATTCTTTAAGGGATTTTTGTGCTTCCTCTTTAATGTCTTCTACCTGTTTAGCAGTGTTCTCCTGTATTTCTTTAAGTGTGTTATTAAAGTCCTTCTTGAAGTCCTCTACCATCATCATGAGATATGCTTTTAGATCCGTGTCTAGCTTTTCCGGTGTGTTGGGGTGCCCTGGACTTGGCGAAGTGGGAGTGCTGGGTTCTGATGATGGTGAGTGGTCTTGGTTTCTGTTAGTAAGATTATTACGTTTACCCTTCGCCATCTGGTAATCTCTGGGGTTAGTTGTTGTCGTTGTCACTGTTTAAAGATTGGAGCAGAAGCTGTGTTCCACTCACCAGCAGTCTCAAAATCCTGTGGTGGGGGTCGTGGGTAGCTGGCAGTACCCCGGTGCTGGTCCAGCTGGAAGAGGCCTGTGGTCCTACTCAGGTCGGTTTTCTGCTTCCCTAACTAATGCCGTCTCAGGTCCCGCACGCAATTGGATTGGAGCAGAAGCTGTGTTCCACTCTCCAGAAGTCTTAAGATCCTGTGGCGGGTGTTGTGGGTAGCTGGCGAGTGTCAGCCGACCCTGCGCCCTAGCTACCCCATTTCTGCCTCCCCAACCAAAGCAGTCTCAGGTCCCGCGTGATTGGACTGGAGCAGAAGCTGTTTTCCACTCACCAGCAGTCTCAAAATCCTGTGGAGGGGGTCATGGGTAGCTGGCGGGTGTCAGCTGACCCTGCGCTCTAGCTACCCTGGTGCTGATCCGCCAGAAAACATATTCTAAGTAACCTTTCACTACATCACTTACCCACTACTACTTGTTTTAGCAATATCTGAAACCCCTTGAATCTTGTTTTTGTATGGGCCGTTTTTTTTTTTTTTTTTTTTTTTTTTTTTTTTTTTTTTTTGCCTTATACCCTTCCTCAAATGAGGGAGAACTTTGAAGAAGTAACTATCCACAGTATCATAAAAGTTAGAAATAAGTTTATGAATTTCATGGTAAAATTGACTTGTCTAGTGTACTTTCATCACAAATAGTCCAGACCATCTGCCTTTGTCAACTTAAATTCAATGCACAAACATTTACTCTGCATGAGTCTTATACCTATAGACTGAACTGTTTTCTAGTAGTCCAAAGAGGAATATATAAAGATACCAGTGCAAAGAATAGTTTATAACATAGTTTAAAATACAAATTTAGATTATAAAGGCAAGCAAAATAATGAAGTGTTGAAAATGGATTCTTCAATATATGAAGGATTAATTTTTGTTTGGGACATCTTATTTTCATAAAGGGAAAATCAGGGACTTCGTAGACATAGAAATTTTTCTTCTTATTTATCAATAGTGTATCTTGATTGATTTATCAATTAGGTGTGTAAAATATTGAAATCAGTTTTAACTAAGAAACATGGCTTCCCAATGAAACTACTAAAAAAAGTTAATTTAAGATAAAAATTGCCTATCAAATGTTTACGTACATGACATTATGCATGGAAGTGTATATACCATGTCTTTTAATGAGATGTGTAACCTCCCCCCAGCCTGAAGCAGGCTGAGCCAGACCTTGACCTTGCTGCCACTAGGGAGATTACCTAGGGTGGAGCCTTCCTCCCTAGATCACTCTATTGTTCAGCCACTGTTGCTGTTTCTCCTGCTGAGAGGCCCCTGAGCTATTCCGGAGACTATACCCTATCCTGCAAGTCTTATCACCTGCAGCTGGTTCCAGGCTCCAAGGATGAATTGGCAGGAATGGGCCTCCTACCCCCTCCTTTATAAGCGCATTTGTCATTAAATATTTGATCCTTGATCAGGAATCTTGTCTTGGCTCCATTTTTCTCTCGACCACCTAGTTTCCCCTCTCTTTTCAGCCACAGCTTGCCTCCAAGGTGTACCCATTTCTTGTGAGCCACAGGCCGGCTTTCAACAGAGATATATGTATATTTTTTGAATGTGCTGATAATTTCAAACACATATATAATTTATTTTACTTATGTCACCACATATTACCCTTTCTCTATCTCCTTCCACTTTCATAGAACATTTTGTTCCCAATATGCTCCCTTCTTGCTTCTGTTTCATTTGTTTCATTACTGCTTGTAACCATCTGCATGTTTTTAGAGTTTCCTGCCTGAACATTGGTGCAGAAGTATTTGCTGGACCATATGTAACTTATCAGTACTATGCCACTAAAGACCAGAACTCCCCCTACTACAACAATCATGAACTTGAAATGAGAGATGTGCTTTAAAATATATTCAATATACATATGAATATAGTTCTTTTCCTTAGAATACCAAAATAGTATTTTTTTTCTCACATCCATAAGACTCATTATGTTGTATTTTAAATAAATACCAAAAGATTACAGGCTTTATCTTTCAGTAGGCAGATTGGTAAAAGAATAATTCTATGAAACAGCAGAATGTGAAAAGCAAACTCAGTTTTTGTTTAAACTGATAACCCAAGAGTATTTGTTGCTCTCTTTTGTCTCTAAATTTACCTGGGTTATGTATACCAATGAACAATGTATACCTTCTGAGATGCCAACATGCAATTATTTTTTAAACTTTTTTCTCTTCATGTATCTGTAAGAGATTTGTTATCACTGTATTTATAAGATATTTGAAAAAATTTATGGGGATGGAAATTAAAACTGTGAGCCTAAATTAACAGTTTAATCTTTTAAAATTTTTATCAGACTTCTTTTCAACTATGTTTTGAAAATAAATGTTTAATAAGTTATAGTCTCACTAGAAGTATCCCAAGTGACTAGCCTAACAGTAAACATAGATTTATTAACACTGTAATTTCATTTTGTTAATAAAAATGGGAAAATAACCACAGAAATACTAAAGAAATTGTCACTGATCCTAAAGTGAAGATTAAAGGTGGAACTTGTTAGGAAAAGTACACATCAGCCATTGTTTAGACAATTATCAAAATTTATTTTTAATATGACACTTTTCAAGTTTTAATTAGAACCCCCAAAATGAAATGTTCTCAAAGTGTAATTAAAATGGATCTGATGCTCTGTTAGCTTTTTGTAAACTCAGCATCATTACCACATCCTATCCTTGTAATGGAAAAGAAGATAGTATTTCTTTTCACTTTAAACATAATGATCACTTAAGATGAGAATATAGCTGTTAGTTAAAATTATTCAGCAACATAATTGGGGTGAAATGGTCACAGTGGAAAAGCAATTCTAATTATAGGATTAGAAGAGGGCAATCACATTAAATTTAAACATAAATAGGTGATATTAGCAATTTAGGCATAGACATGAAATACAGGAGCTGTAAGATTTAAATATATATTTACGAATTAAGAAAACCTTTCAGTATTTTGGGATCATACGTTTTCTAGAAAAGATCAGTGCTAACAGAATCTATGGATTCAATGGGAGAAAAATCACATGGAAATTAATAATAAGTTAGTATAAACTCTGATTATAAATGGACCATTTCTTCAGTATTGCTTATGGTTTTTATGGTGGTTATTATCTTCCTTCTTCTGGTATTCTCTGTTAACTTTACAATATCAGTCAGTGATTTCTACAGATACAAAATATGAATGTGTGATGTTGTTGAAACTGGTTTGTTATATATTCATCCTCAAGCTTATCTCCATTTTTATTTTTTATTTAATATTATTAGATATTTTTTTATTTACATTTCAAATGTTATCCCCTTTTCTCTAATACATATTTGGCTGGAGACACGGGTCTCTCCATGTGTACTCTTTGGTTGATGGTTTAGTCTGTGGGTGCTCTGGCGGGGGGTCTGGTTCTTCTTATGGGGTTGCAAACTCTTATCTCCATTTTTAAAACACATTGTCACTGAATTAGCCAGTACGAAAAATTATAAGGGCATTGTTGTATAGAATGTATAGAAAGTCATATTTCTCAACTTTAAATGACTTAATACACCAAAGATAATTATAATATATATATATATATATATATATATATATATGATGAAATCTGTAATTACTATTCAATTCAACTTATTGGTGTTGGACTGTCAAACAACAGACAGTTGTTGAAATCATTACTAATTTTGTGAGTATATATTTAAAAAGTTCAAGTATGTTTAAGCAGTCCTGTATAGCTGATGGCTATTTACTTAGGTGTAGAATTGTAACAAAGATTATAAGATACCATAGTTACAAACATTCAGCATTTAAAAAGTTTCTGGAGGATTAAAATAAAATTAAATCTACAAATAGACCATAAGATCAAGGAGATCAAAACAGCTTCTTAATGAAGTGGGAAGTATATAAGTTATGATTCACTGTTGTAAAACCAATGCTCTGACACAGATAGTATACATCCATTAAGAATTTAATATGGTACTCATGAACCAATATATGAGCATCTTTTTAAAAGTATGAACTTACCAAGAATGTACATTTTAATTTAAATGTATTGACTCAGCTGTTGCAGGAATCAGAGGCTTTGTGTATTCTATCTTGTCTCATGGCTGACATTTACTTTGGCACTACCACTGACACTGTATTACTCCAATTCCCTTTCTTGTTTGGTTAATTTATACTTCCTATACACTTATTATATGCAAGTGTCCTCATATGAGCCACTATTCTATTCCAGTTATCAACATAACTGAATCCCTTCTTTGAATGATTATCCACATTACTTCTTCCTCTGGCTTGGCTCTCTGGTCTGGAGGAGACTTATGGGAAATGAAAACCATCCTGCTTCCCCTTTGAAAACTTTGGTGCCACCCAAACTGACCACCTTTTCACCCTGCCCAACTACCCATCTGAGTTGGACCCACCTGTCACCTCAGCTGGATCTGACTAGGGCACAACCTGCAGAGTAGTGTTCACCAGGGACATAGCCTGCAGAGTATGCTTGAGGCACAGTCAACAGAGCAGAGTACTCTAATCTCGATTGTACCACCCATGGTTCACCCCACCAATCTGAGATTTCCTGCTGCCATCAGGATTAGCCATCCAACACCACAGAAAGCCACATGCCTAGAAGATAGCATAAGAACACAATCAACATGACACAGGACAATATGGCATCACCAGAGATCACCTATCCTGCTACAAAAAAAAAAAAAAAATAGCCCCTGAGTTTGGTGAATTATGGAAAGGGTAGAAGAAGCTGACGAGGAGGGCAACCCGGTAGAAAGACCAGCAGTCTCAACTAACTCGGACCACTGAGATTTCACAGACACTGAGCCATCAACCAGGCAGTATACACTAGCTGGTACATACACAGCATAGAACTGTCTGGTCTGGCCTCAGTGATAGATCTAACCCTTGGGAGACTTAAGGCCTTCTTACCTTATTACCTGTATTATCTTGAGGTAATACAGAAGCCTAGTTAAGTGTGGGGGTGTGGGGGTTTGGGGACCTCCTCTTTGAGACAAGGGAGGAGGACGGGTGTGAGGAATTCTTGGAGGGTGGGCAAGGAGGGGAATAACAACTGGACTGTTGAAAAGATTAAATAATAATAATAATAATAATAATAATAATGATGATGATAATAAAATTGAAAAGGTAGTACCAATAAATCTCATAAAGAAATAAAGGAAAATATTTTCAAATAGGCTGAGGCATTAAAAGATGGAACAAATAAATATAAAGAAATATAGAAAAATACAATCAACAGGTGAAGATTCTGAATAAAACAGCCCAAACCCTGAAAAGGGAAATTGAAACAATAAAGAAAGCACAAAATGAGGCAATTCTGGAGATGAAAAACCTAGGAAAAAGAACAGGAAATACAGACAGAAGCATCACCAACAGAATACAGCAGATGGAAAAGAAAATCTCAGGTATAGAAGAAATCAGTATGTCAAAGAAAAGCAAAATCTAAAAAGTGTGTGACACAAGATATCCAGGAAACTAGCAATACTCTGAAAAGGTCAAAGCTAAGAATAATAGGAAAATAAAAAGATTCCCAGATCAAAGGCCCAGAAAACATCTTCAACAAAATCATAGAAGAAAATTTCTCTAACATAAAAAAAGAGATGCCTATAAAGGTACAAGAGGCTTAGAGAATGCCAAACAGATTGGATAAGAAAAGAAAATCCTCCCATCATACCACAGTCAAACACTAAATGTACAGAACAAAGAAACTATTTTAAAAGCAGCAAGGGAAAAAGACCAAATGGCATATAAAGGCAGACTTATCAGAATTACATCCAATTTCTCATCTGAGACTCTAAAAGCTAGAAGGCAGAGGTTTTGCAGATCCTAAGAGACCACTGATATCAGCCCAGACTAACATACACAGCAAAACTTTCAATTACTATAAATGGAGAAACCAAGACAGTCCATGACAAAACCAAATTTAAAAAGTATCTTTCTACTAATCAAGCACTCCAGAGGTTAATAAAAGGAAATCTACAAGCCAATGAGGGTAACTGTTCTGGACGGTTTTTGTGTGTCAACTTGACACAGGTTGGAGTTATCACAGAGAAAGGAGCTTCAGTTGAGGAAATGCCTCCATGAGATCCAGCTGTAAGGCATTTTCTTGATTAGTGATTAAGAGGAGAGGGCTCATTGTGGGTGGTGGTAGTCTTGGATTCTGTAAGAAAGCAAGCTGAGCAAGCCAGGGGAAGCAAACCAGTAAGAAACATCCCTCCATGGCCTCTGCCTCAGCTCCTGCGTCCTCACCTGCTTGAGTTCCTGTCCTGACTTCCTTTAGTGAAGAACAGCAATGTGGAAATATAAGCTGAATAAACCCTTTCCTCCCCAGCTTGCTTCCTGGTCATGATGTTTGTGCAGGAATAGAAACCCTGACTAAAACAGTAACTATACTTAGGAAAGAACAAGAAGTAAATAATTTCACACTATTAAAATCAATAGAAGAGAAATATACACATGCACTCAACCATCACCAACATCAAAATAACAGGAAGTAACAATCATTGGTCATTAATATGTCACAACACCAATGGACACATTTCCCCCAGTAAAAAGTCACAGGCTAACAGAATGGATTTGTAAACAGAATCCATCATTCAGCTATATAGAAGAAACCCATCTCAGCAACAAAGATAGTCATTATCTCAATATAAAGAGTTGGAAAATTGTTTTCCAAGTAAAGGACCCAAGGAAAAAAACTGTAGTATCCATTCTAATATCTAACAAAATAGACTTCAAACAGCAATCAAAATAGACAGAGAAGGACATTTCATACTCAACAAAGGAAATGTCCACCAAGAGGACATCTCAATTTTGACCATTTATACAAATGTGCCCAAATGGAAGGGCAGACACATCTGTAAAAGACGTAAAAGAAATACGCCGGGGCCTAGCAAACACATAAGTGGAAGCTCACAGTCAGCTATTGGATGGATCACAGGGCCCCCAATGGAGGAGCTAGAGAAAATACCCAAGGAGCTAAAGGGATCTGCAACCCTATAGGTGGAACAACATTATGAACTAACCAGTACCCCGGAGCTCTTGTCTCTAGCTGCATATGTATCGAAAGATGACCTAGTCGGCCATCACTGGAAAGAGAGGCCCATTGGACTTGCAAACTTTATATGCCCCAGTACAGGGGAATGCCAGGGCCAAAAAGTGGGAATGGGTGGGTAGGGGAGTGGGGGGGAGGGTATGGGGAACTTTTGGGATAGCATTGGAAATATAATTGAGGAAAATTCGGAATAAAAAAAAGAATAAAAAAAAAAGAAAAGGAAGACAGACAAACTGCCCCCTTCTCCCCTGTTCAATTTTTAAAATCCCTCTAAAAATAATTGAGAGTTGTGTACAATAAAAATTACCAGACATATTTAGTATTTACAAATTTTGGTTTTGTTAATTTGTTTGTTTTGAAAATGATTCTTGTAGCTGAGGGAGTTTTAATGGGAACTCTTACCCAATGTGAAATCACTTACAGAATTCAAAAAAAAAAAAAAAAAAAAAGATATTACTAAAGCTTAAATTACACAGCACCAATCTTTGACACTATTGATGATACTTTGTTATACTTGTAAACAGGAGTCCAGCATTGCTGTCCTCTGAGAGGCCCACCATCCAACTGACAGAGTCATACACCCACAACCAAACAGTTGTTGGAACTTGGAGATGCTTATGTAAGAATAGGTGAAAGAATAGCAGTACCTAAAGGGATAAGAACTACACACGAATCCCAACAGAAGCAACTATTTTAGACCTTTGGAGCTCGAAGAGACTGAGCCACCAACCAAAAAGAATAAATGCGCTCAACATAGGCCTAAATACAGGCATGTAACAGCTTGGTCTTCATGTGGGTCCTGAACAACTGGAGTGGGGGCTATCCCAAAAGTTGTTGCTTGCTTGTGGGAGTAGCAGAAAAACAACTAATAAACCTTTCATGATAGTTTTTGCTTTTCTTCTTCCTCAGTTAAATATACTAATATATACGTTTTTTCTTCCCTTGTCCAGGTCTGTAGCCTGTCTTATGACTACTTTATAGGTTCTTTTTTTCTTCCCCCCTTCTCCACCCCTTTTCTTATAATTTTTCATTCTCCAAAACTAGAAGGGGGAGAAAAAAAGATGGGAGGGAAAGGGGCCACATTATTGTCAGATTACTACCTGTTGATTAGAGATGTTGACTTCCTTGGAAGCAAGTTTGATCTTCACCATCAGTGTCTAATTTCATCTTGCTATTGCTTCTTCTTTGCACAGGACTACTTAGCAAACCACAACCAACGAAAACCAGCCTCCAATCCAAGAACCCACCCTCTCTCTCTTGGGGTCTTAGCATTTATATACCCTTTGAAGACTCCCCAAAATTGCAAATGTCACACAATTGCAGAAACTGCTGCTATTAAAATTATGTGCCTGATAGCACAGGATGCAGTTCATAGTCATCTGCTATAAACAATCTGAGGCAGTCCTGTATCCCACACCGGGGATTAAAATAAAAACAAAGTCCCATAATTATTCTGTGTTTTCAAAGTAACCAAAATTATCACTACACTGGTTTTAAAACTCTCATATTTACCATGATAGTTCCCTATGTGGGTAATGCAGACAAATAATTTCTTCTGCTTTGAATATTTTCCATATTTTAAACCAGCTTACCACCTATTGATCCTTTAAATATTATTTCATTACTAATTTAAGGAAACTTACTGACCTAAATCTAATCCCCTTTTTGTGAATTCTTTACATTTTGTACCTTATTTTAGTACTTTTCACAGTTAAACTGTCATATTCATTCACCAAGTTAATTTCATTACAATTTACTGTAATATTTCATTAATGATAATCTTTTTTTCCTTTTAAGCAAAGCAATTTAAACATGGTATATAAAATCTAGATGCACTCTATGTCTTTTTTAAATAGTTTACATAAGTAAATTGATCTGTTTGAATTTATTCTAATTGACAATATTTTCATGTAAAATGAAGACTTAAAATGTAGCAGTTTCATATTTTTATCTCATGTAAACTACAAATCATGTAATATTGACTAGTTGTTTTTACCATCTTGTAACTGAGGAAATAAGTTCAGATGAATTATGATATTTCTTTTAATGATGTATATTAGAAGGAAGAAAGCGAGGCTAAAGTTCAGAAGTATTCCATTGGGTAAAACTAAAACTTAGCCTCTTACAGTTCAGCAGAAAGTACCAGTATTTCATTTAGTTTGTTTTCATAAATCTGAAGTAAATGAAATTGGTGTATTGTACAGTCATCTTCAGAGAGGCTTCCTCAGGCAGCAGTTGGGAGCTAGTGCATAGACTCAGCCAGACATTATGTAGAGAGTAAATAAATTGGAGGTCTCCACCAGGTTCCTTCCTTGGAACTCATTAAACACTGTGGAAGAGGAGGAGGAAAAATTTTAGGAGTGAGAGGTGATGGAGGACACCATGAGATTATGGCCCACTGAATAAACTAATCAGGGCCTATATAGGCTTAAAGTGACTGAAGAGGAAAGCACAAGGCCAACAGAGATGTGCACCAGGTCCTGTGCATATGGTATGGCTATTTAGCTTGGTGCTTTTGTGGAACTCCTAAAAGAGGGAACAGCTGTGTCTCTGACTCTCTTACTTGTTCTTGGAACTCCTTTATTCCTACTAGACTGCCTTTTCTAGTCTTGATAGTAGGACATTTGCCTTTTCATATTCTATCATGCTTTATCATGTTTGTTTGTTGTGTCATGGAATCCTGCTTTTTTCTGAGTGGAAACAGGAGAGGAGGAGTGTATTGGGGGGAAGGTGAAGTGTATAGGGAGCTGGCAGAAGTGGAAGGAGGGTAAAATGGGGTTTGGATGTATTGTATGAGATAAAAATCTATTTTTAATTAAAATAAGAGAGGAATATTCTGGGCTCCAAAAACTATGAAATGCTTTCTTATAGATATGATATAGATAAAAAAAAAGTCATGAAATCACAGCAACTCTGTTTACCTGTACAAGATCAAGCTGATCTGAATTTTGATATATATTATCTAAAGGCCTCACCCCTTATCAAGGAAAAATTAGTAACTGATTTCTGCTGTGAGAAGGAAAATCATTCCTTTATGACAGTGTTCCCACTTGTAAAACTCTCATGCTCTAGTAGATATTCGCATATCAGTGAACATCTAGACAACATTAATTGAACTTTCAGGGCTATAAAAAAGTCATAAAGTTAGCAGGTGGAAATATTGGGAAGACCAAAAGAATGGATCTTGGGATTAGGTATAATTATATGTTTCATTTTGTATGTATATGAAATACTCAAGAATGAATAAAAATCAAATATATATGCAAATTCTCAAATATTTATACTTAACTGACAACTAAATGCAGCATCAATATTTGAATGTAAAAAGAAGTTTTTATACAACTAAGCAATATGTTTACCTATCTGTCTTAATGAATGTCTGCATATTTAATAGGAACCAAAACCTAATCTTCATATTATTTAAATTAGTGAATTAAAAATTAAGAATACTCATCTTTAATATTTGAAAATTTTTCATTCTATTATCATCAATAGTCTTTTATCTTCTTATACAGTTTTATGGTACAAAATTTAAAGATAATCAATATCAAAAATTCTTGAAAATCCATATGTTGAAACATACTTTATGGTGAGTATATAATACACATAATTTCTTGGAAAGAAAGAAAATGAGTCACAGAGTTGAAAAAAATTACAGGACATAATTAATCCTTCTTCTTAATAATGTAAAACAAATAGCTGCCAATGTCCTAGGGAATTATTTCATTTTACTGGTGGGTCTTAAGCATTAATAAATATTAGAAAGTATAAGAATTTAGGAATTCTGGAACAGCACTAGAAGAGACCTGCTGAAGCAAATGTTATGTATCCTCTGTCTTGACATGCCCAATAAAGCTTCTAAAGAAGTAGAAATCATACATAAAATATGCCATCTTCAAATTTCTGTCCAGCATAAATTCATAGCCACCTGTTATCTATTCAGATTAAAACAACAACAATAGTTTATATTCCAGGACAATAGTGAGCCTGTCACAACAGGATGTTTCCCTTTTTTCTGGCCATTTATTTCACTTTGAAGGAAAGGCACAGTATTTTGGGATGCTATTCTCTTTCTGGCTTGACAGAGCAAAGTTTTGTGTAAGAGTGCATAAGAATGGGCACTGGATCTGCTTTCTCATGACGAAAGTAGAATACACATTAGAACCACTAGAATTTATTAATAAACAACATTGGTTTTACTGAAAGAGAGCTCCCTTTTTCTTGTCAGACAGCTAGGTTATGAAAAAATAGACAAAGAAGGACACTGACTCACAATAACCCTTTCAAATTATAAAAGACATACAATTTGTCTTATAGTGTCTTAAACATCTTTAATAGTTGAAAATACATACAATCATTAATGTAAAAGTAAAACTTTGAGTAATGTAACACATTTTATTCAACCTTAATTCAATTTCTTATTACCGTTGAAGTTACTTAACAGATTCAGTGGAATAATCATTGTAATTAGAATGCAGTGATAATGTCTATTAAAGAGTAAACTGATGCTTTATGTGAGGCGAATATGATTTTACAACTGCGTAAATAATCATATTACAATAGATGGGCTATCAAAACTGAATACCTTATTCAGATGAAGGCCAACTAGGAATTTTAGGAAGATCCTGTGACAATATCAGTATAATTTTCACTGTTGACAATGAAGTATTTTCCACAGAAAACTCTACATTTTTTTCCAACATTAACAAGTTGGAAACTGATTCTCTTTATCTATACTGAGAAAAACATTGCCCCTATTAGAACATGGGTTTTCACATTTTGTTGCCAAAGGATGGAATGTTATGCCCACTGTTTCTCAGTGCAGTCTTAGAACCACCTGAGGTGCTTTTACAAAGTAGACATCTGAGATCAGTGCAGACAAGTTAACATGTGCCAGGTACATTTTAAGAATAATTGCTGCAGGTCATGAATCTATGCCCCTCCCCTGCCCTTCTAATACTTCCCAGTACTTTGCAACCATTTATTCAACTGATTCCTTAAAGAAAAATCACAAAAATCCTCTTAATGGGAATAGTATTAAGATGACTTTTAGAGAGAAACTTACACATTTTTGTTCCCATATTGGACAAAAAATGTTTTATATCCCATCAAAATAACTTTCCATGACTATATTTTAAAATAACAAAATAATTCATAAAACCTTTTCTAGGACTAAGGATTTAGCTCAGTGAAAGAACACTTAGCACCCACAAAGCCAACACAACAAAGGAACAATAAAGGAGAAATCAGATTGTGAAATTCAAGAAGAAAAAGCAGGCAGGAAGGAGCTTTATTGCTGTTTTTCTGAGTGCACAATTTAGAATATCCTAAGACCTCAGATCTTTGGAATGAACAACAAAAAATAAAAATAAAAGACTGAAAAGCTAATATAGAAGTAGAAGAGCTTTCCTGGCATGGGTAGTTTTAGGAAGTGGATTTCAGAAAAAAAGAAACTCAACACCTGCATATTTAACTTGAGTCTGTGCTGTAATTTCTGAGAATTCAGGGCTTAGGCTTTCTTGACCTGAGTTGATAGTCCTAGTAAGCCCATGAATAACTTTTAAAGGAGTTAAAAATAGCTTAAGTTTGTATAATCAATCTCTCTCTCTCTCTCTCTCTCTCTCTCTCTCTCTCTCTCTCTCTCTCTCCATAAACTTTATTTTAAAACCTTGCAAATAAATAAAAGCACATATACTAAAATTTAGCCAGACCCAAAGTCTATATAACTCAATAAACTTTTATACAAATAAGCTAGGCATGCAGAATGAAAACTGTGGGTGGAGCTTCAAACTCAATTTTAGTCTTTCAGTCTAAAATTATCTAACAGCAAACACAAAAATCCTTGACAGTATTACTAGAGAACCAATTAGTTTTATATCCCCTTTAATAACTAATGTTTGTAACCTGCATCAAGGATGTGTAAAATGTGTCATTTGTGTTTTCTTCTGCCTAGAGTTGGAGAGAATTGTTCATCAATTTCTGTCAGGATCTCACAGATATATGTGATCTATCAACAGATGTAAACTAAAAACAGAGAGAGAGAGAAAGAGAGAGAGAGAGACGAGAGAGACAGACAGAGAGAGACAGAGACAGAGAGACAGAGAGAGAGAGGGAGGGAGGGAGGGAGGGAGGGAGGAAAGGAGGGAGGTAGGGAGGGAGAAGCAGAGACAGAGAGACAGAGACAGAGACAGACAGAGAGGGGTGGTTTACTTTCACTGCTTTAAGTTCTCTTAATTTTATGCACTTACCAAAACAAGTTTAGTGACTTTAACAAGACAGACCACTAGAAAGCTGAGAAGAAATGCTAATGTTCACTCAGGATTAAATAACATTGTATGCCAAAATATTGCTTGGGTCCTCCTAGAACAAAATGCTATTTTTTTTCCCAGAATCATCTACTGCTTGCTCTCTCCATGCTTTCAGGCAGCAATAACACAAAGCTGCAGGTCATGCACAGCTTGTGCTTGGCAAGGATTTGTGAAAATAAAGCCATACAAAAAAGTCCATTTGCCTTCTTCTGTTCATACACACTAAGCTTATTTTAATCTTTTTTGTCTTTTTTTTCCTTCTAGCCAGAGCAACTTTTGTCTAGTTCTCAAAACTTTCTTTCTAAAATAACAATGGAATAACATTCCACTCCTCTTTATGAATGAAAACAGGAAGATATATGAGTTCATCAAGGTCTTGAGTCATTCTCATTCTATCAAGAAGATAAAGAGAAGGATGTTCTTTGTTTAAAAAAAATTAGACATTTTCTTTATTTACATTTCAAATGTTATCCCCTTTCCTGGTTTCCCCTCTGAAAACCCCCTATCCTGCCCCCCTTGTCCTGCTCCCCAACCCACCCACTCCTGCTTCCTAGCCCTGGCATTCCCCTATACTGGGGCATAGAACTAGAATGATGTTCTTAACATCCTATGCCAGGAATGAGTTTATATTCAATGCAACATGATTCTGATAGTGGAAAATATCTTGTAGCAAAATATGGAGGAGAATCAGTATGAGCAAACTGAAGGTCTATTGAAAGATATAAGTAATAATAAACCCAATGCTTTGAAAATATTTTATATAACATTTCCCTTCTTACTGGAAGAGCAGTACATAGTCCCCATGTAAAATTAGCCTTCCAAGAAAAATGACTTACCATCTTTTTAAAGGAAACTTCTACTCAACTAAAAATAAAATACAACTTGTTCTAAACCTAACTATTAAAAATAGTCATCTCAAAAAGAGCTGTGTGAGATACTGGTTGATAATAAGGTGGCATAGATCTCCCAGTAACATAATCCTTATTTAGCTTTCAATCGCTAGCAGCACTAAACTTAAAAAATAATACAGCATAAAATTAATAGTTGATACAATAACTTTTTGTATTATTAGTTCATTCATTAATTCAAAATTGTTTATTATGCCATATAATTTCCATATGCATATTGTTTCCATCAAATTAAGTTCAACAAATTGCAAGTATCATTTATAGGTAATCATTAGTAAGGAATAATGAAAATCAATTGTATTGAATAGTATTACTATTATTAGCAATAATGACTGTAACTTCTTCACAAAGAAAAGTTAGCCACTACATGGCATGTAGTAGAGCACGGTAGCTGCTGTGAGTTTCAAATTATATTTGAAATATATTGTATGGGATATAGGACACATCTCTAAGCCAACTATAGAATGGAGATATTCTGATTAGATGACAGAAACTAGATTAGATGCAGAGTTAAGAATCAGCAAAGTGTCTGACACATAAGTGGGACACTCACTTTTTCAAATATCTTTCATATCTGCCTGTGACTTCTGATTGAAATGTTAGTAAGAGCTTACATTATAGGCAGATATTGCACGTGGAGAAGATCTAGTCTTCATAATTCCCCAACTCTATTTCTTAGGGAAGGATGATGTGATCCATTCTTGGTGCCTGAAGATATTTTTTCCTTCTATTCTAAGTGCCCAAAGACATTTTTCCTTCTAAGTGTCCCAAAACATTTTTGCATCTATTAAGAGTATCTCAAAACATTATTCTTTCTTTAACTTTTATTCTAACAGTGCTCATCTTAGTTTATTTTCCTGTTGCTGTGAAAAAAATATTCTAAGGAAGCTTAAGGAAAAAAGCTTCTATTTTGGTTCATAGTCCCAGGTTATAGTCTATCATGCTGGGGAAGTCACTAGGAGCTGCTCACATGGTGTCATTAGTCAAGAAGCAAAGAAATATATTCAGATTACTGCTTAGTTTCATTTCTGTAGAGTAGTGCCACTGGCAGTTGGTGAGTCTACCTGCCTCATTTTAAGTAATTAAGATAGCTCCCATAGACATACTAAGAGGTCCATCTCCCAGGTGATTCTAGATTTTGGTGAGTTAAATATTAACACTAACCATTGCTGTATTCTATACCCAAAGCAATGTTCTCATATCCATGGAAACATGTCATATTCACTAATGTACGGCTTTTGTATCTGAGACAAGTCATATTCACTAGAGTATTGGTCTTGTACCTATTTTGTTTACCACTGTGAAGCTACTTTGTTTTAAAATACAGGAAAAATAATTCATGAGTTAATAAGTACATAAATAAATACATCAATGCTTTCTCATTGCTTTAAAAATCTCCATACAAATGTTTTACACATTTTACATTGAAAGAAGAAATTCTGTTTATAATTTAATTAATATTTAAGATCATGATTCTTTTCTGTGTTTCATGAATCATGACAGGCGAAGAACCAACAAAATTGTTGGCAAGTTCAGCTTGTTTTTTTTTTTTTTTCTTCTTTAAAAGTTAAGTAATGGCTTTGAAAGATTAAAATGAATGTTCAAAAGCTAGAATTCGATAACCAAACCTGTCAGGAGCACAGTGCAGGTCAGCGTGTCTGTGGATGAGACTTACCATATCGTAAACGATGTACGGCATGATTCAGCAGCACTCTATGCACTGCCATTCATCATTGTTAGAACATCTGAGAGGCATAAATGTGATTAATTTATTTCTACGATTTTAGCTATTTCAAGTCATATATCATATTTTGTTGATCAGACAACTCATTTTTGAGTTAAGGTTATGAGAAATGTTAAAACATAACACATCCATATAAGGAAAAACCTCTGATACAGTCTACTTTTTTGACTTATTTATATTACACATTGTTTTCCTGGTACACTGTGTTTTTTATAACTTTAACTAGGGCAGTGTTAGGATTTTCAGAATTACTAGAACATTAGCTTTAGCCAAAATTTCAACAAGGCATATATTAAGTATCATCTCATTTATTTTTCAAGCTTCATTTAATAATACTTAACAGAAAACATTTATTTAATTATCATACAACCATTTTGTTATGAGAATCTTAAGTATAATATGATGAAGCAAGTGCCACTTAAAAGGAAACTACAAAACTGTTAGGATTCCTGAAGTATGAAAGATTTGGATCAGATCCTTTGCTTGCTATGACATAAGCTTCACTGCAAACAATCCTTTGTTCTCTCTCTCTCTCTCTCTCTCTCTCTCTCTCTCTCTCTCTCTCTCTCTCTCTCTCTCTCTCTCTTTCTCTCTCTCCCTCTCTCTCCTTCTTGAACTTCTCTTTCTTTTTGAGGTTTAAGGTTCAGGATAGAATGTCATTTCTCCCCTTATAATTTTGGAATACAAACTAGGAAAAGAAAAAAAAATCATTGTCACAAGTTTCAAGAAGGCTTGAAGAAAGATGTATGACTCAATACATGATAAATGAAATTAAAAGAAATATTTTCTGTTTGAAATACACAATATTTAATTTCATGTGTTTAGAAATAAGAATGTATTAAACAACGTATTACCTCATAATATAGCCAACTCCAACTTCTTGAAATTATAATGCATTTCAGGAATTTCTTGTTTCTTTTCCTGTAAGATTAGTTGAGGTAAACTTGTAGTAATTAATGTTAAAGAATACACTGCACCCTCAGCTGTGCTATCATCTTGCTTTTGTTAAACTTGCAGCATAAGTAAATATTGAATACTTGAGCAAGTGTTCATGTTCATTATGTCATCAAATACTGTATTCAGTTAAAAAAATAGAAAATATCTCTTGATGGTGTATGACATGCTGGTTTGAAATGGAAGAGTAGTAGGGGAAAGTGAAAAAATATTAACCAAAATTTACAGGTATTCTTGGGAAATAATATGAAATATCATCTGGCTAATATAAGAGGAGAGGTTAAAAATAAAACGTGGTTGTGGAAAGGGATTAAAAATTTCAAGATTCCTCTTACAAGAATTAATGCGTTGTTGCTATGGTCTTGATCCTCTAGTCCAGAGGAATACTTACAGTGATTAAAATTAAAACACAGAGGGCAGGACATTTTTAATTAAATTAAACATGTTAATCACATCACAATGTATATGGATCTCTTGTGATTTATCTTGATCCTATACAGATCCATTTGTTAATCTAATAGTTTGAAATTTATACATACATACATATATACATATATATATGTGTGTATACATATATATATGTATATATATATACACATATAAAGCTTTCACAATTTAATATGCCCTAGCAGCAAATAAGTTTGCGACAATGGCAATGGATCATTGTTCTCAGTTATATATATTGCTAGGTGTTTAGAGTAGTGGTAAGAGTGTTTGCTAACTGTATAGACAGACCTGTATTTAATTCTTTATCACCACAAAAAAAGTTCTTTGTTCCAAAAAGAACATTTTGAAATACAGAATGTAAAAGGTTAGTGAAGGCAAAAATGCTTTAAAGACTTAATTAGCATGTACTTTTAGATCTTTAGCACATAACATGATATCTAAATTAGTTGAAACATTGTATAGATCTTTAAGAAAAAAAAAAACTTCAAAATATTATGGGTTAGTTCAGACAAACCTTATACCTATAATTATTTCCTCTTTTAGTTTCCATGTTGAATAGTTGCTGGTAACAGAATGTCTTCATTGACAGTTTTGTGTCATTACTTCAAAATAAACAACAAAAAAATGAAAACAGTCTTTAATAGCACAGCAAGTGTTGTGATGGTGCTTTCTGCCGTGAAACTAAGACTCTGATTTTCATCTTGCTTTTACACTCTGGAGCTGAGCCAAGCCTACAATTCCCATTAACTTCAAAAGAAACCCATACTCAGATCAGCTCCTCAGGGAGGTAGAAGAAGAAAACAAGACCAGGAAAAAAGTATTTTAAAAAAGAAAGAATAATAACAATAATACAAATCCTCTTACTCCAAGCAGGGATATTTATACACATAGTGGATTATATGTTTTGTTGTTGGTCTAAGAGATTAGTGAGGTTATTATTATTATGATTATTTAATGCAAACATTTTACATGTTGATCTGTGTAGTAAATGAAATAAAGATTGGATAGGTCAAAACATATTATCATAAGTATCAATACCTACCTCTGACAAAGCTTTCACAATTTAATAGGCCCTGGCAGCAAATAAGTTTGAGACAATGGCAATGGATCATTGTTCTCAGTTTCTTCTGAGACAGCATGTATTTAAACCAAAAACATATTTGCTATCTTTTTCTGTACCTAAAAAGATAATAATCTGCCCACATCTTCATACTAGAATAGAATTTGAATATCAGAGTAATCGCTGTAAGACATGTTATTATATCAAATATGGTTTAAGTTAATATTGATGAGAGTCACATTAGAATCTTTTATCCCACCTTACCATACCACTTTACTTGATGCCCTGACATCAAATATGGATAAATAATAATCAATTGTTATTGTAGTTCAAGAGAAAGACTTTAATAGCTTTAAACTAGACAAATAAGGGAAACATGAAAGAAATACATGAATAAGGGATAGATTTTGCAGTTGAAACTGACATGATTTAATGGTAAATGGAATGCAATTTAAGAAAAAAGGTAAGTGATTATTGTACCCCATGGTATCCTATACTCATTTAAAATTAAGTAAAATATTGTCTATAAACTGCCTTGGAGAAACAAAGTTCTTAGTAAAATTGGGTTCTGTTATTAAAAATGCCAGAGGAGTTCTCACAGGGTGTCTTAGTCAGGGTTTCTATTCCTGCACAAACATCATGAACAAGAAGCAAGTTGGGGAGGAAAGGGTTTATTCGGCTTACACTTCCATACTGCTGTTCATCACCAAAGGAAGTCAGGACTGGAACTCAAGCAGGTCAGGAAGCAGGAGCTGATGCAGAGGCCATGGAGGGATGTTCTTTACTGCCTTGCCTCCCCTGGCTTGCTCAGCCTGCTCTCTTATAGAACCCAAGAATACCAGCCCAGAGATGGTCCCACCCACAAGGGGCCTTTCCCCCTTGATCACTAATTGAGAAAATGCCTTACAGTTGGATCTCATGGAGGCATTTCCTCAACTGAAGTTCCTTTCTCTGTGATAACTCCAGCTGTGTCAAGTTGACAGAAAACTAACCAGTACACAGGGCTTCTATGCTATTGATTTTGAATGAAACAGATAATCTATTTTAAATTGTCACATGAAAACATAAAAGTTGTATGTGCCATTATGATACCAGTAATGTTTGATATATGTGATACAGGAATATGTATATTACCTCTCTTCTCATGGTGTTATTGCTATGCTATATTGTTCACTTGTTTATGATGATATCCAGAGTCTGACACAATCAGTTACAAATTTTCAACATCACTTTCTTAGGGTGCTGCATTAGAACCACCATAACCAGCACAAGCAGTCTTATGAATTAAAGTACATGAGATAATTGCTTGTCATTTAAAGATGGCCTACTATTGGTAATTTCTATAAGTTTTTAAAATGAGGAATAATTAAGAAAATTTATAAATGAAACTGCTTAGTCAAGGAAGTTAAATGAGAAATGTACAGTATGGTATGATAACTACCATCTTTTACACTTCCAACCTAATCAAAAGTAGCTATATTCAGTTTTACAGTAGATGTATCTTAGTGACATATACCATTAGAAGCAATCAAATTTTCCATGAACCACACCAGTATGTCTTGAATAGTTAATAAAGTAATGCCAATTTACACTATAAAGGGTTAGGAAATTTACATAGCCAAAAATAGGTGTCACCCAATTCTGTTGTTTATAAAATAGTTTTATGTTATACTTACCGAAAACTTCATCCAAAGCATTGAACAACTTTTTTTTTCCTACAAAATATAGAGAGAAGTTGTAAAGAAAGAACAAGCTAGAAACAGGCAAAGATGAACAAGTCAGTGTTCCAGGTTGTTTAATTACATTATGAACCATCTGATTTATGAACTGTAAGAATTTGTTTCTAATTGTAGCTTGGTCTTTGGTCCCAGAGATTTTTGTTTACTTTAAGCAAGTAGGTGTTTAACTCAGGAGCTACATAAAGTCAACCATAAGTCAAAAGGCAGAACAAGCAACTACTTGACAGGGAATGAACATAAATATACAAAAAGGAAGTTCATTGGTTTGAAGGGTATTTAGCACAGTGTGGAGAAGGGGAAAGGAGGTTTTTCCTTCTGATACTTCTGATACTTTCTGTAGGAAGGTCAGCTGGGTACTCTCTTCTCTGAACCTTAGGCTCCCTGAGTCTTCATTGGTAAAATCAAACAGCTGGGATTTTTGTGTTTTAAAATAAGCCAGAGAAAGAGAAGGAGCCAGAAGATTAGAACATATTGCCAAAGTTACTATGAGACAAAGCACAGCAATTCAATAGAGGCCAAGAGAGAGAAGTCAGAATCAGTCAGCTTGAAGAGGAATTTGAGCCAGAACAGCTGAGTTAAAACAGCCAGCAAGAGTTCAGAAAGAACAAGAAAGTTTGAGCTTATCAGCAGCAAGTCTTAGAGGCTAAAAAAAATGTTTAGGTCTAAATGAGATTGTATTGAGACTAGAAGCTTCCAGGACTAGTCCTAGGTTAGCAGAGTGAGGGAGTAAGCCCCAGAGAATGTTACATTTTCACAAACCACTGTGTTTAGGCCAGGCCAGCTGAATCCACCATTGGGTATTAGCAGGAGACATGAGCTGAGCAGTCCAGGGCTACAGAAGGAAGAGAGACTTCAAGAATGCAGTCAGCACAGCTGGGGAAACAGGCATTATAAGGAGACAGGTATCAGAGGTCTGGGAGGCAAAACTCAAGCCCTTGTCCACACCAATGGCACACACAGGACTAGTCCTCATACTCTGACTCAGGTGAGAAGTAAGCACAGGGCTTGTGGGCCCAGCAGAGTCACAAGCACTCATTGTCCTCAGAGTCATCTGTGTCTAGGTCAGAATATCCATGATGCTCCCAGAGCTCTAGGGCAACTGAAGCCTGTGGCAGGCTAGGCCAAGCTTCACTTCACAATCTGAATCTGAGACAAGTGGGCTAAGACCATCAACCTGCTGACCAAGTATATCAGTACAGAGGATCAGACCTGGTGGTAAAGATGCAGAAACCCTATGCCTTCCACACCAGCTTCACAGTGGTGGATATGGAGGACCAGCTACAGGACACCCAGGCTACATGGAGCTAGAATAGGGAAGAACTTGTACTTCTGATGGGCATGACAAACATCACAACAAACTAAAGTGCCAAGATGGAGGCCTCTGGCAAAGGCCCAGAATAATTCTTTGAGGTGATCAACATCTCTGTCAGCTTCAATGTGCAGTCTTTGTGATGGCTGTTCCTATTAGTCAACTTGACTGTATCTGGAATTAACTACAATCTAGAAATGAGGGGCAGACATGTTATCCAGATCTTGAAACTGGAAGACACAGGCTTCTGACCCAGATCTTGATGTGGGGTAACACACACCTTTAATCTCTGGAAACATAGGAAAGCAGATCTCTGAGTTAGCAAGTTCCACATCTAGTCGTGGTGCTCCACACCATTAATCTAGGTAATGCCTTCTGCTGGATACCTACATAAGATTAATTGAAGAAGGAAGGTTTTCTTCTTTGCCTGCTTGCCTTTATTTGCCAGCATATCTGCTGGAACCTACTTCTTCAGGACTCCAGTTTATACAACCTAACTGAAAAACAACTAAAACGCCTAGCCTCATAGGACTGTGTAACTACACGATTCTTGGACTTCCCATTCACAGCTGCCCATTGTTTGATTAGTTGGACTACAGACCATAAGTTATTACAATAATTTACCTAAATATATACATATATTCCATAAGTTTTGTGACTCTAGAGAACCCTGACTAATACAGTGTTCAAGGAGAAGACATACAACCATCTGCATGTCATCTTCCAGGGCATCAATGGCAAGATACATGCTGTCAGCCTCAAACTCATGGACTATTGGGAGAACATGCTGCAATAGTTGCCTGCACACATGGTCAGGGCCAGGCTATGTGAGCCCCTTCCAGTATGCTCTTTTGCAGAAGCAGTTCAAACTCAAGCAGGAGCCGGCTGTGATGTTCTCAATCCTTAAATCTGAGCCTGAAGAACTGACCCAGGGCCCTGGGCCTTCAATGGACCCCAAGGAACCTGAGGGGGGTTCTGGTAACTGGAGATGTAGAAGCAGAAGCCAAGGCAGAAGGCAAAGACATGCTGATTGAGGAGGACCTGATCCAGCAGAGCTTGTCAGTCTATAACACCAGGTAACACAGCCAATGGCTGCGCAAGGCACAGGAGGTGCTGCTGCATGCATACCTTGTGGAGCCTCAATAGGCCCTTCTGACCCTACAGATGGAGTGTCAGCAACTCCATGCCACAGACAACATTAGCAAGAGCACCAAGGGCAAAGGTCAGGACTAAGAGCAGTTCAGACTGGAGATGCCACCGGGCAGCCGCGTCTACCTGTACAAATGCTAGCTGCATGCAAGCCTAGCTTCTTCAACTGTGTACACATCTGTGTCAAGTGGAACAAGTATAAGTAAAAGCACTATGATTTGAACAACCGCCTGTCTAATAATGTTCAGGCCTACAAGTTCAACATCTGCTAGACGAACTCATCTGCAATCACGCCACACCGGAGTATTTCCTGGAGGCCTACCTGGTAAACCAGGACTTTTGCACCCTAGGCTTTGATGCTGGTCTGCCCTATGAGGACATGGCCTTCAAGTTTGTTAGTTGCAAGTCAGAGTACTCGTACTGCTGTGCCAGTTTGCCAATTGCATCTTCCAGCTTTGATTCCACTTCAAGTGCTACTGCTACCTTAGGTGATGTCCATGCTGGGCTGGCCGAGGCCTAGGCTTCTCCTGGAAAGGAGGCCCAAGGGTACCCAGACACAACCTCTGGCTCCAGTCACCAGCAATGTGCCAGCCAAGACCCCTCTTGATTCCTGCCATCAGAAGAGAATTGTAACTCTTTCTCTGAAAGGACTGCTTTGGGTGGTAGACATATCTTGTTTTCATGGAATTGCTCAGCAGTAGAAACCCACGTCATATAGATGAAATTAATAGGTTATTCTAAATTTAAAAAGAAGTTTGAAATCTCTCAAGTGTGTTTTTATAATGTTAAAATAAAGTACCCTTTTAAAAAAACAATTTTTATTAGATACTTTCTTTATTAACATTTCAAATGCTATCCCCAAACCCCCTATACCCTTCATCTGCCCTGCTCCCCAACCCGTGCACTCCCACTTCCTGGCCCTGGCATTCCCCTGTACTGGGGCATATGGCTCAGCCATTAAAGGCTAGGCTCACAACAAAAAATAAAGTACCTTTTAAACAGTGAAGAAGTATAATCACTAGCATATGATTGTTATTATCCCATTTATTATGCTAATGTGTCATTGATAGTATTGATTAGTTAAAACATTAATTAGTGTGGTGTGAATACTATCCATAATACATAATTAATAAGTCCATGTTTTGTTTTGTTTGTTTTTGTTTTTTGGACAAAGTTTGTCTTGTAATGCTGGTTGGTTTAAAGCTTGTGATCTTCCTATATTTGGTCCTCAGTACTAAGATTATAGTTATCTGCACCAGGCCATTCCAAGTCCATGTTTCTTAAGTTTACAGCCAAGATACCTTTTTCTGGATATTGATATGATTTTTTGGATTCTTTCTTCAGGAGTTTAATTAGTATCTTTGTTTAATACATTTCTGCATGATTTCAGACATTTTCCTCTGATATTCATGAATATACTATACTATGTAGCTTATGAATATAATATCTTTAGGTTCCTTACAAATCTTTCAGACCTCTGCCCTGAAAGGTCTATACTTGCACCTGGAAAACATATTTATGTACTTCTTTGATAACTTGTAGTTTATATATAAGGAGGTTGCTAACCACAAATGGACCTGAAATTCTTCCTGTCATAAATTTAATCTCTAATGCTAAAACTGTCTCAATATCACATGACTATAATAGCTCGCAAAACTTCTTTTCCTTCAGTACCTGTCTGACTAAATATGATTTACTTTACAGCATCTATTCAAATATATTTTTTATAGTTCAAATAGCCATAGTTTTATTTCTGAGCTAAAAAGACAATGCTAGTTTTCAGACCATTTGCAGAGACTAAATGGCTGGCATAAGTTGAAGAAAACGAATCAGCTAACCTCTATGGGTTCAAGTTATTATTACCTTGTCTCTTAGGGCCACTTGAGTGGATCATAGAAGTAGTCTATAACCCTCAGGCAAATGGAATTTTAGAGTTATAATTTTATGACCAAAACCAGCTTGAAAAGTAATAAATTTCAAACCTCATGACCTACATGGTGTAAAATATGAAATATTATCTTGCTGTAGAATGTTTCTAGTAAAAACAAACAGTATTTTCTTATCTTTTGAAGAAAATGTTCCACTGTAATATCAAAAGTAGTTGATTTCAGAGTTAAATGTTAATATTTAAATGTTTAAAGTTTCAAATGGCTCTGAGTTATGATATTGTGTGTCAACAACAGACTACAATTTTCTTATGTGCGAACACTCACAGATACCATGTAAACATTGTTTGCAATACAGAATGTTAGAATCAGAAATTCTCATACTATTTACCAAATCCTCAGACTTATTATAAAACTGATCAGAAATTTTAATTAAACACAGGTAAGTAAAAATGGAATTATTTTCAAACTGGCTCTTGCAAAGTTCCATAGTAAAATATCTGTGATTCAAAAAATCTTTTTTATTTATTTTAGCAGAGAATTTTTAAGTAATACATAGAATACTTAAACAGCAAAAGCAGACATTAAAGACCAATAAGAGTACATTATGCCAAAGATAAATTTAATGCAAGCCTAGCATATTGGAATATGTTTTAATCTAAATACTTGAGAGGCAAAGGCAGATGGATCTCTGTGATTTTGAGGTTAGTCTGGTCTAAATAATGAGTTTCAGGACAACCAGAGTCACATACTGTGACTCAATATGGTCTTGAAAAAAACAAAATTAAAGTATATAACAAAGTATATAATTAAAGCAAAATTAAAGTATAAAAAATAAATTTAATTAAAAATTTAAGTATTTTAGGTATTTCTACCACAAAAATGTTAAACATTTCAATATGTAAAAATAATAAAAATAACTGTTCGTATTTGGTGGACTAATGAGCTTGAAATAGGCATGCTGTTGATAAAAACTTCATTTAAAGTAGTCGTATTGTAGATCTCTTTCCAGTATAGTCTCTTCATTCCTCCTCTTAAAATTTCAATTTCATCATGGAGTAAATAACACATCTGAGAATGTCTCAGAAATGTGATCTGTATGATCCACACATGTTGTCACTTGTTATTTTTATTGTGTTGTACCTTCATGTCTTAGTTTTCTAATAGAAGTATGCACGTGGAATATTTCAATCTATGTGCTATAGTAGACAAACTTCCCATAAACACTCATAAAAATTCACCTAAAACCAATCTACTCTTACATTTTCATTTACTCTTATCTCCTACTTTACAATGTCTGAGACAGCAATACATATTTTCCTGATAAATCAGTTGTTATTGTTCAATCGCATTGCTCTGAAAATGTGACAAAATTCCATGTCATGACTCCTTGTGTCTGATATAGATTCATCCTATATGTAAACTTATTAATGTTTTTGTAATTTAAGGTAGATTTTGTAAAGCATGTGCTAAGGATATATGATCAAGCTTTTATGTTCCATAGAAGATGGAGTCTAAAATTCCCATCCTAATTTTTAAAATTTAGCAAACACTAAGTTTTACTCTTATTTACAATTTAACATTTTATTATATATAGACTTATGCATCATATTTTTCATAAAACTTTTTATTATGTACTTACTCTTATTTTTAACTCACAGACACTTGAAGTAGAGAGTATAATAAGTAATGTTTTTTAAGGAAACCTTAATTCTTCCTTTATTTAGTAATACTTACTTTACTTAAGCAATGAGTAATGTAAAATATTTGTTACTTTTTCATAATCTTCTCTATCAGGAGGTCACATATTGTTTGTCAAAAGTCAAAGTTGCTGCAAAATATTGAAGTCATTTATGCATAGGCCTCAATTGTCTTCAGTGCCTCTAAGCAATGACTCTCAGTGGGAAGAGGGGCTAGATGGGGGCCCATTTCATTGGTAAATATTCACTATTTGATGATTTAGACTAAAAATCTTGGTATAGGTTATATCCTATTTACATATTTAGTCAGAAATATCTATCACATTCAAAATAAAAATAAATAAATAAACCAACCCAGATGCAATAAAAAGGAATCATAGCAAAAATTAATGGAGTATTGAAAATGAATTTAGGTATTCTGAAGAAATGGCAGAGTTGGCAGAGGACTCAGGTTTAACCTACAGAAATCACATGGTTCACAACCACCCAATTAATTATATTTCCAGGAGACTTGATGCCATTTTCTGACTTGAGATATTACCAGGCAAGTGTGTGGTACACATGCAGACATGCAAAACACACACACACACACACACACACACTCAAGTAAACATAAAAGATTGTTATATAAATGAGTTAATTACAGATTTGTTTCATGAGAGTGGAAGACAGAAAATCTTATTCCCAAATCCTGTTAGTTGTTCTATTTCACAAATTTTAATTTTTTTCTTATACCAGGATATATTTGAATGTGATTGAACTAAGTATTGCTAGTGATTGAGGCACTGTAGTTGTATACCCAACTCCATTTGCAAGGAGTTTTACTACTTACCTGGTAGTATAAAGAGGTGACTTCCATGCTTTGTTAAAATAGAAGTTAGATATATAACATGATGATCCTTAAGATTATTATTCTTTATTCAATGCTTAAGTCATCTAATTTCTCAAACTACCCAAAAGCAGTGAAACAGTAAGCTATTGTGAAATCCTTATGTTAGATATGCAAATTTATATTTTGTTAGAAATGAATTTTTTGCCTGTACATGTAACCTTCATCTTTTTTCTCAGATTTTAAAAAGCAAAAATCTTCAAAGTACATATCCTGAAATTCCTCCACTATTCACATAGCTGGTAAAAGGCTTAGCTTCTGGGAAAGAAGTAACTTTCTTTTATATACAGATCCTGATAAGTATGCACACTCCAGTGGAAGGACACATATCCAAGATTATATGGGCAGCACAGACTGGACTTGAGAGGTGTTTTTGTGTGTTTTTGTTTGTTTGGCTGGTTGGTTTCTGTTTGTTTGTTTGTTTGTTTGTTAAATTTAGATGGATATTGAAGAGGGGATGAATCTGGAAGGAGTTAGTGGAAGGGTGATAAAAATGGTCAAAGCACCTGGAACGAAACTAACAACTAATAAAATGAGTAAAAATTAAGATCAAAGTCTCTATTCACTCTCTATGCTTCACACTTCGGTACCTACTCATATCACTCTAGGGATGTTGACCCTCCTGTTCTTTTAACAAGATGGTATTGTCATCCTTAGGATGATCACTCTTAGTAGTCTTATGTTAGAATTTTATTCCTCTAGATATCCCAGTCTTCCTGGTTTTATCCTTCCTTAACTTTGACTAACCCCACAATTGCTGTCACTAACATTTTTTTCTATATACAAATGAACAGTCTTTCCACCTTCTAGTTTACTAAAAGTCTCTGACATCACAGATCTTGATTTATTCTGATGAGTTAAAAATATTGAAGCATCTGAGAAACAATGAATAAACTGTGATAGTAAATCTATCACTCAAAGGCAGTTTCATGACATCTTAATTTATAATCAGTAAGGACTGGAGAATGGGAGTCTCAGAACTGACATTTAGTTATCAACAGAGAAAAAGATTTCACAGCTAGGAAATAGGGAGATATAAGGAATGCAGTTTGAGTTTCATTTGAACAATACTTTGTAAGATATATACTACAATAATGATGATAATAGTTTACATTGATACACTAAAATTCAGGTGGTAAGAAAATAGATGATTCATTACAATTTGGAACAAAAAAGAAAACGAAATTAATAGATATGCTTTTACAGGGTAGAAGTTTCTCATTTCTTCCTGGGCATTAGGATCATCACCAGAGGATGTTTTTTAAAGTATATTGAATTGAGTAACTTGGTTTTTTAAAGATACCTTCTTGGAAATGAAGTTTCTGTAATAGTAGTGATACATAATTTGATATCCAAGTTGACATTTTTTAAAAGAGTGAAATAACTTTAACTTTATTCTTGCACACTGAGAACCTTGAGGTAATTAGTTAATGTGTCTCTAAGATCTTACGCTTCCTTAAGCAAAGTTCTGAGCACATAGAAAAGACTCCATTATGTATTTTAGAAACAACTACTTAAGATGAGTACCAAAGAAATAGTTTAAAGCCAGTTATGTGTGCTGAAAAATACATCTTTCTCACTGTCCTATAACAAAAGTAATAAAACAATCCTTTCTATATCAACAATATTTACTTCCAAAATTAAATCATATGCCTTGCCATATGATTGATACTAGCAAGAGGATTGGGGAGTTCTGCAGTTTCTACTGAGAACAATTTGCTGCCCCCTTTCCTTAAAAAAAGAAATCGATTCAGGTGATGGTGACTATTATATATACTCTTTCATTGGTAATGAAAGTGCAGTCTTTTGTGTTTCTTGCTATCACTTCAGGATGCTTCTACACTGTATTCTCTGTTCTGGATCAGGAAATATTTAACCTAAGCCTTTTTCAACTAGGTCTCAAAACTGCAAACATAATGATGCATACAAACACATTACACATTAATGATGAAATACACTTAACTCATGATTAACTCATTGATATTCTTATAAAGCAAATAAGATGCTTCTCTGAGTTCTATAATTGGTGTCTATATAATAATTTCACTATACTATGGTAAGGTCAATCTAGTTCACAGTAGTAAAAAGTGATGCAAATAACTTTTTAACATTTTAAATTAAATTGAAATTTGCTTGTATAACATTTATCCCATGACCATTACTATTGTTTGAACAAGAATGGGTACTTTGATGCTGCATTCTCCATGGATTCTAGACTATTCAAGATGAATATTTAGTGAGAGCCATCATCCTGAAATATTATATCTCTAAATCTACCTATATGTGTTGCAAAATTTCAATTTCCCTTATGTCCTCTGCTATAAGGCACCAGATTTTCTTAATCATTTGTCCTGAAGAACTGCCTTTTGTGTATAATCCTTCTCCTGGCCTACATTGTGACATGCAAGAAATATTTGATGATCTGAATTAGTTAAGCATGGTTCTTGATAGTGCCAATTGATGTGGGACTAGAAAGATAACAAATGGTTTTCTTGTGTATCTAGTTCAGCTTCTAGCATCCACTACAGATGACTCATGGTCAGCAAACTGTAGTTCCAGGGTAGGCTGATTGATGTTTTTGTTTGTTTGTTTGTTTGTTTCATTGCCTTTTTATTGGATATTTTCCTCATTTACATTTCAAATGCTATCCCCAAAGTCCCCTGTACCCTCCCCCGCCCTCCTCCCTTACCCACCCACTCCTGCTTCCTGGCCTTGGCATTCCCCTGTACTGGGGCATATAATCGTTACAAGACCTAGGGCCTCGCCTTCCAATGATGGCCGACTAGGCCATCTTCTGCTACATATGCAACTAGAGACCCAGCTCTGGCGGGTACTGGTTAGTTCATATTGTTGTTCCTCCTATAGGGTTGCAGACCCCTATAGCTCCTTAGGTACTTCCTCTAGTTCCTTCATTAGGAGCCCTGTGTTCCATCCAATAGATGACTGTGAGCATCCACTTTTGTATTTGCCAGGCACTGGCATAACCTCATAAGAGATAGCTATATCAGGGTCCTGTCAGCAAAATCTTTCTGGCATATGCAATCATGTCTGAGTTTGGTGGTTGTATATGAGATGGATCTCCAGGTGGGGCAGTCTCTGGATGGTTCTTCCTTCTGTCTCAGCTCTGAACTTTTTATTTTACTAATGGACACAATCTAGAATCATCTGAGAAAGGGTGCCCTTAATTGAGAAAGTGCCTCCAAGAGGTTGGCCTGTAGACAAGGATGTGAAGGATTTTTGTTGTTGTTGTTGTTATTAAAGATTGATATAAGAGGGTCTTGTTCACTGTGGGCAGTTCCCAGTGCTACAGTATACAGAGCCCTGGAAGGTAATTCCTTCTTGTGTAAGAAACCAGGCTGAGCAATTGATAGAGAGCAAGTCACTAATTATAGCTTTGCAATAGCCTCTGTTTCTGTACTTGCCTCCAGGTACAAGTACCCTTTTTGAGTTCTCTGAATCCCAGATTTTGGAGTGTGATAGGAACATGTAGTAGGAAATTTCCTTTCCAATTGTATGGTCTTTAGCACAGCAGTAGAAAGTATAGTATGACATGGGCATATGGCCTCTGTGTGTGCCTGTACTCTCACATTCACACATATCTACACAATTAAATTTTAAATGAAATCTTTAAAAAACTATTTGAGAATAGTGGTTTATTTTATCCCTTCAACAAATCCCATTTGCTACAAAAATGAAATTTCTCTTAAACATAACCATTTTTTGAAAGTCAGTCAAAAGAAGAAAGTAAAGGACACTCCTTCTCAGAAATTTCCTGTTATTTATTTTAAAAATCACAAGACAGACAGGAAATAAGGATTTACTGAAAATAAAAATGCTTTCACCAAGTATATCAAACATATATTGTTGCAAGTGGACTGGGATTCTTTTATTATATGCCCAGAAGGGCTTTTACTTTTTGTGATAGCATAAGCCACTCAAAATGCCTGTGACTCACTCTAAGCATACAATTTCTAGTGAACTGGAAACATTTACTCTACTCTGGCCCTCCAAATTTCAACGTTTGAAGTAAAAATTAAATTGACATTACCATGAATCTTTCGAAAAAGTATCCCAACAGGAGATAAGCATAATTATGCTTTTTACACTAGCATACTTTTGATGTTAGGTGTTATAGGAAGATCATCTGAAAGAGGCTTGTGATCTCAATTCCCAAAGTGACTTGGCCCAAAGATGTCTAATTAAAAGAATGATACATAAAAGGAAACATCTAGTAAAATATTTTGATTTTTTGAGACAAGACTTCTATAGACCATGATAGCCTCATAGTCCTTGGGTAGCTGAGCTTGATTTTGAAATCCACATTCTTCTTCCTAACCACCATCCTCCCTTGAGTGCTGAAACTACTGGCATGTGCCACTTCTGGCTTCAGTTAGATAATTTGGATGTAATTGAAAAGTCTTTCTTTAGATAGAAACATACCAAGTACATGCAGATAATGTCTAATGTGTAACACATGAACAGTTAGTAGTCAAAATCTCAATGCAATTTAAAACTCTGTATGAAGAAAGAAGACCTACATAATAGGAAAAGTGGGTGTCTGGTTGCAAATAAGGTGTAAGAATCAGGCCAAGTGTTAAAATTCTGGTGTATGTGAGCCTGGGATGTGGAAAAAAATATAATTACTAAAGAGTATTGAACTACAGAATTGTAGCTTTAGTAGAAGGTAAGTAGAATCTGACATTCTAGTCAAACTGGTGAGCTCCTAGATCAGGCCTGTGTAAGAAGACAATGTGGAGAGTGATTGAGTAAAGACAACTGATATTAACCTCTGACCACTACATGCATACAAATCTGTGCATGTTCACCCCCACATACATACATACACTCATGCACATATATACTTAAAAAGCAAGAAAAATAGTCATGTGGACAAAATATTAAATTAATTAAATAAGAATGTAATTATCAAAGGATATAGAATTACAGAACCAGATTTTACGTTTTAAAATATTTTCTGTGGCTGAGGTCAAGGGCCAGTGCATAAGATTCCTGGTTGAGCAAGCATGAAGAACTGAGGTTAAGTTCTTAGCAACCACATACATATGCAGTAATGAATGCATATTCCTGTTACCCAAGTGCCCTTATATATAGAATGTTTACTTGGGTTTGCTGTCCTCTACTCTAGCTTTAGATTCAGTGAGAGATTCTTCCTCAAGGGAATACAGGAAACACAATTACATGTTCACATGTACCCAAAGAAGTGTTTAAATACAAAATATCTCCATGAGACTTTTCTACATTTGTTGTCTACATCTTGTTCTACTTTTAACATCTTTATTTTTCTAGGATATGAGGGTGAGCATAATCTGTCTTTTAATGGTCACATTATACCTATCTGCCTCTTTAACCTATTTAGAAGTTCTTAGGATAAGAGGAGGAGGAAATATATATTATTTTCATCTTTTAAATTTTTAAATCAAAGAAGGTTATACTTAATAGAGAGTATAAAATATTACTTTAACTGAAGACTATGAAATAGCAAGGTCATAATTATTAAAATAAATAGTAATATCTCTCAGGGTCTCCAATTGTTTAAATTTACTGATGAATATAAAATTAGATTTATTTTAGCATTTTTCTAAATGGTGTCATATTTTCTCTTTTTCATGTAAACCATGTATCTCAAATAATGATTCTTATTTTGCATAATTGTGTTTGAATTTCAAATTCACAAAGTTAAACAAACGTGTTTCTAATATGAGTTTCATTGTTAGGAAGTAAGGGAAGACAAGAAGGACATTTTGGTAGATGCAGCCCTCAAAGTTGTAGAATAGCAATTAGCATCTGTATTATCATTAGCACTAACAGGAAGAGCTTCACAATGATTTTTTTATCCACTTTAATAAGGCTTTATTATAGAAACCCTGAAGTATTTTATGCTTCACATGGAAGAGCATAATTAGACACAAATTGATGGGCCTCTGTCTGTTATAAATGTAGAATTTATAACAGATGATTGTGAACCTGTTCTTTGCCTGATATTATGCATCAAATGTATTGGTGACTGCTGTAACTAATCTTCTAAAATAATTGGTAACCAATCTGCACACCATTTCCCACTTCCTGATATACAAACCATTATGAGAGCAGCCAGGTGCAATTCTTTTACAGCTCCTCCAAACACTATTAAGTGTCTAATGAACTTGACAAAATTATCTTCATTAGTGTCTTGAACGCTAATCCACTTTGTCTTGATGAGGGTATTGTAATAAAATGAGTGTTTGGTAATCTGTAGCCTTGTGTTAGGTACATTGCCCCTTAAATATTTCCTCTTATATTAATTTATGTTAACTCTTCAGTTCCACTGTGGTTCAGCAATTTAATTGATAAAATGCTTTATTAGCAAACTTGAAATAATAACATTTTAATTTACCTTTTAAAAGAAACAATACTATTTTTAAAATAGCCTATGTTTTTGTAAATATGTATTATGTAAAAAATAAAGAACAAAATCCTATGTCATGAACTCTTAAACAACACCACATTTTTTTTAAACAACAACAACAACAACAAAAGTCTTATCTATTCCAGCCAAATATTTCTACTTAACTTGCAGTGTCCTAATTTGAAGATGAGTTGAAAAATGGTGTTCTCCTGGTAACGAAATTTGCTGTTAGTCAGCAGGAATACAAAAACAAAATGAAGTTTAATTTCTAATAAAAACAGATATGCTTCATGAATAAAAGTGACTAGATTCCCTACTATAATATCCACATACTGTTCTGGATAATTAGAAAAATGAAATAACATGACTCCCTTCTGCCTTTTCTTTAAAGATTGATAACCATTATTGCCACGCTATCTTTTATTGTAATTGTAAGTAATGATAAGAAACCTCACATCCTATGATTCTCTATTACACATGCTAGTTAGTTAGAAAACAAACCATCAGAAAAGTAAGGCAGATTTGGGGGGATTTTAGCTGAGACTCTAACATTAGAGCTATATTCCTAACTCTCCTAGTGCATTATATTGCTTTTTCTAACACAACACAACAGCTTTCAGGAAAGGCACTTAGGTAAATGAAAACTGAATTTTTCAAATTACTTTAGCTCTGGAGCTTTGTACCTCACGCCATCCTACTCTGGCATTTGACCTTCATATCTCATCTCAGGACTTTAGCTTCGTGTTTATGTCATTTCATGACCTTTACTTCATTTCATTTATTTTTCCCTCTTGTCTCTTCAATGATTCACATTCCTGAAATAATCTACAAGCAGCATATCTATTCACCCGTTGTGATTTTTGTAAAAGCTGTTCCTGGAAGACCTCAACTTTTCATAGAGTATTATTCAGAGGATTGGATCATGCATTTGTTATTACCAAACTATTCAAACTATTTATTTTAGAGGTATAATACAATTCTACCTACAGTGTTGCCCACAAGATATGCTTAATCTCATCAAAGAATACCATTGAAAAGTATTTTCTTCAGAGATGGTTTGGTATGTACAATCATTTTATTTAAAAAAAATAACCACTCTAAGGGAAACAATAACAACAAAGAGAGGAAAAATATGACATAGCTAAATTTAGAGATGACAGTAAATACAAAACCCTCAGGCTTTTAAATTTTAGCTCATCCTAATGTACCATAATGTAGTCTGTATCATATCTAAAGCCTCCAATTGAGTCTAGAAGGGTGGCTTCTGCTAGTCTTGACAACAATTTTTCCCTAGTTAAATGAGACACAAAAATGTAACTATTTTGTAAATGATAAAAGGTCTTTAAAGAATATTGAACTCTCCTCACCAATAGTATTCTGACTATGTAAGATGCATCATCATCACCTCCCCTTATGCCTCTTATCATTTAATGACATGATTTTTTTTCAAATATTGCCTCACTAAATGAGTTCATTTAAAACTCTGGTGCTCCTTGTGATCATTTTAGTTTTGCATACTATCTTGATGTAACAAGAAGTTGTATTTTATTTAGTTAATAACTCCTACCTGAAATAACCCATAAATGTTTTGTAAATAGATGGAGATTTATGATGCAGTAAAAGAGCAGGGATAATGGTGGAATCATGAAATCTTCAGTATCATTTCTCCTTGCTGTTAAATTTCTCTATGTTAATGTATCAAACATTAAAATCCTTCAATAAAGAGCAAGGGATTATTGACTTTTGTTACACTGTGCACTTAACGTTCTTTATTTTCTTTTCTGAAATGGCTTGAAGGCTAATTTGGAGACTTTACAGTATCACATTCACATCATTGTATTTGGTGCACTGCTTTATGAAATACTCAAGGCTTGAGTAAATTTACCCTTTATACTATTAAATTACGTTTTATTACTTATGGGCATAGTAAATACTGTTTTAGTCAAATTACAACTATTACGAAGAGATCTGCTTCCCATTTGTTTTGCAGAAGATCTATATTCTATAACTTCATTGAACTTGCCAGATTGTATATTTATTAAAATAAATCACTACATTTATTACTACATATCTTTTAAAATTAAAATGAAAAATTTAATTGATGATCTATTTTTCTTTACTGTAGCAATTCTTGAAATACATAATTTAAATTTCTAAGTATCAGCAATAGAATGAACTCTTCCTGTTATCTGATACTATGACTATTGAAAACTAATGGATGGATTAAGCATGTGTCTAACGCATTGGGTAGGTAATTCCCCAGAGGCACCTAAAACAAACAAACAAAAAAAAATGGCTCTTACTATTGTACTTGGTTGTTCATCATAAGTTGGAGGAAAGAAACTATGAAGACATCAAATTTTGGATATTGTACTTAGAAATATCAATTCCTACTATTTCCCATTAATTTATATATTTGTTCACTTTACATCCTGGTTTCTGCCCTCTCCCAGTTCCTCCTTCACATAGTCACTTTACCAATCTCCCCCTCCCCTTCTCCTCTGAGAGAGTAGAAGTGCTCCCCTCCCTGTTGGGAATCCCGCATCACTGACACATCAAGCCTCTGCAGGGCAAAGGCCAGAAAAGACACATCAGTTACAGGAGGGGAAATTTCAAATCTATTTTTTTAATTAATTTTTTTATTAGGTATTTTCTTCATTTACATTTCCAATGCTATCCAAAAAGTCCCCAATACACTCCCCCCTACCCACCGACTCCCACATTTTGGCCATGGCATTCCCCTATACTGGGGCATATAAAGTTTGCAAGTCCTATGGGCCTCTCTTTCCAGTGATGACTTACTAGGCCATCTTTTGATACATATGCAGCTGGAGTCAAGAGCTCAGGGGTACTGGTTAGTTCATAATGTTGTTCCACCTATAGGGTTGCAGTTCCCTTTAGCTCCTTAGGTACTTTCTCTAGCTCCTCCATTGGGGGCCCTGTGATCCATTCAATAGCTGACTGTGAGCATCCACTTCTGTGTTTGCTAGGTCCGGCATTGTCTCACAAGAGACAGCTATATCTGCGTCCTTTCAGCAAAATCTTGCTAGTGTATGCAATGGTGTCAGCGTTTGGAAGCTGATTATGGGATGGATCCCTGGATATGGCAGTCTTTAGATGGTCCATCCTTTCTTCACAGCTCCAAACTTTATCTCTGTAACTCTTTCCATGGGTGTTTTGTTCCTAATTCTAAGAAGGGGCACTTTGGTCTTCCTTCTTCTTGAGTTTCATGTGTTTAACAAATTGTATCTTATATCTTGGGTATCTTAAGTTTTTGGGCTAACATCCACTTATCAGTGAGTACATATTGTGTGAGTTCCTTTGTGATTGTGTTACCTCACTCACGATGATGCCCTCCAGGTCCATCCATTTGCCTAGGAATTTCATAAATTCATTTTTTTAATATCTGAGTAGTACTCCATTGTGTAAATGTACCACATTTTCTGTATCCATTCCTCTGTTGAGGGGCATCTGGGTTCTTTCCAGGTTCTGGCTATTATAAATAAGGCTGCTATGAACATAGTGGAGCATGTGTCCTTTTTACCGGTTGGGACATCTTCTGGATATATGTCCAGGAGAGGTATTGCTGGATCCTCCGGTAGTACTATGTCCAATTTTCTGAGGAACCGCCAGACTGATTTCCAGAGTGGTTGTACAAGCTTGAAATCCCACCAACAATGGAGGAGTGTTCCTCTTTATCCACATTCTCGCCAGCATCTGCTGTCACCTGAATTTTTGATCTTAGCCATTCTGACTGGTGTGAGGTGGAATCTCAGGGTTGTTTTGATTTGCATTTCCCTGATGATTAAGGATGTTGAACATTTTTTCAGGTGCTTCTCTGCCATTCGGTATTCCTCAAGTGAGAATTCTTTGTTCAGTTCTGAGCCCCATTTTTTAATGGGGTTATTTGATTTTCTGGAGTCTACCTTCTTGAGTTCTTTAAATATATTGGATATTAGTCCCCTATCTGATTTAGGATAGGTAAAGATCCTTTCCCAATCTGTTGGTGGTCTTTTTGTCTTATTGACGGTAGCTTTTTCCTTGCAGAAGCTTTGCAACTTTATGAGGTCCCATTTATCGATTCTAGATCTTACAGCACAAGCCTTTGCTGTTCTATTCAGGAATTTTTTCCCTGTACCCATATCTTCAAGGCTTTTCCCTACTTTATCCTCTATAAGTTTCAGTGTTTCTGGTTTTATGTGGAGTTCTTTAATCCACTTAGATTTGACCTTAGTACAAGGAGATAGGAATGGATCAATTCGCATTCTTCTACATGATGACAGCCAGTTGTGCCAGCACCATTTGTTGAAAATGCTGTCTTTTTTCCACTGGATGGTTTTAGCTCCCTTGTCGAAGATCAAGTGACCATAGGTGTGTGGGTTCATCTCAGGGTCTTCAATTCTGTTCCATTGGTCTACTTGTCTCTCTTTATACCAGTACCATGCAGTTTTTAATCACAATTGCTCTGTAGTACAGCTTAGGTCCGGCATGGTGTTTCCACCAAAGGATCTTTTGTCCTTGAGAAGAGTTTTTGCTATCCTAGTTTTTTTGTTGTTCCAGATGAATTTGCACATTGCCCTTTCTAATTCCTTGAAGAATTTAGCTGGAATTTTGATGGGGATTGCATTGAATCTGTAGATTGCTTTTGGTAAGATAACCATTTTTACAATGTTGATCCTGCCAATCCATGAGCATGGGAGGTATTTCCATCTTCTGAGATCTTCTTTAATTTCTTTCTTCAGAGACTTGAAGTTCTTGTCATACAGATCTTTCACTTCCTTAGTTAGAGTCACGCCAAGGTATTTTATATTTTTTGTGACTATTGAGAAGGGTGTTGTTTCCCTAATTTCCTTCTCTGCTTGTATATCCTTTGTGTACAGAAAGGCCATTGACTACCTTGAGTTAATTTTATATCCAGCTACTTCATTGAAGCTGTTTATCGGGCTTAGGAGTTCTCTGGTGGAATTTTTAGGGTCACTTATATATACTATCATGTCATCTGCAAAGAGTGATATTTTGACTTCTTCTTTTCCAATTTGTATCGCCTTGATCTCCCTTTGTTGTCTAAGTGCTCTGGCTAGGACTTCAAGTACAATGTTGAATAGGTAGGGAGACTGTGGACAGACAGCCTTGTCTAGTCCCTGATTTTAGTGGGATTTCTTCCAGCTTCTCACTATTTACTTTGATGTTGGCTACTGGTTTGCTGTAGATTGCTTTTATCATGGTTAGGTATGGGCCTTGAATTCCTGATCTTTCCAAGACTTTTATCATGAATGGGTGTTGGATTTTGTCAAATGCTTTTTCAGCATCTAACGAGATGATCATGTGGTTTTTGTCTTTGAGTTTGTTTATATACTGGATTACGTTGATGGATTTCCATATATTGAACCATCCCTGCATCCCTGGGATGAAACCTACTTGGTCAGGATGGATGATTGTTTTGATGTGTTCTTGGATTCGGTTAGCAAGAACTTTATTGAGGATTTTTGCATCGTTGTTCATAAGGGAAATTGGTCTGAAGTTCTCTATCTTTGTTTGGTCTTTTTGTGGTTTAGGTATCAGAGTAATTGTGGCTTCATAGAATGAGTTGGGTAGAGTACCTTCTGTTTCTATTTTGTGGAATAGTTTGTGAAGAACTGGGATTAGATCTTCTTTGAAGGTCTGATAAAACTCTGCACTAAACCCATCTTGTCCTGGGCTTTTTTGGTTGGGAGACTATTAATGACTGCTTCTATTTCTTTAGGGGATATGGGACTGTTTAGATCATTAACCTGATCTTGATTTAACTTTGGTCCTGGTATATGTCTAGAAACTAGTCCATTTCATCCAGGTTCTCCAGTTTTTATTGAGTATAGCCTTTTGTAGAAGAATCTGATAGTGTTTTGGATTTCTTCAGGATCTGTTGTTATGTCTCCCTTTTCATTTCTGATTTTGTTCATTAGAATACTTTCCCTATGCCCTCTTGTGAGTCTGGCTAAGGGTTTATCTATCTTGTTGATTTTCTCAAAGAACCAGCTCCTTGATTGGTTGATTCTTTGAATAGTTCTTCTTGTTTCCACTTGGTTGATTTTGCCCCTGAGTTTGATAATTTCCTGCCATCTACTCCTCTTGGGTGAATTTGCTTCCTTTCGTTCTAGAGCTTTTAGGTGTGTTGTCAAGGTGCTAATGTGTGCTCTCTCTAGTTTCTTTTTGGAGGCACTCAGAGCTATGAATTTTCCTCTTAGAAATGCTTTCATTTTGTCCCATAAGTTTGGGTATGTTGTAGCTGCATTTTCATTAAACTCCAAAAAGTCCTTAATTTCTTTCTTTATTCCTTCCTTGACCAAGGCATCATTGAGAAAGAGTGATGTTTAGTTTCCACATGTGTGTTGGCTTTCTATTATTTATTTTGTTATTGAAGATCAGCCTTAGTCCATGGTGATCTGATAGGATGCATGGGACAATTTCAGTATTTTTCTATATGATGAGGCTTGTTTTGTGACCAATTATGTGGTCTTTTTTGGAGAAGGTACAGTTAGGTGCTGAGAAGAAGATATATCCTTTTGTTTTAGGATAAAATGTTCTGTAGATATCTGTCAGATCCATTTGTTTCATAACCTCTGTTAGTTTCACTGTGTCTCTGTTTAGTTTCTGCTTCCATGATCTGTCCATTGGTGAAAGTGATATGTTGAAGTCTCCCACTATTATTGTGTGAGGTACAATGTGTGCTTTGAGCTTTACTAAAGTATCTTTAATGAATGTGGCTGCCCTTGTATTTGGAGCATAGATATTCAGAATTGATAGCTCCTCTTGGAGGATTTTATCTTTGATGAGTATGAAGTGCCCTTCCTTGTCTTTTTTGATGACTTTGGGTTGGAAGCTGATTTTATTAGATATTAGGATGGCTACTCCAGCTTGTTTCTTCCTACCATTTGCTTGGAAAGTTGTTTTCCAGCCTCTCATTATGAAGTAGTGTCTATCTTTTTCTCTGATAATGAGTTTCCTGTAAGCAGCAAAATGTTGGGTCCTGTTTGTCTAGCCAGTCTCTTAGTCTATGTCTTCTTATTGGGGATTTGAATCCATTGATATTAAGAGATATTAGGGAGAAGTAATTGTTGCTTCCTTTTATTTTTGTTGTTAGAGTTGGCATTCTGTTCTTGTGGCAGTCTTCTTTTAGGTTTGTTGAGGGATTACCTTCTTGCTTTTTCTAGGACGTGGTTTCCATCCTTGTATTGGTTTTTTTCTGTTATTATCCTTTGAAGGGCTTGATTCGTGGAAAGATAATGTGTGAATTTGGTTTTGTCTTGGAATACTTTGGTTTCTCCTTCTATGGTAATTGAGCGTTTGGCTGGGTATAGTAGCCTGGGCTGGAATTTGTGTTCTCTTAGTTTCTGTATAACATCTGTCTAGGCCCTTCTGGCTTTCATAGTCTCTGGTGAAAAATCTGGTGTAATTCTGATAGGCTTGCCTTTATATGTTACTTGACCTTTTTCCCTTACTGCTTTTAGTATTCTATCTTTATTTAGTGTATTTGTTGTTCTGATTATTATGTGTCGGAAGGAATTTCTTTTCTGGTCCAGTCTATTTGGAGTTCTGTAGGCTTCTTGTATGTTAATGGGCATCTCTTTCTTTAGGTTTGGGAAGTTTTCTTCTATAATTTTGTTGAATATATTTGCCGGTCCTTTGAGTTGGAAATCTTCATTCTCATCTACTCCTATTATCTGTAGGTTTAGTCTTCTCATTGTGTCCTGGATATCCTGGATGTTTTGAGTTAGGATGTTTTTGGATTTTGTATTTTCTTTGATTGTTGTGCTGATGTTCTCTATGGAGTCTTCTGCACCTGAGATTCTTCCATCTCTTGTATTCTGTTGCTGATGCTCGTATCTATGGTTCCAGATTTCTTTCCTAGGGTTTCTATCTCCAGTGTTGCCTCAATTTAGGTTTTCTTTATTGTGTCTACTTCCCATTTTAGGTCTTGGATGGTTTTATTTAATTCCATCACCTGTTTGGTCTGGTTTTCCTGCAATTCTTTAAGGGATTTTTGTGCTTCCTCTTTAATGTCTTCTACCTGTTTAGCAGTGTTCTCCTGTATTTCTTTAAGGGATTTTTGTGCTTCCTCTTTAATGTCTTCTACCTGTTTAGCAGTGTTCTCCTGTATTTCTTTAAGTGTGTTATTAAAATCCTTCTTGATGTCCTCTACCATCATCAATGAGATATGCTTTTAGATCCACTTCTAGCTTTTCCCGTGTGTTGGGATGCCCTGGAATGGGCGAAGTGGGAGTGGTGGGTTCTGATGATGGTGAGTGGTCTTGGTTTCTGTTAGTAATATTATTATGTTTACCTTTCGCCATCTGGTAATCTCTGGAGTTAGTTGTTATAGTTTTCTTTGTTTAGAGATTGGAGCAGATGCTGTGTTCCACTCACCAGAAGTCTTAAGATCCTGTGGAGGGTGTCGTGGGTAGCTGGTGGGTGTCAGCTGACTCTTCGCCCTAGCTCCCTAGGTGCTGGTCGGACCAGAAGGGGCTTGTGTCCCTACCTAAGCCGGTTTTCTGCTTCCCTAACTAATGCAGTCTCAGGTCCCGTGTGATTGGATTGGAGCAGACACTGTTTTCCACTCACCAGAAGTCTTAAGATCCCATGGCGGGTGTCCTGTATAGCTGGCAGGTGTCAGCCAACTCTGTGCCCTAGCTACCCTGGTGCTGGTTGGACCGGAAGGACGAAATTTCAACTCTTAAATGGTTTTAAAACCTTCACCATGCTGGTTATCATACTTAGCTAGAAGATGCTTTTTGATTTTTTTGGAAAAAAGATATTTGTCTTACTTAGTGTTAGACTTTTCATGATGCAATAACACCCTGTCCCACAAGATGGTCCCATTGGTATAATAGTGGCATAATGATTGTGGCCATAACCAACCACTTCCTGTTTGATTTGAGACCTGCAACAGTGGACACATATTATTCCTGGTTCTGTACTTACAGTTAAAATCCCAAAACAAGTTTGAACATAGTTCCTAATTGAGAGCATTCTGCTTTTTTTGCTGCTGCTGTATTAGTCATAATGCTAAACTGGCTTCTAAATATTTATGTCTATACCCATAGATTAGAGCTACTCTCAACAATGTACTGAGAAGACACTTTTGCAATAGCTGATAGATAATGCAGAGACTCCTATAACTGGTCAAAGTACCAAAAATAAGCAAATCTGAATGCTTAGCTGATGATTTGTCCTCTATACCAATCCCTCACTATTCAAGGTTCTTGGAACTTTGTGGGAGAAAGATGGGAAAAAATATGAGTACCCAGGAAGGAGAATTGTGAACTTTTAACCCATAGAAGTTAATGTGGACAATAGTTTTTTCCACATAAATTCATGTAAGATTTACTTCCCTTTTGTATTTACTTTTTAATTAAATGTATTTTTATATTTACTTTACAACCCAATATCAGCCCTTCATCTCCTCCCAGTACCCCCCTCACAAAAGTCCTCTACCCATTCAGCTTAGAAGGTGAAGCAACACCCTGGGTGTCGCCCCTCCCCACTGCACATCATGTTGCTGCTGGACTAGGCACATCCTCTGCCACTAAGGCCAGACAAAGCTGTTCATTTAGGGGTATGGTGTTCACAGACAGACAGACAACAGACTCAGGAACAGCCCATGTTCCAGTTGTTTGGGTGACCTGAATGAAGAACAATCTGTTCATCTGCTACATATGTGCTGGAGGACAAGGTACAGCTCTTGTATATGCCTGTATGTTGGTGACACAGTCTCTGGGTACTTCTAAAGGTCCAGCTTAGTTCACTCTGTTGGTCATCCTGTGTAGTTCCTGTCCTCTTCAGGTATATCAGTCCTTCTGCCAACTTTCCCATAAGACTCCCCAAGCTCCATCTAGTGTTATACTCTGAGTTTTTGCATCACTTTCCTCTTGCTATTGGGTGGAACCTCTCTGAGGAAAGTTTTACTAGGTTCCTGTCTGCAAACATAATAAAGTGTCATTAATAATGTCAAAGGTTGATCCTTGCCCATGGGATGGGTCTCAATTTGGGGCAGTCACTGATTGGCCATTCCCTCAGTCTCTGCTCTACCTTTGTCCCTGCATATCTTGTAGGCAGGACACATTTTGAGTTGAAGGTTTGTGAGTAGATTACTGTCCTTATTCTTCCACTGGGAGTCCTACGTGACTTCAAGGATTGGCCACTTCAGGGTCAATATCCCCCATTGCTAGAAGTCTCCACTAGAGTCTCCCCGATAGACCCTCTGTGGCCTCTACCTAAGCAAGGTATCTGGCTCATCCCAGCCATTGCCTATGCCTGCTAGCTGATGTCTCTTTTCTCTTGTCTGCTCCCCCTACATGTAATCTTCCCTCTTGCTCCCATTGCCATACCCTCTTCTACCCAGTTCCCTCATTCCAAAGACCTCTCATATTTACTTTGTCCTCCCTTCTGAGAAAGGGTCAAACATCCTCCTTGTGCTCACCTTGTTATTTGACTTCTTTTGGTCTGATGATTATAGTATGGTTATCCTGGACGTTATGGATAGAAGTAGGAAATATTCCGAGTGAGGTAGTCCAGAACCAAAAGGACATGTATATTGTATATTCACTTTTAAGTAGACATTAGCCATAAAGTACAAGTGTTACTTCTACATGACTTGCACAGGATCTAATCAGTCAAAAATTCCAGCATAGATGTAAGAGGACGTCAGGAAGTCTAACCCCCATCTGAGGAATGACACTCAGCTGAAGGATGCTGTGAAAAGGTTCCATCTCTCCTTGGAGGACATGCCCACTGGTATGGTGCTCATGCTTTTGTTGAATACTCCATACTTCTTTGCATACTTGCAGCACTAATTGGATTTATTCCACACTCCTTTTAATATGGTCAACAACCATTGCATTCAAAGTGGTATGAATCATATTTTAGAAAAAGAGTACATAAAGTTGGAAAGAAGGCAGGGAGTTGGATGATGGTGTTGTTGAATGCATATCATGAAAGTTCATTGTATACATGTGAAAGCTTCCAATAAACTATATCTCATCAAAAGTTCAGTGTGGATTTAACCCCTGAGAAAGAGAATAAAAGTGGAGTAAATATAAAATGAATTTCATTTTAATAATATACTTTAAAAGAAACTGAAACAGAGCAAATGGTACTGTTGAAAATAGTCATTCTAATTAAAGGGAAATCAGTAACTCAGGTAAATAAATCCTGTTACACTGATTGCTGACTAAAAAGTAATCTCTTTCAGGCATCTTAAGTAAGTAAGCACTTTGATCACTAACTGAAGTGTTATACTTTTTCCTCCACAACATTAATTACTACAGTCTTGTAACAATACTATAATATTAACTTCCTCTGAGAAGAGCAAGGCAAATAGATACAAATGGAAGAGATATTTGAGTTACAACTTTTGTGAATGGAGAAACCAGACAGTAATAGCACACAGTCTTTATCTCCCTATCCATACAATTTTAACATCTTTTTCCCCAAAGCTAAAATACATGGTTTTCTATGGGTAGATTTACTACACTCCAATTTCTTCAAGAGTGGGTAGTTGAGAATGAAAATATTGTATTATTAGAATGCATTAAAGAAAGAATAACAGATTCTTATTTTTGTCTGCTGTAATTATGAGTAGATAACTTTAGTCACTCTTCAGCTTTTCTAAGGTGGAACTTGTGGTACCTTAAACAGATTGTAATGATGAATTTTCTTCCCCAAATGTAAAATATAAATTAGATATGAATTGTTTAGGGAGCATGTTAATTATTTAAGAAATTAATAGTTTATAACTCAGAGAATAAACATACATTAGAGGCAAAAATTTAACTCCCCAATTAATGGCAAATTCATTATATATTAATTGAGGCATGTTTTGGCAATTATTTTGGGATTGTTTTAATATATTCCTTTTTTTACTGAATAAGTAAGGACATAATATACATGAAACTCTGTGCCTGATATTCTATGCATATTATTAGAGCTAGGTAAGATATAATATTTATATTTGACAACACTGATTGCATTTTAAAAATACTTAAAATTTTTTATGTATTTCTATTTTCAATGATACTGAGTATGTTAATCTAGTTATCCATGTTCTCTCCTACAATACTTGCTACACATTTTAAGATACAATTTTATGAGGCTATTAACTACTGGGCACATGGTTTATCATTTGTAGCTGGAGGCAGGAGAATCAATTTTTCAAGACCAGCCTTTGCTACATATGAGAATAAGGCCATCCTGGGATACAGTGAAGGCTGTTCTCAACTCTGATACCACAAAGATAAACTATGTATTCATAAAATCTTCTTACTGTAGTCTATACACACAAAATTAAGCAAAAGTAGATCCCCTAGCCAGGCTTTTCTCTCGTTTGCTGAGGATTTTCAAATAGCATGTAAGAACAGTTCAGTTAATGTCATAATGAAAATTCAAGACATATTGTAAAGAGTATTTATTGATCATGAACACAGAACATGGCATTCATTATGCTCATTCAAAATATTTATTTTTATGCAATTCACAGATCTTTAAGAGTGTCTTGTTTTTTTGTCTCAGGAGGAAAGTCATCTAATGATAAATGGATGAACAATATTGGTCAAGATATTGGTCAAGTGTTACCTGTTAGTGTTTTGAGACACAAAGACACACTATTCCTTTGGAGTGTTCCTGTCCATATTTGAGAGCTTGTAGCCATCCAGTGGCCAAGGAGAACTGGGTATACCTGAAAGGGAGGCTGGGAATGAAATAGGATGTGTGGGCTAGAGAAGAATGAAGCCAAGGTAAAGACTTTCTGATCAAAGCTCAAAGTTTAATTTTCAGCTGTGTGTGCATGTATGCGTGTGTGTGTGTGTGTGTGTGTGTGTGTGTGTGTGTGTTGCAAAACAAGATAATATCTCAAATTATTGTGAAGAAACTTTATTTCAAAAAGTGACAGTAATTTTTAAAATCATTATGAATTAAGCTTAATATTGCAAATCAGTTGCTTCCCCTTATTTAGTTGAGGTACAACACTCTCTCACTCAAGCAGAAAAAAAAAAAAAAGCACACTCCATACTTTCTGAGAACTTTCTGAGACATATGCTCAAGTAAGGGATTAAATAAACATATATTGAAATTTTATTTGTCCTTGAGCATATAGTATATGAGTTCTGTGGATTTATAATATTTTTATTATTATATCTTAAAATAGGCCAGTTCAACTAATTTAAGTCTCCTTGTCTATACTTTGCAACTTACTATATAATAAGTCCTGGTTGTGAGACATTTATAAAGTACTGAAATGTACTTCTCTTACTTTTAGATGATGACAACTTCACATCATATTGCCAGGATCTTCTAATGGAATTTGTATTGCATTGGGCCATAGCAAAGTTCATGATGTATGAGAAAAAGACAAACTTATGCTTGTTCCTATATAGTTAACCAACACCAGTGTTAATAATGTTAATTCATTTTTGAAGGCAGACCAGAATCATCCAGACACATTTTAAATCTCCAACTTCTCAATACATTTAAGTATCTCATAGGTTTAAAAACCAGTATAAATGGCTGAGATGAATATTTACTCTCACAATGGCTAACAAGTTCTCCTGATATGTCTCAATCCCTACCTGTTACAGGGCCCTCCTGGTTGCCATACCCTGACCTCTTCCTGAAACTTCTCCAGAACAGGAATTGAGCTGGGCTTTTGCTTCCTTCAGCTTTTCTGCTGCCTATATAATGCAGATATTTTGCTTTCCAGTTCTTTTGACAACTATGGCCTTATGGTCTCTTAGACTCCTGTCATCTTGGATCATGGCTCTACCCTCTCCCATCTCATCTCTTCCCCACCCTGTCTCCTCAACATGGTCTAGCCCAGTTGACCCCTCATGTCTCCACATCCTTCCAGATGCTTCTACCTCTGGAATGTACACTCCCGTCTACACTAAACCTTCTCCTCCACTCTACCTAGTAGCAGCCATGTACTACTTTTTATTTTTCTTTTTTATTTAATATCTAACACAAAATAAATGGTAGGGGTAGCATTCAAATAATAGAAAATTATTGAGTTTACTAAAAGTTCAGTTGGTGATGCTGGTATCTGTAATTACTGGTCTCTTTCCTAGGTTTTCTATCTCCAGGGTTCCCTCCATTTGTGATTTCTTTATTGTCTCTACTTCCATTTTTAGGTTTTGTTCAGTTTTGTTCATTTTCTTCACTTCTTTGATTTCATTTTCTGTATTTCTTTGAAGGATTTATTTGTTTTCTCTTTAAGGACTTGTACCTGTTTCCTATGCTCTTCTGCATTTCTTTAGGGGAGATGTTTTGTCCTACTTATTGGCCTCTATCATCTTTATGAGATCGGTTTTAAAGTCAGAATCTTGATTTTCAGGTGTGTTAGGGTATCCAGGGCTTACTGTGCTAGAACTGTATTCTGATGGGGCAGAATTACAATGGTTTCCATTTCTTATGTTCTGGTGCTTGTCTCTCACCATCTTTTTATCTCTGGTGTTAACTGCCCTGCTTGCCCTTCTGACTGGATTCTGTCCCTCCTTTTCAGCAGGTAGACCTCTGTGACCTGGATTAGAGCAAGCCTCCTGGAAGGTAAACATTGCTGTGTCTGGTTAGAAAGCCTTCCTGGGTCCTTGGTTAGGGCAGGCCTCTTGTGTTCCTGGTTACAGCAGACCTACTGATAGAAAGAAAATCTCTGGGGTATGGGAGAGGCTCAGAAGCATCTGATTTTCCCTAGGTGGAATTGCAGATAGGAAAGAAGATGGGGATCAAGCTGAGCGGATAGGTCCACTCTGGGCTCTGTGTGGGTCCCAGCTGATACAGGTACTAGGGCAGGGGTCCCACCTGTGTACAAAGTACAAATCCAATTGGATCAAGAATCTCAACATAAAACCATAAACACTGAATCTAATAGAAGGAAAAGAGGGAAAGAGCCTTGAAAACATCGACACAGGGGAAAATTTCCTGAGCCGATGACCATGTGTTAGAGCTCAGGTTCTAACAATTGACACGTGGAACCTCATGAAACTGAAAAGCTTTTGTAAGACAAGACACTGCCAAGACGACAAAACTACAACCTACAGATTGATAAAAGATCTTTCCCAACCCTACATCCAGTAGAATGCTAAAATATACAAATTTAAGAAGTTGAACTCCAAAAAGACAAATAACCCAATTTTAAAAATGTGCTACAGAGCTAAACAAAGAATTCTCAACTGTGGATTATAAATTGCCAAGAAGCACCTAAAGAAATGTTCAATATCCTTAGTCATCAGGGAAATGCAAGTCAAAATGACCCTGAGATTCTCTTATACCAATCAAAATGTTTATAATAAAAACTCAGTCAATGCCTTTTACCCCAGCACTTTGGAGGCAGAGGCAGGTGGATTTCTGAGTGTGAGGCCAGCCTGGTCTACAAAGTGAGTTCCAGGACAGCCAGGACTATACAGAGAAACCCTGTCTCGAAAAACCAAAACAAACAAAACACAAAAACAAAACAAAACAAAACAAAAAACAAACAAACAAACAAAAAACCCTCAGGCCACAGCACATAGTGGTGAGGATATAAAGTAAGAGGAACACTCCCCTATTGATGGTGGGATTGCATGCTGGTACAACCACTCTGGAAATCATTATGGTAGTTCCTCAGAAAATTGAAAATAGTTCTACCTGAATACCAAGTTATACCACTCCTGGGCATATACCCAAAAGATGCTCCACCAAATCATATAAATTCGCATGATCCACTATGTTCATAACAGCTTTATTTGTGATAGACAGCATCTGGAGACAATCCAGATGCCCCTCAACCGAATAATGGATACAGATAATGTGGTTTATTTATATAATGGAATACTATTCAGCTACTAAAAATAAGGACATCATGAATTTTGTAGGCAATTCGATGGAACTAGAAAATAACATCCTGAGTGAGATAATCCAGACCCTAAAGAACATACTAAAAAAGTTCAAAATAGCCATGATACAACTCATAGACTGTATTAAGTTACCAATAAATAAGGCCCAAGTATGGATGCTTCAATCCTACATAGAAAGCTGAACAAAATAATCAAGGGAAGCAGTTAAGGGAGAACCTAGGTGGTAGAGGAGAGGGGGAGAGAAAAAAGAGAGGCAGTATCTGGTATGGGGGAAGACAGGAGAGAGACCCAGAGGGCCAGGAGAATGAATGGAAATAAGATAGCAGTTTGGGGGAAGGGGATGTCCCACACATCAGAGATCTGAGGGGCTTCAAGGACCCAAGGGTGATGACATTACCCAAAATGCCCAATGGTGGATAGATGGAACCTGAAGAGACCACTTTCAGTAGATAGACAATGCCCCCAGATGAGGGATGCAGCTACCCACACATCTCAAAATTTTTGACCCATAATTGTTCCTGTCTAATGGAAATGCAGGAACAAGTAAAATGGATTAGAGACTGAAGGAAAGGCCATGCAGAGACTACCTCAACTTGGGATCCATGCCATGCACAGGCACCAAAGCCTGACACTATTGCTGATGCCAAGATATACAGGAGCCTGGCATGCCTGTCCTCTGAGAGACTCTACCAGCATGTGACTTTGACAGATGCATATACATATATTCAACTATTGTACTGAGCCCAGGGACCCCTAAGGAAGAGTTAGGGGAAGGACTAAAGGATCTGTAGGTTATTGCAAACTCATAGGAAGAAGAACACTATCAAGTAACCAGATCCCTCAGAACTCCCAGGGACTTAGCCACTAACCAAAGAGTATACATGGCCTGGGATGTTGCTCCCACTCCATATATAGCAGACAAATGCCTTCTCCGGTATCAGAGGGAGGGGATGTTCTTGTTCCTGTGGATGTGTGATGCCCCAGAGAAGGGGGGTATTAGAGGAGTGAGGTAGGAGTGTGTGGATTGGTAGGGTATCACCCTTTTAGAGCTGAAGGGAAGGGGGTATGTAATGTGGAGCTCATGGAGTGGGAACCAGAAAGGGGGACAACATTTGAACAGTAAATATTATAAAATAATTATAAAAGTAAAGAAAAATCCTATAAAAATCTTTAGCGGACACAATGATCGGTTAGATAAATCATCACAAAATATTTTTTTAAAGATGGACTACATGGAACTCATGAAATAGAAAACACATACTAAAAAAGATTTCATATTTCTGTACTTATAATTAAATTTACGATTTTTAGCCAGGAGTGGTGGTGGATGACTCCAATGTTATTACTTAGGAAGAAACTGAGACAAGAGGACCCCCTAAATTTAATGTGCATATGGTCTATATTATTGAGTTGAAGGTCAGATTGGTCTATGTACAGAGAGCAGATTTCAAAGACTCAGGACTGGTACATAGCTCTGGAGCATCACATTCATATGAAGGTGTGAAAGCTATCAACACTGAGTATAAATTCTATTTCACATTTTACATTGTGATTATCTTCTTGGCTAGTAAAATGTGATACCATAGTCTTTTGCAATGCACAGCAGAAGCAGTGAGTCACAGATACTAGACAACCATATGGAGATGAAGGTAAACAACTGGTATTCCACAGAGCACTGACTTGATAAGTTACATTTGCTTGGTAGGTTAGGTGTAACAAACACATTTTCAGCTTATGATGTCTTCAAAATAAAATGTGCTTATTGAAATATACTCTCATTTTAACTTAAGAAGAATCTGTATTATGTTGTTGTGCATCCTGACTGTAGATTGTATCATTAAGTATCTGAAAATTTAAGCAAGTGAAGTGTATAAGATGTTACTGTTTCATAATAAGAAAATAAAGAAAAATTTCATTGTAGCTAAAGTTGCTAAACATATTTGTGTATTTAATTTTATAAGAATCAGTAATTTTAAACCATTTGTGAATATGTAGAGACGTAAGGGTACAATAAATATATTTACTGAATATTATTGGGTATATCAGGAATATGGTATGTTCTAAATGCAGCTGAAATTTAAACTCGGGTATCTACACTTTGATAAAATAGTTTAAAAAAAAATAACAGATGATTAGTGAAGAAAAATTTGTCTCTGTGTCATTTTTTTTCTTTTCTTTCATTGTATATTTTCTATATTTACATTTCAAATGTCACCCCCTTTCCCCCTATCCATCCTTCCACTCTCAGCTTCTATGAGGGTGTTCCCCATACACACACACACCTACTCCTGCCTCACCATGCTGGCTTTCTTAAACAGTTATTTTTTTACTTGTCACAAAGTTATATGCACATATTTTACTTGTGATATTATTTTAAGAGAACAATTAAAAGAGTAAATAGGAAATGAGCCCATGTCTTACTTAGGATTCTATTGTTGTGAAGAGACACCATGACCGAGGAAATTATATTGAATTGGACTGGCTTACAGTTCCAGAATTACCACCATGGTGAAAAGCACAGCATCATACAGGCAGAGGTACATGGAAGAATTGAAAGTTTCACAACTCGATCCAATGGCATTTAGGAGAAGACTGACTTTTCTGCACTGGGCAGAGCTTGAGCACTAGGAACCCTCAAAGCCCACCTATACAGTCATACATTTCTTCCAACAAGGTCAAACCTCCTAATATGAGCAATTCCCATAGGCCAAGCATATTCAAATTACGACAGCCAACAAATGACCAAAAGCTTAATCGAGGAATAGGAGGTGCCCCCAAAGTTTAAGTAGATAATGATACCTATTTGTCAATTTATTTGTTTGTTTTTGTTTTTGTTTTTGTTTTTCAAGACAGGGTTTCTCTGTGTAGCCTTGGCTGTCCTGGAACTCATTCTGTAGACCACGCTGGCCTCGAACACAGAAATCTGCTTTCCTCTGCCTCCCAAGTGCTGGGATTAAAGGCATGTGCCACCACTGCCCGGCCTTATTTGTCAATTTTTAAATCTTCATGTTTCTTTTAAAGTGTTTTTTCAGAATCTCATCTTCTCATAGAATTTTATAGATAATGTGTCATGACTTGAAAGTAAATCCCAGAGTAAAGCTGATTTCCCTGGTGTAAGCACTGTTGTGATATTTTCTCTTTAGTCTGGAATTGGAAATGATGCTAGAAGTAATTGGATTATTTCATGACTTTAAAAAAAATACTGTTGCCAAAATTAAGTAAAAGAAAATGCAGAAGGTGCTATAGAACCAGTTGACATAGAGGAACTTCAATTTCATCAGAGGATTTTCTTTAACTACAGACTCCAAGTTATTACAAATAGAACATCATAATGTTTGAGAGCACAAACACCAAATTCAGGTAGTCTGCCAGTGGGGTTTTGAAGAAGTTGCTATAATTCTCTGTTCTCATTTTCCTCTCAGAACTGAAGGTTCACAGCACTGAAAATATAAACTAAGTTACATCATGTCTAAAAGAAAAATAACTGTTTGCTATTAATTGCTATTTCTTAATAAGCTATCTTTACTTGTTATCTCTAGTCAATTGCAATGTTTAGATGCTGTAATCTCCATGAAATTTTCATTTATCTGACCCTAAACCTAGAAAAAGTATGCCTTATTAAAATGAATACTCTTTCAATTGGTGAATTATCTACATTTAAGGTAATATCATTAGCAATAGACTCCAAAGATCTTTGAATGAATTTGATATTGACAACACCTAAAACCCAGAAACTTTTCTAGGATTTCTTTTTCACAATTTATATATACATATACATCTCTTATACTTGTTTGCAGGAAACGAGTTCATGCATGAATGTGGATTGTAGAGAAAGGCTTAGGATATCATTACGTAGGCACAGGCACTCTATAATTTTGAGACAGGGTATTTCACTGGCCTGGAATTGGACAAATAGAGCATATTGGCTGGCCAGAGAGCCTCACATAACAGCTAAGTGTCAATTCCCCAGAGGTATGTGATTCATATACTAAACTAAGATTTGTTTTGTTTTTGTTTTTGTTTTTTTTTAAACCAGGTGCTTGAGATTAGCTCTAAGTCCTTGTGTTTTCATGAGAAGAATGTTGGAGATTGACCTCACCTTTATATATCTGTCTAGCAGTGGAGAGAGAGGGAGAAAGATCAAGTTCCTAAGAAATTCCATTTATGGTGAAGGATTTATTTCTAAATTATTGATAGCTGTTTTTTCACTTTCTTATCAAGACTTATTAAAAGTGCGAGAAAGAGAGAGGTAGAACAACAAGTAAAAGATTGAGACAACAAATAATAGAGGAAAGACATAGCACATAAATTAATTCTCTCATTAAAATTTCTTATAAAGGTATTGAGGATCAAATATGCTGTCACACTGATGATGTAACTTTAGCTTAATTATTTTCTTAAAAACTACATTTCCACATAGATCTATGCTAGCACACATGACTTTAATATGCAGATTTGATGACAAGATGTTTAGTATGTAGCTTAAGTATGAAATTCTTACCCAAATTTGCTGTAGTTGTCAATGGTGGAACTTAGAACCACATTTATGCATGCCCACAGATCTCAGAATATATACATACATATATGTATATGTGTGTCTGTGTGTGTGTGTGTGTGTGTGTGTGTGTGCATACTGAAGGCTCTAAAATCTTCCCTCAAAAGGCACTGAAACTGTCTAAGGGAGTATTTTATACCTACATAATCATGAGGGAGGAGGGAGTGATGTTTTATTTATTTAAAAAATGTTAAATAACCATTTTGTAGTAACATACTAAGGCTGATGATCTGATGAGGAGATCTGTGAGGCTCAAAAACTATTGGGTTAAAGAGAAACACTGCACTAGAAACCAAAAGAAATCAAAAAATGACCAGTGACAAATGTATTGATGCATTAATATTTGTGAAATGGAGCTTCTGCTCCAATCCAATTGCGCGCGGGACCTGAGACTGCATTAGTTAGGGAAGCAGAAACCGGCCTGAGTAGGGCCACAGGCCTCATCCGGCCGGATCAGCGCCGGGGTAGCTGGAGCACAGGGTTGCCTGACACCCGCCAGCTACCCACGACCCCCGCCACAGGATTTTGGGACTGCTGGTGAGTGGAACACAGCTTCTGCTCCAGTCCAATCACGCGGGACCTGAGACTGCTCTGGTTGGGGAGAGAGAAATCCGGCCTACATAGGGCCACAAGCCTCATCCAGTCAGAAAAGCACCGGGGCAGCTGGGGCGCAGGGTCGGCTGACACTCCCCAGCTACCCACAACACCCACCACAGGATCTTAAGACTACTGGTGAGTGGAACACAGCTTCTGCTCCAATCCAATTGCGCACAGGACCTGAGACTGCATTAGTTAGGGAAGCAGAAACCGGCCTGAGTAGGGCCACAGGCCTCATCCGGCCAGATCAGCACCGGGGTAGCTGGAGCGCAGGGTTGCCTGACACCCGCCAGCTACCCACGACCCCGGCCACAGGATTTTGAGACTGCTGGTGAGTGGAACACAGCTTCTGCTCCAATCTTTAAACAGTGACAACAACAACAACTAACCCCAGAGATTGCCAGATGGCGAAAGGTAAACGTAATAATCTTACTAACAGAAACCAAGACCACTCACCATCATCAGAACCCAGCACCCCCACTTCGCCCAGTCCAGGGCACCCCAACACACCGGAAAAGCTAGACATGGATCTGAAAGCATATCTCCTGATGATGGTAGAGGACTTCAAGAAGGACTTTAATAACACACTTAAAGAAATACAGGAGAACAATGCTAAACAGGCAGAAGACACTAAAGAGGAAGCACAAAAATCCCTTAAAGAATTGCAGGAGAACACTGCTAAAGAGCTACAAATCCTTAAAGAAAAACAGGATAACATAATCAAACAGGTAGAAGTCCTTACAGAAAAACAGGAAAACACATCCAAACAGATGATGGAAATGAACAAAACCATACTAGACCTAAAAAGGGAAGTAGACACAATAAAGAAAACCCAAAATGAGGCAACACTGGAGATAGAAAACCTAGGAAAGAAATCTGGAACCATTGATACCAGCATCAGCAACAGAATACAAGAGATGGAAGAGAGAATCTCAGGTGCAGAAGATTCCATAGAGAACATCGGCACAACAATCAAGGAAAATGTAAAATGCAAAAAGATCCTAACTCAAAACATCCAAGAAATACAGGACACAATGAGAAGACCAAACCTACAGATAATAGGAGTGGATGAGAATGAAGATTTTCAACTCAAAGGACCAGCAAACATCTTCAACAAAATTATAGAAGAAAACTTCCCAAATCTAAAGAAAGAGATGCCCATGAACATACAAGAAGCCTACAGAACTCCAAATAGACTGGACCAGAAAAGAAATACCTCCCGACACATAATAATCAGAACAACAAATGCTCTAAATAAAGATAGAATACTAAAAGCAGTAAGAGAAAAAGGCCAAGTAACATATAAAGGCAAGCCTATCAGAATTACACCAGATTTGTCACCAGAGACTATGAAAGCCAGAAGATCCTGGACGGATGTTATACAGACACTAAAAGAACAAAAATTCCAGCCCAGGCTACTATACCCAGCCAAACTCTCAATTAACATAGATGGAGAAACCAAAGTATTCCACAACAAAACCAAATTCACACATTATCTCTCCACGAATCCAGCCCTTCAAAGGATAATAACAGAAAAAAACCAATACAAGGACAGGAACCACACACTAGAAACAACAAGAAGGTAATCCCTCAACAAACCTAAAAGAAGACAGCCACAAGAACAAAATGCCAACTTTAACAACAAAAATAACAAGAAACAACAATTACTTTTCCTTAATATCTCTTAATATCAATGGACTCAACTCCCCGATAAAAAGACATAGACTAACAAACTGGCTACACAAACAAGACCCAACATTTTGCTGCTTACAGGAAACTCATCTCAGAGAAAAGGATAGACACTACCTCAGAATGAAAGGCTGGAAAACAATTTTCCAAGCAAATGGCATGAAGAAACAAGCTGGAGTAGCCATTCTAATATCTGATAAGATTGACTTCCAACCCAAAGTCATTAAAAAAGACAGGGAGGGACACTTCATACTCATCAAAGGTAAAATCCTCCAAGAGGAACTATCAATCCTGAATATCTATGCTCCAAATACAAAGGCAGCCACATTCATTAAAGAAACTTTAGTAAATCTCAAAGCACACATTGCACCTCATACAATAATAGTGGGAGACTTCAACACACCACTTTCACCAATGGACAGATCATGGAAACAGAAACTAAACAGGGACACAGAGAAACTAAGAGAAATTATGAATCAAATGGATCTGGCAGATATCTACAGAACATTCTATCCTAAAACAAAAGGATATACCTTCTTCTCAGCACCTCATGGTACCTTCTCCAAAATTGACCACATAATTGGTCACAAAACAGGCCTCAACAGATACAAAAATGTTGAAATTGTCCCATGCATCCCATCAGATCACCATGGACTAAGGCTGATCTTCAATAACAAAATAAATAATAGAAAGCCAACCTTCACGTGGAAACTGAACAACACTCTTCTCAATGATACCTTGGTCAAGGAAGGAATAAAGAAAGAAATTAAGGACTTTTTAGAGTTCAATGAAAATGAAGCCACAACATACCCAAACTTATGGGACGCAATGAAAGCATTTCTAAGAGGAAAACTCATAGCTCTGAGTGCCTCCAAAAGGAAACTAGAGAGAGCACACTTTAGCAGCTTGACAACACACCTAAAAGCACTAGAACAAAAGGAAGCAAATTCACCCAAGAGGAGTAGACAGCAGGAAATAATCAAACTCAGGGGCGAAATCAACCAAGTGGAAACAAGAAAAACTATTCAAAGAATCAACCAATCAAGGAGCTGGTTCTTTGAGAAAATCAACAAGATAGATAAACCCTTAGCCAGACTCACTAGAGGGCAGAGGGAAAGCATCCTAATTAACAAAATCAGAAATGAAAAAGGAGACATAACAACAGATCCTGAAGACATCCAAAACACCATCAGATCCTTCTACCAAAGGCTATACTCAACAAAACTGGAGAACCTGGATGAAATGGAGAAGTTCCTAGACAGATACCAGGTACCAAAGTTGAATCAGATCAGGTTAATGATCTAAACAGCCCTATATCCCCCAAAGAAATAGAAGCAGTCATTAATAGTCTCCCAACCAAAAAAAGCCCAGGACCATATGGGTTTAGTGCAGAGTTCTATCAGACCTTCAAAGAAGATCTAATCCCAGTTCTTCACAAATTATTCCACAAAATAGAAACAGAAGGTACTCTACCCAACTCATTCTATGAAGCCACAATTACTCTGATACCTAAACCACAAAAAGACCAAACAAAGATAGAGAACTTCAGACCAATTTCCCTTATGAACAACGATGCAAAAATCCTCAATAAAGTTCTTGCTAACCGAATCCAAGAACACATCAAAACAATCATCCATCCTGACCAAGTAGGTTTCATCCCAGGGATGCAGGGATGGTTCAATATACGGAAATCCATCAACGTAATCCAGTATATAAACAAACTCAAAGACAAAAACCACATGGTCATCTCGTTAGATGCGGAAAAAGCATTTGACAAGATCCAACACCCATTCATGATAAAAGTCTTGGAAAGATCAGGAATTCAAGGCCCATACCTAAACTTGATAAAAGCAATCTACAGCAAACCAGTAGCCAACATCAAAGTAAATGGTGAGAAGCTTGAATCAATCCCTCTAAAATCAGGGACTAGACAAGGCTGTCCACTTTCTCCATACCTATTCAACATTGTACTTGAAGTCCTAGCCAGAGCAATTCGACAACAAAAGGAGATCAAAGGGATACAAATTGGAAAATATGAAGTCAAAATATCACTTTTTGCAGATGATATGATAGTATATATAAGTGACCCTAAAAATTCCACCAGAGAACTCCTAAGCCTGATAAACAGCTTCGGTGAAGTAGCTGGATATAAAATTAACTCAAACAAATCAATGGCCTTTCTCTACACAAAGAATAAACAGGCTGAGAAAGAAATTAGGGAAACAACACCCTTCTCAATAGTCACAAATAATATAAAATATCTTGGCATGACTCTAACTAAGGAAGTGAAAGATCTGTATAATTAAAAACTTCAAGTCTCTGAAGAAAGAAATTATAGAAGATCTCAGAAGATGGAAAGATCTCCCATGCTCATGGATTGGCAGAATCAACATTGTAAAAATGGCTATCTTGCCAAAAGCAATCTACAGATTCAATGCAATCCCCATCAAAATTCCAAATCAATTCTTCAACGAATTAGAAAGTGCAATCTGCAAATTCATCTGGAATAACAAAAAACCTAGGATAGCAAAAACTCTTCTCAAGGATAAAAGAACCTCTGGTGGAATCACCATGCCGGACCTAAAGCTCTACTACAGAGCAATTGTGATAAAAACTGCATGGTACTGGTATAGTGACAGACAAATAGACCAATGGAATAGAATTGAAGTCCCAGAAATGAACCCACACACCTACGGTCACTTGATCTTCGACAAGGGAGCTAAAAACATCCAGTGGAAGAAAGACAGCATTTTCAACAAATGGTGCTGGCACAACTGGTTGTTAACATGTAGAAGAATGCGAATCGATCCATTCCTATCTCCTTGTACTAAGATCAAGTCTAAGTGGATCAAGGAACTTCACATAAAACCAGAGACACTGAAACTTATAGAGGAGAAAGTGGGGAAAAGCCTTGAAGATATGGGCACAGGGGAAAAATTCCTGAATAGAACAGTAATGGCTTGTGCTGTAAGATCGAGAATTGACAAGTGGGACCTCATGAAACTACAAAGCTTCTGCAAGGCTAAAGACACCATCAATAAGACAAAAAAACCACCAACAGATTGGGAAAGGATCTTCACCTATCCTAAATCAGATAAGGGACTAATATCCAATATATATAAAGAACTCAAGAAGGTGGACTCCAGAAAGTCAAATAACCCCATTAAAAAATGGGGCTCAGAACTGAACAAAGAATTCTCACCTGAGGAATACCGAATGGCAGAGAAACACCTGAAAAAATGTTCAACATCCTTAATCATCAGGGAAATGCAAATCAAAACAACCCTGAGATTCCACCTCACACCAGTCAGAATGGCTAAGATCAAAAATTCAGGTGACAGGAGATGCTGGCGAGGATGTGGAGAAAGAGGAACACTCCTCCATTGTTGGTGGGATTGCAAGCTTTTACAACCACTCTGGAAATCAGTCTGGTGGTTCCTCAGAAAATTGGACATAGTACTACCGGAGGATCCAGCAATACCTCTCCTGGGCATATATCCAGAAGATGTCCCAACCGGTAAAAAGGACACATGCTCCACTATGTTCATAGCAGCCCTATTTATAATAGCCAGAAGCTGGAAAGAACCCAGATGTCCCTCAATAGAGGAATGGATACAGAAATTATGGTACATTTACACAATGGAGTACTACTCAGCTATTAAAAAGAATGAATTTATGAAATTCTTAGCCAAATGGATGGACCTGGAGGGAATCATCTTGAGTGAAATAACACAATCACAAAAGAACTCACACAATATGTATTCACTGATAAGTGGATATTAGCCCAAAACTTAGGATACCCAAGATATAAGATACAATTTGCTAAACGCATGAAACTCAAGAAGAATGAAGACCAAAGTGTGGACACTGTGCACTTTCTTAGAATTGGGAACAAAACACCCAGGGAAGGAGTTACAGAGACAAAGTTCATAGCTGTGATGAAAGGATGGACCATTTAGAGACTGCCGTATCCAGGGATCCGTCCCATAATCAGCTTCTAAACGCTGACACCACTGCATACACTAGCAAGATTTTGCTGAAAGGACCCAAATATAGCTGTCTCTTGTGAGACGATGCTGGGGCCTAGCAAACACAGGAGTGGATGTTCACAGTCAGCTATTGGATGTATTACAGGGCTCCCAATGGAGAAGCTTGAGAAAGTACCCAAGGAGCTAAAGGGATCTGCAACCCTATTGTTGGAACAACATGATGTACTAACCAGAACCCCGGAGCTCTTGTCTCTAGCTGCATATGTATGGAAAGATGGCCTAGTCGGCCATCAATGGAAAGAGAGGCCCATTGGACTTGCAAACTTTATATGCCCCAATATAGGGGAATGCCATGGCCAAAAGAATGGGAATGGGTGGGTAGGGAAGTGGGGGGCGCTATGGGGGACTTTTGGGATAGCATTGGAAATGTAATTGAGGAAAATATGTAATAAAAATATTAAAAATCAAAAAAAATATTTGTGAAATGGATTGAAGTGGCTTATAAAAGAATAATTTAAATCCACCTAATTATGCCACTAGCAACTTTTACCTCATATTGTTCTTTGAAGAATTAAATAGGATTATTTCTACAATGGTACTTACCATATCAAAGCTGGGTTTCAGATTTTCCTATGTAGCAATATAGATAACTGTCAGATCAGTTTTTCCAGGCATAAGTTATTCTTTTGTGATTCTGTATCCCATTATCCAAATCTGCACAGCAACATATATCAAAGAGTCACGGATTTTATATTAGTCTCTTCCAGGTGACTGAAACCTCGCTTCCCTAAATATAATGATATTTTAGTCAATAATGATTGCATCAATATTTAGTTTGTATACCCTGCTTAACACTGTATAGATTAAAACAAATTGGCATGAGCCTGCATGTGTACTATTTGTGCCTTCAAAAAGAATGGAATTTTACACAGAGTTCTTATACTAAATGCATTGTAAAGCAGAGCACTTTGTGTTCACAGTTTAGTTTCTAGGTATGCTTTAAATATTATGTATTTTCCTTTGTTTCCTTAAATTGCACTGTATTCTTTTCTAACACCATTTTTTCCTCCACACATTTTCAATAATTAAGAGCTGCTGTCTGCTACATCAGTAAAATAGCTGGATCTGCTATAAAACAAGTGAAAACCTGGCAAAATTTCTGTCAGAGTAAACTATTTCAGATCTCTGCTTGCTAACTAAGAGCTTAGAACAAAGGTATCAACACAAGGACAATTTCCAGGTGCTTTAGCTGATGCTCACCTATTTGCAAGACAACACCTCAATGGTAGCCTATTTGTTTTAGGTAATTTGTAATTTTCATTGTTTAAGAATTACATACATGTGTATAATAGACCAATCTCCCATCCATGCTTAGATTTTGATTAGCTAGGTATATTTTGTTAGTATAGACATACCTGCTGTGACTTCATGTGTGCAACAGCACTGTCGTATTTAGGAAATATTTAGCTGTAGAGGTACACTACCTCTGGCTCTTAATTTTTTTTGACCCATTTCTAAGGTGATTCCTCATATTCAATGGCAGGCTTGTTGTGGGGGTGCAGGCAGGTAGAACATGCTGAAGAAGGAGACATGAGCTTTTCACTCATGATAGAGGAAGTATACATAAGTGATCCCAAATAATCTATCAGAGAACTCCTAGAGCTAATAAACACCTTAAGCAAAGTGGATGGATGTAAAATTAACTCAACAACAACAAAAATAGTAGCCTTCCTTTATACAGATAATATACAGGTTTAGAAAGAGTGTAGAGAAACAACAAGCTTCACAATAGCCACAAATAATATAATATATCTTGGAGTAACTCTAACCAAGAAAGTGAAACAACTTCAAGTCTCTGAAGAAAGAAATTGAAAAAGATATCAGAAAATGAAAAGATTTCCCATGCTCATGGGCAAAAAGTAAATTATAACTCAGAAGTTCAGAAGAGTTACAACTCTTTCACAGAACCTGGATTTGTTTCCCAGCACTCATTCCAAATGACTCCAATTCTCCATATCTCCAACTCCAGGATATCTTATACCTTCTTCTGTCCTTCACTTATATGAAAATATCCCCAGAAAAAATGCAAAAGCACACACTTAGATAAGCAAAAAATGAAACATTTAAATATTTCTTTCTTTTATTTTCTATTAATTATTAATTTTGTTTATTTACATGCCAGATATCTCCCCCTCCTGGATTTCTCTCATAGAATTCTTCCTTCCCCTGAGAGGGTACCCTCCTGCTATCCCCCCACCCTGGAGCATCCTGTCTCTATAGGATTAGGTGTATTCTTTTCCATTGAAGCCAGACAAGAAAGGCCTCTGCTACGTATGTGCCATGTATGCTCTATGGTTGGTGGCTCAGTCTCTGAATGCCTCAGGAGTCAAGGTTAGTTGACACTGTTGACCTACCTATGGGGTTGCCATTCCCTTCAGTTCTTTCAATCCATCCCCTAACTCTTCCATAGGGATCCCAGTGTTCAGTACAATGGTTGACTGTGCATCTTTCTTAGTCAGCTGCTAGTAGAGCCTCTCAGAGGAAAGCCATGATAGACCCCTGTCTACAAGCACGACATGGCATTAGTAATAGTATCAGGGTTCTGTGGCGGCCAATGGGATGGATTGCTAGTAGTGCCTGCCACTTGTCAGGCATTCCTTCAGTCTCTGCTCCTTTTTTGTACATGCATTTCTCTTAGACAGGAGCAATTTGGGGTAGAAAGTATTGTAATTGGGTTTGTTTCTCAATGGAGGATTGTTCCTCTTTCTCTACATCCTCACCAGCATCTGGTTTGTCTCTCAGTTCCTCCACTGGGGGTCCTGTCAGACTAATGGAGTTGGTCTCTTCGGGTTCCGTATCCCCACAGTTGGGCATTATTGGCTAAGGTCACCTAAATTGAGTACTCAGAGCCTCCACAATCCCAGGTCTATGGCACTTTCTAGACATTCCCACCAACCCTCCACCTCTGGAAGCTACATATTTCAATTTATTGTCCTGGCCCTCTGGACCTCTCTCTAGTCTTCCCGTATACTTAATCCTGCCCCTTTTTTCCACTCTACCTCCCATCTCCCACCAAGTTCCCACTCTTAATATATCATCCATAATTTGGTTTCCCCTTCTAAGGGGATTTTTAGCATCCTAATTTGGGCATTCCTGCTTTTTTTAACTTTGTAGGGTCTGTGGGATATATCATGTGTATTTTGTACATTTGAGCTAATGTCCACTTAACTGTGAGTACATATCATGAATTTCCTTTTGGGTCTGTGTTACCTCACTCAGGATGATATTTTCTAGTTCCAACTGTTTGCCTACAAACTTTGTGATGTTCTTGTTTCTAATAGCTGAATAGTATTCCATTTGTAACTGAACATTTTCTGTATCTTTTCTTAGTTTGAGGGATAGCTGGGTTGCTTCTACTTCTTAGTTATTACAAGTATGCTTTCTATGAACTTATAGTGCTGCGTGTGTCCTTGTTAGATATTGGAGCATCGTTTGGGTATATGCCCAGGAGTAGTATAGCTGGGTCTTTAGGTAGAACTATTTTCAGTATTCTCTGGAACCATCAGATTGATTTCCAGACTGGTTTTGCAAGTTTGCAACCCCACCAGAAATGGAGGGGTGTTCCTTTTTCGTAACAAATTTACCAGCATATGCTGTCGTTTGAATTTTTGATCTTAGCCATTCTCATTAGTCTTGTGGGCATCACGGGGTCATTCTGATTTGCATTTCCCTGATTGCTACAGATGTTGAACATTTCATTATGGGCTTCTCAGCCATTCTAGATTCCTGCTCTGAGAATTCTTTGTTTAGGTCTGCACCACATTTTATAATTGGGTTATTTGGGTTTTGGAGTATAACTTCTTAAGTAATTTATATGTTTTGAATATTAGCTGTCTATTAGATGGAGGGTAAGTGAAGATCTATTAACAGTTGATGTTTTATCCTATTGACACTATCCTTTGTTTACAGAAACTTTTCAGTTTCATGAGGTCCCATTAAATATTTACTGATTGTAGAGCCCGAGTCATTGGTGATCTGTTGAGGAAATTTTCTCCTGTGCCAGTGCATTTAAGGTCTTTTCTAATTTCTCATATATTATATTCAGTACATCTGGTTTTAGGTTGAGGTCCTTAAAACAATTGGACTTGAGCTTTGTACAGGGTGATAAATATGGATCAATTTGCATTTTTCTGACAGCAAAATGTCAATTAGACCAGCACCATTTGTTGAAGATGCTTTCTTTTTCACTGTATAATTTTGGCTTCTTTGTCCATAGGTGTATGGGTTTGTTTCTGGGTCTTAGATGCTATTCCAATGATCAATGTGTTTATCTATGTAACAATACCATGAGGATTTATGACTATTGCTCTGTACTACAGGTTGAGATCAGGGATGGTGACTAGACCAGATGCTTTTTGTTGTACAAGATTCTTTAGATTCTCCTGTTTTCTTTTCTTTTTTTCTTTTCTATTGTTTTGGGTTTTTTTGTTTGTTTGTTTTTCCATATGAAGTTTAGAATTTCTCTTTCCATGTCTGTAAAAAATTGTGTTAAAATTTTGATGGGAATTTTAGTGAACCTTCAAATGCTTGATTGTATTTTACTTTATTTCCTTAAAGGAGTTATTTCTTTCCTCTTTTAAGGCTTCTACCTGTTTGTCTGTATTTTTCTGCATTTCTTTAAAGGAATTGTATCTATCTTCTTTAAAGGCATGTATCATTTTCATGAGATGGGGTTTAACATCAAAATCTTACTCTTCAGGTGTGTTAAGCTATTCAGGGGGTTGCTGTAGTAGGAGAGATGGGATAAGATGATATTGGCTTCCTTTGATTTTGTTCTTGTCTTGTGTTTCATCACCTGGTTGTCTCTGGTGTTAACTGGCCTGGGTGTCTTGGATTTGACCAGTCCTTCCTGGAGGCAGGTTGAGGTGTGTGTCTTGGGTTAGAGCAGGCCTCCTGGGAAACATGCTGAGATATAGGGTAAAGGGATGGATGTGCTAATCTGCCATGGGTACAAGTGGACTGGTGGACCTAAAGGGCTTATTTTTGATTTTTTTAATGATGCATAGTAACAATAAACCTACTGGGAAAAGTATTTCAATTTAATATCTGCATATGCACAGCATATGAGAACTATTTCTCTACAACTTCATAAATATATATTTTCATAACAACGATTTTAATTGATATTAGATTGCATATATCATTGCGGTTTAAATTACATTTTCCTGATGACAGTGCTATTCTTGATTTTCATTTTTATTGTTGTTGTTATTCTTCCCGCACACATGGGAATTAAATTTTCTTTTTTTTGGATATTTTATTTATTTACATTTCAAATGTTATCCTCTTTCTTGGTTTCCCCTCCACAAAACCCCTATCCTCTCCCCTCTGCCCCTGATTCTATGAGAGTGTTCCCCCACCCACCCACTCACTCCTCACCACACGAGTATGCCCCTACACTGGGGCATCAAGCCGTCCTTCACAGGACCAAGGACCTCCCCCATATTGATACCAGATAAGGACACCCTCTGCTACATGTGTATTTGGAGCCATGGAGAGATCCATGGCTCCATACTCTTTGGTTCTGTGGTTTAGTCATTGGAAGTTCTGGGTGGTTCAGTGAGTTGATATTGTTGTTCTTGCTATGGGGCTGCAAAACCCCTTCAGCTACTTCAGTCCTTTCCCAAACTCCTTCATTGGGGTCCCTGTGCTTATTCCAATGATTGGCTATGAGCATTGTTGTTATTCTTAACGCCTCTGTTTTCTCTGGCTTTATTTAGTATGGGTCTATTTTTCTCCTTTCTATCCTTTTATGGATAATGATTTTATGGTCATCTATGAGGTCTACTCACTGAATTTGCAATTGTTTTTATGAGGTTGAATAAACAGTTCACTATCAGAAAAGGTAAATATAAGAATAATAGGTTTTAATTTTGTTTTCATTTATTACTATCTAATACTAGTCCCTTTTTTGAATAAATGGAAATGTCTTCATTTGTTTTCTTTCTCTCTGATGAGGATTTTTAATTATTTGTTTCCAATTTTCTCAGTTTTAATGGGGCAAAAGGAACCAAGTTAAAATATTCTGTTCTACACACATTCATGTCCTTTCCTAGTGGTAGTTGAAATTTCTTTAATATATATTCATCCTTGAAAATTAGGTTGTAATTATTTCCAAGTATCATCTTGAACTATCAAATGTCTGATAACAGTATCTTCTATACTGGTAAATAAGAATGGTTAGCAACTTCATGAGATTGAAAACCATCAATTTAGAGATTAGGAAACCACACTCTTTGTTCCATTTGTAAGTATATTTCCAGAAAAAAATAGATAATATGCACTATAATAGTAGCTTAATCCATTAATAGAGTCAGGATGTTGAAGAGATGTCTGGGTTAAATTGTGGAATACAGGGATTTACATAATATAAAATAACTTGGGGTGACTCTAACTAAGGAAGTGAAAGATCTGTATGATAAGAACTTCAAGTTTCTGAAGAAAGAAATTAAAGAAGATCTCAGAAGATGGAAATATCTCCCATGCTCATGGATTGGCAAGATCAACATTGTAAAAATGGCTATCTTGCCAAAAGCAATCTACAGATTCAATGCAATCCCCATCAAAATTCCAACTCAATTCTTCAACGAATTAGAAAGAGCAATCTGCAACTTCATCTGGAATAACAAAAAACCTAGGATAGCAAAAACTCTTCTCAAGGATAAAAGAACCTCTGGTGGAATCCCCATGCCTGACCTAAAGCTGTACTACAGAGCAATTGTGATAAAAACTGCATGGTACTGGTACAGTGACAGACAAGTAGACTAATGGAAAAGAATTGAAGACCCAGAAATGAACCCACACACCTATGGTCACTTGATCTTTGACAAGGGACTAGATGCAGTGGAAAAAAGACAGCATTTTCAACAAACGGTGCTGGCACAACTCATGGTTATCATGTAGAAGAATGGAAATTGATCCGTTCCTATCTCCTTGTACTAAGGTCAAATCTAAGTGGATCAAGGAGCTCCACATAAAACCAGAGACACGGAAACTTGTAGAGGAGAGAGTGGGGAAAAGCCTCGAAGATATTGGTACAGAGAAAAATTCCTGAATAGAACAGCAATGACTTGTGCTGTAAGATCGAGAATTGACAAATGGGACCTCATGAAACTGCAAAGCTTCTGCAAGGCAAAAGACACAGTCAATAAGACAAAAAGGCCAGCAACAGATTGGGAAAGGATCTTTACCTGTCCTAAATCAGATAGGGGACTAATATCCAATATATATAAAGAACTCAAGAAGGTGGACTCCAGAAAATCAAATAACCCCATTAAAAAATGGGGCTCAGAACTGAACAAAGAATTCTCACCTGAGGAATACCGAATGGCAGAGAAGCACATGAAAAAATGTTCAACATCCTTAATCATAAGGGAAATGCAAATCAAAACAACCCTGAGATTCCATCTCACACCAGTCAGAATGGCTAAGATCAAAAATTCAGGTGACAGCAGATGCTGGCGAGGATGTGGAGAAAGAGGAACACTCCTTCATTGTTGGTGGGATTGCAAGCTTGTATAACCTCTCTGGAAATCAGTTTGGCGGTTCCTCAGAAAATTGGACATAATACTACCAGAGGATCCAGCAAAACCTCTCCTGGGCATATATGCAGAAGATGTTCCAACCGGTAAGAAGGACACATGCTCCAGTATGTTCATAGCAGCCTTATTTATAATAGCCAGAAGCTGGAAAAAACCCAGATGCCCCTCAACAGAGGAATGGATACAGAAAATGTGGTACATTTACACAATGGAGTACTACTCAGATATTAAAAGGAATGAATTTATGAAATTCCTAGGCAAATGGATGGACCTGGAGGGCATCATCGTGAGTGAGGTAACACAATCATAAAGGAACTCACACAATATGTACTCACTGATAAGTGGATATTAGCCCCAAAACTTAGGATACCCAAGATATAAGATACAATTTGTTAAACACATGAAACTCAAGAAGAACGAAGACCAAAGTGTGGACACTGTGCCCCTTCTTAGAATTGGGAACAAAACACCCATGGAAAGAGTTACAGCGATAAAGTTTGGAGCTGTGACGAAAGGATGGACCATCTAAATACTGCCATATCCAGGGATCCATCCCATAATCAGCTTCCAAACGCTGACACCATTGCATACACTAGCAAGAGTTTGCTGAAAGGACCCAGATATAGCTGTCTCTTGTGAGACAATGCCGGGCCTAGCAAACACAGAAGTGCATGCTCACAGTCAGCTATTGAATGGATCACAGAGCCCCCAATGGAGGAGCTAGAGAAATTACCCAAGGAGCTATAGAAAACTGCAACCCTATAGGTGGAACAACATTATGAACTAACCAGAGCTCTTGATTCTAGCTGCATATATATCAAAAGATGGCCTAGTAGGTCATCACTGGAAAGAGAGGCCCATAGGACTTGCAAACTTTATATGCCCCAGTACAGGGGAATGCCAGGGCCAAAATGTGGGAGTGGGTGGGTAGGGGAGTGGGGGGGGAGTGTATTGGGGACTTTTTGGATAGCCTTGGAAATGTAAATGAGGAAAATACCTAATTAAATATATATATATATATATATATATATATATATATATATATATAAAGAAAGAATTGGTCACTAAAGCATGTTCATTTTCAGCTGTATTTTGTTCTACTCTTTCATGTCACTTTTGTACTTCTGTACCTTATGCCACAATGTAATCTTCTATACCATATCTTTCCTTCTATGGTGGATTAACTTTTTTGAAAGAAAAGCCAAATAAATGTCCCTTCTCTTTATTTTATTTCAGTCAGATATTTTTGTAGTAATAAGAGAACTAATAATAGATAAACTCTGTAATACCTTGATTAAGGTGAGTTACTTTATTGGTTAGCTAATCCTAAAACATGCCCTCTGTAAATCAAGAACATGTGTTTTGAATAATTATTTGAAACTGGGAGAAAGACAGAGTGATGGATTATGTGTTTTATTTAATAAACATGGTAAAAATTAAGATGTACTATTTTTGATGTCTTCAATTGCCAGCCACATAGAATTCAATAGTCAAAATAAGCAAGTTTATTCCATCAAGAAATAAGACATAATTTCTTTTGATTATATAGTTCATAAAGTTTGGAAACTTTCATGCACTATCTACCATATTGCATAAACCATGTTGTACACTAAGGTTTCTAAGCACTGTTTTGAGGGACAATGGATGAGGTATGGACTCATTTAATACAGTTTAAAGAGATTTTCTTTCCCTTTTTTTGTTTGTTCGTTTGTTTTGTTTTGTTTGGTTGGTTGTTGGATGAAGAGAATAGTACTTGAATTGAGCATTGAAGGATGAAAGAGATTTTAAAGGTTACAACAAAATGATGATAATTTTAGACAAAGTAATATTCAAAAGCCAAGTGAAAAGTTTTTTTTTTAATATGAAGCAGAGTTTTGAAATCCATTTCATTATTTTTAACATAGTACATAATATCTAATTTGTTTCTCATCAGGAATAAAGAAAGTAATCCATGTAAAATCTTTAGGATATTGTCTACACCAGTCAGCATTCAATGAGAACTATTATCACTTCCTCTGCTTTCACAGCTGCTCTGTCTACAAGAAATAATAATTTCTATCATGTGTTGTTGATAACAGCATTTTAAGACTCAGAAAAGATGAATATCTTACTGAGCAGTGAATTTACAACAAAGATATGACTCAAATCTAAGTGAGCACAACAAAATATTTTGCTGGTTTTGTTCTGATCAATAATGGGAAATATGTTTTATTCATCCCTCTTCCTACATTAAACAGAAAAAAAATAATCTTTTCACCATTCTCAATATATTCTGAATGATCTGACTTTGAAAATTGTGGAGAAGAAAACATTTTATATTATAGGATTTCCTGAATTCCTGCTGACACGGTTTTATTTAAATAAGAAATAATTGCTATGGTCTTTTGAAAGTTGAATTGTATACCTAAAACAAAGTTTCATTTTTCTATCCTCTTGTAACTTTCACTGCTTCAGAAAGTGCTTTACCAATACTGGGATCTTAAGGTAGTTTAATGAGATTTATAACCATCACATGTTAGAATATTGTCTTATTCATGGTTTCTATTCCTGTACAAACATCATGACCAAGAAGCAGTTGGGGAGGAAAGGGCTTATTCAGCTTATACTTTCCACACTGCTGTTGATCACCAAAGGATGCAGGACTGGAACTCAAGCAGGTCAGGAAGCAGAGGCTGATGCAGAGGCCATGGAGGAATGTTTCTTACTAGGTTGCTTCCTCTGCTTGCTCAGCCTGATCTCTTTTAGAACCCAAGATTAGCAGGCCAGAGATGGCACCACTCACAAGGGGCTCTCACCCCTTGATCACTAATTGAGAAAATGTCTCACATTTGGATCTCATAGAGGCATTTCCCCAACTGAAGCTCCTTTCTCTGTGACAACTCCAGCTTGTGTCAAGTTGACACACAAAACAAGCCAGTAAAATTGACCCCTTGTCAACTTGACACACAAACACACCACTAGTAAGCCTCAACCCTTAATTTCTTATTCATCCTGAAGATCTAAATAACTTTAAAAGTACCACAGTCTGCAAATTCTTAAAGTTTCAATCTCTTTAAAATATCCAATCTCTTTTAAAATTCAAAATCACTTAACTGTGGGCTACACAAAAATATTTTCTTCCTTCATGAGGGAAAAATATCAGGGCACAGTCATAATCAAAAGCAAAAATGAAACTCTCCAATATCTGAGATCCAACTCACAATCTTCTGGGCTCTTCCAAGGGCTTGGACCACTTCTCTTTCCCTGTACTTTCTAGCACACAGCTTGTCTTCTAGGCTCCAGCTGCCTGTACTCCACTGATGGTGCTGTTCTTGGTGTCCATCTTATGGTACTGGCATCTAGAAAACACTGCATGATCTCTTCAGTCCTGGGCCATAATGTGCAACTGATGCTGCACCTTCACCAATGGCCTTCCATATCTTCTCACAGTGCCAAGCATCAGCGACTCTTCATGACCCCTTCATGCCTTCAAAACCAGTACCACCTGGGTGACTCTTACACATTACCAAGTCCAGCCACGGCACAAGGTACAACCTTGGTTATTTCTGGAACACAGCCTCTGTGCTCGCAGAAAACACTTCCTAGAAGATTTCACCTCAATGATGCTGGTCTCTTCTTAACCACAGCTAATTTCTTAGCTCCAGCTAACCAGCATCAATAGTCCCAGTAAGGAAAAGTTTTCACTTTAGTAGTTCTGTATCTTATTAATCACAGCTGATTCTTCAGCCCCAGTTAACCAGAACCACAGAATCTTCACAATCAAAATAGAATTGGCCCTGAAAAGAGTCTTGAATCTTCCCTCTGAAATTTCACAAGCCAGGTCTCCATCTTCTGCACTCTTCTTAACATTATCTTCCAAGCTCCTACACAGCATCTTACAGAGCTCTTAACAATGAACAGATCTTCTAACCCAAATTTCAAAAGTCTTTCCAAAGTCCTCCCGAAAACATGGTCAGGCTGTCACAGGAATACCCCACTATGCTGGTACCAATTTGTCGTAGTCAGTGTTTCTATTCCTGGACAAAACATCATGACCAGGAAGCAAGTTGGGGAGGAAAGGGTTTATTCAGCTTACACTTCCACATTGGGGTCCATCACCAAAGGAAGTCAGGACAGGAATTCAAGCAGGTTAGGAAACTGGAGCTGATGCAGAGGCCATGGAGGGATGTTCTTCACTGGCTTGCATCCTCTGGCTTGCTCAGCCTGTTCTCTTATAGAACCCAAGATTACCAGCCCAGGAATGGTACCACCCACAAGGGGCCCTTCCCCCTTGATCATTAATTGAGAAAATGTCCCACATTTGGATCTCATGGAGGCATTTTCCCAGCTGAAGCTTCTTTCCCGGTGATAGCTCCAGCTTGTATCAAGTTGACACACAAAACCAGCCAGTACAAATATGATCTGAGTTCTCAATTGTTTAGATATTAAATAGTATAAGTGTAACTTCTCTTATTAATAGATACTTCTGATTCTGCAATCTATTCTTTTATGATTCATCAAAGAGAAATGTAACAAGTTCTTCCAAAAAGAGAGATACAGGAATTAATGGAACTCTATTTACTTCTTTAAAGGAGGTACAGTAAAATTTATTGCTCCTTTTAAAAAGATTTTAGACTAAATTTATTCAACAGGTGACATGCTTGAGTAATTCCATAAAAATGGAATGTTATAATAATATAGTAGAAGAGCTTAAAATAAAAAAATAAAAGTGAAGAATTATGATTTCATGTATGTAGCTACATTTTTCAAATTTTAACAGGATCCATGGCTTTAATTTCCTGAATAATATAAAACAAAGATATCATTCTGCCACAGTACCAAATTTTGTGAGAAAATGAGTGATACAATATTACAATTCCCCATATTATAAAATATGCCCACAAAACAAAAATTATAAATATTTGAGCTTAATAAGTGGTAGGAAAGTTACATCTGAATAACACAGATTACTCTTATTTCAATGAAATTTCCACATTATTTATTCTTTACTCCATTTATTATTACCAACACATTTGTATTTCATATGGAATTTTGAGATGCACACTACTTCTAGGAACTTTATGTAGTTATAAATCATATGTAATATTTATCCATCTTCAGACAGAACAGTAGGTCTGGCCTATGTCACAAGTCTACTAATTCACCATTAGTTGTATCAAATTTTGTTTCTAAACACCTCAGTGGGAAGTTTATTAATTGTTAGCCTTGACAATATAACTATAACTATTAGGTATATTATTTAACAGAATTGTGGGTATTTTAAAAGCCTTAATAGACAGCACCCATCACTTCATGTAACCAGCCAGATACTTTTCTCCTCTTGGGCTGCCTCATGTAGCCTCAGTAGTAGAAGGTATACTTAGTCTTACTGCAGCTTTATATGCCAAAGGTGGTTGATATTCATGAAAATTCTCATTTTTATGAAGGGAAATGAAGGAGGAGTGGAGGAAAGAGGCATAGGTGAGAAGGACTGGGAGGAAAGCAGGGAAGAAAAACTGCTAGTGTTGTAAAGTCAATTAATTAACTAAAATGTAAAAATGTTTTAAAAGAATAGGACAATAAGTAATTCTAAACAGGACTAGTCTATAGCATCATTTATGTTCCAATGGCTAGTTAAGAACTCTATTTCTTTTTTTTAAATTTAATTAATATTTCACTTATTCACTTTGCATCCTTCTTTATTGTTCATCCCCCAGTCTCCCCTGCCACAATCCTTCCCCCATGGCCTCCTCTCCATCTTGTCTGAGTGGCTGGTGGCTCCCATGGGTGACCCCCTAACATGGTACTTCAAGTCTGTGCTAAGCTAGGAGCTTCCTCTCCCACTGAGGCCAGAAAAGGCAGCCCTGCTAGAAGAACATTTCCCAGATACAGGCAACAGCTTTTGGGATAGCCCCCATTCCAGTTAAGAACTCTATTTCTTGACCTTAGCAGTTAAGAGTACGAACATCTCTTTCAGAGGACCAGAATGTAGTTCACAGATCCAATGTCAGGTGAATTGCAACTGCCTGTAATTTCAGTGCCAGTCAAATCAACACTCACTTCTGGATTCCATGGACACTTACAATCATATGCACATACTTACCTATCAATATATACACATAATTTAAAAAAATAATAAAAATATTTTTAAAATCAGTAGTGAAGGCCTAAATTAACATTGATTACTGTCTCCTAAGGGCTTGTGAAATATAAAGTTTCATACTTTCAAAACATCATCAAATGAATCTCAGTTGCCTAAAAATAATGGCTGCACTTTTTTCTTTCCCCTGTCTCTTGTTCTCAATGTAAAATTAATCTATGGAGAAAAATTGCCAAATAATGAATAATTTCACAATAATATATTGGCTTATTTCAGGGCTCTGAATAATAATGGTCCCCATAGGCTCACATATTTGAATGTTTAATGATCAGGGTCTGGCACTAGTTGGAAATGATTAGAAGTTATGGCCTTGTTGGAAGAAGTGTGTCATTAGTGGTAGTCATAAGAATTTAAAAGCCTAAGACAGGCCCATTGTCTCTTTTCCTCCTGTCTGAGGATCCAGAGGTAGAACTTTCAGCTAATTCTCCAGCTCTATGTCTACTTGCATGGTGCCATGCTTCCCACCATAGTGATGATGGACTGAACCACTAAATCCCAACCAAATGCTTTATTTTGTAAGAGTTGTCATCATGATGTCTTTTCACAACTGTAGAATTCTGATTAAGACACTGATGAAATATTGCATGTGTTTCATAGGGATTGAAAAATCAATGGGAGGAGAGGCTTTTGGTCCTGAAAGGCTTGATGCCCCAGTGTAGGTGAATGCCAGGATAGGGAAGCATGAGTGGGTGGGTTGGTGAGCAGGATGAGGGATAATGGGATTGGGGATTTTCAGAGGGGAAACCAGGAAAGGGGATAACATTTGAAATTTAAATAAAGAGAATATCTAATAAGAAAGAAAGAAAATTTGTTCCCTACTACTTTCTCAAATTCATATGTAGAACCCTAATCCCAAAAGCATTTGTACTCAGGTATGGGGTACCTGTGAGATTCTATGAGAGATTTTGATACTCTGGATATTACACTAATCTTTTCCACTCTGTAAGGACACAGCACAGTGAAGATCTGAACTCTTTAATGTGATATGCTTCAGGCTCCAGAATGATGAGATGGAATTGTGATTTATGAGAGCTCACTCTGCAGAATTCTGTTAGAATTCTACAAACAAAAAAGTAATTAAGATAGTGTTACACTATCATTTGTAAATAAACAATACATTCATAGACCTATAAATATCTATCTAGAAATAATGGTTCTTTATATGAGAATTTTAAGAGACTTAGACTTCATTGTAAGATAATATTGTCTTTGTATAAATAAATGACATAAAATGAAAATTTGCTATTTCATGAACAGTTCTGTTAAATATCTTATTCCATAAATCCAAAATTATACCAAAATAATTAGTTTTGGCTATTAGTTACTACTTAATTTTAGTTATATAACCTTAGAATATTTATAAGTATTGTGCTGACTAGTTTTAAGCCAACTTGATACAACCTAATGTCACCCAAGAAGTAGGAACCCCAAGTGAGAAGATATCTCCATAAAGGAAGGTTGTAGGCATTCCTGTAGATCTTTTTTGGGGGGTGGTGGGGAGATTGACTGGAGAGTATTCAGCCCATTGTCAATGGTACAAACCCTAGACTGGTGGTCCTGGCTTCCGTATGATAGCAGGCTGAAGAAACCATGAGGGACAAACAAGTAAGAAGCACTCCTACATGGCCTCTGTATCAGTTTATGCCTACAGATTCCTAGAGGATTGAGTTCCTGTATTCGTTTCTTTCCTTCTATAGAATTTGATTCAGGATATATAAGCCAAATAATCCCTTTCTCATTCATCTTGATTTTGGTCATGATGTTACACCACAGCAATAGTAATGCTAAGAAAAATATAATAAAAAATTTAATGATGTAACATGTAAACATGAATACTGTTAAGTATATCTGCTACAAGCTAGATTTCATATTCTATAGTAAAGTATTAACTTTAGTTTCTTTAATATGTTTAAATAATAATGAGTCATAGCATTTCTAAAATTGACTAAGGCAACTTAATTTCATGGATTTAAAAAGACAAAATCATACCTTTTAAGAAATGAAAATTTCTCATTCCACTGTCCTTGAAATTCAGCAATGTCAATAAACACACAGCCAGTAGAAATAAGAAATATTGATATTATTCACTAAATTTTTATCAAGAACTCGCTAAGGGATGATAATATCATTATACCTGGTAACTTATAAAAGTGCATATTTCCACACCTCAAAGCTTACAGTCCTGAGGGGGAAACTCAAACAATGGCATCAGTGGTTTTGAGGCTGAGTGACTAGTGTAATTAGAAAGATGACCTAATATAGAAGAAAAGTTTACACTGGACATTTCATGAGTTCTCCTGTTGGAAAAATTCACTAGTTTTTCTGATAGTGTTACTGACAACAAAGGCCTGAATTTCTTTCTCTTTTTAATGTACCTTTAATTTTTCAATGTGTCTAAAGACCTTGCAAGGGAAATAGGTGAATCTGGAAACCTGGGAAGTCGGAAATTCTTTAGAGTTGAAGGAAGCTGTATCATGGTGGTGCTTATGAAAGTTTTTAACAATTATAACACTTGGTCACTTATGAATTGTTAAATGTCTAACAATTATAATTAGATTTTGTTTTATAAAGACTGATCTTGAGCCAAGTGTGATGTGGTGATGACACACTTATAATTGCAGAACATGATAGGCTGAAAGGAAAATCATGGGGCTGGGCTGGGATACAACAGTGTGATTTCACCTTACACCAATCAGAATAGCTAAGATCAATACTTCAGCTGACAGCACATGCTGGTGAGAATGTGGAGAAAGTTGACTACTCCTCCATTGCTGGTGTTATTGCAAACTGCTACAACCACTTTGAAATAAATCTGGAGGTTCCTCAGAAAAGTGGACATAATACTACGTCAAGAACAAGCTATATCACTTCTGGGCATAGACCCAAAAGATGCCCCACCATACCACAGGGACACATGCTCCACTATGCTCATAACAACCTTATTTGTGATAGCCAGAAGCTAGAAACAATCCAGATGTCTCACAACAGAAGAATGGATGCAGAAAATGTGTTTCATTTACACAATGGAAAACTACTGCTATTAAGAACAAAAACATTGGCTCTAACATGCCCAGGATCAGAGGTGAGGAAGACACAACATCTGTCCCAACACAAGGAGTAACTGGGACTGGTGAGACCCAGGCGTGCAGAAACTCCTCCAGAACAGTGGCACAGGTCCCTTCTGGTCTGTCTGGGCCTGGCCCTGAGCAGACTTTGGGCGCAAACTCACAGACAGCCCCACATACCCAGAGCCTGCTACACTCCCAGGTGTTCCAATGTTCCCAAGATCAGAGCATCAGAGGTGAGGAGGAAACAACATCTGTCCCAACACCGGGAGTAACTGGGACCAGTGGGACCCAGGCATGGAGGAACTCCAACAGACCAGTGGCACGAGTTCCTTCTGGTCTGTCTGGGCCAGGCCCTGAGCAGACCTTGGGTGCAAACTCTGCAGCCAGCCCCACAACACCCTGAGGCAGCTCAACTTCCAGGTGCTTTAACTGCTTTAACAGGCCCAGGATCACAGGATCACAGGAGCTTGGTCACATAGGATCTCAGGGTCCCAAAGGCAGCTTGACTCCCAGAAGCTTGGTCACACCCAGGACCTCAGGATCACAGGATGCCAGAATCACAGGGACACAGAGACAACATGACTCTGAGGAGTTCTGACAACCAGGTTCACAGGAAGGACAGGCTCCAGTCAGACATAGCCAGGGCAAGTAGCACTAGAGATAACCAGATGGCAGGAGACAAGCATAAGAACATAAGCAACAGAAACCAAGGTTGCTTGGCAGCATGAGAACCCAATTCTCCCACCATAGCAAGTCCTGGATACCCTATGGAAAAGCAAGATTCAGATCTAAAATCAGTTGTCATGATGATGATAGAAGATATTAAGAAGGATATAAAAAATTTTCCTTAAAGAAAGACAGGGGGAAACAGGTAAACAGCTAGAAGACCTTAAAGAGGAAACACAAAAATCCCTTAAAAAGTTACAGGAAGACAAAATCAAACAGGCAAAGGAAAGGAACAAAACCATTCAGGATCTAGAAATGGAACTAGAAACAATAAAGAAATCACAAAGTGAGACAACCCTGGAGTGAGAAAACCTAGGAAAAAGATCAGGAGTCATAGATGCAACCATCACCAATAGAATATAAGAGATAGAAGAGAGAATCTTAGGTGCAAAAGATACCATAGAAAACTTTGACACAAAGTCAAAGGAAATGAAAAAGCAAAAAGCTCCTAACCCAGAATATCCAGGAAATCCAGGACACAATAAGAAGACCAAACCTAAGGATAATGGGTATAGAAGAAAGTGAAGATTCCCAACTCAAAGGGTCAGTAAGTATCTTCAACTAAATTATAGAAGAAAAGTTCCCTAACCTAAGGAAAGAGATGCCCATGAACATACAAGAAGCCCACAGAACTCAAATAGATTGGAACAGAAAAGAAATTCCTCCTATCACATAGTAATCAAAACACCAAATACACTAAAAAAAGAAAAAAAATTAAAATCAGTAAGGGAAAAAGGTCAAGTAACATATAAAGACAGACCTTTCAGAATTACACCAGATTTCTCACCAGAGATTATGAAAGCTAGAAGATCCTGTTCAGATTTCATACTGACCATAAGAAATACAAATGTCAGCCCAGGCTACTATAGCCAGCAAAACTCTCAATCCCCATAGATAGAGAAATAAGATATTCCAGGAGAAAACCGAATTTATGAAATCTTTCCACAAATCCACCCCTACAAAGGATGTTAGATGGAAAACACTAACACAAGGATTGAAACTACACCCTAGAAGAAGCAAGAAATTAATCTTTCAACAAACCTAAACAAACATAATTCCACCTTTAACAAGAAAATTAACAGGAAGTTACAGTCACTTTTCCTTAATATCTCTTAATATGAAAATTATTATTACCAACATAACCTAGTCGATTGAAATTCAAAAAATATAAGGAATTAGAAATTTATCTGCTATCGGGCCTGGGGAGATGGCTCAGAGTGTAAGAGCACTGACTGCTCTTCCGAAGGTTCTGAGTTCAAATCCCAGAAACCACATGGTGGCTCACAACCATCTGTACTGAGTTCTGATGCCCTCTTCTGGTGTGGCTGAAGACAGCTACAGTGTACTTACATATAAGAAAGAAAGGAAGGAAGGAAGGAAGGAAGGAAGGAAGGAAGGAAGGAAGGAAGGAAGGAAGGAAGGAAGGAAGGAAGGGGGAGGGAGGGAGGGAGGGAGAGAGAGAGAAAGAGAGAGAGAAGTTTGTCTTCTATCATCCTGTGGTATCTCTAATTTGGTAATGGTTTTCAGAACAGCTTATATATTTCAAAATTATTTATACATACAAAAGAAATTTAGACAATTAATTTGGAAGGTGGCTTGTAAGAGAATAGCAAAGAGCGAGACTGAAGGTTTTGCTTGATATTTATAATTATTGTATCACTTTTGAAGAAGAGGACTTTGTTACTTTATTCTGAGATGAATGCTTTTCAAAATAATCATAGCCAATGCACAAGAATTTTAACCTCACCTTTCGTCTGTGCCACCCTTCAAGCAGAACACTCTTCTTTGAAAAAATTGATGAATGACTTCTTTGGATAGACCATCTTAATACACACACAATTTCTCAAATGGATGTAACCTGTTCCCTGTGGGCTGAGAATGACAACAATCACTCAAGTCAAGTATCTTTGACCATAGCAGGAAATGTGTATCCAAAAATCAGGCCTACAATTCATTCCTTTGCACAGCTGAACTGTCTACTCTTAGCTTATCTACAATGAAGGTAAAATTCTTTGGTGATGTGAGGAACCTTGAAGTATAGGCTTATTACAATGAACTCCAATGTCCAAAATTATTCTTATTTTGTGTTTGTGCCACAGTAAGAACCAAGATTTTAAGCTCTATTAAAAAAAATAAACAAAAACAGAAAGTTTTTATCTATTTGTTCATTAAAAAAACTAATAGTGATATGTTATTTTAAAATATCACATGTAAATAAAAATAAGTGTAAAATAGAACATACTGTTATTTAGCTAACCCTTATAAAATTTTTCAACTTCTTAAATCAGTAAATTTAAAATTTAGGATTTCATTGGCTTTCCTTAAAACCTCACTTAAAGCAACTACCTACCACTGTCATTTTCTGTCTATTGCTAATCCAATTCCTCTCCAGGATGGACAAACGAACACACACAAGCACACACTCGCACATGCGCGCACACACACACACACACACACACACACACACACACGACAAAAAAAGAATGAGAGAGAGAGAGAGAGGAGCAGAGAGAGAGGGGAACAGAATGAGAGGGGAACAGAGAGAGAGGCAGAGAGAGAAGAACAGAGGGAGAGAAAGAGAGAGGGAGGGACACATAGAGGAGACCCATTCTCATAATGAAAAGTCCTCTACTAGCCTGGCCAGCATCATAGAGTCTTATAGCATCTGGCAATAATTGACTAACTACTCAAGGATTCCAATTTGCTTGCCATATAATTAAATGAATATAAATATTTAAATTACATATAATTGCTAGTTTGGGGATGGTCTGTTTTACTTCTATTGATTCATAATCTAGGAAATTTAGCACTTTGGGTGTCATTAAGACAGGATATTCCATATAATCTTACTACCTATTTAATACAATAATTTCCCAAGCAAAAACTTGGAATTATATGTTTTTCCTTTGGAATCCCATTGACATTTTCAATCAATATTGCATTGACCATCTGAACTGAACCCAATTTAATTATTTGTTATTATCAAACTTTATCTTTAATCCAAGAGGAAAATTAGAAAGGAAAGCAATGAAGTGATGTGAACTCAAAGTAAAGATTGGAACTCAAAGATATAATTAATTCATACCTTTTGGTATTCAACATTGCATGCATGTAATTGCAAATGTACAAAATGATTAGAATAAACAGAATCTAGACAGGTCATGATCTACCCCTAAAGAGGATTTATTAATTGGCAAAACCAGCCAGTTTATTCCACTCTTAACCAAAAGGTCTTCCTACAAATCAGACTCCATTTTTTGCATTCATATGACTTTTTAAGCAGTTCTGAGGGAAGGTGTTTCAGGTAAATTATTTCGAATGTTTTCCTTGGTATTTTATAAGATCTCCAAACCCTTATGCTCTAAGATTTCCTCTTGCTGTTGCCTCTCACAAGGTTTTTATTACATCTCTTTGAGAATAATAGAAAAATCACTGCAACTAAATAACCTAATTGCTCTCCTTGGGGAATATTACCTTGTAGTCAAAAGAAAATTGGGATGAGAAATTAGGCAGTGAAAGCCAACCCAAACACTGTTGGACTAAGTTTAATTTTCTCACAAATTTTACTTTAGTAGTTTACCTGTGCTTTCTCTATGTTTAGTTTGATATTCTGACAAAGCTTTTCTCAGGATACATTTCAACTAGTGTCACGATCTCACTAGCAGAATATGTGACTTTATCTGTGTGACAAAGTCACTTGTTTCAAAACTTTTAAGGTTACTTTTAATTGTAATTTCTTATCCAAAGTGCTCTACAAATGCAGTTGTCTGTTGAAAATTTAATACTAAGATAGGACCTCCTAAAAATATGTTGTCCAGTGGAGTTACTTCAGTTTAAAGACTATTATTTCTAAAATTGGTGAAACATTAAAGAGCGGTAATGATTCAGAACTTTTCACAACTCATAATGGAGTATTTCATTCAAAATGAACTTATACAAGCTATCCTTGGATCTAAACATCAGAGTAATTTATATAAGTTAATGGAACATAGTCTGTTGGACATTGGAAATGTTATTAAAGGAGTACCGAGGTTAAATCTAATAAAATCTAAGATTATTCAACAATATTCCTATATGGAAGACCACAGATTAGTGAATCTAATATAATTTATAGTCAGTTACTATTGAATATGTAGCTGAGTACGTGATCAAAAATTATGGCAACTAAAATTATTGGGCCTTTTCTGATAACTTGACATGTACTAACATATTTAATCATCACAGCAACCATATAGACTAGGTGTTAGTACTTTCCCCATTATAAGTATAAGTAATAGAGGTTCAAAAATCTGAGTAGCTATCCTAATACCACACAGGATGTAGAATATAAATTAAAATCAAATCCATTGACATCTCAAGGAACCCTTTATTTATGATATGCAGAAACTGGAAACAACCCAGATGTCCCTCAATGGAGGAATAGATAAAAAAAAAAAAAAATTGTACATTTACACAATGGAGTGTAATAAAAACAATGATTTCATGAAATTCAAAGGCAAATGGATGGAATTAGAAAATATCATTCTGTGTGAGGTAACTCAGTCACAAAAGAACACACCATGGTATGCACTCACCGGTAAATGGATATTAGCCCCAAAGCTCAAAATACCCAGAATACAATCCACAGACCATAAAATGCTCAGGAAGAAAGAAGATCAAAGTGAGGCTGTTTTAGTTCTACTTAGAAGGGGGGGAGAAAATAATTATAGGAGTTAGAGGGAGGGGGGAATCTGGTTGAGAAAGAGAAGGGAAAGGGAAAAGGGGGGCCAGGATCAGGTGTGGGATGGGATAGGAAAGAAGTACAGAGGGTCAGGAAATTGAATAGAAGTGTGTAGCAATGGGGGATGTGGAAGTGGTGGCTAACCACTAAAAAGCCTCAAATACCAGAGATGCAAGAGGTTCTCAGGACACAATGAGGATAACATTAGCAGAAATATTCAACAAAGGGGAGATAGAACCTGCAGAGACCATATACAATGGATAGACACAGACCACAGTTGAGTGATAGGGCCACACACCCATCTCAAAAGTTTTAAACCAGGATTGGGCATGTCTAAAGAAAACACAGGGGAAAAGGGTGAAGCAGACACTGAAGGAAAGGCCATCCAGAGACCACCCCACTTAAGGATCCATCTTATCTGCAGACAACAAACTCAGACAATATTGCTAATGTCAAGAAGTGCTTGCTGACTGGAGCATGGTATAACTGTCCCCTGAGAGGTTGTGTCAGAGCCTGACAAATACAGTTGTGAATGTTCACAGCCAACCATTGGACTGAACCTGAGGAACCCCACTGGAAGAGTTAGGAGAAGAACAGAAGGAGCTGAAGGAGACTACAACCCCATAGGAAGAACAACAATATCAACTAAATGGAACTTCCCCTGCTCCACTAGAGCTCCCATGGACTAAACTACCAACCAAAGAGTACACATGGAGAGACTCATGTCTCCACATGCATATTTAGCATAAGATTACATTATCTGGCATCAATGGGAAGGAAGTCCCTTGGTCCTAAGGAGGCTTGATGCTCCAGTGTAGGGGAATGCTAGGGTGGTGAGGTGGAAGTGGGTGGGTGGGTGGGTGAAGGAGCACTCTCATAGAGGCAGGATGTGATAGGATGTTTGTGGAAGGGAAACCAGGAAAGGGGAAACATTTCAAATGTAAATAAATAAAACAGCCAATTAAAAAAAAAAAAAAGAATTCTAGTCCAGAGTCTTCCTGCATTGTCTCTATACTACACTCCTTCCAACTTGTTAATGAATTCATGAAATATATGCCATATAATTATAACTTCATCTTTTTATTCATAAAACTATGTAAGATAAACCTTTATATCTATAGGTAAGTAGCATTTATGACTGGTTCATCTTATGATGTGCCCATAACAATAAAAAATGTTAATTGAAAATGGTGACAATGAAGAGCAGTGTGTCTTTTCACCCCTTTCTCAAGGAAATCACTACCACAGTATTTGTAAACTGGGAATCACAAATTGTGTGACACAGCTTAATCGAACCTTCACATGTTTTCTCTTTAGTCTGTCAAATGCTTTAAAATATATTGAAATATTTTCTAAAGGGAACACCTCTTATTAATTGAATTCTACCTCATGATTTAGAAATCTTTCATCTTAAACTGTGTACTCTATTTCAGGTAAAAATAAGTTCTTTCACCTAACTTTACATTCTCTCCTGCCAGACTTGAAAATTACCCTATGTCTACCTACAAGTTATTTATCCCAGACAATGTAAGGCATTATGAGTTAACATAATTCTAGTAATATTTGTATCATTGAGGATGAAACCAGCTAACTAAGTCCTGTCTGTCCATGATGGCATATGCCTTTATTCTCTAGAAATGAGAATATGAAGCCTACATCTGTTAGAAGAAAGAAATATTGGTAGTGATCAGGGACTGGAGTCAGAAACTCCATCAATCTGGACACAGTAGCAACACTATATCATCTCCAAGGCAACTTTGATTTTATATGACCAAAAGCAATTGTCAGTAATGCTACCTATATAAGAGAATCTAAGACAAGACCTTTAGCGAATTGCAATTATAAGGAATAGTTTTGTTACATGATTTATGGGGTTTTAATTTACTGGATAAGGTTTAATAGAGAATATCTAGACTGTGTGGTAAATATAATTTTATTTTTTATTATTTTTATTATTATTAATTTTATTATCAGGCACATGCAACACAAAATTCACCATTATCATTTTCATAATTCTGCAATATTTTCCTATATTCATGCAAAAGCATCAGCATCCATTTACATTATAGTTTTCCTCACTCCAGTAGAAATTCAGTGTTCTTTTAAATGATTTCTCACTGCCTTCACTCATCAATAACTCATAACTTATCCATTATATTCTTTCCTTTCTGATTTTTGTAGTTTTCAATATTTTGCTTCATTTAAAACAACACAGAATGTTTTCTTTTATTTGGTTTTAAGTTATGCTTATTCAAAAAGTAAAGATATTGTACATTGCATTTCATCCCTTGATTTCTGCATTCAAGAATTTGTTTTCTGTCTTAAAACTATGAAATAAATGTATCAGTAAGTATTACTTCTACTTAACAATGGTTTTGGTTAGTAGAGTTTCAATCTACAAATGCATACACTGTATGAAATTTTCAATGTTTCCTTCAGTCATAAGTCTTTCAGTTTGCATCAAAAAACCTGCAATCAGTGAAATTGCTTTTAAAGAAATAAAATTCAATATTTTTTTTGGCTCTTGTGTATTTAATGTCATATCCAATAAATGAGTGATAACTCAAGGGTCATAAAATTTCCAATAAGATATATTATTTATTAAATTTCAGTTTTCATATTCTTTATATAATATTTAATATGGTATAAGGTCAGGGCCCTTCCTTTAAATGGTGACAAAGTTAGAAAACTGGAATCTTAACATGAACATCTAAAGAACTATCTGGAAGTGAGTTGCAAACACAAATAACCAGGCTCTATATTTATAGAAGCACTCCAGGTGTGAAGTTGAATAACTGTGCTGTAGTAAATACTCAAGGTAATATTAATGCATGAAAAGTTTGAAAATCATTTAATTGGGGCTTATTTGCCTTGTCTCATTTGTTTGCAACCAGAGCAGAAAAGTTGGAATAGATTGTTATTCCATATTTGTTTTAGTATAACCCATGTTCAAACCATTCTAAATTTACATATTACACTAAAAACTTCTATAAACAATGATAAGTTTCACTCTGATTATTTTGAAAAAGATAGTTAAAGTAGCAGAGCCATCCTAGTTTTGTTATTCAAGACTGGCCATTAATTTAATATCAGGTATGTCTTTTAACCTAATTGCCAATAAGACATAGGAACAAGAAAATATTTGATGTATGACAAACCTTTATAATGTGGGTATGGTAAATGTAAGATGCTTCCATATGTTAATGAATATAATTCACTGATACCTTTGAATTATATGCTCTAATTTGGAAATGTTTAGCACTTTTTTTTTACCAGGTGGAGAAAACTGACATTTATATCTACAAGATTTCAACATCATATTCATAGTCTTTGTAATTGCCACAGATTGGCACAGAAAATGATTAGCCTATAGCAGCATCTACAAGATGGCTCATTTCCAGTAATAATATATTTCTGACATGCATGACCTCATAATTAATCTTGAAGTTACAGGTTATAAATATTTTTTAAATGTCAGCAGATTAAATGTTATATTAAGTAGAGTTGCACAGAATTTAAATGAATCCATATTTTCTCATTGTTGATGACTTATAAATGCCCAGAAAAGAACTTTACTCTAGACTCCCAAATATTTCCTTGGAAGGTATAAATGCTGACCATTCTTTATTTCTTAATAAAATTAAAGTTAATAATACCCAGGAGAAAATTATGCTTTGCTTTCAAAGCAGCAAACATCCTGGCGTATGTTATTCATTTAATAGTATATTTAAAGTTTGTAAATTTTCTGTCATTTACATTTTTGAGTTTTTAGTGGGACAGAAACTTAGTAGATACTACATTATTGCAAAATTGAGAATTCAATAAGAACAAAGTAAATTGTGCAAGATACCTTTATTAGAATAAATAATATTCTATTTAATTAGTATGAAACTAATATAAGAATACAGGAAAGTCACATTCTCAAAATCAAATGGTCAGTACAATGTACACTTTAAATTACATTAGTCCTTCACCAACAGAGAATTTCTTACTTTCCTTTTCTAAATAGTACAAATTCAGTCTATCCAATTATGGAGACCACTAAACAACTTGAAGGTTCAATGTGGTGGTATAAGCCTTTACTGTCAGTAAGTTAGAGGCCAAAACAGAAAGATTCCAAGTTTAAGGTCTGATAGAGGATGTGGAGAATTCAAGGAAATTCTGCCAAATGTGTGAGACTCTGTCCCAATTTAAAATCAAATTATAGGTAAGATCAATATAGGTTCATAGATACAGCATTGTTTAGCACCTTTACCATAATCAAAATTTTCATAACTTAAAATGAATATAATTATTGTCAAATAAAACCTCAAGTCATTAAATTATGCATCCTTTGTATTAGAGCATAGGAATTTGATCTTGAGGATAACCTTTCTCAATGTGTGTCTCTCTGTGTGTGTGTGTGTGTGTGTGTGTGTGTGTGTGTGTGTGTGTGTGTATTAAGCAACTTAAATTTGATAGCTATAGAGGAGTTTGAAACTTCCATTAACAACGAAATTTTGGTCTATCTTTTCCTTGACTAAATAAAGTAATGCATCTTTATGATGTTCCTAAAAATAATATGGCAAACACTGCACTCTGGTTATAAAGGTAATCAATGTTTTATCTATGTTTATAATTTCTCAGATTCTGTGTATAAGAGACTGCACCCTTCTGTCAACTATGTTTAATTCAAGTAGAATCCATTCAGTAGCTGAACAAAGACTTATTCTTTTGTTCATGATAGTGTAACAGGAGCAAGGGAATCCTTTCTACTATTAATAACTACAAAACTGGGCAATATCCATTAGCCAATGCTGATCAAACATTAAATACCAGACTGCACAAATTAAAAAATTTCTGCAAAAAGAAAAGAAAATAACATGAACCGTATTATTTTCTATGCTTGCTGGATAGAGACCTTTCATTAAAAGTTATAGTTCATGGAGAGCAAATTCACAGGTCAAGGATATGATCCCATTAAAATTACTAAGTTCAAAGTTTAAGTACTCAAGAATTACTAAATTCTTAGTACACATAAAAGTGTGAGAGAATCTATTTGGGATTTTCTTAGAGCAGTCCTGGATTGTAAAGAACAAATTGGTAAAAGTGCCAGATAATAGAAAAGAACAACAACAAAACATGCATTGAAAGTATCTTGGTAATCTCAAGGGACTAGGAATTATTTGCTTGCTACAATGGACACAAATAACAACTAGTTGGGCTGCAGATAGGGACTTCAAAAAGATTATTAAGCTTCGTAGTGTGACTAACCGTTTTATATTAAGGTCTACTATTTTTGGTTGTGAGCCTAGCCTTTAATGGCTGAGCCATAGAGAGGCCCATTGGACATGCAAACTTTATATGCCCCAGTACAGGGGAATGCCAGGGCCAAAAAATGGGAATGGGTGGGTAGGGAAGTAGGGGGGAGGGTATGGGGGACTTTTGGGATAGCATTGGAAATGTAATTGAGGAAAATACGTAATAAAAAATATTTAAAAAAGATCTACTATTAAACAAAAATAAATCAGGAAGAGAACTGACTACAACAAATTTCACAGTAGAACAGAATAAAGTAAAGAGGTACAACAAAATGTAACACATAACACTACATTTTTTTTTTTACAATGACCAGGTTTTAAAAAAAACTCAATTCTCATAAAAAAGGAAGAAAATATTATTACCAATAAATATTATTACTGATAAATATTCAAGTTATTCAAAAATATAGATGCAGGAAGGAAACATAATAGAATAAGCACATGAGGATATTAAGAAAGATATTATTGATATAGTTTATACTTCAAAATCCACAGGCAAACTATAACACAACACAAAAGGGAATGATGAATATAAAATAATCACTTGTCTATTTTCAGTGGTGCTTTCCAGATGTGTTGGCTGTGTAAAGATGAAGTTTAAAGTCTCCTTTCCAGCCACTGGTTGTCAGAAACTCATTGAAGTTCATGATGAAGGCAAGTTTCATACATTCTAAGAGAAGCAAATGGTCACAGAAGTAGCTGCTGAGGTACTGGTCGAAGAATAAAGTATTATGCAGTATGAATCTTTGTAGGGAGGACAAACAAGTGTTCTTTGTGAAGCAAGGGATCACAACACACAGCAGAATACATCTTTTATTGGATAACTATCATTCATGTTACAGACCAAGGAGAACTGGAGAGAGAAAGAGCAAGTCTGTTCATGATGTATTGTGCATGCTCATTGGGGTATACTCAACTCAGTCATTGTTAAAGAAAAATATGAAAACAGAATATTCCTGCACTGATATATACTACTATGGCTCAGTGTTTGGAGTTGTACAGATTTAGAAGAATCTGAAAACTTTTCAATCTTTCTAAAGGATATCATTTTCAGGGGGTGAAGAGATGTCTCAGTGACTAAGATCACTGGCTCCTTTTCCAAGGGACCTTGATTCAATTCCCAGCACTCACATGACATCTCATAACTGTCCTTACCTCTAGTTGAAGGAGATCTGACATCATAACAGATATACATGCAGACAAAATACCAATGCACATAAAATAGATCATTAAGAAAAGAATAGGATATTTGACTATATGCTGTAAAAAAGGACATAAATAAACAAGAAGCTATTGTACACCAGAGCTGTGGTGATAAAAATACCATGGTATTGATATAAACACTGTCATGAGACCATATACATGTACCTGATGGAAGAAAATGGAATTGCCTTGAACTAATCTGCATAGGAAAGAGATTTCTGAACAGAAAACTAATAGCACAGACACCAAAAACAGCAACTAACAAATGGAAAATAATGTCTGAGAAGGGGGAAAAATATCCATGGGGGGAGTTACAGAGACAAAGTGTGGAGCAGACACTAAAGGAAAAGCAATCAAGAGACTGCCCCACCTGGGGATCCATCCCACAAAAAGTCACTAAACCCAGGTACTAATGTGGATGCCAACAAGTGCTCGCTCACAAGAGCCTGATATAGTTGTCTTTTGAGAGGTTATCTGCCAAAGCCTGACAAATAAAGAATGTGGATGCTCTCAGACAACCATTGGAAAGAGAACAGGGTCTCCAATGAAGGAGCTAGAGAAAGGGCCCAGCCCTATAGGAGGGACAACAATATGAACCAACCAGTACCCGCAGAGCTCCCAAGGACTAAACCACCAACCCATGGTTCCAGCAGCATATGTAGCCGAGGATGGCCTTGTTGGGCATCAATGGAAGGAGAGGCCTATGGTCCTATGAAGGCTCTATGCCCCATTGTAGTGGGATGTCAGGGGCAGGAAGCAGGAGTGGGTGGGTGGGTGAGCAGGGGGAGGAATAGGAGGTTTTCAGAGAGGAAACCAGGAAAGGGGATACCATTTGAAATGTAAATAAAGAAAATATCCTTAAAAACATGGTTAGAAGGAGGGAGGGAAAGGAGAGCACATGCTGAAAAATTAATAAATTTTAAAAGCTTTAAATTTGTCAAAGTCAACAGGTTGTTGATGGTTGTTTAATGTGAAATCTCTGTGAATATTCATGGTACAAATACATTTTTACAATTCAGCTCTCAAAAGAAAGAAAGAAAGAAAGAAAGAAAGAAAGAAAGAAAGAAAGAAAGAAAGAAAGAAAGTGAAAGAAAGAAAGAAAGAAAGAAAGAAAGAAAGAAAGAAAGTGAAAGAAAGAAAGAAAGAAAGAAAGAAAGAAAGAAAGAAAGAAAGAAAGAAAGAAAGAAGGAAGGAAGGAAGGAAGGAAGGAAGGAAGGAAGAAGAAACTGAAAAACTTCTCTATGACAAAGAACATTGTCATTCAGGCAGAGCAGCTGAGTACAGAATACTTTTGTTCTGCTAAAGGGACATAGTGAGAAAATGACTCCTAAGAACATTTTCCACTACTCATAGATCAGTGTTCCACTCATCTGTTTTCAGAGAAGATTCCTACTGTAGAGGATAGGAACTAACACAGGGACTCACAACTAGACAATGTACTGAGACTGAGAGACTTTGTACCTCTAAGTAATAATTGAGATATATTTATCAACCTTTTCCCAACATATAAGAGTCAGAAGGTATAAATGACACCAAGGAAACAGTATTTTCTAGGCATAACAGGACTGGTACACATATGAACTTTAAATAGACTATGTCAGCATGCATTGGACCTGCATAGGTCTAAGCAAAATGGGATCCAATATGATGTAGTGGATATGAATTCACATTACTTACCAAAAAGTTATCTCCAATTGACAACTGTTTACAGAAAATAAAATAGTTTTCCACAATGGTGTCTTGCAGGGTATATAAACCACACTTACACATAGGCCCCATACCCAGCAGAAGGAGGCTAACAGAAAAAGAAATGTACTGGTATTTTTTGTCCCATATTGTTTTGCTTGGGCATGTTTTTACCTTACCAGCTTGTATTGTGTATTCTGGTTTCCAATTTTGTATTTTTTTTTACTTTTATTTTCATGTGTATGTTCCTTTGTATATATGTATTTCTCAGGCATCTTCATGTTTTTACATTATTACTATTAGATTTTTCCCTATTTGTTTTCAAAAGAAAGACAAAGAAGGCAGGGAATTGAATGGCTGCAGAGACAGGGAATATGTAGAGAAGAAACTATGATCAGAATATAGTATGTAAAAATATTTTTGTAAATAAATAAATAAACATATTTTAAAACCTGGAAGAAGAAAGAAAAAAGAAAAAAAAAAAAAGGATGATGCAGAGTATGCCTCAAGAAGTCAAAGAATGGTGCTTAGAACAGATTGGGAAGGGAAGTTGGATGTACTCACTGACAGCTTGTACCTCTCAGAATGAGTCCAGTCAAAAATATGATGTCAAGAGTAACAAATAGCCAATCATGCGGGACCTGAGACTGCTCTGGTTGGGGAGAGAGAAATCCGGCCTACATAGGGCCACAAGCCTCTTCCGGTCAGAAAAGCACAGGGGCAGCTAGGGCGCAGGGTCTGCTGACACTCGCCAGCTACCCACAACACCCGCCACAGGATCTTAAGACTTCTGGTGAGTGGAACACAGCTTCTGCTCCAATCCAATTGCGAGCGGGACCAGAGACTGCATTAGTTAGGGAAGCAGAAAACCGGCCTGAGTAGGACCACAGGCCTCTTCCGGCTGGACCAGCACCGGGATACCGCCAGCTACTCACGACCCCCGCCACAGGATTTTGAGACTGCTGGTGAGTGGAACACAGCTTCTGCTCCAATCTTTAAACAGTGACAAAGATAACAACTAACCCCAGAGATTACCAGATGGCGAAAGGTAAATGTAATAATCTTACTAACAGAAACCAACACCACTCACCATCATCAGAACCCAGCACCCCCACTTCGCCCAGTTCAGGGCACCCCAACACACCGGAAAAGCTAGACACGGATCTAAAAGCATATCTCATGATGATGGTAGAGGACATCAAGAAGGACTTTAATAACTCACTTAAAGAATTACAGGAGAACATGGCTAAAGAGTTACAAGTACTTAAAGAAAAACAGGATAACACAATCAAACAGGTAGAAGTCCTTAAAGAAAAACAGGATAACACAATCAAACAGGTAGAAGTCCTTAAAGAAAAACAGGAAAACACATCCAAACAGATGATGGAAATGAACAAAACCATACTAGACCTAAAAAGGGAAGTAGACACAATAAAGAAAACCCAAAATGAGGCAACACTGGAGATAGAAACCCTAGGAAGGAAATCTGGAACCATAGATGTGAGCATCAGCAACAGAATACAAGAGATGGAAGAGAGAATCTCAGGTGCAGAAGATTCCATAGAGAACATCGGCACAACAATCAAGGAAAATGTAAAATGCAAAAAGATCCTAACTCAAAACATCCAAGAAATACAGGACACAATGAGAAGACCAGATATCCTACAGATATCCTACAGATATCCTACAGATAATAGGAGTGGATGAGAATGAAGATTTTCAACTCAAAGGACCAGCAAACATCTTCAACAAAATTATAGAAGAAAACTTCCCAAATCTAAAGAAAGAGATGCCCATGAACATACAAGAAGCCTACAGAACTCCAAATAGACTGGACCAGAAAAGAAATACCTCCCGACACATAATAATCAGAACAACAAATGCTCTAAATAAAGATAGAATACTAAAAGCAGTAAGAGAAAAAGGCCAAGTAACATATAAAGGCAAGCCTATCAGAATTACACCAGATTTTTCACCAGAGACTATGAAAGCCAGAAGATCCTGGACGGATGTTATACAGACACTAAAAGAACACAAATTCCAGCCCAGGCTACTATACCCAGCCAAACTCTCAATTAACATAGATGGAGAAACCAAAGTATTCCAAGACAAAACCAAATTCACACATTATCTCTCCACGAATCCAGCCCTTCAAAGGATAATAACAGAAAAAAAACCAATACAAGGACAGGAACCACGCCCTAGAAACAACAAGAAGGTAATCCCTCAACAAACATAAAAGAAGACAGCCACAAGAACAGAATGCCAACTTTAACAACAAAAATAACAGGAAACAACAATTACTTTTCCGTAATATCTCTTAATATCAATGGACTCAACTCCCCGATAAAAAGACATAGACTAACAAACTGGCTACACAAACAAGACCCAACATTTTGCTGCTTACAGGAAACTCATCTCAGAGAAAAAGATAGATACTACCTCAGAATGAAAGGCTGGAAAACAATTTTCCAAGCAAATGGTATGAAGAAAAAAGCTGGTGTAGCCATTCTAATATCTGATAAGATTGACTTCCAAGCCAAAGTCATTAAAAAAGACAGGGAGGGACACTTCATACTCATCAAAGGTAAAATCCTCCAAGAGGAACTATCAATCCTGAATATCTATGCTCCAAATACAAAGGCAGCCACATTCATTAAAGAAACTTTAGTAAATCTCAAAGCACACATTGCACCTCATACAATAATAGTGGGAGACTTCAACACACCACTTTCACCAATGGACAGATCATGGAAACAGAAACTAAACAGGGACACAGAGAAACTAAGAGAAATTATGAATCAAATGGATCTGGCAGATATCTACAGAACATTCTATCCTAAAACAAAAGGATATACCTTCTTCTCAGCATCTCATGGCACCTTCTCCAAAATTGACCACATAATTGGTCACAAAACAGGCCTCAACAGATACAAAAATATTGAAATTGTCCCATGCATCCTATCAGATCACCATGGACTAAAGCTGATCTTCAATAACAAAATAAATAATAGAACGCCAACCTTCACGTGGAAACTGAACAACACTCTTCTCAATGATACCTTGGTCAAGGAAGGAATAAAGAAAGAAATTAAGGACTTTTTAGAGTTCAATGAAAATGAAGCCACAACATACCCAAACTTATGGGACGCAATGAAAGCATTTCTAAGAGGAAAACTCATAGCTCTGAGTGCCTCCAAAAGGAAACTAGAGAGAACACACATTAGCAGCTTGACAACATACCTAAAAGCACTAGAACAAAAGGAAGCAAATTCACCCAAGAGGAGTAGACAGCAGGAAATAATCAAACTCAGGGGCGAAATCAACCAAGTGGAAACAAGAAAAACTATTCAAAGAATCAACCAATCAAGGAGCTGGTTCTTTGAGAAAATCAACAAGATAGATAAACCCTTAGCCAGACTCACTAGAGGGCACAGGGAAAGCATCCTAATTAACAAAATCAGAAATGAAAAAGGAGACGTAACAACAGATCCTGAAGACATCCAAAACATAATTAGATCCTTCTACCAAAGGCTATAATCAACAAAACTGGAGAACCTGGATGAAATGGAGAAGTTCCTAGACAGATACCAGGTACCAAAGTTGAATCAAGATCAGGTTAATGATCTAAACAGCCCTATATCCCCCCAAAAATAGAAGCAGTCATTAATAGTCTCCCAACTAAAAAAAGCCCAGGACCAGATGGGTTTAGTGCAGAGTTCTATCAGACCTTCAAAGAAGATCTAATCCCAGTTCTTCACAAACTATTCCACAAAATAGAAACAGAAGGTACTCTACCCAACTCATTCTATGAAGCCACAATTACTCTGATACCTAAACCACAAAAAGTCCCAACAAAAATAGAAAACTTCAGACCAATATCCCTTATGAATATTGATGCAAAAATCCTCAATAAAGTTCTTGCTAACCGAATCCAAGAACACATCAAAACAATCATCCATCCTGACCAAGTAGGTTTCATCCCGGGGATGCAGGGATGGTTCAATATACGGAAATCCATCAACGTAATCCAGTATATAAACAAACTCAAAGACAAAAACCACATGGTAATCTTGTTAGATGCGGAAAAAGCATTTGACAAGATCCAACACCCATTCATGATAAAAGTCTTGGAAAGATCAGGAATTCAAGGCCCATACCTAAGCATGATAAAAGCAATCTACAGCAAACCAGTAGCCAACATCAAAGTAAATGGTGAGAAGCTTGAATCAATCCCTCTAAAATCAGGGACTAGACAAGGCTGTCCACTTTCTCCATACCTATTCAACATTGTACTTGAAGTACTAGCCAGAGCAATTCGACAACAAAAGGAGATCAAAGGGATACAAATTGGAAAAGATGATGTCAAAATATCACTTTTTGCAGATGATATGATAGTATATATAAGCGACCCTAAAAATTCCACCAGAGAACTCCTAAGCCTAATAAACAGCTTTGGTGAAGTAGCTGGATATAAAATTAACTCAAACAAATCAATGGCCTTTCTCTACACAAAGAATAAACAGGCTGAGAAAGAAATTAGGGAAACAACACCCTTCTCAATAGTCACAAATAATATTAAATATCTTGGCGTGACTCTAACTAAGGAAGTGAAAGATCTGTATGATTAAAACTTCAAGTCTCTGTAGAAAGAAATTATAGAAGATCTCAGAAGATGGATAGATCTCCCATGCTCATGGATTGGCAGGATCAACATTGTAAAAATGGCTATCTTGCCAAAAGCAATCTACAGATTCAATGCAATCCCCATCAAAATTCCAAATCAATTCTTCAACGAATTAGAAAGTGCAATCTGCAAATTCATCTGGAATAACAAAAAACCTAGGATAGCAAAAACTCTTCTCAAGGATAAAAGAACCTCTGGTGGAATCACCATGCCGGACCTAAAGCTCTACTACAGAGCAATTGTGATAAAAACTGCATGGTACTGGTATAGTGACAGACAAATAGACCAATGGAATAGAATTGAAGACCCAGAAATGAACCCACACACCTACGGTCACTTGATCTTCGACAAGGGAGCTAAAAACATCCAGTGGAAGAAAGACAGCATTTTCTTTTTTTTTTTTTTTTTTTTTTTTTTTTTTTTTTCTCGAGACAGGGTTTCTCTGTATAGCTCTGGCTGTCCTGGAACTCACTTTGTAGACCAGGCTGGCCTCGAACTCAGAAATCCGCCTGCCTCTGCCTCCCGAGTGCTGGGATTAAAGGCGTGCGCCACCACGCCCGGCTCGAAAGACAGCATTTTCAACAAATGGTGCTGGCACAACTGGTTGTTAACATGTAGAAGAATGCGAATCGATCCATTCCTATCTCCTTGTACTAAGGTCAAGTCTAAGTGGATCAAGGAACTTCACATAAAACCAGAGACACTGAAACTTATAGAGGAGAAAGTGGGGAAAAGCCTTGAAGATATGGGCACAGGGGAAAAATTCCTGAATAGAACAGTAATGGCTTGTGCTCTAAGATCCAGAATTGACAAGTGGGACCTCATGAAACTACAAAGCTTCTGCAAGGCTAAAGACACCATCAATAAGACAAAAAAACCACCAACAGATTGGGAAAGGATCTTCACCTATCCTAAATCAGATAAGGGACTAATATCCAATATATATAAAGAACTCAAGAAGGTGGACTCCAGAAAGTCAAATAACCCCATTAAAAAATGGGGCTCAGAACTGAACAAACAATTCTCACCTGAGGAATACCGAATGGCAGAGAAACACCTGAAAAAATGTTCAACATCCTTAATCATCAGGGAAATGCAAATCAAAACAGCCCTGAGATTCCACCTCACACCAGTCAGAATGGCTACGATCAAAAATTCAGGTGACAGGAGATGCTGGCGAGGATGTGGAGAAAGAGGAACACTCCTCCATTGTTGGTGGGATTGCAAGCTTGTACAACCACTCTGGAAATCAGTCTGGTGGTTCCTCAGAAAATTGGACATAGTACTACCGGAGGATCCAGCAATACCTCTCCTGGGCATATATCCAGAAGATGTCCCAACCGGTAAAAAGGACACATGCTCCACTATGTTCATAGCAGCCCTATTTATAATAGCCGGAAGCTGGAAAGAACCCAGATGCCCCTCAACAGAGGAATGGATACAGAAATTATGGTACATTTACACAATGGAGTACTACTCAGCTATTAAAAAGAATGAATTTATGAAATTCCTAGCCAAATGGATGGACCTGGAGGGCATCATCTTGAGTGAAGTAACACAATCACAAAAGAACTCACAAAATATGTATTCATTGATAAGTGGATATTAGCCCAAAACTTAGGATACCCAAGATATAAGATACAATTTGCTAAACGCTTGAAACTCAAGAAGAATGAAGACCAAAGTGTGGACACTGTGCCCCTTCTTAGAATTGGGAACAAAACACCCAGGGAAGGAGTTACAGAGACAAAGTTCGTAGCTGTGATGAAAGGATGGACCATTTAGATACTGCCGTATCCAGGGATCCATCCCATAATCAGCTTCTAAACCCTGACACCATTGCATACACTAGCAAGATTTTGCTTAAAGGACCCAAATTTAGCTGTCTCTTGTGAGACGATGCCGGGGCCTAGCAAACACAGGAGTGGATGTTCACAGTCAGCTATTGGATGTATCACAGGGCTCCCAATGGAGAAGCTAGAGAAAGTACCCAAGGAGCTAAAGGATCTGCAACCCTATTGTTGGAACAACATGATGTACTAACCAGAACCCCGGAGCTCTTGTCTCTAGCTGCATATGTATCGAAAGATGGCCTAGTTGGCCATCAATGGAAAGAGAGGCCCATTGGACTTGCAAACTTTATATGCCCCAATATAGGGGAATGCCAGGGCCAAAAGAATGGGAATGGGTGGGTAGGGAAGTGGGGGGCGCTATGGGGGACTTTTGGGATAGCATTGGAAATGTAATTGAGGAAAATATGTAATAAAAATATTAAAAATCTAAAAAAAAAAAGAGTAACAAATAAATGATCAAACCTCAAAAAATGTAAATCATCAGATGGATCCACTATAGAGAAATAATCGAAACGGAAATGTGCTATCAAAGGACTAAGGAAACTCAAGGCCCAGCAATATGAACTATCCAAGAAGAATAAAATATTTAAAATAAGCTAAGTTTTAGGAACTTGTGACATGGCATGATTGCTTTTTTTGGAAAATTCCCACAGAACAGCCAAAGAAACTTAAAAAAATGAAATCTGTATCAGTAATATTTGTAAATAATTCAATAGAGAAGTAGAAACTAAACTAACATCTACCAAAGCTTCACAAATAAAAAATATGTAAGTGTAAATATAATAAAAATATGTGCAAAAACATATGGACTAATACTTTAAAAAGTAATATCTATCTATCTATCTATCTATCTATCTATCTATCTATCTATATATATATATATCAGTATAATATTCTCCACATTTTTAAAGTAGATGCTTCACACTTAAATAAGATTGTACTCCTATACTGAGCTGATACAATAAAATCATTTCAAACAGCTTTAGGCCTTTTTATAAAACTATGCCAACTTAAATTAAAATTTTCTGTAAATACCATCAAATGGTCAAATTTATTATGTGAAAGTAGAAAAACGTCCAATAATTTACACTACCTATATTCACAGCTGTCTATACTTTATACATGGTGAGAAGTGCCATAAAGCCAGAAATATTTACAAGTAACATATAATAGGATATTTGGAAATAGAGTTCTAAATATGTGGGCAATAGATGTTTCATACAGAGTTAATTTTTTAAGAATAAATAAAAATATTTTCATAAGTATAGAACATTTTATTTTCATGTATAGAACAACAACAAAAAACCATGTAAACATTAACCAAAAATGAATACTCCACACAAATATGAGAATTATTTTTTATTTTAAACAATTTTTATTAGATATTTTTTTCATTTACTTTTCAAATGCTATCCCGAAAGTCCCCTATACCCCCTCCCACAGCTCCACAAACCACCCACTCCTGCTTCCTGGCCCTGGCGTTCCCCTGTACTGGGGTATATAATCTTTGTAAGGCCAAGGGGTCTCTCTTCCTAATGATGGCTGACTAGGCCATCTTCTGCTACATATGCAGCTAGAGACACGAGCTCTGGGGGTACTTATTAGTTCATATTGTTGTTCCTCCTATAGGGTTGCAGACCCTTTCAGCTCCTTGGGTACTTTCTCTAGCTCCTCCATTGGGGGCCCTGTGATCCATCCAATAGATGACTATGAACAGTCACTTCTGTATTTGCTAGACACTGGCATAGCCTCACAAGAGACATCTATATCAGAGTCCAGTCAGCAAAATCTTGCTGGCATATGCAATAGTGTCTGGGTTTCGTGGCTGATTATGGGATGGATCCCTGGGTGGGGCAGTCTCTGGATGGCCTTTCCTTCTGTATCATCTCCAAACTTTGTCTCTGTTAACTCCTTGCATGGGTATTTTGTTCCCCATTCTAAGGAGGAACGAAGTATTCACACTTTGGTCTTTCTTTTTCTTGAGTTTCATGTGTTTTGCAAATTGTATTTTGGGTTATCCTCGCAAAGGAAACAAAATGAAACTACCAAAATGAAAACTTTACCAGGCTGAGACAAATACAAATACATGGTAATGAGAAGAGCAGAAATGTTGGTGCTAGAAAATAATCTTGAGTGAAGTGCAACATCTTTGGAGATAGCCACTAGCCTAGGGTCAATTAAAGTTTCTCTGCATGAAGAGAAAAGAATGCTGATCCTATTCATTTTTTACTGTCAACATTTCTGTATACCTAGGGGGTCAATGATCAGTTCTTGCCACATTGCCAAAGGGATCCTAATACTTATAATGAGATTTAGTATTGAAAACAGCTTCTGAGTTCCTGAAAGCATGTAAATTAACACTTTAGTAAAATAATCCCTGACATATTTTAGAATTCATTCTCCTACCACTTGCTCCCAAAGATTATAAACTCTTTTTCTATCAAGAGAGATTTCTGCTTTCTCTTTAAAAAGAAGCAATTAATGTAGGCTAAAGCCAACTAATCTTTTTTTTCCAAAATGAGAATCTGCTTGTGTTCTGGAAGAGATCATTTCATTGAATGTGAAGACGGTAAGACAATAATTCAATAATTGTAAAACACCAACTGTGTAGTTAAATATATAAACATAAAATCCATTTTACTTATAAATACACTCTATCACACATAAACACACTCAAATAGGCAGTAATGTACCTTCTGTGTTCCCTTTGATCTGAAAGCAACAAAATGGATATATTTTGTTTTCTTTACCGTGAAGTTTCTCTTATACTAATAAACATCTTTTCCCTGTTCATGGTTTTAATGCATTACTTTGAAATTTCAAATCACTGGAGCCTTGTGTTTCTCTCTCTTTCTTTTCCTTACCACTTCTCGAATGAGTGGGAAGATAGATATTAAATGTTTTTGTCTATTTTTTGGATGTTACTGCCTATGAATTTGTAATATGGGTACAAGCTACAATGAGGAAGACTTAAAAAAACAACAATAAAAGGGAAGTGTAATAAATGTAGACATAGTTCTCAAATGAGGTAGGATGACAAATGATAGAAAACAATAGAAATATCAAAAAATAATTTTTATGTGTTTGTTTTCAATAAATTCTATACTTTATCCTGCTTTCTTAATATTTTCTTAGCCATTTCATTGTTTATTAATGTGTTTTAATTACCTACCATGATTTGAATCATTACTCCCCTTCAACTAGTCATGTTTGAAATCTAATCAATCTTTTGAAATTAATAAGTAGAGTCTTAGTAGAGATTGTTTTATGAAAGCAGAATCTTTATCACTGGGAATTAAATCATTGTAAGACAGACTAAGGGAGGTTGTCATGTTTCCGCCATGCTAAGATTCATCATCAACCAGAAAAGAAAATTGTAGAAAATATTAAATCTGCTATCACTTTCTTCTTTTTCAGATTTCTGATAACTGTGAGAAGTAAAATTCTGTTGTGTTTTTTCCACTGTAATGTCTCATTGTTTTAATATTAGAGAAATGATAACACCAAAATGTATTAGAAAGCCTTCTTTGTACTATCTTAAGGAACATTTGAGGCATACTATCAATTCTGTCATAGTTGTAATAGAATTAACTAATGAAACCTGAGGGACTCTACTTTCTGATTTACTTTTTTTGCAGTAATCCTCATTATAAATACAATTTTTTTCAAGATACATTTTTTGTTTCTTTGTTTTATTTTGATTGTTTGGAGTTTACATGATCCCATCACTTTTTCAGCACTCTTTTTTTTTTTTTTTAATTTTCATTTCAAATACTATGCCCTTTCCTGTTTTCCTCTCTGCAAAGCCCCTATCCCATTCCCCTTTACCTTGTTTACATTAGAGTGCTCCCCCATTAAACTGCCTCACCTCTATAGAATTTCTAAACACCAGGGCATCAAACCTTAATATGACCAAGGACCTCCCCCCACATTGATGCAATATAAGGCCCCTTCAGGTCCTTCAGTCATTCCCCTAACTCCTTCATTGGGGCCCCTTTGTTCAGCTGGAGGGTTGGCTGTGAGCCTCTGTATTGTTCAGGATCTGGCAGAGCCTCTAAGGAGACAGCTCTATCAGGCTCATGTCAGCAAGCACTTCTTGGCATCCACAATAGTATCTTGATTTGGTTTCTACATGTGGATTAGATCCCCAGGTGGGGCAGGCTCTCCATGGCCTTTTTTTTTTTTTTTTTAGGTATTTTCTTCACTTGCATTTCCAATGTTATCCAAAGAGTCCCCCATACCCTCCCCCCCCACTCCCCTCCCCACCCACTCCAACTTCTTGGCCCTGGGGTTACCCTGTACTGAGGCATATAAACTTTGAAAGACTGATGGGCCTTTCTTTCCAATGATGGCCTACTAGGCCATCTTCTGATACGTATACAGCTAGAAACACGAGATCTGGGGGATACTGGTTAGTTCATATTGTTGTTCCACCTATAAGGTTGCAGACCCATTTAGCTCCTTGGGTACTTTCTCTAGCTCCTCCATTGGGAGCCCTGTGATCCATCCAATAGCTGACTGTGAGCATCCACTTCTGTGTTTGTTAGTCCCCGGCATAGTCTCAAAAGAGACAGCTATATCTGGGTCCTTTCAGCAAAGTCTTGCTAGTGTATGCAATGGTGTCAGCATTTGGAGGCTGATTATGGGATGAATCCCCGGGTATGGCAGTCTCTAGATGGTCCATCCTTTCGTCTCAGCTCCAAACTTTGTCTCTGTAACTCCTTCCATGGGTGTTTTGTTCCCAATTCTAAGAAGGGGAAAGTGTCCACATTTTGGTCTTTGTTCTTCTTGAGTTTCATGTGTTTTGCAGATTATATCTTTTATCTTGGGTATTCTAAGTTTCTAGGCTAATATCCACTTATCAGTGAGTATATATCATGTGAGTTATTTTGTGATTGTGTTGCATCTCTCAGGATGATGCCCTGCAGGTCCATCCATTTGCCTAGGAATTTCATAAATTCATTCTTTTTAATAACTGAGTAGTACTCCATTGTGTAAATGTACCACATTCTCATCTGAGGAATACCGAATGGCTGAGAAGCACCTGAAAAAATGTTCAGCATCCTTAATCATCAGGGAAATGCACATCAAAGCAAACCTGAGATTCCACCTCACACCAGTCAGAATGGCTAAGATCAAAAATTCAGGTGACAGCAGATGCTGGTGAGAATGTGGAGAAAGAGGAACATTCCTCCATTGTTGGTGGGATTGCAAGCTTGTACAACCACTCTGGAAATCAGTCTGGTTGTTCCTCAGAAAATTGGACATAGTACTACCGGAGGATCCAGCAATACCTCTCCTGGGCATATATCCAGAACATGTCCCAACCCGTAAGAAGGTCACATGCTCCACTATGTTCATAGCAGCCTTATTTATAATAGCCAGAAGCTAGAAAGAACCCAGATGCCCCTCAACAGAGGAATGGATACAGAAAAAGGATGGCCTTTTGTTCAGTCTCTGCTCCACAATTTGTCCTTGTATTTCATTTATTCAGAGATAAAATTTTGGAGATGAGTGGGTGGCCCCATCCCTCAACTAAGGAGCCATGCCTAACCTCTGGATATGGCATCAACAGGTTCTCACTCCCACTTCTTGGATGTTTCAGCTAATGGTATTCCTGAGGAGTCCTGAGAATCTCTTCCTTTCCTGGCATCAGGGACTTTCTGGTTGCTACTCCCAGTTCTACATCTCTCATTGTTATACAGCTCTGTCCAATTTCCTGATCCTTTCTAGAGCTCCTCCTTCTCTTCCCATATCTGAATCTTGCGCTCTTTCCCCCTCTCCCTCTCCTCTTCCTCCAATGTCCCTCCCACTACCTACATCCCTTGATTACATTGTTACCCCTTTTATTTTATTTTATTTTTTAACACTTTTCTGTAACAGTATGTATATTTTTTATATTACAAAACAATGTTGCATAACTTTTTAAATTGTGATACAGTTTTTTTTTAAATTTTAATATTTTTTGTTTCATATTTTCCTCAATTACATTTCCAATGCTATCCCAAAAGTCTCCCATACCCCCCCACTTCCCTACCCACCCATTCCCATTCACTTTTCCTTAATATCTCTTAATATCAATGGACTCAACTCCCCAATAAAAAGACAGACTAACAAACTGGCTACACAAACAAGACCCAACATTTTGCTGCTTACAGGAAACTCATCTCAGAGAAAAAGATAAACACTACCTCAGAATGAAAGGCTGGAAAACAATTTTCCAAGCAAATGGTATGAAGAAACAAGCTGGAGTAGCCATTCTAATATCTGATAAGATTGACTTCCAACCCAAAGTCATCAAAAAAGACAGGGAGGGGCACTTCATACTCATCAAAGGTAAAATCCTCCAAGAGGAACTATCAATTCTGAATATCTATGCTCCAAATACAAAGGCAGCCACATTCATTAAAGAAACTTTAGTAAATCTCAAAGCACACATTGCACCTCATACAATAATAGTGGGAGACTTCAACACACCACTTTCACCAATGGACAGATCATGGAAACAGAAACTAAACAGGGACACAGGGAAACTAACAGAAGTTATGAATCAAATGGATCTGGCAGATATCTACAGAACATTCTATCCTAAAACAAAAGGATATACCTTCTTCTCAGCACCTCATGGTACCTTCTCCAAAATTGACCACATAATTGGTCACAAAACAGGCCTCAACAGATACAAAAATATTGAAATTGTCCCATGCATCCTATCAGATCACCATGGACTATGGCTGATCTTCAATAACAAAATAAATAATAGAAAGACAACATTCACGTGGAAACTGAACAACACTGTTCTCAATGATACCTTGGTCAAGGAAGGAATAAAGAAAGAAATTAAGGACATTTTAGAGTTCAATGAAAATGAAGCCACAACATACCCAAACTTATGGGACGCAATGAAAGCCTTTCTAAGAGGAAATCTCATAGCTCTGAGTGCCTCCAAAAAGAAACTAGAGAGAGCACACATTAGCAGCTTGACAGCACACCTAAAAGCACTAGAACAAAAGGAAGCAAATTCACCCAAGAGGAGTAGAAGGCAGGAAATAATCAAACCCAGGGGCGAAATCAACCAAGTGGAAACAAGAAGAACTATTCAAAGAATCAACCAATCAAGGAGCTGGTTCTTTGAGAAAATCAACAAGATAGATAAACCCTTAGCCAGACTCACTAGAGGGCACAGGGAAAACATTTTAATTAACAAAATCAGAAATGAAAAAGGAGACATAACAACAGATCCTGAAGACATTTAAAACACCACCAGATCCTTCTACAAAAGGCTATACTCAACAAAACTGGAGAACCTGGATGAAATGGAGAAGTTCCTAGACAGATACCAGGTACCCCTTTTAAATAGGACTGAAGCATCCAGTTTTTGTTCTTCCTTCCTTTTGAGCTTCTTGTGCTCCATAAGTTGTATTATGGGTATTCCACACACTTTGCCTAGTACCCAGTTATCACTGAGAACATATTATGTGTGGTCATTTGTGACTGAGTTGTGTTACTCAGGATGATATTTTCTAGATCTATCCATTTGCCTGTGAATTTCATGAAGTCATTATTTTTGATAGCTGAGTAATATGCTCTTGTGTATATGTACTACATTTTCTGTATTCATTCTTCTGTTGAGGGACATCTGTGTTGCTTCCAGCTTCTGGCTATTATAAATAAGACTGCTATGAGCATAGTGGAGCATGTGTCCTTACCACATGTTGGAGCATCATCTGGGTATATGCCCAGGAGTGATATAGTTGGGGCCTAAGGTAGTACTATTTCCAATTTTCTGAGGAACTGCCAGACTGGTTTCCAGAGTGGTTGTAACAGTGTGCAATCCCACCAGCAATGGAGGAGTGTTCCTCTTTCTCCACATCCTCACCAGCATCTGCTGACACCTGAGTTTTTGTTCTTAGGCATTCTGCCTGGTGTAAGGTGAATCTCATGGTTGATTTGATTTGCATTTCCCTGAAGACTAAGGATGTTGAACATTTCTTTAAGTGCTTCTCAACAATTTGATTTTCCTCAGTTCAGAATTCTCTGTTTAGCTCTGTTCTCCATTTTTTAAATTAGGGTTTTTTTTTTTTCAGAAATCTAACTTCTATAGTTCTTTTATATAATGGTATTAGCCCTCTATCAGATGTAGGATTGGTAAAGGTCTTTTTCCAATCTGTTGTTCTATTGACAGTGTCCTTTGCCTTACAGAAGTTTGCAGTTTTATGAGGTCCCATTTTTCAAATCATGATCTCAGAACATAAGCTATTGTTCTGTTCAGGAATTTTTTCCTGCACTGTGTATTTGAGGCTTTCCCCCCACTTTCTCTTTTATTAGATTCAGTGTATTTTTTTTTAATGTGGAAGTCCTTGATCCACTTTGATTTGAGATTTGTACAGGGAAATAAGCAAGGATCAATTTGCATTCTTCTACATGTTGACTGCCAGTTGAACCAGCATCATTTGTTGAAAATGCTGTCTTTTTTTTTTTTTAATTTTCCAATTGGATTGCTTCAGCTTCTTTGTCAAAGATCAAGTGACCATAGGTGTGAGGGTTCATTTCTGGGTCTTCAGTTCTATTCCATTGATCTACTTGCATGTAACTGTATCAATATCATGCAGTTTTTATCCCCATTAGTGGGTAGTATAGCTTGAGGTCAGGGATGGTGATTCCCCCAGAAGTTATTTTAGTGTTGAGAATAGTTTTCACTATCATGAGTTTTTATTGTTGTTGTTGTTCCAAATGACTTTGAGAATTGTGCTTTGTAACTCTAAGAAGAATTGGGTTGGAATTTTGATGAGAAATACATTGAATTTGTAGATTGATTTTGGCAAGATGGCCACTTTTACTATAATGATCATGCTTCTCCATGAACATGGAAAATCTTTCCATCTTGTAAGATCTTCTGAGATGTCTTTCTTTAGTGACTTGAAGTTCTTGTCATACATATCTTTCACTTGCTTGGTTGGGGTCACACCAAGTTATTTTATACTATTTGTGACTATTATGAAGGGTATTGCATCTCTAATTTTTTTTCTCACCCTATTTGTTCTCTGAGTAGAGGAAGGTTACTGAATTGTTTGAGTGAATCTTATATCTAGCTATTTGCTGAAATTTTTTATCAGCTTTATGAGTTAACTGGTGAAAATTTTGGGGTCAATTAAATATACAAACATATTATCAGCAAATAGTGACATTTTGATTTCTTCCTTACCAATTAGCATTCCTTTGACCTACTTTTGTTGTCTGATTGCACTGGTTAGAACTTCAAGTACTATACTGAGCAGGTAGGGAGAGAGTGGGCTGCCTTTTCTAGTTCCTGATTTTAGTGGGATTGCTTCCAGTTTCTCTCCATTTAGTTTGGTGTTGGCTACTGGTTTTCTGTATATTGCTTTTACTATGTTTAGGTATGGGCCTTGACTTCCTGATCTTTCAAAGAATTTTAACATGAAGGAATGTAGATTTTTGTCAAATGCTTTTTCAACATCTAGTGAAATGATCTTATGTTTTTGTTTTTCTTTGAGTTTTTTAAGTCTTAGATTACCTTGATGGATTTCCTTACATTGAACAATCTGAACATCCCTGAGATGGAGCCTACTTGACCATGGTGAATTATCCTTTAGATGTGTTCTTGGATTCAGTTTGCAAGAAATTTTTGAGTATTTTTACATCAATATTCATAAGGGAAGTTGGTCTGAAGTTCTCTTTCTTTGTTGGGTCTTTGTGAGGTTTTGGTATCAGCATAACTGAGGCTTTATAGAATGAATTGGGTAGCTGTTTCTTCTCTTTATATTTTCTGTAACAGTTTGAAGAGTATTGGTATTAGGTCTCCTTTGAAAGTCTGATAGAATTCTGCACTAAAACCACCTGGTCCTTGGGGTTTTTGTTTGTTTGTTTGTTTGTTTTGTTGTTATTGGGATACTTTTAATGGCTGATTCTATTTCTTTAGGAGATATGGGACCGTTTAGATGGTTTCTCTGATCCTGATTTAATGTTGGTATCTGGTTCCTGACTAAAATGTTCCACATTTCATCCAGATTTTCTAGTTTTGTTGAGTATAGGCTTTGGAGTAAGATCTAATGATTTTTTGATTTCCTAGGTTTCTGCTGTTATGTCTCTCTTTTCATTTCTGATTTTGTTAATTTGGATACTGTCTGTGCCCTCTTGTTAGTCTGGCTAAGGGTTTATCTATCTTGTTGGTTTTCTCAAAGAACCAGTTCCAGATTTTGTTTATTCTTTGCCTAGTTCATTTTGTTTCTTTTTGGTTAATTTCAGCCTGGAGTTTGATTATTTGCTAATATCTAATATCTAATCTAATATCTAATCCTCTTGGATGTGTTTGCTTATTTTTGTCTTTTAGAGTTTTCAGGTGTGCTGTTAAGCTGCTAGTGTATGTTCTCTCTAGTTCTTTTTGAAGGCACTCAGAACTATGAGTTTTCCTCTTAGCACTACTTTCATTGTCTCCTAAAAGTTTAGGTATGGTGTGCCTTCATTTTCACTAAATTCTAAAAAGTCTTTAATACTTTCTTTATTTCTTCCTTGACCAGGTTATCATTGAGTAATGTTGTGCAGCTTCCATATGTATATCTGTTTTCTGTTGTTTTTGTTGTTACTGAAGACTAGCCTTAGTCCATGGTGATCTGATAGAATACATGGGATTATTTCAGTCTCCTTGTATCTGTTGAATGCTGTTTTGTGACCAATTATATGGTCAATTTTGGAGAAGGTACCATGAGGTGCTTAGAAGAAGGTATATTCTTTTGTTTTAGGATGGTATGTCCCATAGATATCTGTTAAATTCATTTGGTTCATAACTTCTGTTAGTTTCACTGTGTATCTGTTTAGTTTCTGTTTCTATGATCTGTCCATTGATGAGAGTGGGGAGTTGAAGTCTCCTACTATTATTGTGTGAGGTGCAATGTTTGCTTTGACTTTTAATAAAGTTTCTTGTATGCATGTGAGTGCCCTTGCATTTGGAGAATAGATGTTCAGAATTGGGAGTTCATCTTGGTTGATTTTTTTCCTTTGATGACTATGAAGTGTCCTTCCTAGTCTTTTTAATAACTTTAAGTTATATGTCGATTTTATTCGACATTCAAATGAGTACTCCAGCTTGTTTTTTTTTGGGGGGGGGTGGGGGGATTTGCTTGGAAAATTGTTTTCCAGCCTTTTACTCTGAGGTGGTGTTTATCTTTGTCACTGAAATGGGTTTCCTCTATGCAACAAAATATTGGGTCTTATTTACATAGCCAGGCTGTTTAGGCTATGTCCTTTTATTGAGGAATTAAGTCCATTGATATTAAGTGATATTAAGGAATAGTGATTGTTACTTCTTGTTACTTTTGTTATTAGAGGTGGAATTATGTTCATGTGGTTATCTTGTTTTGGGTTTGTTAAAACAAGATTACTTTCTTGCTTTTTCTAGGGTGTAGTTTACCTCCTTGTATTGGAGTTTTCCATCTATTCTCCTTTGTAGGGCTGAATTTGTGGAAAGATATTGTATAAATTTGATGTTGTCATGGAATACCTTGATTTCTCCATCTATGGTAATTGAGAGTTTTGTTGGGTATAGTAGCCTGGGCTGGCTTTGTCTTCTCTTAGGGTCTGTATGACATTTGTCCAGGCTCTTCTAGCTTTCATAGTCTCTGGTGAGAAGTCTGGTGCAATTCTGATAGATGTGCCTTTATATGTTACTTGACCTTTTTCCCTTCCTGATCTTAATATCCTTTTTTTTTTGTACATTTGGTGTTTTGATTATTATGTAATAGGAGGAATTTCTTTTCTCTTCCAACCTATTTGGAGTTCTGTAGGTTTCTTGTATATTTATGGGCATCTCTTTGTTTAGGGTAGGAAAGTTTTCTCCTGTAATTTTATTGAAGGTATTTACTGGCCCTCTAAGTTGGGAATCTTTACTCTCTTCTATACCTATTATCCTTAGGTTTTATCTTCTTGTTGTGTCCTGGATTTCCTGGATATATTTGGGTTAGGAGCTTTTTGCTTTTTGCATTTTATTTAACTGTTGTGTCAATGTTTTCTATTGTATCTTGTGCACCTGAGATTCTCTCTTCAATCTCTTGCATTGAGTTCGTGATACTTGCATCTATGCCTCCTGGTCTCTTTCCTAGGTTTTCTATCTTCAGCACTGTTTACCTTTGTGATTTTTTGTTGTTATATTTGCATTTTTAGATCCTGAATGGTTTTGTTCATATCCTTCACCTATTTGGTTGTGTTTTCCTGTAATTCTTTGAGTGAGTTTTGTGTTTCCTGTTTAAAGGCTTCTTCCTGTTTACCTGTGTTCTCCTGTATTTCTTTGAGAGAGTTATTTATGTCCTTATTAAAGTCCTCTATCATCATCATGAGATCTGATTTTAAATCAGAGTTTTGTTTTTCTGGTGTTTTGGGGTATCCAGGGTTTGCTGTGCTGGAAGAACTGGGTACTGATGATGTCAAGTAGACTTAGTTTCTGATGCTTGTGTTCTTGCCCTTGCCTCTCGTCATCTGGTTATTTCTGGTGTTGGCTGGTCTTGCTATCTCTGACTGTGGCTTGTTCCTCCTGTAAGACTGATTGTCAGCACTCCTGGGAGACCAGTTATCTCCAGGAGGAATTTGGGTATGGAAAACTCTGGCACAGATTCAGCTCCCTGGAGCTGATGGGAACCAGATCGGTCTGGTCTCTGACTGTTCCTTGGTTCACATGTCCTGATGGCTCTCAGAGGGTCCCTCCTGGCCAGGAATTTGAGCAGAATTGGTGGCCTTAGGTGTGCTCCCAGGTGTATCAGCACTCTTGTTAGACCAGCTCTCTCTAGGCTTCACCTTGGCATGGAGAATTGTGTTCTCAGGTGTATCAGTACTCCTAGTAGACATGCTCTCTCCATTTGGGATCTAGGTAAGGAGAGGTATAGTACAGTGTCTGCTCCAGGTGCAGATGGAAACTAGATGATCATGTCAGAGGCTGCTCTTCAGTTCCTGTGTCCTGGAGGCTCTGGGTGAGTCCCTAGGAGCAGAAGTGGTGGTCCTAACAATGCTCACAGGTGTGTCAGCACACCTGGGCTACAGCTCTCTTCCTGTGGGACCCGGGTTTGGAGAGCTGTGGCCTTTTAACAATATATCAAATATATTTTCCTACTTACAATTTTTTTCAGTTTTTTTGTTTCCTTTCCCTCTCAATTTCATGTTTGCTCTATGTGTTTGTATCTATTTATCTATGTCTCTTTCACTTGGTATCTCAAACAAAACCACAAATATAAAATCAAAACAAACATAAAAATAACAAAACAAGAGAAAAACTCACCAAATATTGATGACAAACTAAAACAAAGAATACCCCATGAAATCTAGTTTTGGGTTCAGCTTTGCAGTATAGTTGATATACCCAGTGATATTCCATTGGAAAGCATTGATTATTCCCTTTACCAATAGGTATCACTTGCAAATAACTTCTGGATTATGGGTGGGACCTTGTGTTTACATATCCATGTCAGTTCTGAGTTTTTTTTTTTTTTCTGGTTTGAACTTGTATAAGTTATATGTATGCTGCTACAGTCTCTGTGAGTTCACATGTGCAGTCCTGTTGTATCTGTAAGACATGCTGTCTTTGGATTTGTCCAATGTCTTTGGCCCCTACAATTTTTCTCTCTTTTTCTTTTTTTTCTTATTTAATTTCTTTATTTATATTTCAAATGTTATTCCCTTTCCTGGTTTCCCCTCCAAAAATAACCCTATCCAACCCCCCCTGCCCCATTCACCCTTTGTCTTGCTGGAAGGAATTTGATGAACAATTTTCATGTGCTGGCTAGTTTTAGTCAACTTGATGAGATCTACAGTCATCAGAGAAGAGGAAACTTTAATTCAGAAAATGAATCTACAATGTAAGTCTGTAGGCAAGTCTATAGAAAATTTCCTTCCATTCTGTTTCATTTATTTATTTCTTACTTACTCACTTTATATCCTGCATGCTGTCCCCCTCCTTGTCACATTCTCCCACAATCCTTCCCTCCTTCCCTTCTCATCTGAAATGGTATACCATTTCAGATACCCCCCTTCCCCATTATTTTCCCAGACTGGTACTTCCTAATCTCTGCAAGGCTAGGAAGTAGCTCTCACACTGAGGTCAGACAAAGCCCAGCTAGAATATATCCCATGTGCAGGCAACAGCTTGGATAGCCCCTGCTTCATTTGTTCAGGACCCACATGAAGACCAAGCTCCCACATATTGGTGGGGAGCAATAAGTCCAGCCAGTGTATGTTCTTTGATTGGTGGTTCAGATTCTGAAATTCCCAAGGGGTCAGGTTAGTTGACTCTGTTGTCTTCTTATGAAGTTTCTATTCCCTTCTGGGTCTGCAATCCTTCCTCCTAGTTTTCCATAAGAGTCCCTGTGGGGCAATGGGCTATGCACAGACAGGATGGTCTCCAGTCCAGCTGAGGTCGTGAACTCCAGTAGGACCTAGTGGTGATAATTTTCACCTACATGGGATGGAAAGTGCTCCCTTGTGTCTCCTGGACACCTGGCTCCTGTAGAAGTTACTGTCTCCACAACCCCCACAGGAGAGGCTCATGGCTATCAGTCACCTACACAATGTCCCAAGTTTCTGACCTTCAGGATAGACTCCTTGCAGTTACCTAGCAACAGCAAGATAACAATCCCACTATATAAGGGGCTACTTGGACCCACCTTGCTTCCTCTTACTCTCTGTCTCTCTTACTCTCTAAGCTTTTACCTCTCTCTCTCTCTCTCTCTCTCTCTCTCTCTCTCTCTCTCTGTCTCTAAGCCTTCACTTTTCTTATTCTCTTTTTCTTTTTCTTTCTTTCCCTTTCCCTTTCTGTCCTCTTGGCCATGGCTGGTCTCTCTCTCACTCTCTCTCTCTCTCTCTCTCTCTCTCTCTCTCTCTCTCTCTACCTTTTCTCTTTCCCCCTGCCTTCCTACAATAAAGCTCTAAAACCCTAGACTCTCTCTGTTTATCAAGGTTCACTGTGTTTGAACAATGGGATAGGCTTTCTTCTAATGAGCTGCTTCTAACCTCCTGTCAGAAGGCCTTCCTGTGCTCCAGCCATGGACTAGACTAAAGACTCTCGCCTGCATGGGAACCTCTCTCCCTCTGCCCTCTTCCCGTATCTCTGGGGCCTGGTGCTGCTCTGGGGCCGCTATTCTGTTCTTAGCTACTTTGCCATATCCAGTATGGGATGCCAGAGACTGAGAACCTGGTATGGGGGCTGCCCCTTGTCCACACACCCCCTGCTGTGTGGGGTCAGTGAGTTCACATAACCAGATACCCCCTGGGGCCTAGTGGAAAGCTTCCAGCAGTCCTCCTGCATCTGCCTACCCAGAGCACAGAAACTCTGGCCAGACATGGTCTCTCTCCCTCCCCCTCTCCCCTTACACCCACAACCCTGCAAGTCCCCATGCTCCATATACTTTTTGAGTGTGGGTGTCTGTATCTTTCTGAGTTAGCTTCTATGTGGAACCTCTAGGAGGACAACATGCTCCTATCTGCAAGTATAACAGAGTATTATTAATAGTGTTAGGGACTGATGCTTGTCCTTGGTATGGGTCTCAAGGTGGGCTGGTTATTTTTTAGCCACTCTCTCTATTCCATCTCACATGCCTACATTTCTTGTAGATGGGATAAATTTGGGGTTGAAAGTTTTGTGGGTAGGTTGATTTTTCTATTGCAGCTGTGACTAACAATATTAGGGTGCTGAGGATACCACACACTGAACAATTGGAGAAATTGTTCTGGATCTAGCTTAAAGACATCTTCCTAAGTACTAGCTCTAATATTATCTAAAGAAGCTATGAAACATGTTAAATGAGGTCAGCAAGAGTTATCGTCGTGAATGTGAGGAAGTAAAAACACTTATTCATTATTGGTGGTATTGTACACATATGTAGACATCATGGAAATCAATGTGAAAATTAATCCAAAGCTAACATCTACTGAACATGTTCTCAAAAGACTCTATATATTACTACAGAGGTATTTTTTCAGTCATGTTAATTGCTGCAGTATTCACAATAGACAGGCAATGGAAATAGTCTAAAGGTAACCTGGTGAATGGATAATGAAAATGTAGTATATTTACATAGTGGAATATTATTCAACTGTGAAATATAAAATTTGTGAGCAATTAATATAGTTGGAAATAATCACCCTGAGTAATGCAACCTTATCTTAAAAAGGTAAGAACATTTTTAGCTTATTCCACCTATTAGACATATATTTTATCAGGCTTCAGAAAAGTCTATCTGGCTGAATTTGTGCTTTCTTTTGTCAAGCTTGCTTCTACCTTTACTTTTGAACAAATTGAAGTGAGCAATCTCTGTCCTGTGATTTTTGGGGTTCTCTTTTGAATTACAGGTGATATCTCCTACCCACTAGTATTGACCTAACAAGACTTTAAGGCAAGAAATTTAATCTGTGCTGACACAGCTTGAGGGAACGTCAGGTACAAATGAATGAAAGTGAGACAAAGTTAAAGCACAATGTAGTGTCAGCTTCAATTTTGTTTCCTAGTAGATAATATAGAGATCTATCTTGCTAATAGCACTTAATTTATCCTAATTTGAGGGAATAGACATATTGCAGATATATTTTAAGTCCTTCTAGGTGTTTGATTATGTTCTATATTCCTATAATTTTATTGATTTCCCTTGAGCAGGTTTAAACCTCATTTATCTTTCTTTCACTGAGGATCAATATTCACTCCAAAAGTTTATACAGCAGTAAGACAGAAGTTTGCCTAAAGGCAAAATATCCTTTCTCTAGGCAATTTTTAATGCCTTATGTGTCAGATGGTAGACCCTTAAAGAGGAAAAGAAGTAGCAAATTTCTAAGGAGAAATGTTATCAAGATCTAAAGAAATTTATTTCTCATTGAATTGCTTTAAGTAATGTACTTCAGCTGTTCATTAAGATGTAATGTTGGTGGTGTGTTGATTATGTTTGTGTCTATGTGTGGAGGGTGTTGTGTCTATGGCTATATCTGTGTCTCTGTGGAAATTATTTGGTTGAGGTTTCCAAATGTTTTCTAACTGGAAGAATCACTTGAGGAATAATTTATGAATATATAAATGTCTAAAATTTAAGCAAAGATGAAAAAAAGCATATACCTTTGCATGGCTGTGGGTGTGGAAGAAAAAGGGAGTGGGAGAAAGCCTGCATCCCACAAGAGTTCTGGTGCTCTGTGCAGGTGGATGTGGAAGACAGCCACATGCTTTCCATGCTGCCCCATGTGGGTGTCTGGCTGTAGGAAGAGGCAGTCTCAGGTACAACGTTCTCAGTCTTGGGCATCCTAGACACCTCTGGACACTTTTGGAAGAACTGAGAACAGAATGGGGGGGGGCCCAGGGGCCGCTCGGTCATCCCCGGGGCAGAAGGGAGGAGAGGGCACCAGGAAAGGGGGATTGTGAGTGATTCCCATGCAGGCAAGAGCCCTTGGTCCAGCCCATTGCTGGAGTACAGGAAGGACTTCCAGCTGGAGGTTAGATGAGGCTCTGTAGGGGAAAGCCTGTCCCATCATTCAAGCATGGCAGGCCTTGATGAGCAGAGAGAGTCTATGGTTTTAGAGCTTTATTGCAGAAAGGCAGGGAGAAAGAGATAAGGTAAAAGGAGAGAGAGGGGGCCTGCCATGGCCATGTGGGGGGGGGGAGAGAGAAGGAGGGCTAGAGAGTAAGAAAAGTGAGAGCTTAAAGAGAGTGAGGTGGGACCAAGCAGCCCTTTTTATAGTGGACAGAGCAATCAGGTAACTGTGGAGAAGAGCATACCTGGCTATAATGCCAGGAGTTTGGAACATTGTCTGCATGATTGATAGTCACACACCTATCCTACAGGGGCTGTGGGGGTGGTAACTTCGACAGAAGCCAGGGGTCCAGGAGACAAGATCGAACATCTACTGTCCCATGTAGGTGGAAAACACCACCCATCGGGTCCCCTGGGGTTCTAGAAATTTGCTCAACTAGACACAAGGCTGCCTGTGTGCTGCCCACTACTCCACATACCTTTTACAAGGATGGGAACTTTCTTGAATTATGTATAATTAATACATAAGTTATAATGCTGTAATTAGTGTTCACATAGCATCCACTGAGTCGGTGATTCTGGTTTTTTGTCTTAAGAACTGATAGACTAACAGGAAGATTCATTTTTAAAAAGAAATTATTATAGGTTCATAGATGAGAAATTAGAGAAAAGAAAGAGAGAGAGAGAGAGAGAGAGAGAGAGGGGGAGAGAGAGAGACAGAGGGAGAGAGAGAGAGAGAGAGAGAGAGAGCCCACATGATCATCTCAATAGATGCTGAGAAAGCATATGCCAAAATACAACACTCATTAATGATAAAAGTCTTGGAAAGATCAGGAATTCAAGGCCCATACCTAAACATACTAAAAACAATATACTCCAAACCAGTGGCCAACATCAAACTAAATGGAGGGAAACTTGAAGCAATCCCACTAAAATCAGGCACTAGACAAGGCAGCCCACTTTCTTCCTATCTATTTAATAAATTACTTGAAGTTCTAACCAGAGAAATTAGAAAACAAAAGGAGATCAGGGGAGTACAAATTTGAAAGGAAGAATTCAAAATATCACCATTTGCAGATGATATGATAGTATATATAACTGACCATAAAAATTCCAGCAGGGAAACCTTAACCTGATAAACAGCTTCAGTGAAGTAGCTAGATATAAAATTATCTCTAAAAAAAATCAGTGGCCTTTTTTTACACAAAGGATAAACAGGCTGAGAAAGAAATTAGGGAAACAACACCTTTCCCAATAATCACAAATAATATAAAATACCTTGGTGTGGTTCTAACTAAGGAAGTGAAAAATCTGTATGATAATAACTTCAAGACTCTGAAGAAAGAAATCAAAGAAGATCTCAGAAGATGGAAAGAGCTCCCATGCTCATGGATTGGCAGGATTAACATAGTCAAAATTGCTATCTTGCCAAAAGCAATCTACATATTCAATGCAATTCCAATCAAAATTCCAACTCAATTCTTCACAGAGTTTGAAAGGGCAATTTGCAAATTAATCTGGAATAATAAATTCCAAGGGTAGCAAAATCTATCCTCAACAATAAAAAAAAAAAAAAACAAAAAACAAAAAAAAACCCTCTGGTGGAATCACCATTCCTGACCTCAAGCTGTGCTACAGAGCAATTGTTGTAAAAACAGCATGGTACTGGTACAGTGACATAGAGGTAGATAAAAGAAATAGAACTGAAGACCTAGAAATGAATCCACACACCTATGGTCAATTGATCTTTTACAAAGGAGCTAAAACCATCCAGTGGAAAGAAGGCAGCATTTTCAACAAATGGTGCTAGATCAACTGGTGGTTAGCATGTAGAAGAATGAGAATTGATCCATTATTATCTCCTTGTAAAAAGCTCCCGACCAATCCGGCCGGATCAGCACCTGGGTAGCTAGAGCACAGGGCCGGCTGACACCCGCCAGCTACCCACGACTCCCGCCACAGGATTTTGAGACTGCTGGTGAGTGGAACACAGCTTCTGCTCCAGTCCAATCACGGGGGACCTGAGACTGCTTTGGTTGGGGAGGCAGAAATCCGGCCTACATTGGGCCACAAGCCTCTTCTGGTCAGAAAAGCACCGGGGTAGCTAGGGCGCAGGGTCGGCTGACACTCGCCAGCTACCCACAACACCCACCACAGGATCTTAAGACTTCTGGTGAGTGGAACACAGCTTCTGCTCCAATCCAATTGCGCGCGGGACCTGAGACTGCATTAGTTAGGGAAGCAGAAACAGGCCTGAGCAGGGCCACAGGCCTCATCCAGCCAGATCAGCACCTGGGTAGCTAGAGCGCAGGGTAGGCTGACACCCGCCAGCTACCCACGACCCCCGCCACAGGATTTTGAGACTGCTGGTGAGTGGAACACAGCTTCTGCTCCAGTCCAATCACGCGGGACCTGAGACTGCTCTGGTTGGGGAGAGAGAAATCTGGCCTACATAGGACCACAAGCCTCTTCCGGTCAAAAAAGCACCGGGGTAGCTAGGGCGCAGGGTCGGCTGACTCTGGCCAGCTACCCACAAAACCCGCCACAGGATTTTGAGACTGCTGGTGACTGGAACACAGCTTCTGCTCCAGTCCAATCACGCGGGACCTGAGACTGCTTTGGTTGGGGAGGCAGAAATCCGGCCTACATTGGGCCACAAGCCTCTTCTGGTCAGAAAAGCACAGGGGTAGCTAGGGCGCAGGGTTGGCTGACTCTCGCCAGCTACCCACAACACCCGCTACAGGATCTTAAGACTTCTGGTGAGTGGAACACAGCTTCTGCTCCAATCCAATTGCGCGCGGGACCTGAGACTGCATTAGTTAGGGAAGCAGAAACCGGCCTGAGCAGGGCCACGGGCCTCATCCAGCCGGATCAGCACCGGGTTAGCTAGAGCGCAGGGTAGGCTGACACCTGCCAGCTACCCACGACCCCCGCCACAGGATTTTAAGACTGCTGGTGAGTGGAACACAGCTTCTGCTCCAATCTTTAAGCAGTGACAACGACAACAACTAACCCCAGAGATTACCAGATGGCGAAAGGTAAACGTAATAATCTTACTAACAGAAACCAAGACAACTCACCATCATCAGAACCCAGCACTCCCACTTCGCCCAGTCCAGGGCACCCCAACACACCGGAAAAGATAGACACGGATCTAAAAGCATATCTCCTGATGATGGTTGAGGACTTCAAGAAGGACTGTAATAACACACTTAAAGAAATATTAAGGAACACTGGTAAACAGGTAGAAGACAGTAGAGAGGAAGCACAAAAATCCCTTAAAGAATTGCAGGAGAACACTGCTAAAGAGTTACAAATCATTAAAGAAAAACAGGATAACCTAATCAAACAGGTAGAAGTCCTTAATGAAAAACAGGAAAACACATCCAAACAGATGATGGAAATGAACAAAACCATACTAGACATAAAAAGGGAAGTAGACACAATAAAGAAAACCCAAAATGAGGCAACACTGGAGATAGAAACCCTAGGAAAGAAATCTGGAACCATAGATACGAGCATCAGCAACAGAATACAAGAGATGGAAGAGAGAATCTCAGGTGCAGAAGATTCCATAGAGAACATCGGCACAACAATCAAGGAAAATGTAAAATGCAAAAAGATCCTAACTCAAAACATCCAAGAAATACAGGACACAATGAGAAGACCAAACCTACGGATAATAGGAGTGGATGAGAATGAAGATTTTCAACTCAAAGGACCAGCAAACATCTTCAACAAAATTATAGAAGAAAACTTCCCAAATCTAAAGAAAGAGATGCCCATGAACATACAAGAAGCCTACAGAACTCCAAATAGACTGGACCAGAAAAGAAATACCTCCCGACACATAATAATCAGAACAACAAATGCTCTAAATAAAGATAGAATACTAAAAGCAGTAAGAGAAAAAGGCCAAGTAACATATAAAGGCAAGCCTATCAGAATTACACCAGATTTGTCACCAGAGACTATGAAAGCCAGAAGATCCTGGACGGATGTTATACAGACACTAAAAGAACACAAATTCCAGCCCAGGCTACTATACCCAGGAAAACTCTCAATTAACATAGATGGAGAAACCAAAGTATTCCACGACAAAATCAAATTCACACATTATCTCTCCACGAATCCAGCCCTTCAAAGGATAATAACAGAAAAAAACCAATACAAGGACAGGAACCACGCCCTAGAAACAACAAGAAGGTAATCCCTCAACAAACCTAAAAGAAGACAGCCACAAGAACAGAATGCCAACTTTAACAACAAAAATAACAGGAAACAACAATTACTTTTCCTTAATATCTCTTAATATCAATGGACTCAACTCCCCTATAAAAAGACATAGACTAACAAACTGGCTACACAAACAAGACCCAACATTTTGCTGCTTACAGGAAACTCATCTCAGAGAAAAAGATAGACACTACCTCAGAATGAAAGGCTGGAAAACAATTTTCCAAGCAAATGGTATGAAGAAACAAGCTGGAGTAGCCATTCTAATATCTGATAAGATTGACTCCCAACCCAAAGTCATTAAAAAAGACAGGGAGGGACACTTCATACTCATCAAAGGTAAAATCCTCCAAGAGGAACTATCAATTCTGAATATCTATGCTCCAAATACTAAGGCAGCCACATTCATTAAAGAAACTTTAGTAAATCTCAAAGCACACATTGCACCTCATACAATAATAGTGGGAGACTTCAACACACCACTTTCACCAATGGACAGATCATGGAAACAGAAACTAAACAGGGACACAGGGAAACTAAGAGAAATTATGAATCAAATGGATCTGGCAGATATCTACAGAACATTCTATCCTAAAACAAAAGGATATACCTTCTTCTCAGCACCTCATGGTACCTTCTCCAAAATTGACCACATAATTGGTCACAAAACAGGCCTCAACAGATACAAAAATATTGAAATTGTCCCATGCATCCTATCAGATCACCATGGACTAAGGCTGATCTTCAATAACAAAATAAATAATAGAAAGCCAACCTTCACGTGGAAACTGAACAACACTCTTCTCAATGATACCTTGGTCAAGGAAGGAATAAAGAAAGAAATTAAGGACTTTTTAGAGTTCAATGAAAATGAAGCCACAACATACCCAAACTTATGGGACACAATGAAAGCATTTCTAAGAGGAAAACTCATAGCTCTGAGTGCCCCCAAAAGGAAACTAGAGAGAACACACATTAGCAGCTTGACAACATACCTAAAAGCACTAGAACAAAAGGAAGCAAATTCACCCAAGAGGAGTAGACAGCAGGAAATAATCAAACTCAGGGGTGAAATCAACCAAGTGGAAACAAGAAAAACTATTCAAAGAATCAACCAATCAAGGAGCTGGTTCTTTGAGAAAATCAACAAGAAAGATAAACCCTTAGCCAGACTCACTAGAGGGCACAGGGAAAGCATCCTAATTAACAAAATCAGAAATGAAAAAGGAGACATAACAACAGATCCTGAAGACATCCAAAACACCATCAGATCCTTCTACCAAAGGCTATACTCAACAAAACTGGAGAACCTGGATGAAATGGAGAAGTTACTAGACAGATACCAGGTACCAAAGTTGAATCAAGATCAGGTTAATGATCTAAACAGCCCTATATCCCCCCAAAAATAGAAGCAGTCATTAATAGTCTCCCAACTAAAAAGAGCCCAGGACCAGATGGGTTTAGTGCAGAGTTCTATCAGACCTTCAAAGAAGATCTAATCCCAGTTCTTCACAAACTATTCCACAAAATAGAAAGAGAAGGTACTCTACCCAACTCATTCTATGAAGCCACAATTACTCTGATACCTAAACCACAAAAAGACCCAACAAAGATAGAAAACTTCAGACCAATATCCCTTATGAATATTGATGCAAAAATCCTCAATAAAGATCTTACTAACCGAATCCAAGAACACATCAAAACAATCATCCATCCTGACCAAGTAGGTTTCATCCCAGGGATGCAGGGATGGTTCAATATACGGAAATCCATCAACGTAATCCAGTATATAAACAAACTCAAAGACAAAAACCACATGGTCTTCTCGTTAGATGCGGAAAAAGCATTTGACAAGATCCAACACCCATTCATGATAAAAGTCTTGGAAAGATCAGGAATTCAAGGCCCATACCTAAACATGATAAAAGCAATCTACAGCAAACCAGTAGCCAACATCAAAGTAAATGGTGAGAAGCTTGAAGCAATCCCTCTAAAATCAGGGACCAGACAAGGCTGCCCACTTTCTCCATACCTATTCAACATTGTACTTGAAGTCCTAGCCAGAGCAATTCGACAACAAAAGGAGATCAAAGGGATACAAATTGGAAAAGATGAAGTCAAAATATCACTCTTTGCAGATGATATGATAGTATATATATATGTGACCCTAAAAATTCCACCAGAGAACTCCTAAGCCTGATAAACAGCTTCGGTGAAGTAGCTGGATTAAAATTAACTCAAACAAATCAATGGCCTTTCTCTACACAAAGAATAAACAGGCTGAGAAAGAAATTAGGGAAACAACACCCTTCTCAATAGTCACAAATAATATAAAATATCTTGGCGTGACTCTAACCAAGGAAGTGAAAGATCTGTATGATAAAAACTTCAAGTCTCTGAAGAAAGAAATTATAGAAGATCTCAGAAGATGGAAAGATCTCCCATGCTCATGGATTGGCAGGATCAACATTGTAAAAATGGCTATCTTGCCAAAAGCAATCTACAGATTCAATGCAATCCCCATCAAAATTCCAAATCAATTCTTCAACAAATTAGAAAGTGCAATCTGCAAATTCATCTGGAATAACAAAAAACCTAGGATAGCAAAAACTCTTCTCAAGGATAAAAGAACCTCTGGTGGAATCACCATGCCGGACCTAAAGCTCTACTACAGAGCAATTGTGATAAAAACTGCATGGTACTGGTATAGTGACAGACAAATAGACCAATGGAATAGAATTGAAGACCCAGAAATGAACCCACACACCTACGGTCACTTGATCTTCGACAAGGGAGCTAAAAACATCCAGTAGAAGAAAGACAGCATTTTCAACAAATGGTGCTGGCACAACTGGTTGTTAACATGTAGAAGAATGCGAATCGATCCATTCCTATCTCCTTTTACTAAGGTCAAGTCTAAGTGGATCAAGGAACTTCACATAAAACCAGAGACACTGAAACTTATAGAGGAGAAAGTGGGGAAAAGCCTTGAAGATATGGGCACAGGGGAAAAATTCCTGAATAGAACAGTAATGGCTTGTGCTGTAAGATCGAGAATTGACAAGTGGGACCTCATGAAACTACAAAGCTTCTGCAAGGCTAAAGACACCATCAATAAGACAAAAAAAACACCAACAGATTGGGAAAGGATCTTCACCTATCCTAAATCAGATAAGGGACTAATATCCAATATATATAAAGAACTCAAGAAGGTGGACTCCAGAAAGTCAAATAACCCCATTAAAAAATGGGGCTCAGAACTGAACAAACAATTCTCACCTGAGGAATACCGAATGGCAGAGAAGCACCTGAAAAAATGTTCAACATCCTTAATCATCAGGGAAATGCAAATCAAAACAACCCTGAGATTCCTCCTCACACCAGTCAGAATGGCTAAGATCAAAAATTCAGGTGACAGCAGATGCTGGCGAGGATGTGGAGAAAGAGGAACACTCCTCCATTGTTGGTGGGATTGCAAGCTTGTACAACCACTCTGGAAATCAGTCTGGCGGTTCCTCAGAAAATTGGACATAGTACTACTGGAGGATCCAGCAATACCACTCCTGGGCATATATCCAGAAGATGTCCCAACCGGTTAGAAGGGCACATGCTCCACTATGTTCATAGCAGCCTTATTTATAATAGCCAGAAGCTGGAAAGAACCCAGATGTCCCTCAACAGAGGAATGGATACAGAAATTATGGTACATTTACACAATGGAGTACTACTCAGCTATTAAAAAGAATGAATTTATGAAATTCCTAGCCAAATGGATGGACCTGGAGGGCATCATCTTGAGTGAAGTAACACAATCACAAAAGAACTCACACAATATGTATTCACTGATAAGTGGATATTCGCCCAAAACTTAGGATACCCAAGATATAAGATACAATTTGCTAAACGCATGAAACTCAAGAAGAATGAAGACCAAAGTGTGGACACTGTGCACCTTCTTAGAATTGGGAACAAAACACCCAGGGAAGGAGTTACAGAGACAAAGTTCGGAGCTGTGATGAAAGGATGGATCATTTAGAGACTGCCGTATCCAGGGATCCATCCCATAATCAGCTTCTAAACGCTGACACCATTGCATACACTAGCAAGATTTTGCTGAAAGGACCCAAATATAGCTGTCTCTTGTGAGACCTTGCCGGGGCCTAGCAAACACAGGAGTGGATGTTCACAGTCAGCTATTGGATGTATCACAGGGCTCCCAATGGAGAAGCTAGAGAAAGTACCCAAGGAGCTAAAGGGATCTGCAACCCTATTGTTGGAACAACATGATGTAATAACCAGAACCCCGGAGCTCTTGTCTCTAGCTGCATATGTATGGAAAGATGACCTAGTCGGCCATCATTGGAAAGAGAGGCCCATTGGACTTGCAAACTTTATATGCCCCAATATAGGGGAATGCCAGGGCCAAAAGAATGGGAATGGGTGGGTAGGGAAGTGGGGGGCGCTATGGGGGACTTTTGGGATAGCATTGGAAATGTAATTGAGGAAAATATGTAATAAAAATATTAAAAATTAAAAAAAAAAGCTCCAGACCAAGTGGATCAAGGAACTCCATGTAAAACCAGAGACAAGGAAACTTATAGAGAAGAAAGTTGGGAAGATCCTCAAAGATATGGGCACAGGTGAAAAATTTCTGAACAGAACAGCAATGGCCTGTGCTGTAAGATCAAGAAAATTGGAAAACATCTGTAAGGCAAAGGACACTATCAATAAGGCAAAACAGTAACCAATCCAATAGGGGGCTAATATCAAATACATACAAATAACTTAAGAAGTTTGACTCCAGAAAAGCAAATAACCCCATTAAAAATGGGGTACAGAGCTAAACAAAGAATTCTCAACTGAGGAATACTCAGTGGCTGAGAAGCACCTGAAAAAATGTTCAACATCCTTACTCATCAGGGAAATGCAAATCAAAACAACCCTGAGATTCCACTTCACTCCAGTCAGAATGGCTAAGATCAAAAACTCAGGTGACAGCAGATACTGGCAAGGATATGGAGAAAGAGGAACACTCCTCCATTGTTCATGGGATTTCAAGCTTGTACAACCACTCTGGAAATCAGTTTGGCATTTCCTCAGAAAACTGGACATAGTTCTACCGATAGATCCAGCATTACTACTTCTGGGCATATACCCAGAATGTGCTTCAAAATGTAATAAGGACACATGCTTCTCTATGTTCTTAGCAGCCTTATTTATAATAGCAAGAAACTGGAAAGAAACCAGATTTCCTTCAACAGATGAATAGATACAGAAAATATGGTACATTTATTCAATGGATTACTACATAGCTATTAAAAACAATGAATTCCTGGAATTCTTAGACAATTGGATGGATCTAGATGATATCATGCTAAGTGAGGTAATCCAATCACGAAAGAACACTCATGATGTGCACTTACTGATAAGTGGATATTAGCCTAGAAACTTAGAACACCCAAAAAACAATTTTCAAAACACATGAAACTCAAGAAAGAAGAACAAATTGTGGATACGTCGATCCTTCTTAGAAGGGGGAACAAATACCCATGGAAGGAGGTACAGAACCAAAGTTCAGAGCAGAGCCTGAAGACATCACCATCCAGAGAGTGCCCCATCTGGGGATCTATCCCATAAACAACCACCAAACCCAGACACTATTGTGGATGCCAATAAGTGCTTGCTGACAAGAGCCTGATAAAGCTGTCTCCTGAGAGGATTTGCCACTGCCTGAATAATACAGAAGTATATGCTCACAGACATCTATTAGACTGAGCACAGAGTCCCCAAATGAAGGAGCTAGAGAGAGTAACCAATGAGCTGAATGGGTTTGAAGCCCCCTAGGAGGATCAACAATATGAACTAACCATTAACCCCAGATCTCCCTGGGACTTAACCACCAATCAAAGAAAACACATGTTGGGACTCCTGTCCCTAGCTGCATATGTAACAGAGGATGGCCTTATCGGTCAACAATGGGAGGAGAGGCCCTTGGTACTGTGAAGGTTCTGTGCCCCTTTATAGGGGAATGCCAGGCCCAGGAAGCTAAAATGGGTGGGTTGGAGAGCAGGGTGTTGGGGAGGGGATTTTCAGAGGTGAAACTAGGAAAGGAGATAACATTTGAAATGTAAATAAAGAAAATATCCCATAAAAAAGAAAAGAAAACCTAGGAAAGAGACCAAGAGGCATAGATGTAAGCATCACGAAAAAAATACAACAGATTGAAGAGAGAATATCAGGTGTAGAACATACCATAGAAAACATTGGCAAAAAAGTTAAAGAAAATGCAAAATGCAAAAAGCTCCTAACCCAAATCATCCAGGAAAGCCAAGACACAATGAAAAGACCAAACCTAAGGATAATAGGTATAGAAGAGAGTGAAGATTCCCAATTCAAAGGGCAAGTAAATATCTTCAACAAAATTACAGAAGAAAACTTCCCTATCCTAAAAAAGAGATGCCCATAAACATACAAGAAGCCTACAAAACTCCAAATAGGACATAAAGGAAATTCTTCCTGTCACATAATGGTCAAAACACCAAGTGCACAAAACAAATATTAAGTGCAGTAAGGGAAAAAGATCAAGTAACATATAAAGCAGACCTATCAGAATTACACCAGACTTCTCTCCAGAGACCATGAAAAACTAGAAGAGCCTGGGCAGATATTATACAGACACTAAGAGAACACAAATGCTATTTCAGTCCACTATACCCACCAAAACTTTCAATTACTGTAGATGGAGAAACCAAGATATTCCATGACAAACCCTAATATACACAATATCTTTCCACAAATCCACTCCTACAAAGGACAGTAGATGTAAAACACCAACACAAGGAGGGAAACTACACCCTAGAAAATCCAAGAAAGTATTCTTTCAACAAATCCAATATAAGATAACCAAAGAAACATAAAAATAACATCAATAATAGCAGGGAGCCATAATCACTACTCCTTAATAGCTCTTAACATCAGTGGACTCAATTCCCCAATAAAAAGACATAGAATAACTGACTGGATAAGTAAACAGGACCCAGCATTTTGCTGCTTACTGGAAACATACCTCAGTGTCAAAGGCAAATACTACCTCAGAGTAAACTGCTGGAAAACAATTTCCCAAGCAAATGGTCCCAAGAAAAAGCCTGGAGTAGTCATTCTAATATTGCATAAAATCAACTTTCAACCTAAAGTTATCAAAAAGAATATGCATGGGCACTTCATTCTCATCAAAGTAAAAATATCTACAAAAAAAGAACTCTCAATTCTAAATGTCCATGCTCTAAATGCAAGGGCACCGAGAAATCTCAACTGAGCAATACCAAATGTCTGAGAAGCACCTAAAGAAATGTGAATATCAAATAAAATGTAGAGATACTTGAAGAAATCCCACTAAAATCAGGGGCAAGACAAAGATGCCCACTCTCCCCTTATCTATTCAAGAGTACTCGAAGTTCTAGCCAGAGCAATTAGATAACAAAAGGAGATCAAAGGGATACAAGTTTTGAAGGAGGAATTCAAGATAACACTATTTACAGATGATATTATATTATACGTAAGTGGCCACAAAAATTCTACCAGAGAACTCATAAAGCTGATAAACAACTGCAGCAAAATGGCCAGATATAATATTAACTCAAAGTATCAGTAGCCTTTCTTTATACACATGATAAACTGTCTGAAAATAATTAAGGAAACAACCTCACACTAGCCACAAATAAGATAAAATATTTCGTGGTAACCCTAACTAAACAAGCTAAAGGTATGTATGACAGGAACTTCAAGTCCCTCAAGACAGAAATTGAAGAAGATCTCAGAAAACAGAGAAATCTCAAATTCTCAGAGTGTCAGAATTAACATAGTAAAAAATGGCCATTCTACCAAAGGCAATCTACAGGTTCAATGTAATAGCCATCAAAATCCCAACAAAAGTTTTCAAAAACATGGAAAGAACAATTCTCAAATTCATCAAAAGGCAAAACAAAACAAAACAAAACAAAACAAAACAAAACAAAACCCAGAATAGTGAAATCAATTCATTACAATAAAAGAACTGCTAGGAAACTTACCATCCCTGACCTCCAGCTATATTACAGAACAACAGTGATAAAAACTGCAAGGTATTGGTACAAAGACAGACACATTGATCAATGGAATCCAACAGAAGACCCAGAAATAAATTCACACACTTATGGGCACTTGATCTTTGACAAAGAAGCAGAAATTTTACAATGGAAAAAAGAAAGCATCTTCAATAAATGGTGAAGATCTGACTAGCAGTCTGTATGTAGAAAAAAATGAAAATAGACCCATATTTGTCACCTTGAACAAAGTGCAAGACCAAGTGGATCAAGGAAGTCAACATAAACCAGAAACACTAAATCTAATAGAAGATAAAGTGTGAAAAGAGCCTTGTACTCATTGGCACAGGGGCAAATTTCCTAAACAGAACTCCAATGGCTCATGCTGTAAGATTAAGAATTGATAAATTGGATCTCAAAAGAATTGATAAATGGGATCTCATGAAATTGGGGAAAAAATCTTCAGTAACCCTGCATCTGATAGAAGGTTAATATCCAAAATATACAAAGAATTCAAGAAGCTACCAGCCATAAACCTAACAACCTAATCAAAATATAAAGGGGGATATAGAACTAAACAGAAAATTTACAAAAGAAGAATTTTGAGTGGCTTAGAAGAACTTAAAGAAATGTTTAAAGTCCTTAGTCATCAGGGAAATGCAAATCAAAACAACCCTGAGATTCTACCTCACATCAGTCAGAATGGCTTAGATAAAAAACTCAGGTGGCAGCAGATGCTGGCAAAGATGTGGAGAAAGAGGAATACTCCTCCATTGCTGGTGGAATTGCAAACTGGTACAATCATTCTGGAAATCAAACTGGAGTTTCCTCAGAAATTTGAACATAGATCTATCTGCCAATCCAGCTCTATCACTCTTTGGCATATACCCAAAAGATGTCCTACCATACCACAGGGGCACGTTTTCTACTATGTTTATAGAGGCTTTGTTTGTGATTGCCAGAAGCTGGAAACAATGCAGATATCCCACAAGAGAAGAATGGACACAGAAAATGTGATTCATTGACACAAAGGAATACTACTCTGCTATTAAGAATGAGGATATCCACTTCTATTGGATGGAACACAGGGCCCCCAATGGAGGAGCTAGAGAAAGTACCCAAGGAGCTAAAGGGGTCTACAATCCTATAGGTGGAACAACAATATGAACTAACCAGTACCCCCGGAGCTTGTGTCTCTAGCTGCATATGTATCAGAAGATGGCCTAGTCGGCCATCATTGGAAAAAGAGGCCCCTTGGTCTTGCAAACTTTATATGCCTCAGTACAGGGGAATGCCAGGGCCAAGAAGTAGGAGTGGGTGGGTAGGGGAGTGGGGGGGAGGGTATGGGGGACTTTTGGGATAGCATTTGAAATGTACATGAAGAAAATACCTAATTAAAAAAATACCTACCATTTTCTGAAGAAAAAAAGAAAGAATGAGAATATCATGTGTTTTGCAGACAAATGGATAGAACTAAAAAATATCATCCTGAATGAGGTAACTCAGACTTAAAAGGACATGTATGGTATATACTCACTAATAAGTGGATATTAGCTCCTCCCAAAGTACAGAATATCCAGGATGCAACCCACAGAACTCAAAAAGTTTAACAAGCCAAAGGACCCAAGTGCAGATGCCTCAATCCCATTTGGGAGGAAGAAGGAAGCAATCACAGGAGTCAGGAGGAAGGGACCTAGGTTTAAAAGGGGACAGGGAAGGGAAGACAAGAACATGATCACATGTTGGGTGGGAAGAACAGGAGTGAAACTGGAGAAGGGGAGCGGTGCAGCAGAAAGAATGGGAACAGGCAACCTCAGGAGATAGGAGGTGGCAGTACTGTCCAGAATGTACCAGAGACCTGGGAGGTGTGAGACTGTCAGGATTTGAAGTGGAAACTTAGATGAAATGCCCTGCTGTTGTGAATAGGAGTTCTAGCGACAGGCCCACATTGGGTCCACACTAAGCCACCAACCTGGCTGCTGACCTCTGTGGTTGAATTACAGAAAAGCTGGGAGAAGCTGGGAATGAGAGTGACCCTGTAGGAGGATCATCAGTTTCAACTAACCTGGACCCATGAGATCTCTCAGACACTGAGGCCACCAACCAGGCAGCATACACCAGGTGATATGAGTCTGCCAATACATACACAGCAGAGGACTCCCAGGGTTTCGACTCAGTCAGAGAAGATGAACCTAACTCTCAAGAAACATGGGACTCCAGGGTGTGAGGAAGCCTTGTAGGGTGGAGGCTCACACATCTTTTAGACACAGTAGAAGAGACCCCTCAAGAGACCAGAGGGGTATAAAATCGGACTGTAAAAAATGATTGAATAATTATTTTAATTTTATTTTTAATTTGTTTTTTTACACTTCATATTCCATTCCCTGCCAGCTCCCACCCTCCAACTGCTCCACATCCCACATCCCACACTTACTCTCCACCCTACCCTATCTCCATATGAATGCTCCCACCCCCCACTCCACCTGACCTCTAAACTCCCTGGGGCCTCAAGTCTCTTGAGGGTTAGGTGCATCATCTGTGAATGAAGACAGACTGGGAAGTTTTGTACTGTGGAGCTTCCTATGTGGTTGCAAACCCCTTCTGCTCCTTCAGTTATTCCTCTAATTCCTCCATTGGGGTCCCTGTGCTCAGTCCAGTGGTTGGCTCCAAGCTTCTACATCTGTATTGTAAGACTCTGGTAGAGCCTCTCAGGAGACAGCTTTATCAGGGTTTTCAGAAGGGAAACTGAAAATGGAAATAAACAAAATAACCAATAAAAAATTTTAAAAAATAAAATGTTAAAAAGAAAAGAAAAGTAATTGAGCTAGGTATTGCAGCAGTATCTCCTTAGATATACCAACATGGCTAAAATGTAAAGAGCTTTATGAAACCCTACAAACTTAGAAAATGTCTGGCATAATTACAGAAGTGTCTATAGTCTACAATTGTAACTCAACACTTATGCATTTTCCCCAATATTGTCACCAGCATTGTGCACTTACCATACACTTCAATGTCCTTAATTGCACATAATTAGGTATGGATTTAAAAATTCTCTAATGGTGTGAATGAAATCCAATTTTAATTAAAGAGGTCCCTTTCTTTACAGTGAATTGTCAGTGGCCTACTCAGTAGACAAAAATCCCAGCAAATATATTCATTGCCTAGTGAGGAAGTTTTTTGTTTGTTTGTTTGTTTTGTTTTGTTTTTTAAAGCCTTCTCCACTGCCATTCACAACTTTCTCCTCACATTTTCCTTAAATACTTAGTTTTATAGGAGAAGCATGGATTATATTTAAAGAGATTAGCAGTCTGTAGTTTGTCTTTGGTATTTTGTGGGTTCTTCCTTCTCTCACCTTTTATCCCCCAGGTTTCACTAGATATATTTACACATTTACCATTTCGCCATTTTCATATTTATGTTTCCTGTCCTTACCCTGTGAGCTTTTTCCTTTAAGGACATTCTTATATAAATTAAATTAACTTTACTGAATTGATTACTATTACCTTTCTTCCTATCTAGATAGTTATCCTACTTTCTCTAATATTATAGAAAAACAGTTGTTGTTGTTTTGTTGTTGTTGTTTTTAAAGTTATAATAAAATGTAGCTCTTGACGTTTTTTGAGTTACTCGATCTTTTTGGTTTAAATGTCTTCTTTACAACAGTTTTCTCTCTTAGATTGTTTATTGTAGAAATCAATTCCAGTCAACTTTTTTGTCCTCACTGGTTTTAGAATCATAATCCTTAAACATACTATGAGTTTAGAATTTTCTATATGAAATCATCTGGTGACTTACTATCCCCTATTTCCTTCTCCACAGAATCAGAGGTAGAACCATGACAATGAAAAAAAAAACCCTCTTATTTTGTTTACTAGTTAGAAATTTCTAAGTCAACAGATATTTTATCCTTTGATTAATTGCTACAGTATATTAGATTTTGATAATTGTCATTTTATTTGAATATTTGCCAACTTTAGATTAATATATGATAAATAATATAATATGATGAACTATCTAATAACTCTTGAGTTTTAGTATATTTCATATGCTATTCAAAAACAAGCCCACTTTCTAAACATTAGCCAAGTTATTTGTTCTATATTTTCTACATTTAAGGTGCAGACAGACTGAGCAAGTATTTTCTTTTATTTTTAGAAGATTAATTGTCAACACAAGTAAAGATGGGCTTATTTATTTATTTATTTATTTTGTCTTTTGTCAAATAATTATGTTCTAGAAGTGATAGATTATTTACAAAACACTATATTTTTTATACATTAAGTAGAAAGAAAATTAGTCTTTTAAATCACTTAATAAAACTTCTAATGGGTAAGTATAAGTATATTTTATAAACTGTCTTTTACATTTTTATCAAAGAGTAGTTTCTATCTGTTTTCCTCCTCCTATGTAGTCTTTCAAAGTAATTGAATGGCCTCCTTCCAGCTCCCTCCTGTAGGAATACTCTCAATTATTGTAGGATGATTTATTCCTATCTCCAGTATTCAAGGAAATGCACATTTTTAGTTTGGTAAGAACTTGAAGAGGAGCCCTCCAGAGTGTTTCATTAGCACTTGTCAGTACAAAGGGATTATAAGAGAGTGCACATAAAGGATGTCTGCCTCTGTAGCTTGACAGTATCTTCCACCATTGTAGGAAAACTGGAAATTGAACTGCATCTCTATATTGCTGGTAACTTGAGCAACAAGGGCAACTTTACATTATACTGCATCTCTAGCATGTATAGTTTCATCAAATTTAGGGAGTCAAAGTCACCTAAATTTTTCTTATTGATTTATTGTCAGAGTCCTATCAGTTATATCCTCATTAAATAGTCAAAATTTTATTGAGATGAAATACCCTTTTAAGATATTCAAATCCACTATTATAATAAATGAGAGATAATATTCAAGAACATAATAAAGGCTAAATGTTGTAGAAACCCAAACAGCTATTTAATTTCTTGCCGATGTGGATAGAGTTAAGTAATTTCATGACATAGATCATTATTTGTGTATACATAGAGTGGTGCAACGGACCCTGGTATTCATGTGTGTTGATCTTTAGCAATCAACTGTTTCTGAATTTCATTGATTTAGAGTGAAGCTATTTGAGAATAGTTTTAAATCAATAAAAACACTATGAATCCATGGTAATCATCTCAACATCATTCTAATTATAGAACATTTGCTGCTAGAATGCATTAACTTTTATGGTTCTGCAACACAATTTTGGTATGATTTAGAATTTTTGTCATTATAAACTTTCAACACTTTTGAGTCATATATTCCTTTGACAGCTTGGTGAAAACTAGGAAACTTTTCAGAATAGCATTTTGCATGCATAAAATACTGCCTACAGTAAAGTATTATATATTTAATAACTGAATAACTACTAATAGAAAAAATCTACATGCTATAATTTGTTCATAAAAAGTAAAGCATGCTGTCTTGTATTAACTGCTGAAATGTATGATTAAGATATAAAAGACATGCCATGGAATACCCTGGTTTCACCATCCATGTTAATTGAGAGTTTTGCTGGGTATAGTAGTCTGGGCTGGCTTTTGTGTTTTCTTAGGGTCTGTATGACATCTTCCCAGGATCTTCTGGTTTTTATAGTCTCTAGTTTGTAACCCATAGGAAGAACAACTATATCAACCAACCAGTACCCCCAGAGAGCCCAGGGACTAAACCACCAACCAAAGAGTACATATGGAGGGTCCCATGGTTTCATCTGCATACAGAGCAGAGGGTGGCCTTGCCAGTCATCAATGGGAGGAGAGGCCCTTGGTCCTGTGAAGGCTCAATACCCCAGTGTAAAGAAATGCTAGGGTGGTGAGGCAGGAGTGAGTGGGTGGAATAGGGGGAGGGAGGATGGAATAGAGGGTTTTTGGAGGGAAACTGGGAAAGGGGACAATATTTGAAATGTAAATAAATAATATATAGAAAAATATATACAAGATTTATAAATTGTAATTATTAGTATAACATATCAAATACTACATTTTTTTTTACCACATGCATTAGTTAATTTTTTTCTGGTCAAGTTTCAGATTCTTTCTCCATATCTATTCAACATTGTACTTGAAGTCCTAGCCAGAGCAATTCGACAACAAAAGGAGATCAAAGGGATACAAATTGGAAAAGATGAAGTCAAAATATCACTTTTTGCAGATGATATGATAGTATATATAAGTGACCCTAAAAATTCCACCAGAGAACTCCTAAACCTGATAAACAGCTTCAGTGAAGTAGCTGGATATAAAATTAACTCAAACAAATCAATGGCCTTTCTCTACACAAAGAATAAACAGGCTGAGAAAGAAATTAGGGAAACAACACCCTTCTCAATAGTCACAAATAATATAAAATATCTTGGCGTGACTCTAACTAAGGAAGTGAAAGATCTGTATAATAAAAACTTCAAGTCTCTGAAGAAAGAAATTATAGAAGATCTCAGAAGATGGAAAGATCTCCCATGCTCATGGATTGGCAGGATCATCATTGTAAAAATGGCTATCTTGCCAAAAGCAATCTACAGATTCAATGCAATCCCCATCAAAATTCCAACTTAATTCTTCAACGAATTAGAAAGTGCAATCTGCAAATTCATCTGGAATAACAAAAAACCTAGGATAGCAAAAACTCTTCTCAAGGATAAAAGAACCTCTGGTGGAATCACCATGCCGGACTTAAAGCTTTACTACAGAGCAATTGTGATAAAAACTGCGTGGTACTAGTATAGTGACAGACAAATAGACCAATGGAATAGAATTGAAGACCCAGATTCTAATTAATATACCATTGTGGGTTTTCTAGAAATTTTTCATAAATTTGAAAATCATTTTCCTAGATGGAAATCAACAATGATTACCAGATGATGGGTGATAGTTTGATACTTGGCAGGGAACCCACTGTTTTCCTTGGTTCACCTCTTGGATCAAAATGACCATCCTTATTTGGTTAAATTAAAATGGCCACAGAAGATAAAGGGAAGATGATAGAGAAAACATAATGCAAGTATAATTGGAAAGTAGGACAAGAGGAAGTAATGGAGTACAGATATGATCAAGGTTAATGTTGTTATACTCACTTGGACAGAAGAAAATTAAACATTATTTGGGACAGTGTATATGCAATAATATAAATACCAAATAAAAGGGGAATCATTCAAACTAATGTAATGGTAAACATAAATATAGGAATATATTTAAATTAATTCAGCATATAAGTTTCAGATCTCATAATCTACTTAAAGAAAAAAATATATTTCATTTATTAATATTTTGAAGAAAGACAAATATATTTCATTTATTAATATTTGAAGCTCTATAGGTGTTTATACAATCAAAAAACTTTCTATTAAAGTCTGTCCTGTTTCTACAGTGTTCTCAGAACTCAAATATTATAACAAGAGAAGCAAATATTTCTAGTATTTAAAAAAAATGGAATGAATAATATACTTGGATGAGAAAACTTGAATGTAATATTAATTTTTATCCCACCAAATATTTATATAAGAAGCCAATAGAGAAACATCTCTGAAAGGAAAACTAAGGTTCTTTAATAAACACCACAGTAACTGTGAATCTTACGTTTCATTGTTTTATTTGTAAAATAATTTGTAAGCATTCTGTTAATGTTGGCTATTGTTTGATTTATGAGTCAGCAAACCATGGTCCAAATAATACACCAACAATCACATTTTAGAAGTGATAAGCTAAAAAGGATGATTTTCTTTGTAATTTTAAAAGTTTAAATAAAAAGGAAACTGTGATGACTTGTTAACATTTTCTGGAAAACAAATGTCACATTACATACATAAAAATTTTGCACACATGTTTTTGTTTCTGTATGATTTGTAACTGTTTTATGCTATAAAATCTGAGCTGAAGAGACCTGGCAAACAAGTATTCAGTAACTGTCAAAGTTGAGAAGATATATATCCAGATTTTATAATAAGCATTTTCAAACCCTGTTGTATGTTTTCAAAACTCCCAGTACTTAAGTCTGCTAATGACTATTAAGAATTTATTATTTGAATAAACACCACAGTAACTGTGAATCTTAAGTTTCATTGTTTGATTTGTAAAATAATTTTTAAACATTCTGTTAATGTTGGCTATTGTCTGAATTAGGAGTCAGTAAACCATGGAACATTGCATGTTGCTAAATGGAATTCATCATTCTTTTCACCTTATCAGAATACTGTATTGATTTTCTTACTTTCCTAAGTTCCATTATTAATTATGTATTTTATTAAATTATTTATTTAATTATTATGAGAATAAGTACCTTCTAGTCAATCTTCCCTCATGTTCAACAAATCTTTATCCTATTCAGACCCATTCCCAGATATGTTCTGGCCGTGGCCACCCCCACCATCTTCCTTCTGAGCCCAGCAGAGGCTGTTAAGGGCTCCAGAGTGCTCTCCACGCCACAGGACCTCGGGATCACGGGTGAGTGGAACACAACCTCAGCTACAAAGGATCATGGAGGGACTTCTGCCAACGGGATCAGGGACAAAAGAACCCTACCAGACCAGAGGCTAGGATCCATTCAGGTCATGGCCTGACCCGCCATCTTCTGCATGAACCCAGCTAAGGGCATCTAGGGCACCAGAGGACTCTCTATGCCTCAGGACCCCTAGCACACCTGGGACCTCCTGATCACCTGAGAGCACATGGGCGATAGAAGCAACAGAGATTCTTGGTGCGGGACCCCTCAGGCCTTCATACTCAGTCAGGAGGCAAATCTGAGACCCAGACTCCTGGACACATTCCTTGCCAGAGCAGAGTTGGCCTACAGAGAGTGTTCTAACCCCAGAACTCAGGAGATGGATCAGTGACCCAGACTACTGGACACCTGCCCTGAAAGAGGAGAGCTTGCCTGCAGAGAGCACGCTGACCACTGGAACTCAGTAGAGAGTTGGACTCCCAGGAGTGCTGACAGAGGGTAAAAGAATGACAGGAGGATCAAGCTCCAATCAGAGACAGCTTCAACATTAACAACAGAGATTTCCAGATCCCCATCACTCGAAAGAGAGGCCCATTGGACTTGCAAACATTATATGCCCCAGTACAGGGGAACACCAGGGCCAAAAAGGGGGAGTGGGTGGGTAGGGGAGTGGGGGGGTATGGGGGACTTTTGGTATAGCATTGGAAATGTAAATGAGCTAAATACCTAATTAAAAAAATGAAAAAATAAAGAGTCTTACTAATGGAAAGCAAGATCACTGGGCATCATCAGAACACAGTACGCCAGCCACAATGAGTCCTGGAAACCCCAACACACCCGAAAAGCAAGATGCAGATTTAAAATCATATCTCATGACAGTGGTAGAAGATTTTAAGAAGGGCAATAAGAACTCACATAAAGAAATACAGGACAATACTGCTAAACAGGTAGAAGCCCTTAAAAAGAAAGCACAAAAATTCCTCAAGGAATTACAGGAAAATACCGATAAACAGTAGAAGCCCTTAAAGAGGAAACACAAAAATTCCTCAAGGAATTAAAGAACACTGCTAAACAGATAGAAGTCCTTAAAGAACTACAGGTAAACACTGCTAAACAGGTAGAAGAAACACAAAAATCCCTTAAAGGAATACAGGAAAACACAACCAAACAGGTGATGTAATTGAACAGAAACATCCAAGATCTAAAAATGGAAGTAGAAACAATGAAGAAAACCCAAAGGGATACAACTATGGAGATGGAAACCCTAGAAAAGAAATCAGGAACCATAGATGTGAGCATCAGCAACAGAATACAAGAGATGGAAGAGAAAATTTCAGGTACAGAAGATTCAATAGGGAACATGGACACAACAATCAAAGAAAATGCAAAATGCAAAAAGATCCTAACTCAAAACATCGAGGAAATACAGGACACAATGAGAAGACCAAACCTTAGGATAACAGGAGTAGATGAGAATGAAGATTTTCAACTTAAAGGACCAGTAAATATCTTCAAAAAAATTATAGAAGAAAACATCCCATACCTAAAGAAAGAGATGCCCATGAACAACCAAGAAGCCTACAGAACTCCAAATAGACTGGACCAGAAAAAAATTCCTCCCAACACATAATAATCAGAATGACAAATGCACTAAATAAAGACAGAATATTAAAAGCAGTGAGGGGAAAAGGTCAAGTAACATATAAGGCAGGCCAATTAGAATTACTCCAGACTTCTCACCTGAGATTATGAAAGCCAGAAGATCCTGGATAGATGTTATACAGGCACAAAAAGAAGACAAATGCCAGCCCAGGTTACTATACCCAGAAAAAAAATCTCAATTACTATAGTTGGAGAAACCAAAGTACTCCATGATAAAACCAAATTCACACAATATCTTTCCACAAATCCAGCACTTCAAAGGATAATTAAGGGAAAACACCAACACAAAGATGGAAAATACACCCTAGAAAAAAGCAAGAAAGTAATCTTTTAACAAACCTAAAAGAAGACACAAGCCACAAGATCAGATTCCCAACTTTAACAACAAAAATGACAGGAAACACGAATTAATTTTCTTTGATTTCTCTTAACAAAAATGGATTCAATTCCCCAATAAAAAGACATAGATAAATAAACTGGCTATACAAACAGGACCCAACATTTTGTTTCTTACAGGAAACTCACCTCAGGGATAAAGACAGACACTACCTCAGAGTAAAAGGCTTGAAAACAATTTTCCAATCAAATGATCTGAAGAAACAAGCTGAAGTAGCCATGCTAATATCAAATAAAATTGACTTCCAACCCAAAGTTATCAAAAAAGGCAAGCAGGGGCACTTCATACTAATCAAAGGTAAAATCTTCCAAGAGGAGCTCTCAATTCTGAATATCTATGCTCCAAATGCAAGGGCAGCTATATTCTTTAAAGTAACTTTAGTAAGCTCAAAGCACATATTGCTCCTCACACAATAATAGTGGGAGACTTCAACACCTCACTCTCACCAATGGACAGATCTTGGGAACAGAAACTAAACAGAAACACATGGACACTCACAGAAGTTATGGAACAAATGGACTAAATAGATATCTACAGAACATTTTATCCTAAAACAAAAGGATATACCTTCTTATCACCACCACATGGTACCTCCTTCAAAGTTGACCATAAAATTGGTCACAAAACAGGCCTCAACAGATACAAAAATATTGAAATTATCCCATGCATCCTTTCAGATCACCATGGAATAATACTGATCTTCAATAACAGCAAAAATAATAAAAAGCCAACATGCACGTGGAAACTGAACAACACTCTTCTCAATGATACCTTGGTGAAGGAGGAAATAAAGAAATTAAAGACTTTTTAGAGTTTAGTGAAAATGAAGCCACAGCATACCCAAACTTATGGGACACAATGAAAGCTGTCCTAGGAGGAAGAATCATAGCCCTGATTGCCTCCAAAAGGAAACTGGAGAGAGTATACACTGGCAGTCTGACAGCACACCTAGAAGCTCTAGAACAAAAGGAAGCAAATTCACACAAGAGGAGTAGATGGCAGGAAACAATCAAACTTGGGCTGAAATCAACCAAGTGGAAACAAAAAGAACTATTCAAAGAATCAAGCAAACAAGGAGCTGGTTCTTTGAGAAGGTCAACAAGACAGATAAACCCTTAGCTAGACTACCTAGAGGGCACAGGGACAGTATCCTAATTAACAAAATCAAAAATGAAAGCGGCGACATAACAACAGATCCTAAGTAAATCAAAAACATCGTCAAATCCTACTACAAAAGGCTATACTCAACAAGACTGGAAAACCTGGATGAAATGGACAACTTCCTAGACAGATACCAGGTACCAAAGTTAAATCAAGATCAGATTAACCATCTAAACAGTCCCAACTCCCCTAAAGAAATAGAAGCAGTCATTAAAAGTCTCCCAACCAAAGGAAGCCCAGGACTAGATGGGTTTAGTGCAGAGTTCTATCAGACCTTCAAAGAAGACCTAATTCAAACTCTACTCAAACTATTCCACAAAATAGAAACAGAAAGTAATCTACCCAGTTCATTCTATGAAGCCACAATTACTCTGATATCTATGTGGTCAATTTTGGAGAAGGTACCCTGAGGTACTGAGAAGAAGGTATATCCTTTTGTTTTAGGATAAAATGTTCTGTAGATATCTGTCAGAATCATTAGTTTCATAACCTATGTTAGTTTCACTGTGTCTCTGTTTAGTTTCTGTTTCCATGACCTGTCCAATGGTGAAAGTGGTGTGTTGAAGCCTCCCACTATTATTGTGTGAGGTGCAATGTGTGCTTTGAGATTTACTAAAATTTCTTTAATGAATGTGGCTGCCCTTGTATTTGGAGGACAGATATTCAGAATGGATAGTTCCTCTTAGAGGATTTTATCTTTGATGAGTATGAAGTGCCCTTCCTTGTCTTTTTTGATGACTTTGGGTTGGAAGTCGATTTTATTAGATATTAGAATGGCTACTCCAGCTTGTTTCTTCGTACAATTTGCTTGGAAAATTGTTTTCCAGCCTTTCATTCTGAGGTAGTGTCTGTCTTTTTCCCTGAGATGAGTTTCCTGTAAGCAGCAAAATGTTGGTTCCTGTTTGTTTAGCCAGTCTGTTAGTCTATGTCTTTTTATTGGGGAATTGAGTCCATTGATATTAAGAGATATTAAGGAAAAGTAATTGTTGCTTCCTTTTATTTTTGTTGCTAGAGTTGGCATTCTGTTCTTGTGGCTGTCTTCTTTTAGGTTTGTTGAGGGATTACCTTCTTGCTTTTTCTAGGACGTGCTTTCCGTCCTTGTATTTTTTTTTTCTGTTATTATCCTTTGAAGGGCTTGATTCGTGGAAAGATAATGTGTGAATTTGGTTTTGTCATGGAATACTTTGGTTTCTCCATCTGTGGTAACTGAGAGTTTGGCTGGGTATAGTAGCCTGGGCTGGAATTTGTTTTCTTTTAGTTTCTGTATAACATCTGTCCAGGCCCTTTTGGCTTTCATAGTCTCTGGTGAAAAATCTGGTGTAATTCTGATAGGCTTGCCTTTATATGTAACTTGACCTTTTTCCCTTACTGCTTTTAATATTCTCTCTTTATTTAGTGCATTTGTTGTTCTGATTATTATGTGTTGGGAGGAATTTCTTTTCTGGTTCAGTCTATTTGGAGTTCTGTAGGCTTCTTGTATGTTCATGGGCATCTCTTTCTTTAGGTATGGGAAGTTTTCTTCTATAATTTTGTTGAAGATATTTGCCGGTCCATTGAGTTGAAAATCTTCATTCTCATCTACTCCTATTATCCGTAGGTTTGGTCTTCTCATTGTGTCCTGTATTTCCTGGATATTTTGAGTTAGGATCTTTTTGGATTTTGTATTTTCTTTGATTGTTGTGCCGATGTTCTCTATGGAGTCTTCTGCACCTGAGATTCTCTCTTCCATCTCTTGTATTCTGTTGCTGATTCTCACATCTATGGTTCCAGATTTCTTTCCTAGGGTTTCTATCTCCAGTGTTGCCTCAATTTGGGTTTTCTTTATTGTGTCTACTTCCCTTTTTAGGTCTTGGATGGTTTTATTAAATTCCATCACCTGTTTGGTTTGGTTTTCCTGCAATTCTTTAAGGGATTTTTGTGCATCCTTTTTAATGTCTTCTACCTGCTTAGCAGTGTTCTCCTGTATTTCTTTAAGTGTGTTATTAAAATCCTTCTTGATGTCCTCTACCATCATCATGAGATATGCTTTTAGATCCGGTTCTAGCTTTTCCGGTGTGTTGGGATGCCCTGGACTGGGCGAAGTGGGAGTGCTGGGTTCTGATGATGGTGAGTGGTCTTGGTTTCTGTTAGTAGTATTATTACGTTTACCTTTCGCCATCTGGTAATCTCTGGAGTTAGTTGTTATAGTTGTCTCTTTTTAGAGATTGTTCTTCTGGTGATTCTGTTAGCCTCTATCAGCAGACCTTGGAGACAGGCTCTCTCCTCTGAGTTTCAGTGGTCAGAGCACTCTCTGCAGGCAAGCTCTCCCCTTACAGGGAAGGTGCACAGATATATTCCTTTGGACCTCCTCTTGGCCGAAGATGAAGGCCAAAACAGAACCATTCCCAGAAACTGTGTTGCTTTGGCGGGTCACTGAAGTTGTCAGCTTGTGTGGTGCACACTCTTACCTGTGCAGACTATGTTCGGTGGAATCCCGGAACCAAGATGACTACCGCAGATCCTGAGGCAAAAGGCTCCCGGGCTGGGCGGACACCTGTCCTGTTGTCTGGAGGGTGGCCGGATGTCTGGGGCCCAAAAAGGGTGCTTTCTCAGAGGCTCTGTGGCTCCCACCAATCCCAGAAGCTGTCAGCTTCTGTGGTGCACACTCTCACCTGTGCAGACTAAGTTCAGCGGAGTCCCGGAACCAAGATGGCTTCCTCTGATCCTGAGGCAAAGGGCTCCTGGGCCAGGTGGAGACCTGTCCTCTGGCCGGGAGGGTGGCCAGATCACCTGAAGTCTTAAGATCCTGTGGCTGGTGTTGTGAGTAGCTGGTGGGTGTCAGCCGACTCTGCGCCCTAGATACCCTGGTGCTGGTCGGTCCGGAAGGGGCTTGTGCCGCTACTCAGGCCCGGTTTTCTGCTTCCCTAACTAATGCAGTCTCAGGTCCCGTGCGATTGGATTGGAGCAGACCCTGTGTTCCACTCACCAGAAGTCTTAAGATCCCGAGGTGGTTTTAGTGGGTAGCTGGCAGGTGTCAGCAGACTGTTTAGTGCTGATTTTATTGAAACTGATTTGTAGGTATCTGTAGGAACTTTGCTGAACTTCCTTGACCATATATGAAGTGGAGACTTTTATTGATCACATTACCTTGAAAAATCAATAAGTTATAATAGGTGCTAAATATACTTTTTTCTCAGTCTCTCTCTCTCTCTCTTGTTCTCTCTCTCTCTCATTCTCTCTCTTGTTCTCTCTCTCTCTCTCTCTCCCTCTCTCATTGCATCTATGTTTATGTGTGATTGTGTGTGTGTGTGTGTGTGTGTGTGTGTGTTGAAAAAAAATGTAGTCCCAAATTCTTTCTCTTCTTTTTGGTTCCTTTCATCCATGATAGTCATAATTACTCTTTAATAAACCCTCTTCTCCTATTCCCAGAGTTTGCTATTTAAGTCTCTGAGCATATGTTCCACAAATTAATAGTGAATATTGAGTATAATCTTCTAGACATTTCTCATTGCAGGATACAGGGAATAGACAAAAATAGTGTGTGTAAGTTTCAACTTCCCTGTGGTCCTAGAATAATTCATATTATTGTTTACCATTCTTATATCTCATTGTTCTCCCCAATCTCTAACATTATTATTTAATGTTCCAATTCCATATTACACTAAAGTGAACTACTTCTGTAAATATGTGATAAATTATTGTTTCTTGATTTCTATCATATTGCCCATAAAAGGAATACAGCACAAAGGATAAACTGAAAAGTATTTTTCTCTACTGTGATCAAAACTGATTTTGGACAAGCCTCTTCTGGTCAGAAAAGCACTGGGCAGCTAGGGCACAGGGTCGGCTGACACTCGCCAGCTACCCACAACACCCGCCACAGGATCTTAAGACTTCTGGTGAGTGGAACACAGCTTCTGCTCCAATCCAATTGCACGCGGGAACTGAGACTGCATTAGTTAGGGAAGCAGAAACCGGCCTGAGTAGGGCCACAGGCCTCATCCGGCCGGATCAGCGCCGGGGTAGCTAGAGCGCAGGGTTGCCTGACACCCTCCAGCTACCCACGACCCCCGCCACAGGATTTTGGGACTGCTGGTGAGTAGAACACAGCTTCTGCTCCAGTCCAATCACGCGGGACCTGAGACTGCTCTGGTTGGGGAGAGAGAAATCCGGCCTACATAGGGCCACAAGCCTCTTCCGGTCAGAAAAGCACCAGGGCAGCTAGGGCGCAGGGTCGGCTGACACTCGCCAGCTACCCACAACACCCGCCACAGGATCTTAAGACTTCTGGAGAGTGGAACACAGCTTCTGCTCCAATCCAATTGCGCGCGGGACCAGAGACTGCATTAGTTAGGGAAGCAGAAAAGCGGCCTGAGTAGGACCACAGGCCTCTTCCGGCTGGACCAGCACCGGGGTACCGCCAGCTACCCACGACCCCCCGCCACAGGATCTTGAGACTGCTGGTGAGTGGAACACAGCTTCTGCTCCAATCTTTAAACAGTAACAATGATAACAACTAACCCCAAAGATTACCAGATGGCAAAAGGTAAAATAATCTTACTAACAGAAACCAAGACCACTCACCATCATCAGAACACAGCACCCCCACTTCGCCCAGTCCAGGGCAACCCAACACACCGGAAAAGATAGACACGGATCTAAAAGCATATCTCATGATGATGGTAGAGGACTTCAAGAAGGCCTTTAATAACTCACTTAAAGAATTACAGGAGAACATGGCTAAAGAGTTATAAGTCCTTAAAGAAAAACAGGATAACACAATCAAACAGGTAGAAGTCCTTAAAGAAAAACAGGATAACACAAACAAACAGGTAGAAGTCCTTAAAGAAAAACAGGAAAACACATCCAAACAGATGATGGAAATGAACAAAACCATACTAGACCTAAAAAAGGGAAGTAGACACAATAAAGAAAACCCAAAATGAGGCAACACTGGAGATAGAAACCCTAGGAAAGAAATCTGGAACCATAGATACGAGCATCAGCAACAGAATACAAGAGATGGAAGAGAGAATCTCAGGTGCAGAAGATTCTGTAGAGAACATCGGCACAACAATCAAGGAAAATGTAAAATGCAAAAAGATCCTAACTCAAAACATCCAAGAAATACAGGACACAATGAGAAGACCAAACCTACGGATAATAGGAGTGGATGAGAATGAAGATTTTCAACTCAAAGGACCAGCAAACATCTTCAACAAAATTATAGAAGAAAACTTCCCAAATCTAAAGAAAGAGATGCCCATGAACATACAAGAAGCCTACAGAATTCCAAATAGACTTGACCAGAAATGAAATACCTCCCGACACATAATAATCAGAACAACAAATGCTCTAAATAAAGATAGAATACTAAAAGCAGTAAGAGAAAAAGGCCAAGTTACATATAAAGGCAAGCCTATCAGAATTACACCAGATTTTTCACCAGAGACTATGAAAGCCAGAAGATCCTGGACGGATGTTATACAGACACTAAAAGAACACAAATTCCAGCCCAGGCTACTATACCCAGCCAAACTCTCAATTAACATAGATGGAGAAACCAAAGTATTCCACGACAAAACCAAATTCACACATTATCTCTCCACGAATCCAGCCCTTCAAAGGATAATAACAGAAAAAAAACCAATACAAGGACAGGAACAACGCCCTAGAAACAACAAGAAGGTAATCCCTCAACAAACATAAAAGAAGACAGCCACAAGAACAGAATGCCAACTTTAACAACAAAAATAACAGGAAACAACAGTTACTTTTCCTTAATATCTCTTAATATCAATGGACTCAACTCCCCTATAAAAAGACATAGACTAACAAACTGGCTACACAAACAAGACCCTACATTTTGCTGCTTACAGGAAACTCATCTCAGAGAAAAAGATAGACACTACCTCAGAATGAAAGGCTGGAAAACAATTTTCCAAGCAAATGGTATGAAGAAACAAGCTGGAGTAGCCATTCTAATATCTGATAAGATTGACTTCCAACCCAAAGTCATTAAAAAAGACAAGGAGGGACACTTCATACTCATCAAAGGTAAAATCCTCCAAGAGGAACTATCAATTCTGAATATCTATGTTCCAAACACAAAGGCAGCCACATTCATTAAAGAAACTTTAGTAAATCTCAAAGCACACATTGCACCTCATACAATAATAGTGGGAGACTTCAACACACCACTTTCACCAATGGACAGATCATGGAAACAGAAACTAAACAGGGACACAGAGAAACTAAGAGAAATTATGAATCAAATGGATCTGGCAGATATTTACAGAACATTCTATCCTAAAACAAAAGGATATACCTTCTTCTCAGCATCTCATGGCACCTTCTCCAAAATTGACCACATAATTGGTCACAAAACAGGCCTCAACAGATACAAAAATATTGAAATTGTCCCATGCATCCTATCAGATCACCATGGACTAAAGCTGATCTTCAATAACAAAATAAATAATAGAAAGCCAACCTTCACGTGGAAACTGAACAACACTCTTCTCAATGATACTTTGGTCAAGAAAGGAATAAAGAAAGAAATTAAGGACTTTTTAGAGTTCATTGAAAATGAAGCCACAACATACCCAAACTTATGGGACGCAATGAAAGCATTTCTAAGAGGAAAACTCATAGCTCTGAGTGCCTCCAAAAGGAAACTAGAGAGAGCACACATTAGCAGCTTGACAACATACCTAAAAGCACTAGAACAAAAGGAAGCAAATTCACCCAAGAGGAGTAGACGGCAGGAAATAATCAAAATCAGGGGTGAAATCAACCAAGTGGAAACAAGAAAAACTATTTAAAGAATCAACCAATCAAGGAGCTGGTTCTTTGAGAAAATCAACAAGATAGATAAACCCTTAGCCAGACTCACTAGAGGGCACAGGGAAAGCATCCTAATTAACAAAATCAGAAATGAAAAAGGAGACATAACAACAGATCCTGAAAACATACAAAACACCATCAGATCCTTCTACCAAAGGCTATACTCAACAAAACTGGAGAACCTGGATGAAATGGAGAAGTTCCTAGACAGATACTAGGTACCAAAATTGAATCAAGATCACGTTAATGATCTAAACAGCCCTATATCCCCCAAAGAAATAGAAGCAGTCATTAATAGTCTCCCAACTAAAAAAAGCCCAGGACCAGATGGGTTTAGTGCAGAGTTCTATCAGACCTTCAAAGAAGATATAATCCCAGTTCTTCACAAACTATTCCACAAAATAGAAACAGTAGGTACTCTACCCAGCTCATTCTATGAAGCCACAATTACTCTGATACCTAAACCACAAAAAGACCCAACAAAGATAGAAAACTTCAGACCAATATCCCTTATGAATATTGATGCAAAAATCCTCAATAAAGTTCTTGCTAACCGAATTCAAGAACACATCAAAACAATCATCCATCCTGACCAAGTAGGTTTCATCCCAGGGATGCAGGGATGGTTCAATATACGGAAATCCATCAACTTAATCCAGTATATAAACAAACTCAAAGACAAAAACCACATGGTCATCTCGTTATATGCGGAAAAAGCATTTGACAAGATCCAACACCCATTCATGATAAAAGTCTTGGAAAGATCAGGAATTCAAGGCCCATACCTAAACATGATAAAAGCAATCTACAGCAAACCAGTAGCCAACATCAAAGTAAATGGTCAGAAGCTTGAAGCAATCCCTCTAAAATCAGGGACTAGACAAGGCTGTCCACTTTCTCCATACCTATTCAACATTGTACTTGAAGTCCTAGCCAGAGCAATTCGACAACAAAAGGAGATCAAAGGGATACATATTGGAAAAGATGAAGTCAAAATATCACTCTTTGCAGATGATATGATAGTATATATAAGTGACCCTAAAAATTCCACCAGCGAACTCCTAAGGCTGATAAACAGCTTCGGTGAAGTAGCTGGATATAAAATTAACTCAAACAAATCAATGGCCTTTCTCTACACAAAGAATAAACAGGCTGAGAAAGAAATTAGGGAAACAACACCCTTCTCAATAGTCACAAATAATATAAAATATCTTGGCGTGACTCTAACTAAGGAAGTGAAAGATCTGTATGATAAAAACTTCAAGTCTCTGAAGAAAGAAATTATAGAAGATCTCAGAAGATGGAAAGATCTCCCATGCTCATGGATTGGCAGGATCAACATTGTAAAAATGGCTATCTTGCCAAAAGCAATCTACAGATTCAATGCAATCCCCATCAAAATTCCAAATAAATTCTTCAACGAATTAGAAAGTGAAATCTGCAAATTCATCTGGAATAACAAAAAACCTAGGATAGCAAAAACTCTTCTCAAGGATAAAAGAACCTCTGGTGGAATCACCATGCCGGACCTAAAGCTCTACTACAGAGCAATTGTGATAAAAACTGCATGGTACTGGTATAGTGACAGACAAATAGACCAATGGAATAGAATTGAAGACCCAGAAATGAACCCACACACCTACGGTCACTTGATCTTCGACAAGGGAGCTAAAAACATCCAGTGGAAGAAAGACAGCATTTTCAACAAATGGTGCTGGCACAACTCGTTGTTAACATGTAGAAGAATGCGAATCGATCCATTCCTATCTCTTTGTACTAAGGTCAAGTCTAAGTGGATCAAGGAACTTCACATAAAACCAGAGACACTGAAACTTATAGAGGAGAAAGTGGGGAAAAGCCTTGAAGATATGGGCACAGGGGGAAAATTCCTGAATAGAACAGTAAAGGCTTGTGCTGTAAGATCGAGAATTGACAAATGGGACCTCATGAAACTACAAAGCTTCTGCAAGGCTAAAGACACCATCAATAAGACAAAAAAACCACCAACAGATTGGGAAAGGATCTTCACCTATCCTAAATCAGATAAGGGACTAATATCCAATATATATATAAAGAACTCAAGAAGGTGGACTCCAGAAAGTCAAATAACCCCATTAAAAAATCGGGCTCAGAACTGAACAAAGAATTCTCACCTGAGGAATACGGAATGGCAGAGAAACACCTGAAAAAATGTTCAACATCCTTAATCATCAGGGAAATGCAAATCAAAACAACCCTGAGATTCCACCTCACACCAGTCAGAATGGCTAAGATCAAACATTCAGGTGACAGCAGATGCTGGCGAGGATGTGGAGAAAGAGGAACACTCCTCCATTGTTGGTGGGATTGCAAGCTTGTACAACCACTCTGGAAATCAGTCTGGCGGTTCCTCAGAAAATTGGACATAGTACTACCGGAGGATCCAGCAATACCTCTCCTGGGCATATATCCAGAAGATGTCCCAACCGGTAAAAAGGACACATGCTCCACTATGTTCATGGCAGCCCTATTTATAATAGCCAGAAGCTGGAAAGAACCCAGATGTCCCTCAACAGAGGAATGGATACAGAAATTATGGTACATTTACACAATGGAGTACTACTCAGCTATTAAAAAGAATGAATTTATGAAATTCCTAGCCAAATGGATGGACCTGGAGGGCATCATCTTGAGTGAAGTAACACAATCACAAAAGAACTCACACAATATGTATTCACTGATAAGTGGATATTAGCCCAAAACTTAGGATACCCAAGATATAAGATACAATTTGCTAAACGCATGAAACTCAAGAAGAATGAAGACCAAAGTGTGGACACTGTGCACCTTCTTAGAATTGGGAACAAAACACCCAGGGAAGGAGCTACAGAGACAAAGTTCGTAGCTGTGATGAAAGGATGGACCATTTAGAGACTGCCGTATCCAGGGATCCATCCCATAATCAGCTTCTAAACGCTGACACCATTGCATACACTAGCAAGATTTTGCTGAAAGGACCCAAATATAGCTGTCTCTTGTGAGACGATGCCGGGGCCTAGCAAACACAGGATTGGATGTTCACAGTCAGCTATTAGATGTATCACAGGGCTCCCAATGGAGAAGCTAGAGAAAGTACCCAAGGAGCTAAAGGGATCTGCAATCCTATTGTTGGAACAACATGATATACTAACCAGAACCCCGGAGCTCTTGTCTCTAGCTGCATATGTATGGAAAGATGACCTAGTCGGCCATCAATGGAAAGAGAGGCCCATTGGACTTGCAAACTTTATATGCCCCAATATAGGGGAATGCCAGGGCCAAAAGAATGTGAATGGTTGGTTAGGGAAGTGGGGGAGCTATGGGGGACTTTTGGGATAGCATTGGAAATGTAATTGAGGAAAATATGTAATAAAAATATTAAAAATCAAAAAAAACTGATTTTGCTTAGACAAAGGTAATCTGCCCATATTCTTTCTGTATTTTGTTTTCTTCTGATGTTTCTCATTCTTTAAATATGTCTACAATTTTGTAAATATAAATACTAGGCATATACTCTAATATTAAAACCATTATGTTTCCATTTAAAATATTGCATGATATTCCCAATAAGGAACTTCTGCTGTTATAAACATTTTACTAATAACTGATACTTCCTTAACATGTCATGATGAATTTAAATAAAAGAAAATATATTATGGTCACATACAAACATGGATATCTAAGAGTATAAGCACATTCACATTTCTTCACTCATGCATTTAAGAAATTTACTTTGGACACTATCAAAAATAAGCCTCCATGTTTATTCCTGAATCTGTGTAAGCCTAGTAAGCTTGATATATATTTTGCTAGAAAAATCTACTATCTAGTAACATCCTATGTTACACTATGTCCTATTTGAGGATATGGATATTACTCTTGTCTTCAAATATATACTAAAACTATGAAAATTAAACAGTGTTATAATATTTAGTTTTAACCACTTCCTAGCAATTCTTAGAGAGATTCTTGGAAAATTTTATGAGGATTGTCAGATATTCAATAAATAAATTATTTTGTATTATTGTCAATATTTATGTTTTTCACATCTGGACATAATTAATTTAATGTGAAGGAAATTGTGAATAATTGTAGTCATTTTAATAATAAATATTCCATAGTTATTTGTTTACTGAAGAGTCTGAAATTAATTCAAATAAAACCAAATATTGGTTAACAATATACCTATATTTTTACTGTAGCTATACAGGCAATTTATGACTTTTAAAAGAGATTTTTCTGGGTACAAATTATGTCAGTTTTAGTGAGATAAAATTTAATGTTACATAAACATTAGTTGTGCATCTGTATGTGTTCCATAAATAGTATTTACTTTTATAGTACGTGAATATAGTTAAGATTGACAAGTCACCTGTTGTTAACCAATATGAAATCAGTTACATATGTTTATATATCTTATTCTAGTTGTTTTCAGTGACAAAATTTCTTTCAGCTCTAATTGCCTAGCCACTTCTCAAATGACAGATGCATACTTTTTTTTAAAAAAAAATCTAATCAAGATTTACTAAGCAATAGGAATTCATATCCTTGTGTTGGCATTTGATGGAGTCTAAATTATCTTAAGCATTGGCACTGAAATTTAAAATACTGCAAGAAAGAAATAGAGTAGGCATTTGTATTTTCTTTGGATGAATTTAGCTTTTTACATATGGAGAATTGTTCTTCACAGGAATATATAAGGAGAGAAAAACATGAGATCCTAGAAGTCTCAGCTAAATAGCATAAAGTAACAAAAAGTGACATTGCAGTGCTTATGCCATTTGCTTCCTTACTAATCAAGAGTCAATTCTAAAGCCAATTAACTAAATTAATGTGTATGCAAATGAAATGCCAAATCTTAGGTGACAGAAGGTTGGTTTTACAATGAGAAAATTTAAAACTCTATTAAAAACATTTGGATAGAAGTTGCTGCAGAATTTGATGCTGTTATTCATAATAATTATGAAAACTTGGAATGATTCTAAAAAACAATGGTTACAGCAGAAGGTCTTTCAGTAGATTTGTATAATTTCCTTTTTGAAAATTTCTGAAGTGTTCTTCATTGGAGAAAAAATAAAATTTCTAAAAGTATGATTTTAGAGCAGTCCTGATGCTACAATTTTGTCATTCTGATAATCAGCAGGTTGAGTTTTGAGGAACATATACTCAAGGCCAGCTTGGTGTACCCAACAAATTTATTTCAGGCCAGTATGGAAAACAAAGTAAATCTCTATCTCAAAACCAATCAACCAGCGAAATATATACATACATACCTTCATACATATATACTTACATACATACATGCATAAACCTTGCTTTGAATTGGGGCAAATTTTTATGTCCAGACAAAGTTTTATGTTTAAGACAGTATAAATCTAGTGTATACTTGAGTTCTGAAAAAATATGCAAGCAATATTGTTATATCAAAATATATCTATTGAACTGAGATAATATGACAAACTGGAAAATGTTGTATGTAGGCATTGGAATATCTGGAAAAAGAAGTATATACTGACTGTCCAGGCCACTGTGTAATGAGATGTATCAAGAACAATTTCATAAACTCTATGAGCGTGCACAGACACATACACATAAAGAGAGAGAGAGAGAGAGAGAGAGAGAGAGAGAGAGAGAGAGAGAGAGAGAGAGAGAGAATGAGAATGGAAGGAATGCTGTTTTACCAATAGAGCTTTCTCTCCAAAAGAACTAGAGACAAGAATACAAGAAACCTATTGAGGAAAAACACTAATCCTAGGCAGAGGAGGAAGAGACAAAGTAGGCTTAGGAAGCAGTTAATGAGGAGAACAGTAATGATACCTGTCAATGGTACTAAGGAGATAGCTACAGTCCTTGCAACACTGAGATCCATAAAGAGGAGCACATTGCATATATATCTTCTGAAAGTATGATCTTGGCCATCATGTCACTTTAATGTCAGTGTGTCATGACAATATAGAGAAGATTGTGAAATCAAATTCAGGCAGAACAAGTTGTTATTAGCTGCAGTTAGTCATTTATCTGTTTACTAAAGCTGGGCAAATATTCTTCTTTTAGTAGGTAATAAAGTAGTTGAGTCTACATGAGTGTTTATGTCTCTCTGTTATTTTGCACAAAGTAGAAATACTATCAAGTCTACCAAACTATAATTTACAAATAGGAAACAAATTATCTGTTTTTCTTCTAAAAAAAAAAAAAAAAAAAAAAAACTATATTATCCAGAAAGAAAGGCTCAGGGCAAAGAGAAAAGGGAAGGAGGATGACAAGTCAGGAGATAAAGAGGATAATAAGAATCTCAGAAAGGAGAAGAGGCGTGACAATCTGATTTTCTGAAAGGAGTTCACAAATATGAAATTAGTATGATGGCATACTAAGAACATATAGGTTTTCAGCATTACTGAATTTCCAATAATATATGGAAAAGCATACATATACAAACATTCTCTAAAACAACTGAACACAAAGCTGTAAAGGATTCAAACAAAACAGTAAAAAATATGGTAACAAACCCTATCTTCATTCATACCACCCCTCCCATCAAATCAAGCATACTGCCACTGAAAGGAAATCTGTAACCTCAGGAATTTTTCTTGAGAAGGGAACTAAAAGTTGATCATTTTCTGTATTTTCTGAGTAATCTGCCGACACCTGGAATAATGATGCATGTTTCACCTATTTTTTTCTTTTTCTTTTTCTTTTTCTTTTTTCATTATTTAATTTTTTTTAGTCCAGTCTTTATCCCCCTGCTGGTCCTCCCTCTGACTCTTCCACATCGCATACCTCCTCCCCACTCCACCCCTGCCTCCCAGATGATGTCCCCAACCCCACTCTCACCCCACCAGACCTCCTCACTCCCTTGGCCCTCAAGTGTCTTGAGGTTTAGTTACATCTTCTCTCAGTGAGTCAAGACCCACAGTCCTCTGTTGTATATGTGTAGGAGGCCTCATATCAGCTGGTGTATGCTGCCTGGTGGGTGGCCCAGTGTCTGAAAGATCTCTTAATACAGGTTAGTTGGGTCAAAGTTGATCATGTTCTGGATTTTCTAAGTAATGTCCATACATTTGGAAGAATGGTACATGTTTCAACTAATTTGAAGTGTTTAAAGAACTGCTAGCCTTACTTGAAAGTCACATAAAATCAGAAATGGTCATTGCACCTGCATATTAGAGCAGTAGTTCTTCAAACAGACTATAAAAAAAAGTAGAGTTTCTGACAAGTAAGGAGAAAGTGCTCAGTGAAGTGAACCTGAGTAAAAGTATATATTTAAAATTAAAGCAAACACAACCTTAGAATGTTTTGAGAATTACTGGAATTTCTCATTGTGTATTACATAAATCTTTTCCCTTAAACAGTGTCAGCTGTTAAAGGCTAAGAGAGATGCTTACTACTTAAATAAACATATTATACCAAAAGAAAAATTATAAAGCATCCAAAAGAAAAGATAAATACACCTCAATCAAATAATAAAATCATATTTTAGACATGGCACCATATTTAAAAAAGAAAAACCTTAGCTGCCTGTAATTTAAGACAATAAGTGAAATGAAAGTGAATGCAGACAATTAATTAAGGTCAGTAAGGCAATGAAAGAACAAAATATAAAAAAAAGAAACATCAGCAAAGAAATAGAAGTAAATTTAGTAAGATAGCAAGTATTTTATTAAGTGTGTGTGTGTGTGTGTGTGTGTGTGTGTGTGTGTGCGCGCGTGTGTGTGTGTATCTGTGTGTGGGGGGGTAAATTACACCCTAATAAGAAGTTAAAATTTCTGAATCCTCAAACTACAGTAACAGCAACTAAGTAGAGAATTTACTAAAGAGCTTTAAAAATGGATTTTATTAAAGAGAAAAAAAAAAAGAATCATTGAAGTTGAAGGTATTTTATTTATATATTTATTTATAATATATAATATTTTATATAATCATTTTATTTTTATATATTTAGTATTAAACTAGACAAGCATAAAAACAGAAAAATATTAAGAGAGCTTAATGAACTCACAAAATGGTAACTATTGTTTAATATATGCATTACAGGTGTCTTAAAAAAGAAAGGAGTAGGAGCAAAAGAAGAGGAAATATTTGAAAATGATGTCTGAAAACTTTCCAAATATGAGAAATGAAATGATTCCTATTTAACAAATCTCATTCAACTCCAGCCTTGCTAGAGACACAAAGTATTCACATTGTAATCAAAGTTTCAAATCTGATACTAACTTGGACAGGAGCCTTGAGTCCAGGAGACATGAGGGAACCTACATTGCCTACCATGCCATGTAGGTGAATTATCGCCATTTAGGTGAATTATCACCACTCCGGGGTTCAGACCTCAGCTCAACTGGAGACCAGATTATCTTTGTATACCCCAATGCCTCATACTGAAGAGCTACTGAAGGAGGAAACTTGTTACTCAAAGAGCTGTCATTTTTTGTTTTGGGTTTGTTTGTTTGTGTGTTTGTTTGTTTTCTAAACAAAAGCCTTGTACTCCAAAGAGGCAGTAGAATGATACATAAAAGTTCTAAAAAGAGATGAAAATGAAAAAACAAAAACAAAAACAAAAAAACAAAAACTTAAGAATTACCGGTTCCTGCCCTGTTTGAATTTCTGTTCTGACTTCCTCTGATGATGAACAGTGATGTGGAAAAGTAAGCCAAATAAAACCTTTCCTCTCCTGCCTCCCCACCAAAAATAAAAAATAGAACATAAATAATAAAAAATAAAAATGTCTACAGAGTTCATTATAAATAAACTTACCCTCCAAGAAGACAAGAGATTATCATGGCACAAGGAATCCAGCCTTTACATTAATACAAGAAAGGTCATGGGAAAACAGAAAAATATCCATATCCCTATAGAGAAAAAATACATAGACAAATCAAATTAAGTGTACTGATAAAATTGTAATATGGACAATGCTTTTACATTCTAATATTAAATAAAATTGGGCATACATATTTATAGGTATAAACTTATTTATAACACCAATGTTTTTTATATGAAAAGAGGTAAGTCAGACCCAGAAAGACAAACTGCATATTTCCCTTATTTGTGGATCCTACCTCCACATCTTTTATAACTTTACCTGTGGTAGAAAGGGAACTGTATATCCCATGGTGATTACTGAAACTTCTGTACAATCTTGTCCAATTTCCTCTAAGTTGCTAATACCTAGCTGAAGCTATGTGTGAATTTGTAAAATGTCATTGCACTGGTATATAAAACAGTTCCTGAGGGATGATACTGAAAAACATGTTTAGTGAATTCATAAAATTAGGTTCATTTTCACATTTTATTTAACATGAAATGATTCTTGACCAGAAGTAATATTGTGTAGAACATCATGATGATTGATAAGATATTATGCAAAGCCATGGATAGTAGTTTTTGAAGAATAGAACACAGGGATGAAAAATTTGTGTTCATGAGTGTTTTATTTCAATAAAAACAAAATTTTGCACCTTCTCTTCTGTGAAAGAAGAAAATGCTCTTTACAATGTACAAAGGTCCTAAAATTATTTTAAATTATCGCACAAGATAATTAGTTTGTGTATGCAGAAATGTGGCTACTTTTCTTGAAAGTAGCTGATTGAACATTAGAAATAGGTGAATATGTCTATTCTTGAAAGGATGTTGCTCGAACACTGAAAAGAGATGAATATGCCTATTGCAAATCGATTATCTTCAATAAGTCTAATTTTATCTCATTAAAATGGTAGAATAGTAATTTTAAAAATTATATAATTTCTATGACAACTTAATGAAATAAAACACCTTTGTTGTGAAAACAAGATTGCTCAGTGGCTAGGTGCTTGCTTTACAAGTGGGAAAACCTGACTTTGAGTCCCCATAATTCATGTAAATTCTGAATGCAGTGATATGCATCTTTAATCCCAATGCTCTTATGGCAAAATAGGAAGCAGAGAAAGGAAAATTACTAGAAGATCATGAGACAGCTGAGCTTGTTCATGCAGCTATAATTTAAGAAATGAGTGTGTCTCAAACAAGATGGAAGGAATTGATTAACACTCAAAGTTGTCTAATTCAGAGAGTGCACTTTGCATGCTTGTGACTCAAACTAACATGAGTACACACACACACAAACACACACACACACACACCCCACAAAATGAGCAGCACAGCAAGAAATCCACAATGGTTAAAGTGTGCAATAATTATTACCATTTTTCTATTGGGCACTGTTATTGCCATCTAAATGTAGTTAAGGTGTGCTCAATAGGAGTGAATTCATGCTTAGTGCTGTAAATGTAATCACTAATTATCGATGGTTACTGAAGCTATGGTCCCTGTAACTGCCAGTGTCCTCAACCAGTAGAATTTCTAACTGCTTTCTAAATATCTATCAAAAATCTATTCTTGTTTTCTTTGTTTTTGTTGTTGTGGTGGTAGTTGTTGTCGCTTGTATTTGGGTTTTGTTTTGTTTTTGTTTTGACACAAGGTTTCTCTGTGTAGCCCTGGCTGTCCTGATTCTGTAGAACATGCTAGTCTTGAACTCTCAGAGATCTCCCTGACTCTGCCTCCTGAGTTCTGGGATTAAAGGCATGTGCCACCACTCCATGACCAAATATCTATTTGTATGCCCTCAGAAATGTAGCTCTCACAATTAATTAAAGTAGTTTCCTTTTTTCAGAAGATGAAGGAAATTGGAAAACTCCAGATCTAGTCAAAATTCAAAGAACTGACAAGGTGGAACACAACTCCAAATGATACATATGCAATACAACCTCTATAATAAATGTTTAGGAAACAACATAGAAGTGGTTCAAACAAATATCAAGATCCAAAAGATAGGGGTTTCAGTTGAAATGTAGTGTTTTCAGTATATGACAGGGATGTTATCACCATGAAATCTCAAAAATATGGTTGTCTAAACAAGAGCCACTTTATCACATCACCAGTTAACATGCTAATACTAATGGGAGAAATGACTCTAAATAAAGAACTACAGACAATTGATTTCACATGAAGAGCTACATGTATTTAATTGCTGCCAGGAGATGGAGAGCCAGCTTTTCCCAGTGACAAACCCACTGATAAATTATCTATCACAAGTGGTCAATCCTACAGACACACACACACACACACACACACACCACCACCACCACCATCATCACCACCACCAAAAACAACAATAAATTAACTCTTTAGTTTATATTTATACATACTTACTCGTATATCCATGCATAGAAATAATAGTTAAAGAGAAATTTGTAAGTTTGAGAAGGAGTAGGGGAACAAAGGTATAGTTGAAAGGATGAACAGGAGGGATAGGAAATATGTAAATACTGCACTTAGAGACACAATTCTCAATATTCTACATTCCTCTTGAATGAGATACTGACTGCTTTTAACTTGCTCTTCCTTTTAAAAAATAATTTTAAAGGAAATATAAATGCTATAGAGACTTCTTTCAGAATCAAGTACAACAAAGATACGATTGCTCTCCTTGTCAGAATCAGAAAAATCATGTGTGTTTTAAATATTTAGGATTCTTTACTGCTAACCCAGATCATGACACATATGTGCACCAACAGATGTTTTAATAGAATTTGTGGACTTTAACTTCATATTTGAATGAGTAGTAACCCACCAAATTTGACTTACGATTTCCTTATTATAATTGCTGTAAACTTACTGGTTACCATGAGAATTTTGAAAACTTTTTAGGCATTTTTATTAGATATTTTTCTTCATTTACATTTCAAATGCTATCCCCAAAGCCCCCTATACCCTCCATCAGCCCTGCTCCCCAACTCACCCACTACTACTTGCTGGCCCTGGCATTCCCCTGTACTGGGACATATGATCTTTGCAAAACCAAGGGTCTCTCCTCCCATTGATAGCTGACTAGGCCATCCTCTGCTACATATGCAGCTAGAGACACAGCTCTGGGGGTACTGGTTAGTTCATATTGTTGTTACTCCTATAGGGTTGTACCCCATTAGCTCCTTGGGTACTTTCTCTAGCTCCTTCATTAGGGGTACTGTATTCCATCCAATAGATGACTGTGAGCATCCACTTCTGTATTTTCCAGGCATTGGCATAGCCTCACAAGAGAGAGCTATGTCAAGGTCCTCTCAGCAAAATCTTCCTGGCATATGCAATAGTGTCTAGGTTTGGTGGTTGGATATGAGATGGATGCCCTGGTGGTGCAGTCTCTGGATGGTCTTTCCATCCATCTCAGCTCTGAACTTTATTTCTGTAACTCCTTCTATGGGTATTTTGTTCCCCATTCTAAGAAGGAGCAAAGTATCCACACTTTGATCTTCCTTCTTCTTGAGTTAAATTTAGAAAACTCTTAAAACTGTAAAATGTCTTTATACTTAGAAAAGGGCCAGAACAAAGAAAAGAAAGGAAATACAGAAATGTTGCCAACATTAATAATAATAATAATAATAATAATAATAATAATAATAATTTTGATAAATGACCTTAATCCTGTACTTGATTAATTATTTGAGAGCTATCTTTGACCTGATACTTAGCTCATACTATGAGAGATTCAGTGAACTTTTAGATTATTCCAAGCATCTCTTTTTATGTCACCATATAATGTACTTGATGGACCTTATTTGATAATGTAACTACTTGGCAATGTTCCCAAACACACATTTGGGGAGAAGTGCAATTGAATTCTATTATATTTTTTCCATTTTAAAGTAAAATAAATAATTATTTCTTATCTTTAAATAGCAAATATATAGATAGAGAGAGCTATGATTGGCTTGAGACTCCATATTATAAATTTTACTAATTTTATGAAAACAGGGGTACTAATCTCTGTGAAGCAGGAGTCAGTGCTGTGATTAGGAACACAATACAGGACCAATGGGTTAAAGGTTAACATATCACAATTACTAATCCAGTAGACCACTTATGAAGTTTTTAAAGGTTTACATGCCTGAAATATACTACTATGATACTATTATTACTTTAAAAATATTCTGTTTAGATATTTGTGATACATCAGACTTAACAAAAGATTTCATAATTCAAAAACACACTTAGAAATACAATATGGACCCTTCTTTAAGAAGTTAACATTCTGAGTGTACAGAAAAAAATGTCAAAGTTATATGTTTTGAGACTGTATCCTTAAAAACTAAATTATGTGGTTAAAGATTGTAACTGATTTATGGATAGCTAGAGTAGTAATGAAAGGGGCATCAGTGAAGGAGAACTTTATCTAGACCATGAAGAACATGAATAATTTTACTCCAGCATACACTCAGAAAAAGCAAACATTTTCAAAGAGAGATTACAGGAACAAAGAAGAAAAATAGAGACAAAAATAGAGTTTTCTTGATGCAGTAGAAAAAATGGTTTATGTCTACTTCTTTGCTGAGGTATTGCTGAAATGTATACCTGCATCAGATTTTCTTTAAAAAGACATTATGCTATGTAATATTGATATTAATTTTCCACAATACTACTCTCACTGCCATTTCTCCTCTGCTTTTTCCACTTCCATATATATACCTGTTTTTGACATTAATTTTTGTCATGTCTACCATCCTAAAATAAAATAAAAATTAAAACCCTTTATGAATCTCATTTCTTTCTGTTACTACTACAACATTTATCTAGTTTCCATTAAAATATAACATAAGGAAGAGTCTGATCTCTTCAAATTTTGTCATCCTATTATCTTTTGAACAGTCTTCATTTACATTTTATTCTCAATATTGAACAAGAAGAGAAAACTTTTACAGAAAATCTTCAATAACCTACATTCTATAGCACCTAGTTGGAAATTCTCAGTTTTCAAACCTTAATGAATCCAACAGGATATGATAATTAATTGTATTGCAGTACGATATTTAACATCACGGATATTGTTTTTCTTATTGCTCTCCTACATCATTGATACATTTCATATGATTTATTCCAACCTCAGTGTCCTCTACCTTTGAACACTGAAGACCCAGAACATTCCATTCCCCTATATTTTCCTTTATTCTCAACCTTTAAATATCTCAGCATCTTCAGTGATTTTAAATATGAAATACTAGTTGAAAGCCAAAACTTTTATATTTCTTGCGTACAATACCCTCTCAAGTTCTATATCAACAAAAAGGTGATATACAGAGAGGAACAGAATGTCTACTACAAAAAAAGCATGTCTTCTAGACATGATAGGGAAGCTGTCCTTATAAAATTTGAAACAGTAAAGTTTTGTTGCCTAAAAAAAATGTGCATAACACCAAATGATATGTCAACATAGAATTTCAGAAACTTCACTATTACATGAAGAATTACTGGCAAACAGTGACTGGCAATAGTGTGAGACTCTGTTTTATTTTTTATTAGTATTTTATGAGTTGTTTAATTGGATAAATATTTTGAACATTGCAAATCCCTTTTCTAAAATGGTAATCTCCCTAATACATTACTGAAACCCAAGTGGTCAGCACAAAGCTCACATATATATAAGCAACAGTAAATTAATTTAGTAGGCTAAATGAATACATTGTGTGTATCACAGCTATAATTATACTAGAAGAGGTCATGAATTTGAAATGGAGTTGGAGATACACAGGAGGATTTGGAGGGCTAATGGAAGAGGTGAATTTTATATAGCATATGTATACATATATATATATATATATATATATATATATATATAAATTTTTCAAAAAAATAAATTAAAACACATCAATTTAAATACATGTATTCGCCCTTCCGGTCTGACCAACACCAGGGTAGCTAGGGCGCAGAGTCTGCTGACACCCGCCAGCTACTCACAACATCAGCCACAGGATCTTAAGACTTCGGACACCCTCCCGGCCAGAGGACAGGTGTCTGCCTGGCCTGGGAGCCCTTTGCCTCAGGATCTGCGTGAGCCATCTTGGTTCCTGGACTCCATCAAACTTAGGAACTTAGTATGCACAGGTGAGAGTGTGCACCACAGAACCTGACAGCTTGTGGGACAGGTAGGAGCCACAGAGCCTTTGAGGCAGTGCCCTTTTCGGGCCCTAGACATCTGGCCACCCTCCAAGCCAGAGGAGAGGTGTCCACCAGGCCCAGGACCCCTTTGCCTCAGGATCGTCGGAGGCTATCTTGGTTCCAGGACTCCACTGAACTTAGTCTGCACAGGTGAGAGTGTGCACCACAGAAGCTGACAGCTTCTGGGACAGGCAGGAGCCACAGAGCTACTGAGGCAGCATCCTTTTCGGGCCCCAGATATCCGGCCACCTTCCTGGCCAGAGAACAGGTGTCCACCCGGCCCGGGAGGCATTTGCCTCTAGATTGGCAGTAGCCATCTTGGTTCCGGGACTCCACCAAACATAGTCTGCACAGGTGAGAGTGTGCACCACACAAGCTGACAGCTTCTGTGACCCACAAAAGCAACACAGCTTCTGGGAAAGCTCCTGTTTTAGGCCGTCATCTTCAGCCAGGAGGAGGTCCAAACATCAGATATCTGTGCACCTTCCCTGTAAGAGGAGAGCTTGCCTACAGAGAGTGCTCTGACCACTGAAACTCAGAGAAGAGAGCTTGTCTCCTAGGTCTGCTGATAGAGGTTAAAAGAATAACCAGACCAACCATCTCTAAACAGAGACAACTATAAAAACTATCTCCAGAGATTACCAGAGGGCAAAAGGTAAACGTAATAATCTTACTAAAAGAAACTAACACCACTCATCATCATCAGAACTCAGTACTCCCACTTCGCCCGGTCCAGGGCACTCCAACACACCAGAAAAGCTAGACCCTGATGTAAAAGCATATTTCATGATGATGGTAGAGGATATCAAGAAGGACTTTAATAACACACTTAAAGAAATACAGGAGAAAACTGCTAAACAGGTAGAAGACATGAAAGAGGAAGCACAAAAATCCCTTAAATAATTGCAGACGAACACTGCTAAACAGGTAGAAGATAGTAAAGAGGAAGCACAAAAATCCCTTAAAGAATTGCAGGAAAACCAGACCAAACAGGTGATGGAATTGAATAAAACCATCCAAGACCTAAAAAGAGAAGTAGACACAATATAGAAAACCCAAATTGAGGCAACACTGAAGATAGAAACCCTAAGAAAGAAATCTGGAACCATAGATGTGAGCATCAGCAACAAATTACAAGAGATGGAAGAGAGAATCTCAGGTGCAGAAGTCCATAGAGAACATCTGCAAAACAATCAAAGAAAATACAAAATCCAAAAAGATCCTAACTCAAAACATCCAGGAAATACAGGACACAATGAGAAGACCAAACCTATGGATAAATAGGAGTAGATGAGAATAAAGATTTTCAACTCAAAGGACCGGCAAATATCTTCAACAAAATTATAGAAGAAAACTTCCCAAACCTAAAGAAAGGGATGCCCATAAACATACAAGAAGTCTACAGAACTCCAAATAGACTGGACCAGAAAAGAAATTCCTCCCAACACATAATAATCAGAACAACAAATGCACTAAATAAAGAGAGAATATTAAAAGCAGAAAGGAAAATAGGTCAAGTAACATATAAAGGCAAGCCTATCAGAATTACACCAGATTTTTCACCAGAGACTATGAAAGACAGAAAGGCCTGGACAGATGTTATACAGAAAATAAGAGAAATCAAATTCCACCCCAGGCTACTATACTCAGCCAAACTCTAAATTAACATAGATGGAGAAACCAAAGTATTCCACGACAAAATCAAATTCACACATTAACTTTCCACGAATCAAGCCCTTCAAAGGATAATAACAGAAACACACCAATGCAAGGATGGAAACCACGTGCTAGAAAAAGCAAGAAGGTAATCCCTCAAGAAACCTAAAAGAAGACAGCCACAAGAACAGAATGCCAATTCTAACAACAAAAATAAAAGGAAGCAACAATTACTTTTCCTTAATATCTCTTAATATCAATGGACTCAACTCCCCAATAAAAAGACATAGACTAACAGACTGGATACACAAACAGGAACCAACATTTTGCTGCTTACAAGAAACTCATCTCAGAGAAAAAGATAGAAACTACCTCAGAATCAAAGGCTGGAGAAAAATTTTCCAAACAAATGGTAGGAAGAAACAAGCTGGAGTAGCCATCCTAATAACTAATAAAATCAACTTCCAACCCAAAGTCATCAAAAAAGGCAAGGAAGGGCACTTCATACTCATCCAAGGTAAAATCCTCCAAGAGGAACTATAAATTCTGAATATCTATGCTCCAAATACAAGGGCAGCCACATTCATTAAAGATACTTTATTAAACTCAAAGCACATATTGCACCTCACACAATAATAGTGGGAGACTTCAACACATCACTTTCACCAATGGACAGATCATGGAAGCAGAAATTAACAGGGACACAATGAAACTAACAGAGGTTATGAAACAAATGGATCTGACATAGATCTACAGAACATTTTATCCTAAAACAAAAGGATATACCTTCTTCTCAGCACCTCACGGTACCTTCTCCAAAATTGACCACATAATTGGGCACAAAACAAGCCTCAACATATACAAAAATATTGAAATTGAACCATGCAGCCTATCAGATCACCATGGAATAAGGCTGATCGTCAATAACAAAATGAATAATGGAAAGCCAACACACAGGTGGAAACTAATCAACACTTTTCTCAATAATACCTTGGTCAAGGAAGGAATAAAGAAAGAAATTAAGGACTTTTTGGAGTGTAATGAAAATGAAGCCACAACATACCCAAACTTATGGGACGCAATGAAAGCCTTTCTAAGAGGAAAACTCATAGCTCTGAGTGCCTCCAAAAAGAAACTAGAGAGAGCACACATTAGCAACTTGACAGCACACCTAAAAACTCTAGAACAAAAGGAAGCAAATTCACCCAAGAGGAGTAGGTGGCAGGAAATAATCAAACTCAGGGGTGAAATCAACCAAGTGGAAACAAGAAAAAATATTCAAAGAATTAACCAAAGGAGGAGTTGGTTCTTTGAGAAAATCAACAAGATAGATAAACCCTTAGCCAGACTCACTAGAGGGCACAGAGAAAGTATTCTAATTAACAAAATCAGAAATGAAAAAGGAGACATAACAACAGATCCTGAAGAAATCCAAAACACCATCAGATCCTTCTACAAAAGGCTATACTCAACAAAACTGGAGAACCTGGATGAAATGGACAAGTTTCAAGACAGATACCATGTACCAAAGTTAAATCAAGATCAGGTTAATGATCTATACAGTCCCATATCCCCTAAAGAAATAGAAGCAGTCATTAATAGTCTTCCAACCAAAAAACCCAGGACCACATGGGTTTAGTGCAGAGTTCTATCAGAACTTCAAAGAAGATCTAATCCCTGTTCAAGAACTGTTCCACAAAATAGAAACAGAAGGTACTCTAACCAACTCATTCTATGAAGCCACAATTACTCTGATACCTAAACCACAAAAAGACCCAACAAAGATAGAGAACTTCAGACCAATTTCGCTTATGAATATCGATGCAAAAATCCTCAATAAAGTTCGCTCTAACCAAATCCAAGAACACATCAAAACAATCATCCATCCTGACCAAGTACTTTTCATCCCAGGGATTGAAGGATGGTTCATTATACGGAAATCCATCAACGTAATCCAGTATATAAACAAACTCAAAGACAAAAACCACATGATCATCTCGTTAGATGCTGAAAAAGCATTTGACAAAATCCAACACCCATTCATGATAAAAGTCTTGGAAAGATCAGGAATTCAAGGCCCATACCTAAACATGATAAAAGCAATCTACAGCAAACAAGTAGCCAACATCAAAGTAAATGGTGAGATGCTGGAAGAAATCCCACTAAAATCAGGGACTAGACAAGGTTGTCCACTCTCTCCCTACCTATTCGACATTGTATGTGAAGTCCTAGCCAGAGCAATTCGACAACAAAAGGAGATCAAGGGGATACAAATTGGAAAAGAAGTCAAAATATCACTCTTTGCAGATGATATGATAGTATACATAAGTGACCCTAAAAATTCCACCAGAGAACTACTAAGCCTGATAAACACCTTCAATGAAGTAGCTGGATATAAAATTAATTCAAGCAAGTTAATGGCCTTTCTTTACACAAAGGATAAACAGGCTGAGAAAGAAATTAGGGAAACAACACCCTTCTCAATAGTCACAAATAATATAAAATACCTTAGTGTGGCTCTAACTAAGGAAGTGAAAGATATGTATGACAAGAACTTCAAGTCTCTGAAGAAAGAAATTAAAGAAGATCTCAGAAGATGGGAAGATATCCCATGCTCATGGATTGGCAGGATCAACATTGTAAAAATGGCTATCTTGCCAAAAGCAATCTACAGATTCAATGCAATCCCCATCAAAATTCCAACTCAATTCTTCAAGGAATTAGAAAGGGCAATCTGCAAATTCATCTGGAACAACAAAAATCCTAGGATAGCAAAAACTCTTCTCAAGGATAAAAGAACCTCTGGTGGAATCACCATGCTGGACCTAAAGCTGTACTACAGAGCACTTGTGATAAAAACTGCATGGTACTGGTTAACGACAGACAAGTAGACCAATGGAACAGAATTGAAGACCCTGAGATGAACCCACACACCTATGGTCACTTGATCTTTGACAAGGGAGCAAAAACCATCCAGTGGGAAAAAGACATCATTTTCAACAAATGGTGCTGGCACAACTGGTGGTTATCATGTAGAAAAATGCGAATTGATACATTCCTATCTCCTTGTGCTAAGGTCAAATCTAAGTGGATCAAGGAGCTCCACATAAAACCAGAGACACAGAAACTTATAGAGGAGAGAGTGGGGAAAAGGCTCGAAGATATTGGCACAGGAGGAAAATTCCTGAATAGAACAGCAATGGCTTGTGCTGTAAGGTTGAGAATTGACAAATGGGACCTCATGAAACTGCAAAGCTCCTGCAAGGCAAAGGACACCGTCAATAAGACACATAGGCCACCAACAGATTGGGAAAGGATCTTTACCTGCCCTAAATCAGATAGGGGACTAATATCCAATATATATAAAGAACTCAAGAAGGTGGACTCCAGAAAATCAAATAACCCCATTAAAAAATGGGGCTCAGAACTGAACAAAGAATTCTCACCTGAGGAATACCGAATGGCAGAGAAGCACATGAAAAAATGTTCAACATCCTTAATCATAAGGGAAATGCAAATCAAAACAACCCTGAGATTCCATCTCACACCAGTCAGAATGGCTAAGATCAAAAATTCAGGTGACAGCAGATGCTGGCGAGGATGTGGAGAAAGAGGAACACTCCTTCATTGTTGGTGGGATTGCAAGCTTGGACAACCACTCTGGAAATCAGTTTGGCAGTTCCGCAGAATATTGGACATAATACTTCCAGAGGATCCAGCAATACCTCTCCTGGGAATATATTCAGAAGGTGTTCCAACCAGTAAGAAGGACACATGCTCCACTATGTTCATAGCAGCCTTATTTATAATAGCCAGAAGCTGGAAAGAACCCAGATGCCCCTCAACAGAGGAATGGATACAGAAAATGTGGTACATTTACACAATGGAGTACTACTCAGCTATTAAAAAGAATGAATTTATGAAATTCCTAGGCAAATGGATGGACCTGGAGGGCATCATCCTGAGTGAGGTAACACAATCACAAACGAACTCACACAATATGTACTCACTGATAAGTGGATATTAGCCCAGAAATTTAGGATTTCCAAGATATAAGATACAATTTGTTAAACGCATGAAACTTAAGAAGAACGAAGACCCAAGTGTGAACACTGTGCCCCTTCTTAGAATTGGGAACAAAACACCCATGGAAAGAGTTACAGAGATAAAGTTTGGAGCTGTGACGAAAGGATGGACCATCTAAAGACTGCCTTATCCAGGGATCCATCCCATAATCAGCTTCCAAACGCTGACATCATTGCATACACTAGCAAGTTTGTGCTGATAGTACCCTGATATAGCTGTCTCTTGTGAGACTACACTGGGGCCTAGCAAACACAGAAGTGGATGCTCACAGTCAGCTATTGGATGGATCACAGAGCCCCCAATCGTGGAGGTAGAGAAAGTACCCAAGGAGCTAAAGGGATCTGCAACCCTATAGGTGGAACAACATTATGAACTAGCCTGTACCACAGAGCTCTTGACTCTAGCTGCATATGTATCAAAAGATGGCCTAGTCATCCATCAATGGAAAGAGAGGCCCATTGGACTTGCAAACTTTATATGCCCCAGTACAGGCGAATGCCAGGGCCAAAAACTGGGAGTGGCTGGGTAGGGGAGTGGTGGGGGGAGTGTATTGGGGACTTTTTGGATAGCATTGGAAATGTAAATGAGGAAAAAAACCTAATATAAATAAATAAATAAATACATGTATTCTCTTTTTATATAAAATATATAATGAGTTTACCTGATTTCTAGTTACACTGGTTTATAGAGTAAGAAAATTGTGTATAAATACTTCTTTTTTATTTATTAATCTTTTTATTTATTTACATTTCAAATAATATCTCCTTTCCTGGTTATCCCTCCAAACAACCCCAATCCCATCCCTCCTTACCCCCTTTCTCTTTGACTCTTCCTATGGAGTTCCAATCCCATTCAGCTCCTTCAGTTCTTTCTCTAGCTCTTCCAATGGGTTACCTGAGCTTAGTCTGATTGTTGGGTCTGAGTATCTGCATCTGTATTAGTCAGGCGCTGACAGAACTTCCATGGGAACAGCCATACCAGGCTCCTGTCAGCAACTGCTTCTTGGTATCTGTTATAGTGTCTGGGCTTGGTGTCTGCAGATGGAATGAATCCCTAGAGTCTCTTTTGATGTTGTTTTGTTGTTACTGCTACTTGTGCTATTGCTGCTACTGTTGCTTAAGACAGGGTCTCACTATGTATGACTGTCTGGCTTGTAACTCATTATATAGACCAGGCCAGAATTAACTCACAGATACCCTTATGACTCTGTCAAACAAATGATAGAATTAAAGGCATCCATTACCACACCCTTTAATCTATTTCTTATATAAGTGTAGCAAAATTTACTATGATAGATTTTTGTCATAGAATCTAGAACTAAATTATCTAGCCTTTTTATAGCAAAACCACATTTCTTGTTCTTCCTACTTGCAAAAGTAATCTGCATCAATTAAAGAATAAAATATATTGAAAAATGTTAATTTCATATTGACAGTACATTGTTGGGTTCATTGATAATAGGATGAATTTAATATTTCATTCTTTCATTGTAGCATCTGTCATTAGCCTAATATCTTCAAGTGAAAAACTCACCATCTTTACTGTCTTATGACTGCCAGTTATTTTCAGTAATCTAAAATGTTCTCTAAATGTTTCATTATCAGTTTTCTATGCAAAGTAAATCATTTATTTTGTGTAGAACAGTGAAAGGCACTAATGATATTCAAGCATGAGAGATGGGAACAAAGTTAAGTGAAAAAAATGTTGGAGTCATAGCATAAGATACAATGAGGAGTTAGTCTTTGATGTGTTATGTTGACACAACTCTATAACAGACCAAAAAATATCATGATCACATACATCAGGTTGAATTGATAACCATGTTTACTAATATTCTCCTTAAATTATTAGGAAAAGTTCTTTTAAAACCTAATATTTTGGGTTACTTTAAGTGCTGAGGATTTTCTTCTTGTGTACATCTTTGGAAACATGAAGAGAATCTGATGACTAAAATTAATAAAGCAAATTTAACTGTTGAAAAATATAAATCAGCTATTAAAAGCTTCAAGTAATATGGTAATATCTTTGAAAATGACTCAATTAATATTACACTTTAATGATAAAATAAAATGTTAAGGACTTTAAATTTCTCACAAAAATAGATTTGATTTCAAAGATCAAATGAGTTTACTGTAAAGTACTGCTTAACAGCAAAATAAATAACAGTATTCTCTCCTTTATTGAGAGGGTCTTATAACAAATTTAAACATGATAGACACGATGAAATTTACAATTTGGCTAGTGACAAGTTCTTTTGCCCTTATAAAATACATGTAATTTAGCAAAGGAAATTGGTCTTCAATGAATCTTAGTGTTATTTTATGTGGGCTATTTGTTTGTTTTAATGCTTTCTAGTATTTATTTTTTGAATTAAAATGACATTACTGTGTAAATGTTCAAAACACTGAAATATTAATGTGTATGTCAGTCTTATTAATGTCACTCAATATAAACTTCTATTATAAAACATAATCAGAATATGAAGCTTGAATTTAAAACATCATTAGAATATCTACTGGAATGAGTTTCCTGTTACTTTGCTTGTTGGTGAAACACTATGCCTATATGATTTGATTACTTCAAGTCAAATTCTGACTTTCTCCTTTAATTGCAAATTGTCTTGTGAAATATTCAGAATCACGGAGGTCCAAATTCCTGCATATTCTTTTTTAAAATTTTTTTATTAGGTATTTTCCTCATTTACATTTCCAATGCTATCCAAAAAGTCCCCCATACCCTCCCCCCCACACCCCACCCACCCACTCCCACCTTTTGGCCCTGGCGTTCCCATGTACTAGGGCATATAAAGTGTGCAAGTCCAATGGGCCTCTCTTTCCAGTGATGGCTGACTAGGCCATCTTTTGATACATATGCAGCTAGAGTCAAGAGCACCAGGGTACTGGTCAGTTCATAATGTTGTTCCACCTATAGGGTTGCAGATCCCTTTAGCTCCTTGGGTATTTTCTCTCGCTCCTCCACTGGGGGACCTGTGATCCATCCAATAGCTGACTGTGAGCATCCACTTCTGTGTTTGCTAGGCCCCAGCATAGTCTCACAAGAAACAGCTATATCAGGGTTCTATCAGCAAAATCTTGCTAGTGTATGCAATGGTGTCAGCGTTTGGAAGCTGATTATGGGATGGATCCCTGGATATGGCAGTCTCTAGATGGTCCATCCTTTTGTCTCAGCTCCAAACTTTGTCTCTATAACTCCTTCCATGTGTATTTTGTTCCCATTTCTAAGAAGGGGCAAAATGTCCACCCTTTGGTCCTCATTCTTCTTGAGTTTCTTGTGTTTGCAAATTGTAACTTATATCTTGGGTACTCTAAGTTTCTTGGCTAATATCCACTTATCAGTGAGTACATATCATTTGAGTTCTTTTGTGATTGGGTTACCTCACTCAAGATAATGCCCACCAGGTCCATTCATTTGCCTAGGAATTTCATAAATTCATTCTTTTTAATAGCTGAGTAGTACATCATTGTGTAAATTTACCACATTTTTTGTATCCATTCCTCTTTTGAGGGGCATCTGGGTTCTTTCCAGCTTCTGGCTATTATATATAAGGCTGCTATGAACATAGTGGAGCATGTTTCTTTCTTACTAGTTGAAGCATCTTCTGGATTTATGCCCAGGAGAGGTATTGTGTGATCCTCCTGTAGGACCATGGCCAATTTTCTGAAAAACAGACAGACAGATTTCCAGAGTGGTTGTATAAGCTTGCAGTCCCACCAACAGTAGAGAAATTTGTCCATTTCGTCTAGGTTTTCCAGTTTTGTTGAGTATAGCTTTTGTAGAAGGATATGATGGTGTTTTGGATTTCTTCAGAGTTTGTTGTTATGTCTCCCTTTTCATTTCTGATTTTGTTAATTAAGATGCTGTCCCTGTGCCCTCTGGTGAATCTGGCTAAGGGGTTTTCTATCTTGTTGACTTTCTCAAAGAACCAGCTCCTGGTTTGGTTGATTTTTTTTGAATAGTTCTTCTTGTTTCCATTTGGTTGATTTCACCCATGAGTTTGATTATTTTCTGCCATCTACTCTTCTAGGATGAATTTGTTTCCTTTTTTCTAGAGCTTTTAGGTGTGTTGTTAAGCTGGTAGTGTGTGCTCTCTCTAGTTTCTTTTTGGAGGCACTCAAAGCTACGAGTTTCCTTCTTAGAAATGCTTTCATTGTGTCCCATATGTTTGGGTATGTTGTGGCTACATTTTCATTAAACTCTAAAAGTCCTTAATTTCTTTCTTTATACCTTCCTTGACCAAGGTATCATTGAGAAGAGTGTTGTTCAGTTTCCACGTGAATGTTGGCTGTCCATTATTTATGATGTTATTGAAGATCAGCCTTAGTCCATGGTGGTCTGATAGGCTGCATGGTATGATTTCAATATTTTACTATCTGTTGAGGCCTGTTTTGTGACCAATTATATGGTCAATTTTGGAGAAGGTACCATGAGGTGCTGAGAAGGAGGTATATCCTTTTGTTTTAGGATAAAATGTTCTGTAGTTATCTGTTAAGTCCATTTGTTCATCACTTCTGTTAGTTTCACTCTGTCCCTGTTTAGTTTCTGTTTCCATGATCTGTCCATTGATGAAAGTGGTGTGTTGAAGACTCCCACTATTATTGTGTGAGGTGCAATATGTGCTTTGAGCTTTACTAAAGTGTCTATAATAAATGTGGCTGCCCTTGCATTTGGAGCATAGATATTCAGAATTGAGAGTTCCTCTTGGAGAATTTTACCTTTGATGAGTATGAAGTGCCCCTCCTTGTCTTTTTTGATAACTTTGGGTTGGAAGTCGATTTTATTCGTTATTAGAATGGCTACTCCAGCTTGTTTCTTCACACCATTTGCTTGGAAAATTGTTTTCTAGCCTTTCACTCTGAGATAGTGTCTGTCTTTTTCCCTGAGATGGATTTCCTGTAAGCAGCAGAATGTTGGGTCCTGTTTGTGGAGCCAGTCTGTTATTCTATGTCTTTTTATTGGGGAATTGAGTCTATTGATATTAAGAGATATTAAGGAAAAGTAATTGTTGCTTCCTTTTATTTTTGTTGTTAGAGTTGGCATTCTGTTCTTGTGGAAGTCTACTTTTCGGTTTGTTGAGGGATTACTTTCTTGCTTTTTCTAGGGCGTGGTTTCCATCCTTGTATTGGTTTGTTTCTGTTATTATCCTTTGAAGGGCTGGATTTGTGGAAAGATAATGTGTGAGTTTGCTTTTGTTGTGGAAAACTTTGGTTTCTCCATCAATGGTAATTGAGAGGTTGGCTGGGTATAGTAGCCTCGGCTGGTATTTGAGTTCTCTTAAGGTCTGTATAACATCTGTCCAGGATCTTCTGGATTTCATAGTCTCTGGTGAAAAGTCTGGCTTAATTCTGATAGGCCCGCCTTTATATGTTACTTGACCATTTTCCCTTACTGCTTTTAATATTCTCTCTTTATTTAGTGCATTTGGTGTTCTGATTATTATGTGTTGGGAGGAATTTCTTTTCTAGTCCAGTCTATTTGGAGTTCTGTAGGCTTCTTGTATGTTCATGGGCATCTCCTTCTTTAGGTTTGGGAAGTTTTCTTTTATAATTTTGTGGAAGATATTTGCTGGCCCTTTAAATTGAAAATCTTCATTCTCATATACTCCTATTATCCATAGGTTTGGTCTTCTCATTGTGTCCTGTATTTCCTGGATGTTTTGAGTTAGGATCTTTTTGGATTTTGTATTTTCTTTGATTGTTGTGCCGATGTTCTCTATGGAATCTTCTGCACCTGAGATTCTCTATTCCAACTCTTGTATTCTGTTGCTGATGCTTACATCTATAGTTCCAGATTTCTTTCCTAGGTTTTCTATCTCCAGCGTTACCTCACTTTGGGTTTTCTTTATAGTGTCTACTTCCCTTTTTAGGTCTTTGATGGTTTTATTCAATTCCATCACCTGTTTGGTCGTGTTTTCTTGCAATACTTTAAGGGATTTTTGTGCTTCCTCTTTAAGGTCTTCTACCTGTTTAGCAGTGTTCTCCTGTATTTCTTTAAGTGAGTTATTAAAGTCCTTCTTGATGTCTTCTACCATCATCATGAGATATGCTTTTAAATATGGGTCTAATTTTTCCGGTGTGTTGTGGTGCCCAGGACTGGGTGAGGTGCAAGTGCTGATGATGGTGAGTGGTCTTGATTTCTGTTAGTAAGATTCTTATGTTTGCCTTTCGCCATCTGCTAATCTCTGGAGTTAGTTGTTGTAGTTGTCTCTGGTTAGATCTTGTTCCTCAGGTGTTTATGTTAGCCTCTATCAGCAGACCTGGGAGACTAGCTCTCTCCTGAGTTTCAGTGTTCAGAGCACTCTCTGCAGGTAGGCTCTCCTCTTGCATGGAACGTGCCCAGATATCTAGTGTTTGAACCTGCTTCCTGGCAGAAGTTGTGATCCACTCACAGAGGTCTTAAGATCCCGTGAGGGTCCTGTGTATACCTTATGGTTGTCTGCGGACTCCATGCCCAAGGTACCCCTGTGCTGGTGTGGACTGGAAGGGACTTGTGCCCCTGATCAGGTCAGGTTTTCTGCTTCCCTAATTAATGCAGTCTCAGGTCCCATGCGATTGGATTTGAGCAGATGCTGTGTTTCACTCACCAGAGGTCTTAAGATCCCGTGGTGGGTGTCAGCTGACTCTACGCCCTCGCTACCCCAGTGCTGGCTGGACTGGAAGGGGGTTCCTACATATTCTATAATGAAAACATTAAGTTTTGTGTCTTCAAAAACAATAGCTTATTCTAAAAATTTTATCTCATAATTATTTCCTTGTATTGTATGAACAAGTCACACATAAATAGTAATTTTATCGTCTAGATTTTAAGTATTTACTGTCTCTTAATAAGCTATTGGTAAAAATATGTTTTCAAAAAATACTCAAAAGAATGACAACAAAAGTTGTAAGTACGGCCTTCATCCTCAGCCAGGAAGCAGAGCTGAGACCCAGACCTCTGCATGCCTTCCTCCCCAGAGGAGAGTCAGCATCCGGGGAGGGCTCTGACCCTGGGACTCAGATGAGATCATCATCATGTATCCCAGGTCTCTCAGAGACCAGTCTGCACCAGGAGATCCCTCGGGCCATTGAATCAACAGAGCCTCTTAGACAGGGTCCCTTCGGGCCTTTATCTTCAGCCAGGAGGCAGAACTGAGGTCCAGACCTCTGTGCACCTTCCGTGCCAGTGGAAAGCTTGCCTGTATAGAGTGCTCTGACTACTGAGACTCAGGAGAGAGTTGGGCTCCCAGGAGTGCTGACAGAGGCTAAGAGAATCACAGGAAGATAAAGTTCAGCCAGAGACTGCTAGAACATCTAACAACAGAGATTACCAGATGGCGAAAGGCAAACGTAAGTATCTTACTAACAGAAACCAAGACAACTCAGCACCATCAGAAACCAGTATGCCCATCACAGCCAGTCCTGGATACCCGAACACAACCAAAAAGCAAGATTCAGATTTAAAATAATATCTCATGATGCTGGTAGAGTCTTTTAAGAAGGGCATTAATAACTCACTTAAAGAAATACATGAGAACACTGCTAAACAGGTAGAAGTACTTAAAGAGGAAACACTAAAATCCCTTAAAGAATTAGAGGAAAACACAAGGAAACAGGTGATAGAATTGAACAAAACCATCCAAGATCTAAAAATGGAAGAACAAACAATAAAGAAAACCCAAAGGGGGACAACTCTGGAGACAGAAATCCTAGAAAAGAAATCAGGAACCATAGATGTGAGCATCAGCAACAGAATACAAGAGATGGAAGAGAGAATCTCAGGTACAGAAGATTCTATAGAAAACATGGACATAACAATAAAAAAATGCAAATCCAGGACACAATGAGTAGACCAATACTTAGGATAATAGGTATAGATAAGAATGAAGACTTTCAACTTAAAGGGCCAGTAAATATCTTCAACAAAATTATAGAAGAAACCTTCCCTAACATAAAGAAAGAGATGCCCGTGAACATACAAAAAGCCTACAGAACTCCAAATAGACTGGACCAGAAAAGAAATTCCTCCCATCACATAATAATCATAACAACAAATGCAGTAAGTAAGGATAGAATATTAAAAGCAGTAAGGGAAAAAGATCAAGTAACATATAAAGGCAGACCTATTAGAAATACACTAGACTTCTCACCAGAGACTATGAAAGCCAGAAGATATTGGACAGATGTTATATAGACCCTAAGAGAACACAAATGCCAGCCCAGGCTACTATTCCCAGAAAAACTCTCGATTACCATAGATGGAGAAACCAATGTATTCCATGAGAAAACCAAATTTACACAATATCTTTCCATGAATCCAGCCCTTCAACGGATAATAAAGGGAAAACTCCAACACAAGGAGGGAAACGACGCCCTAGAAAAAGCAAGAAAGTAATCCTTCAACAAACCTAAAAGAAGATAGCTGCAAGAACAGCATCTCAACTCTAACAACAAAGATAACAGGAAGCAACAATTATTTTTCCTTAATATCTCTTAATATCAATGGACTCAATTCCTCAACTAAAAAGACATAGACTAACAGACTGGCTACACAAACAGGACCAAAACTTTGCTGCATACAGGAAACCCACCTCAGGGAAAAAGACAGACACTACCTCAGAATGAAAGGCTGGAAAACAATTTTCCAAGCAAATGGTCCGAAGAAACAAGCAGTAGTAGTCATCGTAATATCGAAATTGTAATATGTTTTTTTCAGGGCTCCTACCAAAACCTTCATGTTCTGCAGGCTTTCCAAACATCAAACCCAGGGTTCCATAGACAGGGAGAGAATATGCATGAGCCAGCCAAAGAAGAGGTGACTATGGCCCCAGGAAGGAATGAAGGCATATCTAGATTATGTCTACAGAACCTGTTTTGGTTTTGTTTTTAAACAAAGAAAACAGAAAAGGACAATACAAAACAAATATTTATTCTTCCTGGCTCTCCTGCAAACAGACTGGGGTAGTCATGCTGCCCAAGAGCCAGGCTGTCAGAAAAGCTTCCCTTGAAAGCCTGAGCAACCGTTATCTCAAACAGGTTCATAATGCCAGCCAAGAGAGCGAGAAAGGCTCTGTGTTTGAAAATTGCTGACCAATACCATGAGGACAAGCATAATTCCTTCTTAGTAATCTCCAGGATTTTGGTGAAACCTTGAAGAATTCCTAACTCTATTCTGTTGGAATTACAGACACATAAAAACAATAGCCACCATAAAACCCATAGAGCTGGACTAAATTTATTCAGGGTAAAAATGCTACCTAATTTACTTTGCTGGATTGCTCCATTATTATTATTATTATTATTATTATTATTATTATTATTATATATTGTAAATACACACTGAGGTTTTTCTTCAGTGTCTATGAGAAAACTGCAAGAAATGAAGTGTGCACTCCCACAAACATGTGCACTCTACTCCCTCAAGAGACCAGTAGGTTATTAATTGCATTTTTTGTATAGTACATGATTTATAGCATACAAAGAACAAAGATATTCATTTATAACAAATGCAATATACTGACACCGAAGTGATTTTCTTAATTGATCTAAAAGAGGTTTGATTCATGATTAACCAGAGGACAAATATATCTTCATTTAAAGCTTTGGGTGGACGTAAGTTAAATATATTGTCAGAGAAGCAGTTCCTAAATGAAAAACAAGCAAAGGAAAGCTATCACTAGATATCTTCAGAACTTAAAAACTAAAATTAAAATAAGGTTGAAAAATATTTCATAATTGTGATGAGAAGAATGGTGAGACTGGTAAGAAAAGAATTAAGCAAGGGAAACATCTTTGGTGTGAATTGCTTACTTTTAAAATGCTAGCACATGCCTTTAACTAAAAGCTTAGTTGCAGAGCTGCCTAAATATGCTACCCAATAAAGAAATGAAAGTTACCTGGGATTTTTTTTCCTTATTTTGCATTTCTGTTCATTTTTGTGTCCAGTATTTGTACCAAGGGTCATGTGATAATTGGTTCCTTACCCTTAAATACACCATAGTTCAACTCAGCTACAATACTGAATATCATTTAAATTCCATGAGTCTTCTGCAGACGAAATAAGAAATACTGTGACAGTAATACTTCTGCAAAGATTGACACCTTTGAAGATGAACAGAAATGTCTGTTAATTCTTTACTCTGTTGTAGTTTTATTTCCTAGTATACTATACCTTACAGATATTATCCACAACTTCTGATAGTGACTGAAACTGTTTTACTTGGATGCTGTGCTTCACACAATAGTTCTATGCTATTCCATGCTGACACTCGTTCTGTTTGAAGGATGAGGACAATTCTAGAAATAAGCCCTGAATCTGTATACCTGGAAGTGGACTCTATGCAATGGAAAATAGATGAAATATACTTAGTCATAACAATATTTTCTTGCTTCTGTCTTAACAGATACATTCTCCTATATGAGATATTTTCTCTTGATAGATATCAACAACATTGTAAAACAGAAATGTTTTTTCACATAAATGCATAAATAAAATAAATTAGTTCTTTCCCCAACTTTATTACTATTGAAGAGATATAGGAAAAGGACAGAGAATAATATTCATATTAATTCACTAAGTTTCTATGCCTAGATTCAGATATTCTCAGTAAAATGAGGAAACGAAATAGATATTTGGTGTTTGACTAGCGCTCCTATTTCCTATTTATCAGCTTTTTCACTGAGCAATAAAACTTGTCTTAATGTGTGATCAGTGAGTGCTTGATATTTGTCAGAGAAAGTTTCTTGGGTAACCTGTTAATTTTATGATATAAATCAGTGACCAGGATAAACACGTTTCACCTTCAGTATTTTCACCTAGTAATCAATTTTTCTAATCCAATTTCCTTTTTTGTAAAATACAACTCTTTCACATTTTAACAGAACTAGATAACACATGAAAAATATTCTATGTGGTGTTTGATGAACAACAGCTGTAAGAGAGAGCTGTGATTTCACTGTTATTACAATAGACAAAATTCAGTCATGTGAAATTTATCACATGGCATTTTCCTGGCAATAAAGGATAGTGGAAATCTGAATTAAGCATCTGTGTGTCATTTGCATGCTGTTCTATACAGGACTAAAGGAGTGTGGAACATACATGAAGCAGAAATCACAAGAACTATTTTCAACACAACTATCAACAATTAAAACAATACTGCATTGAGACTTCTCTCTCCTCACAAACACAACACAGCTTCAAAATATCTATCACACTAACAACATTTGTGTCTTGCAAACATACATCGTGACAGTTGTCATAACATACAGTCTTAGTACTTTCGTGGACATAAGAAGCATGTATTTTTATGTGTGATCTGTGAGTGTTTGATATCACTTGATATTTAGAATAAAGAAATTAGATACACATTTTTAAAAGCCATATTCAGAAGAGACATTGTTAATTGATGTCTGACTCTCAAACCCAACCTTGATATAGATCATGAAAATAAGCAACTTGAAGCATCTGCTGCTGCAAAGAATAAAATGGCAAGATCCAGATGGAAACCATGAGGGATGCTCATTAGCTCATATCATCTCTTCTCTGTGGATTACCAAAAATAGTTGTGGGAATGGAGTTGAAAGTTGTGAATTGATGAGATTGGGTATAAGGAGGACAGGATGAAACTTGGCCTGTTATTTTGACTATACATTTTTGTTATTTATAAAACCTCCATGATAGAGCAGCATACAGAAGATTGCTTATGTGTCACAAACCTAGAAACTAGGGACTTTTGTACAGCTGTAGTTTAACCAGATCTCAAATGCCTCTGTAAATTTCAGCACAGTTTATTTCCTGATTATTCACATTAGTCAGGAATAGAGAAGTAGTTTATTCAGTTGATAATTCCACAATCTTTCTCCACTGAACAACCATAGACATTACAATCCAGTAGACCCTCATCAATTATCACCATATTTCTGAATATTAATGTTAGAAAACCATCAGTTATATTAAGTCTCATTTATAATGTCATTTTGAAAAATAAGTGTATAATATATAGAAAACATTATCACACTAATTTAAAAACTTGAAATGATTGATATAAGTATTGCTTGGTGTATACATAGGCCATTGAGTTTTATTGGTGTAGAAACAGATTCTGAAGGGTATATGTTATCCAGTGTTTAAAATTTGTGAGGGATATCTTTTTCATATCTATAAAACACAACTTATAAGAAAAAGGCAAGCACATTTTTATTGCCAATATGAAAAACAAAGCTTTGAAGACTAAATTTGTTTCTGTCTTATTATTCTTTTATATTTTTAAGCTTAAGACCATTTTGAAAATACAATAATGCCATCTGCTGGTAAGTTGACTGAGTTAAAAAAATATATGAAGGCACTGGCAGAGCCTCTCAGGAGACAGCTATATCAGGCTCCTGTCAGCAAGCACTTGTTGGCATCTGCAATAGTGTCTGAGTTTGGTGTGGTTATTTATAGGATGGATCCCCAGGTGGGGAAGTCGCTGGATTGTCATTCCTTCAGCCTCTGCTCCACACTTTGTAACTCCCTCCATGGATATTTTGTTCCCCCTTCTAGGAAGGATCAAAGTATCCACACTTTGGTCTTCCTTCTTCTTGAGTTTTATGTGTTGTGCAAATTGTTTCTTGGGTATTCTGAGCTTCTGGGCTAATACCCACTTATCAGTGCATATCATGTGTGTTCTGTGATTGGGTTACCTCACTCAAGGTGATATCCTCCAGATCCATCCATTTGTCTAAGAATTTCATAAATGCATTGTTTTTAATAGCTGCGTAGTACTCCATTGTGTAAATGTACTGCATTTTCTGTATCCATTCCTCTGTCCAGGGACATCTGGGTTCTTTTCAGCTTCCGACTATTATAAATAAGGCTGCTGTGAACATAGTGGAGAATGAATCCTTATTACAGATTGGAGCATCTTCTGGGTATATGCCCAGGAGTAGTATTGCTTGATCTTCAATCCATCCATTGGATCGAGCACAGGTTCCCCAATGAAGGAACTAGAGAAAGTACCCAAGAAGATGAAGGGGTTTGCATCCCCACAAGAGGAACAACAATATGAAATAACCAGTATCTCCAGAGCTCCCTGGGACTAAACCACCAATCAAAGAAAACACATGGTGGGACTCATGGCTCTAGCTGCATATGTAGTAGAGGATGGCCTAGTTGGTCATCAATGGAAGGAGAGGCCCTTGGTCCTGTGAAGGTTCTAAGCCCCAATCTAGGGGAATGCCAGGGCCTAGAAGCAGGAGTGGGTGGGTTGGTAGGCAGGGGGATGGGGGAGGGGATAGGGGATTTTTGGAGGGGAAACTAGGAAAGGGGATAACATTTGAAATGTAAATAAAATATCTAATAAAAAAATTAAAAATTAGAAATTAGCAATTAAAGAAAAAACATAGGAAAGTCTATCTTCAGAGAAATGCCTAGCCCAAACTTCAAAAAAGCATGGAAAAAAATGGAACCATCTCCCTTTTTATATTTTCCAGAATTTTGTGAAATGAAAACTTCAATTATGAACATTTTTTTAATTATGAACATTTTTAATTTAAGTGAGATGTTTTGCTTGTAGCACATTTTTCTTTTTTATTCAATTTATTAATTTATTTATCCCTTTTACAACCCAATGTCAACCCTTCCTCTCCTCCTAGTATGCTCCCCACGAAAGTCCTCCCCTTATTTCTCCTTACCCTTCTCTTTTGAGAAGCAGAAGCACCCTCTGGGGTGTCAATCTCCACATAAACACCAAGTCACTATGAGGCTAGGTACATCCTCTCCTACTGAAGCCAGACAAGGCTGTTCATTTAGGACCCAGGATCCACACACGGGCATGAAACAGGCTCAGGGAGAGCCAGTGCACTAGCTGTTGGGGGGCCCCTCATGAAGACCAAGCTGGTCATCTGCTACATATGTGCAGGGCTACAGCAGTGGTGGGACTAGGTTCACCCTGTGCTCTTTGGTTGGCGATTCAGCCTCTAGAAGCTTCCAAGGGTCCAGGTTAGTTGACTCTTTTGGTCTTCCTGTACAATCCCTTGGTATAACTCTATCCAAGAAAGTGAAAGGCCTAGAAGACAGTAACTTTAAGTCTCTGGAAAAACAAACTGACAAAGATATCAGAAGATGGAAAGATCTCCCTTGCTTATGGATTGGTAGGATTAACAAAGTGAAAATGATCATCTTACCAAAAGTAATCTATAGAGTCAATGCAATCTCCATCAAAATTCCAACACAAATCTTCACAGATCTTCAAAGAACAATTATCAACTTCATGTGGAACAACAACAAAAAAGGATCACTATAACCATCCTGAACAATATTTTACACAATCATATGGTATTTGATATACTAAACTTTCAGAAAGTGTTCTTATTTTGTCAACTACTAAGACTAAACATTTCTGCCTAGCTTATATGATGGCTGAGAATATGATCGCTGTGTACAGTAGGTTAAAATTGACATAACATCCCAAGGATATATAGTAGCTTAACTCCACTTTAAATGTAATGTCTAATTCAAAAGGAGCAAATACCATTAATAATGGAGCTATATTAAGAAGAAACCTTTAATTATGGTAGGGATATCTTTTTCTTTTTGAACTCTAACCTGTAAACATGGAGACAATAGTCTATGATTATATTATACATTTCATTTGTTAATGGTTTATTTCAATTATTTATAATTATGAGATTTTTCTGGTGAAGACAGAAAAAAACATTTGTTCACTTCAGATAGGATACTAGCAGACTGAAAAAACATTTCCATCCAAATCTAGCTCAGTGAATCAGTGAGTTTATTTGGGGTTTCATACAGAAATACAGATGAGGGATGGTTTATAGGACCATTGATGACTCAAAACCAGCTGCATCACAGAAAAGCCTTCCTGGCATTGATGATAAATCACTAAATAGCATCATTGAAGCTCCCTCCATGATATTCAGGCAGTTTGGGCAGTTAAAGTTTCTACTCTCCAGCAATCGTTACTGACACTCTATACTTGGAATGAAGCCTTGTGAATCATTTAAGTTTCAGGAGCTTCCTGAGACTCACAAACTCTGTTTTCTTCCTAATCTTTGAAATGTTTCAATTTGAAGGCAAGACCTACCAAACAGCACTTTATATTAAGGTGCATAAACTAAAAAATTCAGAATGTTGACAATATTTGAAATTTGGAAAGAGTAAATTTTTTTTACTAATTTTCATCATTAAAATATGCTTTCTTTTTATTTTTTTAGAATTTCATATGCAGATACTGTATATATCATTCTGGCCCTTCCTCTAATTCATCCAGTTCCTCCCATGTCCCTCCCACTCCTTCTCAAATATATAGCCTCTTAATTTTTACATTTATATTTATATAAGTATACAATCTGTGGAGATCATTTAGTTTTGTTCATTTTTTTTTTCTTTTTAGTGATGTACACTTAAGATTGACTAATTCGGACTCCGCCAAACTTAGGAACTTAGTCTGCACAGGTGAGAGTGTGCAACACAGAGGCAGACAGCTTCTGGGACAGGCTGGAGCCACAGAGCCGCTGAGGCAGCACACTTTTGGGGCTGCAGACATCCAGCACCCTCCCAGCCGGAGGACAGTGCTCCGGCCCTGCACGGGAGCCCTCTGCCTCAGGAGAAGGGAGCGCCATCTTGGATCCGGGACTCCTCCAAAATTAGAAACTTAGTCTGCACAGGTGAGAGTGTGCACCATAGAAGCTGACAGCTTCTGTGACCTGCCAAAGCAACACAGCATCTGGGAAAGGTCCTGTTTTGGGCCTTCTTCTTCGGCCAGGAGGAGGTCCAAACACCAGATATCTGTGCACCTTCCCTGTAAGAGGAGAGCTTGTCAGCAGAGAGTGCCTAACCACTAAAACTCAGAGGAGAGAGCCTGTCTCCCAGGTCTGCTGATAGACGGAAATCAGAATCACCAGAAGAACAATCTCTAAACAGAGACAACGATAACAAATCCAGAGATTACCAGATGGAGAAAGGTAAACGTAAGAATCTTACTAACAGAAACCAAGACCACTCACCATCATCAGAACCCAGCACTCCCGCTTCCCTCAGTCCAGGGCACCCCAGCACACCTGAAAAGCTAGACCTGGATTTAAAAGCGTATCTCATGATGATGGTAGAGGACATCAAGAAGGACTTTAATAACTCACTTAAAGAATTACAGGAGAACATTGCTAAAGAGTTACAAGTCCTTAAAGAAAAACAGGATAACACAATCAAACAGGTAGAAGTCCTTAAAGAAAAACAGGAAAACACATCCAAACGGATGATGGAAATGTACAAAACCATACTAGACCTAAAAAAGGAAGTAGACACAATAAAGAAAACCCAAAATGAGGCAACACTGGAGATAGAAACCCTAGGAAAGAAATCTGGAACCATAGATGCGAGCATCAGCAACAGAATACAAGAGATGGAAGAGAGAATCTCAGGTGCAGAAGATTCCATAGAGAACATCGGCACAACAATCAAAGAAAATGGAAAATGCAAAAAGATCCTAACTCAAAACATTCAGGAAATCCAGGATACAATGAGAAGACCAAACCTACAGATAATAGGAGTGGATGAGAATGAAGATTTTCAACTCAAAGGACCAGCAAACATCTTCAACAAAATTATAGAAGAAAACTTCCCAAATCTAAAGAAAGGGATGCCCATGAACAACCAAGAAGCCTACAGAACTCCAAATAGATTGGACCAGGAAAGAAATACCTCCCGACACATAATAATCAGAACAACAAATGCACTAAATAAAGATAGAATACTAAAAGCAGTAAGAGAAAAAGGCCAAGTAACATATAAAGGCAAGCCTATCAGAATTACACCAGATTTTTCACCAGAGACTATGAAAGCCAGAAGATCCTGGACGGATGTTATACAGACACTAAAAGAACACAAATTCCAGCCCAGGCTACTATACCCAGCCAAACTCTCAATTAACATAGATGGAGAAACCAAAGTATACCACGACAAAACCAAATTCACACATTATCTCTCCACGAATCCAGCCCTTCAAAGGAAAATAACAGAAAAAAAAAACCAATACAAGGACGGGAACCACACCCTAGAGAAAACAAGAAGGTAATCCCTCAAAATACCTAAAAGAAGGCAGCCACAAGAACAGAATGCCAACTTTAAGAACAAAAATAACAGGAAGCAACAATTACTTTTTCTTAATATCTCTTAATATCAATGGACACAACTCCCCAATAAAAAGACATAGACTAACAAACTGGCTACATGAACAAGACCCAACATTTTGCTGCTTACAGGAAACTCATCTCAGAGAAAAAGATAGACACTACCTCAGAATGAAAGGCTGGAAACAATTTTCCATGCAAATGGTATGAAGAAACAAGCCATTCTAATGTCTGATAAGATTGACTTCCAACCCAAAGTCATCAAAAAAGACAGGGAGGGGTACTTCATACTCATCAAAGGTAAAATCCTCCAAAGGAACTATCAATCCTGAATATCTATGCTCCAAATACAAAGGCAGCCACATTCATTAAAGAAACTTTAGTAAATCTCAAAGCACACATTGCACCTCATACAATAATAGTGGGAGACTTAAACACACCACTTTCACCAATGGACAAATCATGGAAACAGAAACTAAACAGGGACACAGGGAAACTAACAGAAGTTATGAATCAAATGGATCTGGCAGATATCTACAGAACATTCTATCCTAAAACAAAAGGATATACCTTCTTCTCAGCACCTCATGGTACCTTCTCCAAAATTGACCACATAATTGGTCACAAAACAGGCCTCAACATATACAAAAATTTTGAAATTGTCCCATGCATCCTATCAGATCACCATGGACTAAGGCTGATCTTCAATAACAAAATAAATAATAGAAAGCCAACATTCACGTGGAAACTGAACAACACCTTTCTCAATGATACCTTGGTCAAGGAAGGAAAAAAGAAAGAAATTAAGGACGTTTTAGAGTTCAATGAAAATGAAGCCACAACATACCCAAACTTATGGGACACAATGAAAGCATTTCTAAGAGGAAAACTCATAGCTCTGAGTTCCTCCAAAAGGAAACTAGAGAGAGCACACATTAGCAGCTTGACAACATACCTAAAAGCAGTAGAACAAAAGGAAGCAAATTCACCCAAGAGGAGTAGACTGCAGGAAATAATCAAACTCAGGAGCGAAATCAACCAAGTGGAAACAAGAAAAATTATTCAAAGAATCAACCAATCAAGGAGCTGGTTCTTTGAGAAAATCAACAAGATAGATAAACCCTTAGCCAGACTCACTAGAGGGCACAGGGAAAGCATCCTAATTAACAAAATCAGAAATGAAAAAGGAGACATAACAACAGATCCTGAAGACATCCAAAACACCATCAGATCCTTCTACCAAAGGCTATACTCAACAAAACTGGAGAACCTGGATGAAATGGAGAAGTTCCTAGACAGATACCAGGTAACAAAGTTGAATCAAGATCAGGTTAATGATCTAAAGAGCCCTATATCCCCCAAAGAAATAGAAGCAGTCATTAATAGTCTCCCAACTAAAAAAAGCCCAGGACCAGATGGGTTTAGTGCAGAGTTCTATCAGACCTTCAAAGAAGATCTAATCCCAGTTCTTCACAAACTATTCCGCAAAATAGAAACAGAAGGTACTCTACCCAACTCATTCTATGAAGCCACAATTACTCTGATACCTAAACCACAAAAAGACCCAACAAAGATAGAAAACTTCAGACCAATGTCCCTGATGAATATTGATGCAAAAATCCTCAATAAAGTTCTTGCTAACCGAATCCAAGAACACATCAAAACAATCATCCATCCTGACCAAGTAGGTTTCATCCCAGGGATGCAGGGATGGTTCAAAATACGGAAATCGATCAATGTAATCCAGTATATAAACAAACTCAAAGACAAAAACCACATGGTCATCTCGTTAGATGCGGAAAAAGCATTTGACAAGATCCAACACACATTCATGATAAAAGTCTTGGAAAGATCAGGAATTCAAGGCCCATACCTAAACATGATAAAAGCAATCTACAGCAAACCAGTAGTCAACATCAAAGTAAATGGTCAGAAGCTTGAAGCAATCCCTCTAAAATCAGGGACTAGACAAGGCTGTCCACTTTCTCCATACCTATTCAACATTGTACTTGAAGTCCTAGCCAGAGCAATTCGACAACAAAAGGAGATCAAAGGGATACAAATTGGAAAAGATGAAGTCAAAATATCACTCTTTGCAGATGATATGATAGTATATATAAGTGACCCTAAAAATTCCACCAGAGAAATCCTAAGCCTGATAAACAGCTTCGGTGAAGTAGCTGGATATAAAATTAACTCAAACAAATCAATGGCCTTTCTCTACACAAAGAATAAACAGGCTGAGAAAGAAATTAGGGGAACAACACCCTTCTCAATAGTCACAAATAATATAAAATATCTTGGCGTGACTCTAACTAAGGAAGTGAAAGATCTGTATAATAAAAACTTCAAGTCTCTGAAGAAAGAAATTATAGAAGATCTCAGAAGATGGAAAGATCTCCCATGCTCATGGATTGGCAGGATCAACATTGTAAAAATGGCTATCTTGCCAAAAGCAATCTACAGATTCAATGCAATCCCCATCAAAATTCCAAATCAATTCTTCAACGAATTAGAAAGTGCAATCTGCAAATTCATCTGGAATAACAAAAAACCTAGGATAGTAAAAACTCCTCTCAAGGATAAAAGAACCTCTGGTGGAATCACCATGCCGGACCTAAAGCTCTACTACAGAGCAATTGTGATAAAAACTGCATGGTACTGGTATAGTGACAGACAAATAGACCAATGGAATAGAATTGAAGACCCAGAAATGAACCCACACACCTACGGTCACTTGATCTTCAACAAGGGAACTAAAAACATCCAGTGGAAGAAAGACAGCATTTTCAACAAATGGTGCTGGCACAACTGGTTGTTAACATGTAGAAGAATGTGAATCGATCCATTCCTATCTCCTTGTACTAAGGTCAAGTCTAAGTGGATCAAGGAACTTCACATAAAACCAGAGACACTGAAACTTATAGAGGAGAAAGTGGGGAAAAGCCTTGAAGATATGGGCACAGGGGAAAAATTCCTGAATAGAACAGTAATGGCTTGTGCTGTAAGATCGAGAATTGACAAGTGAGACCTCATGAAACTACAAAGCTTCTGCAAGGCTAAAGACACCATCAATAAGACAAAAAAACCACCAACAGATTGGGAAAGGATCTTCACCTATCCTAAATCAGATAAGGGACTAATATCCAATATATATAAAGAACTCAAGAAGGTGGACTCCAGAAAGTCAAATAACCCCATTAAAAAATGGGGCTCAGAACTGAACAAAGAATTCTCACCTGAGGAATACCGAATGGCAGAGAAGCACCTGAAAAAATGTTCAACATCCTTAATCATCAGGGAAATGCAAATCAAAACAACCCTGAGATTCCACCTCACACCAGTCAGAATGGCTAAGATCAAAAATTCAGATGACAGCAGATGCTGGCGAGGAATTGGAGAAAGAGGAACATTCCTCCATTGTTGGTGGGATTGCAAGCTTGTACAACCACTCTGGAAATCAGTCTGGCGGTTCCTCAGAAAATTGGACATAGTACTACCGGAGGATCCAGCAATACCTCTCCTGGGCATATATCCAGAAGATGTCCCAACCGGTAAAAAGGACACATGCTCCACTATGTTCATAGCAGCCCTATTTATAATAGCCAGAAGCTGGAAAGAACCCAGATGTCCCTCAACAGAGGAATGGATACAGAAATTATGGTACATTTACACAATGGAGTATTACTCAGCTATTAAAAAGAATGAATTTATGAAATTCCTAGCCAAATGGATGGACCTGGAGGGCATCATCTTGAGTGAAGTAACACAATCACAAAAGAACTCACACAATATGTATTCACTGATAAGTGGATATTAGCCCAAAACTTAGGATACCCAAGATATGAGATACAATTTGCTAAACGCATGAAACTCAAGAAGAATGAAGACCAAAGTGTGGACACTGTGCACCTTCTTAGAATTGGGAACAAAACACCCAGGGAAGGAGTTACAGAGACAAAGTTCGTAGCTGTGATGAAAGGATGGACCATTTAGAGACTGCCGTATCCAGGGATCCATCCCATAATCAGCTTCTAAACACTGACACCATTGCATACACTAGCAAGATTTTGCTGAAAGGACCCAAATATAGCTGTCTCTTGTGAGACGATGCCGGGGCTTAGCAAACACAGGAGTGGATGTTCACAGTCAGCTATTGGATGTATCACAGGGCTCCCAATGGAGAAGCTAGAGAAAGTACCCAAGGAGCTAAAGGGATCTGCAACCCTATTGTTGGAACAACATGATATACTAACCACAACCCCGGAGCTCTTGTCTCTAGCTGCATATGTATCGAAAGATGTTCTAGTCGGCCATCAATGGAAAGAGAGGCCCATTGGACTTGCAAACTTTATATGCCCCAATATAGGGGAATGCCAGGGCCAAAAGAATGGGAATGGGTGGGTAGGGAAGTGGGGGGCGCTATGGGGGACTTTTGGGATAGCATTGGAAATGTAATTGAGGAAAATATGTAATAAAAATATTTAAAAACCAAAAAAAAAAAAAATTCCTGCCAAGACTACTATACCCAGCAAAGTCTCAATTACCATAGATGGAGAAACCAAAGTATTCCATGACAAAACCAAATTGACACAATATCTTTACATGAATCCAGCCCTTCAAAGGATAATAAAGGGAAAACTCCAACACAAGAAGGGAAAAACTACACACAAGAAAAAGCATGAAAGTAATCTTTCAACAAACCTAAAAGAAGATAGCCACATGAACAGAATTCTAACTCTAACAACAAAAATAACAGGAAACAACAATTTTTTCCTTAATATCTCTTAATATCAATGGACTCAATTCCCCCAATAAAAAGACATAGACTAACAGACTGACTATGTTAACAGGAACCATCATTTTGCTGCATACACAAAACCTACCTCATGGGCAAAGACAGATACTGCCTCAGAGTAAAAGCCTGGAAAACAATTTTTCAACCAAATGGTCGCAAGTAACAAGCTAGAGTAGCCATTCTAATATCTAATAAAATTGATTTTCAACCTAAAGTTATCAAAAACGATGAGGGACATTTCATACGCATCAAAGGTAAAATCTACCAAGATGAACTCTCAATTCTGAACATCTATGATCCAAATTTCAAGAGCATCCACATTCATTAAAGAAGCTTTATTAAAGCCCAAAGCACATATTGTACCACAGAAAATAAATGTGGGAGACTTCAACACCTGTCCCGAGCTATTGTTCTCGCCCGCAGAAACACACACAGGACACAAGAATCCTTCTGCAGCCAATCTTTATTACATATTGATGAGGAAGACAAAGAAGCCTCAGAAAGGTGCTGCTTAAATATCCCCTGGTGTGGCGTGTCCACACCTGACTGGTTGCTTACCCACGATCTCATACTCCCCGGCGGTGGGCTTGTGACTTTGGCACGCTTTTATTCCTGCACATGTGCACACAGCTTGATCTTTGTTTAGGTGGCATAAGGCACTGCGGAAGCCAGCGCTATCTTATGATGGTAAATGTTATTGCGGCTCTCCACAAACACCCTACTCTCATCAATGGATAGATCATGGAAACAGAAACTTAATAGAGACACAGTGAAACTAACAGAAGTTAAGAAACAAATGGATTTAATATATATCTATAGAATATTTTATCCTACAACAAAAGGATATACCTTCTTAACAGCACTTCATGGTACCTACACCAAAAATAACCATATAACTTATCACAAAACAGGCCTCAACAGATACAAAAATATTGAAATAACCCCATACATTCTATCATATCATCATGGACTAAGGCTGATCTCCAATAACAACACAAATATTAGAAAGCCCACATACACATGGAAGCTGAACAACACTCTACCTTGGTGAAGGTAGAAATAAAGAAATTAGAGACTTTTTAGAGTTTAATAAAAATGAAGCCACAAGATAACCATACTTATGTGAGATAATGAAAGAAGTCCTAAGAGAAAAACTCATAGCTCAGAGTGCCTTTAAAAAGAAACTAGAGAGAGCATACACCAGCAGTTTAACAGCACACCTAAAAGCTCAAGAACAAGAGGATGCAAATTCACCTAAGAGGAGTACATGGCAAGAAATAATCAAACTTAGGGCTGAAATCAACCAAGCAGAAACAAAAAGAACTGTACAAAGAATTAACGAAACCAGGAGCTGGTTCTTTGAGAAAATCAACAAGATAGATAGACCCTTAGAAAGACTAACTAAAGGGCACAGGGACAGTATCCTAATTAACAAAATCAGAAATGAAAAGGGAGACATAACAAAAGACTCTGTGGAAACCGAAAACATCATCAGATCCTACCACAAAATCCTATACTCAACAAAATAGGAAAACCTGCATGAAATGGACAATTTCCCAGAATTGGGAAGAATTCCAATTCTTCTCAAACAATTCCAGAAAATAAAATAGAAGATACTCTACCCAATTCATCCTATGAAGCCACAATTACTCTGATACCTAAACCACAGAAACACCCAACAAAGAAAGAGAACTTCAGACCAATTTCCTTTATGAATATTGATATAAAAATACTCAGGCTCTTCCGGTCAGAAAAGCACCGGGGTAGCTAGGGCACAGAGTCGGCTGACACTCGCCAGCTACCCACAACACCCGCCACAGGATCTTAAGACTTCTGGTGAGTGGAACACAGCTTCTGCTCCAATCCAATTGCGCAGGACCTGAGACTGCATTAGTTAGGGAAGCAGAAACCGGCCTGAGTACGGCCACAGGCCTCATCCGGGCGGAACAGTACCAGTGTAGCTAGAGCACAGGGTCGGCTGACACCTGCCAGCTACCCACGACCCCCGCCACAGGATTTTGGGACTGCTGGTGAGTGGAACACAGCTTCTGCTCCAGTCCAATCACGCGGGACCTGAGACTGCTCTGGTTGGGGAGGCAGAAATCCGGCCTACATAGGGCCACAAGCCTCTTCCGGTCAGAAAAGCACAGGGGTAGCTAGGGCACAGAGTCGGCTGACACTCCCCAGCTACCCACAACACCCGCCACAGGATCTTAAGACTTCTGGTGAGTGGAACACAGCTTCTGCTCCAATCCAATTGCGCGCAGGGCTGGACCTGAGACTGCATTAGTTAGGGAAGCAGAAACCGGCCTGAGTAGGGCCACAGGCCTCATCCAGCCAGAACAGCACCAGTGTAGCTAGAGCGCAGGGTCGGCTGACACCCGCCAGCTACCCACAACCCCCGCCACAGGATTTTGAGACTGCTGGTGAGTGGAACACAGCTTCTGCTCCAATCTTTAAACAGTGACAACGACAACAACTAACCCCAGAGATTACCAGATGGCGAAAGGTAAACATAATAATCTTACTAACAGAAACCAAGACCACTCACCATCATCAGAACCCAGCACTCCCACTTCGCCCAGTCCAGGGCACCCCAACACACCGGAAAAGCTAGACACGGATCTAAAAGCATATCTCCTGATGATGGTAGAGGACTTCAAGAAGGACTTTAATAACACACTTAAAGAAATACAAAGGAACACTGGTAAACAGGTAGAAGACAATAAAGAGGAAGCACAAAAATCCCTTAAAGAATTGCAGGAGAACACTGCTAAAGAGTTACAAATCCTTAAAGAAAAACAGGATAACCTAATCAAACAGGTAGAAGTCCTTAATGAAAAACAGGAAAACACATCCAAACAGATGATGGAAATGAACAAAACCATACTAGACCTAAAAAGGGAAGTAGACACAATAAAGAAAACCCAAAATGAGGCAACACTGGAGATAGAAACCCTAGGAAAGAAATCTGGAACCATAGATACCAGCATCAGCAACAGAATAAAAGAGATGGAAGAGAGAATCTCAGGTGCAGAAGACTCCATAGAGAACATCCGCACAACAATCAAGGAAAATGTAAAATGCAAAAAGATCCTAACTCAAAACATCCAAGAAATACAGGACACAATGAGAAGACCAAACCTACGGATAATAGGAGTGGATGAGAATGAAGATTTTCAACTCAAAGGACCAGCAAACATCTTCAACAAAATTATAGAAGAAAACTTCCCAAATCTAAAGAAAGAGATGCCCATGAACATACAAGAAGCCTACAGAACTCCAAATAGACTGGACCAGAAAAGAAACACCTCCCGACACATAATAATCAGAACAACAAATGCTCTAAATAAAGATAGAATACTAAAAGCAGTAAGAGAAAAAGGCCAAGTAACATATAAAGGCAAGCCTATCAGAATTACACCAGATTTTTCACCAGAGACTATGAAAGCCAGAAGATCCTGGACGGATGTTATACAGACACTAAAAGAACACAAATTCCAGCCCAGGCTACTATACCCAGCCAAACTCTCAATTAACATAGATGGAGAAACCAAAGTATTCCACGACAAAACCAAATTCACACATTATCTCTCCACGAATCCAGCCCTTCAAAGGATAATAACAGAAAAAAAACAATACAAGGACAGGAACCACACCCTAGAAACTACAAGAAGGTAATCCCTCAACAAACCTAAAAGAAGACAGCCACAAGAACAAAATGCCAACTTTTTTTTTTTTTTTCCAATTTGGTGAACCAATGAGTTTTATTGAAGTTTCTTTCCTTTTTTTTTTTTTCCAATTTATTTTTTTTAATTAGGTATTTTCTTCATTTACATTTCAAATGCTATCCCCAAAGTCCCCCAGACCCCCATCCCACTCCCCTACCCACCCACTCCCACTTCTTGGTCCTGGCATTCCCCTGGTTCTTTTTTTTTTTTTTAATATTTTTATTACATATTTTCCTCAATTACGTTTCCAATGCTATCCCAAAAGTCCCCCATAGCACCCCCCCACTTCCCTATCCACCCATTCCCATTCTTTTGGCCCTGGCATTCCCCTATATTGGGGCATATAAAGTTTGCAAGTCCAATGGGCCTCTCTTTCCATTGATGGCTGACTAGGCCATCTTTCGATACATATGCAGCTAGAGACAATAGCTCCGGGGTTCTAGTTAGTACATCATGTTGTTCCAACAATAGGGTTGCAGATCCCTTTAGCTCCTTGGGTACTTACTCTAGCTTCTCCATTGGGAGCCCTGTGATACATCCAATAGCTGACTGTGAACATCCACTCCTGTGTTTGCTAGGCCCCAGCATCGTCTCACAAAAGACAGCTATATTTGGGTCCTTTCAGCAAAATCTTGCTAGTGTATGCAATGGTGTCAGCGTTTAGAAGTTGATTATGGGATGGATCCCTGGATACGGCAGTCTCTAAATGGTCCATCCTTTCATCACCTCTACGAACTTTGTCTCTGTAACTCCTTCCCTGGGTGTTTTGTTCCCAATTCTGAGAAGGTGCACAGTGTCCACACTTTGGTCTTCATTCATCTTGAGTTTCATGCGTTTAGCAAATTGTATCTTAAATCTTGGGTATCCTAAGTTTTGGGCTAATATCCACTTATCAGTGAATACATATTGTGTGAGTTCTTTTGTGATTGTGTTACTTCACTCAAGATGATGCCCTCCAGGTCCATCCATTTGGCTAGGAATTTCATAAATTCATTCTTTTTAATAGCTGAGTAGTACTCCATTGTGTAAATGTACCATAATTTCTGTATCCATTCCTCTGTTGAGGGACATCTGGGTTCTTTCCAGCTTCTGGCTATTATAAATAGGGCTGCTATGAACATAGTGGAACATGTGTCCTTTTTACTGGTTGGGACATCTTCTGGATATATGCCCAGGAGAGGTATTGCTGGATCCTCCGGTAGTACTATGTCCAATTTTCTGAGGAACCGCCAGACTGATTTCCAGAGTGGTTGTACAAGCTTGCAATCCCACCAACAATGGAGGAGTGTTCCTCTTTCTCCACATCCTCGCCAGCAACTGCTGTCACCTGAATTTTTGATCTTAGCCATTCTGACTGGTGTGAGGTGGAATCTCAGGGTTGTTTTGATTTGCATTTCCCTGATGATTAAGGATGTTGAACATTTTTTCAGGTGTTTCTCTGCCATTCGGTATTCCTCGGGCGAGAATTCTTTGTTCAGTTCTGAACCCCATTTTTTAATTGGGTTATTTGACTTTCTGGAGTCCACCTTCTTGAGTTCTTTATATATGTTGGATATTAGTCCCTTATCTGATTTAGGATAGGTGAAGATCCTTTCCCAATCTGTTGGTGGTTTTTTTGTCTTATTGATGGTGTCTTTAGCCTTGCAGAAGCTTTGCAGTTTCATGAGGTCCCACTTGTCAATTCTCGATCTTACAGCACAAGCCATTACTGTTCTATTCAGGAATTTTTCCCCTGTGCCCATATCTTCAAGGCTTTTCCCCACTTTCTCCTCTATAAGTTTCAGTGTCTCTGGTTTTATGTGAAGTTCCTTGATCCACTTAGACTTGACCTTAGTACAAGGAGATAGGAATGGATCGATTCGCATTCTTCTACATGTTAACAACCAGTTGTGCCAGCACCATTTGTTGAAAATGCTGTCTTTCTTCCACTGGATGTTTTTAGCTCCCTTGTCGAAGATCAAGTGACCGTAGGTGTGTGGGTTCATTTCTGGGTCTTCAATTCTATTCCATTGGTCTATTTGTCTGTCACTATACCAGTACCATGCAGTTTTTATCACAATTGCTCTGTAGTAGAGCTTTAGGTCCGGCATGGTGATTCCACCAGAGGTTCTTTTATCCTTGAGAAGAGTTTTTGCTATCCTAGGTTTTTTGTTATTCCAGATGAATTTGCAGATTGCACTTTCTAATTCGTTGAAGAATTGATTTGGAATTTTGATGGGGATTGCATTGAATCTGTAGATTGCTTTTGGCAAGATAGCCATTTTTACAATGTTGATCCTGCCAATCCATGAGCATGGGAGATCTTTCCATCTTCTGAGATCTTCTATAATTTCTTTCTTCAGAGACTTGAAGTTTTTATTATACAGATCTTTCACTTCCTTAGTTAGAGTCACGCCAAGATATTTTATATTATTTGTGACTATTGAGAAGGGTGTTGTTTCCCTAATTTCTTTCTCAGCCTGTTTATTCTTTGTGTAGAGAAAGGCCATTGATTTGTTTGAGTTAATTTTATATCCAGCTACTTCACCGAAGCTGTTTATCAGCCTTAGGAGTTCTCTGGTGGAATTTTTAGGGTCACTTATATATACTATCATATCATCTGCAAAAAGTGATATTTTGACTTCATCTTTTCCAATTTGTATCCCTTTGATCTCCTTTTGTTGTCGAATTGCTCTGGCTAGGACTTCAAGTACAATGTTGAATAGGTATGGAGAAAGTGGACAGCCTTGTCTAGTCCCTGATTTTAGAGGGATTGCTTCAAGCTTCTCACCATTTACTTTGATGTTGGCTACTGGTTTGCTGTAGATTGCTTTTATCATGTTTAGGTATGGGCCTTGAATTCCTGATCTTTCCAAGACTTTTATCATGAATGGGTGTTGGATCTTGTCAAATGCTTTTTCCGCATCTAACGAGATGACCATGTGGTTTTTGTCTTTGAGTTTGTTTATATACTGGATTACGTTGATGGGTTTCCGTATATTGAACCATCCCTGCATCCCTGGGATGAAACCTACTTGGTCAGGATGGATGATTGTTTTGATGTGTTCTTGGATTCGGTTAGCAAGAATTTTATTGAGGATTTTTGTATCAATATTCATAAGGGATATTGGTCTGAAGTTTTCTATCTTTGTTGGGTCTTTTTGTGGTTTAGGTATCAGAGTAATTGTGGCTTCATAGAATGAGTTGGGTAGAGTACCTTCTGTTTCTATTTTGTGGAATAGTTTGTGAAGAACTGGGATTAGATCTTCTTTGAAGGTCTGATAGAACTCTGCACTAAACCCATCTGGTCCTGGGCTTTTTTTGGTTGGGAGACTATTAATGACTGCTTCTATTTCTTTGGGGGATATAGGGCTGTTTAGATCATTAACCTGATCTTGATTCAACTTTGGTACCTGGTATCTGTCTAGGAACTTCTCCATTTCATCCAGGTTCTCCAGTTTTGTTGAGTATAGCCTTTGGTAGAAGGATCTGATGGTGTTTTGGATGTCTTCAGGATCTGTTGTTATGTCTCCTTTTTCATTTCTGATTTTGTTAATAAGGATGCTTTCCCTGTGCCCTCTAGTGAGTCTGGCTAAGGGTTTATCTATCTTGTTGATTTTCTCAAAGAACCAGCTCCTTGATTGGTTGATTCTTTGAATAGTTTTTCTTGTTTCCACTTGGTTGATTTCACCCTTGAGTTTGATTATTTCCTGCCGTCTACTCCTCTTGGGTGAATTTGCTTCCTTTTGTTCTAGTGCTTTTAGGTGTGTTGTCAAGCTGCTAATGTGTGCTCTTTCTAGTTTCCTTTTGGAGGCACTCAGAGCTATGAGTTTTCCTCTTAGAAATGCTTTCATTGCGTCCCATAAGTTTGGGTATGTTGTGGCTTCATTTTCATTGAACTCTAAAAAGTCCTTAATTTCTTTCTTTATTCCTTCCTTGACCAAGGTATCATTGAGAAGAGTGTTGTTCAGTTTCCACGTGAAGGTTGGCTTTCTATTATTTATTTTGTTATTGAAGATCAGCCTTAGTCCATGGTGATCTGATAGGATGCATGGGACAATTTCAATGTTTTTGTATCTGTTGAGTCCTGTTTTGTGCCCAATTACGTGGTCAATTTTGGAGAAGGTACCATGAGGTGCTGAGAAGAAGGTGTATCCTTTTGTTTTAGGGTAAAATGTTCTGTAGATATCTGCCAGATCCATTTGTTCCATAACTTCTGTTAGTTTCACTGTGTCCCTGTTTAGTTTCTGTTTCCATGATCTGTCCATTGGTGAAAGTGGTGTGTTGAAGTCTCCCACTATTATTGTATGAGGTGCAATGTGTGCTTTGAGATTTACTAAAGTTTCTTTAATGAATGAGGCTGCCTTTGTATTTGGAGCATAGATATTCAGGATTGATAGTTCCTCTTGGAGGATTTTACCTTTGATGAGTATGAAGTGCCCCTCCCTGTCTTTTTTGATGACTTTGGGTTGGAAGTCAATCTTATCTGATATTAGAATGGCTACTCCAGCTTGTTTCTTCAGACCATTTGTTTGGAAAATTGTTTTCCAGCCTTTCATTCTGAGGTAGTGTCTATCTTTTTCTCTGAGATGAGTTTCTTGTAAGCAGCAAAATGTTGGGTCTTGTTTGTGTAGCCAGTTTGTTAGTCTATGTCTTTTTATCGGGGAGTTGAGTCCATTGATATTAAGAGATATTAAGGAAAAGTAATTGTTGTTTCCTGTTATTTTTGTTGTTAAAGTTGGCATTCTGTTCTTGTGGCTGTCTTCTTTTAGGTTTGTTGAGGGATTACCTTCTTGTTGTTTCTAGGGCGTGGTTCCTGTCCTTGTATTGTTTTTTTTCTGTTATTATCCTTTGAAGGGCTGGATTCGTGGAGAGATAATGTGTGAATTTGGCTTTGTCGTGGAATACTTTGGTTTCTCCATCTATGTTAATTGAGAGTTTGGCTGGGTATAGTAGCTTGGGCTGGAATTTGTGTTCTTTTAGTGTCTGTATAACATCTGTCCAGGATCTTCTAGCTTTCATAGTCTCTGGTGAAAAATCTGGTGTAATTCTGATAGGCTTGCCTTTATATGTTACTTGGCCTTTTTCTCTTACTGCTTTTAGTATTCTATCTTTATTTAGTGCATTTGTTGTTCTGATTATTATGTGTCGGGAGGTATTTCTTTTCTGGTCCAGCCTATTTGGAGTTCTGTAGGCTTCTTGTATGTTCATGGGCATCTCTTTCTTTAGATTTGGGAAGTTTTCTTCTATAATTTTGTTGAAGATGTTTGCTGGTCCTTTGAGTTGAAAATCTTCATTCTCATCCACTCCTATTATCCGTAGGTTTGGTCTTCTCATTGTGTCCTGTATTTCCTGGATGTTTTGCGTTAGGATCTTTTTGCATTTTCCATTTTCCTTGATTGTTGTGCCCATGCTCTCTATGGAATCTTCTGCACCTGAGATTCTCTCTTCCATCTCTTGTATTCTGTTGCTGATGCTTGCATCTATGGTTCCAGATTTCTTTCCTAGGGTTTCTATCTCCAGTGTTGCCTCATTTTGGGTTTTCTTTATTGTGTCTACTTCCCTTTTTAGGTCTAGTATGGTTTTGTTCATTTCCATCATCTGATTGGATGTGTTTTCCTGTTTCTCTTTAAGGACTTCTACCAGTTTGGTTGTGTTTTCCTGTTTTTCTTTAAGGACTTGTAACTCTTTAGCCATGTTCTCCTGTAGTTCTTTAAAGTCCTTCTTGATGTCCTCTACCATCATCATGAGATATGCTTTTAAATCCAGGTCTAGTTTTTCAGGTGTGTTGGGGTGCCCTGGACTGGGCGAAGTGGGAGTGCTGGGTCCTGATGATGGTGAGTGGTCTTGGTTTCTGTTAGTAAGATTCTTACCTTTACCTCTCGCCATCTGGTAATCTCTGGAGTTGTTATAGTTGTCTCTGTTCAGAGGTTGTTCTTCTGGGGATTCTGAGTATCCTCTGTCAGCAGACCTGTACAGACTAAGTTCAGAGGAGTCCCGGAGCCAAGATGGCGCTCCCTGCAGGGCAGGTCACTGTTCTCCGGCTGGGAGGGTGCCCCAAAAGGGTGCTGCCTCAGCGGCTCTGTGGCTCCCACCTGTCCCAGAAGCTGTCTGCCTCTGTGGTCCTCACTCTAACCTGTAGACTATGTTCGGCGGAGTCCCGGAGCCAAGATGGCGCTCCCTGCAGGGCAGGTCTCTGTCCTCCGACTGGGAGGGTGCCGGATGTCTGCGGCCCCTAAAGGGTGCTGCCTCAGCAGCTCTGTGGCTCCCGCCTGTCCCAGAAGCCGTCTGCCCCCGTGGTCCCCACTCTGACCTGTAGAGACTAAGCTCGGCGGAGTCCCGGAGCCAAGATGGCGTTCCCTGCAGGGCAGGTCACTGTCCTCCGACTGGGAGGGTGCTGGATGTCTGCGGCCCCAAAAGGGTGCTGCCTCAGTGGCTCTGTGGCTCCCGCCTGTCCCAGAAGCTGTCTGCCTCTGTGGTCCTCACTCTAACCTGTAGACTAAGTTCGGCGGAGTCCCGGAGCCAAGATGGCACTCTCTGCAGGGCCGGTCTCTGTCCTCCGGCTGGGAGGGTGCCGGAAGTCTGCGGCCCCAAAAGGGTGCTGCCTCAGCGGCTCTGTGGCTCCCGCCTGTCCCAGAAGCCGTCTGCCCCCTTGGTCCCCACTCTGACCTGTAGAGACTAAGCTTGGCGGAGTCCCGGAGCCAAGATGGCGTTCCGTGCAGGGCAGGTCACTGTCCTCCGACTGGGCAAATGCCAACTTTAACAACAAAAATAACAGGAAACAACAATTACTTTTCCTTAATATCTCTTAATATCAATGGACTCAACTCCCCGATAAAAAGACATAGACTAACAAACTGGCTACACAAACAAGACCCAACATTTTGCTGCTTACAGGAAACTCATCTCAGAGAAAAAGATAGACACTACCTCAGAATGAAAGGCTGGAAAACAATTTTCCAAGCAAATGGTATGAAGAAACAAGCTGGAGTAGCCATTCTAATATCTGATAAGATTGACTTCCAACCCAAAGTCATTAAAAAAGACAGGGAGGGACACTTCATACTCATCCAAGGTAAAATCCTCCAAGAGGAACTATCAATCCTGAATATCTATGCTCCAAATACAAAGGCAGCCACATTCATTAAAGAAACTTTAGTAAATCTCAAAGCACACATTGCACCTCATACAATAATAGTGGGAGATTTCAACACACCACTTTCACCAATGGACAGATCGTGGAAACAGAAACTAAACAGGCACACAGTGAAATTAACAGAAGTTATGATTCAAATGGATCTGGCAGATATCTACAGAACATTCTATCCTAAAACAAAAGGATATACCTTCTTCTCAGCACCTCATGGTACTTTCTCCAAAATTGACCACATAATTGGTCACAAAACAGGCCTCAACAGATACAAAAATATTGAAATTGTCCCATGCATCCTATCAGATCACCATGGACTAAGGCTGATCTTCAATAACAAAATAAATAATAGAAAGCCAACCTTCACGTGGAAACTGAACAACACTCTTCTCAATGATACTTTGGTCAAGGAAGGAATAAAGAAAGAAATTAAGGACTTTTTAGAGTTCATTGAAAATGAAGCCACAACATACACAAACTTATGGGACGCAATGAAAGCATTTCTAAGAGGAAAACTCATAGCTCTGAGTGCCTCCAAAAGGAAACTAGAGAGAGCACACATTAGCAGCTTGACAACATACCTAAAAGCACTAGAACAAAAGGAAGCAAATTCACCCAAGAGGAGTAGACTGCAGGAAATAATCAAACTCAGGGGCGAAATCAACCAAGTGGAAACAAGAAGAACTATTCCAAGAATCAACCAATCAAGGAGCTGGTTCTTTGAGAAAATCAACAAGATAGATAAACCCTTAGCCAGACTCACTAGAGGGCACAGGGAAAGCATCCTAATTAACAAAATCAGAAATGAAAAAGGAGACATAACAACAGATCCTGAAGACATCCAAAACACCATCAGATCCTTCTACCAAAGGCTATACTCAACAAAACTGGAGAACCTGGATGAAATGGAGAAGTTCCTAGACAGATACCAGGTACCAAAGTTGAATCAAGATCAGGTTAATGATCTAAACAGCCCTATATCCCCCAAAGAAATACAAGCAGTCATTAATAGTCTCCCAACTAAAAAAAGCCCAGGACCAGATGGGTTTAGTGCAGAGTTCTATCAGACCTTCAAAGAAGATCTAATCCCAGTTCTTCACAAACTATTCCACAAAATAGAAACAGAAGGTACTCTACCCAACTCATTCTATGAAGCCACAATTACTCTGATACCTAAACCACAAAAAGACCCAACAAAGATAGAAAACTTCAGACCAATATCCCTTATGAATATTGATGCAAAAATCCTCAATAAAGTTCTTGCTAACCGAATCCAAGAACACATCAAAACAATCATCCATCCTGACCAAGTAGGTTTCATCCCAGGGATGCAGGGATGGTTCAATATACGGAAATCCATCAACGTAATCCAGTATATAAACAAACTCAAAGACAAAAACCACATGGTCATCTCGTTAGATGCGGAAAAAGCATTTGACAAGATCCAACACCCATTCATGATAAAAATCTTGGAAAGATCAGGAATTCAAGGCCCATACCTAAACATGATAAAAGCAATCTACAGCAAACCAGTAGCCAACATCAAAGTAAATGGTGAGAAGCTTGAAGCAATCCCTCTAAAATCAGGGACTAGACAAGGCTGTCCACTTTCTCCATACCTATTCAACATTGTACTTGAAGTCTTAGCCATAGCAATTCGACAACAAAAGGAGATCAAAGGGATACAAATTGGAAAAGATGAAGTCAAAATATCACTTTTTGCAGATGATATGATAGTATATCTAAGTGACCCTAAAAATTCCACCAGAGAACTCCTAAGGCTGATAAACAGCTTCGGTGAAGTAGCTGGATATAAAATTAACTCAAACAAATCAATGGCCTTTCTCTACACAAAGAATAAACAGGCTGAGAAAGAAATTAGGGAAACAACACCCTTCTCAATAGTCACAAATAATATAAAATATCTTGGCGTGACTCTAACTAAGGAAGTGAAAGATCTGTATAATAAAAACTTCAAGTCTCTGAAGAAAGAAATTATAGAAGATCTCAGAAGATGGAAAGATCTCCCATGCTCATGGATTGGCAGGATCAACATTGTAAAAATGGCTATCTTGCCAAAAGCAATCTACAGATTCAATGCAATCCCCATCAAAATTCCAACTCAATTCTTCAACGAATTAGAAAGTGCAATCTGCAAATTCATCTGGAATAACAAAAAACCTAGGATAGCAAAAACTCTTCTCAAGGATAAAAGAACCTCTGGTGGAATCACCATACCGGACCTAAAGCTTTACTACAGAGCAATTGTGATAAAAACTGCATGGTACTGGTATAGTGACAGACAAATAGACCAATGGAATAGAATTGAAGACCCAGAAATGAACCCACACACCTACGGTCACTTGATCTTCGACAAGGGAGCTAAAAACATCCAGTGGAAGAAAGACAGCATTTTCAACAAATGGTGCTGGCACAACTGGTTGTTAACATGTAGAAGAATGCGTATCGATCCAATCCTATCTCCTTGTACTAAGGTCAAGTCTAAGTGGATCAAGGAACTTCACATAAAACCAGAGACACTGAAACTTATAGAGGAGAAAGTGGGGAAAAGCCTTGAAGATATGGGCACAGGGGAAAAATTCCTGAATAGAACAGTAATGGCTTGTGCTGTAAGATCGAGAATTGACAAGTGGGACCTCATGAAACTGCAAAGCTTCTGCAAGGCTAAAGACACCATCAATAAGACAAAAAAACCACCAACAGATTGGGAAAGGATCTTCACCTATCCTAAATCAGATAAGGGACTAATATCCAATATATATAAAGAACTCAAGAAGGTGGACTCCAGAAAGTCAAATTACCCCATTAAAAAATGGGGTTCAGAACTGAACAAAGAATTCTCACCTGAGGAATACCGAATGGCAGAGAAGCACCTGAAAAAATGTTCAACATCCTTAATCATCAGGGAAATGCAAATCAAAACAACCCTGAGATTCCACCTCACACCAGTCAGAATGGCTAAGATCAAAAATTCAGGTGACAGCAGATGCTGGCGAGGATGTGGAGAAAGAGGAACACTCCTCCATTGTTGGTGGGATTGCAAGCTTGTACAACCACTCTGGAAATCAGTCTGGCGGTTCCTCAGAAAATTGGACTTAGTACTACCGGAGGATCCAGCAATACCTCTCCTGGGCATATATCCAGAAGATGTCCCAACCGGTAAAAAGGACACATGCTCCACTATGTTTATAGCAGCCCTATTTATAATAGCCAGAAGCTGGAAAGAACCCAGATGTCCCTCAACAGAGGAATGGATACAGAAATTATGGTACATTTACACAATGGAGTACTACTCAGCTATTAAAAAGAATGAATTTATGAAATTCCTAGCCAAATGGATGGACCTGGAGGGCATCATCTTGAGTGAAGTAACACAATCACAAAAGAACTCACACAATATGTATTCACTGATATTAGCCCAAAACTTAGGATACCCAAGATATGAGATACAATTTGCTAAACGCATGAAACTCAAGAAGAATGAAGACCAAAGTGTGGACACTGTGCACCTTCTTAGAATTGGGAACAAAACACCCAGGGAAGGAGTTACAGAGACAAAGTTCGTAGCTGTGATGAAAGGATGGACCATTTAGAGACTGCCGTATCCAGGGATCCATCCCATAATCAGCTTCTAAACACTGACACCATTGCATACACTAGCAAGATTTTGCTGAAAGGACCCAAATATAGCTGTCTCTTGTGAGACGATGCCGGGGCTTAGCAAACACAGGAGTGGATGTTCACAGTCAGCTATTGGATGTATCACAGGGCTCCCTATGGAGAAGCTAGAGAAAGTACCCAAGGAGCTAAAGGGATCTGCAACCCTATTGTTGGAACAACATGATATACTAACCACAACCCCGGAGCTCTTGTCTCTAGCTGCATATGTATCGAAAGATGTTCTAGTCGGCCATCAATGGAAAGAGAGGCCCATTGGACTTGCAAACTTTATATGCCCCAATATAGGGGAATGCCAGGGCCAAAAGAATGGGAATGGGTGGGTAGGGAAGTGGGGGGCGCTATGGGGGACTTTTGGGATAACATTGGAAATGTAATTGAGGAAAATATGTAATAAAAATATTAAAAATTAAAAAAAAATACTCAGTAAAATTCTCTCAAACCGAATCCAAGATCATATCAAAAAGATCATCCATCATGATCAAGTAGACTTCATCCCAAGGATGCAGGGACAGTTTAATATGTGGAAATACATCAATGAAATTCACTATCTATATAAACTCAAAGGCAATCTACGTTATCATCTCATTAAATGCTGAGAATGCATTTGACATAATCCATAAACCATTCATGATAAAAGGCTTGCAAAGATCAGGAATTCAATGCCCATATCTAAATGTAATAAAAACAGTATACTGCAAACCTGTAGCCAACATCAAAGTAAATTGAGAGAAGCTGGAAGCAATCCCACTAAAATCAGGGACTAGACAAGGATGCCCACTTTCTCCCTACATAATCAATATAGTACTTGAATTGCTAGCCAGAGCAATTCGATTGGCAAGATTAAAAGAGTAAAAATGGCCATCTTGATGAAAGCAATCTACAGATTCAATGCAATCACCATCAAAATTCCAACTCAATTCTTCACTGAGTTAGAAAGGGCAATTTGCAAATTCATCTGGAATAACAAAAAAACCAAGGATTGCACAAACTATTATCAACACTAAAATACCTCTGGTGGAATTACCATGTCTGACCTCAAGCTGTACTACAGAGCAATTGTGATTAAAAACTGCATGGTACTGGTACAGTGACAGGCAGGTAGATCAATGAAATAGAATTGAAGACCCAGAAATGAACCCACATACCTATGGTCACTTGATCTTTGACAAAGGAGCTAAACCCATCCAGTGGAAAAGAGACAGCATTTTCAACAAATGGTGCTTGCTCAACTGGCAGTTATCATATAGAAGAATCTGAATTGATCCATTCTTATCTCCCTGTACAAAACTCAAGACTAAGTGGATCAAGGAACTCCACATAAAACCAGAGACACTGCTACTTATAGAGGAAAAAGTAGGGAAGAGCTTCAAATATATGGGCACAGGGGAAAAAATCCTGAACAGAATAGCAATGGCTTATGCTGTAAGATCAAGTATCAACAAATGGGACCTCATAAAATTACAAAGCCTCTGTAATGCAAAGGACAGAATCAATAAGACAAAAAGGCCACCAACAGATTGGGAAAGTATTTTTACCAAATCTGTTAGGAGACTAATATCCAATATATACAAAGAACTCAAGAAGTTTGAATCCAGAAAACCAAATAACCCTATTTTAAATGGGGTACAGAGCTAAACAAAGAATTCTCAACTGAGGAATATTGAATCTCTGAGAAGCACCTAAAGAAATGTTCAACATCCTTAATCATCAAGGAAATACAAATCAAAACAATCCTGAGATTCTACCTCACAACAGCCAGAATGGCTAAGATAAAAAAAAACTCAGGTTGCAGAAGATGCTGGCAAGGATGTGGAGAAAGAGGAACACTCCTCCATTGCTGGTGGGATTACAAGCTTATATAACCACTCTGGAAATCAGTTTGGAAGTTCCTCAGAAAATTGGATATAGTACTACCGAAAGATCTAGCTATACCACTCCTGTTCATATACACAGAACATGCTCCAACTTGTAATAAGGACTCATGCTCCACTATGTTCATAGCAGCCTTATTCATAATAGCCAGAAGCTGGAAAGAACCCAGATGTCCATCTCCAGAGGAATGGATACAGAAAATGTGATACATTTATTCTGTGGAGTACTATTCAGCTATTAAAAACAATGAATTTATGAAATTCTTAGACAAATGGATGGATCTGGAGGATATCATCCTGAGTGAGGTAATCCAATCACAGAAGAACACACATGATATGCACTGATAAGTGGGTATTAGCCCAGAAGCTCAGAATACTCAAGAAACAATTTGCACAACACATAAAACTCAAGAAGAAGGAAGACCAAAGTGTGGATACTTCGATCCTTCTTAGAAGGGGGAGCAAAATATCCATGGAGGAAGTTACAACGTGTGGAGCAGAGGCTGAAGGAATGACCATCCAGAGACTGAGCCACCTGGGGATCCATCCTATAAACAACCACCAAACTCAGACACTATTGCAGATGCCAACAAATGCTTGCTGACAGGAGCCTGGTAAAGCTGTCTCCTGAGAGGCTTTGCCAGTGCCTCACAAATCCAGAAGTAGATGCTGACAGCCATCCATTGGAAGAGCACAGGGTCTCCAATAAATTATCTAGAGAAAGTACCCAAGGAACTGAAGGGGATTGCAGCCCCATAGGGGGACCAACAATATGAACTAACCAGTACCCCCAGAGCTCCCTGGTACTTAACCCTGACCAAAGAAAACACATGTTGGGACTCATGGCTCTATCTGCATATGTAGCAGAGGATAGCCTAGTTGGTCATCAGTGGGAGGAGAGGCCTTTGGTCCTGTGAAGGTTATATGCCCTAGTATAGGGCTGTACCAGGACCTGGAAGCAGGAGTGTGTGGTTTGAGGAGCAGGGGGAGTAGGAGGGGATAGGCAATATTTGAAGGGATTGAAAGAAAGATGAAATTTCAAGACCTGTAAGTCATATAAAGTACTCAGAAATTGTTGGTTGTTTGTGAGCCTAGAGGCTGCCTGGGGCTGAGAAAAGAGAAAAACAAACCTGGGTATGCCCCTTAGTTAAAACATTCCTGGGAACGTCTTGACCATAAGATAAAGGGGAATGTGAAGAAATAACAGGGCTATCTAAACTGAGTCAACAACTCACAGAACTCTGACACCCTGCACGTACATGTAATTTTTCTGCTGATGTTTGAATAAGCCAATAGTGTGTCGCTATGCTGAATTCCACACCCCTAAGCCCCTTACCCCATAAAACCCCCTAACTTTCGAGCCGCGTGGTCGACATCCGTTATCTCCTGTGTGGGATGCATGTCAGTCCAGAGCTCCGTAATTAAAGTCCTCATGTATTTACATCAAGATGGTCCTTCGTGGTTTTTTGGGTGCACGCCGAATCGGAAATTGAGTGGGGGTTTCCCCACTAGGTTCTATCAGGATAAATAAGAATTTAAAACGTAAATTTTAAAAACACAAAGATTTTTTTAAAGTCAAAATTAAACTAATAATTCATATGCTGGTTAAAATTAAGAAATAAGTATCTTCTTGCACTTAAAAAAAAAGTGGACACAGGTTTTCACAGCTGTGCATAGACTAGTGAAGGAATGTTTTTCTGAAGCAGACGTAGGAGAGAGGATGTTCTGCTAAAGCAAGCATATGAAAGGACTCATGATGAAAAATTCTTTCCTAATGACACACATGTGTTGGTCCACTTTACATTCCATAGTTGAGCTGCATTTTTCGGATCACCATATAAAGAAACATACCAAAATACTGCTGGTGGTGTACTGCAGTTTCTTCTCACTTCCAAGGACTCACACTCATTGGATGCAAGTGCTAAGGTATATTTCATTCACAAGTTTTTTGAACTATTCCATTCCTGAATTATTTCTAAATATCATCTGTTCTGTCTTTCTATTAAAACATTGGAGAAAAAACAATAATTAATGTATTGCTATTTATAACTTCAATTTGGCTATTTTCAAACTTCATATTATAAATGTCATCTAACAACTTTATTAAGAGGTTCAAGTTTGTTTTCTCTGATGTATGAGTACTAATTCTGTTTATGTTTTGTTATTGTTCATACAGAATATCCTTTCCTATCCCTTTAATTTAAGGTTATCTTCATTTGTAAACCTACAGAAATATTATCTTTTGAGAATTTGATACATATAATGTATTTCCATCATAACCACTCTGGTATCTGCACTCTCTTAATTTTCCTGTATCCCACCTCAGGTTAGAAGCAACCTTAAAAGAAAACATCCAGAATACATTTTCAAGTAGTCTGAATACAGCTTTATAACATCTATATACAATATTAAATGTTATATAGGAACAGTTGTGGTTAGTAAAATAACTTCTTCCCTTTTACATCTCTGCTAATTGTTCTTCATGTAAATAATCGAACAGTGGAGCAGGGCTGTCTTCATTTCTTTTCCCTGCCATTGGATCCTCTTTCCCCTACCTGGAGAACCAGCTTTGGCCTCAATGGGAGAGGATGTGCCTAGTCCTGCTAGAACTAGGTGTCCCAGGGTGGGGTGGTACAGAAGGATATGGTACCTGTTAGGTATGAAGCCCTAACATAAGCATTTCTGTATGAATTACTTAATCTGTATGATTTAATCATTATAAGGTACTATTATTATATCTATTGTGAACCTAAAGAACCTAATATTCACAGAAACAAACATGCTTATTATCCCAGAGTTTCAATTCCGGCTTTGCAATATAAGTGATGGTATGACATTGTTTCTTGCCTCTGGAACAGAGCCAGCAGGGCATGAGCATCCATTGAGTATTGACAGTTGCTGTTGGCATAAGGCTTGTTTGTATAATATTGTACATATTTTCTTTTTCTACCTTAGAGGAAAATACTCTCTGCCAAGGTGAATAATTTAATGATAATCAGAGACAACACAACTCCAGAAAGCAAAGGTATGGCTTTGTCTCAGTAAAATGGTAGAATGCTGTGACCCTCAGGACAGCCCTTAAGGCTGTGGGAAATAATGATGAAAACATGAGTTAAAAACACACACACACACATGTATATATGTATATGTGTATATGTGTATATGTGCATATGTGCATATGTGCATATCTGTATATGTATATATGTATATATGTATACATGTATACATGTATATATGTATACGTGTATATGTATATATATAATTTCTCAACTATGTAAAATATAAGGATATAATATATATTATATAAGGATCTTCATAAACGGAGGCAGCTGCTATGATACAGTTTGTCAGAAGAATACTAAGGAAGAAAATAAAGAGATTTAAGAGTGGTAATCTCAGGGTAAGATCTTACCCAGCTAAGATTTTTTGTTTGTTTGTATATTTGTTTGTTTATGCTTACAAAGGCAGGTAGACCCCTGAACTCACAGTCAGCCCGGTACAGAGAAAGTTTAGGCACTGGCTTAGGTATGTTAAAGATGGCCTAGTCGGCCATCAATGGAAAGAGAGGCCCATTGGACTTGCAAACTTTATATGCCCCAATATAGGGGAATGCCAGGGCCAAAAGAATGGGAATGGGTGGGTAGGGAAGTGGGGGGCGCTATGGGGGACTTTTGGGGTAGTATTGGTAATGTAATTGAGGAAAATATGTAATAAAAATATTAAAAAAAAAAAAAGAAATGGAAATTTCAGAGCAGGAGTTCCACCCATCTATCTTATTGTCTGTGCTTGTGTTTGCTTTATCTTTCTAAGAATGAGCAGACTAGGGTCGAGGTATGCTGACCCATGAGATAATCAAAAGGGAACTGGAGTAATTATGAATTGATGTGTAAATAAAAAACTGGTCTTTTGATCTGCAATAGATGAACAATCCAGAGAGTTTTAAAGTAGCAAGAATAAGCTGCCTCAAGCAGAACAGAACACAGAGAGCAGTCTGCAACCTGTCTCCAGCAGAACACACATACACACATACACACATACAGAGAGAGAGAGAGAGAGAGAGAGAGAGAGAGAGAGAGAGAGAGAGAGAGAGAGAGAGAGCTTGGATCCAAAATTTGTTTTTGAGACATTTTTTTCACCTCTCCAAGACATCCTTTCTCTCAGAATCCATCTCCAAGCTAAGATTTGTCCTTGTAAACAATGGAAGTGGTATAATTAAGAGTGTAACATGTCTTCTGATAGCAGAAACATTTTCTATTGTATCATGTTGCCAATTAAAAACTGGAGAAAAACAAAAGCCGAGACTTTAGTATAGTCATAGGTGATTTAAAATGTATAGTAATGATTGTCAATTAACTGTCAAACCACCATTAAAACTATCCTTGTAAATTTTCTTTATCCTTTTACCATGTCATGTTTTCTGTGCTGTTCAATACATACAGTTCAAAGCACTTTTTCAGGGATAGACACGCAGAACAGGAATGACAAATACAGGTCATATATATATACATGCAGTCATCGGGCATTGACACAGATAAGCCAAATTCAATAGACGGATTACAGACAGACCAATAGCCACAGCCTACAAACAGAAAGCACACAGTCATAAATACAGAATTTAAGTATAGTCTTAGTTTATCAGATTAATCTAAAAGGAAATGGCTGTGTTTTCATTTCTTAATGTGACAATGATATATCTTAATATCCTTTGAATTTATCTTTCATGTGCTAGCTAATACAGAGAGAGGGGCGGGAGACAGAGAAAGAGAGAGAGACAGAGTGAAACATAGGACTGCTTTCAATATGTCTAAGAGATTTTGTTGTGCTGTGTTTTGATTTTTATTTACTTCTAAGGATTTTAAATTTTCTTCTAATTTTTTGAGTAATTCACCATTTACTTGTGTGTTGTTTAATTTCTAATCTAAAGGGATTTTTCCCTATACATATTGATCTTTATTCCAGGCAAGGTATGTTGATTATTACTCCTCTTTTCCTTTATTTGTTGAGATTCTCTTTGAGTTCCAATAGGTAGTCTATTTCAATTAAACTTATACTTACTACTAGAAACAATGTATTTTATGGTGCTTGGGTGAAGTATTCTGCTGATATATTAGTTCCTTTTAGTTAATAATTTCATTTTACTTTGATGTTTCTTTATTTTGTTGCTGTTTTTGTTTTTATTTACATTTTTTTTTATTTTTGTCTGGATGACCTGTCCACTGGAAAAAGTGGAGTATTTAAACCTCCTACTGTTACTGGGTTGGGGCTTAACTGTAGCTTCAAGTTTAGTAGTATTATGCTTTCTATGAAGTCTAAACTCTAGTGCATATATATGTTAAAGATTAGGATATCTTATAGGTTAATTATTCCCTTGATTGAAATGAAATGTTTTTCGTTATTTCTTATGACTAATTTTATTTGAATTCTATTTTGTTAAATATTAGGATAACATTCATTTTTCATGTTTTTATTTCTTTTTTTATGTTTTTATTTCTTTAGAGTACTTTTCTCCATCCGTTCATTCTAAGAAGGTACCTATTCTTGAAAGCAATTGTTCTTCTAATAGACAACAAAAAATAGATTTTTGATTATTAATCCATTCAACAGTCTATGTCTTTTAATTGTGCAACAGAATTAATTAACAAATAAAATTATTTAAATTATATACTATATTATGTGTTATTTACTATCATTTTAATGTTCCTTTGCTATATGTGCATTTGGGCATATTTTGTCTATCAGTTATCATATTTTAATTTGTTTTTTTGTCCATAGCCTCTTGGGTAAGTTATTTCTTTTGTCAGTTGTAGCATTGCTTTGAGAATCCTTTATAGCACTTGGTGAACATGAATGTTTTAGCACATTTTTCTTTTCTTTTCTTCTCCTTCCTTACCTCTCTCCTATTCTTCCCATACTCCCTCATTTGATTCCTACCTTCCCTCACCCTTCCCATCCTCCTTTCTCTTTCTCTTGTTTTTCTGTGTGTCTCTCTGTTAGTCTTTTCATTTGTTGAAAGAAAGACTCAGTACACAGCTCTGGATGATCTGAAACTTGCTATGTAGATCAGAGTGTCTTCAAACCCACAGATCTGTGTCTTATTTTGCCTCCCTTGTGGTGGGATTAAATGTGTGCACTGTCACACCTGACTTAAAGAGAACTTTTTTTTATTTTATTGTATCTGTATGAATGTGTTGTCTTCCTGTTTGTGTGTGCATCATATGTATGTCAGGTGCCTTCAGCAAACAGAAGAGGGCACTGGATTTCTAGCAGCTAGAATTGTGAGTAGAGTCATTCATGATGTGGATTCTGGGCCACTTTTAAGCACAGCATGTACTCTTAATCACTGAACCATTACCTCAGCACTTAATTCGTTTATATCAGAGAAAAATTTTCTTTCTTCTACAGATAGTTTTGCTGGGTAATATTGTTTGGGGTGGTACCTGTTTTCTTTTTAAAAAATCTGAGTACCTTGCCCCAAACTCTTCTGCCTGTTAATATTTCTATTGAAAAAGTAGCTGTTTTTCTGGCAAGTTTGTTTTTTGCCTGTCATGTGTAGCTACCAGTATTCTTTCTTTGTTCTGCATATCTAGTGTTTTTATTGTAATATTTTCATCTTCTGTCTGCCAAGAAAGCAAAGCAGAGCCAGGACAAATAGGTTCCATGGGTCTGGGGTCCAACTGGGAGTGTCAGAAGTGTTACAGAGAAGTGAGGATGTTTGTGCTGGCCAGGTAGCCAAGGTCCCATTACTGGAGCAGCCACAGAACCAGTGGCAGAGGTGGCAGGTGCATGAACTAGTCAGCCAGGCGTGTCCAAAATCGAAAGATGAATGCTTTAGAGAAAGAACTCTTTCCCAAGTGTTACAGCTTAGTAAAACAGCCACTCTCAGTCGATCCTCAGTGAAATAACTTGTGTGCTTTGTTGCATGTAGTCAGGGACTAGACAAACACTGAGGAGTAGTGTGGTATTTAGGGGCAGGTGTTTACTATTGGCTCAGTTTGAGATGTTACTGAGGCTTTATTTACATGGTGAAGAACTACAGGTGTTTTCTCTATGTGATGTGATTGTCATGGTCCTCTCAGTGGGTTATTGTAAGTTTTCCTAATAAGTTTCCAAATAGGATTACTAATTTTTCACTTCCATCTTCTTTCCATATTGTATTTCCTTCATTATTTTGATCTCTACATTGATTTTACTTTTAAAATCCTGATTTGTTTTCATTATTCAGTTTTTGTTTGTATTTTCTTGAACATAAATCAGGAGTTTATTTTTTGGCTAGTTTAAGTTTATTCCGGTGTTTATTCATATACTTCATAAACTCCTTAAATTATTTGATTTTATTTATAGTTTTCTTTTAAATTCGGGGTACAGGATCATCTTTGCAGAGAGACAGATTGTCTTGATTGTTCATATTGTTTATGTTTTTGTAATTAGATCTGGACACATGGAATTAGTATGTTACTTGTATTTTTGAGAATTCGTTTTTAGTACACCTACTCTGGATGCTGTTTGGTTCTCTTTCTGTGATTATCCAGACTTGATTGAATTCAGATCAAGTATGAGGAATTTACCATTTACTCCTTAAGATAGTGTTGATTCTTGATTGGACAGGCCAAGATGATTGATTTAAATTCTAAAATTACTATTGTGTTCTATCCTGGAATTCTTAGGAGCAAACTGTGTGATTGTGTGGGTAAGGCACAAGGCAAAGTCCGCTGGAGTGGTTCTTGCTGTGCTTTTTTTGGGTAAAGCGTAACATGAAGTATGGACTCGAATAGATTCACAAAGATAGCATTAAAATTGACTATTGGAGGGCCTGGTTCAGAAGGAGGACACCACTATGTAGGGAAAGGTTGCACTGGGCAACAGATGGGGCAGACTCACTCAGAATGCCCATTCACTTCTAATAGACAGTATATACCTGAGTTTGGCTTTTAAGAATCCATTCTTTTTTGAATGTAGAGATTTTAATATATTCACACTTAAGTAATATTTCATATGCAAGGGTTTTCTTCATTTCCTGTTTTTCTTCTAAATGTAGGTTTTGTTGTTTAATAATCTTCAGATATCACTACCTTTTTTATCTTGATACTTTATTTCTTTGATTAATTTCTCTTGTGTATTAGTTACAGGATTTTTTTCCAGTACTTCAGATTGAAACTGTGGTTTTATTCATACTACCTAAGCATTCTGTCTTTGAACTGCATCCCCATCCCCTCACACACAGTTTTGTGTCATAATCCTGAAGCCTTTGCAACCAAGCATATTGTCATAATACTCTATTATAAGCCCAAATTTAAGTATCCCACTAATACAATAAGATGCAGCATTTTAATCCTATCGAAAGAAGCAGAACATAAAATCAATCTACAAAAGTATTTCAAGAGTATGCAATATAATAAGGTGAATTGGAAAAAATAACATAAACAATATTATTGGCAATTAGAGTGTAGATTTGTTGGATACTTTTAACCATGTTTTCCTGTTAAGTTTAATAATTTCATTCTTTAATAGTTCTGCTTTGTACATTTTTTTTGTTCTTGTTCATGTAGTAGTTTAGTTTTGTGTTGTTTTCACATGAAACTCAAGAAGAAGGAAGACCAAAGTATGGATACTTCGGTCCTTCTTAGAAGGAAGAACAAAATACCAATGGAAGGAGTTACAGAGACAAAGTGTGAAGCAGAGACTGAAGGAATGACCATCCAGAGACTGCCCCCACCTGGGGATCCATCTCATATGCAATCACCAAAACCAAACACTATTGTGGATGCCATCAAGAGCTTGCTGACAGGAGCCTGATATTGTTGTCTCCTGAGAGGCTCTGCCAGTGCCTGACAAATACAGAAGTTGATGCTCACAGCAATCCACTGGACAGAGCACAGAGTTCCCATTGAAGGAGATAAAGTATCTGTGGATCACATATATTGATCAGTGGACAGCATAAAGGAGTCTTTCCTTACATTTTATGTTATGAGATATAAACTCAGGTCATTAGGCTGGCAGCAAGTGCTTTTATCTGTTGAACCATTTCATTGTGGCTGATTCTTCACATTACTTGATTTGGTGTTTTAATATTTGATAAGACAAAGCAGACCCACTCTCCCACCTTCCATATATTGAATTTAAAGGAAAGGAGATTCCTTCCCAATAAACAATGTAATAACAATTTCTTGAAACAGTTAGCGTAGTTTCCCTGTTCATGATGCAAAAACAAGTGACATTTGTTCAATGGCTCTATGAAAATACCATGAACTACCATGATATTTTATTGTCAGTGAGCAGCCTAATCAATTTCAATGATAGTCATAGGCTGGGTATATGGGCAGCACTAGCCAGAGCCAGGAGACTTTTCCTAATTATAGGATGCCATACCATTGGATCCAGTTGTATAATTTACCAATTTCAAGTAAAGTTATCAAATTAGTTAGTTTCTGATTTCTCACATAGGAAATTTTACATCAAATGTTTTCTGTCAGTATTTGGTTTCTGTGCGACCTGTTAGTATGTTAATGTGACCCATCTCTTTGAGGACTTACATTAAGTATTATGTATATGCATAATAATATGACTTCAATTACTCCATTTTCTTTCCTTCCTTCCTTCCTTCCTTCCTTCCTTCCTTCCTTCCTTCCTTCCTTTCTTTCTTCCTTCCTTCCTTCCTTCCTTCCTTCCTTCCTTCCTTCCTTTCTTTCTTTCTTTCTTTCTTTCTTTCTTTCTTTCTTTCTTTCTTTCTTTCTTTCTTTCTTTCTTCCTTTCTTTCCAATTCAGGTGTTGCCTCCACTCCTCATCACCCTCCCAGAGTTCCTCATCCCATTCCTCCTCTCCCTTGTCCCCAAGTAGATGTTCCCCCATCACTAGGCCCCCTGTTTCCTAGGGCCTCATGTCTGGGCAGCATTAGATACATTTTTTTTCCCACTGAGGCCAAACCAGACAGTCCTCTGCTATATGTGTGTTGGTGGCATCAGACCAGCTTCTGGATGCTGTGTGGTTGTTTGCTCAGTGTCTGGGCGCTCCCAGGGGTCTGGGTTAGTTGAGACTGCTAGAGGTTTTATGGAGTTGCCCTCCTCTTCTGCTTCTACCATCCTTCCCCTAATCCAACCATAGAGGTCACTGACTTCAGTTTAATGGGTGGGTGTAATTATCTGCATCTATTTCAGCCAGATGCTGGCTGGGCCTCTCAGAGGACAGCCATGCTAGACTCCTGTCAGTAAGCACATCATAGCATCAGTAATAGTGTCTGACCTTGATGTCTCCTCATAAGGTAGATTCCCAGTTGGGCCAGTCACTGAACCATCTTTCCCTTCATCTCTTCTCAGTTTTTGTCCCTGTAGTTCTTGGGGACAGGAACAATACTGGGTCAGAAATTTTGACTGTGGATTGGTAACATTATCCCTCCTCTTCAGGCCCTGCCTATCAACTGGAGGTGGATTCTTTGAGTTCCCTTTCCCACTACTGGAGACTTAATCTAAGGTCTCTTACCTCCAGGTCTCTGGTATTTTATAGACGGTCTTCTGACCTCCTATCTTCTGAGGTTGAATATTCTCACTCATTTTGCTGGCTCTCTGAACTTCTATCCTGCCCTCTACCATATCTGATCCTGTTCCTCTTTTGCCATCTTCCTCCTCCCACCTGCCAAAATCCCTCCCTTCATCTGCATCCCATGATCATTATCTTCTCAATAACAAGTGGAATTTAAGAATCTTCACTTAAATTTTCTTGTTGTTAATGTTCTTAAATTCTGGGTTGTATCCTAGCTATTCTGTATTTTTGACTAATATTCACTAATTAGTAACTACATACCATGTATATCCTTTGGTCTGGGTTACATCATTCAGGATGATATTTTCTAGTTTTATCCATTTGCCTGCAATATTCATGATGCTATTTTTTAATAGCTAAATAGTATTCCATTGTGGTACATTGTGTAAATGTACCACATCGCCTGTATCCATTCTTCAGTTTGGGGCATCTGGGTTGTTTCCATTTTCTGGTTATTACAAATAAGGCAACAGGGAACATCCTGGGGCATGTGGCCCTCTGTTATGATGGGGCATCTTTGGGGAATGTGCGCAAGAGTGGTATAGCTGAGCCTTCAGGTAGATCTATTTCCAATTTTTTGAAGAGCCACCAGATTGATTTCCAGAATGGTTGTACCAGTTTGCAATCCCACCAGCAATGGAGGAATGTTCCTCTTTCTCCATATCCTTGCCAGCATTGACTGTCACATGAGTTTTTGATCTTTACCATTCTGATTGGTTTAAGGTGAATTTCAGGGTTGCTTCAATCTGCATCTCCCTGATGATTAAAGACTTTGAACATTTCATATATATATATATATATATATATATATATATATATATATATATGCATATATATATTCTTTACATTTCAGAATTTATCCCCTTTCCTGGTTTCCCCTCCAAAAATCCCCTATCGCCTCCTTCCTGTTGCTCACCAACCCACCCACTCCTGCTTCCTGGCCCTGGCATTTCTATATACTGGGGCATATAACCTTCACAGAACCAAGAACCTCTCCTCCCACTGATAACCCACTAGGCCATCCTCAGCAACATATGCAGCTAGAGCCATGAGTCCCAACATGTGTTTTCTTTGATTAGTGGTGTAGTCTCTGTGAGCTCTGGGGGCACTGGTTAGTTCATATTGTTGTTCCTCCTATAGGGATGCAAACCCCTTCAGATCCTTGAGTGCTTTCTCCAGCTCCTTCACTGGGGACCCTGTGCTCCGTTCAATGGATGGCTGTGAGCATCTACCTCAGTATTTATCAGGCACTGACAGAGCTTCTCAGAAGACAGCTATATCATGCTCCTGTCAGCAAGCTCTTGTTGGTTTCCACAGTAGTGTCTGGGTTCAGTAGTTGTATATGGGATGGATGAACATTTCTTTGAGTGCTTATTGACCATTTGAGATTTCTCTGTAGTGAATTCTCTATTTAGCTAGGTACTCCAGATTTTAATAGGGTTATTAGGGTTTTTTGGAGGTTAGCTTTTTGAGTTTTGCATATATTTTGAATATTAGCTCTCTATCAGATGAAGAGTTAGTGAATATATTTGTCCAATCTCTAGGTTGTCTATTTGTCCTGTTGACTGTGTCTTTTGCCTTATAGAAGCCTTTTAGTTTCACGAAGTCCCTTTATCAGTTTTTGATCTTAGAGCCTAAGCCATTGGAATTCTGTTTAGGAAATTTTCCACTGTGACGATGGGAAAGGTGCTTTCCCACTTTCTCTTCTATTAGATTCACTGTATCTGGTTTTATGTCAAAATCCTTCATCCACTTGGACTTGAACTTTGTGCAAGGTGACAAATATAGATCTATTTTAATTTTTCTACATACCAATTACCAGTTAGATCAACACCATTTATTGAAGATGCTTTCTTTTGTCCATTGTATTTTTTGGCTTATTTGTAAAAGATCAAGTGATCATGTGGTATATATCACTATTATATCTTGATAATTCATGTGGTATATATCACTATTATATCTTGATATTTATCACTATTATATCTTAAGGTCAGGAAGGGTGCTTTCTCAGAAGTTCTTTTATTGTTAAGAGATGTTTTCACCTTAGGACACCCAAGATATAAGATACAATTTGTTAAACGCATGAAACTCAAGAAGAACGAAGACCAAAGTGTGGACACTGTGCCCCTTCTCGGAATTGGGAACAAAACACCCATGGAAAGAGTTACAGAGATAAAGTTTGGAGCTGTGAAGAAAGGATGGACCATCTAAAGACTGCCATATCCAGGGATCCATCCCATAATCAGCTTCCAAACACTGACACCATTGCATACACTAGCAAGATTTTGCTGAAAGGACCCAGATATAGCTGTCTCTTGTGAGACAATGCCGGGGCCTAGCAAACACAGAAGTGGATGTTCACAGTCAGCTATTGGATGGATCACACGGCCCCCAATGGAGGAGCTAGAGAAAGTACCCAAAGAGCTAAAGGGAACTGCAACCCCATAGGTGGAACATTATTATGAACTAACCAGCACCCCAGAGCTCTTGACTCTAGCTGCATTTGTATCAAAAGATGGCCTAGTCAGCCATCACTGGAAAGAGAGGCCCATTGGACTTGCCAACTTTATATGCCCCAGTACAGGGAATGCCAGGGCCAAGGGGTGGGGGTGGGTGGGTAGGGGACTGGGGGGGGGAGTGTATTGGGGACTTTTTGGATAGCATTGGAAATGTAATTGAGGAAAATACCTAATAAAAAATAAAATAAAATAAAATAAACGAAAAAAAAAAGAGATGTTTTCACTATTCTGGGGTTTTTGTTTTTCCACATGAAAATGAGCATTGCTCTTTCCATGTCTGTGAAGAACTGTGCTGGAATTTTTATGGGGATTGCTTTGAATCTGCAGATTGCTTTTGTTAGGATGGACAGTTTAACTACAGTTATCTAGAAATCCATGAGAATGGAAGATTTTTCCATCTTCAGAAGTCTTTGATTTTTTTTTTCAGGGATTTGAAGTTGTTTCACTACAGATCTTTCACTTGCTTGATAAGAGTTACACCGAGATATTTTACACTATTTGTGGCTATTGTGAATGGCATTGTTTCTCCAATTTCTTTATTATTCAGTTTATCTTTTGTATAATAAAGGAAGACTATTGATTTGTTTGAGTTAATTTTGTATCCAGCTACTTTTCTGAAGTTACTTATCAGCTGTAGAAATTCTATGGTAGAGTTTATGGGGTTGCTTATGTAACCTATCATATCACCTACAAATAGTAATACCTTCACTTCTTCTTTTCTGATTTGAATCCCCTTGATATCCTTTTGTTGTCTTATTGCTGCAGCTAGAAAATTGAGTACTATATTGAATAGATAATGGGGAGAGTGAGCAGCCTTATCTTGTTGCTCATTTTACTGGGATTGCTTCAAGCATCTCCATTTCGTTTGATATTGGCTGATGGTTTGCTGTTTATTGCTCTTACTATGCTTAGGTAAGGAACTTGACTTCCTGATCTTTCCAATAATTTTAACCTGAAGGGAATTATATTTTGTCAAATGCTTTTTCAGCTTCTAATGAGATGAATATATGATTTTTGTAGTTTGTTTATATAGTGTATTATGTTGATAAATTTTCATATATTAAACCATCCCTGCACCCCTGGGATGAAGTCTACTTGATCGTGGTGAATGATAATTTGGGGGGGGGGGGTTGGGGGATTGAGACAGGGTTTTTCTGTGTAGCCCTAGCTGTCCTGGAACTCACTCTGTAGACCAGGCTGACCTCGAACTCAGAAATCCGCCTGCCTCTGCCTCCCGAGTGCTAGGATTAAAGGCGTGCGCCACCACGCCCGGCTTTAATTTTGATGTGTTCTTGGATTCAGTTTGCTATAATTTTATTGAGTATTTTTGAATCAATAGTCATATGCAAAATTGGTCTGAAGTTCTCTTTGTTGGGTCTTTGCATAGTTTAGGTATCAGAATAATTGTGGCTTCATTGAAGGTATTAAGTGGTGTTCTTTCTGTTTCTATTGTATTTCCATAGTTTGAGGAGTGGATTTAGCTTTTTTTGAAGGTGTGGTACAATTCTGCACTAAAGCCATCTGGCTCTGGACTTTTTTTTTTTTTTTTTTTTTGGTTATAAGGTTTTTAATGACTTCTATTTCCTTAGGTAATATGGGGCTGTTTGGATAGTTTACTTGCTCTGGGTTTAACTTAGGTATGTGCTATCATCACTTCTCTGCCTTTTGGCTAAGATCAAGTGTAGCTATGTGGTATCTGTTTAAAAAATAATCCATTTCATCTAGATTTTCTAGTTTTGTTGAGTATAGCCTTTTGTATAAAGATCCATGTACCCCTCTTGGGTATGTTTGCTTCTTTTTGTTCTAGGGCTTTCAGGTATGCTGTTAAGTTACTAGTGTTGAATATCTCCAGTCTCCTTATGAAGGCAGTTATTGCTATGAAATTTCCTCTTAGCACCCCTTTCATTGTATGCTATATTATGCTCTGCCTTCCTTTTCATCGAATTCTAGATAGGTTTTAATTACTTTATTTCTTCCCTGAAAATGCATTGAGTAGAGAGTTTTTCAGTTTCCAGGAGCATTCTGTTGTTTTAGTTGTTATTGAATTCTATTCCTAGTGTGTGGTGATCTACAGGATGCATGGGATTATTTCAATCTTCTTGTTTCTGTTGAAGCTTGTTTTGTGACAGATTTTTTGGTCAGTTTTCAAGAAGGTACCATGAGGTGCTGAAAAGAAGATATATTCTTTTGTTTTAGGATGAAATGTTCTGTATATATCTGTTAAAAACCCTTTGGTTCAAAACTTATATTAGTTTCAATGTATCTCTGTTTATCAATGTATCTCTGTTTAGTTTCTATTTCAATGACCTGTGATTGGTGAGAGTAGGGTGTGGAAGTCTCCTACTGTTCTTGTGTGAGGTTCAATGTGTGTTTTGAACTTTAGAAAATTTCTTTTATGAATATGGGTACCCTTGCTTTGAGGCATAGTTGCTAAGAATTGAGACTTCATCTTGGGGAATGTTTCTGTTGATGAATATGTAGTGTCCTTCCCCATCTTGTTTGATAACTTTTGGTTGAAAGTCTATTTCATTGGATATTAAAAACAATCATAACTAATTCTGGTTTCTTGAAGCCATTTTCTTGTAAAACATTTTTCCATCCTTTTACTCTGAGGTAGTTAGTCTTTCTTTGTGGTTGAGGTGTGTTTCTTGAATGCAACAAAATTCTGGGTACTGCTTGCATATCCAATCTGTTAGCATATGTTTTTTTTGTTGGGGAATTGAGTCCATTGATGTTGAGAGATATTAAAGAAATATGATGTAAGTTCCTGTTACATTTGTTTATAGAGGTAGAATTATGTGTGTTTATGAGTGTGTGTGTGTGTGTATGTGTGTGTGTGTGTGTGTGTGTGTGTGTGTGTGATGCTTTTCTATTGGTTTTATTGTAAGATGATTAATATCCTGTATTTTCTTGGGTGTAGATACTCTTCTTATGTTAGAGTTTTCCTTCTGCTATTCTCTGTAGGGCTGGATTAGTAGATATATATTGTTTAAATTTCTTTTATCCCGTGGGATATTATGGTTTCTCCATCTATTATGATTGATAGTTTTGCTGGGTATAGCATCCTGGGCTGGCATTTGTGGTCTCTTATGGCATCCAGAATCATCTGGTTTTTAAAGTCTCTGTTGAAAAGTCTGATGTATTTCTGATAGGTCTGTCTTTATATGTTACTTGGCCTTTTCCCCTTGCAGCTTTTATTATTCTTTCTACATTCTACACATTTAGTGTTTTGATTATTATGTGATAATGGGATTTTCTTTTCTGGTCCAATCTATTTGGTGTTCTATAGGCTTCTTGTGCATTAATGGTCATCTCTTTCTTTAGGTTGGGGGAATTTTCTTCTATGATTTTGTTGAAGACGTTTTTGAGCTGGGAATCTTCACTCTTCTATTAATATAATTTGTATAGTTGGTTGGTCTTTTCATTGTGTTCAGGATTTCCTGACCACAATATCTTCTCTGGTATCTTCTACACTTGTTATTCTCTCTTCTATCTCTTGTTTTCTGTTGGTGATGCTTACATATGTAGTTCCTGGTCTTTTTCCTAGGTTTTCCATTCCAAGGTTTGTCTCCATTTGTGCTTTGCTTTATTTTTCTCTGTTTCCATTTTTATGTCTTGGATAATTTTGTTCAATTTCATCACCTCTTTGATTGTATTTTCCTGTATTTCTTTGAGGGATTTTGTTTTGTTTTGTTTTCTCTTTAAGGGCTTCTACCTGTTTAACTGCATTTTCCTGTAATAGTTTGAGTGAGTTATTTATAGCCTCCTTAAATGTCTCTATTATCTTCATGAGATGGGGTTTTAGGTCAGCAACATGCTTTGCAAATGTGTTGGGGAATCCTGGGCTTGTTGTCATATAATAGCTGAGTTCTGATGGTGCCAAAGTATATTGGCTTCTGTTGGTTATGATCTTCATTTGCCTCTTGCCATCTGATTATCTCTCAGGTTATCTAGCCTCAGTGCCTCTGTCTGGAGCTTGCCTCCTGTGTCGCTGTGTTGCAGCAGATCTCCTCAGAGTTCTGAGGGATTGTCTGCATCAGATCTCTTTGTAGGCCTGAAGACTTGCAGTATTGATAGAGAGCTCAGAAAATTAGATCTATTCCTGTGCAGATGCAGACAGGAAGGGGAATGGTGTTCTCAAAGAGGGGAGGATGTCCTGCATCTCCTGGGATACTCAGAGGTCTCAGCTGGTACAGTTATTTGGGTGGGTGTCTTTCCTGCTGCCCTGAGTATAGCTGATCTCCTGGGAGACCTGCAGACTTGCAGTGTTAAGAGAGAGGGCAGACAAACATATCTGCCCCAACACAGGTGCAGACCAGCATGGAAGTGGCCATGACTCCATTTTTTTTTTTTTTTTTTGGTTTTTTGAGACAGGGTTTCTCTGTGTAGCCCTGGCTGTCCTGGCACTCACTTTGTAAACCAGGCTGGCCTCGAACTCAGAAATCTGCCTGCCTCTGCCTCCCGAGTGCTGGGATTAAAGGCGTACACCACCACGCCTGGCTATGACTCCATTTTTAATCAGCATTATTATTTCTACATATAAGAAGGCTAAAAACTTAAATTCATCCATTAAGTTGGATCTATATTTCATTCTGACTTCATTATGTATATCTTGTTTGATTTCTATTTTTGTTAATATTAACTACAATGATTATTTGTATGTATATCACGTGGTACATATGTATAAACATTGCAGCACATACTTTTAATTTAAACTGATAGATCACAATATATAATAAATTTCAGCTTGACTAAACATTTTCAAATTATTTCAAATAAATTGACTTCATTTCAATACATACCAACATTTTTTATCTGAAATTTTCACCAAAACTGGTCCTGAACGAATTTTCATTTGCTAAGGTGAGTTTATCTTGTTATTGCTAAATGCATTGTTCTTCTCATTCTAGTGTAACTTGCATTGCTAGTTATAAAACTACAGTTTTTTAGTAACTTCTTTTTATTCTTTACTGTTTGCTAAGCAGTTTGCTAAGCACACTTCATAACAGTGTTATGCATTAGCTAACTTAAAAAAAAACTCATTCTATGAGATATTTATGCTTTTAAGAGAAACAAGATGAGAAATATGAAGTATAACTTTACAGGAAATGGAACTTCTTGCTTGGCACCCAATTATAGCTGTAATCTATCTAATATTTTCATGAGGCATTAGAAAAAAAAACGGTGATATGCTAGAGGTATTCTTTTGAAATAAATCCTCTCCATACAATCTTTAAAAAAATAAAAACAGTTACATTTCACTAGGAGAAAATATAAATGTCTTACCTTACTGTTATTAGTCTGAAAAATTGGCTGTCAGTGAGTAATTGTATTTTAATTGAGCATACATAAAATCAATTGGCTGAAAAATTGCAGATATTGTTGAAGCAAGTTTAAAGATCCTTTTTAGCATTCTGGGAGAGTAAACAGACAGAGATATTTTAAGGTTTTAAACATAGTTAAAACACCCTGAAGTCATGTTTCATATTAGGCTGTGCCTACCTTTGAGAAAGAAAGGACACGAGGAAGTAAGGATCATATAGTAATGAAGTACTTTCTTCCTTGTTTTATTATTTGTTCCTTAAAAATTTTATATACTATGTTTTAATCATATTCTCACCTTCCTTGAAATACTTCCTTGTTCACCTTCCTTTTCTATCGATCCAACTTGTGTCTTTTTTATTTTTATTTATACCTATCGAATCCAATTTGAGCTGCCATATATTATTGGTTGGATGTCCTTTTAATAGGGCACAGTTTAATTTATAAGGCATTTTTATTAGATATTTTCTTCATTTACATTTCTTTTTTGCATTTTCCTACATTTTTAATCATTTTTATTTATTATTTTCGTTATATAAATTTCAAATGCTATCCAGAAAGTTCCCTATAACATCCCCCTACCTTGCTCCCCTACCCACCCACTCCCACTTCTTGGCTCTGGTGTTCCCCTGTACAGGGGCATATAAAGTTTGCAAGACCAAGGGGCCTCTCTTACCAATGATGGCCGACTAGGCTATGTTCTGCTACATATGCAGTTAGAGACATGAATTCTGGGGGTACTGGATAGTTCATATTGTTGTTCCACATATAGGGTTGCAGACCCCTTTAGCTCCTTGGGTACTTTCTCTAGCTCCTCCATTGGGGACGCTGTGTTCCATCCAATAGCTGACTGTGAGCATCCACAGGCAACTGGATAGCCTCAAAAGAGACAACTATATCACAGTTCTTTCAGTAAAATCTTGCTGACATATGTAACAGTGTCTGCCTTTAGAGGCTGATTATGGGATGGATCCCCGGGTGCAGCAGACTCTAGATGGTCAATCCTTTCATCTCAACTCCAAACTTTGTCTCTGTAACTCCTTTCATGGTTGTGTTGTTTACAATTCATTTTTTTATGATTTCATTTTATTTTTTATTTTTTTATTTATTTTTTTTATTATGTATTTTCCTCAATTACATTTCCAAAGCTATCCCAAAAGTCCCCCATAACCCCCCCCCACTTCCCTACCCACCCATTCCCATTCTTTTGGCCCTGGCATTCCCCTGTATTGGGGCATATAAAGTTTGCAAGTCCAATGGGCCTCTCTTTCCAGTGATGGCCGACTAGGCCATCTTTCGATCATTATGCAGCTAGAGACAAGAGCTCTGAGGTACTGGTTAGTTCATAATGTTGTTCCAACTATAGGGTTGCAGCTGTCTTTAGCTCCTTGGGTACTTTCTCTAGCTTCTACATTGGGATCCCTGTGATCCATCCAATAGCTGACAGTGAGCATCCACTTCTGTGTTTGTTTGGCCCCGGCATAGTTTCACAAGAGAGACCTATATCTGGGTCCTTTCAGCAAAATCTTGTTACTGTATGCAATGGTGTCAGCGTTTGGAAGCTGATTAAGGGTGGATCCCTGGATATGGCAGTCTCTACATGGTCCATCCTTTCATCACAGCTCCAAACTTTGTCTCTGTAACTCTTGGCTCCGGGACTCTGCCGAATTTAGGAACTTAGTCTGCACAGGTGAGAGTGTGCACCACAGAAGCTGACAGCTTCTGTGACCTGCCAAAGCAACACAGCATCTGGGAAAGTTCCTGTTTTGGGCCTTCTTCTTCGACCAAGAAGAGGTCCAAACACCAGATATCTGTGCACCTTCCCTGTAAGAGGAGAACTTGCCAGCAGAGAGTGCTCTAAACACTGAAACTCAGAGGAGAGAGCCTGTCTCCCAGGTCTGCTGATAGATGGTAATCAGAATCACTAGAAGAACAATCTCTAAACAGAGACAACTATAACAACTCCAGAGATTACCAGATGGCGAAAGGTAAACGTAAGAATCTTACTAACAGAAACCAAGACCACTCACCATCATCAGAACCCAGCACTCCCACTTCGCCCAGTACAGGGCACCCCAACACACCTGAAAAGCTAGACCTGGATTTAAAAGCGTATCTCATGATGATGGTAGAGGACATCAAGAAGGACTTTAATAACTCACTTAAAGAATTACAGGAGAACATTGCTAAAGAGTTACAAGTCCTTAAAGAAAAACAGGATAACACAATCAAACAGGTAGAAGTCCTTAAAGAAAAACAGGAAAACACACCCAAACAGGTGATGGAAATGAACAAAGCCATACTATACCTAAAAAGGGAAGTAGACACAATAAAGAAAACCCAAAATGAGGCAACACTGGAGATAGAAACCCTAGGAAAGAAATCTGGAACCATAGATGCGAGAATCAGCAACAGAATACAAGAGATGGAAGAGAGAATCTCAGGTGCAGAAGATTCCATAGGGAACATGGACACAAAAATCAAAGAAAATGGAAAATGCAAAAAGATCCTAACTCAAAACATCCAGGAAATCCAGGACACAATGAGAAGACCAAACCTACGGATAATAGGAGTGGATGAGAATGAAGATTTTCAACTCAAAGGACCAGCAAACATCTTCAACAAAATTATAGAAGAAAACTTCCCAAATCTAAAGAAAGAGATGCCCATGAACATACAAGAAGCCTACAGAACTCCAAATAGACTGGACCAGAAAAGAAATACCTCCCAACACATAATAATCAGAACAACAAATGCACTAAATAAAGATAGAATACTAAAAGCAGTAAGAGAAAAAGGCCAAGTAACATATAAAGGCAAGCCTATCAGAATTACACCAGATTTTTCACCAGAGACTATGAAAACCAGAAGATCCTAGACAGATGTTATACAGACACTAAAAGAACACAAATTCCAGCCCAGGCTACTATACCCAGCCAAACTCTCAATTAACATAGATGGAGAAACCAAAGTATTCCACGACAAAACCAAATTCACACATTATTTCTCCACAAATCGAGCCCTGCAAAGGATAATAACAGAAAAAAACCAATACAAGGACAGGAACCACGCCCTAGAAAAAGCAAGAAGGTAATCCCTCAACAAACCTAAAAGAAGACAGCCACAAGAACAGAATTGTTTCCAATTCTAAGAAGGGGCAGAGTGTCCACACTTTGGTCTTCGTACTTCTTGAGTTTCATGTGTTTTACAAATTGTATCTTGGGTATTCTAAGTTTCTGGGCTAATAGCCACTTATCAGTGAATACATATCATGTGAGTTCTTTTGTGATTGGGTTACCTCACTCAGCATGATGCCCTCCAGGTCCATCCATTCGCCTAGGAATTTCATAAATTCATTCTTTTTAATAGCTGAGTAGTACTCCATTGTGTAAATGTACCACATTTTTTTGTATCCATTCCTCTGTTTAGGGAAATCTGGGTTCTTTCCAGCTTGTGGATATTATAAATAAGGCTGCTGTGAACATAATGGAGCATGTGTCTTTCTTACCACTTGGAACATCTTCTGGATTTATGCCCAGGAGAGGTATTGTGTGATCCTCCAGTAGTACAGTGTCTAATTTTCTGAGGAACCGCCAGACTGATTTCCAGAGCAGTTGTACAAGCTTACAATCCCACCAACAATGAAGGAGTGTTTCTCTTTCTCCACATTCTCACCAGCATCTGCTGTTACCTGAATTTTTATTCTTATCCATTCTGAGTCCTGTGAGGTAGAATCTCATGGTTGTTTTGACTTGCATTTCCCTGATGATTACAGATGTTGAGCATTTTTTCAGGTGCATCTCAGCCATTTGGTATTCCACAGATGAGAATTCTTTGTTTTGCTCTGAGCCCCATTATTTAATGGGATTATTTGATTTTCTGGAGTCCACCTTCTTGAATTTTTATAAATATTGGATATTATTCCCCTAACTGACATAAGATTGGTAAAGATCCTTTCCCAATCTGTTGGTGGCCTTTTTATCTTATTGAGAGTGTCTTTTGCCTAACAGAAGCTTTGCAATATTATGAGGTCCCATTTGTCGATTCTTAATCTTACAGCACAAGCCATTGCTATACTATTCAGGAATTTTTTCCCTGTACGAATATCTTCGAGATTTTTCCCCACTTTCTCCACTATAAATTTCAGTGTCTATGGTTTTATGTGGAGTTTCTGATCCACTTAAATTTGACCTTAGTAGAAGGAGATAAGAATGGATCAATTCACATTCTTCTACATGAAAACCATCAGTTGTGCTAGCACCATTTGCTGAAAATGATCTCTTTTTTCAACTCAATGGTTTTAGCTCCCTTGTCGAAGATCAAGTGACAATAGGTGTGTGGGTTCATTTCTGGGTATTCAGTTCTATTCCATTGGTCTACCTGTCTGTCACTATACCAGTACCATGCAGTTTTTATCACAATTTCTCTGTAGTAAATCTTTAGGTCAGGCATGGTGATTCCAACAGAGGTTCTTTTATCGTTGGGAAGAGTTTTTACTATCCTAGGTTTTTTGTTATTCCAGATGAATTTGCAAATTGCACTTTCTAATTCTTTGAAGAATTGAGTGGGAATTTTGATGGGGATTACACTGAATCTGTAGATTGCTTTTGGAAAGCTAGCCATTTTGACTATATTGATCCTGCCAATCCATGTGCATGGGAGATCTTTCCATCTTTTGAGATCTTCTTTGATTTCTTTCTTCAGTGACTTGAAGTTCTTATCATATAGATCTTTCTCTTCCTTAGTTAGAGTCACATCAAGGTATTTTATACTATTTGTGATTATTGTGACAGGTGTTGTTTCCCTAATTTCTTTCTCAGCCTGTTTATCCTTTGCATACAGAAAAGCCATTGACTTGTTTGAGTTAATTTTATATCCAGCTACTTCACTGAAGCTGTTTATTAGGTTTAGGACTTCTCTGGTGGAATTTTTATGGTCACATATATATATACTATCATATCATCTGCAAATAATGATATCTTGACTTCTTCCTTTCTAATTTGTATCCCCTTGGTCTCCTGTTATCGAATTGCTGTGGCTAGGACTTCAAGTACTATATTGAATAGGTATAGAGAAAGTGGGCAGCCTTGTCTAGTCCCTGATTTTAGTGGGATTGCTTCAAGCTTCTCACCATTTACTTTGATGTTGGCTACTGTTTTGCTGTAGATTGCTTTTATCATGTTTAGGTATGAGCTTAAATTCCTGATCTTTCGAAAACTTTTAGCATGAAGGGGTGTTGGATTTTGTCAAATGCTTTCTCAGAATCTAATGAGAGGATCATGTGGTTTTTGTTTCTTTATATAATGGATTAAATTGATGGATTTCCATATATTAAACCATACCTGGATCCTTGGGATGAAGCCTACTTGGATGGATGATCGTTTTGATGTGTTCTTGGATTTGGTTTCCAAGGATTTTATTGAGTATTTTTGCATCGATATTCATAAGGGAAATTGGTCTGAAGTTCTCTTTCTTTGTTGGATCTTTGTGTGGTTTAGGTATCAGAGTAATTGTGGCTTCATAGAATGAATTGATTAGAGTACCTTCTGTTTTTATTTTGAGGAATAGTTTGAGGAGAGTTGGAATTAGGTCTTCTTTGAAGGTCTGATAGAACTCTGCATTAAACCCATCTGGTCCTGTGCTTTTTTGGGTTGGGAATCTATTGATGACTACTTCTATTTCTTTAGGGGAACTGGGACTGTTAAGATCATTAATCTGATCCTGATTTAACATTGGTACATAGTATCTGTTTAGGAAATTGTCCATATCATCTAGGTTTTCCAGTTTTGTTGAGTATTGCCTTTTGTAGTAGGATCTGATGATGTTTTCGACTTCCTCAGAATCTGTTGTTATGTCTTCTTTTTCATTTCTGATTTTGTTAATTAGGATACTGTTCCTGTGCCCTTTAGTAAGTCTGGCCAAGGGTTTATCTATCTTGTTGATTTTCTGAAAGAACTTGCTCCTGGTTCGGTTGATTCTTTGTAAAGTTGTTTTTGTTTCCACTTGGTTGTTTTCTGCCCGAAGTTTGATTATTTCCTGCCATCTACTCCCCTTGGGTGAATTTGCTTCCTTTCATTCTAGAGCATCTGGATGTGCTGTCAGACTGTTAATTTATGCTCTCTCTCTCTCTCTCTCTCTCTCTCTCTCTCTCTCTCTCTCTCTCTCTCTCTCATTCTCTCTCTCTCTCTCATTCTCTCTCTCTCTCTCTCTCATTCTCTCTCTCTCTCTCTCTCTCTCTCTCTCTCTCTCTCTCTCTCTCTCTCTCTCTCTCTTTGGCACTCAGGGATATGAGTAGTCCTCTTAGGACTTCTTTCATTGTGTCCCATAAATTTGGATATGTTGTGGCATCAATTTTTTTAAACTCTAAAAAGTCTTTAATTTCTTATTTTTTTATTCCTTGACCTAGGTACCATCAAGTAGAGTGTCTTCAGTTTCCATTTGAATGTTGGCTTTCTATTATTTATGTTGTTATTGAAGATCAGTCTTAGTCTGTGATGATCTGATAGGGGACATGGGAAAATTTCAACATTTTTTTATCTGTTGAGTTTGGTTTTGTGACCAATTATATGGTCAATTTGGGAGAGCATATCATGAGGTGTTGAGAAGAATGTATATTCTTTTGTTTTAGCATAAAATATTTTGTAGATATCTGTTAAATCCATTTGTTTCATAACTTCTGTTAGTTTCATTAGTTTCACTGTATCCTTGTTTAGTTATTTTTTCAGGATCTGTCCATTGATGAAAGTGGGGTGTTGAAGTCTCCCACTATTATTGAGTAAGGAGCAATGTGTGCTTTACTAAAGTTTCTTTAATGAATGTGACTGCCCTTGCATTTGGAGCATAGATATTCAGAATTGAGAGTTCCTCTTGGAAAATTTAATCTTTGCTGAGTATGAAGTGCTCCTCTTTGTCATTTTTGATAACTTTGGGTTGGAAGTCAATTTTATTCAATATTAGACTAGCTACTCCAGCTTGTTTCTTCAGACCATTTGCTTCGGAAATTGTTTTCCTGACATTCACTGTGAGATAGTGTCTGTCTTTTTCCCTGAGATGGGTATCCTGTGAGCAGCATAATGTTGGGTCCTGTTTGTGTAGTCAGTCTGTTAGTCTATGTCTTTTTATTGGGGAATTGAGTCCATTGAAATTAAGAGATATTAAGGAAAAGTAATTGTTGCTTCCTATTATTTTTGTTGTTAGAGTTAGCATTCAGTTCTTGTGGCTGTCTTCTTTTAGGTTTGTTGAAGGATTACTTTCTTGCTTTTTCTAGGGCATATTTTCCATCCTTGTATTTTTTTTTTCTGTTATTATCTTTTAAACGGCTGGATTCGTGGAAAGATATTGTGTGAATTTGGTTTTGCAATGGAATACTTTGGTTTCTCCATATATGTTAATTGAGATTTTGGCTGTGTATAGTAGCCTGGGCTGGTGTTTGTGTTCTCTTAGTTTCTGTATAAAATCTGTCCCATATCTTCTGGCTTTCATAGTCTCTGGTGAGAAGTCTGGAATAATTCTAGTAGGTCCGCCTTTATATGTTACTTGACCTTTCCCTTTGATGCTTTTAATGTCTTGTCTTTATTTAGTTCATTTTTGTTCTGATTACTATGTGTCGGGAGGAATTTCTTTTCTGGTCTAGTCTATTTGGAGTTCTGTAGGCTTCTTGGTTGTTCATGCACTTCTCTTTCTTTAGGTATGGAAAGTTTTCTTCTATAATTTTGTTGAAGATATTTCCTGGCCCTTTAGGTTGAAAACTTCATTCTCATCTACTCCTTTTATCCGCAGTTTTGGTCTTCTCATTGTGTCCTGTATTTCCTGGATGTTTTGTGTTAGGATCTTTTTGCATTTTGCATTTTCTTTGATTTTTGTGTCCATGTTCCCTATGGAATCTTCTGCACCTGAGATTCTCTCTTCCATCTCTTGTATTCTGTTGCTGATGCTCATATCTATGGCTCCTGATTTCTTCCCTAGGGTTTCTATCTCCAAAGTTGTCTCCCTTTAGATTTTCTTTATTGTTTCTACTTCCATTTTTAGATACTGGAAAGTTTTGTTCAATTCCATCACCTTTTTGGTAGTGCTTTCCTGTAACTCTAAGGCATTTTTGAGTTTCCTCTTTAAAGGCTTCTAGCTGTTTACCTGTGTTTTCCTGTATTTCCTTCTTAAAGTCCTCCATCATCATCATAAGAAGTGACTTTAGATCCATATCTTGTTTTTCTGGTATGATAGTGTATCAGGGACTTGCTATGGTGGTAGAGTTTGGGTCTGATGATGCCAAGTAACCTTGGTTTCTGTTGTTTCCATTCTTATGCCTGCCTTCTGCCATCTGATTATCTCAAGTATTTGCTGTCCTCAATATATCTGATTGGAGCCTGTCCTTCCTATAATCTCAGTTGATTCAGGACTCCTCAGAGTCCAGCTTTCTCTGTGATCTTTTGCTTGTGGGCTCCTGTGAACCTGAGATTCTGGGTGTGTCAGAGTTCTTGGCAGTCAAGTTCCTCTGAGACCCTGAAATACTGGTGTGACCAAGCTCCTTTTATCCTGGGATCCTGTTGTCAAAGACCCTGGGCCTGTTATAATGCCTAGAAGTGGTTTCTCCTTTGAGGAGCATGGAGCTGTCTGGTCAGTGGTCCTAAGATCGTGTGGAGAGTCCTCTAGGGACCTTGGAGGTATCCATCGACTCAGTGCACAACAAGACCTGGTGCTGGCGCCTACTGGAAGGGACTTATGCCCCTGGTCATGATTGTTTTCTGCTTTCCTAATGCTGCCTCAGGTCCCACATGATTGGATTAAAACAGAAGTTGTGTTCCACTCACCAGAGATCCTTAGATTGCATTGAGAATCCTCTAGGGACCTTGGGAGTGTCTGCCAACTCTGCCTACAAGGTGACCTGGTGCTGGTGCTAACTGGAAGCGACTTGTGCCCCTGGTCAGGCTGGTTTTCTGCTGTGGTATACATTTCAAATGCTATACCTAAAGCCCCCTATACACTCCCCCCACCCTGCTCCCTAACTCACCCACTCTCACTCCCACTTCCTGACCCTTTCATTCCCCTTTACTGGGGCATATGATCTTCACAATACCAAGGGCCTCCCCTCCCATTGATGGCTGACTAGGCCATCCTCTGCTACATATGCAACTAGAAACACAGCTCTCAGGGGTGGGTGTACTGGTTAGTTCATCTTGATGTTCTTCCTATAGGGTTGCAGACCCCTTTAGCTCCTTGGGTACTTTCTCTACCTCCTGTGTACCATCCAATAGCTGACTGTGAGCATCCACTTCTGTGTTTGCCAAGCATTGGCATAGCCTCACGAGAGATAGCTATATCAGGGTCCTGTAAGAAAACTCTTTCTGGCATATGCAATAGTGTCTGGGTTTGGTGGTTGTCCCTCAACAGAGGAATGGATACAGAAAATGTGCTACATTTACACAATGGAGTACTACTCAACAATTAAAAACAATGAATTCATGAAATTCATAGGCAAATGGATACATCTGGAGGATATCATCCTGAGTGAGGCAACCCAATCACAAAAGAACACATTTGATATACATTCACTGATAAGCAGATATTAGCCTAGAAACTTAGAATATCCAAGATACAATTTGCAAAACACATGAAACTCAAGAAGAAGTAAGACCAAAGTGTGGATACTTTGTTTCTTCTTAGAATGGGGAACAAAATATCCATGGAAGGAGTTACAGAGGCAAAGTTCAAAGCTGAGACAGAATAAAAGAACATCCAGAGACTGCCCCACCTGGGGATCCATCCCATATACAACCACCAAACCCAGGGTACAGTTTAATAATCATGGATAACACTACTAAAGAGCACTGACTCTACCTCTTCAGGAGCTGTAATAATTGTCCATCTAGGAGTGATATTTTATGTCTATGGTCTCTTCATATTAAGATGTGCTCTTGCTTGACCTTCACAGGACTTACAAATTCTATCACAGTTTCTGTGAACTCATATGTGCTGCTCTTTTGCATCCAGAGGAAACAATTTCCTCAGCTTCATTCACCTCCACTACTTCTTAGAGTCTTTCTGCCTCTTCTTTGGCAATGATTCCTAGACCTTGTGATGAAGGACATATAGATGTTTGATTAGGGGCTAATCATTCTGCAGTCACATCTGTGCCATACTTTGGGCAGTTGTGGGTCTTTGCATTAGTCAATATCTACTGCAAATAGATGTTCTTTGATAAAGGTTGAGAGTAACATTAATCTATGGTTATAATATAAATCATGAGGGAAAATTAATTATTAGGTCCATTTAACAGTAAAACTACAATAGGTTCTCAACTGGGGCCCATGACCTGGCTAGCTTTTAGAATCTTGGGAGCAGAGAAATACCCTCAGTAAGAGAGTTGTTAACTTTCATTGGTCATTTACACATGGTAGGACTGACAGTTTTTTTTTTTTTAACATTTTTTAATTAGGTGTTTTCTTCACTTACATTTCCAATGTTATCCCAAAGCCCTCCATATCCTCCCTCCCACACACACTCCCCTACCCACCCACTCCCACTTCTTGGCCCTGGCGTTCCCCTGTACTGAGGCATACAAAATTTGCAAGATCAATGGGCCTCTCTTTCCAATGATGGCCAACTAGGCCCCTATGTTCATAGCAGCCTTATTTATAATAGCCAGAAGATGGAAAGTACCCAGATGTCCCTAAACAGAGGAATGGATACAGAAAATGTGGTGCATTTACACAATGGAGTATTACTCAGCTATTAAAAGGAATGAATTTATGAAATTCCTAGGCAAATGGATGGATCTGGAGGACATCATCCTGAGCGAGGTAACCCAATTACAAAAGAACTCACACAATATGTACTCACCGATAAGTGGATATTAGCCCAGAAACTTAGAATACCCAAGATAAAATTTGCAAAACACAGGAAACTCAAGAAGAATGAAGACCAAAGTGTGGACACTTTGCCCCTTCTTTGAATTGGGAACAAAACACCCATGGAAGGAGTTACATAGACAAAGTTTGGAGCTGAGACTGACAGTTTTTATTTGTAGATCTTGTACATTTTTATGCATACCCTGACCCTTTTCGTAGCTTTGTCAAAATATTCCAAATTTGATCACTATTATTCCTTCTTTTTTTTTCATGTATTAATCTTGATGCGATCCTTTACTCATGTTGCCCTCTTTCTAAATTGATGGTGTGCATCTTGCTGAAATTTTCTTTTGCTTTTGAATTTTGGATTTTGATAAAGTAAATTGTCATAATGTGAGCTATACCATGTCTAGATCCTTATGAAGCTCTATGTGACTTTTCATTGAAATCAAGGGAACCAGAGGTCTTGGCTGTGTTACTATTCAATGAACTTAAAACAATCATCAACCATGTGAACTTAAAATCTTAGATGAAAACCAAATCCTAGTGGATACCTGGAATTTATTCTTACAGAAAGAACAGGAATATCATTCTCAGAATTCAGCTTCATACACACTTAGAGCTAATAAATTGGTGTTCCATACTGTAAAATTTACAATGATATCTGTAATCAGAATTAGAAAAAGAAGAGAGCTCCATTGTCTTGTCATCTTTCTGCCTACCTTCATCATACCTGCAAAGCCTGAATCATGCAGGTTAGTTTCCCTTCCCCTATCCATCTTTCCTGCTTATTGCGTCCTCTCGGGCATGCAAAGCTATCCTGAGCAAATGCTATTCCAGAAGGACCTTTATTCTCCTGCCATCTCTCTGTATACCTTCATCAGACCTGTGGGTCTTGGGCCATATAGAGCTGCAGATACCGAATCATACAGACCAAGGATATTGATCAGAGGGCTGACACACCAAGACCATCAAGGTTAACACCCTTCTCAATACTTATTACAGCAGGAACATCTAGGGACCAAAGCCATCAAGATGGTTAAAGGCCCACAAAATAACACATCTAAAACGCCAGGGTAATATGACAACTTCACAGCACAGATACCCAACTACACAAGCCCTGGGTATCCTAAAATAAATGAACAACACACAAAAAATGATCTTTAATCCTATCTTATAAAAATAACAGAGGCCTTTAAAGAAGATATAAATAAATGCCTAAAAGAAATATAGGAAAATACAAACAGGTAAATATCTTTAAAGATGAAACAAATACATCTCTTAATGATACATAGAAAAAGGCAATTAAACAGGTGAAGGAAATAAAACCAGGAAGGACATGAAAATAGAAAAAGAAGTAATAAAACAAAAAAATGAGGGAATTCTGGAGTTGGAAAACCTAGGGAAGAGAACAGGAACAACAGACATGAGCAACATCACCAACAGAATCAGGCATAGAAGATACAATAGAAAGAAACTGGTATATTGGTCAAAAAAAAATGTTTGAGTTACAAAATTCCTGACACAAAACATCCAGAAAATCTGGGATACAAAGAAAAGACCTAACCTTAGAATAATAAAAGTAGAATAAGGTGAGGAGTTCCAGCTCATAGGCCAACAAAGTGTTTTCAACAAAATCATAGAAAAAACTTTCCCAACCTAAGGAAAAAGGTGCCTATAAGCATTATATATATATATATATATATATATATATATATATATATATATATATATATATATATATATATGTAATTAGACTGGATCAGAAAAGAAAATCCTCCCACCACATAATAATCAAAGCAAAATCTACAGAACAAAGAGACAATATTAAACGCTGCAAGGGGGGAAATGCCAGGTAACGTACAAAGGAAGACATATCAGAATTAAACCTGATTTATAAACAGAGACTCTGAATGCTAGAATGCCCTGGACAGATAACATACAAAAACCATAGATGTCAAACCAGACTACTAGACCCAGCAAAATTTTCAATCACCGTAGATTGAAAAAACAAGATATTTCAAGTCAAATCCAAATTCAATGTATATCCAAGAATCCTGACCTACAGAAAATACTAGAGGGAAAACTCCAACGAAAGGAAGAAAAGTACATACAAGAAATAAATCACTCTGCACTTGCAAACCAAAGGGAAGTGCGCACACAAGCACACACACACACACAAACAATAACACCACCAAAATAAAAATAAAAAAACAGGAAATAACAATCACCGGCCTTTAATATCTATCAACATCAATGAACTCAACTCCTCAATAAAAAGATACAAGCTAACAGACTGTCATGCCCACTCAACCACCCCACAGCCCTCACTTTTTTCTAGGACTGCTCTAACCAGGAACACAGGAAGCCTGATCTAACCAGAAATACAGAAGCACTACTTACCTCCTAAAAGGGCTGCTCTAACCCTGTATACACAGCTCCACTTGCCTTAGATGAGGACTTCTCCAATCTAGGACACCTAGCCCAGTTACCACCATGAAAAACCAAAAGATGAAAAAGAATCATAAGGACATGATCAAGAGAAGCCAAAGGAGTTTGTAAACATCAGAACCCAGCTCACCTACTACAACAAGCCTTGTATTTTTGATCTAATAACACACATTAAGAGCAAAATTCTGACATTAAATCCTCTCATAAAGATGATAGATGCCTTTAAAAATGATATAAATAATTCCCTTAAATAAATACAGGAATATAGAGTTAAATAGGTAGAAGCTCTTAAAGAGGAAACTAATAAATCCCTTAAAGAAACACAGGAAAATAAAATTATACCAGTGAAGAAAAGGAAAAAAAATGGTCCAAAACCTAAAAATAGAAATAGAAACAATAAAGAAACCACAAATGTTGACAACCATGGAAGTGGAAAACCTATGAAAGAGAAAAGCAACTACAGATGCAAGCATGACGAATAGAATACAAGAGGTAGAAGAGAGAATCTTAGGCATAGAAGATACCATAGAAGGTATTGATACATAGGTCAAAGAAAATGCCAAGTATAAAAAGCTACTAGCCCAAAACATTTAAAAAAAATGGGATATAATGAAGAGATCAAACTCAAGAATAATTGAAATAGAAGACAGTGAAGATTCCCAGTTCAAAGGGCCAGAAAACATCTTAAACAAAATCATAGAAGAAAACTTCCCTAACCTTAAGAAAGAGATGGCCATAAACATAGAAGTAATATACAAAAATGAAAATAGATTGGGAGAGAAGATATTCTTGCCACAAAATAATAAAAACATTAAATTACAGAATAAAGAAATAATATTAAAAACTATAAACAACAAAAAAAGACCAAGTAATATTTAAAGGCAGACCTATGAGGTGTGGTTTAAAATGGGGTCCTGCATCCAGGCCAGGGTTCAGGCCTCTGGGTACGGCAGGATGTGGGAAGTTTGACATCGAGCACCCACACCACTGAACACTCTCCAGGGGTGGGAAAGTGCAGTCTGAGGCCCCTGTGGAACTCTCAAAGTTGGGCTCAAACTCTCAGGCACCACAGATGCTGCTGGATTCCACATTAGAGCTGGCTCTGGGGTCCCCAGGCCTGCAACAAGGCTGAAGATGACAGGTTCTCAAACTTCTGGGCACCATTGATGCTGCTTGATGCCACTGAAAAGCTGAGAACTGAATGGGGCCTGTGGGCTGGCTCTATCCTGGGCCGAAGAGAAAGGAGCAGGGAGGATAGCACTATGGCTGGTTCCTGTGGAGAGAGAGTGTGTCTCTGGCTTGATTGGCTTGGTGGCTGGCTGCTTGGCTTGGGGGCCATGCCTGAGAGCACAGGGAGGCCTTCTGTGTGAGGTTAGGTGTGGATCTTTAGAGGAAGACATGCCCCATTGCTCCAACACAGCGGATCCTGATGAGAAGAGGCAATCCATGGTTTTAAGATATTTATTGTCATGGTGGGAAAGGGAGCTAAGAGCTTAGTAGAGAGAGAGAAAGGCAGAGAGAGAGAAGAAAAGAAGAGAAGAGAAGAGAAGAGAAGAGAAGAGAAGAGAAGAGAAGAGAAGAGAAGAGAAGAGAAGAGAAGAGAAGAGAAGTGAAGTAGAGGCTGGCCATGGCCACATGGAGAGAGGGGACAAGGGAATGTGGAGAGAGGAGGAAGTAAGAGGGCAAGAGAGAGAGGCAAGAGGAAGAAAGGAAGATTAAAAGAGTAAGAGAGGGAGGAGGTGGCAAGCAGACCCTTTTATAGTGGACCAGAGCTATTGCCAGGTAACTGTGGTGGTGGAGTTCAGACAGAATACCAAGGTCTTGGAGCGTTGCCCTACGTGACTGATGGCCACAGAATTATAGAGCTGAAGCCTCACATCATGAGCCTGGTCTCTGGGAGTGTAACAAACTTCTTTCTGTCTCTTGCAGAGTTACCTGCTAGGTCTCCAGAATTTAACCAGCTCAACCACAGAACAGGCTGCCTTTCATGGTCCCACAATGAGATCTATACCTGACTTCACAACAGAGATTCTAAAGGCCAGAAAATCCTGGCCAGAGTTCTTACAGACCATAAGAGACGACAGATGCCAACCCAGACTACTCTATCCAGCAAAATTCTCAATCAATACAGATGAAGAATCTGAGATATTAATGACAAAACCATACTTACACGGTATCTTTCTACTAACTCAGCCTTGCAGAGGACACTAGAAGGAGAACTCCAACAAATGAAGGTGGAGGGTAACTACATCCAAGAAAACACAAGAAATTAATTATCTCACAACAAGCCCAAAAGAAGAGAATCACATATACATAATACTAGCTCCAAAATGAAAATAACATGAAAAAACAATCACCAGTCATTAATATCTCTCAACATCAATGGTATAAATTCCCAAATAAAAAGACACTAGGTAACAGCCTGGATTTATAAACAAGATTCATCATTACAAAGCATATAAGAAACAGTCTCAATTCTAAATAACTATACCACAAATGCAAAGGCACCCACATTTGTCAAAGAAACTTTACTAAAGCTCAAAGCACACATTGTCACACAATAGCAATGGGTGAAATCAAATGCATACTCTCACCAATGGACAGGTCACTGAAACAGAAACTAAACAAAAACAAAATGAAACTAAAAGAAGTTATGAAGAAAATGGGGTAAACAGATATCCACAGACTATTCCACTGCCAAACAAAAGAATATACCTTCTTCTCAGCACCTCAGGGAACCTTCTCCAAAACTAACCATATAATAAGACACTAAGAAAAAGAAGGGACACTACCCAATTCATTCTTTGAGGCCACAGTTACTCTGATGCCAAAAACACACCCAAGATACAGTCCACAGAATTCAAAAAGTTCAACAAGCTGAAGTGCCCAAGTGAGGACTCCCTGAGCCCCACTTGAGGGGAATAGGCAAGCAATCACAAGTGTAGAGGCAGTGAGTGTCCTGGGAGGGAAAGTAGACAGTGAGGGAGTGGAGGGGAGATGGGAACCTGATCTAGTACTGGGTGATGGAAAAGGACTGAGCCCTGAGGGCCAGCAGAAAGAATGGAAACAGGAAACGTCAGGAGAAAGGAGGTTACAGGGACCCTCCAGAATGCACCAGCTACCTGGAAGGTGAGAGAATCTCAGGACTCAAACGGAGGGACCTTAGATGAAATGCCCTACAGTAGGGAGCAGGAAATTATAGAGCCTACCTCCAGGGAAAGACAGAGCATCAAATGAAGGGGGCATCCCACAGTCACAACCCTGACACATAATTGTTCCTATCTGATGGAAATTGAGAGAAGCATGAGGAACAGAAGGTCCAGCATCAGGCCCAAAGTGGAATCCAGCTCAAGAGAGGTCTCAAGCTATTACTACACTATTACTGAAGCTATGGAGAGCTCACAAAAAGGAACCTAGCAGTGGTGGTGCATGCCTTTAATCCCAGCACTTGGGAGACAGAGTTAGGTGGATTTCTGAGTTCGAGGCCAGCCTGGTCTACAAAGTGAGTTCCAGGACAGCCAGGGCTACAAAAAAAAAAAAGAAAAAAAAAGAAAGAAAGAAAGAAAGAAAGAAAGAAAGAAAGAAAGAAAGAAAGAAAAGAAAAGAAAAGAAAAGAAAAGAAAAGAAAAGAAAAGAAAAGAAAAGAAAAGAAAAGAAAAAAAGGACCTAGCATGACAGCACTCTAGAAGACCCAACAAGCAGCTCAAAGAGTCAGATGCATATATTCGTACCCAACCAATGGACAGAAGCAGCTGACCCCTGTTGTTGAAATAGTGAAGGCTGAAAGAAGCTGAGTAGAAAGCCAATCCTGTAGGAGGACCAGCAGTCTCATTTAATCTAGACCTCCGAGGTCTCTCAAACACTGGATCACCAAATGGGCAGCATACACCAACTGATATGAGGCCCCCAACAAACATACAGTAGAGGACTTCTGGGTCTGTGTTCATTCAGAGAAGATGCACCTAACTCTCAAGAGACTGGAGACCCCAGGGAGTTTAGAGGTAAGGTGGGGGTGGGGGCATGGGACATCCATGTGAAGACAAGGGGGTGTGGAACAGGTACAGGATGTGGAACAGTCAGAGGGTGGATGGAGATGGGAGAGAATAAAATGTAGAGTGTAATACATATGAACAAACATAAAAGAAACCCTCAAATCAATTTCAATTAAAGATATTGATGCAAAAATACTCATTAACTCAATACATTTCTCACAAACAAAATCCAAGAACACATCAAACACATCATTCACTACAATCACATATACTTCACCCCAGGAATGCAAGGTTGGTTCAATATATGAAAATCTATTAGCATAATCCACTATAAAAATAAACTCAAAGAAAAAAGCCACATGATCATCTCATTAGATGCTGAAAAACCTTTGACAAAATCCCAGACTCCTTCATGTTAATAGTGTTGGAGGGAGCAGGAATTCAAGGCACATATCTAAACATAATAAAAGCAATATACAGCCAACCAATAGTCAACATCATATTAAATGGAGAGAAATTTGAAACAGTTTTACTAAAATCAGGGACAAGATAAGGATGTCCACTCAAATTATCTATGCAATATAGTACTTGAACTTCTATGTAGAGCAATAACACAACAAACAGAGATTAAGGGGATACAAATTAGAAATGAAAAAAAAAATCAAGGTATCACTATTTGCTGATGATATGATATTATACAAAAGTGACCCCCAAATTATACCAGAGAACATTTATAGATGATAAACAACTTCAGAAAAGTAGCTAGATATAAAATTAACTCAAAATCTATAGCCTTGCTTTACACAAAGGATAAATGGACTGAGAAAGAGATTAGGGAAACAAGACCATTAAAAATAGTCACAAATAGATCTGTGGGAGACATCTTGGATCTCAGACTCGACCGAGACTACTCTGCACAGGTGAGAGTGTGGATTACAGAAGCTAACAGCTTCTGGGACAGGAAGGAGCCAAATAGCTTCTAGGGAGCCCCCTTTTTGGACGCCAGACATCTGGGCACCTTCCTTGCCAGAGGATAGGTGTCTGCCCAGCCTGGGAGGGCTTTGCCTGAGCATCTGCGGGAGACATCTTGGATCCCAATATCCACCGGGACTACTTTTCACAGGTGAGAGTGTGGACTACAGAAGCTAACAGCTTCTGGGACAGGTCCTGTTTCAGGACATCATTGTCTGCCAGGAGGCAAGTCTGAACGCCAGATATCTGTGCACCTTCCCTGAAAGAGGAGAGCCTGCCTTCAGAGAGTGCTCTCACCACTGAAACTCAGGAGAGAGCTAGTCTGACAGATCTGCTGGTAGAGAATAACAGAATTACAAGAGGAACAAGCTCTAACCAGAGACAACTATAACAACTGACTCCAGAGTTTACCAGAAGGCAAAAGGCAGGCATAAGAATCTTACTAATAAAAACCAAGACCATTCACCATCATCAGAACCCATCACTCCCACCTCAGCCAGTTCAGGGCACCCCAACACACCCTAAAACCTAGACCCGGATTCAAAGGCATATCTCATGATGATGGCAGAAGACATCAAGAAAGTCTTTAATAGCTCACTTAAAGAAATACAGGAGAACACTGCTAAAGAGTTGCAAGTCCTTATAGAAAAACAGGAAAACACATCCAAACAGGTGATGGAAATGAACAAAACCATATTAAACCTAAAGAGGGAGGTAGACACAATAAAGAAAACACAAAGTGAGGCAACACTGGAGATAGAAACCCTAGGAAAGAAATCTGGAACCATAGATGTGAGAATCAGCAACAGAATACAAGAGATGAAAGAGAGAATCTCAGGTACAGAAGATTCCAGAGAGAATATCGGCACAACAATCAAAGAAAATACAAAATGCAAAAAGATCCTAATTCAAAATATCAAGGAAATCCAGGACACAATGAGAAGACCAAACCTAAGGATAATAGGAGGAGATGAGAATGAAGATTTTCAACTCAAAGGGCCAGCAAATATCTTCAACAAAATTATAGAAAACTTCCCAAACCTAAAGAAAGAGATGCCCATGAACATACAAGAAACCTACAGAACTGCAAATAGACTGGACCAGAAAAGAAATTCACCCGACACATAATAATTAGAACAACAAATGCACTAAATAAAGATAAAAGCAGTAAGGGAAAAAGGTCAAGTACCATGTAAAGGCAAGCCTATCAGAATTACACCAGATTTTTCACCAGAGACTATGAAAGCCAGAAGATCCTAGACAGATGTTATACATACACTAAGAGAACACAAATGCCAGCTCAGGCTACTATACCCAGCCAAACTTTCAATTACTATAAATGGAGAAACCTAAGTATTCCATGACCAAACCAAATTCACACATTATCTTTCCATGAATCCAGCCCTTCAAAGTATAATAACAGAAAAAAAAAACAAAAAACAACAAAAAAAAAACAATACAAGGATGGAAACCACGTCCTAGAAAAAACGAGAAAGTAATCCTTCAAAAAACCTAAAAGAAGACAGCCACAAGAACAGAATGACAATGTTAACAACAACAACAAAAACAGGAAACAACAATTACTTTCCTTAATTTCTCCTAATATCAATGGACTCAACTCCCCAATAAAAAGACATAGACTAACAGACTGGTACACAAACAGGAACCAACATTTTGCTGCTTATGGGAAACCCATCTCAGGGGAAAAGACAGAAACTAACTCAGAATGAAAGGCTGGAAAACAATTTTCCAAGCAAATGGTCTGAAGAAAGAAGCTAGAGTAGCCATTCTAATATCGAATAAAATCGACTTCCAACCCAAAGTCATCAAAAAAGACAGGGAGAGGCACTTCATACTCATCAAAGGTAAAATCCTCCAAGAGGAACTATCAATTCTGAATATCTATGCTCCAAATACAAGGGCAGCCACATTCATTAAAGAAACTTTAGTAAAGCTCAAAGCACACATTGGACCTCACACAATAATAGTGGGAGACTTCAACACACCACTTTCACCAATGGACAGATCGTGGAAACAAAAACTAAACAGGGACACAGTGAAACTAACAGAAGTAATGAAACAAATGGACTTAACAGATATCTACAGAATATTTTACCCTAAAACAAAAGGATAAACCTTCTCATCACGTCATTGTACCTTCTCCAAAACTGACCACATAATTGGTCACAAAACAAGTTCAACAGATACAAAAATATTGAAATTGTCCCATGCATCCAATCAGATTACCATGGTTTAAGGCTGATCTTCAATAACAAAATAAAAATTAGAAAGCCGACATTCACGTGGAAACTGAACAACATTCTTCTCAATGATACCTTGGTAAAGGAAGGAATAAAGAAAGAAATTAAGGACTTTTTAGAGTTTAATGAAAATGAAGCCACAACATACCCAAACTTATGGGACACAATGAAAGCATTTTTAAGAGGAAAACTCATAGCTCAGAGTGCATTCAAAAAGAAACTAGAGAGAGCACACACTAGCAGCTTGACAACACATCTAAAATCTCTAGAACAAAAGGAAGCAAATTCACCCAAGAGGAGTAGATGGCAAGAAATAATCAACCTCAGGGGCGAAATCAACCAAGGGGAAATAAGGAGAACTATTCAAAGAATCAACCAAAGAAGAGCTGGTTCTTTGAGAAAATAAAAAAAGATAGATAAACCCTTAGGGAAACTCACTAGAGGGCATAGGGAAAGCATCTTAATTAACAAAATCTGAAATGAAAAGGTAGACATAACAACAGATCCTGAAGAAACCCAAAACACAATCAGATCCTTCTATAAAAGCCTATACTCAACAAAACTGGAAACCCTGGATGAAATTTACAAATTTTTAGACAGATACCAGGTACCAAAGTTAAATCAGGATCAGGTTAATGATCTAAACAGTCCTATATCCCCTAAAGAAATAAAAGCAGTCCTTAATAGTCTTCGAACTAAAAAAAGCCCAGGACCAGATGGGTTTAGTGCAGAGTTCTATCAGACCTTCAAAGAAGATCTAATCCTAGTTCTTCACAACCTATTCCACAAAATAGAAGTAGAAGGTCCACTACCCAACTCATTCTATGTAGCCACAATTACCCTGATACCTAAACCACAAAAAGACCCAACAAAGATAGAGGACTTCAGACCAATTTCCCTTATGAATATCGATGCAAAAATCCTCCATAAAGTTCTCGCTAACCAAATCCAAGAACACATCAAAACAATCAGCCATCCTGACCAAGTAGGCTTCATCTCAGGGATGCAGGGATGGTTCATTATACAGAAATCCATCAACGTAATCCAATATATAAACAAACTCCACATGGTTGTCTGGTTAGATGCAGAGAAAGCATTTGACAAGATCCAACACCCATTCATGATAAAAGTCTTGGAAAGATCAGGAATTCAAGGCTCATACCTAAACATGATAAAAGCAATCTACAGCAAACCAGTAGACAACATCAAAGTAAATGGTGAGAAGCTGGAAGCAATCCCACTAAAATCAGGGAATAGACAAGGCTGCCTACTTTCTACCTACCTATTCAACATTATACTTGAAGTCCTAGCCAGAGAAATTTGACAACAAAAGGAGATCAAGGGGTTACAAATTGGAAAGGAAGAAGTCAAAATATCACTATTTGCAGAGGATATGATAGTACATGTAAGTGATCCTAAAAATTCCACCTGAGAACTCCTCAGCCTCAGTGAAGTAGCTGGATATAAAATTAACTCAAACAAGTCAATGACCTTTCTGTACACAAAGGATAAACAAGCTGAGAAAGAAATTAGGCAAACAACACCTTTCTCAATAGTCACAAATAATATACAATACCTTGGTGTGACTAACTCAGGAAGTGAAAGAAATGTATGATAAGAAAGATCAGGAATTCAAGGCCCATACCTAAACATGATAAAAGCAATCTACAGCAAACCAGTAGCCAACATCAAAGTAAATGGTCAGAAGCTTGAAGCAATCCCTCTAAAATCAGGGACTAGACAAGGCTGTCCACTTTCTCCATACCTATTCAACATTGTACTTGAAGTCCTAGCCAGAGCAATTCGACAACAAAAGGAGATCAAAGGGATACAAATTGGAAAAGATGAAGTCAAAATATGACATTTTGCAGATGATATGATAGTATATATAAGTGACCCTAAAAATTCCACCAGAGAACTCCTAAGCCTGATAAACAGCTTCGGTGAAGTAGATGGATATAAAATTAACTCAAACAAATCAATGGCCTTTCTCTACACAAAAAATAAACAGGCTGAGAAAGAAATTAGGGAAACAACACCCTTCTCAATAGTCACAAATAATATTAAATATCTTGGCGTGACTCTAACTAAGGAAGTGAAAGATCTGTATAATAAAAACTTCAAGTCTCTGAAGAAAGAAATTATAGAAGATCTCAGAAGATGGAAAGATCTCCCATGCTCATGGATTGGCAGGATCAACATTGTAAAAATGGCTATCTTGCCAAAAGCAATCTACAGATTCAATGCAATCCCCATCAAAATTCCAAATCAATTCTTCAACGAATTAGAAAGTGCAATCTGCAAATTCATCTGGAATAACAAAAAACCTAGGATAGCAAAAACTCTTCTCAAGGATAAAAGAACCTCTGGTGGAATCACCATGCCGGACCTAAAGCTCTACTACAGAGCAATTGTGATAAAAACTGCATGGTACTGGTATAGTGACAGACAAATAGACCAATGGAATAGAATTGAAGACCCAGAAATGAATCCACACACCTATGGTCACTTGATCTTCGACAAGGGAGCTAAAAACATCGAGTGGAAGAAAGACAGCATTTTCAACAAATGGTGCTGGCACTACTGGTTGTTAACATGTAGAAGAATGCGAATCGATCCATTCCTATCTCCTTGTACTAAGGTCAAGTCTAAGTGGATCAAGGAACTTCACATAAAACCAGAGACACTGAAACTTATAGAGGAGAAAGTGGGGAAAAGCCTTGAAGATATGGGCATAGGGGAAAAATTCCTGAATAGAACAGTAATGGCTTGTGCTGTAAGATCGAGAATTGACAAGTGGGACCTCATGAAACTACAAAGCTTCTGCAAGGCTAAAGACACCATCAATAAGACAAAAAAAACACCAACAGATTGGGAAAGGATCTTCACCTATCCTAAATCAGATAAGGGACTAATATCCAATATATATAAAGAACTCAAGAAGGTGGACTCCAGAAAGTCAAATAACCCCATTAAAAAATGGGGCTCAGAACTGAACAAAGAATTCTCACCTGAGGAATACCGAATGGCAGAGAAACACCTGAAAAAATGTTCAACATCCTTAATCATCAGGGAAATGCAAATCAAAACAACCCTGAGATTCCACCTCACACCAGTCAGAATGGCTAAGATCAAGAATTCAGGTGACAGCAGATGCTGGCGAGGATGTGGAGAAAGAGGAACACTCCTCCATTGTTGGTGGGATTGCAAGCTTGTACAACCACTCTGAAAATCAGTCTGGCGGATCCTCAGAAAATTGGACATAGTACTACTGGAGGATCCAGCAATACCTCTCCTGGACATATATCCAGAAGATGTCCCAACCGGTAAAAAGGACACATGCTCCACTATGTTCATAGCAGCCCTATTTATAATAGCCAGAAGCTGGAAAGAACCCAGATGTCCCTCAACAGAGGAATGGATACAGAAATTATGGTACATTTACACAATGGAGTACTACTCAGCTATTAAAAAGAATGAATTTATGAAATTCCTAGCCAAATGGATGGACCTGGAGGGCATCATCTTGAGTGAAGTAACACAATCACAAAAGAACTCACACAATATGTATTCATTGATAAGTGGATATTAGCCCAAAACTTAGGATACCCAAGATATAAGATACAATTTGCTAAACGCATGAAACTCAAGAAGAATGAAGACCAAAGTGTGGACACTGTGCACCTTCTTAGAATTGGGAACAAAACACCCAGGGAAGGAGTTACAGAGACAAAGTTCATAGCTGTGATGAAAGGATGGACCATTTAGAGACTGCCATATCCAGGGATGTGTCCCATAATCAGCTTCTAAACGCTGACACCACTGCATACACTAGCAAGATTTTGCTGAAAGGACCCAAATATAGCTGTCTCTTGTGAGACGATGCTGGGGCCTAGCAAACACAGGAGTGGATGTTCACAGTCAGCTATTGGATGTATCACAGGGCTCCCAATGGAGAAACTAGAGAAAGTACCCAAGGAGCTAAAGGGATCTGCAACCCTATTGTTGGAACAACATGATGTACTAACCAGAACCCCAGAGCTCTTGTCTCTAGCTGCATATGTATCGAAAGATGGCCTAGTCGGCCATCAATGGAAAGAGAGGCCCATTGGACTTGCAAACTTTATATGCCCCAATATAGGGGAATGCCAGGGCCAAAAGAATGGGAATGGGTGGGTAGGGAAGTGGGGGGCGCTATGGGGGACTTTTGGGATAGCATTGGAAATGTAATTGAGGAAAATATGTAATAAAAATATTAAAAATGAAAAAGAAAAAAAAAAGAACTTCAAGTCTCTGAAGAAAGAAATTAAAGATCTCAGAAGATGGATAGATCTCCCATGCTCTTGGATTGGCAGGATCAATATAGTACAAATGGCTATCTTGCCAAAAGCAATCTACAGATTCAATGCAATCCCTATCAAAATCCCAACTCAATTCTGTAACGAATTAGAAAGGGTAATCTGCAATTTCGTCTGGAATAACATAAAACCTGGGATAGCAAAAACTCTTCTGAAGGATAAAAGAACCTCTGGTAGAATCACCATGCCTGACCTAGAGTTGTAGTATAGAGCAATTGTGATAGAAACTGTATGGTACTGGTATAGTGACAGACAGGTAGACCAATGGAATAGCATTGAAGACCCAGAAATGAACCCACACACCTATGGTCACTTGATCTTTGACAAGGGGCAAAACCATCCAGTGGAATAAAGACAGCATTTTCAACAAATGATGCTGACACGACTGGCAGTTAGCATGTAGAAGAACGTGAATTGATCTATTCCTATCTCCTTGTACTAAGGTCAAATCTAAGTGGATTAAGGAACTCCATATAAAACCAGAGACACTGAAACTTATAGAGGAGAAAGTAGGGAAAATCCTTGAAGATATGGGTACAGGTGGGAAATTCCCGAATAGAACAGCAATGGCCTGTGCTGTAAGATTGAGAATCGACAAATGGGACCTCATAAAGTTGCAAAGCTTCTGCAAGGCAAAAGACACCATCAATAAGACAAAAAGGCCACCAACAGATTGGGAAAGGATATTTACCTATCCTACATCAGATAGGGGATTACTATCCAATATATATAAAGAACTCAAGAAGGTAAACTCCAGAAAATCAAATAACCCCATTAAAAAAATGGGGCTCAGAGCTAAACAAAGAATTATCACCTGAGGAATACCGAATGGCTGAGAAGCACCTGAAAAAATGTTCAACATCCTTCATCATCAGGGAAATGCAAATCAAAACAACTCTGAGATTCCACCTCACATCAGTCAGAATGGCTAAGATCAGAAACTCAGGTGACAGCAGATGCTGGCGAGGATGTGGAGAAAGAGGAACACTCCTCCATTGTTGGTGGGATTGCAAGCTTGTACAACCACTCTGGAAATCAGTCTGGCAGTTCCTTAGAAAATGGGACATATTACTACTGGAGGATCCCTCAATACCTCTCCTGGGCATATATCCAGAAGATGTCCCAACCAGTAAGAAGGACATATGCTCCACTATGTTCATAGCAGCCTTATTTATAATAGCTAGAAGCTGGAAAGAACACAGATGCCCCTCAACAGAGGAATGGATACAGAAAATGTGGTACATTTACATAATGGAGTACTAATCAGCTACTAAAAAGAATGAATTTATGAAATTCCTAGGCAAATGGATGGACCTGGAGGGCATCATCCTGAGTGAGGTAACCCAATCACAAAAGAACTCGCACAATATGTACTCACTGATCAGTGGATATTAGCCCAGAAATTTAGAATACCCAAGATCTAAGATACAATTTGCTAAACACATGAAACTGAAGAAGAAGGAAGACCAAAGTGTGTACACTTTGCCCCTTCTAAGAATTGGGAATAAAACACCCATAGAAGGAGTTAAAGAGACACAGTTTGTAGCTGAGACGAAAGGATAGACCATCTAGAGACTGCCATATCCAGGGATCCATCCCATAATCAGCCTCCAAATGCTGACACCTTTGCATACACTAGCAAGATTTTGCCTAAAGGACCCTGATATAGATGTCTCTTGTGAGACTATGCAGGGGCCTAGCAAACCCGGAAGTGGATGCTCACAGTCAGCTATTGGATGGATCACAGGGCCCCCGATGCAGGAGCTAGAGAAAGCAACCTCGGAGCTAAAGGGATCTGAAACCCTATAGGTGGAACAACAGTATGAACTACCCAGTACCCCCAGAGCTTGTGTCTCTAGCTGCATATTTAGCAGAAGATGGCCTAGTGGGCCATCAGTGGAAAGAGAGACCCATTGGTCTTGCAAACTTTATCTGCCTCAGTACAGGGGAAAGCCAATGCCAAGAAGTGGGAGTGGGTCGGTGGGAGAGTGGGTGGGGGAGCGGGTAGGGGACTTTTGGGACAGCATTGGAAATGTAAATGAAATAAATACCTAATAAAAAATAGCCCAAATACTATCTTGCCAAAAGCAATCTACAGATTCAATGCAATCCCCATCAAAATTCCAAATCAATTCTTCAACGAATTAGAAAGTGCAATCTGCAAATTCATCTGGAATAACAAAAAACCTAGGATAGCAAAAACTCTTCTCAAGGATAAAAGAACCTCTGGTGGAATCACCATGCCGGACCTAAAGCTCTACTACAGAGCAATTGTGATAAAAACTGCATGGTACTGGTATAGTGACAGACAAATAGACCAATGGAATAGAATTGAAGACCCAGAAATGAACCCACACACCTATGGTCACTTGATCTTCGACAAGGGAGCTAAAAACATCCAGTGGAAGAAAGACAGCATTTTCAACAAATGGTGCTGGCACAACTGGTTGTTAACATGTAGAAGAATGCGAATCGATCCATTCCTATCTCCTTGTACTAAGGTCAAGTCTAAGTGGATCAAGGAACTTCACATAAAACCAGAGACACTGAAACTTATAGAGGAGAAAGTGGGGAAAAGCCTTGAAGATATGGGCACAGGGGAAAAATTCCTGAATAGAACAGTAATGGCTTGTGCTGTAAGATCGAGAATTGACAAGTGGGACCTCATGAAACTACAAAGCTTCTGCAAGGCTAAAGACACCATCAATAAGACAAAAAAACCACCAACAGATTGGGAAAGGATCTTCACCTATCCTAAATCAGATAAGGGACTAATATCCAATATATATAAAGAACTCAAGAAGGTGGACTCCAGAAAGTCAAATAACCCCATTAAAAAATGGGGCTCAGAACTGAACAAAGAATTCTCACCTGAGGAATACCGAATGGCAGAGAAGCACCTGAAAAAATGTTCAACATCCTTAATCATCAGGGAAATGCAAATCAAAACAACCCTGAGATTCCACCTCACACCAGTCAGAATGGCTAAGATCAAAAATTCAGGTGACAGCAGATGCTGGCGAGGATGTGGAGAAAGAGGAACACTCCTCCATTGTTGGTGGGATTGCAAGCTTGTACAACCACTCTGGAAATCAGTCTGGCGGTTCCTCAGAAAATTGGACATAGTACTACCGGAGGATCCAGCAATACCTCTCCTGGGCATATATCCAGAAGATGTCCCAACCGGTAAAAAGGACACATGCTCCACTATGTTCATAGCAGCCCTATTTATAATAGCCAGAAGCTGGAAAGAACCCAGATGTCCCTCAACAGAGGAATGGATACAGAAATTATGGTACATTTACACAATGGAGTACTACTCAGCTATTAAAAAGAATGAATTTATGAAATTCCTAGCCAAATGGATGGACCTGGAGGGCATCATCTTGAGTGAAGTAACACAATCACAAAAGAACTCACACAATATGTATTCATTGATAAGTGGATATTAGCCCAAAACTTAGGATACCCAAGATATAAGATACAATTTGATAAACGCATGAAACTCAAGAAGAATGAAGACCAAAGTGTGGACACTGTGCACCTTCTTAGAATTGGGAACAAAACACCCAGGGAAGGAGCTACAGAGACAAAGTTCGTAGCTGTGATGAAAGGATGGACCATTTAGAGACTGCTGTATCCAGGGATCCGTCCCATAATCAGCTTCTAAACGCTGACACCATTGCATACACTAGCAAGATCTTGCTGAAAGGACCCAAATATAGCTGTCTCTTGTGAGACGATGCCGGGGCCTAGCAAACACAGGAGTGGATGTTCACAGTCAGCTATTGGATGTATCACAGGGCTCCCAATGGAGAAGCTAGAGAAAGTACCCAAGGAGCTAAAGGGATCTGCAACCCTATTGTTGGAACAACATGATGTACTAACCGGAACCCTGGAGCTCTTGTCTCTAGCTGCATATGTATCGAAAGATGGCCTAGTCGGCCATCAATGGAAAGAGAGGCCCATTGGACTTGCAAACTTTATATGCCCCAATATAGGGGAATGCCAGGGCCAAAAGAATGGGAATGGGTGGGTAGGGAAGTGGGGGGCGCTATGGGGGACTTTTGGGATAGTATTGGAAATGTAATTGAGGAAATTATGTAATAAAAATATTAAAAAAAAAAAAAAAAAAAAAAAAAAAAAAAAAGAAAGGCATAGGTTAAAAGATTCACGGTTAGGTTTTTCCTTGAAAATAATCCGGTATTGGTGACTGGCCTTGAGCTCATCACTGCTATAGCTAAAGCTATATAAAGAATATCTGAAGATTTCTAAAATGTTCTCTTTATTATTATACATGGTTCAATGCTTCAAAAATAAGGTTATAACTTTTACATCATCATCCTTTTACACATGGAAGCGGGCCATGTCTTCTCGGACACTTGAACCTCAGAACCTCAGAAGCTCAGAACAGGGCTTTGGGGTTTTCAAGTGGGTAATGACATTCAGAGGTGAAAACTTGTTGTCATGGTGCTCAAAATCATATACCGTCCTTCTGCGTGGGGAACTTTAGCCTTGGCTTTGCCCTTGGCCACATCCCCTAAAGGAGGACCTGCCTGTCTCCAAGCCCACAGATATCTCCATTGGCTGCACTACAGAATAAATAAGTCTCTGGGATCTCTAGAGAGGCCCACCTACCTGCTCACTCCTTGGTGCCAATGCTCCTAAGGTGAAGCAACGAGGGACACACACACAGGATAAGCACTTGTGACCTGTGACTGAAATGTGTAGCGAGTCCCCCAGGAGTCTGAGGATGAGGAGGTACTGAGGAGCTAAGACCATGTCAGTTTGCCACATAAACTGAAGTTTCTTCAGTTCTCAGAATTATCTAGGAACGAAACTATCGACCACAACATTTGTTCTGGGAGGGAAAATTAATCTTACTCTCTTTCCCAAAACAACAACAATAACAACAAAAACAACAACAAAAAAAAAAAAAAAAAAAAAAAAATAGCCCAAATAATATAAAATAGCTTTTTGTAATTCTGATCAATGAAGTGAAAGATCTGGCTGCAAGGGCCTCAAGTTTCTAGACTATGTTGCTGTTCCCAATCTGTAGGCTGCTGTTTTTTCCCATTGACAGTTACTTTTGCCTTACAGCAGCTTTTCAGTTTCAAGAGCTTCCTTTTATTAATTGTTTATCTTAGAGCTTGAGCCATTGTGGTCTGTTCAGGAAATTTTCTCCTGTGCCAATGCTTTAAGGCTATTTCTTACTTTCTTTTATTAAATTGAGTGTATTTAGCTTTATTTTGAATTCCTTGATGCACTTAGTCTTGTTTTGTATAAGATGATAAATATGGTTCAATTTTGCATTCTTCTACTTGCAGACCATCAGTTAGACCAGCACCATTCATTGAAAATGCTTTCTTTTTTCCACTGTATGGTTTTGGAATCTTTGTCAAAAATCAAGTGTCCATAGATATGTGCATTTATTTCTGGGTCTTCATTTCTATTCCACTGATCCACCTGTTTATTTCTATACTGATATCATACAGCTTTTTATAACTATTTTTCTGCAGTATAGCTTGAGATCAGGGATGGTGATTCCCACTGAAGTTCTTTAATTGTTCAGAATTGTTCCTGTGTTTTCTGGTTTTCCATATAAAGTTGTGAATTGCTCTTTCAATATCTGTAAAAACTTGTGTTGGAATGTTGAATGGAATTGCATTGAATTTGTAGATTTCTTTGGCTAAGATAGCTGTTTTTCTATGTAAATCCTACTGATTGAATTGGATATTTTTCCACCTTCTGAGCTCTTTGATTTCTTTTTTCTCATTTGCATCATAATTAATAAGGTTTGAGTTTGCTGCTAATTAGCACTAGTTTTTCATATATGAATTATGTGATGATTCACTACATTAAATGACGTTTAGTGCTTTCTACCTCATTGATTTGATCTGATCATGATGGTGAAATATCATTTGCCTAGGATTGTCAAAGAGAAAACATCCAATATCAATATTAAAAACAATTTTTCTTATTTTCAGATTAGAGACTCCAGTGCTTAGGAAAATAGAATATGGTGAAAGAACCATGAGTAACAGAGAGAAAAATCTTCTGATACCAATAGATTACCTCAAATCAAGCATCTTTTACTCACATGAGGGAATGCTGTGAAAGTCAATTTCCAACCTACTATGTTTTCTGTTAAAGAAGACCATCACAATACCCTGACCATAATGTCATTTGTGAATCATTAAGTTATACTTGACCTCTACTCATGATTTATTAGTTATGCTGGCTAAAGTTCTTGACCAAAAGAGAATCATTTCCAAAAACAAACAAACAAAAATCTCCATATTCTCCATGTCTCAGGAATCTAACCTAAGTCTACAGTTTTCTATTAGGACTAGAAGTGCCTAGTTTAAAAAAAAAAAAAAAAAAAAACCTGTTTATAAAAAAAAAAAATCCCATTTATGGACAATTTATTTGTTTGTAACAGTTCCCTCACCTTTAATGCTCTCTCACATTGTCCCACTCAACTTAAACCATCCTATAAAAATATAACTCCCTTTTGGTTGAACTGCCGTTCATTCTTTCTGAGACAATTGGGTAGTCTCTACCTCAATATATTTCATTCTTTGTCCTCAGTCTAACTCTGGCAGTCTTGCACTCTTGTAAAACTTATGTTATTCTAATCCTATCAAATTTATTTCTGTATTAAAATTTCTGTTTCAGAATCTAATAATTAGAGGGAAAGTGTGAAGTGGTGAAATGAAAAGCCTTCTTAAAAATAAAATTATGTACAGAACTTTTAAGACCAAAAGGTTTAATGTACCACTTCTGTATCAGTTAATTCCATGAAAATAATGGGTATATATATATATATATATATATATATATATATATATATATATGTGTGTGTGTGTGTGTGTGTGTGTGTGTGTGTGTGTGGGTGTGTTAATTTCCATTTGTTATATATTATAACCTAAATTCCATATATAATTATTGCAAATTATCGGTATTTTAGGGAAAATAACTATAGAGTAAACTCTCATTAAAAACAACTCCTCCTGTCAATGGACATTCCTCCTCATAAGTAGCAAATGTGAAAAAATTAGTGTTTAGTATCTTGTAATCCCAGTATCTTCAAACATGGTTTCGTCTTCTCAGGAGAGGTGTCCATTTTTAGTCTACTTAGCTCTCCCATAGCATCATTAACTAATGGTTCTTTATTGCTCAGAGTTATTCACTGATACAAATTGAAATGTTTTCTATGATATCTTTGCTCTTTGGACAAGGAAAACGCATTTTGAATCCTGGCATCATTGGATCTTTTATTAATATCCCCCCCCAATTCCCACAAGTGTATTCCTTTATGATTCTCTTTGCTATGGCCCAGAAAATATTGAGAACCCTGGTGTTTGTTATGTTTTTCCTTTGGTTATATCTTCTCTATTCAGGGAGGAAATAAAACTTTTATTAAAAAGGAACATGTGCAATGAATATGAATTTTTGGTCCCTGAAATAAAATGGGATTCTCCAATATTTTCTATTATATATCTCTCATTTATTTCATAGTTGTATTAATTTTTCTCTCCAGAATATTTTCCCAAAGGAATCATTCAATGAACACACAGTTTTAAAATGCAGATAATAAACAAAAAGAAATGGATACTTTAACTGGTATTAATTTAATTGGTCTGAAACTTCACTATGTACAAGCAAATTAGATTTGAACATATAGTTAACTTCACAGATATAGTAATGTCAAAGCATCACTTAAATGTATACCTACATAGATGGATGTGCATATTATCCCATTTTTCTAGTTGTCAGAGAAAAGGAATTTTCTTTAAGTAGCTACAATTTAACAGTGAGATTGGAATCAGTGTGTTTTATTTGTTTAGGATGTGGTGAATTATGTTGCACATACTCTCATGCATATGTACATATGGTCTGCTAGTACATGTATACAACCACACACACACACACCACATGCACATATGTGCTATTATTCATTGTAGAACTGAGAAGACATGACTTATGGGTTGAAAAAATGACCCATGCTTTTCTCTCTGCAGTATTCCCATGGAAATGAAATCTCAATTTTATAAAGGGAAAAAAATCTTAGGATATGATGGAATCAGAGATTACTCTGTCGGCAACAGTATCCAGGAGGAATTTAATGTACCAGCTTGCTGTTTTTCTGGACAACAAAAAGGACTATGCTCTGCAAAGTAAATTTCATTCCATAACCTTGTGCAGACTCCTGGGAATCCGTATACCTCCCTGGGTTATTTGTAATCTTTTCAAGGGAAGAACAAAATTTATTTCTGGGATAGATTCAATTGACTTTATCTGATTCTCAAAGGTATATATGACCTAAGAAAAGTAAACAACCATTTCTTGAAAGGAAGAACAATTTAAAAATATCAGGAAAAATAATTATGTTTAAGAAAATAAATGTAGCATGTGTATGTAAAGTTTGCAGAAAGAGACACCAGGGAAACAAACCTGCAGGAACCATGGGAAACTTTAGGAGGAGCCCTGGGTTTCCTTACTTCTGAGATCTCTGCTTTAACCTGGAAGATTTTATGTTTATCCCAAATTGTATTATTTGTACATAATATTCTTGACTCAGTTTCCATTATCATTGTCTTGTTCAGGTTTGTTGGTCAATTAGATTTACCTGAGGATCAATTTCTTATGGAATTCATTTACATTACAAATCATGCTTGAAAATGTTTATCTAAGTTTATAAATAGATCAATCATGAAATACCTAAGAAATATGGACAAAATTGTCAACGTGATATATTTACAGTTAATTTGATTCATTTACTAATAAATTTATATGTGTATTTACAGTTTTTCATAGGAGATATGGTGACAGTTATTAGTATACAATTATATCAATCAACTGATTTAATTCCAGTTATTTTGAAATGTAATTAATATATTAATTAATCAAAATTTAAACTGATAGTGAATATTATTCTGATTATATATTTAGGGTCATTTATTACAGCTATTGTCCCTTTAATGAAAGGTGTTTTGAAAAAAAGACAACCAAAACAAACCTACTTTTGTATTTCATATAGATAAACTAGCAATATCATTATATGTGTATGCTAATATGTGTGTGTACATAGTCCTAATATATATATAATTGCAAACTAATTCAATTATAAAGATTTTGACAATGCCATAAGGAAATAAAATTTGTTTTAAAAATATTCTATATTTATAAAATGAGGTATTGCTTGCAATCATTTCTTCTAAGATGTATTAATGTAAAGTTATTTATGTTTACTACACATGGCACTGACAAGTATAGACCATAGACTTTTATGATGCAAAACTATAGAAGAAATTATTTCCTGTAAGTCTTGACTGAGCTATGCTGACATTATCTCTGTTCTTGGCTACAGTTGGAGTGTGGAATCCCATCTCTGTGTTATGTATGCACAAACACTTCTCTTGGGCTATTTTTGCTCTCTGGAGATTTTAAAAGGTCAGATGTAATCAGATCCCTTAGAAGATGACTATCTGTCATAATAATTGTCTTGAGATCTCATACATAGATAATCATACACAATATTAATGTGACATTTGAACCAATGTCTCCTGACCGCAAGCACTGTAGCTTTATAACTAGACACATCAAATCTTGAAGTGCTACAGTGTAGCTCTTTTCTGACAGAATATTTGGAGAAAAATCACTAAAATATCTGCAAACTATCTTTCCTCTTTCGATATGATATATTTCACTTAATTGTGTATTGAAGTATCACCCACTGAAAGTTGGCCTTGTAATTTGGTCAGTTTTAAAAGAGTAAATGTGACAGTGAACTGCTCTTTTTGTTTGTTTTTTTTTTCCCACCATTACTTAAGTAAAATTGACAAGTACATTTTCCCATATTTGTGGCTCCTAGCTCTGAATCTTTAAAATATATAAGCTGAGGCAATTGTAGAAGTCAGAAAACTAGAAAGGAACAATAGAACGAAAGAGTTAAAGGAACTCTATAGTGATAGATATTAGGACTTGGGTGCTATGAGAGGGAAAAGGGAAAATGTGTGAAGGGGAGGGTGAATGGGGAAATATATGTAATGTGTATTATATAATATATATTTATATATTATATGTTACACATAGTGTATAATAAGCAATATAATATAAAACATATATAATAATGATGAACTTGTACCACACAAGGTAGTATTGCTCCCCTGAAGAGTCATAGACTACCTACAAAGGACTCTATTGCAGGCATGAAAAACCTCCTTCTGCGTTGTTGACTAAGGGGTCCCAATATAATCCCCAAACAATACAGTCTATTGCATTGCCCTTGGTCACCTTCTAGAATTTGAAGGTAATTCCTTATTTCTGAAGACACCACACAGTTTAGACACAGAACTTAGTGGAATCACGGTGGAAATGACCTGGAAACCTCCTTCTTGAAAACTAGCTTTTATGGTGTTGAATTTTGATATTTCAGCTGCCAAAGGAGAGAAACTGTCAATAAAGCCACAAATCACAGTAATCACTGGCCCTGCAAAATATTCCAGTGGTGAAATAGTGGCTTTACCTTGGGTATAACCAACAGATTTCTAGTTGGACTTACCTCTTGCTTATTAGGAGGAATTTCATGCCTGGTACTGAAAATCTACCCAACAACCCCTGGCTTCAGAGTTCATAGACTCTAGAAGAGAAGCCATTTCAGCCAATTTACTAAATCAGTATATAATTTCTAACTATATTATAAAATCATGTCCGTATATATACAAGTACAGTTCTCATATCTCATGGAAGAAGCTTCATTTTACCACAGACAGCAACTATTACAGTGATCTACAAAGTGTTCAAAATTATAGAAAATAAGAAACTTTGGGATGCCTAGCTCTTATTATGCCAACTACAATACTTATAAGGCTCAGAGAAGTTCATTAAACCTGATGCAGAAAGATCTTTAAAAAAACCAAAGGATCAGGATGCTTCCTGTTAGATGGTGTCTCTCAGACATGATCAGATAGCTGCACTCATGAAATCTCAAACCTATTGTGGTCTAACAATACTTGTGTTATTGTAAGACATGTCAACATGTCATTGTGGGGAAATACCACATGGAGTCTAACCTTAAACAAAGAATTAAAATGACTGCTAAGAGAAAGAGAGCATCAAGTTTTCTCTGTAGTCAAGCCCACAAACAATTTTCCAATCTCAAGTAATCAGTTGTGTGTGTGTGTGTATGCATGTATATATATATATATATATATATATATATATATATATATATATATATATATGCATGCTTCCAAGATATAGGAGTAGTTATGAATTTGAGAAATAGACATTCATAGAAATTGGAGGTGGTAAAGGGAAAGTTAGAAATCATATAATATGTATGAAATGCTCAAAAAAATTAAAAATTAAATAAAACTTACATAAATTTTTTTCTAGACAATTCTGCACGATGGAAAATTCCAGAAAGGATAACATATTGAAAAGCTGTTATTTTGCTTTATAGTTCCAGAATCCTCATTTCATTGTAAACTTTCACCATTATTATGTGCCTGTGGTCAGGCAGAATGCAGTTGTGGGATCATGTGGCAGAAGCTCATGAGTTCTTACCTCATGGGGAACAGAAAGCAGAATGAAGAAAAAGGCCAAGAGACTAGATATTTTCCCCAATAAATTGTTTTCTTCAAGTTGGCCACACCTGCCAATACTGCCATATTGTAAATATATCCATTGATTAGACCGTCGTCTTAATAATTCGTCTTAATAATGCCAGCAGTTTGGAACCACCCTTAAACATGTAAGCTCTCTGGGGAGTAGACTTCCTATTCCAAAATTAAATGTACATTTTTCAAGAAGTGAAATTTGAGTATTCATCCCAAGAAGGAATGCTAACTAACTAACTAAACTAACTTATAGAAAATGGAATTCTTTCTGATTTTTACTAAATACTATAAAACTACTTGAGAAACATTTAGGTTAGAATGAGTTTCACACACTAATTGTCATTGCTTAATTAATTGTTTCCTTGTATGTATTTTTAACTAAACATGACCAGAATAGTTGGGATGGAATGCTTCCTAGTTATAATGAAAAGCAATAGGTTATTTTTCAAATTTCTTTTCAGATTATATGTTACATCTTTAAGACACATCTGTGTATTAGAAATAAACAGGCAAATAAAGTAAGCCCAGGAACCAGTAATTTATATGTGACCTTATCTTGAGATCATAATGCAAGTATATGTTTTTAGTTATTTTGATCAGGAGTGATAATATAGCTTTTATATCCTAAGTATATTGATGCTTTACATTTTGTCCTACATTTCAGATAACTGACTAAGGGTCACAAATTAAGTAAAGTTGATTATTGAAATCATAACCTTCTTTGTATCTTTTTAGATTTGGTATTTATTTGTAAATATTTCTCTGGTTGAAATGTATTATATGTTATGCTGATTTTGAAAATATTTTAAAAAGGTTGCAGAGTATTTTAATATTCACTTTGGCAAGTTGCATTTTATATTATTTAATACATTTCTACAGATACTTAAAACATTGACTATTATTGTTATTTATTATTTTTTATTATTTTATATGCATATGGGGGGTTTTCCTGAATGTATGTCTGTGCCCCATATTTGTGTCTGGGACATGTAGAGGTCAGCAAATCGCATCAGATCCCCTGTAACTAAATTAAGAGTTATAGATGGTTGTGAGTTTCCATGTGGGTAGTGGCAATTAAATGAAGGTCCTCTGAAAGATAAGCCCCTATTCTTTTTTGTTGTTGTTGTTAAAGTCATTAGAATCTTAGTAAAACAAGATTTCATTTTTTTAATTAGGTATTTTCTTCGTTTGCATCTCCAATGCTATCCCAAAAGTTCCCCATAACCCCCCCCCCACTCTCTTACCCACCCACTCCCACTTCTTGGCCCTGGCAGTCCCCTTCCCCTGTACTGAGGCATATAAAATCTGCAAGACCAATGGGCCTCTCTTTCCAATGATGGCTCAGCATCCTTAATCATCAGGGAAATGCAAATCAAAACAACCCTGAGATTCTACCTCACACCAGTCAGAATGGCTAAGATCAAAAATTCAGGTGACAGCAGATGCTGGTGAGGATGTGGAGAAAGAGGAACACTCCTCCATTGTTGGTGGACTTGCAGTACAACCACTCTGGATATCAGTCTGGCGGTTCCTCAGAAAATTGGACATAGTAATACTGGAGGATCCAGCAATACCTCTCCTGGGCATATATCCAGAAGATGTCCCAACCAGTAAGGACACATGATCCACTATGTTCAAAACCCCTGCTCTTAACCACTGAGTCAACTCTTTAGCCTTTTTTGCAAACATTTTTTTTTATTTAGTAGGATTGTGTACATATCCAGTCCACTAATAAAAATGAGACTATAACAAAAGCATGACATGTCAGTTGTTAATAAATTCTGACATGTTAATAAAAAGCTCACTGCATCCTAGTAGAAGTAGTGTACTTTAGTTTCAAATGTGCTGCTTATAAGCTGGAAGGAGTTCTTTGCTCTCAGTGTACCAGGAAATTTCCACTTGTAGTCTATATTGTTTTTCTATTTTAAGTGTCTTTTAATTACATTACTAGGTTTTTTTTCATATTTATTTATCCTTCTACTACATTTCATTACTTCTCAATTGATAATTGTTTGGTTTTACAAACTAAAATTATGACTCGTGGTATAAATGAAGATATTTATGAGTATTTTTAGGAAAAATATAAGCTTTTACAAAATTATTGTAGGAGTGTAGAAGTCATTTGCTTAGCGATGTAGCCACTAGAAAGTTGCCCACACTCTGGTAGACAAAACCATACTCATGTTCATTTATGATATCATAATAAATCCTGTGGTCCATGTGATAGTTTGAATGAAAATGGCCCCATAGGCTCATAGGTAGTGGCACTATTAGGGAGTGTGGCCTTGTTAGAGTACAAGAGGCATTCTTGGAGGAAGTGTGTCACTCAGGATGGACTTTGAGGTTTCAGATGTTCAAACCAGGCACAATGGATCACTTTCTCTTCCCACTGCCTGCAGATCCAGAATTATGACTCTCAGCTACCTCTCCAGCACCATGTCTGCCTATGTATGCTTCCTACCAAGACAATAATTGTCTAAACCTCTGAAACTGTAACTCCAATCCTAATTACATGGTGTCCTTTATAAGAACTGGTGTCTCTTTGAAGCAGTAGAAACCCTCACTAAAATAATCTAGTAATCTAGATTATCTACCATAATCTAAATTAACTAAAATAATCCCCACAAAAATAAAATGAAAATAATAATCAAGGACAACATTAAAACAAGACAACAAAATGAGAGCCTAGAATGAAGGAGATTCATTGCAAAGAAGAAACTGTTAATCAGGAGTGGAAAGAGATTAAAAGTAATGAGAAGTGAAAATGACCAAGATACATTACATAAATATATGAAATTGCCAAAGAATTTTTAAAAGCCTTTATAAGCTTGGAAAAATATTGTGGAAAGTGATACTGAATTGTTGATAAAAAAAAGGGAATGATTTTTTTCAACATTTGTTATTTTGTACAATTTGAAATAGTTTTAGACATAGTAGATAATCACAAAAGAAGACAACTGGGTAATAAAAATATCCATTTAATCAAAGAAAAAGTATAACATATTATTAAGATAATCTGATAAAATTTTGTTCACTGGAGGTTTGTCAATATCATAGAGATAAATTCTGACTATTCTCCGAGTCATAATCCCCCACTCCTATTTCCATCTCCTATCCCAGCAGATCTCCCTCTTGTCTTGCAAATCTCTTTCCTATATCCATGATTTTTGTTTGTTTGTTTGTTTTGTTTTCTGCAGCATTTAGAACAATTATTGTAATTCTGGGCTTGGAACAATTAATTAGAACATGGTGGACTAGTGGCTACAAAAATTAATAGTATGTCCCTTAATCTCCAGAATCATTGCAAAAATAAATCAATGGTAAGTGTTAAGTTGCTGTGAAACTTTCCCACTAGTAGCTAGCAGTTATGAGATGCCAGCTTATTTGAGAACAGTGCTAAAGGCAAGGTTGCCATGGCGGTGTTATGCTTAGAAGACAAATTTTTGAAGTGCTTCTCTTTGTCTTCTACCTCTTGCATTCGCACCCTGCCCATATTGTTTGAAATATTTCCTGAGCCTTGAAAGATAGTATAAATGTTTTCTTTCAATCTGTGCATCAACTTTTGTTCTCAGTGTGAGCACTGCAGGCAGCCTGAGTCTCTACATTCATCTCTATTTACTACAAGGGGTGGTTCCTATGAGTAACGCTGAGACTGGCCTCTGTCCATATCTAAACACAGACATTTAAAAAGAAGTTAGTTCATCAGGGCAGCAGCATTTCCTCCTAATGACTAAGGCCTCCTCACTCATGATTTTGAAGTTTACAGTATTAAGACTAGATTTCTTTTTATGGAGTGTGCCTCAAATGCAACTAAGGAGTGAGTTGTTATTTCCTATAGCCTTTGGGCTATTACTGAAACAAAGGGCACATCTTCACCGATAGGCTTGTATTCCTCAGAGTTCACATTTGGTAGGACTGTTGATGCCTTTTCTCTCCCACCTGAATAGTAATGTTCAGGAATGGGTGCTAGTACGATTAGAACTAGGTAGCAAGGAAGATGTTTCAAGCTTAGTTCTGCCTTCATTTCTTTCTATCTTGCATTAAAAATATGTGATATTCAAGCAATAGGCTCTTATAATTTCTTATTAAATTCTTGTATTGGGTAGTAAAGAGTAATGAAAAGAGCCTGCATTGATTTGAGGTCTTCTGAAAATTCTCTGATCAATGACTGCTGTGCCAGTATTGTATAGCTGGCTCTGAAGGTTTTGTTTAGTAATCATTACTTCTAGAACCAGCATTATCTAGCCTTGTAAGCTATCTACCTTCAAAGTCTTTTTACACTAATTAATTAAGATATCAGATTGTAGATTTCCAAATAGTTTTTTTCATACTCCTTTCCTTTTAATAGTCTCCCTCCCATTTTCTCATCTGCTCCATCTCATAACCTCTCTCCCACTTTGAACTTGTGTGCTTGCAATATTCCTCTTCTCTACTTTCACTTTACTTATAAGCTAAAAAGACTGCTTCCTTAACCTGCACATCCACTCTTGTATCTCTAGTTTTCAGGCTTTCTGAAGTATTTCAAGTTAAACTACAAAACTAAAGCATCATGTGCCATAATTCCTTATTCTCCCAGTCATAATCCCTCTCTCCTATTTCCCTCTCCTATCCCAAAAGATCTCCCTCTTGTCTTACAAATCTCTTTCCTATATCCATGATTTTTTGTTTGTTTTTTTCAACATTGAGAACAATTATTGTAATTCTGGACTTGAAACTATTAATTAGAGCATGGTGGACCAGTGGACCTGGGTTGTCCCTCTCAGTTTATTTTATTTTACTTTTTAAGTTTCACCAATTTACCCGCAAATTTCATGGTTTCATTTTTCTTTACAGCTGAGTAATATCCTATTAAGTATATATGTATCAGTCACAGTTTTTGTCCTCTCATCAGTTGACTGATAGCTAAGCTGATTTGATTTCTTAACAATTATGAATAGAACTGCTTGAACATAGATATTTATATATTTTTCTAGTAGGATATACATTCCTTAGTATATATGCCAAGGAGTGGTATGATTTTGCCATCTGGTAGGACTATTTCTATGTCTTTTGAGAAAGTTCTAGAGGAATTCCCAAAGGGAGGGAAGTAAATATACAACACAGAGTAAATTATTTGTTATAATCTTAAAGTCTTAATCAGAAAAAAACGTACTAGAATGAATGAAGGTTTTCTACATGTTTATAGGAAATATCTAGAAATCTTTGATATAAGTTCTTATCTAAATACCAAATGTGTATCTTCTAGAATTGAAAAATTTGAAAAATACCACTTATTTGAAGGTAGTAATTATACAAATAGGAGCATACATTTTTTTCTTTTTATTGATGATTTTATTTATTTACATTTCAAATGCTGTCCACCTTCCCAGTTCCCCCTCTTCAAAACCCCCGTCTATTCCACCTTCCACTTTGCTTCTGTGAAGGTCCTCCCCCAACCACCCCCACATTGCTGCCTCACCACTCTAGCATCCCCTTACACTGGGGCATCAACCTTCCACAAGACCAAGTGCTACCCATCCCATTGATGCCAGATAAGCCAATTCTCTTCTACATATGTAATTAGAGCCATGGTTCCCTCCATGTGTACTCTTTAGCTGGTGATTTAGTCCCTGAGAGCTCTGTATAGTCAGGTTAGTTGATATTGTTGTTCTTCCTATGGGGTTGCAATCCTCTTCAGCTCCTTTGGTCCTTTCCTTTAATCTTCCCGTGGGGTACCTAAGCTCAGTCCAATGGTTGGCTATGAGTATCTGCATCTGTATTGGTCACATGTTGGTCATCAGCTTCTCAGTAGACAGCTATACCAGGTTCCTGTCAGCAAGCACTTCATGACATCAGCAATATTGTCTGGGTTTGATGTCTGCAGATAGGATGGGTCCCTAGGTGAGGCAGTCTCTCTGTATGACCTTTCTGTCAGTTTCTGCAACCATTTCTTTCTTTGCATTTCCTTTAGATAAGAACAATTCTGGGTTAAATTTTTTGAAATAGGTAGGTGGCCCAATCCCTCAACTGGGGGCTGGGCCTATCTACTGGATATAGTCTCTATAGGTTCTATCTGCCCTTTATTGGGTATTTCAGCTATTGTCATACTCTTTGGGTCCTGGAAACCTCTTGTTTCCCTGGTATCTGGGACTTTAAAATGGCTACCCCTAGTTCCTCAACTTCCACTGCTACATATTTCTATTCAATTTACTGGCCCTTTGTATTTGTGTCTCTTCTCATTCCTGGTCCTGCCCTTATCACATGCATGCACACACACACACACACACACACACTCACACACACACACACACATATTCCTTCCTCCTCTTCTCTCCCTCCCAGGTACCTCCCTCCTTCTATTTCTCATGATTATTTTGTTCCTTCTTCTAAGTAGGGTTGAAGCATCCACACTTTGGTCTTCCTCCTTGTTAAGCTTCATATGGTCTGTGATTTGTATCGTGAGTATTCTGAGCTTTTCGCCTAATATCCACTTATCATCGAGTATGTACCATGTGTGTTCTTTTGTGACTGGGTTACCTCACTCAAGATGACATGTTCTAGTTCCATCCATTTGTCTGCGAATGTCATTGTTCTTAATAGCTGAGTAATACTCCATTGTGTAAATGGAACACATATTCTGTATCCATTCTTCCATTGAGGGACATCTTGGTTGTTTCCAGGTTCTGGCTATTATAAATAAAGCTGCTATGAACATAGTGGAGCATGTGTCCTTGTTATATGTTGGAACTTCTACTGGGTACATACCCAGGAGTGATATAGTTGAATCTTCAGATAGAACTATTTTCAATTTCCTGAGGAACTACCAGATTGAGTTCCAGAATGGTTGTAGCAGCTTGCAATCACACCAGCAATGGAACATACATTCTCAATCTTTTATCATTAAGTAGAGTTATTTTTGATACTTTGATAACCAATAGGAACAATATTTTTACTTTACACCTACACACAGACACATATACATATGCATATAGAATTTACTTTTTTTATTTTACCTCAGTTTCCTCAATGGAAAAATGGTGAAAGTAATAATATACATTCAGTGAAGTCATTGTGAAAATTGACTTAGACAACTCATATTAAGTACTTAGTATGGTACTTGTCATTTAATAGATATGTCTGTTAAATATGAGCTATTATTATTAAATTATTTCCAATAAAATTGCATACATACTATTTTCATCAGTTTTTGATGTTATTCTTAAGTACTGAGAGTTTTAACATATTTTTTTTTATCCAGAAACAATAAATGTTAAACTTTCTTTTAAAAATATGTAAGGATATAGAATAAAAGTATTTGAGTACAGTTTATCCAAAGATTCACAAAATAGGATGGACTGGCCTACAAGTGTAACAATAATAATAATAATACTATAAAATACTATTAATTAATAGGAAATGGTAAGATTTGCATCATTTAGTTTGTAAATGCAATATGTATTATATATATTTATATATATATACTTACTATCCACTAACGATTTAGTCAATTAAAGTTACTGATTATCAAGCAACTATTAATAACATCTAAAACTTGCTAAAGTCCATTATGGAAAGACCTTCATTAAATATTCTGAAGTGAATTTTATTTACCTACCATGACAAAAATGTTTGGAAAATGTCTCCTTTAAATATAAAAATAAATATTTTTTAATTATGTTTATGTGTTTGCATTATATATGAGTATGGGCATTCAATTAAAGATGCCCTAGAAGGCCAGGAGAAAGTTTGGGTCACCTGGAGCTGTAATTAGTGGATGTGAGTTGCCTAATGTGGGTTCTGAGAACTAAACTTCAGCATCTTTTGAAGACCATCACTTTCCCTTACTAAGTCATCTCTTAAATCTTTTAAACTCTTAGAACACATTTTTATATTAACAAAATGTGGTTAGTAATATAAAATCTGTCTAAGTTAAACAATAATCAAAATTACAACTAGCAAAAAATTTTATGTCATAGTTTGTTATTGACTAATAATAAGCCTAAATTTTTCCTGAATGCAAGCCTTTTTTTCTGCAGCACTGTAAAGCTTCTAAACAAATGAAATGCCCTTCAGCCCAAGGAAATAGTTTGTGGTGCCAAGTGAATAGTACAAAATTGAACTTGTAGTTCAACAAGGAAATGAAATGTGGCTATTTTAAGAATTTCCCCCATGTGATTACAGCTTTGCTAGCCAGATGTCTTTTCAGCACTGGAAAGAAATATTGCTTTTTCAGAACATTACTCTTACACACTCTTGTTCAAAGTTCACTACTCGAAGTGGTTTGTTTTGTTTTGTTTTGTTTTTTATGCTCCAGCTCTGTTAATCTTTCTTATTTTACTTTCACTTTTTTCCATTTTGAAAGACTCTCCAAGAACCAAGAATGGTTCTGCAATCAATACTGGCCCTCAAGCAGAGCACAGACCAATGGCAGATAAAGTAGACAGGTTTTTATCTTTATTCTGTAGTTATGAGATCTGGAAAACTATTGGAGCAAAGTATATATGAATATATTTTACCATGCCCCAAAGAATAAAGTGCTTGTAGTGTACTGAGATTCGAGACTATTAATGAAAGAGAGAAGATTTTTCTCTTAAGTGAAAAGTTTTGTATTCGGTATCTAAACTCAGTGTATTCAAACACAATCTGAAGATTTAAATGTGTGACTCTAATCATGTTGGAAGTGTAAACTCTACAAATCAAATGACTATCAATCCATCCAATCATATGTTTACTCAGTTTGTGTGCCCATTATTACACATATGCCATTGTTTTAAAACACAGAAAAGCAAATTTTCCTGCAGTAAATACATGATCCATATTTGATATCTATTGCACTATTGGTGTCTGAAATAATGACAAAAAAATTCTAGGTTTTGTGAAGCATTCATTTATGAGTTCTCTGCCTTTCTCACATTTTAATTTACAGGAATAGTGAGGAAGGACTCTTGGTAGAGAAATTACCTAAACACTGATTGCACTTAGACTGCAGATTAGAATAACTCAATGGATGCTCACATCCCATTTCCCGCAAGAGTATTATGTTGTCTGTATGGAAAGCAGACCTTAGCCGTTAGCTTTTATGGAAAAAATGACGATGAGCTGTCTGTTATTTCCTATTATTATGTTCATTTTCTAAATTTACTTTAGGATTTTCTCTGAAAGTTATTGCTCAAATGATTTGTATATAGTGTCTTAGTTATTTTTTAATATTTAGTTCAAAAAGTTATCACCTCTCCAGAAATCTCTGCTAATCCTAAGAATTCATCTTTCTAGTATTCTTTACCTCATTTATTCATATAGATATTTCAAATAGCATCTATCATCATACTTAAATCATTGCTACATATCATCAATCTTTAACATTCATACATTAGAATTTATGAATGCAGACAACCACAAATGAAAAAAATTAAATTTTACAAATGGATCATGCTTGGGATGTTTATGTTATTATCCTTGAAACAATATATTAAGCAACTGTTCATGTTTAATCTAGGAATAGGTAAGTAAAGAGAGGCTATTGTAGGTTATCTGAAATTTTTTCACAGTTTCTCAAAATGTTGTAGCATACATAGGTTGTGGAGTCTGTTTTGTTTACTGGAACCAATCTACACAAATAGGAAAGAGTAAATACCAGATGTGCCGTTCTATTCTGACATTCAAATCTCTGTGTTTTTCCCAGTAAAAATGCTGTCCAATCAAAGTTTCATTTTCATTAAGTGGTTATCATATAAAATGTAATATCATACATTTTCAGTAAGTAACCATAGCCATCAAAAAGGATAGCAGGTCAATTCATTCAACTATTATAGTATTTAACAGTAATTTAGATATAGGTAGGAAGGCTTACTTTTAGAATTTCATATTAATACATACAGTTATAAAATTAAAATATCATTAACAAATAATTTTTATTAGCTCTGGGCTTTGTACTTCATTGTTTATTAGCATCTTCAAAATTGGGATACTTTTAAAAATCAAAATTCAGAAACTTAGTGTACTATAATAGACATTTTTCAGTAAAACTAACTGAACTATCCAAATACTAGTGATAGTTTGATTGCATTTCTTCTTATGAAGTATCTGAAAGTGACAGATTCTATTGATAATCAAAAAAATGTGGTTTTATTATTACAAAATACAAGCTCAGTGGAAAAACAAATGAGCTAAATACAAAAAGAGTAATTAGAATATAATCAGAGGCTGCAGCAATGACTCGTTGTTTAAAAATATTCACTGTTTTTCCAAGGGACCCAAATTTAATTTCTAAGTCTTCTGTCAGGTGGCTAGAGTCCTCTGTAACTCTACTTCCCTGAGATCTAATACTCTCTTCTGTCCTCTAAGCATATGAATTCATGTGCATGTACCCCCTACTCCTAAATTAACAAATACATATAAATTAAAAATAGTTCATTGAACTATAAAAAGTATATTCATTGTGTGCATAATGACATCATGGAAAACATCATTAATCAATAAATCTAATATGTCACATGGGCAATGCAGTTGGCTTCCTATCTTATCTTTATCAATTTTTCTGTATTGATTTTCTCTATATGATTAATTGATAGTTGTCAAATTTCTTTCCAAGAGTTTAGGAGCTGATTATAGCCAAAAATCATAAAGTTACACTTTGGAGATGTAGTAGAACAAACAATGTCTCATGCAAATTACCTGAGATATCTGTTTAAAATATTTATAGCTGAAACTAAATAGGTTCACTGCTGTGGATCAGCCCCAGCTGTGGGCAGGGCTTGGAGCAGGTAAATGCAAAAGCAGTGAGGGAAGACTCCAATTCAGAAATCCATTCAGTTTCACTTCATAAGCCACAAGACAGAGGAATCACATCTTGACCTACTCTGACAATCTGTGTCTCTTACAATCTTAACGTATACATAATATCATTTCCTTGGAAACTTTATTCATTGATTACACAGCTTTTCAAAATACATTTACTACTAAAGTCTTCTTCCTTGATTGAATATGAATGTTAAATGAGAAACAGAGCAAGAAAACAGCAATTTCATGAAAACTAAAAATTAGTATTATGATAAAATCAATTTTCTTTTAATTCCATATCTTCATCCTTAAAGTTGGTATTGTATAAGCCCTGCAGTTACAGAAATGCTAGGTAGAATGACTCTATTTGAATTTGATTCTGTTTTAGTTTGGCACAAAATTAATAGATCAAAAGTTATTTCCTACTTTCTGTTATATCAAACATGACTTTCTACAAAAGTTCAATAATTTTTACTCCTGTTTAATTCTTCCTTTCCTTCCTCTATGTTTGTTTTATATTTGCCATAAATTCACAGTCCTTTTTCACTGATTCTCAAAATACTGTGCAGCCCCTTACTTAAGCAAAGGCAGTCTACGCATTATTTTGCTTAGTCTTCAAGATTCTTCCAAACTGTGCTGTATTATAGCAATACAAGCTATTCCTTTGACTCCCATCCTGCTGATGATTTTGTTTCCCTCGTTCCAGTACCACCTTTGCTTGTTTTATCTAAAAAATTGCATATATATCTGGGAACACCATCTGGCTATTATAATATATATACTCTCCTTTACTTCCTAATACATTCAATATAATTACTATAATTCTGTAAGGAATAGAAGAACATCAGGATTCCTAAAACTGCTTGCTTTTGCCTTCAGGAAGGTACCAAATCTTGTCATTAACTGTATGACCAAAATTTCTTTCTTGTCTTTAAATATTTTAATTAGACATTTTCTTCATTTACATTTCAAATGCTATCCGGAAAGTCCCCTATACTATACTCTATGCCCTGCTCTCCTACCCACCAACTCCCACTTCTTGGCCCTGGCGTTACCCTGTACTGGGGCATATAAATTTTGCAAGACCAAGGGGTCTCTCTTCCCACTGATGGCCGAACAGGCCATCTTCTGATACATATGCAGCTAGAGACATGAGCTCCAGGGGCTACTGGTTAGTTCATATTTTTGTTCCACCTATAGGATTGCAGACCCCATTAGCTCCTTGGGTACTTTCTCTAGCTCCTCCATTGGGGGCCCTGTGTTCCATCCTATAGATGACTGTGAGCATCCACTTCTGTATTTGCCAGGCACTCTAAAATACAGTTTAAAAGTCAATGACCAAATGGTTAAAATTATTTCACATTTTCATAATTAGGGTATAGATTCATAAAGTAGTATCATTGTGTAATATTTCCTCATTTCCTAATTTGTAAACAAACTTGGCAATAAGTATGTATTCTCTGTTGCTTCAAAGGTTCATAGGCTAATATGATTGATTCCACATAATCATTATAAAGATAGGCATTGTAGGTTAGTTTACATAAGCTCCAATAATCATCATACTACCTTCCATTTATCTTTCTCCATGTCATATTTCTACTATGAAAGCACAACTTAGCAATACATTAACATGGTTTAAATGAAAACGGGGTGAGTTTACATTATTATTCTAATATTTACTAGTTAAATAACTGACTGCAATCTTACAATGTGGTGACTCGGTTTCTTCATCTCTGATGTTTTATAAGCTCTACAATATTTTTAACTGAGAATCCTTAGTAGTATAAACATAGGTATTTGGAAGAGGGTTAAATACTCCATATTTATAAGATCTATGGTATAGACCTAATTCTTTATGATACAATGATAACAATTGTAACAGACAAACTTAATCAAAACCTGAGAATTTACAATTATGAGCTACTTATTATATATTTTCCTTCATTTTGTCTCTGTTTTCTTAGAGGGGACTTCTTTCTCAGTTGCCTTTATAGTCTCTCACATGTACCAGCTACTTTGTTCACTTCTGTCTGAAAAGGGAACAAATTGCTTTGAATTATTTCATCCTTTCAACCAGAATGTTTGATTTATTTTTGTAAATCCCCATTTCCTACTGTCATACAAATTATTTTGCCTGCCCAGGGAACAGAATGATATTTGACATGCACTCGATATTCCACACAAGCTTGAGTAAATAAGCAAATCTCATAGGCATTTAAACTTGAGCAGTAATTTTGAAATTGAGTATCTAGTTCTTTCTCCAAATGGATATTATAGTGTAAGTTTGTCCTTGGAAATTAAGAGTAATAGTGACAATGCTGAAGTCTACTAAAAGAAAGTATTTGTGCTTTAAAAATAAAAGTTGCACATAGTAAATGAAAGTTTTCTTGGAATTTTGAATTAAAAGGGACAATAATTTGAAAAAGCAAATCAGAAACATATAGAGAAATTACAGGTTCTTACAATAGAATATAATATTCTCTATTTGAGATATTATACTTAATATTAATGTTTAAGTACTAAACATTTGGCAACACTATTCAAATGAGTAAACAAAGTAGATTTGCTCATTTTAATTATTGATATTTTAATTGAAAAGCCAACATGAAAATGGCCATCACTCAAGTGATAGAAAATATTCAGGTTTTAGCAACTTGCCAAACTTGTTAAAACTAATACCTTTTTAGAGATTTTGAAAATTATTTTCTATATACTCTATATAAATTTCTACAGTATTTTTTAATTTCAACTTCAAAAAATTCAACTACTCCTAAAACAATAATTCTCAGAAATGTTTCATTCTCCCAATTTATTCAGTTTAACTTATGATTTTCAGCCTTCCTTTTAAAAGTTACCAGAAAATAAACTTGTATATTAAATTCACTTTGTTTAAGCTTACATTTAGTTTTAGGTTTTAAGTTAATGGTTTGAAAAATGTCCTTGAGATGATTCATAGCAATGGCAGTTCAAGAGTGCTTTCTTATATTTAGAGATAAAAGTCATTCAAAATTTCATGATACTCTTTTATATATCTTCCAAATCTGCCCACAGCAATGATTTTTAAGAAAATAAACAGGAAATTGGTCATAAAGCAAGAATGTGAAGTCTACCATTCATAAATTTTTTTCTATCAAGACAGACTCATGCTATATTGCATAGGCAATTCTTAGTGTGTGTACGTTGTACCCAGACTGACACTGAAGTTGGAGCAATCATCATTTCTCTGCCTCTAGAATGCTAAATTCCCAATCCTGCAGCAATGTGCCTTGTTCTTTGAGTTTTGTTTTGCCCTAGTAATCAGGTTAGTTTGGAAAAGAATTGAAACTTTGTGTTAGCTAGAACTAGTTGCTAGCTTTGAATTTTTATCAGTCTTTCTGTACCATAATTCTAAGTACAGACATTGCATGCATCAGACACTAATCTTGGCCTTAAATTTTAATTTTGACTTCAATATTACTTGAAAAATTCCATAGAAACCTGTAGAATTTATAGTACATGCTGTATAACACATTATTTCACCTACTTCAGAATTTTATCTCAAAAAATCAGAAAATTTATATTAACATTTTACCAGACTCATCTTTCCTTTTAATGTTACTTATAATGGTTAAGAAATTTTAAATAACAAGATAAAACATTGCCTTCTATTAAAATGTCTAGAGTTTTGAAGACTAGTGTGTCTTCAAGCTAATATATTTCAACATAGATTTATCAAAATAATACAAATTATAATTGGCTATATTATAGGCAAAAAACAAACAAACAAACAAACAAAAAACCCAAATTGTCTAACACATTTGGGAAAACCTTCCCGTGACAGATCACTAACCTTAAGTTCAAAATGTTGAAATGAACACTAGACACTGACTAAGATTTTAAATTAAAATACAAGCCACATGAAAACATCCCAATAGAAGTGTTTCCAAGATTGTTTGCCAAATAGCACTGGAGAGGTTTACTGGAAGGGGAGGAATTCACTGTGTGCTCAGCTACTCCGAGGATTACATTTCTATTTAGATATATGATTGTGTTTACTTTGACTTTATACATATTTGATTATGCCATGCTTTAGGGAAGACTCTTCTGAGTCTGATCCACTTGGAATTGAAACATATTCATATGGGTAATTCATTCCATTTACTTTATATGGAAAATAAGTAACTGAAACTACAGAGGGAGTTTACAAATTGTAAGGCAACAGATCCAATTTGGAGTGTGCTTGTGTGGGGTGTGTGTGTGTCTGTGTGTGTGTGTAGAAGAAACATATTTTAACCTTTTTAGTAAACTAATTTTAAATAGTTTAGATTGAACATTTGTGATTCTCATATATTAGTTCTGCTTTAGTTACTTTCATACTTTGCCTCTTTCCAACTCTTTTCATGTTCCTACACTTACTCTCAGAGCCAGACCCATGACATTTTCTTTTAAATATATGTGATATATATATATATATATAGATAGATAGATAGATAGATAGATACATGTGACTATACACATGCATATGCATATATATGTGTATATATATATACATACATACACATACATGTAAAACCTGCTGAGTCTATTCAGTGTTGCCTGTATGTATATAGATTTTTGGCAGGAATTGGAATATGATAACCTATCAGAAGACTCATGACAGAAGACCAATTGTCCCTCTTTCAAGAGTCATTAACTATTAGTAGCTTTTTATCTAGTAGTGCTAGCTGTAGTGAGAATTTTTGTTTCTTTAAAAACACACCAATGTTATAAGACTGTTTTAAATTTAATCCCAGGTGTGGAATGTGGGGCTTCTTTAAATTGTCCACAGCCTTTGACTATGATTTCCTTCGTGCTCTATCAGGGGATGGTTTTGGTAGCCTTAGATAGCTTTTGTGAGTGTGTTACATATGTAATTCTGGAGACTTTTCAGAGGATATATAAAGGCTAGTGCCCCAGTAGATGGGTTGATTGGTTGGCTGGTTACTGTTGTGGTGGCTTGTTGCAGTTTTTCAAGTGATCCTGTGCAAAGTGATGAGAAGAAATTAGCTATACTGCTGATGAAGATCAAAATTATTCTGAAGAACTCAATGCCCTTAATCAGTAAAAGTAGTCCAACAATATTGATGCTCCCCTTTCCCTCTAGTCTTCTTTCTCTCCTACCTTGTGTTGGATGGTGGAAGGGATAAATATGGAGAAGGGTGGTAGAAATAAGAATCTTTGAAATAGCCAAAAATCAGACTATAGAGACTTTGTGAATTTTCCCTCACCCACATTGCTGTGTCAACTGGTATGGTGTAAGTATTGTTGATGGAACTGTACTGTTAAATTTCCATGGGTGCAGTTTCTCTGTCATACCTAAAACACACTGTGTCACTGCTGGTATCCTTGTCCTGGCTCTTATGTTCTGAGAGCCTTAGTTATATGGGTTGTGTTTTATAGATTTATCAACTCAGTTGTCCTCTGAAGTTTGACCAGTTGTTGATGTCTTTAATGGTCTCCATCTGTTGTAAAAAAAAAAAAAAAAAAAAAAAGTAGCTAAATATCCTTCAATTGGTGAATGGATAATAAACACATGACACATATCAACAATGAAATTCTATTTGTCTATTAAGAAAAATGAAGTAATGCAATTCTCAGGTTAATTTAGGGAACTAGAAAATATAAAACTAAGTGAGTCATCTATCTTTCTGGATGAAATACAATTCATGCTCTCACCTATTTGAAGTTCCTAGCTACAGATATTTAGATCCGGATCTCTAACCTTAGAGTAACCACAGATACCAGAAATTAAAAAAAAAAAAAAAAAAAAAAGCAAGATACAAGGAGGAGTTCTAGGAAGGGAGAGATTAGAATACAGACTCTGTAAGTGGGAAAAACTGACAGTATTTAACTGGGAAGGAAGCAATAGGGAGGGATTGGGTAGAAATGATAAGTATCAGTAACTTTGTTGGAGGAAACCATAGAAAAACATTATTTTATAGGTACTGAAAAAGACATACTTACTATATGTAGTTTAATATGTTAATATTATATTTATATCAATATTATGATAAGTAATATCATATAATAATATGTTATGTAATAGGTAATTGTTTATTTACCTGATTAACTATTATATAATTAACTAGTTTATTTACCTGATTAACTATTATATAATTAACTAGTTTATTTACCTGATTAACTATTATATAATTAACTATTTAGCTTTTATATAGTTATATAATAGATACTAATATAATAGTTAATTGAACCATACATGATATATATTTTAATGAAGTTATGCAATATATAATTAATTTATATTATATAATAATATAATTAAATTATATCATTTGGAGTAATAATGCTTCCTCCAAATGCTCTAGACAATCTAACAAATAAACACAGTGACAGTTCTGGGGATCCTCCCTTTGAGTTGTTGGTCATAAGGGCAATCAAATTTACTCCCCAAAATAAAGGCTTCTGTCAATATTCATGACTTCCTTCTAGAACTTGACAGTAAGATGCTACAGCTGAAGGCATCACACATTTTAGACAAGAGACTTGGAGGAATCAGTCTGGAAATGGCCACTAAAGTCACTCCCTAATGACTATCATATGTTGGGAAGATGCTTTTCAAACTACTAAGGAAGAAAAATGATAGTCTTACCTAGCTGTAAAGTCTATCAACTACAAAAATGGCCAGCCGGACACAATATCCAACAGAGTGCAATAATGACACTTAAGTCTTGATAGTAAACAACTGTTCTCTACTTGGACTTATAAATAGCTCAAAATACCCAAGATACAATTCACTGACCACATAAAGCTCAAGAAGAAGGAAGACCAAAGGGAGGATACTTCGGTCCTTCTTAGAAGGGGGAACAAAATAACCATTGAAGGAGTTACAGAGACAAAGTGTAGAACAGAGAATGAAGGAAAGGCTATCCAGGGACTGCTCCATCTGGGGATCCATCCCATATACAGTTACCAAACTCAGACACTATTGTGGATGCCAATAAGTGCTTAATGACAGGAGCCTGATATATCTGCTCCTTGTGGGACTGTGAAAGGTAGCCTGTTTTGGTTGAGCAAGGCTTGCTCCAGACATCCAGTAGAAAACTCTACAATAGACAAAACAGTGAGCCATGCTCCCAGAGACAGGTGCCTGGCACCACAGAGCTCCATAATTCTATGACTATCAGTCAGGCAGACAAAGCCCCAAGCTCCTGGCATTCTAACTAGACTCCACACTCATAGTTACCTAACAATATCCAGGTATGCTCTTCCCCACAGCTACCCTGCAACTGCAAGATAGCCCAGCCCACTGAAAAGGGGGCTGCATGGCCCCTCTGCTCTCTCTTAAGATCTCAACTTTCTTATTTTCATCTCCAGCTCTCCTTTTCCCCTACCTCCCCTACCCCCCTGGTTCTCTCCACATGGACATGGCCGGCCTCTCTCTTTCTTTTTACCTTCTCTCTTTCTCTCTGCCTTTCTACAATAAAATTCTAAAACCATAGAATGTCTGTGTTCATCAAGGCCCGCTGTTATTGAACAATAGAATAGACTTTACCCTAAAGAGCCGATTCCAACCTCCTGCCAGAAGTCCTTCCTGCACTCCAGCCATGGACTGGACCAAGGACTCTCACCCAGTGGGAACCACCCAGCACCCCCTCTCCCCCTGCCCTCTCCTCCTTTTGAGCCTGGAGATGACTGAGCCACCCTCTTGAGCCCCACTTTGTATTCAGCTCTTCTGCAACATATAGCGGTGTCTGGGTGTCTTGAGACTGAGAACCCATTATCTCTAGCCTCTGTGAGGCCCAGAGACATCGGACTGCCCCCTGTCCCTCCCCCGTGGACTGGGTTCGTGGCTTTACACCACCAGGTACCGAGGGCCTCCCCACCCAGGGCCAAGTGGAGAGTGAGCAGCAGTCCTCCACCTGCCAAAGCACAGGAATTCTGGTGGAATGCTGGATCTCTCCCACTCCTTTTTTTCACCCATGCCTGCTGCCCTACAGCTCCTAACCAGCTCTGCCAGAACCTGACTAATACAAAGGTGTATGTGTTTCAAGTACCCAATATTATTGTATTTACTTGGCAAAGTTACTTTTAAATATTCATGCATGTGACTTCATGCTATGCATGATCTGACTTTGAGTCTGAGTTCTTCACTTTGCAAAACGTGTAAAGTATGGATCTATGTTGACCTGTATATTTCGTTAACATTCCATTGTCTAAATACACCAAATTTGTGTATGCATTTTCATAGCGAATGAAAACACTGATTACTTCAAGTTGGATTAACTGTTAATTAAAATGCTGTAATTATACACAAAATTTTATGAGGTTGTGCTTTCAATTCTTTGGGATATATTATTAAGATTATTGGGATGAATAACAAACTGTGAAACTATTAAACTGTACTCAATAATAACTGTTTTATTTATTTTTTTTTTTGCTGAGTTCCAGCCTTGTTGGGAGCTTTTAAGACAACACTATTGTCCTGATCTCTGAATTGGGCCTCTCCCCCCCCCCCCCCGAGAAGAAAAGGGGGTCAAAAGCAGGCCACTGACGCACCACTCTGAGAACAACCACAGATTGTTCCAGCCCTAAGTCAGTGCCGGATGTCCTGACCACAAGATGTACCCTGATACCACCAAGTTCCTGCTTTCCCATGTAGTCGCCAAAAGAAAAATTTCCACTGCCCCATCCCTCCTGCTGAGAAGTACTTCCTCCTTTGCTTGTGCATTTCTGTTGCCCCATTTCTCCTGCTGAGAAGTACTTCCCCTTTTGCTTGTGCATTTAAGCCTTGAGCCTTGCTGAATACATTGACACCTTGATGCTAATCAGACTGCTTCCATGTGTTCTTGCACTTGGTATCCATCTCTCCCTCCCCCCATTTGGTTTTTAGGAGAAGGTCCCATCGAGACCCTCAAATAACTGGACCTGCTGGACGGGTCACAGCCTCAGTTTGAGAGTCCTGAGCAAGGGATAAATGGCAATGGTGGAAGAATGGCTCAGAGTCAGTGATGGGTGCAAGCTGACAGCTCTGTAATCTGCTTGAGATAGTTTTCTTGCAGACCAATACCTGGTCTTTTATTTGAATAAGCTACTTCCTTAGAAACTGCTTATCCTAGCTGTCTCTTTCGAGACAATGCCAGGGCCTAGCAAACACAGAAGTGGATGCTCACAGTCAGCTATTGAATGGATCACAGGGCCCCCAATGGAGGAGCTAGAGAAAGTACCCAAGGAGCTGAAGGGAACTGCAACCCTGTGGGTGGAATAACATTATGAACTAACCAGTACCCCAGAGTTCTTGACTCTAGCTGCATATGTATCAAAAGATGGCCTAGTAGGTCATCACTGGAAAAAGAGGCCCATGGGACTTGCAAAATTTGTGTGCCCCAGTACAGGGGAATGCCAGGGCCAAAATGTGGGAGTGGGTGGGTAGGGGAGTGTGGGGGGAGTGTATTGGGGCCTTTTTGGATAGCATTGGAAATGTAAATGAGGAAAATACCTAAAAAAAATTAATTCAAAAAAAAAAAAGAAATTGCTTATCCATTTAATCATTTATTCCAGGTTTCTTTTTGATCATTATGTGACTGTATTTTTTGACATTAGCAGCTTAACTCCTAGAAATAGAAATTGAAATACAGAGCACATTAACGGTAAATGAAGCAGACGGCAATATATATATATATATATTGTCCTGTGTGGTTCTCTGGGCGCAGTATTTGTGCTTTCCAGATCTAGATATAGAGGCTATTGTCATAGAGGCTATTTATATGTGATATAATTAGCTTTAAATATAATACTTCTTATAAATGATTTTACATTTTAGTAAGCTCTTGTTTGTGCCAATGCAAGCAGCATTGAAGATCAATTTAATAATTCTTAGCTACCTCAATATATTCTGTTAATCTTTGGATTTTTCTTGTTTTATCTCAGCAACTCCAAGGCTTATTATTGGAAAGTATTAAGCAATTCCAGAAAGCAGGAATACCAAGCCATCATCTTTTGTTTTTTGGTTTTTGGTTTTTTGTTTTTTGTTTTTTTGATGCAAGACTTTTTGTCCATCTCCAGCCTCTATTTGAATTGAACTACCTTCTTTAGGGAGTAGAATATCTGGACCAAATTAATTTCTGGTGGCTTCCATAAAGGAGATCACCATTTTACCACAAGATTATATAACCATCTATCTGAGACTTATTTTTTTAACTATTCATATTTCTCTTTCTTGATTGAGGTTTCTTTCCTCTATTGACCAAAACATGTTCCCTTTAATATCTTTCTGACTTAGCTAATTCATTAGTCCAGTTGCATCTGTTCTTTCAGGACCACGGAGCCCCTAATACAATTCATATTGCATCCTTATATTTTGCATAGTTGAAAAATCCTGTGAAGAACAGCTCTTACACTGATTTATGTATTCTTGAACTCATGATCTTAGAGTAATTTCCCATAGCCTTCAGGGCTGTCCTGAAGAGTGCAGCATCACCATTTTGCAGAGAACCATCAGATACATCCTTGCTTTCCAGAATTTTGCTAATTCTGTTTATAATTGAGTCCATTAACCTTGGTAGGGAGAACATTCCCCAAATGAGGAACATAAAGTAAATTATGAACATTATGCAAATAAGCTGTGATGGTTTGTATATGCTTGGCCCAGGGAGTGGCCCTATTAGGAGGTGTAGACCACCAAGTCTGGATTGTTTTTCATGCTTTATTCTAGTCTAACCTTGAATTCAGAGATTTTCTTGCCTCAGTCTCCTGGGATTAAAAGTGTGTACTGCATTGCCTGGGCCTAAGATTTTCATGGCAACCATGCCTCAAGACCTCCATGTCAAGATCAAGGTCAGAAACCTGTCTTCCAGCCTCAAGATCTGGATCATATATTTGGATCCTCAATTTCTGGGTTGTAGTTCATTCTACATATAGTCAAATTGGCAACCAGAAATACCTATCACATAAGCCTTATACCAATAGCAACATCAGCACTTGAAGAGACCAATACCCTGCTGGCTCTGCTCCAGGGTTGGGAACTATTTCACACTATCTGTTCTGCAGCCAGGCCAGACCAGGCATCATTTCCCATCAACAGTGAATAACAATCCCTTTGCTTCATCTTCTTTAGCATTTTGTATTACCAGTTTGCTCATTTTAAATTTAGTGAACATATTTTGTTCATTACTTTCATAATAATTAGTGAGATAATTTGCACAAAATAAAATGAACATTTATTATATAAATTGAGCATTATAAATTAAAAGACATATAACTATTAATGGAATTTAAGAATTCTAAATTACAAATTTGTTTCAGACCATTCAATTTTCTGAAAATCTGACTTGGAAAATATTAATTGAATTACTCTCACAGTACATTAAATGGTTTTGGAAGTTTTCGTTTGTGTTACATTTTATTTATTATAATTGTTTTACAATGTGATAGATTTAATTAGTCCATTGTACTCAAGTATATCATATTTTATTATAATTATTTTTAAATAAATCTTAATTTTAATAAAATTACAAAGTAAATACGTTTTTGGGAATGCTTCTTTTATTTTCTTTATTAGATATTTTCTTCATTTACATTTCAAATGCTATCCCAAAAGTCCCCTATACCCTCCTCCTGCCCAGCTCCCCATCCCACCCACTCCTGCTTCCTGGCCCCCTTTAGCTCCTTGGGTACTTTCTCTAGCTCCTCCATTGGGGGTCCTGTGTTCCATCCAATAGATGACTGTGAGCATCCACTTCTGTATTTGCCAGGCGCTGGCATAGCCTCACAAGAAACAGCTATATGAGGGTCTTGTCAGCAAAGCTTGCTGGCATATGCAATAGTGTCTGGGTTTGGTGGCTGTTTATGGGATGGATCCCTGGGTGGAGCAGTCTCTCGATGGTCCTTCCTTCCATCTCAGCTCCCAACTTTGTCTCTGTAACTCCCTCCATGGGTATTTTGTTCCCCGTTCTAAGGAGGAATGAAGTATCCACACCATGGTCTTCCTTCTTCTTGAGTTTCGTGTGTTTTGCAAATTATATCTTGGGTATTCTAAGTTTCTGGGTTAATATCCACTTATCAGTGAGTACATATTGTGCGAGTTCTTTTGTGATTGGGTTACCTCACTCAGGATGATGCCCTCCAGATCCATCCATTTGCCTAGGAATTTCATAAATTCATTGTTTTTAATAGCTGAGTAGTACTCCATTGTGTAAATGTACTACATTTTCTGTATCCATTCCTCTGTTGAGGGGCATCTGGGTTCTTTCCAGCTTTTGGCTATTATAAATAAAGCTGCTGTGAACATAGTGGAGCATGTATCCTTATTACAAGTTGGAAAATCTTCTGGATATATGCCCAGGAGAGGAATTGCTGGATCCTCCAGTAGTACTATGTCCAATTTTCTGAGGAAGTGCCAGACTGATTTCCAGAGTGATTGTACCAGGTTGAAATCCCACCAGCAATGGAGGAGTGTTCCTCTTTCACCACATCCTTGCCAGTATCTGCTGTCACCTGAATTTTTGTCAGTCTTACATATGTACATTCTAGTTCCAATACAGTATGTTAGCACTATAAAATGTTATTAATAGCCCATATTATTTTGTGAATTTTTTATTTTAATCTGTTGGAAATTTTATTAAGTTTTTACTGATTATATCATTGAAATTTATAAGATATTGATACATAATAGAATCATTTTCTTAGCCATAAAGCTGTACTGTGAATATTTTCTAGGCCCTGGTTTGCTTTCTGGTATTGTAATTACTTTAAAAGAGTAGAAAGCTTTACTTTTGATTAAGAAAGTACATTATTGTTTTGACAGTTTTTTCTTCATATTCTACATAAGATATATTGCTTCACCCAAAGATCATGAATATTTACATCATGTTCATGAAATATTTTATACTGAGAGTTATTACTTTAGGAACTATGATATAGCTTTGTAAATTATGTAAAGCAACGGTTGATCTTCCCTTTTCATTCCATGTGCTTCATTTATATGTGCTCAGAAATATGCCCTTTCCAGATTGTCTCACTTTGACAAGTTTGTACAATATGTATCCACATATGTTGAATATTTCTGAAGCATCTATCACTTCACTGACTATATCACTTCACATTTAAACCAGTACCACATATTACTTATGTTAATAGTCTCTTGAGATCAGTAAGTATAATTTTTTTCTTCAAATTTTCTATGCCATTGTATATTGAAAGTATGACTTCAACTTCAGTGAATGCAGTCACATACTAGAAGATAATGCATACTTTTAAAACTTTAGGTCTTCTAGTTACTAATCATACTATTGATCACAAATTACTTCTTTAATTTTTCTCAGCAAAATTTCAAATTTTAAAGTACCATGATAGTTACCATTAGTAGTCTATTTGACAGAATCTAGAACTATGTGTGAGATGAGGTTCTGGGCATGTATGTAGAGAGTTATTTTGATTGTATTGTTTGATGTGAGAATATGTATCTAATTTGTGGATAAGACCATTTCCTTGCAGGGCTTTCTGAACTGACTGAAATAGAAAAAGTGAATGAAAGACTAGTTTTCATTCACATCTCTGTCTTGATAGTGGGTGTGCTATGACTTGATACTTCATATTTCTGCTACTATGAATACTCTACAATATGAGCTACTACATAGTATCTTGAATAATGAGCTAAAATAAATCGTTCCTTCCTTGTTTTTGTAAGAATATTTTATCACAATAATAGGAAAAGAAACTAAGATAAATGATAAATATGTGTCTTCAAAATATTTTAGCATTCCCAGCTTTTCTTGCACTTTATGAGACTGTACACAATCATCATTTTTGGGTTTTGTACTTGCTTATTATTTGTACTGAGATAAAACAGGTTTTGTATAATAATCTTTTTAAAAGTATCTTTTGTCTGATTCAGTTGTTGTCTCAGAGGCTTACTGGCTGTCTGCTAAACTATGCCTAGTCCTGAAATCTTTTCTGCATGTTTAGTCCTAGAACATTTTCAACCTATAAAACTTACTGCTGAATAAGCTTACCATTTGTAGTTCTTTCTGAACTCTAGCTGGCTGAACAATTCATCTATTCTGGCTCAGACTTCTCTCCAAGCTGACTGATTCAATATTGCTTCTATCTAAATATCTCCTGTATTGCTCTGCTTGACTTCATATTAACTTTGGCAATATGTTGCAATCTCCTGGCTCCTTCTCATTCTCTGTACAACTGTCCTTGTATCATTGCCTCCTTCATTTCTCCTTTTTATTCTCTCTATGTGCTCTCCTAAATAGCTTTCCTTTCCACTCTCTTCTTATGAGACTAGGGTATAACATAGCTGTCAAATCTGTCTCTGATTTATCACTTTGCACTTAATTAGAAGTCACTTCCTTTTAAAAAATGTTTATTGGTTTTTCTGTTTATGTATATTTCAAATGTTATCCCCCTTTCAAGTTTCCCCTCCAAAAACTCCAATCTCACCTCCTCTCCCCCCCCCCCCCTGCCTCCATGCTCACCTAGCCACTCTTGTCCCACTGCCCTTTACAAACTAACTTTTACTTTATTCTTTGGAATTAAAGTTGTGTACTGAGGCTTACACACACTATAACAAGAAACAGCTTTTTTCAGTAAATAACACAATCTTGTTATACAGAGTATAATCTAAGATCCTGCAGCAACCTTGCTACTTGTTAGTTTCATAATTTACTTTAATAAGTCTACCACATATTATCAAGAGCCCTTTGTGGGCAGGAACAGTCATTTGTCACTTCCAAATTATTTATTTCTCTTTATTTTCCTAAAATTTTAAATTTCTACTTTCATAAAATTGAGAAAAACAAATATGGTTTTACTTTTTCCAAATATGCTACAAAAATGCTTAGTTTGTTTTTGTTTTTGTTTTTTATAATATCAAGTCATGGTGCAGTAATGTAAATAAAAATGCCTAATATAGATTCAAATGTCTGAACACATGATGCCCAAGCAGGTAACATTATTAAGGTGGTTCAGAAGGTATGGCCTTGTTAGGAGAAATGTGTCACACAGGTGGGATTAGAGAACTTTAAAACTCTGCTATTTTAGTCATTCTCTCAACTTCATGGTTACATTTGAATATTTGAGTTCTTAATTACATGTTTCTGCCATCATACTTGCTGCATGCTGCCTTGTCTTTTACACTATATTTGAATTGTATCCCTTTAATTAAAAACATTTATCAAACATTATATTTTAGGCATATTTTTACCCTCCATCAATTTCTCCCAGACAATCCCCATTTGACTGCCCATATAACTTCATATACTCTGCTCCAACCCTCAGAAAAAAGGGATTCTAATTATTTTGGAACAATGATCCAAAATAAGCTCTTCTTTGTGAAGTAGGCTTTGTCTGGGTGTTTTTAATATATGAAATTATATCAAGGCAAAATTTAAATCAGAAATCCCAGATGGTTCATCATTTAAACACTGATGAATGCATTTTATCAAATAAACATTTAATAAATATTTGGCTCTATGAATCCAGAAAAGGAATTTGAGAATTATTGCCACCATTTACTTGAAATTTCCCAATTCCAGAATTAAACAAAAAAGAATTTGTAGTATTAATGTTTTAATAAATCCCATCTCAGGGATACTACCTGCCTCAATGGTTTATGCTCCCAGATTAAAGACACACATACAGCATTTATATTTAATATGGCTTAAGCATCTCAATAGCTGGGCCACTGCCTAAACTCAATGTTGTTAGAATCTACCTCCTACTGATAATGCTGAGTTTCTACTTACTAATATCTATATTTCTTCTTGGCTCTTCTCTACCCCAATTAGTTAGCCCTCTGGGCCACTTTTTCTTGGTCAACTATCCCAGGGCACTCTCCTTGCTTCTCTACCTCATCGAAGCTCTTGCTTTGTCCTTCACACTCCTAAGACATGGTGTCTCTCTCCTCTCGTGCTTCTTCATGGTCCTAAGCTTGGAAAAACCTAAAAAACCCCTGCTTATGTCTGTCCTCTCCCCAGCTACTAGCTGCTGACATCTTTATTTACCAATCAGAATTAACTGAGGGCAGGTTCCCAGAAGCTATGTGTAAACACTTGGGGGATGCAATTAGCATTAGAATACAAGCAGTTAAAGAATTCTTTCAAGATAATTTTAAAAATTTAAGAAATCAACAATTGACTTCTCTATTAGTTACTTTTTCATTGCTGTGATAAAATATGGCTAGGGTAGTTTTGGAAGTAAAGGTATATTTTGGTTTTTATTTCAAGGGGATAGGAGTCCATAATGATGATGATGCATGGCAACATACAACCTGTATGACACCTGGAAGAGGATGCTGAGAGACCATATCTTCTAGAATAAGCATAATGCTGAGAAAGTGAGCTGGAAATGTCAAGGAGTATTTGAACCCTATAAGTCCAACCGGAGTCCCCAACTGAAGATTAAAAGTTCAAACATCTGAACTTATAGGGAAAATATCATTGAAATGACTACTTTTCCACCACCTCACTCCCATAGGGTCATGATCATATCACAATGAAAATGCCTTTTGTTCAATTTTAAAGGTCTCCATAACCTCTCTTCTCCTCAAACTCTCTCGGTACACTTACACACTCTAAAATTCACAACCATTCTTCATAATCATTATAGCTTCTAAACCCTGCATCTGGACTGTGGAGTGTCTTCAGCAATAAGAGCTTTATTTTAATTTCTGGATGAAAAACAAGGAAAATAGCAATATGCTATAATATTTTGAAAGTTACTTGGACTCCACTGATTGACAACTTAATGACAGTTTTCCCATTCTTAGCAATGGGGTTTTTGTTAGATAGTCTATGGCTTTTAAGCTGAGTATTATATGGCCTAAATTCATACATAGATGCCTGCACACACATCCATACACACACATAAATACACATTTTGTTTATATTATAGATATATTTTATATCTGTGATATTGTATACTATATAAGCTATTATATAAATATATTTCATGTATCATAACATATATTTGCATTTTTTAAATTTTTTTTAATATTTTTTATTACGTATTTTCCTCAATTACATTTCCAACGCTATCCCAATAGTCCCCCATACCCTCGCCCCCCACTTCCCTACCCACCCATTCCCATTTTTTTGGCCCTGGCGTTCCCCTGTACTGGGGCATATAAAGTTTGCATGTCCAATGGGCCTCTCAGTGATGGCCGACTAGGCCATCTTTTGATACATATGCAGCTAGAGACAAGAGCTCCGGGGTTCTGGTTAGTACATCATGTTGTTCCAACAATAGGGTTGCAGATCCCTTTAGCTCCTTGGGTACTTTCTCTTGCTCCTCCATTGGGAGCCCTGTGATCCATCCAATAACTGACTGTGAACATCCACTTCTGTGTTTGCTAGGCCCCGGCATAGTCTCACAAGAGACAGCTATATCTGGGTCCTTTCAGCAAAATCTTGCTAGTGCATGCAATGGTGTCAGCATTTGGAAGCTGATTATGGGATGGATCCCTGCACAATTTGCTAAACACATGAAACTCAAGAAGAATGAAGACCAAAGTGTGGACACTGTGCCCTTCTTAGAATTGGGAACAAAACACCCATGGAAGGAGTTACAGAGACAAAGTTTGGAGCTGTGACGAAAGGATGGACCATCTAGAGACTGCCATATATTTGCATTTTAAGTATTCTTTTTTCAGTTATTTATTTATTTATTTATTTATTTATTTATTTATTTATTTTTACACTCCAGATTTTATTCTGCCCACCCCACCTCCAGTCCACCCTTCAACTGTTCAACATACAATTCCTCCTCCCCATCCCCCTGTCTCCACAGGGATATCTACCCCCCCCACTCCCACCACACCTGACCTCTAAACTCCTTGGGGCCTCCTATTTCTTGAGGGTTAGGTGCATGATTTCTAATTGAACACAGACCTGGCAGTCCTCTGCTGTATATGTGCTGTAGGACTCATATCAGCTTATGTATGCTTCCTGCTTGGTGGTCCAGTGTTTGATAAATATCGGAGGTCCAGATTAATTGAGATTGCTGGTCCTCCTACACAGGGTTACCCTCCTCCTCAGCTTCTTCTAGCTTTTCCCTAATTCAACCACAGGAGTCAGCAGTTTCTGCTCATTGGTTGGGTACAAATATCTGCATCTGACTCTTTCAGCTGCTTGTTGGGTATTTTGGAGGGAAATCATGATAGGTCCCTTTTTGTGAGAACTCCCTCCATTGCCTCAGTAAAAGTGTAAGACCATTTAGAGACTGCCGTACCCAGGGATCCATCCCATAATCAACTTCTAAACGCTGACACCATTGCATACACTAGCAAGATTTTGCTGAAAGGACCCAAATATAGCTGTCTCTTGTGAGACGATGCTGGGGCCTAGCAAACACAGGAGTGGATGTTCACAGTCAGCTATTGGATGTATCACAGGGCTCCCAATGGAGAAGCTAGAGTAAGTACCCAAGGAGCTAAAGGGATCTGCAACCCTATTGTTGGAACAACATGATGTACTAACTAGAACCCCGGAGCTCTTGTCTCTAGCTGCATATGTATCGAAAGATGGCCTAGTCAGCCATCAATGGAAAGAGAGGCCCATTGGACTTGCAAACTTTATATGCCCCAATATAGGGGAATGCCAGGGCCAAAAAAATGGGAATGGGTGGATAGGGAAGTGGGGGGGCGCTATGGGGGACTTTTGGGATAGCATTGGAAACGTAATTGAGGAAAATATGTAATAAAAATATTAAAAAAAAAAAAGTGTAAGGCCTTGGGGCCTCCCCTTGAGCTGGATCCCACCTTGAGCCTGTTGGTGGACCATCACTTCCACAGGCTCCTCTTCATTCCCATCCCTGTAATTCTTTCAGACAGGAACAATTATGGGTCAGAGTTTTGACTGTGGGATGGCAACCTCCTCCCTTATTTGATGCCCTGTCTTCCTGTTGTGGGTAGACTCTAGAAAATCTCTCTCACTATGGTTAAGCATTTCATCTAAGGTCTCTCCCTTTGCATCCTGAGAGTCTCTAACCTCCCAGGTCTCTGGTGCATTCTGGAGGGACCCCTAACCTCCTACCTCCCTAGGTTGCCTTTTTCAATTTTTTTTCTAGCTAGCTTTTCGAGTACTATATTGAATAGATATAGGAAAAGTGAACATCCTTGTCTTGTCCCTGATTTTAGTGGGATTGCTTCAGGTATCTCTCCATTTAATTTGATATTGGCTGTTTGTTTGCAGTAAATTGCTTTTATTATGTTTAGGTATTGGCCTTGAATTCCTGATGTCTCCAATACTTTTAACATGAAGAAGTGCTGTATTTTGTCAAATGCTTTTTCTGCATCTAAGGAGATGATATGTGATATTTTTTCCTTGAGTTTTTTAATGTACTGGATTATACTAGTGGATTTTCATATATTGAACCAACATTGCATTCCTTTGATTTAGCCTACTTGATTGTGTTGAATGATGGTTTTGATGTGTTCTTGGACTCGGTTTGCAAGAGTTTTATTGAGTATTTTTGCATCAATATTTACAAGTGATATTGGTCTGAAGTTTTCTTTTTTTTGGTTGAGTCTTTGTGTGGTTTAGGTATCAGAGTAGTTGTGGTTTCATAGAACAAATAAGGTAGTGTTCCTTCTGTTTCTATTTTATGGAACAGTTTGAGGAATATTAATATCAGATCTTCTTTGAAGGCCTGATAGAATTCTGCACTAAATCCATCTGGTCCTGGGCTTTTTTTGGTTGGGAGTTCTTAATGAATTCCTCTATTTCTTTGTGTGATGTGGGCCTGTTTAGACAGTTTACCTGCTCTTGATTTAACTTTGGTTTGTGGTATCTGTCTAGAAAACCATCCATTTCATCTAGATTTTCCAGTTTTCTTGAGTATTGGACTTTGTCGTAGAATCTGACGATTTTTTTTTAATTTCCTCAGTTTCTGTAGTTATGTCTTTCCTTTCATTTCTGATTTTGTTAATTTGGATACCACCTCTGGGCCCTTTAGTTAGTTGGGCTAGAGTTATCTATCTTTTTTATTCTTTCAAAGAACCAGCTTTTGGTTTTGTTGATTCTTTGTAGTGTTCCCTTTGTTTCTGTTTGGTTGATTTTGGCACTTAATTTGACTATATCCTGCCTTCTACTCCTCTTGGTGGGTTTGCTTCTTTTTGTTCTGGAGCTTCCAGGTGTACTGTTAAGTTATCAGTGTAAGATTTCCCCACTTACTTTACCAGGGCACTCAGTTCTATGAATTTTCCTCTTACTACTGCTTCCATTGTGTCCCATATATTCAGGTATGATATGTCAACATGTTCATTAAATTCCAGGAAGTCTTTAATTTCTTTCTTTATTTCTTCCCTGAACCATAAGTATTCTTATATGGTAATGTTTTCCTATTTTTTAATTTGCATTCCTCTTCTTCCCTTCCTCATTAAAACTTCCCCTCCTCCATATTCCCACTCCCCCTTCCTGGTACCTATGTCCTACATATCCCTCTTTCTAGAGCTCTTTCTCCCTACTTTAACACCTTTAATTTATTTTTTGAGACATGGTAGCTCAGGTGGCCTTGAATTTACTTTGTACTCCATCTTACCTACTCCCTTGGCAAAACTATAGATATGAGCCACAATGCCTGGTTAAGAATCAAAGATTTTCTTTTTTTTTTAATTAGATATTTTCTTTATTTACATTTCAAATGTCATCCCCTTTCCTAGTTTCCCCTCAGAAAATCCCCTATCCCCTCCTCCCTCCCCCTGCTCCCCAACCCACTCACTCCCATTCCTGGTCCTGACTTTCCCCTATACTGGGGCATATATCCTTCACAGGACCAATGGCCTCTTCTCCCATTGATGACCAACTAGGCCATCCTCTGCTACATATATTGCTAGAGGCACAAGTTCCACCATGTGTTTTCTTTGATTGTTGGTATAGTTTCAAGGAGCTCTGGGGGTACTGGTTAGTTCATATTGATGTTCCTTCTATGGGGCTTCCCAAAGATACAGGTATTTAACTGTATTTTCAGTAACTTGACTTAGGACATATTAGAACTAGGTCAAAGAAAGTTTAAGACTTATATGACTGCAAAGTTTGGGTGGTTATGGATAATATAGTGACCTTTGTACCACAAAGTTGTTTTGAAATAGGATAATAATATCATTTGAAAAGGAAAATTCTGAAAAGCAGAGACCTAGAAAAGTTCATCAGGTTTAATTTTTGCAATTTTAGATACTGAAAACATTTCTGGTCTACACAATTAAAGGAGCATCCTTGTGTGTTACCAGTGGCTTTGTCTTGGAGAAGGAACTTATATTTTCTACCTGTTAACCACCAGAGTATAGACAGTTTATCTGTTTGAAATAATGAGTACCACCTAAACTTATACTGTCCCAGCCAAATGTCCATATATCACTACCCTTGGAGTCTAAAAAAAATTTTAATATTTTAACATTGTTTCTGCACCTATAAGAATCCAACTTGACCCAGCAAAGCAAACCTGAATTCAGTATTTAAGCTGATATGATAAGATCATTACAAGAAACTGTTTTTCAGCATAGATGATAACCGACCAGGTACATTCTCAAGACCAGAGAGATCAGAATTGTCATCTTAGAGCCAAGTGATATTTAGCAATGTGGATTTACACCATTACTTGTTAGAGAAAATCTAAATGTGGTAATCTTTTCTTTCTCTCAGATAGCTCCCAAAAGTGAGGCAGAGAAAATAAAATTCATTTATTCAAGCTTCATGGCACAATAACTTCACCGCTATTAATCTTTTCTAATCTGCTGAGCTAATCTGGCTACCCCCTCACTCTAAATCCCTGAAATGCTTGCATATGCATATTGATTTTGCTCTCTCTTCTCCAGGTGTGTTCCAATGGTTGCATCTGGCCCTTTCCTCATAGTGAATGTTTTCATCCCTCTTCTCCCTCCTCTCCCTCCTCTCCTCTTCTTCTTCTTCTTGTTCATCTTCCTCTCTCTCTCTCTCTCTCTCTCTCTCTCTCTCTCTCTCTCTCTCTCTCTCTCTCTCCACCCACCCTGGCTGGGACTGGATATCAAGCCCTACTCTCTCCATCTGCTGATGTGCAGTTTTGGACAAATCAGAGAATAAATGGGGAGTGATATTCACACAACATTAAGAAGAGAGGTTCTAGCCGGGCGCCTTTAATCCAAGCACTCGGGAGGCAGAGGCAGTTGGATTTCTGAGTTCGAGGCCAGCCTGGTCTACAAAGTGAGTACCAGGACAGCCAGGGCTATACAGAGAAACCCTGTCTCGAAAAACCAAAAAAAAAAAAAAAAAAAAAAAAAAAAAAAAAAAAAAAAAGAGTGGTTCTTAGAATAAGCATTACAAGTCCGTGTCTGAACTGAAACCAGATATGGGGGCCAGAGACACCAGCATTTATACTGTGTACAATAACATTATGCCTATAATTACATTGTACTAAATGTAGACAATATAGAGAGCATTGGCATATCTGTTTACCATCATTTGTCTGATGTTACATGTGGTGTAAACCACTGCTAGGACTTCACTAGTTGCTATGAAATGCCACCATGGTTCCACAAAAATACATCTCACTTTGTTGTGTGTAGATGCACAACATCAACAAGAGCACGACTGAATACCAAGAAGCCATTCCAAAATTACCTTCCTCAAGCTACACTGTTAATAGTTTGGTGTTGGACTATGGTATAACCTAGATTTCTGGAGTCTACAGTGCCAGAAATCACCACAAGCAATAGAACTTACCTTAAAAATATTCTTGGAAAATATACAGAATCTTCCTATTTTGATGCTGCTAGAGTTGCCACACAGTAAACATCCCATATCTACTGCACAGGCACCACTACAATTGTTATCATCTATCTTTCTTCTTCTTCCTCCCTTTCTTCTTTCTTTCTTTCTTTCTTTCTTTCTTTCTTTCTTTCTTTCTTTCTTCCTTCCTTTCTTCCTTTCTTCCTTTCTTCCTTTTCTGTTTTAAACATAATTATTTATTTTTATTTACATTATATACCAATTGCAGCCTTCCTCATGCTTCTCCTCTCAGTTCCACCCTTACAAATCCCTCCTACCATTACCCCCCTCTCCTTATGAACAGAGAAAGGGAAGCTTACTTTGGGTACCACCACATCCTTCAACAACTAGTCTGAGCCTGACTAAGCATCTCTTCTCTCACTGAGGTCCAACCAGGTTGTAGAGGTAGGGCAAGGGGATCCAATGGCCGAGTCAGAGACAGCCCCCACTCCAAATGTTAGGATATCTGACATAAAGGCCAAGTTGCACATCTGCTGTAAAAGTGTGGAAGATAGCTAGGTCCATCCCTACATAGAATGAAATTTGAGCAGATATCAAAGAAAGATAATACAACTTGTGTAGTATCAGAAATATTCTACAGATTCAATATGATCTCCATACAAATTTAATAGCATTCTACACAGATACAGATTAAAATTTCTAATATATATATGTATATATATATATACATATATATATATATATATATATATATATATATATATATAGTCAAAGAGCCAATAAAGTTTGCTAAGGAATAATGAAGGTCATCAAAATACCCAACTTCAATGTCTAATAAATAATCACTGGAAACGTGTAGTATAATACTGGCACAAATGTTGTCACATTGACCAAATAGAATAGAAAATACAGTAGTGAGCCTATTTAACTATGGTTATCTTTCATTAAAAACAATCAAAATATGCATTTAAAAGAATGAAGATTTTAAAAATATTTTATTAGATATTTTCCTCATTTACATTTCAAATACTATCCCAAGAGTCCTCCATACCCTCCCACCCACTCCTCTACCCAACCACTCCCACTTTTTGGCCCTGGCATTCCCCTGTACTGGGGCATATAAAGTTTGCAAGTCCAATGGGCCTCTCTTTCCAGTGATGGCCCACTAGGCCATCTTTTGCTAGATATGCAGCTAGAGTCAAGAGCTCCGGGGTACTGGTTAGTTCATAATGTTGTTCCAACTATAAGGTTGCAGATCCCTTCAGCTCCTTGGGTACTTTCTCTAGCTCCTCCATTGGGGGCCCTGTGATCCATCCAATAGTTGACTGTGAGTATCCACTTCAGTGTTTGCTAGGCCCCGGCATAGTCTCACAAGAGACAGCTATATCTGGGTCCTTTCAGCAAAATCTTGCTAGTGTATGCAATGGTGTCAGCGTTTGGAAGCTGATTATGGGATGGGACCTTGGATATGGCAGTCTCTAGATGGTCCATCCTTTCGTCACAGCTCCAAACTTTGTCTCTGTAACTCCTTCCATGGGTGTTTTGTTCCCAATTCTAAGAAGGGGCATAGTGTCCACACTTTGGTCTTCATTCTTCTTGAGTTTCATGCGTTTAGCAAATTGTATCTTATATCTTGGGTATCCTAAGTTTCTGGGCTAATATTCACTTATCAATGAGTACATATTGTGTGAGTTCCTTTGTGATTGTGTTACCTCACTCAGGATGATGCCCTCCAGGTCCATCCATTTGGCTAGGAATTTCATAAATTCATTCTTTTTAATAGCTGAGTAGTACTCCATTGTGTAAATGTACCATAATTTCTGTATCCATTCCTCTGTTGAGGGGCATCTGAGTCCTTTCCAGCTTCTGGCTATTATAAATAAAGCTGCTATGAACATCGTGAAGCATGTGTCTATCTTAGTAGTTGGAACATCTTCTGGATATATGCCCAGGAGAGGTATTGCTGAATCCTCCGGTAGTACTATGTTCAGTTTTCTGAGGAACCGCCAGACTGATTTCCAGAGTGGTTGTACAAGCATGCAATCCCACCAACAATGGAGGAGTGTTCCTCTTTCTCCACATCCTCACAAAAAGACCACCAACAGATTGGGAAAGGATCTTTACCTATCCTAAATCAGATAGGGGATTAATATCTAATATATACAAAGAACTCAAGATGTTAGACTCTAAAGAACCAAATAACCCAATTAAAAATTGGGTACACAGGTAAACAAAGAATTCTCAACTGAGGAATATCAAATGGCTAAGAAGCAACTAAAGAAATATCCAGCATGCCTAGTCATAAGGGAAATGCAAATCAAAACAAGCCTGAGATTCCATCTCACACCAGTCAGAATGGCTAAGATCAAAAACTCAGGTGACAGCAGATGCTGGCAAAGATTGAAGAAATGGGAACACTCCTCCATTTCTTGTAGAATTGCAAGTTGATACAACCACTCTGGAAATCAGTTTGGCAGTTTCTCAGAAAACGAGACATAGCACTACCAGACTACCCAGCTATATCAGTCCTGTGCAGAAACCCAGAAGATGATCCAACATGTAATAAGTATACATGCTCCACTATGTTCATAGCAGCCTTATTTATAATAGCCAGAAACTGGAAAGAATCTAGATGTCTTTCAACAGAGGAATGGATACAGTAAATGTGGTATATTTAAACAATGGAGTATACGCAGCTATTAAAAATGATAAATTCAGTCTGCACAGGTGAGAGTGAGGACACAGAGGCAGACAGCTTCTGGGAAAGGCGGGAGCCACAGAGCCACTGAGGCAGCACCCTTTTGGGGCAGCAGACATCAGGCACCCTCACAGCTGGAAGACAGTGGTCTGCCCTGCACAGGAGCCCTCTGCCTCAGGAGCAGGGAGCACATCTCAGACCCAGGACTCCACCGAACTTAGGAACTTAGTCTGCACAGCTGAGAGTGTGCACCACAGAAGCTGACAGCTTCTGTGACCTGCCAAAGCAACACAGCATCTGGGAAAGGTCCTGTTTTCGGCCTTATTTTCGGCCAGGAGGAGGTCCAAACGCCAGATATCTGTACACCTTCCCTTTAAGAGGAAAGCTTGTCAGCAGGGAGTGCTCTAACCACTGAAACTCAGAGGAGAGAGCCTGTCTCCCAGGTCTGCTGACAGACAGTACTCAGAATCACCAGAAGAACAACCTCTGAACAGAGACAACTAAAACAACTCCAGAGATTACCAGATGGCAAGAGGTAAACATAAGAATCTTACTAACAGAAACCGAGAACACTCACCATCATCAGGACCCAGCACTCCCACTTCGCCCAGTCCAGGGCACCCCAACACACCTGAAAAGCTAGACCTGGATTTAAAAGCATATCTCACGATGATGGTAGAGGACATCAAGAAGGACTTTAAAGAACTACAGGAGAACATGGCTAAAGAGTTACAAGTCCTTAAAGAAAAACAGGAAAACACATCCAATCAGATGATGGAAATGAACAAAACCATACTAGACCTAAAAAGGGAAGGAGACACAATAAAGAAAACCCAAAATGAGGCAACACTGGAGATAGAAACCCTAGGAAAGAAATCTAGAACCATAGATGCGAGCATCAGCAACAGAATACAAGAGATGGAAGAGAGAATCTCAGGTGCAGAAGATTTCATAGAGAACATCGGCACAACAATCAAGGAAAATGGAAAATGCAAAAATATCCTAACTCAAAACATCCAGGAAATACAGGACACAATGAGAAGACCAAACCTACGGATAATAGGAGTGGATGAGAATGAAGATTTTCAACTCAAAGGACCAGCAAACATCTTCAACAAAATTATAGAAGAAAACTTCCCAAATCTAAAGAAAGAGATGCCCATGAACATACAAGAAGCCTACAGAACTCCAAATAGGCTGGACCAGAAAAGAAATACCTCCTGACACATAATAATCAGAACAACAAATGCACTAAATAAAGATAGAATACTAAAAGCTGTAAGGGAAAAAGGCCAAGTAACATATAAAGGCAAGCCTATCAGAATTACACCAGATTTTTCACCAGAGACTATGAAAGCCAGAAGATCCTGGACGGATGTTATACAGACACTAAAAGAACACAAATTCCAGCCCAGGCTACTATACCCAGCCAAACACTCAATTAACATAGATGGAGAAACCAAAGTATTCCACGACAAAACCAAATTTACACATTATCTCTCCACGAATCCAGCCCTTCAAAGGATAATAACAGAAAAAAAAACAATACAAGGACGGGAACCACACCCTAGAAACAACAAGAAGGTAATCCCTCAACAAACCTAAAAGAAGACAGCCACAAAAACAGAATGCCAACTTTAACAACAAAAATAACAGGAAACAACGATTACTTTTCCTTAATATCTCTTAATATCAATGGACTCAACTCCCAGATAAAAAGACATAGACTAACAAACTGGCTACACAAACAAGACCCAACATTTTGCTGCTTACAGGAAACTCATCTCAGAGAAAAAGATAGACACTACCTCAGAATGAAAGGCTGGAAAACAATTTTCCAAGCAAATGGTATGAAGAAACAAGCTGGAGTAGCCATTCTAATATCTGATAAGATTGACTTCCAACCCCAAATCATCAAAAAAGACAGGGAGGGGCACTTCATACTCATCAAAGGTAAAATCTTCCAAGAGGAACTATCAATCCTGAATATCTATGCTCCAAATACAAAGGCAGCCTCATTCATTAAAGAAACTTTAGTAAAGCTCAAAGCACACATTGCACCTCATACAATAATAGTGGGAGACTTCAACACACCACTTTCACCAATGGACAGATCATGGAAACAGAAACTAAACAGGGACACAGTGAAACTAACAGAAGTTATGGATCAGATGGATCTGGCAGATATCTACAGAACATTTTACCCTAAAACAAAAGGATATACCTTCTTCTCAGCACCTCATGGTACCTTCTCCAAAATTGACCACGTAATTGGTCACAAAACAGGCCTCAGCAGATACAAAAATATTGAAATTGTCCAATGCATCCTATCAGATCACCATGGACTAAGGCTGATCTTCAATAACAAAATAAATAATAGAAAGCCAACATACACGTGAAAACTGAACAACACTCTTCTCAATGATACCTTGGTCAAGGAAGCAATAAAGAAAGAAATTAAGGACTTTTTAGAGTTCAATGAAAATGAAGCCACAACATACCCAAACTTAAGGGAGGCAATGAAAGCATTTCTAAGAGGAAAACTAATAGCTCTGAGTGCCTCCAAAAAGAAACTAGAAAGAGCACACATTAGCAGCTTGACAACACACCTAAAAGCACTAGAACAAAAGGAAGCAAATTCACCCAAGAGGAGTAGACTGCAGGAAATAATCAAACTCAGGGGCGAAATCAATCAAGTGGAAACAAGAAGAACTATTCCAAGAATCAAACAATCAAGGAGCTGGTTCTTTGAGAAAATAAAAAAGATAGATAAACCCTTAGCCAGCCTCAATAGAGGGCACAGGGAAAGCATTCTAATTAACAAAATCAGAAATGAAAAAGGAGACATAACAACAGATCCTGAAGACATCCAAAACACCATCAGATCCTTCTACCAAAGGCTATACTCAACAAAACTGGAGAACCTGGATGAAATGGAGAAGTTCCTAGACAGATACCAGGTACCAAAGTTGAATCAGATCAGGTTAATGATCTAAACAGCCCTATATCCCCCAAAGAAATAGAAGCAGTCATTAATAGTCTCCCAACCAAAAAAAGCCCAGGACCAGATGGGTTTAGTGCAGAGTTCTATCAGACCTTCAAAGAAGATCTAATCCCAGTTCTTCACAAATTATTCCACAAAATAGAAACAGAAGGTACTCTACCCAACTCATTCTATGAAGCCACAATTACTCTGATACCTAAACCACAAAAAGACCCAACAAAGATAGAAAACTTCAGACCAATATCCCTTATGAATATTGATGCAAAAATACACAATAAAGTTCTTGCTAACCGAATCCAAGAACACATCAATACAATCATCCATCCTGACCAAGTAGGTTTCATCCCAGGGATGCAGGGATAGTTCAATGTACGGAAATTCATTAATGTAATCCAGTATATAAACAAACTCAAAGACAAAAACCACATGGTCATCTCGTTAGATACGGAAAAAGCATTTGACAAGATCCAACACCCATTCATGATAAAAGTCTTGAAAAGATCAGGAATTCAAGGCCCATACCTAAACATGATAAAAGCAATCTACAGCAAACCAGTAGCCAACATCAAAGTAAATGGTGAGAAGATTGAAGCAATCCCTCTAAAATCAGGGACTAGACAAGGCTGTCCACTTTCTCCATACCTATTCAACATAGTACTTGAAGTCCTAGCCAGAGCAATTCGACAACAAAAGGAGATCAAAGGGATACAAATTGGAAAAGATGAAGTCAAAATATCACTTTTTGCAGATGATATGATAGTATATATAAGTGACCCTAAAAATTCCACCAGAGAACTCCTAAACCTGATAAACAGCTTCAGTGAAGTAGCTGGATATAAAATTAACTCAAACAAATCAATGGCCTTTCTCTACACAAAGACTAAACAGGCTGAGAAAGAAATTAGGGAAACAACACCCTTCTCAATAGTCACAAATAATATAAAATATCTTGGCGTGACTCTAACTAAGGAAGTGAAAGATCTGTATAATAAAAACTTCAAGTCTCTGAAGAAAGAAATTCTAGAAGATCTCAGAAGATGGAAAGATCTCCCATGCTCATGGATTGGCATGATCAACATTGTAAAAATGGCTATCTTGCCAAAAGCAATCTACAGATTCAATGCAATCCCCATCAAAATTCCAAATCAATTCTTCAATGAATTAGAAAGTGCAATCTGCAAATTCATCTGGAATAACAAAAAACCTAGGATAGCAAAAACTCTTCTCAAGGATAAAAGAACCTCTGGTGGAATCACTATGCCAGACCTAAAGCTTTACTACAGAGCAATTGTGATAAAAACTGTGTGGTACTGGTATAGTGACAGACAAATAGACCAATGGAATAGAATTGAAGACCCAGAAATGAACCCACACACCTATGTTCACTTGATCTTCGACAAGGGAGCTAATACCATCCTGTGGAAGAAAGACAGCATTTTCAACAAATGTTTGCTTGCACAACTGGTTGTTATCATGTAGAAGAATGTGAATCAATCCATTCCTATCTCCTTGTACTAAGGTCAAGTCTAAGTGGATCAAGGAACTTCACATAAAACCAGAGACACTGAAACTTATAGAGGAGAAAGTGGGGAAAAGCCTTGAAGATATGGGCACAGGGGAAAAATTCTTGAATAGAACAGCAATGGCTTGTGCTGTAAGAACGAGAATTGACAAGTGGGACCTCATGAAACTCCAAAGCTTCTGCAAGGCAAAAGACACCATCAATAAGACAAAAAAACCACCAACAGATTGGGAAAGGATCTTTACATATCCTAAATCAGATAAGGGTCTAATATCCAATATATATAAGGAACTCAAGAAGGTGGACTCCAGAAAGTCAAATAATCCCATTAAAAAATGGGGCTCAGAACTGAACAAAGAATTCTCACCTGAAGAATACCGAATGGCAGAGAAGCACCTGAAAAAATGTTCAACATCCTTAATCATCAGGGAAATGCAAATCAAAACAACCCTGAGATTCCACCTCACACCAGTCAGAATGGCTAAGATCAAAAATTCAGGTGACAGCAGATGCTGGCGAGGATGTGGAGAAAGAGGAACACTCCTCCATTGTTGGTGGGATTGCAAGCTTGTACAACCACTCTGGAAATCAGTCTGGCGGTTCCTCAGAAAATTGGCATAGTACTACCGGAGGATCCAGCAATACCTCTCCTGGACATATATCCAGAAGATGTCCCAACCGGTAAAAAGGACACATGCTCCACTATGTTCATAGCAGCCCTATTTATAATAGCCAGAAGCTGGAAAGAACCCAGATGTCCCTCAACAGAGGAATGGGTACAGAAATTATGGTACATTTACACAATGGAGTACTACTCAGCTATTAAAAAGAATGGATTTTTGAAATTCTTAGCCAAATGGATGGACCTGGAGGGCATCATCTTGAGTGAGGTAACACAATCACAAAGGAACTCACACAATATGTATTCACTGATATGTGGATATTAGCCCAAAACTTAAGATACCCAAGATATAAGATACAATTTGCTAAACGCATGAAACTCAAGAAGAATGAAGACCAAAGTGTGGACACTATGCCCCTTCTTAGAATTGGGAACAAAACACCCATGGAAGGAGTTACAAAGTTTGGAGCTGTGATGAAAGGATGGACCATGTAGAGACTGCCATATCCAGGGATCCATCCCATAATCAGCTTCTAAACGCTGACACCATTGCATACACTAGCAAGATTTAGCTGAAAGGACCCAAATATAGCTGTCTCTTGTGAGACTATGCAGGGGTCTAGCAAACACAGGAGTGGATGCTCATAGTCAGCTATTGGATGTATCACAGGGCTCCCAATGGAGAAGCTAGAGAAAGTACCCAAGGAGCTAAAGGGAATCTGCAACCCTATAGTTGGAACTACATGATGAACTAACCAGTACCCCGGAGCTCTTGTCTCTAGCTGCATATGTATCGAAAGATGGCCTTGTCGGCCATCACTGGAAAAAGAGTCCCATTGGACTTGCAAACTTTATATGCCCCAATATAGGGGAATGCCAGGGCCAAAAGAATGGGAATGGGTGGGTAGGGAAGTGGGGGGCGCTATGGGGGACTTTTGGGATAGCATTGGAAATGTAATTGAGGAAAATATGTAATAAAAAATATTAAAAATTAAAAAAAAAACAAAAAAATGATGTAATCATGAAGTTCTTAGGCAAATGAATGGAACTAGAAAATATCATCCTTAGTGAAGTTACCCAATCACAAAAAAAAAAAAAAAAAACACACATGGTATGCACTCACTGATAAGTGGATATTAGTCCAGAAGTTCGGAATAACCAAGATGTAATTCACAGACCACATGAAGCTCAAGAAGAAGCAAGACCATGGTGTGGATACTTCGGTCCTTCTTAGAAGGGGGATCAAAATACCCATGGGAGGTGGTACAGAGACAAAGTTTGGCACAGAGACTGAAGGAAAGGACCTCCACCTGGGAATCCATTTCATATATAGTTACCAAGCCCAGACACTCTTGTGGATGCCAGCAAGTGCTTGCTGACAGCAGCCTGGTCTCCCAAGCGGCTCTGCCAGTGCCTGACAAATGCAGAAGCGGAGGCTCAGAGCTGTCCATTGGACTGAATACAGGGTCCCCAATGGATGAGCTAGAGAAAGGCCTGAAGAAGCTGCAGTAGTTTGCAGCCCTATAGGAGGAACAACAATATGACCAAACCAGTATCTCAAGAGCTCCCAGGGAATAAACTACCAACCAAACAGTACACATGGAGGGACCATAGCTTCAGCTGCATATGTAGTGGAGGATGGCCTTGTGGGACATCAATGGGAGAAGAGGCCCTTGGCCTTGTGAAGGCTTGATTCCCCAGTGTAGGGGAATGTCAGGACAGGGAAGTGGGAGTGGGTAGGTTAGTGAGCAAGGGGAGGGGGGATGAAATGGGAGAGGGTCTCGAGGGGAAATGAGGAAAGGGGACAAAATTTGAAACATAAATAAAGGAAATATGTAAAAAAAAAAAAGAAAATGAAAAGAAAAGGAAAAAAAAGAAATTCACAAGGAAAACAAAAAGAGATAGGGCCTCAACTCTGCTGAAGGATTCATAGGTTTTGGTCTTTCAATGGTGTCTTAGAAACTCAATATATCATTTGATCAAACAAGAAAAAAAATATAGACATGCTGTGAGAGGGAACCTTCCTTCCAGATGATTTTGAGAAGCATCCTAGTCATCCGGTTCTGAGAAAGAAATGGAATAATGGCTCTAGTTCTTCTTAATACTAAGTGTAAAAATTATGACCAACCAAGAATGAATGCAGATGCAAAGGAGAAGTCAATTGCACCATCATCTCATGCTATCTAGACCTTTATAAATTTGTTTCTAGTAAAATGTAATCTAGTCTATGTGTCAAAATAAATAAAATTTAATGATTTATAGTTAATACTCAAGAGTGGAGAACCTAGAGTTTTTATCAAAATCCTCAGGAAATCAATAACTTATGTCAGTAGGACAAATCCATTAATTGGAGCAAATTTACTTTAGAAAATAAAATAAATCTGCTCATTCAAAAATGAAAAAACATCTAAAAGACACAATGCTTTATAATTCAACATTGTGTTGACAAATAACCTTGTGGTTACATTATGTCTTAAATGTTATTTAGATTCAGTTTTCTTTTAGTAAATTGAGAAATTTTCTGTTTGTTTTTAATGTATGTGTATCAAGACACTAAGCATATAAAACAAGAAGTATTTATAACTTGTAGATAATGTTTAATAGAATGTGAATCTAAAACATATATTTTATAAGAAAAAATTCTATATTGTAAAATAAGATCACAAAACTAGGATCCTAGATGTTAAAGATTATTGAAAGATAGTATATAGCTGATCAAAGATTATTAAAACTTGTAAGTTCTGACCTTTGTGTACTCATATGAAACTTCTATTTGAATCATTCTGACTTTCATTAGCTATTCATCTGATTTTCTTAACATTTATAAAAGCTGATATATATATATATATATATATATATATATATATATATATATATATTTAAGATAATTACTTTTAGGGCTGGAGGTTTGGTTCATCAGTTAGCAGTTAAGAATATGTAGTATCTTTGGTTTGCAGAACCCATATGTAGTGGTTCAGAACTGTTTGTAATCCATCTCCACAAGATCTGATGGCCTTTTGAGATCTTTTAGTGGGCTATGAAACAACAAGGCAGCTGCAATTGGTTCTTATAAGTTTAGGAAGTCACCTTTTATCTTGATCAAAGAGACCATGTTTTACACTGCGGAGAGGCAATAAAGGCAGAAATTGTCTCAAAGTCTTTAAGGCAGTCAAATGGTCACAAGTAAAGCGTTAAGGAACCTCAATTGATCTAAACAAAGCAAAAATATTTTTGCCTACCTCTATGGTCTTAAAAAGCATGCAAGTGAAAATATAACTAAAAGTAATATACAATAAAATTTTATCGGTTTCCATACAGAACCTTCTTCCTGACCTGGTTCAACTGAGGCCCAGATGCCTTAAAAGCCATCTAAATTCAAATTGAGCTTCTTTTTCATAGACATACTGATTCCTCAGTGTTTATGATCCATTTTCAAAACCTGCCCCACATTTCTGTCATGTCAGTTTTGAAGCAGCCCTCAGATGCCTTCTAATTTTAGGCCTATCTAATATAGGATAACTAGACCAAGAAAACATTGACAAGTAGTTTGTATTCGCATGCATCCATACAGGGAACTCAAATGTTTACTGGTTATAGTGAATATGTTCACTATGTTGAAAAGAGCATCCCCCATTAAAATGAAAGTGGCTTCAGATATAACTGTGTCTTTATAGAACATATTATCATTTGCTGTAGGAGCTATCCCTACTAATAATTCCCTGGCTTTCAATCCCTGCATTATTATTCTACAGTTTTGGCAACATTTGTCCCAGCTATAATTTTTAAGATCCCATATTACTTTCAAGTGTACAATCTACCTTATCCCCTTCAAAGTCCTTTAGAGTAGGCTATTCCTCTAAAAATAACCTACTACTAGATTCAGAAGTTGATTATTACTCTCCATTTGTTATACCAATTGAACAGACAAGGATCTCACCAAGTATGAGGATAATTATACCCATAAGACTGAAGTCATCTTTTTGGGATCGTCTCCACATATTAATTCCAAAGATTGGCCATAACTAAGAACCTTTCCATAGGATAAAAGCACTATTCAAAGCACACGGTCATGAATCCCTACCTCAAATTGTAATCAAAATATAAAATATGAATGTGTCCATCAAGAGTTAATACTGTTCTAGACCTAAAAATGTTGACAACCGTTTCTTGTGAGCCTCTTTGAGACTTCTGTTTCCTCTTCTGGGAATTCTAGTAGAAACACATCTGAACCCATGAGTAGATAATACTGTCACTCCCTTTTTTAACTTTCTGAGTTCTACATTTTGATATTACAAGTTCTCCCCCTCTTTTTCCCTCAGTTTCTTACAAGATGCAGCTCAATTTGGCAAATTCATCTTGGACATTTTTCTTCAGAGTGCCCTTTAGACTACATGAACTGAACTCATCACTTACTTTAAGTTATTACCTTCATTTCTATTTCTTTATAACATACTTCTACACAAAAAACCAAATGTAGTAATAGTACAATATTAGAAACCTATAATTGTCGTTTTATTTTTATATTTCAAAAGGAGCCAATCTTTCTTCAAGAACATAACCCAGTTCCTTTTATCTATTTTAAGTCATTCAAAATTTCACTACATGGTGATTTACAAATAACTATGGTACTTTAGCCTGGCTCCCATCTAAATGTTACCTTTTGTGTTTACAGCTCTCCTGGCTATGGCAGATCCTAGGGCATTTTCAGGATGATGTAAGTCTCTCCCAGTTTCTCTAGCTCTTATACATCTGAATTTTTTGTGTCTTATGGGATGATTGATTGCTTCTATAGTGTAGGCCATTAAGCTTCAGATTGTCTCAGGGATATCAACCACTACCATTTAGGTCAACATGCTTCTACCAAAAAGTCTGTCTTAGTCTCTTACTCCTGTGAACAGACACCATAACCAAGGCATCACTTATAAGGACAATATTTCATTGGGGCTGGCTTACAGGTTCCGAGGTTCAGTCCATTATCATCAAGGCAGAAGCATGGCAGTGTCCAGACAGGCATGGTGCAGGCAAAGGTGAGAGTTCTACATCTTCATTTGAAGGCTACTAGGAGAAGGCTGAATTTCAGGCAGCTAGGACTAGGGTTATAAAGGACATACATACAATGACACACCTACTCCAACAAGGCAGCAACTGCTAATAGTGCCACTCTCTGTGCCAAGCATAGACAATCCATCACAATGTCCTTCCCCAGTTGGCTTGCTGATCTGAAGTATCCAAAGCATTATTCAGTACACTATTCAAACCTGCATATATAACACTGTCTTGAAGTATGAATTCAGGTATGAACCACTGTCTTACTCAATACCATCACCAGACTACTCACTAAAAAATTGGATGGGGATTCTTATCTAATGGAACTCCAGTGCAACAAAAGTTATTGAAGATGATTTTGATATCACTAAACCCTAGGGTCCTATACCTCACTTATCTTCTTTTAAAATAAAAAGTCAAAGGCTGAAAATGGCATATCATATTTTCAGATATTCTATAATTCATTTAAGATAGTAACAGAGAAGGCTGTAAACAGAGTAAAACATTTCCAGTGATTTACCTGTGATGCAGATGCAAACTGCTGACAGATCAAACAAATCAGATATTAACTAGGGTTAGTATAAGCTGTTTCAATGTTCTTCCAGGTGCCTCTTATTCAGAAGTGCCATTGTTACCTTCCAAACATCTGTCTGTTTTGAAAGGCTTGGACCCATTCCATTATGGCACAACATATCCCTCTCTATTCACTCAAAAGAAATATTTAAATGATACATTTTTCATGTATCTAGCTAACATAAACATTTATTTCAGATTATAATGGTCTGTTGAGCTCTAATAAACTCTTTGCAGAACAGTTAAACCCACTCTGCTTCTCAGAAATAAAATACAGCTTACCCTAAAACCTAACATAAACCCGTCGTGGGAAAGGATTCTAAATACAGTTAAACACACAGGATGTAAACCTACTTACTATATTCATTGTGTTTTCTCAAAAAAACAAAAAAAAAAGATGAAGAAAGAAAAAAGAGAGAGAGAGAGGTATGGTGTGGTGGTTTGAATTCAGTTGTTTCAGGGAGTAGAAAAACTATTAGGAGGTATGGCCTTGTTGGAGTAGGTGTAGCCTTGATGCAGGAAGACTATCACTGTAGTGGATTTTGAGACCTCCTCCTGGATTCCTTTGGAAAAATCTTCTTCTAGCTCCCTTTTGAATCAAGATGTAGAACTTCCAAATCTTCAGTACCATCTGTGTCTGGACACTGCCATACTTCCCGCCGTTATGATAATGGACTGAACCTCTAAAACTGTCATCCCAATTAAATGCTGTCCTTTATAAAGTTGCTTCAGTCATGGTGTTTTACAAAGCAATGAAACCGTAAGTAAGATATATAGCTAGATGAATAAAGTAAAACAACTGTGACATTATTAGATACATAAATTAGCCATTGATATCAAACTGATAATTTTAATAAACAAATATCTAAAAATAAAAAAGAATTTGTTAGAAAATTTAGTAATTTTTCATGACCTTATTTTAGCACACTTTTAAGTCATTCTGTATTCTACTCTCCTGGAATTCTCTTCATTGTAGACTTGTAGATGTGATGTATACACTTAAAGTTTCACAACATTCTTCCTTTGAAATTACCTGTCTCCTTACAAGAATCAGTCTCTAATCACCATTTTCCTCACTATAACTCCACATACTTCTCTGTATTAAAATATTTACTAACACCTAACGTTTTCTAAAATTTTATTGTAAAAATATCAACAGCAAAAATAACTATATGTTAAACACTATGTATTCATCTCTTATATATATATATTACTTAGCAATCTTTAGTTTACACCATAACTATCTGCCCAGTGAATATAATATTTTCTCAATTATGCCAAAGGAATATATAGAAATTAGAAAATTAACCATACATATTTTATAAATCACATGTATGAAGTTTTCTACTATTAATATCTGATCTAAATCCTTTAATACAATATTTTATTGATTCTATGGGAATTTCACAATCTACACCTCAATCACACTCATTTTCCAGTTCTTCTTTTTTTTTTTTATATTTTTATTACATATTTTCCTCAATTACATTTCCAATGCTATCCCAAAAGTCACTCATAGTGCCCCCCAATTCCCTACCCACCCATTCCCATTCTTTTGGCCCTGGCATTCCCCTATATTGGGGCATATAAAGTTTGCAAGTCCAATGGGCCTCTCTTTCCATTGATGGCCGACTAGGCCATCTTTCGATACATATGCAGCTAGAGACAAGAGCTCCAGGGTTCTGGTTAGTACATCATGTTGTTCCAACAATAGGGTTGCAGATCCCTTTAGCTCCTTGGGTACTTTCTCTAGCTTCTCCATTGGGAGCCCTGTGATACATCCAATAGCTGACTGTGAACATCCACTCCTGTGTTTGCTAGGCCCCGGCATCGTCTCACAAGAGACAGCTATATTTGGGTCCTTTCAGCAAAATCTTGCTAGTGTATGCAATGGTGTCAGCGTTTAGAAGCTGATTATGGGACGGATCCCTGGATACAGCAGTCTCTAAATGGTCCATCCTTTCATCACAGCTACGAACTTTGTCTCTGTAGCTCCTTCCCTGGGTGTTTTGTTCCCAATTCTAAGAAGGTGCACAGTGTCCACACTTTGGTCTTCATTCTTCTTGAGTTTCATGCGTTTATCAAATTGTATCTTATATCTTGGGTATCCTAAGTTTTGGGCTAATATCCACTTATCAATGAATACATATTGTGTGAGTTCTTTTGTGATTGTGTTACTTCACTCAAGATGATGCCCTCCAGGTCCATCCATTTGGCTAGGAATTTCATAAATCCATTCTTTTTAATAGCTGAGTAGTACTCCATTGTGTAAATGTACCATAATATCTGTATCCATTCCTCTGTTGAGGGACATCTGGGTTCTTTCCAGCTTCTGGCTATTATAAATAGGGCTGCTATGAACATAGTGGAGCATGTGTCCTTTTTACCGGTTGGGACATCTTCTGGATATATGCCCAGGAGAGGTATTGCTGGATCCTCCGGTAGTACTATGTCCAATTTTCTGAGGAGCCGCCAGACTGATTTCCAGAGTGGTTGTACAAGCTTGCAATCCCACCAACAATGGAGGAATGTTCCTCTTTCTCCACATCCTCGCCAGCATCTGCTGTCACCTGAATTTTTGATCTTAGCCATTCTGACTGGTGTGAGGTGGAATCTCAGGATTGTTTTGATTTGCATTTCCCTGATGATTAAGGATGTTGAACATTTTTTCAGGTGTTTCTCTGCCATTCGGTATTCCTCAGGTGAGAATTCATTGTTCAGTTCTGAGCCCCATTTTTTAATGGGGTTATTTGACTTTCTGGAGTCCACCTTCTTGAGTTCTTTATATATATTGGATATTAGTCCCTTATCTGATTTAGGATAGGTGAAGATCCTTTCCCAGTCTGTTGGTGGTTTTTTTGTCTTATTGATGGTGTCTTTAGCCTTGCAGAAGCTTTGTAGTTTCATGAGGTCCCACTTGTCAATTCTCGATCTTACAGCACAGGCCATTACTGTTCTATTCAGGAATTTTTCCCCTGTGCCCATATCTTCAAGGCTTTTCCCCACTTTCTCCTCTATAAGTTTCAGTGTCTCTGGTTTTACGTGAAGTTCCTTGATCCACTTAGACTTGACCTTAGTACAAGGAGATAGGAATGGATCGATTCGCATTCTTCTACATGTTAACAACCAGTTGTGCCAGCACAATTTGTTGAAAATGCTGTCTTTCTTCCACTGGATGTTTTTAGCTCCCTTGTCGAAGATCAAGTGACCATAGGTGTGTGGGTTCATTTCTGGGTCTTCAATTCTATTCCATTGGTCTATTTGTCTGTCACTATACCAGTACCATGCAGTTTTTATCACAATTGCTCTGTAGTAGAGCTTTAGGTCCGGCATGGTGATTCCACTAGAGGTTCTTTTATCCTTGAGAAGAGTTTTTGCTATCCTAGGTTTTTTGTTATTCCAGATGAATTTGCAGATTGCACTTTCTAATTCGTTAAAGAATTGATTTGGAATTTTGATGGGGATTGCATTGAATCTGTAGATTGCTTTTGGCAAGATAGCCATTTTTACAATGTTGATCCTGCCAATCCATGAGCATGGGAGATCTTTCCATCTTCTGAGATCTTCTATAATTTCTTTCTTCAGAGACTTGAAGTTTTTATTATACAGATCTTTCACTTCCTTAGTTAAAGACACGCCAAGATATTTTATATTATTTGTGACTATTGAGAAGGGTGTTGTTTCCCTAATTTCTTTCTCAGCCTGTTTATTCTTTGTGTAGAGAAAGGCCATTGATTTGTTTGAGTTAATTTTATATCCAGCTACTTCACCGAAGCTGTTTATCAGGCTTAGGAGTTCTCTGGTGGAATTTTTAGGGTCACTTATATATACTATCATATCATCTGCAAAAAGTGATATTTTGACTTCATCTTTTCCAATTTGTATCCCTTTGATCTCCTTTTGTTGTCGAATTGCTCTGGCTAGGACTTCAAGTACAATGTTGAATAGGTATGGAGAAAGTGGACAGCCTTGTCTAGTCCCTGATTTTAGAGGGATTGCTTCAAGCTTCTCACCATTTACTTTGATGTTGGCTACTGGTTTGCTGTAGATTGCTTTTATCATGTTTAGGTATGGGCCTTGAATTCCTGATCTTCCAAGACTTTTATCATGAATGGGTGTTGGATCTTGTCAAATGCTTTTTCCCCATCTAACGAGATGACCATGTGGTTTTTGTCTTTGAGTTTGTTTATATACTGGATTACGTTGATGGATTTCCGTATATTGAACCATCCCTGCATCCCTGGGATGAAACCTACTTGGTCAGGATGGATGATTGTTTTTATGTGTTCCTGGATTCGGTTAGCAAGAACTTTATTGAGGATTTTTGCATCAATATTCATAAGGGATATTGGTCTGAAGTTTTCTATCTTTGTTGGGTCTTTTTGTGGTTTAGGTATCAGAGTAATTGTGGCTTCATAGAATGAGTTGGGTAGAGTACCTTCTGTTTCTATTTTGTGGAATAGTTTGTGAAGAACTGGGATTAGATCTTCTTTGAAGGTCTGATAGAACTCTGCACTAAACCCATCTGGTCCTAGGCTTTTTTTAGTTGGGAGACTATTAATGACTGCTTCTATTTCTTTGGGGGATATAGGGCTGTTTAGATCATTAACCTGATCTTGATTCAACTTTGGTACCTGGTATCTGTCTAGGAACTTCTCCATTTCATCCAGGTTCTCCAGTTTTGTTGAGTATAGCCTTTGGTAGAAGGATCTGATGGTGTTTTGGATGTCTTCAGGATCTGTTGTTATGTCTCCTTTTTCATTTCTGATTTTGTTAATTAGGATGCTTTCCCTGTGCCCTCTAGTGAGTCTGGCTAAGGGTTTATCTATCTTGTTGATTTTCTCAAAGAACCAGCTCCTTGATTGGTTGATTCTTTGAATAGTTTTTCTTGTTTCCACTTGGTTGATTTCACCCCTGAGTTTGATTATTTCCTGCCTTCTACTCCTCTTGGGTGAATTTGCTTCCTTTTGTTCTAGTGCTTTTAGGTGTGTTGTCAAGCTGCTAATGTGTGCTCTCTCTAGTTTCCTTTTGGAGGCACTCAGAGCTATGAGTTGTCCTCTTAGAAATGCTTTCATTGTGTCCCATAAGTTTGGGTATGTTGTGGCTTCATTTTCATTGAACTCTAAAAAGTCCTTAATTTCTTTCTTTATTCCTTCCTTGACCAAGGTATCATTGAGAAGAGTGTTGTTCAGTTTCCACGTGAAGGTTGGCTTTCTATTATTTATTTTGTTATTGAAGATCAGCCTTAGTCCATGGTGATCTGATAGGATGCATGGGACAATTTCAATATTTTTGTATCTGTTGAGGCCTGCTTTGTGACCAATTATGTGGTCAATTTTGGAGAAGGTACCATGAGGTGCTGAGAAGAAGGTATATCCTTTTGTTTTAGAATAGAATGTTCTGTAGATATCTGCCAGATCCATTTGATTCATAATTTCTCTTAGTTTCACTGTGTCCCTGTTTAGTTTCTGTTTCCATGATCTGTCCATTGGTGAAAGTGGTGTGTTGAAGTCTCCCACTATTATTTTATGAGGTGCAATGTGTGCTTTGAGCTTTACTAAAGTTTCTTTAATGAATGTGGCTGCCTTTGTATTTGGAGCATAGATATTCAGGATTGATAGTTCCTCTTGGAGGATTTTACCTTTGATGAGTATGAAGTGTCCCTCCCTGTCTTTTTTAATGACTTTGGGTTGGAAGTCAATCTTATCAGATATTAGAATGGCTACTCCAGCTTGTTTCTTCATGCCATTTGCTTGGAGAATTGTTTTCCAGCCTTTCATTCTGAGGTAGTGTCTATCCTTTTCTCTGAGATGAGTTTCCTGTAAGCAGCAAAATGTTGGGTCTTGTTTGTGTAGCCAGTTTGTTAGTCTATGTCTTTTTATCGGGGAGTTGAGTCCATTGATATTAAGAGATATTAAGGAAAAGTAATTGTTGTTTCCTGTTATTTTTGTTGTTAAAGTTGGCATTTTGTTCTTGTGGCTGTCTTCTTTTAGGTTTGTTGAGGGATTACCTTCTTGTTGTTTCTAGGGCGTGGTTCCTGTCCTTGTATTGGTTTTTTTCTGTTATTATCCTTTGAAGGGCTGGATTCATGGAGAGATAATGTGTGAATTTGGTTTTGTCGTGGAATACTTTGGTTTCTCCATCTATGTTAATTGAGAGTTTGGCTGGGTATAGTAGCCTGGGCTGGAATTTGTGTTCTTTTAGTGTCTGTATAACATCCGTCCAGGATCTTCTGGCTTTCATAGTCTCTGGTGAAAAATCTGGTGTAATTCTGATAGGCTTGCCTTTATATGTTACTTGGCCTTTTTCTCTTACTGCTTTTAGTATTCTATCTTTATTTAGAGCATTTGTTGTTCTGATTATTATGTGTCGGGAGGTGTTTCTTTTCTGGTCCAGTCTATTTGGAGTTCTGTAGGCTTCTTGTATGTTCATGGGCATCTCTTTCTTTAGATTTGGGAAGTTTTCTTCTATAATTTTGTTGAAGATGTTTGCTGGTCCTTTGAGTTGAAAATCTTCATTCTCATCCACTCCTATTATCCGTAGGTTTGGTCTTCTCATTGTGTCCTGTATTTCTTGGATGTTTTGAGTTAGGATCTTTTTGCATTTTACATTTTCCTTGATTGTTGTGCCGATGTTCTCTATGGAATCTTCTGCACCTGAGATTCTCTCTTCCATCTCTTGTATTCTGTTGCTGATGCTCGTATCTATGGTTCCAGATTTCTTTCCTAGGGTTTCTATCTCCAGTGTTGCCTCATTTTGCGTTTTCTTTATTGTGTCTACTTCCCTTTTTAGGTCTAGTATGGTTTTGTTCATTTCCATCATCTGTTTGGATGTGTTTTCCTGTTTTTCTGTAAGGACTTCTACCTGTTTGATTATGTTATCCTGTTTTTCTTTAAGGATTTGTAACTCTTTAGCAGTGTTCTCCTGCAATTCTTTAAGGGATTTTTGTGCTTCCTCTTTAGTGTCTTCTGCCTGTTTAGCAGTGTTCTCCTGTAGTTCTTTAAGTGTGTTATCAAAGTCCTTCTTGAAGTCCTCTACCATCGTCAGGAGATATGCTTTTAAATCCGTGTCTAGCTTTTCCGGTGTGTTGGGGTGCCCTTGACTGGGCGAAGTGGGGGTGCTGGGTTCTGATGATGGTGAGTGGTCTTGGTTTCTGTTAGTAAGATTATTACGTTTACCTTTCGCCATCTGGTAATCTCTGGGGTTAGTTGTTATCGTTGTCACTGTTTAAAGATTGGAGCAGAAGCTGTGTTCCACTCACCAGCAGTCTCTAAATCCTGCGGCGGGGGTCGTGGGTAGCTGATGGTACCGCGGTGCTGGTCCAGCAGGAAGAGGCCTGTGGTCCTACTCAGGCCGGTTTTCTGCTTCCCTAACTAATGCAGTCTCAGGTCCCGCGTGCAATTGGATTGGAGCAGAAGCTGTGTTCCACTCTCCAGAAGTCTTAAGACCCTGTGGCGGGTGTTGTGGGTAGCTGGCGAGTGTCAGCCGACCCTGCGCCCCAGCTGCCCCGGTCCTTTTCTGACCGGAAGAGGGTTGTGGCCCTATGTAGGCTGGATTTCTCTCTCCCCAACCAGAGCAGTCTCAGGTTCCGCGTGATTGGACTGGAGCAGAAGCTGTGTTCCACTCACCAGCAGTCCCAAAATCCTGCGGCGGGGGTCGTGGGTAGCTGGCGGGTGTCAGGCAACCCTGCGCTCCAGCTACCCTGGCGCTGATCCGGCCGGATGAGGCCTGTGGCCCTACTCAGGCCGGTTTCTGCTTCCCTAACTAATGCAGTCTCAGGTCCCGCGCAATTGGATTGGAGCAGAAGCTGTGTTCCACTCACCAGAAGTCTTAAGATCCTGTGGCGGGTGTTGTGGGTAGCTGGCGAGTGTCAGCCGACCCTGCACCCCAGCTGCCCCGGTGCCCTTCTGACCGGAAGAGCCCAGTTCTTCTATATATGGAATGCCACCATCATTGTGACCCCATACTAACAAAAAATAAGAAAAAAATGTCTTATTTGTGTTATTTATATATTCATTGAAGCATAGTCAAATTTTCAGTGGCCTGCTCCTTTAATAAAATTAAGTATTTCCCTACTGCAACCCCTCTGGCAGCCAACAATTATCAAAAATTTTATCCTTATCACAGTTTTTAAGTATTCTTTTCAATGGCTTCCTAATTAGTCTGTTATTGAAGGGTAGGGCTGGGAGGGGTAAAGATTTGCATAGAGGCCTTCCCTGTCCCTCTAAACTGTTTGTCTGAAGGCATCAGTATCACTGTCAAAATAGTTTGCTTGATCTTTACATTCATTAGGAGCACAAATCATGGGCTTCCAGATGCTTTCTGTCCAGACCACAAAAACATCTCCAGGCTGCAGTAAGACCATGGACCCAGACAAGGCCCTTGGAGGCAGTCTGGACCACAGAGACAACCATGACTTCAGGCAGCAATACCAGCTACCCAGTATGACATAGACTCTGGCTGCAGCATGGTCCACAGTGGTTAATATGGTGGCATCATGGTACAACACAGATCATAGACTTTCACAGACATTAACATAGATAGAACTTAGCCACAGTAAGACCATGGATCCTGACATGGTGCTCAGTGGCATCATGGACACTAATGTTCTCTCAAGGAAATCCAATTGAGGAAGTGAACCACTTCTCATCTCAAGCCTCCATGATTGCCTGAGCCTGGTCAATCCCATGGCAGTCCAGCATGTTTTGGGAACTGAGTCTTCATCTCCTTAAACTCCAGGATACTTCACACTATCCTACTGACTCCACTATACAAAGACATGTTCTGCTATTGAACTCAGCTCTCACACACCTGTCACTGCCTTCAAATCTCCAGTTTTTTCTCTCCACAGCACATGCACTGATCTTCTCTTCCATCTTTCCCACTTCTCATTCCTGCATTCATTTTTTTTTGTAGTGGTACCTAGTCAGCTTGGGTGCCTTCCACCATCGCAGATTTTTTTTTAAATGGTTGGGGGATAAAATTCAATGGTAATGCACTTGCCTAGTATGCATGAAGTCCTGTGAAATCCCCAATTCCATCAAAAACTATTTTCATCGATTATAAAAATAAATCCAAACTCAAAAGATAGAAAGGAAATACCTTTAAAATGCAATCTTACTGACAGAATGAAACTGAAGGTGCTAGCATGCTACAATATAATCAGAGCACTGTTAAATGGTTCTTATCTTTCCACAAGACAGTTTATAGGTGAACTTTTACAGCATTACAGGTATATCATGACCAAGGGAGCTCCAGTTATGAAACTGGGGAAGATGGAAACTGTGGAGCACCCATCAGAGTGTACTAAACACTGCAATGGTAGGGGAATGTCTACTGTATATTCTGCTTCCCATGTATAAGAGCAAGCATGCAAAGAAACCAGACAGGAGATAAGGATGCCTCTGACAACTTACACTCAGTAATTCAAGAAAAATCACTAAACTCCAAGTCAATATTGCTTCTGAAATTTCCTGCCACAGATTGGTCACAATCCTCAGTCCATAGTAGAGCCACTTGATGTAGAAGACCAGAGCCACTTTGTCATGCACTTCGGTCGAGTCAGCTTGACAGGCTGTGAAGCCTAAAAGCCACTCACGAGGCAGAGAGTTTCATAGAAGCTCACCTCCTGGAGTTCTAGCGTTCTCATTAACCCATATACTCATACCCTATTTCCCCGTTAGTCTAGTGTATGGATCCACGTGCTCTCTTTTAGTATTACCTTATTATAAGTGCCTTTTAAGATTGAATTCTGACATAGCTAAGCCTTCACCAATGTTCCAAAGTCCTAGAAAGTCCTTAAGCTGACTTGGAATGGGCTTGGAATTCAATGTTGCCTATTCAGTGACATTCAGTATTGCCTCTGGTATTACTCTATCACTTAGAATAAAAGCCAAGTTGCTCCCATATGCAGGAATTTACAATGGTTTAGGAAGTAGATCAGGCTGTGGTTTTAGAGTATTGCATTATTCACGAGATGGTTAGCTAGAACGGAACTCCCTAATTAGAACCATGACTTGGGTGTGAAAGCCCTTGCCCTGGGAGTGTAAAGACCTCACACCTGGCTTCTAAGACTATAGCTGAACTTAGATAGGGCTGACTTTGTCTCAGTTATTTTATTGCCCTGTTCCTGCCAGTCTTTGTGTTTACATTCCTCTGTTTTGTGTAAGAGTCATTAAGCATCCGGTAACCTCATTTGTACCTTGCCGATGTGTCACCTAACTTCCCTATTTTCTTCTGTATAAAAAGTTTGATGCTCATTTGACAAATTACATTCAGATTCTACACAACCTCTCCTGTGGGCATCTGTCTCTCATTCAATTCCTGCCAACTCCTTGCCACCTGTGACCAGAGACCCGTTCCACGCAGACAAAAGGGCCCAGAGGGTCTGCAGCACCACTTGATGTAGAAGAGCATGAATTCTACAAGAGTAAGATAAGCACTACAAATGTAGAAGAGTACATGCAAAGAGACAACCTATTGCAAACTCATCAGATCCCCAATGATGCCATTGATGAAGAAGCCCATAGCACAGGAGGAAAAAAAAAAAAACCCAGTGTTTAACCTGCCAAAAAGAAGAGTGGCTTCCTCTGTGATGAGGAACAAAATGTTTGTAACTCCAGATTTCTGCTGGCAGTTCAACTGTGTTGAAAGCTTTTGGTATCAACTGCTGAGAAATAATGATGTTGACATTGCTAAATGCTTTTTTGACTCCTGGAGTAATGCCTAACTAAGAAAGTGAGTAGGAGTAGAGCAACATAGTGATGGTTGAAGCTAGTGAGCAGAGTTTACCTATGCAAAAAACGTAGACATTCCATGCTCTTCCCATTGCCCTCTTCACTCTGATCTAAGAGTCTTCAGGGTGATGTAGTTACATAATTTCTTTTTTTTTTTCAAAAACATTTTTATTAGATATTTTCTTCATTTACATTTCAAATGCTATGCCTAACGTCCCCTATACACTTCCCCCACCCTGCTCCCCAACCTACCCACTCCCACTTACTGGCCCTGGCATTCCCCTGTACTGGGGCATATAAAGTTTGCAAGACCAAGGGGCCTCTCTTCCCAATGATGGCCAACTAGGCCATCTTCTGCTACATATGCAGCTAGAGGCAAGAGCTCTGGGGGTACTGGCTAGTTCATATTGTTGGTCCACTTATAGGGTTGCAGACCCCTTCAGCTCTTGGGTACTTTTTCTAGCTACTCCATTGGGGGCCCTGTGTTCCATCCAATAGATGACTGTGAGCATCCACTTCTTTTGTTTCTCTTTTTCTTTTTTTAAGATTTATTTATTTATTATTTTATTTTATTTTTATTACATATTCCTTTTTCCTTTTTATTAGATATTTTCTTCATTTACATTTCAAATGATATCCCAAAAGTCCCCTATACCCTCCCCCTGCCCTGCTCCCCTACACACTCACTCCTACTTCTTGGCCCTGGCGTCACCCTGTAGTGGGGCATATAAAGTTTGCAAGACCAAGGGGCCTCTCTTCCCAATGATGGCCAACTAGGCCATCTTCTGCTACATATGCAGCTAGAGACATGAGCTCTGGGGGTACTGATTAGTCCATATTGTTGTTCCACCTATAGGGTTGCAGACCCCATTAGCTCCTTGGGTACTTTCTCTAGCTCCTCCATGGGGGGCCCTGTGTTCCATCCTATAGATGACTGTGAGCATCCCCTTCTGTATTTGCCAGGCACTGGCATAGTGTCACAAGAGACAGCTATATCAGGGTCCTGTCAAAGTAGCCACTTCACAAATCTCTGCTGCCTACTGTCCCCACCACTACTTCTCCCATCATACTGCGCCCTTATAAGAGTTTATAATTACCTCTCTTAGAGTTTTTAATTTAGCTTACTTTGCAGGTGTTATTGAATAGTTCATATTCCTATATGAAGAATGTTCATTTCATGTAGCTAAAGTGAAATTAATCTATTTTGGCATCAGTGAAAGGAAATATATAATGGCTTGGAATATATTGAATGAAATTATAAACATCTAATTTTGTACAACCATCTTCTAAACTGGGACAACTTTGTGTCAACCTGAAGATTCATTATTCTAAAATATATCTGAGACCAATTTAATTAATTGTGACTATCTGTGGGCAGCCAGCTTGGGGAAATAAAGGCGATGTGAGAGAACCCATGTCCCACCAGGGTTCTGGTGCTCTGGCCTGGTGGACATGGAGGACTGCTGGACGCCTTCCATGCAGCCCTGGGTGAGTGTTTGGCCATGGACCACAGTCCACAGAGGGTGGACAGGGAGCAGTCCGAGGTCTCTGGGCTTCACGGAGGCCAGATATGACAGGTTCACAGTCTCAGATATCTGAGGACGTGATTGGACATTGTGGAAGAGCTGACAACAAAGTGGGGACCCCAAGGGCAGCCCAGTCAACCTGGGGCCGAAAGGAGGAGACTGCAGGGGGAGAGGAGGAGCTGGGTGGTTCCCACTCTGGCAAGAGCCCTTGGTCTAGTCCATTGCTGGAATACAGGAAGGAAAGCCTATTCCATTGTTCAAGTACGGTGGGCCTTGATGAGCAGAGAAGGTCTATGGTTTTAGGCAGAGAGAAGGAGAAAAGGTAAAAAATGAGAAGTGAGCCATGGCCACGCATAGAGAAGAGGGTATGGGAGGAAATGGAGAGTTAGAAATGAAAATAAGAGAGGTCAGAGCTTAAGAGAGAGAGGAGAGGCCAAGCAGCCCTTTTTATAGTGTGCTGGGCTATCTTGCAGTTGTAGGGTAGCTGTGAGGAGAAGGATACATGGTTATTGCCAGGCAACTGTGAGGGTGGAGTCTAACCAGAATGTCAGGAGCTTATGGGCATGGCTGATAGTCACAGGATTATGGAGTTCGGGCTTTATGGTGTCAGGGACCTGTGTGTCTGGGAGCATGGCTCATTGTCCCTTGTAGAATTTCTACTGGGTCTCTAGAGTAAGTCTCACTTGACAAAAACACAGGCTGCCTTTTATGGTGCCACAGTGATACATTTAACAGAGAAGTCGCATAAACTCTAATTTTACATATTACCTGTTATCAGCACTGTGTTTTCAAATTTATGCTATGGTTTCATTGTATCTAGATAATTTTTTCCTCCAAGTGACTTTCTATTCTTGTAATTGATTGTGTCTTGTATGTTATCTTGCACATACATCCAGAGGTGCCTTGTTACTATTTGTCTTTAAATCAAATTTGGTAATATGGTATGTCAAATAGAAGTCATAGTGTTTATCTTATGGGGATGGGTAAAGATTTAAAAGTTTAAAAGAGAAGAAAACAGCACATCCTTAGGTTGCTAATGTCTGTGATAAAGAAACATGAGAAATTTGTGCTGTGATTAATGCCACTTGACATACACACACACAAAAAAAAATACTGTGGATTTTTGTTAGTATTGACATATATCTTGTGTTTGACCTGTCTTTCCATGTATGATGATTGTTTGAAACTTTTATTAGAGTTCTGATTATACTCTCATAAACCTTGGTTTAGTTATGTTTTCTCTCTTCCCATTCATCTCTGTGTGTGTTTCTGTGTGTGTGTGTGTGTGTGTGTGTGTACATGTATGTGTGTGTAAGAGAGAGAGAGAGAGAGAGAGAGAGAGAGAGAGAGAGAGAGAGAGAGAGAGAGGATTTACTTATAAGGAAAGTAAAATAAGTGGGTAGTTGAGAAGGGAAAACAGTCTTACCAAAATAGGAGGGAGCAGAACTTAATGGGGAACGAGAAGTTTATTGAATACAGCATATATTTGTGTGTGTGTGTGTGTGTGTGTGTGTGTGTGTGTGTGTATAATGTATGGATTAAAATGTCATAATTAAAACAATTTTATGTAACATGCTAATAAAAATATTTAAAAGTTGTTAATTTCTCTAATTCTATTGATCCCTTATTAGTTTTATTGTTTAATTTAGATAGATGAGACTAAAGAAGGAATAAAACTTAAGGGATGTTTTTTTGTGAGTTCTGGGTCCAAGAAATGCTGTAGATACAGAGAAAATTACAGTCGTGCTTTCTAAACATAGTGAGTAAAATATGTCCAGTACTCTAGAATAACTGACATTTTGAGGTTAAAATTTGTAGGATGAAAGAAGCTAAGGAAATAGTTGAAGAAGTATTCCACACAGAAAAGTATGCTTGAAAGGCCTAAATTTCTGAAACTTCTTTAGGAACTTAGGAACTTACAATATATTCTCTTACTCATGACAAAATATTTAATAACATAGAAAAATTCACTTTTCATCATATCACAAGGCATCTGAGCTTTAAAATACTGTTTATTGCTGCAAGAAACTGTAGGAATTCACTGAACCTAGACAATTTGATTGATCCGATTGTAGCTAGAAAGTATTTTTCTCTTACAGAACTTAACCAAGTATAAGAAAATAAGACTTTTAAATTCTTTCAAAGTGTACTCTTTACTAAATTGTTGTGATTTTATTTAAGATTTGGGGATTTGATATATATGAATCATGCCTTAGTTTTCTATGGCTTATTTTAAACTGCCAAATACAGGGTTCATTAAAATTATCAAAAATTCAATTTTGAAATTTCTTGACAACTTAATGTATTTAAAATCCAATGTTTCTAATAATACAATGGAATAAAATAATTAAGCCCTGTGTGTATGATTTTTCTTAGCCTATGTATTATTTCCATATACTTGGCACTGTGAAAGAATATCTGTATATTTCAAACTGTTAAAGCTCAAACTTAGATCAATTAAACAATAATAAAGTTTATTTTAGAGCTATACTGAGATATAGTCAGTATTGTTAATTTGCTTGTGCACTTGAGTGAGTTTTCAAATGTCCAGTGAGCAGGTAATAAATATTTCTGGTTGTGGTTATTAGCATATTTCTTGAAGAAATACGAACTTGATCAATATGCTATAGGAAATAGCAACTAGGTTAAATTATGTGAATAAGCAGACTCAGGCAAAAGGAGAAAGATTGTGGTTTGTTTATTTCCCAGATTATGTGGTTTTACTCTCTGTGGTTTATGTTACATGTGACTTCTTATCTATGACAATGATAAATTTAAAATATTAATAAAAATTTTTGTAAGTGTAGGTTGGAGAGATGGCCTAGCAGTTAAGAGTTGTACTAATCTTACAGAGGACCAGAGGTTAGATTCTAGCAACCATATGACACAGTTTACAACCACCTATAACTAGCTCTGGTGGGTCTGATGCCCAATACTGACCTCAACATGTACCTACCCTCAGCTCACATACATAACTAAAACTATAACATTAAAAATTTAATAAGCAGCCAAGCGTGGGGGTGGCATGTCTTTATCCCAGCACTTGAAAGGCAGAGACAGATGGATCTCTGAGTTTGAGGCCAGCATGGTCTTACAGAGTGAGCATTCTACACAGAGAGATACTGTCTTGAAAAAGACATGTATCTTTTCAAGACTTTTCTTTTCAAGACATGTATCTTTTTACTTTTCAAGACATGTATCTTTTCAAGAAAAAGTGTTGAACCATGTTAGGAATGGTGATTTCCACTGACCTCAAGCTATTTTACAGAGCAATAGTGATTAAAAAAAAAAAGTGCATGGTATTGGTACAGAGACAAACTGGATGATCAATGGAATAAAATTGAAGACCCAGAATAAACCCACACACAAATGGTCACACATGACCATCTTTGACAAAGAAGCCAAAACCATACAGTGGAAAAAAGAAAACATCTTCAACAAATGGTGTTTGTCTAACTGGTGGTCTGCATGTATAAAAGTGCAAATTAATCAATTTTTATCTCCTTGTAGAAAACACAAGTCAAAGTGAGTCAAGGACCTCCACATAAAACCAGTTAAGCTGAATCTAAAAGAAGGAGAAGTGCAAACTAGTTTAGAAGACATAGGCACAGGGAGAAATTTCCTGAACAGAAGACCAGTGGTGCAGGATCTAAGATCAATCATTAACGAATGAAACCTCATGAAACTGAAAAGTTTCTATAAGGCAAAGGACAATGTCAATAGGACAAAACAGCAACGTACTGATTGGGAAGAGATCTTTAACAACCTTACCGCCAATAGAGAGCTAACATCCAAAATATACAAAGAACTCAAGGAATTAGACTCCAGAAAATCAAATAATCCAATTAAAATTATATACAGAGATAAACAGAATTCTCAACTAAGGAATTTCAAATGGCCAAGAAGCACCTATACTCAACATCCTTAGTCATCAGGGAAATGCAAATCAAAATGACCCAGAGATTCCACCTTACACCAATGAGAATGTCTAAGATCAAAAAGTCAGGTGACAGCAGATGTTGGTGAGGATGTGGAGAAAGAGGAACCCTCCTCCATTGCTGATGAGATTTTAAGCTGGTAAAACCACTTTGGAAATCAATCTGGAAGCTCCTCAGAAAATTGGAAATAACTTTACCTGAAGACTCATCTGTAACACTCCTGGGCATATACCAAAAAGAGGTTCCACCAAGTCACAAGGACATATCTTCCACTACATTCATAGAAACCTTATTTGTGATAGCCAGAAGCTAGAAACAACCCAGATGTCCCTCAATGGAACAATGAATGATTAAATGTGGTACATTTAAACAATGGAATACTATTCAGCTATTAAAAACTAGAACTTCATGAATTTTGCAGGCAAGTGGATGGAGCTAGAAAATATCATCCCAAGTGAGATAACCTAGACCCAAAAGGACATACATGGCATGTACTCACTTATAAATGGATATTAGGCAAAAAGCTCTAAATATCTGTGATACAACTCACAGACCATATGAAGCTTAACAGGAAGGAAGGTGCAACGTGGATGTTTCAATCTCTCTTAGAAGGAGGAAAAAATAATCATGGGAGGTAGAGAGAGGAAGGCATAGGTGGGAGAGAAGAAGAGGAGGGAAAAGGGGAGCAGGATCAGGTATGTGGAGAGACAGGAGTGAAGCTCAGAGGGCCAGAAGAATAAATAGAAATATGCAGCATTGTGGGGTGGGGAATGGGATGAATCACTAGAAAGTCCCAGATACCAGGAATGTAAGAGGATCCCAGAACCCAATGGGTATGACATTAGCACAGATGCCCACCAGTAGTGAGATAGAACCTGAAGGGACAGAGGAATGGGGCCACACACCCATCTCAAAAATTTTAACCCAGAATTGTTTCTGTCTAAAGGAAATGCAGGGATAAACAGTGGAGAAGGAACTAAAGGAAAGGCCATCCAGAGGCCACCCAACTTGAGATCCACCCCATGTGCAGACACCAACCCCACAAAATATTGGTGATGTCAAGATGAGCTTGCAGACAAGAGCTTGGTGTAGCTGTCCTCTGAGAGGATCTGCCAGCACCTGACTAAGATGGATGCAGATACTTACAGCCAACCTTTGGACTGAGACTGGGGACCCCAATAGCCGAGACAGAGGAAGGACTGAAGGTGCTGAAAGGTATTGCAACCCCTTAGGAAGAACAACAGTATCAACTAACCAGACCCCTCACAGCTCCCAGGGATTAAGCCATCAATGAACTGGTCTGTAGCCTCTGCTACATAGGTAGAAGAGGATTGCCTCATCTGGACTCAATGAGAGAGGATGTGCTTGGTCCTGTGAAGGCTGCAAATTCAAAACAGTAAATACTAATTTGAGCATGTTTGACTGATGCAATATAAATGTCAAGAATTATTGGTATGATGTCCTAATATGGAATCATTAAGTTCATATATATAACTATACAGGAAAATTTGAAGTGTGTAAAGTTTATTACAATCTGTGATTTTCATGGGGATCTTTGAACACACTAATTATTACTACTCACAAACATACATGTTAATAGTTTTTACAGTTAAGCATCACAGAACTGATCTGCCTACAGGCCAGAACTTCTGCTTAAACTTACCAGTGTTACTGTATTGCATCTTCAGTATTCTTTTTTTTTTGAACATTTTTATTAATTTACTCCTTGATATTTCATACATATACACAGTACATATTGGCTTCAATCTTCACCCACCCATACCGTATCACCCCTCTAGCATCTCCCTTCTCTGGGACATCATTTGTTTTGTTTTGTTTTGTTTATTCAAAAATCTTCACCCCTTTGTATAATATGAGCACTAATAGCTTATGTTTGTGAGTTAGATCTATTGTGAAGTAAAATAAAAGTTCCTTGAATATTAATTGTCTTAGTTTGGGTTTTATTAATGTGAAGAGACACCCTGACTAAGGTGACAATTATAAAGGAAAACATTTAATTGGGACTGGCTTACAGTTTCAGAAATTACTTGATTTTTGTCATGGCAGCACACAGGCAGATAAGTAAGCTACTTAAGAGAGAAGCTCAGATAAAGAGGAATAAAAAGGTGGCAGTTTTACTGGGAGAGTTTTACCAAGACAGGTTGAAGAAAGAACAAGTCAGACACAGTGAAGACAGAAGGAGATAAAGAATGAGAAGGAGACAGAAGATTAGGACCGATTGCCAAAGTGAGTATGAGGCCAAGCAGAGGAATATAGGAGAGGTTGAGAAGCCAAATTAAATCAGCTTAGAGAGGAGCTTGGGCCAGAACAGCTGAATTGAATCAACCAGCCAGAGATCAGAAAGAACTAGGAAGTAGTAATCTTATTAAACAGTATGTCTCAGAGGTAGCAAAAGTTCTAGGCCTAGATAACATTGTATGGAGGCCAGAAGATTCCAGGACTGGGTCTACACAGCTGACAGGGATAGTTAGTCTCTGAGACAACAATTATACAAGCATTCAACACATGAATATATGGGGGCCATATCTGTTCAAACCACTTCAAGTATGTTGGTACTCCAAAAGACAATTTGATAATTGAGTTGGGCTTAAGTAATGAAGTATAGACAGTGGTGACATTGTGTATACAATAGACAAAGAAATTACAAGAGTTGCCTTGTCAAAATGTTGGTTTTCTGGAGGTTCTTTTTGGTGTGTGTACAGTAGATAAGTTATCATAAAAAAGCTGACAGCTCACATACAGAAATACAAAAGAACATAAGCTATTGTTCTTTTAAGAATAATAAGGTATTGATTTTCCTTCTGAGCCCAGCAGAGGCTGCTGAGGGCTCCAGAGTGCTCTCCACACCTCAGGACCTCAGGATCACCTTGGGATCACGGGTGAGTGGAATGCAACATCAGTTCCAAAGAATCACAGAGGGTCTTGTGCCAGCAGGAACAGGGAAAAAGGAACCCCACCCGACCATAGGCTGGGATCCATTCTGGTCGGGGCCACCCCCTCCATCTTCTGCATGAACAAGGCCAAGGGTATCTAGGGCACCAGAGGACTCTCCATGGTACAGGACCTCTAGCACACCCAGGACCTCCTGATCACCGGAAAGCACACGGGCAATAGAAGCAACAGAGCTTCTTAGTCAGGGTCCCCTCAGGCCTTCATTCTCAGCCAGGAGGCAGAGCTGAGACCCAGAACACTGAGCATATTCCTTGACAGAGCAGAGTTGGCCTACAGGGAGGGTTCTGACCCCAGAACTCAGGAGATGGATCAGTGCCTCAAACTGCTGAACACCTGCCCCGAAAGAGGAGAGCTTGCCTGAAGAGAGTGCTCTGACCACTGGAACTCAGGTGAGAGTTGGACTCCCAGGAATGCTGGCAGAGGCTAACAGCATCACAGGAGGATCAAGCTCCAACCAGAGACAGTTTGATCATTAACCCCAGAGATTTCCAGATGGCAAAAATCAAGCATAAGAACCTTACTAACAGAAATCAAGAACACTGTGTGTCATCAGAACCCAGTGCACCCACCACAATGAGTCCTGGATACCCCAGCGCACCCAAAAAGCAAGAGGCGGATTTAAAATAATATATATGATGGTGGTAGAAGATTTTAAAAAGGGCATTAATAATATACAGAAAGTTTTAAAGAGGTAGAAGCTCTTAAAGAGGAAGCACAAAAATCCCTCAAGGAATTACAGGAGAATACTGCTAAACAGGTAGAAGGCCTTAAAGAGGAAACACAAAAATCCCTCAAGGAATTACAGGAGAACACTGCTAAACAGGTACAAGTCCTTAAAGAACTACAGGCAAACACTGCTAAACAGGAAGAAGAAAAACAAAAATCCCTTAAAGTATTACAGGAAAACACAACCAAATAGGGGATGTAATTGAACAAAACCATCCAAGATCTAAAAATGGAAGTAGAAACAACGGAGAAAACCCAAAGGGAGACAACTCTGGAGATAGAAACCCTAGGAAAAAAATCAGGAACCATAGATGTGAGCATCAGAAACAGAATGCAAGAGATGGAAGAGAGAAATTAAGGTGCAGAGGATTCCATAGGGAACATGGACACAACTATCAAAGAAAATGAAAGATGGAAAAAGATCCTAACTCAAAACATCCAGGAAATCCAGGACACAATGAGAAGACCAAAACTACAGATAATAGGAGTAGATGAGAATGAAGATTTTCAACTTAAAGGGCCAACAAATATCTTCAACGAAATTATAGAAGAAAACTTCCATACCGAAAGAAAGTGATGCTCATGAACATACAAGAAGCCTACAGAACTCCAAATAGACTGGACCAGAAAAGAAATTCCTCCCAACACATAATAATCAGAACAACAAATGCACTAAATAAAGACAGAATATTAAAAGCAGTAAGGGGAAAAGGTCAAGAAACATGTAAAGGCAGGCCTATTAGAATTACTCCAGACTTCTCACCAGAGACTATGAAAGACAAAAGATCCTGGGACAGATGTTATACAGACACTAAGTGAACACAAATGCCAGCCCAGGCTACTATACGCAACAAAACTCTCCATTACCATAGATGGAGAAACCAAAGTATTCCATTACAAACCAAATTCACACAATATCTTTCCATGAATCCAGCCCTTCAAAGGATAATAAAGGGAAAATACCAACACAAAGATGGAAACTACACCCTAGAAAAAGCAAGAAAGTAATCCTTTAACAAAACTAAAAGAAGACATCCACAAGAACAGATTCCCAACTTTAACAAAAAAAAAAAAAAAAAAAAGACAGGAAACAGCAATTACTTTTCTTTGATTTCTCTTAACATCAATGGACTCAATTAGCCTATAAAAAGATATAGACTAACAGACTGGCTACACAAACAAGACCCAACATTTTGCTGCTTACAGGAAACCCACCTCAGAGATAAAGACAGACACTATCTCAGAGTAAAAGGGTGGAAAATAATTTTCCAAGGTAGTGGTCCAAAGAAAAAAGCAGGAGTAGCCATTCTAATACCAAATAAAATCGACTTCTCAACCAAAGTTATCAAAAATGACAAGGAGGGACACTTCATACTCATCAAAGGTAAAATCTACCAAGATGAACTCTCAATTCTAAATATGCTCCAAATGCAAGGGCAGCCACATTCATTAAAGAAACTTTAGTAAAGCTCAAAGCACAAATTGTACCTCACACAATAATAGTGAGAGACTTCAACACACCACTCTAACCAATGGACAGATCCTGGAAACAGAAACTAAACAGAGACACAACGACACTAACAGAAGTTATGAAACAAATGGTTTTAACAGATGTCTACAGAGCATTTTATCCTAAAACAAAGGGATATACCTTCTTCTTAGCACCTCATGGTACCTCCTCCAAAATTGACCATATAATTGGTCATAAAACAGGCCTCAACAGATAGAAAATTATTGAAATTATCCTATGCATTCTATCAGATCACCACAGACTAAGGCTGATCTTCAATAACAACATAAATAATAGAAAGCCAACATTCACATGGAAACTGAAGACACTCTATTCAATGGTACCTAGGTCAAGGAATAAAGAAAGAAAGAAATTAAAGACTTTTTAGAGTTTAATAAAAATGAAGCCACAACATACCAAAACTTATGTGACACAATGAAAGAAGTCCTGAGAGGAAAACTCATAGCCCTGAGTGCCTCAAAAAAAAAAAAAATAGAGAGAGAGCATAAATTAACAGTCAGACAGCACATCCAGAAGCTCTAGAACGAACGGAAGCAAATTCACCCAAGAGGAGTAGATGGCAGAAAATAATCAAACTTAGGGCAGAAATCAACCAAGTGGAAACAAAAACAACTTTACAAAAATCAACAGAACCAGGAGCAGGTTCTTTCAGAAAATCAACAAAATAGATAAATCCTTGGCCAGACTAACTAGAGGGCACAGGGACAGTATCCTAATTAACAAAATCAGAAATGAAAAGGGAGACATAACAACAGATTCTGAGGAAATCAAAAACATCATCAGATCCTACTACAAAAGGCTATACTCAACAAAACTGGAAAACCTGGATGATATGGTCAATTTCCTAAACAGATACTAGGTACCGATGTTAAATGAGGATCAGATTAATGATCTTTACAGTCACAGTTCCCCTAAAGAAATAGAAGCAGTCATCAATAGATTCCCAACAAAAAAAGCCCAGGACCAGATGGGTTTAATGCAGAGTTCTATCAGACCTTCAAAGAAGACCTTTTTCCAACTCTCCTCAAACTATTCCTCAAAAAAGAAACAGAAGTTATTCTAACCAATTCATTCTATGAAGCCACAATTACTCTGATACCTAAACCACACAAAGATCCAACAAAGAAAGAGAACTTCAGACCAATTCACCTTCTGAATATCGATGTAAAAATACTCAATAAAATCCTCACCAACCCAATCCAAGAACACATCAAAACGATCATCCATCATGACCAAGTAGGCCTCATCCCAAGGATTCCGGTATGGTTTAATATATAGAAATCCTTCAATTTAATCCACCATATAAACAAACACAAAGACAAATATCACATGATCATCTCATTGGATTCTGAGAAAGCATTTGACAAAATCCAACACCCCTTCATGATAAAAGTCATGGAAAGATCAGGAATTCAAGGCCCATAACTAAACATAATAAAAGCAAACCAGTAGCCAACATCAAAGTCAATGGAGAGAAGCTGGAAGCAATCCCATTGAAATCAGGGACTAGACAAGGCTGCCCACTTTCTACCTACCTATTCAACATAGTACTTGAAGTCCTAGCCAGAGCAATTCAACAACAAAAGGAAATCAGGGGGATACAAATTGGAAAGGAAGAAGTCAAAATATCACTATTTGCAGATATTATGATAGTATATATAAGTGACCCTAAAAATTCCACCAGAGAATTCCTAAACCTGATAAACAGCTTCAGCACAGTAGCTGGATATAAAATTAACTCAAACAAATGAGTTGACTTTCTCTAAAAAAAGGATAAACAGGATGGGAAAAATTAGGGAAACAACACAATTCACAATAGTCACAAATACTATAAAATAACTTGGTGTGACTCTGTACTGGCTAGTTTTTTGTCAACTTGACACAGCTGGAGTTATCACAGAGAAAGGAGCTTCAGTTGAGGAAATGCCTCCATGAGATCCAACTGTAAGGCATTTTCTCAATTAGTGATCAAGGAGGAAAGGCCCCTTGTGGGTGGGACCATCTCTGGGCTGGTAGTCTTGGGTTCTAAAAGAGAGTAGGCTGAGCAAGCCAGAGGAGGCAAGCCAGTAAAGAACAGCCCCCCATGGCCTCTGCATCAGCTTCTGCTTTCTGACCTGCTTGAGTTCCAGTGCTGACTTCCTTTGGTGATGAACAGCAGTATGGAAGTGTAAGCCGAATAAACCCTTTCCTCCCCAACTTGCTTCTTGGTCATGACGTTTGTGCAGGAATAGAAACCCTGACTAAGACAGACTCTAACTAAGGAAGTGAAAGATCTGTATGCCAAGAAGTTCAAGTCTCTGAAGAAGGAAATTGAAGAAAATCTCAGAAGATCGAAAGATCTCCCATGCTCATAGATTGGCAGGATCAATATAGAAAAAACGGCCATCCTGTCGAAAGCTATCTACAGATTCAATGCAATCCCCATCAAAATTCCAAAACAACTCTTCAATGAATTAGAAAGGGCAATTTGCAAATTCATCTGGAATAACAAAAAACCTAGGATAGCAAAAACTCTTCTCAACAATAACAGAAGCTCTGGGGGAATCACCGTGCCTGATCTCAAGCTGAACTACAGAGCCAATGTGATAAAAACTGCATGGTACTGGTACAGCGACAGACGGGTAGATCAATGGAATATAATTGAAGACCCAGAAATAAACACACACACCTATGGTCACCTGATCTTTGACAAGGGAGCTAAAACCATTCAGTGGATAAAAGACAGCATTTTCAACAAATGGTGCTGGCACAACTGGCGGGTATCATGTAGAAGAATTGGAATTGATCCATTCTTATCTCCTTGTACAAAGCTCAAGTCTAAGTGGATCAAAGAACTCCACATAAAACCAGAGACACTGAAATTTATAGAGAAAAAAGTGGGGACAAAAATCTCAAAGATATGGGCACGGGAAACATTCCTAAACAGAAAAGCAATGGCCTGTGCTGTAAGATCAAGAATCAACAAATGGGAATTCATAAAATTGCAATCTTCTGTAGGGCAAAAGACACTGTCAATAAGTCAAAAATTCCACCAAAAGATTGGGAAATTTTTTTTCCAATCCTAAATCTGAAAAGGGACTAATAGCCAATATATACAAAGAGCTCAAGAAGCTGAACTCCAGAAATTCAAATAACCCCATTAAAAAATGTGGTACAGAGCTTAACAAAGAATTCTCAATGGAGGAATACTGAAGGGCTGAGAAGCACTTGAAAAAATGTTCAACATCCTTAATCATCAGGGAAATGCAAATCAAAACAACCCTGAGATTCCACCTCACACCAGTCAGAATGGCTAAGATGAAAAATTCAGGTGACAGCAGATGCTGGCGAGGATGTGGAGAAAGAGGAACACTCCTCCATTGCTGGTGGGATTGCAAGTTTGTACAACTACTCTGGAAATCAGTCTGGCGGTTCCTCAGAAAACTGGACATAGTACTACCGGTAGATCCAGCAATACCTCTCCTGGGCATATACCCAAAAGATGTTCCAACTGGTAATAAGGACACATGCTCCACTATGTTCATAGCAGCCCTATTTATAATAGTCAGAAGCTTGAAAGCACCCAGATGTCCCTCAATAGAGGAATGGATACAGAAAATGTGGTGCATTTAAACAGTGGAGTACTACTCAACTGTTAAAAACAATGAGTTTATGAAAGTCTTGGGCATATGGATGTATCTGGAGGATATCATCCTGAGTGAGGTAACCTAATCACAAAAGAACTCACATGATATGCACTCACTGATCGGTGGATGTTAGCCCAGAAACCTAGAATACCCAAGATACATCTTCCAAAACACAAGAAAATCAATAAAAAAGACCAACTCATGGATACTTCATTCCTCCCTAGAATAGAATAAAATATCCATGGAAGGAGTTGCAGAGACAAAGTTTGGAGCTAAGAGGAAAGGATGGACCATCCAGAAACTGCCCCACCCAGGGGTCCATACCATAATCAGCCACAAAACTCAGACACTATTGCATACACCAGCAAGATTTTTCTGAAAGGACCCTGATATAGCTGTCTCCCGTGAGGCTTTGCCAGTGCCTGGCAAATACAGAAGTGGATGCTCACAGTCATCTATAGGATGGAACACAGGGCCCCCAACATCGGAGCTAGAGAAAGTACCCAAGAGCTGAAGGGGTCTGCAAACCTATAGGTGGAACAACAATATGAACCAAGTACCCCCAGAGCTTGTGTCTCTAGCTGCATATATAGCAGAATATGGCCTAGTTGGTCATCGCTGGGAAGAGAGGCCCCTTGGTTTAGCAAATTTTATATGTCCCTGTACAGGGGAAAGTCAGGGCCAAGAAGTGAGAGTGAGTGGGTAGGGGAACAGGGCGGGGGGAGAGTTTAGGGGACTTTTGGGATTGCATTTGAAATGTAAATGAAGAAAATATCTAATAAAAACATGTATATCAAAAAAAGAATAATAAGGTATTTTTCACAGTAGGAAAACAACACACAAATAATTACTATGCATTACTGAGCATTTTCATCCATTGTCATGTTTTATTTTATTTGTTAAACCAGTTTAATTCATTTTTAATTATTAATAAAGATATAAATATGGAAAAAATAGTTGCCTTGTAGCCGGGCAGTGGTGGTGCATGACTTTAATCCCAGCACTTAGGAGGCAGAGGCAGATGGATTTCTGAGTTCAAGTCCAGCCTGGACAGCCAGGGCTACACAGAGAAACCCTGTCTCCATGCTCCACTATGTTCATAGCAGCCTTATTTATAATAACCAGAAGCTGGAAAGAACCCAGATGCCCCTCAACAGAGGAATGGATACAGAAATTATGGTACATTTACACAATGGAGTACTACTCAGCTATTAAAAAGAATGAATTCATGAAATTCCTAGCCAAATGGATGGACCTGGAGGGCATCATCTTGAGTGAGGTAACACAAAGGAACTCACACAATATGTATTCACTGATAAGTGGATATTAGCCCAAAACTTAGGATACCCAAGATATAAGATACAATTTGCTAAACGCATGAAACTCAAGAAGAATGAAGACCAAAGGGTGGACAATATGCCCCTTCTTAGAATTGGGAACAAAACACCCATGGAAGGAGTTACAGAGACAAAGTTTGGAGCTGTGATGAAAGGATGGACTATCTAGAGACTGCCATATCCAGGGATCCATCCCATAATCAGCTTCCAAACGCTGACACCATTGCATACACTAGCAAGATTTTGCTGAAAGGACCCAAATATAGCTGTCTCTTGTGAGACTATGCAGGGGCCTAGCAAACACAGGAGTGGATGCTTACAGTCAGCTATTGGATGTATCACAGGGCTCCCAATGGAGAAGCTAGAGAAAGTACCCAAGGAGCTAAAGGGATCTGCAACCCTATAGTTGGAACAACATGATGAACTAACCAGTACCCCGGAGCTCTTGTCTCTAGCTGCATATGTATCGAAAGATGGCCTAGTCGGCCATCAATGGAAAGAGAGGCCCATTGGACTTGCAAACTTTATATGCCCCAATATAGGGGAATGCCAGGGCCAAAAGAATGGGAATGGGTGCGTAGGGAAGTGGGGGGGGGTATGGGGGACTTTTGGGATAGCATTGGAAATGTAATTGAGAAAAATATGTAACAAAAAATATTAAAAATTTAAAAAAAAAGAAACCCTGTCTCAAAAAAACAAAAAACAAAAAAAACAGTTGCCTTGGTCATGGTGTCTGTTTACAAAAGTAAAATCCTTTCTAAGACAGAAGTCTACCACCTTTTAATATTCAAATTTCAAATAACCTAACAACTGATATTTTGTTAAATTTAGGTTTACTAATCAAGGTATGATTACATGAGGTTAATCTGAAATATTTTGTTTTTCTCTCTCATTCTCCCTCCAATCTCCCTCTGCCTCTTTCTTTCTCACACACAGATACACACACACACACACACAGCTGTATGTGTGGGTGGGTAATAGGTGATTATTTTTAAAAATCACTAGATATTATGTTGCTTCATCTTGAATTTAACAAAGTGTTTCTGCTAAGAAATCTTTTTTATGTAAACATCCAGAAATAGCTATAGCAGAGAGTTGTTTTTTTTATTCTTTGAGTTATTTTTTAAACATATATGTATTTGACAATTTTTGAAAAATAAGAAATTCAAATAGAATTTTTGAGCCAGACATGAAGAATACTACTATTGTAAACCTCAACTTTCTACCCCAAATACAAATAGAATATGTAAAACCACAATTACTATTGCATAAACTATTGTTTGCAATAATTAAGAAAAGGTGATCAGCAGGCATCATGTAGAAACTAAATTGTACAATTTTAGAAAAGATAGATTTGCATAAAATGAAATGATTTCACAAGACTGAAAAATTAAGCATTAATTTATGTATAAATCAAGTATTAGAAATGTACAAACAGTATGAGCTTGGGTTTTAGTTCAGTTGGTTAAGTGCTTACCTATTACACATAAGTTCTTGTATTTCTTCCATGTTCCTAGTAAGTCTGGCATGATGTTATATGCCTATAATCTCAGTATTGACAGTAGAGGTAGGAGGGTCAGAAGTTTAGGGCCTATTGTGGGTTCATAGAAAGTTCAAGGCTAGCTTAGGATGTGTCAGACTGTCTCATAAAACCTTGGCAAATTTTTATATTAGCACACTCTGTATACCAATAAAAGCTTCATGATAGTACATACTGCTTATAGCATTTTCATTCTAAGTAAGAAAACCTTAGTAATAAAAAATGTAACCCAACTGACAAGGTTATTAATTTAAATAAATTGAGCTGGGATGTTCATAAGTTAATGAACCAAATAAGTTGTATGCAGGTTGCAAAGTACTAAAGACCAGGACCAAATGCAAATGGGTATTATGGAAGGGGTAGTTTTTAATTTCTGAAAACTTCAATAGCAACTTTTACCCAATTACATGTGAGAAAAGCACCCAATAAATGGGCTGTTTTTTGAGAAAATAGAAAATCAAAATCTTAAATAAATATTATTGTCCTCAAAACTGGTATGTAGATCCAGTACTATTGAGGACAGAAGTAAATGAACTATGTATAACTGAAAATACCAGTATCTTAAACATTCTTCCTTCATAATTTAAATGGTACAATGGACAGAATTGTTGAAGATTAATAAAACATGAGATTCAAGTACATTTTATTCTGACAGTCAGATAAAGCAATTCTATAAAAGGGGACATACAGCTCATGGGTATATGCACATCTCCATCCCATTACTAAACTACGGTATTTCCTACTCCAAATTATCTTTGGAATCTGGTATTAAATTCTAATTGGGAGAATGCATATTTGGATACTTAGATAAAAATTTTTCCTCTTAACATCACTGAAGTAGCTGCGATTATCCTTTAAAAAGGGATGTTTCAGCTATCCTTGTATCAACTTCAACTATAGTCACCTGGGATGAGGGAACCACATTGGAGGAATTATCTCCATCATATTGGCCTAAGGAAACATCTATGGAGCATTTTGCTAGTTGATGTATAACGGCATATCCAACTGTGAGCTGGTATCATCCACGGAAAAGAAAGATAGCTGGGCTAGCCATGAGAAGGAAGGCAGGGAGAAGAACTCTTCTATGGACTCTGGTTCAGGTCCTGCCTCAGGGTTCCTAACTTGAGGTCTTTACTGACTTTCTTCAATGGAAGATTGTGACGTGTGCATTGTGAGAAATAGAATCCCCCCCCCCAAACCCCTAGTTGCTTTTGATCAAACAAACTAGGACTGAGGAAAAATAAGTTTTTATTCGGGTATTCAGGAACTACCCTAATTTTCAGGGGCTGGCCTTCAGTATTTGTAACATTTTCACATGGAAGAAAGTGCAAGCAGAACTGCTATTACATTTTCTTTAATGTCCAGCAATATCACACACAGGCACCTGGTATGGACCTCTATGTAGCTTTCAAATGTGGAATGAATTTTGAGCACTTCTCACATCTAGGTAACTGCAAACATAGATCTAGCTGCAAGTTTGCAACCAGAGAGATTTCAAAGCAAGAATAGGAGACAAGTGAAAGTTTGCATATTAAAACTATCTCTGCAGTGTGCAATATGATAAGGTGGTCTTGTAATGTTGACAGTATTTGATGAGAAAGAACATTCAGAATCAATTTACTATTGATTCAGGAAAAATTCTCTGACAAGTAAAAATATCTACTGCTTTCAGCAGTCTGTTGGAAAATTGGCTGTTATTCTCTTGAGCTTGTCAGACTCAATAACAAATACAAGACATACTATAAAGGAGCATATATTTCTATGTGCCAGACATTTTATTCTTTGTCTATATACTTGCAATTGAATATTTGCATTAACAGTTCCACAACACTGATAAAGGAATATCAGAATTTATTAAATGAAACAGACTAAATGCTATGCTAATTAGGATCATCTCAATGGTAAACTCATGTAAAAGAAAAGCTCTAAGAAAGGTTTGACAGCTGGGCAAGGTGGCGCACGCCTTTAATCCCAGCACTCAGGAGGCAGAGGCAGGCAGATTTCTGAGTTCGAGGCCAGCCTGGTCTACAACGTGAGTTCCAGGACAGCCAGGACTATACAGAGAAACCCTGTCTCAAACAAAACAAAACACAAAAAACAAACAAACAAAACAGGTTTGACAAAAGTCAGGATGTGGCATGATAAACAGGTAGGATTACATGTGTCCAGTGGTAAGGGGAACAGATATGAGTAAGGCAGGTATGAGGTAAGGCAAGCACAAAAAAGATTAGGGAGCTTTTGTCCCAGTTCTGGGTTTAAATCCAAAATTTCCTGCAAATCCTTTGGTATTTGAGACTCAGTATTCTTATCTGTAAAATGAGACACAACTATATGTCTTTGCAAATGATTATCATGAAGACCAATTTAGATCATGTAGGTAAAAAAATCTAGCACATAGTTTGGCAATTGGAAGACTCTCTCTACAAGTGGATTTTCATCTTCCTTGTTTGTCTCTCTTGGAAGTGAATATTGCCAGATGGGGAGAGTTAATTGAAAAGAACATTAAAAGGCAAACTGGAACTTTTGAACTTAGTGTGAAAGCTGATTGAAAAACCCAGTTGCTCTTTTAGGAAGTAAGTGACCTAATTATAAGTAAAGTATCTATAAAAATTTCAATGTACTGTGGTAACCATTCATTAAACAGACACTTTCACAAGTAATTATGGAATATAAATTGTGGTAAGTGGTAAAAACATAACTAAATTAAAAAATCACAGAGGTTACATAATTTAGAATGTAGAGACTAAGATAGTCTGTGGATGTAATGCTTAAATTGTAGTAAAAACAATATATAGTAGTTTTCAAAGTGAATTAAAAGAAACAAAGTGGCAACAGAGATTGAAGGAAAGACCATCCAGAGACTGCCCAGCCTGGGAATCCATTTCATATACAGTCACCAAACCCAAACAGTATTGTGGATGCCAACAAGTGCTTACTGACAGGAGTCTGATATAGCTGTCTACTGAGAGGCCTTGCCAGTACATGACAAATACAGAGGTAGGCACTCTCAGTCAACCATTGGACTGAGCACAAGGGCCCCAATGGAAGAGTGAGAGAAAGGATTGAAGGAGCTGAAGGAGCTTACATTCCCATAGGAAACACAACAATATGAACCAACCAGTACCACCAGAGTTCTCATGGAATAAACCACCAACCAAAGAGTGCACATGGAGGGACCCATGGCTCCAGCTGCACATGTAGCAGAGGATGGCCTTGTTGGATATCAATGGGAGGAGAAGCCCTTGGTCCTGAGAAGGCTTGATGCCCCAATGTAGGGTAATGCCAGGACAGGGAAATAGGAGTGGATGAGTTGGTGAGCAGGGGGAGGATGAATGGGATAGGGGGTGTTAAGAGAGGAAACAAGATAACATTTTAAATGGAAAAAAAGAAAATATCTAATAAAGAAAAGAAACAAAGTGCAGTTGCTGCAGAGAGAAAGCCATGCAATGCCCTAGTATGGGACAGTGGTTTATTTATCTGAAAGCTTGACAGACTATAATAATTAAAAGTAAGGGATAAGAAAAAAAGAAATATAAGGCCAGAGAACACCACTGTGGTTGAGATCTAAAATGGAATGCTCGTATACTCTCATGTGCTATATAAGTATTACTCTGCCTGCAGTGATATAATGAATTTTTAAACAAATAATAAGTGAGAATGACTAGATAAGAGTCTCCTGAAGTACTCTAGAAGGAGGTGATGGTAGAATAGACTATACAGATAAAAGATAAGGATCTATTTTGAAGATGATACTTATGAAACTTGATAAATTTGATGCAGGTGGTAAAACTAAAATACATTTTGTGAATGTTATATAGAATTTGGAACTAAAAAAATCACATAGGATGTGTGAGATTTATAAATACAATTTATATTGATATATAATATTTATTTCTATGTAGAGCTGTTATTAATATAGGAAAAATCCAAGTGGAACTGCCAACTCAGAAGATGACTCATCCAGCAGGTCCAGTTATTCGAGGGTCTCGAGGGGACCTTCTCTTAAGAACCAAATGGGGGGGCGGGAGAGACAGACTCCAAGTGCAAGAACACACAGAAGGAGTCTGATTAGCATCAAGGTGTCACTGTATTCAGTAAAGCTCAAGGCTTAAATGCACAAGCAAAAAGGGGAAGTACTTTTCAGCAGGAGGGGTGGGACAGTGGAAATTTTTCTTTTGGCAGCTACACGGGGAAGTAGGAACTTGGTGGTATCAGGGTACATCTCGTGGTCAGGACATCTGGTGCTGACTTAGGGCTGGAACATTATGTGGTTGTTCTCAGAGTGGTGCATCGGTGGCCCACTTTTGACCTCCTTTTCTTCTCGGGGGAGGGAGGCCCAATTCAGAAATCAGGACAATAGTGTTGTCTTAATAGCTCCCAACAAGAAGATGTGTATACACACACACACACATATATGATGGTTATAGCATATAAAATATGTGTGTTGGAACTAATAAATGAAAATTGCTCATGCCAATTTATAATTACATTTTTAGGTTTCTTTCATTTTTAATATTTTTTAATTAGGTATTTTCTTCATTTACATTTCAAATGCTATCCCAAAAGTCCCCCATACCCTCCCCCTACTCCCCTACCCACCCATTCCCACTTCTTGTCCCTGGCATTCCCCTGTACTGAGGCATATAACGTTTGCAATACCAAGGGGTCTCTCTTCCCAATGATGGCCTACTAGGCCATCTTCTGCTACATATGCAGCTAGAGACATGAGCTCTGGGAGTACTGGTTAGTTCATATTGTTGTTCCACCTATAGGGTTGCAGACCCCTTTAGCTCCTTGGGTACTTTCTCTAGCTCCTCCATTGGGGGCCCTGTGTTCCATCCAATAGCTGACTCAAAGTATTTTATGTTTTTATTTATAGTTGTGAATAAAACAATATCCTATAAATTTTAATTAAGATAGAATGTATGGAAGTTAACAAAATTCATCCTGCTGTCATTTTAGATTAATAATGATTTTAATTTTATAAATTTTGATAAAAACTTATCAGAGAGTAATATCTACTCACAAGTTCAAATCTATAAAACATCTTTAGACACTGTGTATAAAATGCATTAGTCAATATCACTCAAAATAAGTAGAATACCACATGTAATAATTAACTCTGTGCTGCATAAAAGAAACAGTAGAGCTTCATCCACTAATCACGTACATAATAAAAACCCTTTAAAAGTATTATTGCTAAGCCCATGTCTTCTTACATGTTTTAGAAAAAGATAGGAGAAATTATACCTCTCTAGACTTGGAAGAAGACTTTTACTAGACTGAGAGAAATTTAATGAATTAAAAATGAATATATAGTTTACAGGAGCAATGCCAAGCAAGGAGTAAGTAGTACCTTGGTGTAATTTTAGTCCCTTTTGCATATATGTTCAAATATAAACAGCATTTAGTAGTGAGCCTTACTTGAAATTCCCTTGCACTTAGAAACATAGGACAATGCAAAGGCAATTTTATTATCCAGAAAAGTATAATAAAATTAGCTGTTAACACGTATATAAAAAACATATATTTTGTCTTTCTCAGTCTCTTTAACTCCAATAAGTAGATTGTAAAAAGGATCTAAAAATAACTTAACCCAAAGTTAGAATTTAAAGACTTCTACCAGTCTGCTAGGGCCTGTTGTTCAGAAAGGTGTTTCTATATTCTATATTCGCTTACAATGAATAAAAGATTCCCTAGATTTTAGAGACATTGTTATGCCTGAATATTTTGCACTCATTTGCATATCATATTTTCTGAAGTGAACTATTTGCTTGTTCTAGACAATTGAGAACTTGATTTTACAGTACAGTAATTTTATGAAATTTCTTTTATGAAAAAGAGTCTGACCACTTTTAATGACCTGATAAAGATGTTAATCAAATGGCTTTTGATGATTCAGTAATACATCTTAAAATAATTAAGATGTTGATTGTCTAGAAGACAGTGATGCACATCTAATTCAATGGGTGTTACTAGAGCAATCACTGTGCCACTTGTTTGAGAAAATTTGACATTGGTTCATTAGGGTCCACCATAATTTTAGTTCAGATTCCCCAGGTCTGTAATAACTATGCCCATTGAGACCTATTTACTCTCTCTAGAGGCAATATTATAGTTGACAGAAGCTTAGGAGTTCTGTTGGCTTGCTTTTTGTTCTTGACATTTTAAAGCAACTAAACTATTACATGTTTTATGACTTATCAAATTAGAAGCACACCAAACTTCCTAAGTGTAGCTGAACAGTTTCTGGATGAAAAGTAAATAAGTAACTATTCATAATGGTATAGAAGCTTTAATTTTCAAAATTAAAGAATATGGACTTAGCACATAGAATTAAGTATTTTTCTTCTATACCTAAATTTAAAACTAAAAGACATAAAGCATGGAAATAATAAAATACTACCTGTGACTTTTATTGTTTAAAAATATAAATTAGCTAAAAGGTAAGATATTATAATGAGCTATTCATGTTTAAATAATTACAAAAACATTCATTCAAAGAAAATGTTAATGTACATTTACTATATCTTTTCCAAACATTTTAGATATAATGTAGGGTTCAGAACTAGTTATGCCATATAAAAAGATTTACAAAATACCATCTGCCTATTCATTGATTCACTTAAACAATTGTCATTAAACATCACAGACTACAATCATCATTCAAGATCAATATACCACTCTAGGTGACAAGTGATAGTGATGACCAAAAAAATTCTGTGCCTCATTGCAACATATAGTAGCATATACCATATATTGATTTCTCAAAATATATAAGGAACAAATGTAAGAGTAACTTTTATGAAACAAATATATGGATCTCTATTGATGCAAAAACAGGAGATGGATTTTTTTGTTAGCATTTTGTCTAAGCTCTGCCCCACAATTACCATGCAACAGCCAGGTAGGTTTGACTCATTATAAAAGGGGCTGCTTGCCCCCTCCTCTCTCTTGCTCTTGCTCTTGCCTTCCTGCTCCTGCTCTCTCCATTCCCTCCCCCCACTCTGACTCCATGTGCTCATGGCCAGCCTCTTCTCTACTTCTCTTCTCTTCTCTTCTCTTCTCTTCTCTTCTCTTCTCTTCTCTTCTCTTCTCTTCTCTTCTCTTCTCTTCTCTTCTCTTCTCTTCTTTCTCTTCTCTTCTCTTCTCTTCTCTTCTCTTCTCTTATCACTTTCTCTTTCTCTGTCTCTCTCTCTCTGTCTGCCTGTCTTTCTCTGTCTCTACTAGCCTCTCAACTCCCCTCGCCATGCCCGGAAGAAACCCTATTCTATTCTACACTGTCTCCTGTGGCTGGTCCTTTTGGAGGAAGGGATGTCTCAGCATGGGCCTGCTGAGTCATCCCCTTCCCCGATACCTCACCACATCTCCATCAAAACATATTCCTCCCCTCTTTATCTTTTAATAAATACATCAGACTTCATCTAAACAGAAATATAGGGAATGACAGGTCTCACTGAGACATGTTTTGTTGAAACATGAAAAATAAGAATTAAGTGAGACACAAATATGGTCAGTTTGGACTGAGTACAGTTCAGAACATAGAGGGAAAACCACTTCTATGAAAGTGGTTCTAGACTTTGAACTTCTGATTGACTGATCCTCCTACATCCACCTTCCTACTACAATATGACAAATGTGAATATCCTCATGATAAGACAAGACTAAAACATATTCTTTAGAATTAGAAATATTTGTACATAATGTTATATTTTGCATGATGGCAGAAAATGCTACACATGAAAATATATCCTATGGTAAATGCTGTTGATTACGTTCCAGATCTTGAAGGCAACTCTCTATTGCTGAACACATTTATATACTTTATATATACTATATTGCTGAACACTTTATATACTTATATACTTTGCACATGCTACATAGAGAAATCCAGGTGGAACTGACCTGGAAGCCTCCTTCCAGGGCACTAGCTCTCAGTGTATCCAAAGATGATTTGCAACCTCTAAAGAAGAGGAAAAATTCGTATTCCCACCTATCTGTAAAGCCTACAAACCACAATCACAAAGTCCAGAAAAGCATGATATAACCAAAGATACAATAGTAGAACTTTTATCCTACAGTTAGTCAACAGACATCTAAGTGGATTTACAATTCAACCAGTGGGAGATGAATTCACCCCTAGTACTGTAAGCCTAGCCAACTACTACTGGCTGGTGAAGTCATAAACCCCAGAGGAGAACCTAGTACTGCTACTTTCTTAAAGCAGTAAAATTCCTAACTGCACTCTAGATATAAGTGAATTTATCAGCTCATATCAAAGAATCTTAGTTTTCCTCTCAGGTGAAAGCCATCACAGAAATCTATAACTGTCTGTCTGCGCGTCAGTCTCTCTATTTTTTTTTATTTGTGTGTGAGTGTGTGTGTGTGTGTGTGTGTGTGTGTGTATTCATTTGTATGCATGCCACATACATTCAGTGCCTGTGGAAGTCATAAAAGTTCATTGGAGGGGCTGGGGATTTAGCACAGTGGTAGAGCGCTTGCCTAGGAAGCACATGGCCCTGGATTTGGTCCTCAGCTCTGGAAAAAAAAAAGTTCTTTGGATATCTTGAAACCAGAGTTATAATGGCTTCAGAACCACTTGACATAGGTATTAGAAAGTAAATTTATGTCCACTGTAAGGAACAGTAAGGACCCTTTACGACTGAGCCTCATAGAACATTCCAATATATAAAGATCAGATCATTGTTAGTCTACATAGAAAAAAAATTGAAGAATTTAAGACATTTGTGGTAAGTTGAATGAAAATGGGTACTTATTGGAGGTGCAGCCTTTTTGGAGCAGCTGTGGTCTTGTTGTGCCACTAGGGGGAAGCTCAAACCGCTTCTCCTCTTGCTGCCTGAAAATCCAGATGTAGAACTCTCAGCTCCTCCAGTACCACTTCTGCCTGTTTGCTGCCATGCTTCTCGCCATGGAGATAATGGCATAAATCTTTGAAACTGTAACCCAGCCCCAATGAAACGTGTTTTTTTTTTTTTTTCTGTATAAGTGTTACCCTGGTCATGGTGTCCCTTCTCAGAAATAGAAAGCCTAAATAAGATAAATTGGAACTAGGGTATTGCTGTGATAGACATGACCATGGTTTTGTTTGGAGTACTATGTACTTTGGGTCTTTGGATTAGAAAAGCAGTGGGATACTGTAAATGGGCTTAATTTCCTAGTACAAACAAGGAAGACAGTGGGGCTAAAGTTGATGTAAACTGTGTGGAGCCTGGCTCAAGAGCTTTCAGAGAAGAAGAATGTTAGTATATGATGTCCTAGAAACTATTCTCATGATACTTTGTTGAATGTGGTTGCTTTCTCTCCCTGTCCAAAATATCTGCCTGAGGCTAAATTGAAAATTTTTGATTAACTATATTTACAGAGGATACTTCAAAACAGCCTAGTGTGGTCTGTGTTGTGTAATTATTACTGGCCATGCTTACACAAATCTATAATGAAAAGTACCAAACTGAGCAAGAAAAGAAAATTAAAAAATGTTTAGTTTGAGGAGAAAAGTGGCACCAAGAAGTGGTATTTAATTAATTCCTTTATACAGGGATATAAACAGATTAAAGAAAACCTGAAATTAAATGGAATAAAGGGAATGGTGACCTCAGGCCAAGACCCCATCCAGCTAAGCTTCTAAGTTATAAAAAGTAATTACAGAACCACTTAGGTCCAGGCGAGATGGTACAGGCCTTTAATCACAACACTCATTGGACAGAGTTATGAGGATCTCTGAGTTCAAAGGTGGCCTTCTCTACAGAGTGATTTCCAGAATAGTTAAGCTTAGGCAGTAGAGGAGAACATAGAAATCAGAAAACTAGTGAAGAGGTAATTGAATAAAGGAGCCTTATTCCAGCCCTTGCAAACAGCAGAACTTTGCAGTTTCTGCCATGCAAGGTTCTGGCTTTAGAGTCAAAAGTTACAGAACCTCCCACCGCATCTAAAGAAGCTTCTGAGGCGAAGCAAGTTGTCAGGAGTCTCCTGGATGGAGAGGCCATTATGCCAAGCTCTGAAGATGAAGACTGGGGTGCCTTGGAGACCTCAAGATGTTGGAGATGCCAGAACCATGGGAAATCTACAATAAAGAGTTGCTAGCAGGATATAGAAATAATCCAAGGCAGAGAAGTGTGTTGCAGTCAACAAAGCTGAGAGTTGGAGATCTGAAGAGTGTTTTGACATCAGACATGGAGATCTACAGGTCAGAGTTTGCCTAGCTGCTTTCCAAACCTTCTTGTTTGGTCCAATATGTTTTCACTATGCTCCTTTCCCTACCTTTTGGAATGGTTATGGATCTTTATATGTTAGAAATATGTGATCTACTTTTGGTTTTGATTTTACAGGGAATTAAAGTTAAGAGATTTCATGAATCTCAGAAGAGACTTTGGACTTTTAAAGACTTTTGAGACTATTATAGACTATGGGGACTTTTGAAGTCACAGTAAATGTGTTTATGCACTATGATATAGCTAGAAGCCTATGGGGGCCAGGGAGTAAATATGGTAGTTGGAATGAAACTAGCTAAAAGAACTCATAGGGAGTGTCACTATAGGATGTGTGGCCTTGTTAGGGTAGGTGTGGTCTTAGTCTCAGAAGCTCAAGTCAATTCTCTGCCTGCTACTTGTGGATCCCAATGTAGACATACTCCTTCTCCAGCAGCATGTCTGCCTGTATTCTGTCATGCTTCCCTCCATGATGAAAATGAAAGAAACCTTTGAAACTAATCTACCCCTAATTAAATATTGTGCTTTGTAAGAGTTGCCATGTTCATGATTTCTATTTGCAATAATAGAAACCTAGAGACAATTCCATCTCCATGTAACATTTCAATGTATAGAAAACAGGTCACTATCAGTCTAACACACACCCACAAACAGGCAAAACAAATTTCAAGAAGTTATTAAAACATTTCAGTAGAAAATATTGTTCGTGTAAAGCATGGTGGTATTAGTGGAGATTGAAAGACATGGAGAAATATAGTGCATTTTTGAAGTAAAATAGAAAGTACCATTGATCTATTGAATGCCATATGGTTTTTTTCTAATTTTTGAATATTATTAACAAAGATTTAGTTAGCATTCATAGACATCAAATAAATAAAAATAATGGAAATTTGTTTGCAACCTAGTTGGTGGATTGATAGAATGCAGCTTTGTAAGAGAATACTAAGTGAAAAAAATGACTTTCAGGCTGTTAATGTGAACAAATTATTGAAGAAGTATATTAACTAGGATACAGAAGGAATGAATTATGAGACAAGATATCCAGATTTCATTTTAGATGAAATACAATAATAGTCCTGAAAAATCATAAAAAGTATGATAAGTTGTTGAACACATTTCCTGAATTACAACTAAAACTGTTTATGGTTATACCATAATGTGAAATTTTGATTGATGAGTTGATTTTTAAACTAGAGTAGAAGTTTCTGGTATTCAGGTATAGAGTCAGTGACTAAAACAATAACAAAACTGTATATATTTCAAGAAGCTAGAAGAAAGAGGATTGTAACACTTGACAACAAAAGGACTGTAATCTATTGGTGAAAGATAAGTTTAACTTCATCTAAATATAAAAATGTACATGTTTCAAAGCATCATATGATACCTCCTTAACATAATGCTATGATTTTATTTAAAATTTAGAATTACTTTTAAAATTAAGTCAGGAATGCATATATAGTAGCCTGAAAAAATGTAGAAATATGAAACTGTAGTCTAGATGAAAAACACATAATAAATAGCAGTCAAAATAAAAGAAATAATTATGAGCTTGTATTACCTTGCACAACTTGAGAAAATAAATCCTTATTAAGGAAAGGCAATCTCTTCCAGGTGCAGTCATGTAAGCAAAAAAAAAAAAAAAGGATAGAAAAAGAAAGAAGGAAGGAAGGAAGGAAGGAAAGAAAGAAAGAAAGAAAGAAAGAAAGAAAGAAAGAAAGAAAGAAAGAAAGAAAGAAAGGAAGGAAGGAAGGAAGGAAGGAAGGAAGGAAGGAAGGAAGGAAGGAAGGAAGGAAGGAAGGAAGAAAGAAAGGAAGAAAGCAAACAAGCAAGCAGTAGTTTTTAATGTTATTTAAAGCCATGCTTTAGAAAAACTCATGTTCAAATTTCTTTGTAAACATTACTCACTTAAGGATTGTGATTATATATAAATGTTTACTTTTAATTTGAATGAAATACAATATTGCCATCTAGCGAAATGTCACCAACTTTAATCACATAGGAAAATATATACCATGATCTATCTCAGTAGGAAGTATTCTGCATTATACATAAATATGTCCTATCTTAATTTGTCACTCTTCTGTTTAGGTGAAAATTCATGTTTTAATAAATAGTAAGATTTAATATCACTATAAGAGAAAAATAATGTAAAATGAATTACTATAAAAAGACATATTCTTAAAAAGAGGCAACCTGAAGTTATGAATGCCTAGTGCTATGAACATTATAATGGCTAGGACATATTATCAGTGAGCTCATGTTCAGACTATTTTATTTGTTTAGATGAAACATTTACTACAAAATTGTACCCTGAGTGTTAGCAAAACACAGTGAGTATACAAATATATTTGTGAGTACTTTATCACTCTTGCTTTTACAATTATCCTTTGCAAACAAAACACTCAGAGAACAAATACATCCCAAAGTATCCCTGCCTCTCATGTGTACAGATAAAATAATGATTATTTCACTGAAAAGAATAAAAGAAGAAATAATTGTGTGCAGGACAAGTTCTCTTTCTATATCTTCATAGCATTTATAATTTTGGGTATGTCCCTTGTTCCTAAATATATAGTTTACAATTTCATTATTTACCTTTCAAAGTGGGAAAGTTGAACTCTATTACCACCAGAATTTCCAATGCACAGGCTTCAATTTAGGTATATTTAATAATGGGTACTACTAATGTTAATGTATTCAGGGACTATGATACAACCTTGCAACAAACAATTAGTACTACAGAAATCTCATCTGGATTCCTGTTGATGAAATGTTTAACACTGATCAATAAAACAATTCTTTATTGGTAAAATAGAGATCTAGGCAGTTTTTAAAACCCACCACAAAACTAAAACTGTATAAAACTGTAGTACACACGTAAAGCCAGGAGAAACAGGTACTCTACTGTTTTCACCTAAAAGTTAAATAATAATAAATTTATTCTCTCTCTCTCTCTCTCTCTCTCTCTCTCTCTCTCTCTCTCTCTCTCTCTCTCTCTCTCTCTCTCTCTCTCTCTCTCCCTCTCTCTCTCTCTTTCTCTATCTCTATCTCTATCTCTTTCTCTCTCTCAAAAATCTATAAGGAACCTTATGATTCTAGCCACTCCAGCAACTCTTAAAATGCCTCAAGGAAAATCCTGGCTTAATGATGTGAGTCCAGTCTTGGTAGACCGGGTAGGAGAGCCTGGTAGGAGAGCCTGGGAAATGTCCAATGGATGCCTATTTTTATATGCTTATCAGGAGTTTCTAATGGACATTTATATATTCATCATAAAACTATGAACTATTCTAGCTTCTTCTCATTTCCTACCAGGGTTTATAAACTTTATAAGTTATGCTGAAAACTTTATTTTTAATTCACTTTGTATCTGACCATAGTGCCCCTCCCTCCATTCTTTGCAGTCTCAACCTTAACAAATACCTCCTCCTATTACCTCTCTCCTTCTTTTCAAAGACAGGGAGTTCCCCACCCCTTGTAATATCATCTCACCCTGGGGATCAGGTCCTAGCAGGTCTAGGCACATCCTCTCCCACTGAGACCCATCCACACAGTCCAAGCAGCAGCAAAGGGGACCCAGGTTAATTCTTTCTGGTGTCTTTTCCCAGATATAAGTCTAGGACTTCCTTTTCTCCCTACATCTTCATGTCTGTTTGGGGTCCTGAGAGAAGTCCACTAGAGATGTATTTAGATCCAATAACCTCTTCCAGCAATATGAAACTTTATTTAGTAATAATTCCAATCCCCTGAGTGGTGTGTCAGATGACCTCTACAGAGTTGGGAATGAGGAGAACAGGAGCTAGAAACTGGAATGCAGTTTAAAGCAAGAAAGAAGAAAATAATTCCGGAAATGCTTTCTTTCTTAAACTTTTGCTTATAAACCTGGCCTTTAAGGGCTCTGCCATTTCTCCAGCCCATATCTTTGCTCTTTGGCCAGAACTATCAAAAACTCCAAGGACCTAAAGAAATCTGCAACCCTGTAGGTGCAACAATATGAACTAACCAGTACCCCGGAGCTCTTGACTCTAGCTGCATATGTATCAAAAGATGGCCTAGTCGGCCATCACTGGAAAGAGAGGCCCATTGGACACGCAAACTTTATATGCCCCAGTACAGGGGAACGCCAGGGCCAAAAAGTGGGAGTGGGTGGGTAGGGGAGTGGGGGGAAGGGTAGGGGGGACTTTTGGGATAGCATTGAAAATGTAATTGAGGAAAATACGTAAAAAAAAAAAAAAAAAAAAAAAAAAGAACTCTGGTTTTCATTTCTCCTAGATAACACTACTGCCTAGAGGCTCTACATGGGAGTGGAAACTAAAATCGTAGTCTAGACATTAATCCCTTCTAACAAACAGCTATGGTACTTTATGAGCACATTTTCATAGACCTACCTCTAGATTTTCATGAACTCTACCTCTAGATGGGGACATATCCATGTCTCTTCCACTGAGACTTAATCCAGTTTAGCAAGATAAGTGTCTGCCTAAACCAACACCCTTCAGGAAAGTAGGACCACACCCAGGAAGGTAGATTAACTTTATGATAATGTAATTTTCCACCTAGTAATAGCCTTTTCAGTTGATTTCATATCAACCACAAAAGGCTTCAGACACATCTACCCCCGCTTTCTGAGTCCTGACTCAGAAGTGTGTAACTGTTACTTTTTTTTTCTCTGTCATGTTCTTTTGGATGTTGGCCAGAACTGAGGTATGTTATCAAACTCCCTTGTAAGTTGAGCTTGCTTGTTCTTTTCCAAAACACCTGTCCCATCTGTGTGGCTGCCTGCTGTTATGTTCTTGATCTTCATTTCAACTTATCTCAACTGGCATGGCTTTTTTTCCTTCTGTTACCCATTCTCTTCTAGGCAGCTTTTCAGATTGCCCACTATTTAGTTTTGTTTTGTTTGTTTTTTTTTTTAACTATTAAACATTGTCTTGGAGCCTGAAAAACAGTAGTTTATATGCAAAAAACAAGTGTCCAATAAGCATAGTGTGTATCATTAATAAAGATAAACAAACTGGAAATAGCAAAGTAAATGATTTCCTAAGGCAAATAGAAATTAATAGTTTATAGGTTATCTACTAGTAGAAAGCAAAGTTGAGGGAACATGTTTTTCAAACATATTTAAATTGGTACAAACACTTCATGAATCTCTTCCAAAATCTAACAAAATATGCCAGAGAGTGGTGATGCACGCCTTTAATCCCAGTATTTGGAAGGCAGAGGCAGGTGGAATTCTGATTTCACAGCCAGCCTGGTCTATAGAGTGAGTTCCAGGACAACCAAGGCTACACAGAGAATCCCTGTCTCAAAAAAAAAAAAAAAAAAAAAAAAAAAAAAAAAAAAAAAAAAAGAAAAGAAAAGAAAAGGAAAAAGAAATCTAACAACATATTAAATCCATTATACTCTCTGAACTGGGAATTTTCTTTGTCTAGAGGTTATTTTATGTCTAATACATTATATGAGCAGAAAGCATTAAGAGTGGAGAATAAACACTGCATTTAAAACTTGTGGAATTATGCCTTTCTACTGGTAAAATTATATATTTGGCCAACAATTTCCTTGTGACTCCATAAATATTAGAATATATTTGCATAATATGTCTACATAAAGCCAAATTTTATCAGATTCTGACCTCAGTTGCAGTAGCCATTTTCCATTAAGTAAACTACTTATGCAGTTCGAAACCTGTCACTCAGTAAAATTCAATTATTAAATTAAACAGATGGTGATAACAAAACAATTAATGAATATATAGTTGTTTGATTTCTGTACTAATTTGCATTTTTAATTATGCAGTTTATATAGTTGCTGAGCATTAATTGCTTTTAGACAAATGCATATCTCAAAAGGAAGTGATAAATTGTGATGGAGTCATGTATCCTGATTCACACTTTTGATGAAAGCAATTGCAACATTTTGTACATATATTTTCAAATGTACATAAAGAATATCTGAACAATAATAGTGATTATTTGTTTTAGTTTACCACATTGTCTTTTTTTGTACTAAAGAAATAAAATTATATATCTTCATATGTGTTTAATCAAAAAGCCATAATTTACAGATCTTTACAGCCTGGATTTTTTTTATGTGCATGTGTACTAGTAATTACAAATGTTAATGATATGAACTTTATTGCTAATCAAGTGAACTTTATATTTTAGCAGAATTATTTGTTGCGTTGTTGGTTGGATTAAGGCATTTGCAGCATAGATTGGAATCAAAAGGTTTGCCATGATAATTGGAAATTTTTGAAAAACATTTTATATTCAGAAAACATTTATATGGACAATAATATTTGCATGAGCCAAGGAATTGAAGCATACCAAGCAATACTTAATTTAAAGAAGTTTACTAGTTGGTAAATATGATTAACAATTTTTTTGTGAGACTGTATTTTGATCAGCAAAATAACATATGTGGGAGATATATGATAGAATGCATCTTTCCTTCTGAACATGGGAAATTTGCATTGTGGCAAAATACTGCAATTAATCAGAATTTCAATCATTCTGAACCCTTGTTTAGTTAATATTTTACTCAAAACATGGGACTAACTGAATTTGGTACCTATATATACTTAAATATAGTCTAGTTCAAATATCCTTAGAGTACAGATGATTCTTTTTTGACAAATATGTCTGAATCAATAAATCAATACATAAATCCCAGAATCAACCCAAAAAGCTCTCTAAACCTCCCATAATGGCAATCAGTATTCTGATTTCCACAACCCCATGTTAGTTTATCTTGCTTTCCAATAACTTCATATAAACAGAATGTTTTGAGTCTATTTTCTTTTACTGCACTCAACTTGAAAGGATAATTATCTTATTCACATGTGGACAGTTATATTTTTGACAGAATAGTGGTTAATCATATCATTCTCTTATGAAGATTTTAAAAATCCGTTTCAGAATAATCAAGTCAGCACAACAATTTTAAAGACAATCCTCAAATTCCTTTATACATTTCCAAGGTTCCTTTTGTGTCATATTTTTCAATTGACATAAAATACCTATCATAAATAAGTAATGAAACTGTGAAGAGGATATGTTGAGAGAAAGAGAGATGCCCAAAGTGGTGATATTAAGCAACAAAAATAAGAGGTAGAAGAGAGAGCATGATGATGGTGAATAGGATCACAATACATTGTATGTAGTATAATATTGACAAATAAGAAAATATAAGTAAGCAATAAAAAGCAAAGTAATAAACATAAGCAGATTATTCTTAACAAAATTCAGACTGCTCATATTTAACCAGTGTCTCTAGTAATGTTCTTTGACTCTTACAATACATGCTTCATCATTGAACACATATACATTAAAATGTTTCTAAAGTCTCACAATTTGTTTACTGGCTAGGCTCCTCAGATCATTGATGGTGCCTTATTCTTTACATGTTATTCATGGCTGTGGTGGAAGTGAAAATTCTCAATTAAATATTTTACAGAATATTGATCATTTTTCTTCTGGTGTTTTCTCATTGAAAAAATATACAACATAGACAAAAATAATAGAAATGAAATATATTCTTCATATTACTTTATGTTTGAATTACATCAACATTATTACTGTTATTTTAAACTTGTGTCTTAATTAATTTGGAGTTTTCTAGTTTTCTCCAATAGAATTATTTTTGGCTTTTCTACATTTTATTAAATCTTAGTTACTAATTCCCATATGTAATGGAAGCAAAATAAATAAAGTTCTTCTATAAGTGTTGCAATTATTATAGATATGATTAAATATTTCTGTCTGTAAAAGTTGAGGTTATGCTTTAATGCAAATAAATTTTTCCTTGAAGTTTTTACAAATGACAATGACCTTTGCCCAAATTTCTTGTTTATGGTGATTATCACAGTAGGATTCATGCTAAAGTTACCAGAAATTTATTACCAGGTAAGTATTTAAGCTTGATTTCCAAGAGCCCTAACTTTATAGTATTGTTGTATGGTAGGAGACTTGTGGACAAAGAAAAGAAACATGACATTGAGTGTAAAACTAACTTTTATTCACCTGATGTAATTGTCATCTCTGAACAACCACAAATGATATTGCTTACTGATATATAAGCTTACCCTTTCTACCTTTTTTCTGAACTCTGGATGAATGGCTCAACTCAGCTGTTCTGGGTCAAACTCTTCTCCAAGCTGACTGATTCAATCTGACTTCTCTTATTGTCTCACTGAATGTCCTACTTGGCCAGAAAGTAACTCTGATGATTTGTTCTGATCCTCTGTCTTCTTCTTCTTTGCTTTATTTATTTATTTATTTATTTATTTATTTATTTATTTATTATATGTGAGTACATTATAGCTGTCTTCAGACACACCAGAAGAAGTCATGGGATCCCATTACAGGTGGTTATGAGCCACCATGCAGTTGCTGTGAATTGAACTCAGGACCTCTGGAAGAGTTGTCAATGACCTTAACCACTGAGCCATCTCCCCAGCCCTTCTGGCTTCTTTTTTTTCTCTCCTTTTAACTACATCTGCTGACCTGCACTCAACAGCATGAACTCAAGAACAAACTCAACTCCATTATACTGCACTCATTTCACTGACTCCCAACCGACTGACCCTCTCTCCCAGCACTGACCTTAAACAGCTTCTCTTTCCTGTCTATTGTTAGAGTTGGGCTTATCCGTTCTGACTCATTCTTTCAGATATTTCTCTGATTCCTCATTTTGTGTGCCACACAGTTAGATGCCACTTCAAATATGGCTGCTTCCTTCTACAAAGTAATTTTGTCTTCATTGTTTGGGATTAAAGGTATACACTAAGGGTATGTCTGTATTCTAGCCAGCCAGATTAAAGGTCTGCATTCCAGCTAGATCACACAAATCCAAGTTTTTGGATGTAATTCCTTACCAGAGCAGTCATGTTGCTGGATTAAAGTTCCTCTAAAATTGTGTCCTCCAATAAGAGTAAAACCAAGTAGGCCTACTAAAAACTTGGACAGAATAACTGTCCCCAAAAAAACTTTCCTCTGGATGTATTAGAAATAAGTGCAAAGAGATCCCAAATGTAGATAAGTCCAGTAGGTCTCTGGATATTTCCACTCTTAACATTTGAGAGTGTGCTCTAATTTACTACATAATAACTGTAGCATATCATTTACACTATGCTTTGTGAATCTCATCTAAATTCTCTTGACTAGATCAAAAGTCTTGGGATTTGAAGGGTGTTAAAACGGAAAGCCTGGTGACAATGCAATATCACACCACTAGGAATTTAATAGTATGAATGATATGGCTATCATATATAAGTTACATACATAACTATATACAAGTTCTAAAACATTTGCTCTCAATAAAATATTTCATTGAACTTAATGCAATATATTGAGTTGAGTTTTGTTTTATTTTGTTTTGTTTCCTTTAATTCTTCTCTCTCCTTTCTAAGTGTCAGTATTTCCATGAAGGTTCTCAAGAAATGTGCAGTGGGATTCTAAAACATTGAAAGCCTGAAGTAAAACACACTATTACAAGTAAACACAGCTGAGAAATCCTGGGAATAATAGTTTTCAGTTTTGATCGTTTTCTCCACTGTAGTTAAGAAAAACTTACAAGTATCGATTTTTTAAAGGATTGTCACCTTCTGGGTAAATATGACAAAAGAAGCATGGTCTTGGTGTATTATAAAAGATACATTTAAGAAAAAAAATTGAATTCTCCATAAATAACAATATCATAATTTGTTCATATCTTAATTTGGATTGCATGTATCCTGAATATTAATCCATTAAAAGTTTCTGTTTAAATTTTATTTGAGAAATAGCCTGAAATAATACATACATTAAGCCATTATGTGCTGAAAGCATCTCTAACAAATAAATATCACAGTAACACTATGCCCTTCAGGAATATTCTATAGGCAAAGTCACAGTAAGTGAATGTTCATTTAGCTACAGCAGGTGAGGGATCTATATTGTGACTAATAAAGCAGAAAATGTGATTGGAGTTAATGCAAGTTATTAGTGAGCATATTACATGTATAAATGACTGAAGACATCTTTCATCATTTGGTGCTCTATGATTTGAAGAGTTTTTCTCTAAAAATGAGATATGTTGGCAAAGATGTGGAGAAAGAAGAACACTCCTAAATTGCTGGTGGAATTGCAAACTGGTGCAACCACTCTGGAAATCAATCTGGAGATTCCTCTGAAAATTGGAAATAGATCTACCCGAAGACCCAGATATACCCCAAAGATGCCCCACATGCCACAGAGGCACGTGTTCATAGTAGCCTTATTTGTGATAGCCAGAAGCTGGAAACAACCCAGATGTCCCTCAACAGAAGAATGGATACAGAAAATGTGATTCATTTACACAATGGAGTATTACTCGTTTATTAAGAAGGAAAACATCGGCCTGGTGAGATGGCTCAGCGGGTAAAAGCACTGACTGCTCTTCCGAAGGTCATGAGTTCAAATCCCAGTAACCACATGGTGGCTCACAACCACCCTGGTTGACGCCCTCTTCTGGTGTGTCTGAAGACAGCTTCAGTGTACTTATGTATAATAAACAAATAAAATCAGAACTCAAAGGGAGGGACCTTAGATGAAATGCCCAACAGTAGGGAGAGGGAACTTGTAGTGCCCACTTCCAGCAGGAAGACAGCGAGGGTATCCAGTGATGGAGGGAGTCAAAACTCTAACCCATAATTGTTTCTCTCTGAAACAAGCCTGTCTGGAGAGAAGCCTGAGGAAAAGAAGATCGAGCTCAAAAGGAGGTCCCAAGGCCTGATACTATTACTGAGGATATGGAGTGCTCACAAAAAGGGACCTATCTAAGCAGCTAAAAGAGTCAGATGCAGATATTTATTATACCCAAGCAATGGAGGAAAACTGCTAACACCTGTGGTTGAATTAAGAAAAAGCTGGAAGAAGCTAAGAAGAGCAATGCTATTAGTTGGGCCAGCGGTCACAATTAACGAGGACCCCTAAGATCTCTCAAGCAGCATACACCAGATGATATGAGGCCCCCAACACATACACAGCAGAGGACTGCAGGGTCTCGGTTCAGTCAGAGAAGATGCACCTAACCCTCATGGACTGGAGGCCCCAGGGAGTTTAGAGGTCTGGTTGTGTAGGAGGTAGGGGATGGGACATCCCCAGGGGATGTGGAAGGGGGGTTGAATAAAATCTGGAGCAAAATAAATACATAAATAAATAAAAGCGAAAAAAATGAGATGTTTCTCTTTGGAGGTGCCCACACTCTTGAGATAGGAGGAAGTCTTCACAACAGACAAAATGAGCACTGTACAGGTGGACAGAAATAGGTACTAGCTTCTAGGGGACAGGAAAAGTATCTGGGTAAAAGACAGGGAGAGAGGGAGAGAGGGAGAGAGGGAGAGAGGGAGAGAGGGAGAGAGGGAGAGAGGGAGAGAGGGAGAGAGGGAGAGAGGGAGAGAGGGAGAGAGGGAGAGAGGGAGAGAGGGAGAGAGGGAGAGAGGGAGAGAGGGAGAGCAATTCTGGTCCTTACAATCTTTACATCCCATCTTCTACATAGATTTCCTGAACCTTGAGGAAAGGACTGTAATCAAACAATTTACATTGTCCAATCGTGGTCCTCTGTGTTAATTACCTTTTACTCCAAGGAGAGATTTCTCTGACAAAGATTGAGCATCATATTTAACTATGTGAATAACAATATATTAAAAGGAGTTAGTTTTTTGCTCTATTTATTTAGCAGACTAGTAGGATAAAAACCATTTTCTTCAGTGAAGTGACACTGGATATATCAGAAGTAGTTCGCCAATGCAAATTAAACATAACATTCTATGTTTTGTTGTGCTATTGGTTTTTCTTTATTTTTTTAATGAAAGAACAAGAACTTGTGTAGGTAAGGAGAGAAGCAAGGATCTGAGAGGATTTTGGAAAGGGTAAATACTATCAAAATGTACTGTATGAGAATTTAAATATAAAATAAATTATAAATAAAAGAAATTTGTCTTGTCAGGTAGTGGTGGCACACCCCTTTAATCCCAGCACTTGGGAGGCAGAGGCATGCAGATTTTTGAGTTTGAGGCCATCCTGGTCTATAGACTGAGTTCCAGGACAGCCAGGGCTACACAAAGAAACCCTCTCTGTAAAACAAACAGAAAGAAAGAAAGAAAGAAAGAAAGAAAGAAAGAAAGAAAGAAAGAAAGAAAGAAGGAAGGAAGGAAGGAAGGAAGGAAGGAAGGAAGGAAGGAAGGAAGGAAGGAAGGAAGGAAGGAAGGAAGGAAGGAAGGAAAAGATGTCTCATGTTGGAATTTTACAATTGTTTTTAACAATATATTTTTTCTTTTTTTTTCCCAAGATAGGGATTCTCTGTATAGCCCTGGCTGTCCTCGGACTTGTTCTATAGACCAGGTTAGCCTCAAACTCAAGAGATCTATCTGCTTCTGCTTTTGCTTCTGCCTCTGTTTCCCAGGTTCTGGGATTTACACTGTGCTTCAACTTCACAGACTTTTTATTCCTTTTTTTTTCATAAATGTACTTTTTTGAATCAGATAATGGCACCATTTCCTATTTGGTTTCTAAACGCTTACAGAGTGAACACATAACATACTTGGTACAGTGAATCTTCTTTCCCCATAATTTTTGTAAAGGATGCAGTATCTTTCATTCATAATGTATCTTATGATAAAAGATAAATAGAGCAATTTAGAAAATAAGATCTTAGAAAGGGAAAAAAGCCTAGATGAGCAGAGATGATGACAAATTATCTATCATGTGTTTCTTTGCATAAGAAAAGGAAACAATGCTGGAGAAAGGACAGTATATTATCACCTCTGAGAAACAGAAGACACATTTTTAATAGTATATATTCCAAATGAGATTCCACATAGCATGTATGATTTTCTCATTGTAGTTTTCTTTCTTATTTCCAGCAGACTTCAGCTTATAATTTGAATTTGAAATGACCCTACTCTACCATTTTACCTTTGTATGTGGGTAACTGCTAACAGTGACTATCAACCTCTTCATCACAGTACCATGCATTTAATGAAACTTTATATTTCAAGAGCAAAATCCATTCTTTGAAACATCAAAATCCTAATGTAACCTGACTTTCCGGAGTATAATGAAGTCATGTGCTGACCTATAGTGGTATAAACTGATTAAACATGACACAGTTTCATAACAAAGACTAATCATCTTACATTAGTAATTCCTGATCTATCATCTAAGGATCATCCAATGCCTTGCCAAAGAACACTTTTATATTTATTACATGATATGATTTGCCTCGAGGTTGTGGTGTCTCTAGCTCCTTAGTTATATTGTAATTGTAATATAGATATAATAAGGGGTCTTTTCAAATAATGGAAAGTAGGCACATTCCTTATATCCAATATGAACTTGTAGAGACTATATAAAACTCTGATTTACTTTTTATAGTCCATTTGCATGTATTGTGCAACTTTCTTGTATAGCCTTAGTGAAAATTAATCTCAGGAAGTGCAGTTTGAAACAATATACTGAGTTATTTAATTCATTGAAAATATGATTCATTCTGCACTTCCCAGTATAATCTTATTTTTTACTCAGGCTAACTGTCATTCCCGAGTTCTTATTTTCTAAATTGCTCTATTCATCTTTTGTAAAGATGTACTTCATTTTGTATTTCATTCATCATGTGTTTTCTTAAAAAAAAAAAAAAACTGTGTTAATTATTGCATTGTTGTTTGTTTTAAGCTTTTCTTACCACAATGCAAGTTTTATAATATGGCATATCCTAATAAAGAGTATAAGTAATCTACCAACACTCATCACATTAAAAGAGAAGAATCAGGTCTTAGGATCTGTTTTTCTCACTGATTTATCTATCCATTCACCATCCTAATCACAGTACCACACTCCTCTAAAGTTCTTCCCTCACATAGACCTTTCATCTTCCCACTCCTTCTCCTCTGTTAGCGGGCAGCTCTGTTAGGTACCAATCCCTGGTACATAAAGCCACTGCAGGACCAGACACACCCTCTCCCACTAAGGCCAGACAAAGGCCTTAGAATCTTTAACTATTAATCATAGCACTATTCTTATCAGAGCTGCTCATTTTATTGACTTAACCAAGGTTTCATTATCTCCTTCCACTAAATTGTTATGTTGCTATAGCACAACATGTTCTGAAGCTACTGACCCTAGTTAAATTCTGAATAAAGATTTATGAGATAAGTGCAACATAATATGTAAAAGGAAAATATTTATGTTAGTGGCAGCTTTAAAGCAGTTATGAAGACAATTAACCAAAAGGTTGTTAGCCAATGTTTAGGAGACATTAACATATATTTTCTTTCTTAGTGCCCAATATATTACTGAATATTTATATGAACATTAAAATTCTATCTTATTATGAAGGGAAATGCAAATAAGGTATATTAATGACAAACTTATTGGGTATAAATTATAAAGCCTTACATACTCTCCAAATACACTTTTAACTTAGGAAAATGTTGGCAGTTAAAAAATATACCTTTAACAATCTGGATGTAAATATGTAAGAATTAAAATCCTAAAACATAATCTTCAGTGTATATTAATCTATTATTATAATTATACACCAATTTAAAAAAAAAAAAAACAACTTTTCTCTTGTCCCAGTAACATAAACTAAGCAAGGAAATAACCCAGACCAAAAAAAAAATTGATTGGGTAAATCAGTGTTAAAGCGGCTTTTATGTAACATAAAATTGAAACTCGTCAGTCATATTTTTTTGACAGCAATTTCTTGGAAATGTCATAAGAAAGACATGCTCTGCAAGAATATTATGAATCATTGGCTCTGTTCCTAATTATATGGGAAATAAACTGTTCAATAATCAAAATAGCAGTTGCCAAATGATGAGAGATTAAAACTAACATACATGTATTTTTTAGGCACTGGAAATATGAAGGCACTATAAAATGTAACAGAAATAATATGAAACATTAAGAAAAATGTCTTAAACTTCAAAGCTTATTACAGCACAGAGTCAAGACATAATTAAAGGAAGATCCTACTAAAGCATGACTAATTACAAATTTCAGGCAATTTATAAATCAAGGGATAAATATAGATACCCATTACCTCAAGCACATACACCACATGCTTCATTTTATTTTTCACATGGCACTACTTAATCTAGTCTCTAAGGGACTTTCTAAGATGCATGAATAAGCAAATACATAGTTCTTTCAACTGAGAAATCATGGGAAATATGTGCTGTTTTCTACTTTCAGATCCCAAGCAATATTAAATTTTAACATAATAGGAAACTAATTTCCATTTTTAGGCCATGAAATTTTTAATGTCAAGGTTTAGTTTCTATTTTTGTGTGTCTGTATGTGGTATGGTGGTGGTATGTGTGCTGTATATGTGTATAGTGTTTGCACATAAGTGTGCATGTCCCTATGCCCATACATTTCTAGGTCAGAGTAGGATTTCAGGTGTCTTCCTTTACTACACTCAACATTACAGCTCTAAGCAGTGTCTCTCACTGTATTGGAAGCTCTCCACTGTGGTTATTCAAGCTGTTCAGCAAGCTCTACGAATCTGCCTATCTCCATCTCCCAATGCAAAAGTAGTTCAGAGCCATATCCAGCCTTTAAAATAGGTACTGGAGATTTGAGCTCAGTCTCTCAGGTTTGCAGAGCAAGCACTGTTATCTCAGTACCTGGTTTTGATTCAGGAGCTTTATTATTTTATTTTAATGAATACAAATTTGTAGGTCTGACAAAAGAAGAATATTTATACGTTTAAGTATTTCAATAAAAGGTTTATTTCTGCCAACATGTATTTTTGCCAACATAGGCAAATGATGATCATTCATAGCACTGCAAAAGTATATGCTCCACAAATATGAAACAAACCTGATGATTCTTCTATGTCTTGTGTATATAGTATTTTTTAAAGATTTACTTATTTATTTTATGTATATGAGTACACTGTATCTGTACAGAGGGTTGTGAGCCGTCATGTGGTTGTTGGGAATTAAATTTAGGACCTCTGCTCACTCCAGTCCAAAGATTTATTTATTATTATAAATAAGTACAGTGTATCTGTCTTCAGATGTGCCAGAAGAGGGTGTCAGATCTCATTATGGGTAGTTGTGAGCCACCACCATGTGGTTGTTGGTAATTGAACTCAGGGACTTCGGAAGAGCAATCAGTGCTTTTAACCACTGAGCCATCTCACCAGCCCCTATAGTATTTTTAATTAGCTAATTTTTCAGTAGTTTCAAATAGTAATAATTGCTGACAAAAATACTGCAATACAAAAGAGAGTTAAAAAGTAATTTTTGTTTTGGATGGTTTAATGAAATTTGCTATATTTTATAGAGGATTTTTAATCTAGCAACATGGCTACTATGGCAAGGGATAACATCAAAAATATGCCTGTGTGATCTGGTTGCAAAATAAACATGTCCTTAGTATTCACCTTTAATCTCTGTGGTAGGAATGCAGACATACCTTTAGTATACACCTTTAATTCCAAACAATGTCATCTAATTAAGGGGCAGACAAGTGACAAATCAGGAAAAGATTTGACAGAGTAATTCTGAGATAGGATACTCCTCTCATAAGAACATTCAGGAAAGAGAGGTCACTGAAAAGAGCCAGAACAAGATTCGAAGGTCAGTTGAGAGTCAGCACAGTCAGTTCGGTTGAGTGCAGTTGAGTTCTGTTCAGTCAGTTCCCTTCAGTTTGAGCAGTCAAACTGGACTAGTCCAGTCAGTCCAGTCAGTGCAGGTCATTTTGTGGAACTCAGAGGCAGACTTTCCAAGCAGAGCAATTCCATTAGAAGCTGAGAGAAGCCAGTTTGAATCAGTCTGCTTGGCGAGGACAACAGAGTTATACCAGCCTGTCACCATTTAGAAAGAGCTAGAAATCTTGGGTACAGCTCTCATCTTATCTCTTCATCTGAGCAAATAAAAGTCACTTTTATAATATTTGACCAGATTTAACAAATATTGATAAGTGAAATGTTACAAGAAGGTATCCTTGTAGTTATGAGGGATATAGCCTGCTTGTGATAGGAAAAGATGTGGAGCGTGAAAGAAGCTCTTTGTTAATGACTAACGAACAGATGAAGTCCTTAGTGAATGTGTAATAAATGTTGACATAATAATACACTTGTCAAGGGGAGGACCCAAGGCCTGAAACTATTACTGAGGCTATGGAGAACTCACAAAAAGAGGCCTATCATTACTGTCTTCAGAAAGACATAACAAGCAGCTCAAAGAGCCAGATGCAGATATTTGCACCCAACCAATGGACAGAAGAAGCTGACCCCTGTGGTTGAATTAGGGAAGGCTGAAAGAAGCTGAGAAGGGTGACTCTGTAGGAGGACCAGCAGTCTCAATTAATCTGGACCCCTGAGACCTCTCAAATACTTGACCACCAACCAGGCAGCATACACCAGCTGATATGAGGTCCCCAACACATATACAGCAGAGGACTTCTGGGTCTGGGTTCAGTCAGAGATGATACACCTAACCCTCAAGAGACTGGAGACCCCAGGGAGTTTAGAGGTCTGGTTGGGTAGGGAGTGGAGGGGTGGGGACATCCTCATGGAGACAGGGGGAAAGGGATGGGGGAAGTTATGGGATGTGGAACAGTCAGAGGGTGGACCAGGAGTGGGTAAAGTTTGGACTGCTAAAAAATATTAAAGAATAAAATTTTAAAAAATATCCTTGTCAAAGACTATAATACCTCAGACCCATAAGTATGTCACAGCCTTCCCCAGGTCATACTCAGAAGAACAGCAGAGCCTCCCCATCGTCCAGGTATGAACATTTATGAATGCCTGACATGGAAGCTATCAACCACAGATTCCTTTCCTCAGTTGACAGCAACCAAAAATTTCTCCCCTATTGAGACCTCCTACTGAGATTGGTTCAACTTTCTTATTATTCATCTGTATATAGTAAAGCTCTCTCCACGATTCAGATGTGTAAAATAAATTAGTTAAGTTTTCAAACATGTGCAGGTGTCTCCACCAGCACTTATGGCCAAAACGATCCCAGATTTTCTGTACATGTGTCTATATGTCTGACCTTTCAGTTGCCTGAATCAATTCAATTTCTAAGATGTACAAGTTACAGCAAGATATAGACCTGGGCCAGGCAGTGGTGGTGCACACCTTTAATCCCAGCACTTGGGAGGTAGAGGCAGGCAGATTTCGGAGTTCGAGGCCAGCCTGGTCTACAGAGTGAGTTCCAGGACAGGCAGGACTACACAGAGAAACCCTGTCTCGAAAAAAATAGAGAGAGAGAAAGAGAAAAAAAAATATAGAGAGAGAATGAGACCTGGAAGAATTCTAAAGGACACAAGACACAGCACAGGCACACACACAGACACAGACACACACACACACATATGCACATATGCTCACATGCATTTTGACATGGTTTTGCTAAGTAACTTAAATTAATGACATTAAAATATATAGTTGAATTAATGAACCATGCAAGTTTCCTAAAACTTAATTCATATGAAAATAGATTTTATTGAAATTATTCACATTACCTGTAAATATGATGTTGCATGAAAATGGGAATTTTCAAATATGATTATGTTAGGTATGTGGAGATTTCTCTCTCTCTCTCTCTCTCTATATATATATATATATATATATATATATATATATATATCTTTCTTTCTTAATTTTTTTTTTGTCGTTTTTTTCTGAGACAGGGTTTCTCTGTGTAGGCCTGGCTGTTCTGGAACTCACTTTATATACCAGGCTAGGCTCGAACTCAGAAATCGGCCTGCCTCTGCCTCCCAAGTGCTGGGATTAAAGGTATGTGCCACCACTGGCTGGCTTGGAGATGTCTTTAAATGAAGGAAGTAGAGAGTGAGAAAGAGGAGAAAATGTAAAAATAGCATTGTAAAATATAATGGTATTGCTAGTTGTAACAATGGAGGTCTTCTATATGAGAAAAAAAAAAAGACTGAGTCCTCAGAAACAAAAAAATGAGTTAGTTACTGATTTTAGATCTATGAATCCCATTTTAAATATCAATTCTCCTCAAATGTATCAAAACTGTTATATTATTTATAACCTACTAAATTTATACAATTTATTATTTTAGCTAAAGATGAGGAACACAGTGTGATAGAAACCTTCCCACATTGCATTATATTGTTTAAGTGTATTGCCTTGGGTAAATATTTGAATCTCCCCCTTGCTCTTCCTTTTTGAAACATCTTACTATTTTTGAAAATGTTATTTATTTTGTGTGCATGAATGATTATATGTGTATGTATATACATATATACGCCTCTGTGTGAGTGTGTGTGTAACATGTGGAGATATATAGGGATCAATTGGATTCTATCTTTCTATCCTATAAGTTGTGGGCAAACACAAATCATCAGGCTTGATGAGGAAGAGCTTAATCTGATGAAATACTTCACTAGTCCCATGTTGTTGTTTTTCTTTACAAGTTTATCTTATAAAATAAGTAAATAAATAAATGCTTATAAATAGTTTCTTATTTTTTTAGAAAACAGGCAAGTAAAACAAACAAACAAACAAACAAACAAACAACCCAGAATTTAAAACAAACAAACAAAAACTAAAAAGCACAAGAAACACACACACCCCACATAAAAACACAAATTAGGAAACCATAACAAGAGAAAGACCAGTAAGACAAAGAAAAAGGAAAAAGCCTGAACAGAGCAATATGACACACACAAACATGCACATAAAAAAATCTACAAATACATCTTTGTGTTTGTTTTGTGTTGCTCACTACTGCTAAGCCTGGGTTATGCCCTTAAGTGTGGTTTTTCACTACTGCTAAGCCTGGGTTATGCCCTTAAGTGTGGTTTTTATACCAAATGAGACTCCATTGCAGTGCTTTCCTTTGCAAGCACATGCGAATTGCATATTCTTTCTTACTTAGGGATTGGAGGTAGTGTCAACTTCTTCCTCTCAGCCCTGGGACACTGTTGTAATTGAAACTCTGAGGCTTTGTACATGTGATAGTGTATCAGTCTTGCTGTGCCTGGGAGGCAGTTTCCCCAAATAACTCAGGCTATCATCAAGGATATTAGTTGTTTTCATAAAGTTATAGTAAGGACCTATTCCTACAACATCTACGTAACTCATTGAACATGGAGTAGAAATGCTGCCTACCTAGAGCCTTTACCCTTATCAACTAGCATTCATAGTACTGGAAAGTAATCTTCACAGTACAACAGAAGAAAGGTAAATTACAAACAGTGCAGTCCACAGTGGTGATAGGCTGGCCTAAAATACCCTGATGCAATAGTGGCACAAACATTGTGGGAGTAATAAAAAAAATTATTTGATTATATTTAAAGCCTACTCTCACTGTTTGAATTGGAACCCATGCATTACAACTGCTAAAGTGGAAAAGAACCTGAGACTAGGTAGGTCTTGGGCATAAGGGCAAACAAATACTATTGTTCTGCTAAAGGAAACAGAAATATGATTCTAACAATATTTTTTTTAATTAGGTATTTTCTTTATTTACATTTCAAATGCAATCCCAAAAGTTCCCTATACCCTCCCCGACCCTGCTCCCCTACTCACCCACTCCCACTTCTTGGCCATCATAGAGAAGAGAGGCCCCTAGGTCTTGCTAACAATCTTTTTCGAGACAGGGTTTCTCTGTGTAGCCCTGGCTGTCCTGGCACTCACTTTGTAGACCAGGGTGGCCTCGAACTCAGAAATCCGCCTGCCTCTGCCTCCCGAGTGCTGGGATTAAAGGCATGCGCCACCACGCCCGGCTGCTAACAATCTTTTATACTAATATATAATGTCTCTCTCAGCCAGCAGAGTAGTTCCCTTTTGCAGTAGATGGGAACAAATACAGAAAACCACAACTAGGCATTATGCAGAGTATGAAAGAACTTAGAACCCTCAGTCCTACATGGAATAACTGCATCAGTACATTTCCTTCCAGATTACTGGAGCTGTTGTAAAGAGGAGGAAGAATGATTTTAAGAACCAGAAGAGAGGAACAGTATCTTTGGTATTTTCTATAAAGGTATATTTCAGGTCTCTAATTATTTCCCATAATATAATAACATTTAATAAGTCATATCTCCATTTTCAGTAAATCTTGGTACATTATCAACTCTGAAATGTTTCAAATATGTGAAAAGAAAATGAGAGATTATCCTAAATCTAAAAATTGTGGACTAAATGAAACATAAGTATGTAAGCTGCTTAAGTGAAAAGTTTCTCTCTCTTTATTTTTCTCTTTTTTATTGGATATTTTATTTATTTTCATTTCAAATATTATCCCTTTTCCTGGTTTTCCCCTCTGAAAACCCCCATTCCCATCCCCCTGTTTCCGTGAGGGTGCTCTCCCACCCATCCACCCACTCCTGCCTCCTCGCCCTGGCATTTCCCTACACTGGGGCATCAAGCCTTCAAAGGACCAAGGGCCTTTCCTCCCACATATGCCAGACAAGGCCATCCTCTGCTACATATGTGGCTGGAGCCATGGGTCCCTCCATTTGTACTCTGTGGTGGTGGTTTAATCCCTGGGAGCTCTGGGAAACTCTGACTGGCTGATATTGTTGTTCTTTCTATGGGGTTGCAAATCCCTTCAGCTACTTCAGTCCTTTCTCTAACTCCTCCATTGAGGACCCCGTGCTCCTTCCAGTGGTTGGCTGCAAATGAAGCTTCTAATGCAGTATGTATAAAATATCCTAATGTTCTAGATGTCAAAAGTTAAACCAATACAAATGACAAAAGTATATAATCTTACTAAGAAGGATTCTTCCTGCTGTATCTGTTTTATAATAAACATCAGTGATCAAATAAAGTTTTCATATGTTAGTCAAGTACTATTTTATATTGTATTCATTTGAGCAATTTGAGGTCAGTATATCTGTATATTCTTATTTTGATGATGGTAAAATAAACATTTCAATATTTTATATTGTACTTTTATTATAAATTATGACTATCAGAAAATTTATTTTCTCACCTAGAAACTCTTTGGGGTAAAAATCTATTAGTTTCTTCAGATCTCAGGACTTTTTCTATAAAATGAAGGGTGCCAAAATTATTTGGAAATATGGATACAAAAAGACTATACTCATAGTGCTTAATAATGTGAAAACTAAACAAAAACTACTACTCACAATGTACGTGACAAGATAAGAATATGTGTATGAGTATATGACAGTGTTAGAACATTGTGTATTAAAGGGCAGGTAAGAATGTGGGCCTTCAAATTAGTATTATTGTAATAAGATAATCAACTTGTCAATTAGTGTTTAAAGAGTAGTAACAAGAGAACCTTAAATGAAAACTGACCATTACTAGGGGCAAGCAAACTAGAATTTACAGATCGGTCACTGAAAACCATAAAATGAAAAGTAAAATTTAAGGTGCATGAACTTAATGTTGATAAAAGTTTTCCATGGTTTGTTGAAATCTAGGAAAATCAAATTAAATCTGTCAATACATAAACCACTAGGAAATATGATATCTTTGGACTCCTTAGAGGCCTGAACACACCCACAATGCAGACACATACACCTACACATAACTAAAAATAATAAAATAGAAGTTTTGCTTTAAAAAGCCAATCAAGAACAGTATTTACTTAAACAACAACCAAATTTAAGTTAAGGAGTCATCTTCAAGCCGTTCTACATTTTAAATTGTAGTCTTTCTTGAACAACGTATTTTGGTTTTAACTAATGAAACATTTAATAAATTCAATATTTATAAATTCAATAGATAAAACACTGTTTTTGGTAGCCTCACTTTTTCCATTACTCAAAGAGAACAATGGTCAGAGAGATCACTTATTTAATGAGTGATGACTAAACATAAGGATAAATAATAAGAGTTAATTTTCCACTCTTTGGAACTAATGTGTCTCATAAATCTAACGGAAAAGATAAATAGTTAACCTAGATAAATTTTAAAATGTTTAGAGCAATAATGACTTACTGAGATTAAAATATTCATTATAGTCTAGCACATGTTGTGTTTAAATTAAGTACAAGAACTTGAATATTAGTAAAGCTTAAACAAATTCAAATGTAACAAACATTAGATTAAACATGGCACATAATGAGTTTGAAAACCTAATTAGTTTTCCTTGGTCCATTTTATAACTGATAGAAAATAGCTCTATTGTCAATTAAATAAGTCATTTAACTAAACAAAAATCTAATGCTCTTAAGTCCCTCCATTTTGTCTGTATTTTTTTCTCAATAGGAACTTGAAAAAAGTGATATATATTTACTACATGTGTTGAGAGCTTTAAAATGAATCATGTTTGTCCATTTGGACATTCTGTTTGTCTTATAATATACTAGGCTTTATTATACTATATAAATGATAGGCCCTTTATTATGGTATATATAATATATATGTATATATGCATACACTTACACACATATGTATTAACTTGGCTGTATACATAATAAAGTGGGCCAGATGTAATTTATAATGTTTACATTATACATATTTTACTTTCCTTTCATTTGAATATGAGCCAAGAACCAGAAACTGCATGCTTCTTGGGAGAACAACCTAAAAAGGCCATGAAAAATAACCAAATATGAATTGCTTAAGAAATATCCCTGGACATAAATATATTTTAACTGTTTTCCTAATCTCACACAAAGATGGTCATATGGTGTACTAGCTGGTTTTGTGTCAACTTGACACAAGCTGGAATTATCACAGGAAAAGGAGCTTCAGGTGAGGAAATGCCTACATGAGTTCGAGCTGTAAGACATTTTCTCAATTAGTGATCAAGAGGGGAGAGCTCCTTTTGAGTGGTACAATCTCTGGGCTGATAGTCTTCGGTTCTATTAAGAAAGCAAGCTGATCAAACCAGGGGAAGCAAGCCAGTAAGAAACATCCCTCCATGGCCTTTGCATCAGCTCCTGTATACACCTGTTTGAGTTCCAGTCCCGACTTCCTTTGGTGATAAACAGCAAGCTGGAAGTGTAAGCTGAATAAACCCTTTCTTCCCCAACTTGCTTCTTGATCATGATGTTTGTGTAGGAATAGAAATGGTATATTAACAGTAACATTTATAGGAATTCCTGAAAACAGTTACAGTACTTAAATCACTTCTATATTTAGAAGAAATAAATTCTGTTTTTATAAGAGCAAGCAATTGTATAACAAATGTTAAAACAAATACTATAAGACTAAAAGCTAACTAACTGGTAGACTTTTGCACTTATTTTCAATGGATTTAGCTTAAATTTTCTTTATAACTGAATGAAACAGTTAGTATATGATTCAACTGAATACCAATCCCTATGCTCAAGAAACTATAGCTGACTGTGTTCTCTGAAATCAAATGCTGAATACAGACTTTTTAGAACTCTCATGATGTTTATTATTTCTCTCCACAAGGCCTTCATAAGTTAGAAGTCACTCCCTTGACCAAGAACCTATAAAAATAAAAATCACTTCCTTAGCAAAAAAAAAAAAATTAAATTTAAAAAAGGAACTCTAGGGATTATTTCCTAGTAGCAAGGGATACTGTAATAATTTTGACACTATACTATAATGCTTCCAAGCCAGATTCTTTTAAAATGGTAAGTCGCTGAGTTCAGTTATTGGTATTCATATGTGCATGGGTATAGAGCTACCCAATGGAGCATGGTTAATCTGTCAGAAGTTATACCCTCCATAAAAAAATAACCTCCCACCCTCAGTAGTTATCAACTACTAATAGCTCACTACTAAGGGTTCGGAACTGGAACCTATCTAATACATCTGTGCCAGGATATTGACCAGTTGGCTCTGATGTAGGTCTTTTGCACATTACCTAAGCCACCGTAGATACATGATTTTGATAGTTATGGTATATGCAGAAGACAACATTGTACACTGTCCTCCAGCTGTTACATTCTTTCTACCTCATCTTCAACAATATTATGTGAGCTTTAGTAGTAAGGGAGTTAATAGAGCTGTTCCATGTAAGCCTGAGCATTTAGCCTCTTATTCTTAGTTCTTTTGTCACTTATGCTTCTCTCCAATGACTGCTAATCAAAGCAAAAGGGATCTTTGACTGTGGTTGAGAAAAAGCCAGAATATGGGTACAAACATAGACATTTAGAGGACAATTTTACAACATAGATACTCAGCAAAAATAACAATAGGGTAGATTCTACCCTAGATCCTATGACCTCCCCAGCCATGGGCTTTAGGCCAGAATTATAGTATCAAATATGTTATCACACATGAAAAAAAAAAGGTAGGAATACTCAAATAAAAATATTAAGTAAGATTTGGTGTTGGAAGATGGGGTAGATGAAGCAATAGTGTCTGGCCTTACCAAAGTGGTTGAATGATGTAAGCAGGGCAGGAAAGGCTGTTCTAGTAATTTCTAGGAAAACAGTAGTGCTGACATTAACATAAATATTCAGGGTCCAGTTCAAGAAGTATCAGAGGTGACAATATTAGCAAGTTGGCTTGGAGCCATTCTTGTGACATTTTCCCAAAGAATCTGTTTGCATTTTGCGTGTGTAGAATAAATTAAAAAGTAATGGCAGAAGAAATTTCAAGATGCCATAATGTAGAATATATGACACTAGTAGTATAATTTCTATGCAATAAAGGGAACAAGTGAGGCAGAAAAATACAAAATGTAGAGTATGGAGAAAAAAGAGCAGTAGGAAGATTATCACTTCAATTAAGACTTCTGCTGAAAGAGGCATTTACTGCTAAGATTAACACAATTAAGGACACATCTCTTGATCTGCAAATGAGAAATGCATAGTCTTTGGTATTTGAAGACTTTTTTCCCAACCAGTGGTGTAGTTTCAGGGAGTCTTAAGAGCTGTAGTTTTATGAGAGTACATATACCACTGGGGCAGGTTTTGGAAGCTCATAAACTTATTTGGTCTGCAGTTTGCTTTCTGCTTCATGCTTATGGCTGCAGATTTCATTGAACTGAGCTTCATTTTCAGTCTGCCTGCTCAGTTGTTGTTTTCCTCTCACCATTATGGATTCTACAAATCCTGGAAGCAAGCTCCTCTTCACCAACAGCTAGAGTAATATTTTTTGTATTTTTGATTCCTAAAGAGAAGGAATCTTAAAGTAGTTTTAATCCACATTTCCCTAAAAGCTAGAGATGTTAAATGCTTTTTAAAGTATTTAGTAACTGATTGTATTTCTTCTTTTGTGCATTTTCTCTTTAGTTGTAGAATATAGTACTTTATTAAATTATTCCCATTCTAGATGTTTAGTTTTCTGAATTTTTTATATATTCTAGACAATCTTCTATAAGAAATATGTGTGGTTGGTAAAGATTTTCTTCCATCTATATATGGCCTCTTCACACAATTTACAGCTTCCTTTGTAGTACAGTAGATATTTAGTTGCTGTCATGAGATACAATTTGTCAAATGTTGGTCTTATTTACTGTACTACCAGAGTTCAACACAGAATGTCTTTACATGTGCCTACAAGTTAAAGTCTACTTCCTACTTTTTTTTCTAGCATGTTGAATATCAGGTTTTATCTTGTTTGTGAACTTGTGGCTTCTTCTGGGTCTTCTAAAGGTATAACAAACAAGAAAGCACTCAAACTTTGGCCAAAAAACCCTATAACAGACAAGTCCAGTTCACATTTTTTATTATTATTACTTTTGTTATTTTACAGTCCAGTTATTATCTGTCTATAAGACCACCCTCCCACAATTCCTCACCTCACCCCCCCCATCTCCAAGAGGATGTCCCCACCCTACCTCTACCAGGCCTCCCCACTCTCTGGTGCCTCAAGTCTCTCAAGGGTTAGGTGCATTTTCTCTCACTGAGGCCAGACCTGGCTATCTTCTGCTGACTATGTGTCAAGGGTCTTGGACAAGCTAGCTCTTCTATGCTGCATGGTTGATGGTTCAGTATCTGAGAGATCTCCAAGGTGCAGATTAGTTGACTGAAGACTAAGGTCTTTTTATGGGGTAGCCCTCCTCCTCAGCTTCTTCAAGCCTTTCCCTAATTCAACCACAGGGGTCTCCAACTTCAGTCGAATGGTTGAGTGTGACTATCTGAGTCTGTCTCAGTCAGCTGCTTGTTGAGCCTTTCAGAGGACAGCATGCTAGACTCTTATCTGTAAGCATACCATAGTATCAAAAATAGTGTCAGGTCTTGAAGCCTCCCCTTAAGATAGATCCCAAGTTGGGCCAGTCAATGGACCATGTTTCCCTCAGTCTCTTCTCCATTTTTATCCCAGCAGTTCTTTTAGACAGGAACAATTCTGGGTCAGAGTTTTTGACTATGGGATGGCAACCTCATCCCTCCACTTGATGCCCTGACTTTCTACTGTAAGTGTACTCTACAAGTTCCCTCTCCCCACTGTTAGGCATTTCATCTAAGGTTTCTCCCTTTGAGTCCTGAGAGTCTTACACCTCCAAGGTCTCTGGTACATTCTAGAGGTTCTCCCCTAGTTTTTCTGCTATATTTTAGCAGTAAAGGTATAACTTAGATACAAAAAGTACTCATGAATATATTTTAAGTTTAGAAACAATTACTATTTAAGATTGTGTTTAATAGATATAGTAGTCTGAGATATAAAAGCTAACTTTGAAAATTTGTATCTAATTAATGAATCTATCAAACTCAAATATATATTCTTAACCTTCTTACATATAACTAAAGAAAAAAATGAGAATTATTTTTCTGTAACTGTGACCAAGGCAATATAATTAAGAACATATTTTGGCTTGTGGTTCCTGAAAGATGAGAATCAATCATGGTGAGGAAGTGTGGAAGAAAGCTACACACTTGGGGCAGGAACTAGATGTTGAGAGCTCACACATTAACCAGTAAGTACAGAGTATAGAAAGTAAAGTGATTTGACTCTTTAACCTTTCAAAGTCCACCTTAAATGAACTTTATCTAACAAGGCTACACTTCTTAAAACTCCACAAACACCACCAATAACTGGAAATCAAGTGTTCAAACATCTGAAACTACGAGGAACACTCAAATGACTGCATTCTACTCCTGTAATATAATTTCAACAATTCCCATGTTTTTACAGTTACAACACAGTTTAAAAGTCCAAAATCCAAAGTCTCTTCAGAGATTCAAGTCAAGCTATTAATTGTGACCCCTGTAAAACCAAAAAGCAAATTACATACTTCTGCTGACTTACATAACACATCTCTCATCTTAAAGAGAATAAGAGTTTATTCTGGATCCATTTTGCGTGAGCAAGACCCAAAAACACAGATATAGATTTCCACAAGTCCATGCTCCAATGTGGAACAAGTTTTATGAAGTTTTCATACTTCTGCAGAACAAAGAAAGTCATGAATCAAGACAAGTTTAAAATACTTTGGTGGGTATACCAGAGAGGCAGATACATCAAGATGAGGGTAAGTATTCCAGACCCAAGTTGATGGCATTCTTAGCTCTTGGATTGTTCAAAACTAGTGTATTTCGAGTAAATAATTCCTAAGATGTTTCTATTTATTACCAGAGTATCTTAGTTCAGATACTGTACCACAGTATCTTAGTTCAGAGTTGGGCAAGTAATGGCTTTTCAAAAGGATAAAAATTAGCCCAAGATAAAGTAATTAGCCTCTGGTCTTTCTAAATTAAAATCTCTCCAGAGTACTTAAATGTCAGTCAGTCCATCAGTCTCAACAGAGACTAACTCCTTCCAGGATTTTTTTGTTGCTGTTGTTTTCAGCCAGATACAGCTTCTTTTCGGGAATTTTCATTCACATTTCCACTCTATAATGGCACAGAATATATACTACTATTTCAAAGAGGAGATTGGAGCATAGTTAAAGTGATGAAACCTATCAGAAAAATCCAAATCCATTTATGTCCAGTGTCTGGGACTTTAATTTCACAGGGCTTAGATGACTTCACACCTCCATGTTTCCTGCCTGCAATGTCTCCCTCTTGGGTTGCTTCCACTCCCTGTGGCAGATATCTCATGACTCTGGCATCTCCAGTATCTTCAGGTTTCTGATGTGACCCAGGTTTTACTTTAATAGCTTGATATAATGGATTCTCAAGGGACTGTCCCACAGCATGTTATCTGGCCTCAGTGGTGTTGTGAAATTGCAGAGAAAAAAATATAAAACCTCTTTACTCGCTCATTTTGTGTGACACTCAAGCCAGCACCATGAAGATGATATTGTCAATTTTACCTATTCCTTTGTAATAGACCCTTACCTCTTTGAACCAGACTAGCAGCAATTTTTTTTCAGTTGCTTTCCAACAGCAGAAAACTCTTTAAGGCTTCTTTCTGCACAAGCTGGAAGCCTGGCTCAGTGGAATCTTGTCCTGAGAGCATTCTGCTTTTTTCCCCTCAATGCAGGGCATGAAGCCTACCCTTAAGAACCCCCCTACTCTCCTTCTCTCTTTTGGTACAAACCTTAATGACATTAAGTGGTGCCCTTTTTCTCCTTAAACTGAATATTTTGACTTTTTTCTACTTTACTTGCACTTTTTCATTACAGGCCTGCTTAAAAGTCATTAATAATAATTGCACCACAAATTAAATATTATGCTCTCTTGAAACTGCCTTCATCTAAGAAATTAGTCCTTTACTTTCTTTTAAAACGATGTTTAATTTTTGATAGTATAATTAAAACATTTTTCCTTCCTATTTGTCCCTCCAAACCTTGCCATATATCACTCCCTGTTCACTTTCAAATGTATAGCCTCCTTTTTAACTGTTTTTGCATAACTATATGCTAATTGAACCCCAGCCATGCTCTTAGGACACAAGGATACGGCAAACAGATTCTTTGTCACGATAACACAAGAATGGAATAGCCTGTAGCCCAGTTGCTAATATTGCAATATTACTCTCTAAAACAACCTGTAGATGATGACCCCTCTGGAGATCACTTATCGTATTTTCTGTATATCCCATATTTACATTACAACTCATAACAGTAGCAAAATTCCAGTTATAAAATTGCAACAAAATAATTTTATAGTTGGGGGGGTCATCATACCATTACTAGGACCTCTTTTAAAACATTGCAACATTAGGAAGTATGAGAGCCACTCTAAAACCACTTGAGTTGGGCCTCTACAATCCATGTTGTTCTCAGTGCTACTGTCATCTGGGAACCTACTAGAATGGTCCTTTATACTCTACTTACATTATTCAACTCATTTTCAAGTTCTAAGTTCAAATGTCTTCCATATTCCTCCAAAACATCCAACATGGTCAGCTTTTTCATAGCAAAAGCCTACTCTGGGGTACCAACATCTATATGACTTATTTTGTTTTGTTTTTGTTGTTTTTTTTTTTCCTGTAGCTGTGATAAATTACAATGACTAAAGCAACTTATAGAAGAAATTATTTATTTTTTTGTTCTAGTGTGATGAAAGTCCTTTATGATTGAGAAATGTAGCATCAAGCTACAGAAACTAGATGTGGAGGGCTCACATACTGAATGACAAGCACACATCAGAGAAAATTAAATGGAAGTGGCTTGAGACTTTAAATTCTCAAAGCCTGTCTCCTGTGACATACTTCCTCTAGCAAGACTGTACTTCCTAAATCTCTCTAAATATTAACACCCCCAAATGAGATTCAAGTCCAAAAACTGGGTCCATGAAACACATTTCTTATTCAAGGAATCACACCACTTCTTCACTGTCATATATGTGGCCACACTGAAGTCACACACTGATAGGAAAATGTATAGACTTTGTTAGGATTAATTCAGTCTTTTGAATAGGATCTAAGACAAACAGTACCCATTCTCTGTTACAGAGTTATAAATGAAATGAATGCAACAAGAATATCTGTAATTGTTTTAAAGTTGTCTTGGTTTCTTTGAATCAATTTGGAAGAAAATAAAGGAGATATGGTAAAGCCTCTTAAAGGTGACAGCAATTTAGTTGAAAATTCATCTTTGTACATTAACAACCTGGCTCGTTATCAGAGGTGATTAATAGTCCAAAGATTTCCTTCACTTGATCTATTGGAGTTAGAAAGTTGAGGTCAGCAACAAGGACATTTCCTTGATCTGCTTAATATCTAGCACAAATCTTCCTAGTCAATGTTCTCCATAAGAACTCATGTATGTAAGGATATCAACTCTCTTAGACCTTAGAGTAGAACCTGGTGCGTTGGACAATAGCCAAGAGGTGATTAGTCATTTGCTATTGTGATCAGAAAGGAACTATCATAGGAAGCACTGACATAACTTCATAGTCAGGTCACAATATAATCTATTCATTATGTGGTGAAATTCGTTTGGAAATATAAAGAGTAAGAAAAGAAAGAAATACCAAACTCATTTCATCTTTAATTAGGAATAGAATAGGGTACAGTTTTACCTTACATGAAATGTTCAAGTGAGGTTCTGAAGTCCCAGACTTCTACACATTACTTTCAACAAATATGAAAGATTTATATATTATAATTGAGTAAGGAAGATGCATGTTTCGAAGTTCTCATATTCTTCCTGAGTATATCCATCTACATCCAAATCAGTAAACAAATGTCATATATGTATAAACTAGAGTTTAAGAACCAGATGCATAGTCTGAAGACGTGACTGCTCCAGGTATGTTTGAAGGATTTGTTTTGATAGTAGACATGAGAGAGAATAAAGACAACGGCATCTTGAGGATTCCAGGTCATGGAGGAAAAGTAGTACAATGAACATGACCAGCAGACTGGACCAGGTATTGAGAGGATTTTAAAAAAAGGCAGAGAGCCGTGCGTGGTGGCGCACGCCTTTAATCCCAGCACTCGGGAGGCAGAGGCAGGCGGATTTCTGAGTTCGAGGCCAGCCTGGTCTACAAAGTGAGTTCCAGGACAGCCAGGGCTACACAGAGAAACCCTGTCTCGAAAAAACAAATAAAACAAAACAAAACAAAACAGGCAGAGAAGGGAAGAATGTGAGAGAGGAACACAGAAGGAATGTGGGTGTCTAAAAGAGTGAGAGCTAAAAGAGCTCATAACCAAAGTAGCTGGGTTTTAATGGAATGAGAAGCAAGGGGAGAGAAGATAATGACCTGGAGAAATTTATGGGGGGTGCTAGGGGGTCAGTGACAAGAGCTGAGAAGTATCACAGGTATTTGTGTTAATGAGTGTCATGGTTAAGGTTTCTACTGATGCAATGAAACACCATGGCCAAAAGAAAGTTAGGAGAAAAAAGTTTATTTGGCTTATACTTTTAGATCATAGTCCATCATCGAAGGAAGTCAGGACAGTAATTCATGCAGGGCTGGAACCTGGAGGCAGGGGATAATGCAGAGGCCATGAAGGGGTGCATCTTACTGGCTTGCTTTCTACGACTGTCTCAGCCTTCACTCTTGTAGAACCAAGCGATGCCAGCCAAGAGAAGAAACCAACCACAATGGGCTTGGCCCTGCCACATCAATAACTAGTTAGAATACCTTATAGGTAGATCTTATAAAGTCATTTTCTCAATTAAGATTCTCTCAGATAACTTATCTGTGTGTTAAATGGCATAAGACTAACCAGCACAACTGACCCCTGCCAACTTAACACACAAGCACTATTAAGCTCCACCTTACCTGTCTTATTCATGCCCAAAACCTCATATTAAAAACATAAATAACTTTAAAATCTCTACATTCATTATAAATTCAAGCACATTAAATTTTCAGTCTCTTTAAACTAACCAATCTCTCTAAAAATCTAAATCTCTTTTGAATGTTCAAAGTCTTTCAGTTGTGGGCTCCTATTTAAAAAATTAAATGAAATACTTTCTTAAAGAAGGAAGAACCAGAAGAAAAAAAAAAGAAAAAAAGAAGAAGAAGGAAGGAAGAACCAGGACACAGTCACAATCTGAACAAGCAAAGCCAAATTCCAACAGTATAAATAACTCAATGTCCAATTTTCTGAGATTCACTTATGATCTGGGCTCATTCAAATGGCATGGGTTGCTTCTCCAGCTAGGCACTCTGCAGTTCATGTGGATAGTCTTCTAGGCTTCAGCTGGCTCCACTCCACTGCAGCTGCTCTTCTTGCTGGTCATCCCATATTACTGACATCTTCCAAACTGATGATGTACATTGCTGCAACTGTTCTGAACTTTCACCAACAGTCTCTCTTCATTAAGCCTAGCCTCAACTTCAACTTCGATGAATTAGCCCTTCAATCCTTAGTCTTCAACTGCCATAAAAGCTGCACCGTCACGTATGGCTTCTCCTTTCACAGTGCTGTGCCTCAGCTGTTCTCCATAACCCCTTCATTCCTTCAAAGCCAGTACATGAGACAAAATGACCCCTGTACAATGCCATGGAACCTGAGCAGGGAGTGAACCCAGGATGGCCACCAGTCCACTGCAGATCACACCTGAGACAAATCCTGCTTGTTGTTACATGTGACAAGTGGGGCATAGCAGACCTGAGACCATTCCTGAAATGACCTAAGACACCCAGAGACCACAGGTGCCTCTAAGATGAGCAAGTAAGTGGTAGGAAGATAGATGAGAAAGAGAAGTAGAAGGATGTGTGCACAATGAATAGAGGCAGAACTGAAAGTAGTGAGGAACAGCTTGACGTGAGTATCCAATGATGCTACGTCCTGGCCTACGCTGCCACCAAGAACCATATCTATAACTGTGGCCCTGCAGCAGCAGGGGTCTTTTATCACCAAAGACCAGGCCGATGTCCCTGGTCTGGAATGCTACCTGGGGCCATGTTGATATGTGAGGGTGTACAGAACAGTCCCCACTCCTCATCGGGACATCCTCGGAGAGCTGGTTGGTCCTGCCACTCACCAGCTGCATTACTCAAATGAGTGCCCCTGCACCTTGCTCAGGAAGCACAGTAGAGCTGGCCTTGGTTGCAGAAGTTGTGAGTGACCCAAATGCTAGAGTGTGCACAAGGGAGACCTGGCCCTGTTACTTGTTTGTCTTGTGATGATCAGGGACAGTTGCCATCCTGCACCTCAACCCTTTGCCACCTTCAGCAAACAGGACAACTGGCCCTGGAGTCATGAGAGCAGGAGAGTTGTTACTGCCTCTCAGCTACTGCAGCACTTGGGAAATTAGGCCCTGAACCTCCTCTGGACAACACAGTAGAGCTTGCCCTGGTTGTAATGGGTTAGCCAGTCCCAAGAGTGTGAGAGCAGGAGACCTGGTGTAGCCCATTGACTGCTGCAGCTCTCAGGAGTGTGTGCCTGATGTTGTGCCTTGCTACTTTAAGACGCTGTCTACCATATCTGGTTTACTTCTCTGAGCTCAATGCAAAATGGAGAGCTCCCTTTTCTTAGCAGGGATTCCTCTTTTCTGCCTGATCTGGGGTACCCAACCTCCAATCTTCTACCTAAGGAATGTCACATAGCTCTTGGCAAACCTGCAAGTTCAACTTCCTGTTTCTGGATAAGAACCCACCCAGCAAGTATCTGGGATTCCTGGAATGCTTCTCCAAACAAATCAGGCATTCACAGTACTTTAAACTCCAGCTAAGGATTTGACTCACCCTGAAAACTCCTTCCCACTCTCCAAGACCTTGTTCAAGCCCTTGTCCACCCCAAATAAAGTGTATGTATACAAGCCCATGCTGAATAAAGATATGTGCACAAACTAAGATCAGCTAAGAGAGCAATCTTCCTATCACATGCATTCACTCTCAGCTAGACCAAGATCCTGTAGACCCCAACTGTTTGGAGCTCTGCTTCATCCTTCCAGCCCACTGTGCAGTGGTACCAGGACAACCTGAGGGAGGAACCCCAACATATATACCACAGCCCTGCACCTCACCTGGGCAACACAATAGAGCTGACTCTGCAGGTATGGGCATGGGTGAGCCAGCCCAGGGGGCATGAGAGCAGGAGACCTGGCTCTGTCCATTGCCAGTTGTGACACTGGGTATGATAGCCAGGACAGTACCGGAAAGCTTTCCCTGGTAATGTGGGTGCAGGAGATATGATTGGTTCAGATACCTCCTGGGCTCAGATTCAGGGCTTTGATTTAGCCAACCTCAACTTCTAGCCTATTGGTGAACTGCTGATGTGTATGTGAAGGGGCCGGTCCTACAAATTAAAAGATGTAGGACCTTGTTAATGCATAGAAATGTGGACACACTGTGCGACACACTGTGGGACACACTGTGATACCCTATAGCTTCCATAACACGATTTTCTTTCCTTTTGTGGGGGAAGGTTCCAAGGACAGAAGGTGGGTACAAGGGGAGAAATATTAGGGTGCATGCTGCAAAATTCATAAAGAACTGAAAAAAGTAAAAATAAAACAAAGCAGTTCTACCTGTGTGACAGTTACACTACCAAGTTTGATGACCAGTATAAGGCATAATCTCAGCTGCTTCTGGAACACAGCTTTTGAAGGCTGACCCTGATAAAACACTTGCAAGAAGACTTCACTTCTTACCACTAATTTCTCAGCTGTAGCTAACCAATATTAATTGTTCCAGAAATGCGAAGGTTTCACTTTCATGGTACTGGTGTCTTTTTAGGGGCAGCTGACTTTTCAGGCCCAGCTGACCAGAACAACAGAATCTTAATTCAAAATAACAAGTTATATAGAGCCTTTTAACTTCCTTCTGCAACTTCACAAGCCAGGCTTCCATCTTCTGTACTACTCTCAGTTTTCTTATCTTCCAAGCTCCTACAGGTCATCCCACTGAGTTCTCAAAACTCAGTTATTTTGCTAGCCCAAAGATTCAAAGTCCTTCCATAGGTTGTCCTACCTGCAAGATTGTCCATTACAGTACAGAACAAATGGGAGTGACCTACCAATGTCTGGTTTAACTTGAGGCCCATGAGTGAAGAAAGAGGCCATGCCCTACACTGCCTGGATGGACAAGAACCAGAGACTAAATAGCCCAGAGATCTAGAGCAGAACAAACATGATTGGCCACTGCTATAATCATAGATTGATGCCTTGTCCAGTCATCATCAGAGAGGCTCCCCACTCCCATGCAGCAGATGAGAGCAGGTATAGGGACTGCCTATAAGTATAGACATTATGTATAGAAAGAGTCTAAATGGAGGTATCCATTGGGTCCCTCACCTTGGATGTCAAGAAATCTAAGGAAGAGGGAGAGGAAAGATTGTAGGTGTTGGAGGGGATGAGCGATGACAGGAGATCATGGCCACTGAACCAATGTAAGTAGAGAACACATAGGCTTACAAAGACTGGAATGCCAACCACAGACCTGCATGGGTTCTCTGCATGTATGGTATGGGTTTTGTTGGACTCCTAACATTGGAAATGGATGTGCCTCCTCTTTTGCGTGGTCTTGGGACTCTTTCCCTGCTTTAGGATTTCCTTGTCCAGCCTCGATATGAGTATTTTTGCCTCGACTTGTTATATCTTGTATTGTTCTGTGTTTGGTTGTTCTTTTTAGAGCTCTGCTCCTTTCTGAAGAGAAATGGAGCAGGAGTGCATCTGTGGAAGAGAGGATGGGGGAGTTGGAAGGAGTAGAGGGGGGTAATCTGTCATCAGGATGTATTGTATGAGAGAAGAATATATTTTTAATTAAAAAGGGAGGCATTGTACATAAAGGACTGAAACACTAGAAAGCATAGTAACTCAGTGAATTTCTGATATCTGAAAGACACATGTTTAAAGTCCTCGGAATCATGTCTTAAGGGATGTGTTTATGTAAAAACAAAGGATATTCTTGTGTCTGGATGATTTGAAACTGCTCTATATTCCAGCTCATTGTTACAATATTATAGAAAATAGTGTTAAAAAGTGCCTGATCGTTTTTGACATAGAATGACAGAGCACCTTTGATATATAATTGGGGAGCAATATAATTTAACAAGTTTTAATTTCTTGTGCAGCTGGAAAACAATAAAGAGGAAGCATGAGAACAAATTAGGCTGTATATAGGTCAATCATCCTATTAGGACTCTTCAGGGAACACACATCTAATTTGCATAATTGTATTTCTATAGCTGCCAGGCTAGCTGCTATGAAGATCCATGTGTTTAGTGAGTTCAAATTTAAAAGATGCTTTCATTCTGACAATTGTGTGAGGAGAATATGGGAACTCTGTACATATATATCAGTATGTTTAAGTTAATAATAATCAAATATTTACATAATTAAAACACACCCACTATTATTACACTTCAATAATACCATTTAGGGGTTAGTATCATATCCAACATTTAAATAGCACTGAACCTTGGAAAATAATTTATCCCACAAGTATTTAAATAAGTTTCTTGAAATATTACTCATTACGAAAGTATGACAAAATATCCCATGAATTTCAAAATAAAATTACATTTTTAACTAACCTAGTAAATTTTTATATTACTGATTAAAATTACATCAGCACTACCTCAGATTACACCACAGTAATCAGAAAGTAAAATTTGATAGTTTATATCTATGATTAATTACTGTGAAGATTCAGGGTATTATTTAGTAATGATTAATTATTATTTTAATAAATATTCATTAGAGTTCACTAGAAGAAGAAAATTATAAGTCTAATGAAAGTTCATCACAGACTTATTTTTGTGACTGGTTCTCAATACATAGCTTTGACTGCCATGGCCCAAGTTGGCTTTGAACTCAACCTGGCTTTGCCTTCAGGGTGTTGTGACTAAAAGTGGATGCCACCATGCCTGTATCAGCAGAGACTTTTTAACCATCTATTAATATTGTCATTATTGTCTTAATTCTATTGTACTGATTGGGATATATAAATAAGCATTCATACTTTTTAAAAAGTTCCTCAAGTTGATTTAAAAAATCCTGACTTTTCTTAAAATAAATAACTTGGTATACTGTTTACAGAACTTAAAATGTTATTATTTATGTGAATATAGTTACATTTTAATGTTCCATGAGATTACAGATAGTTAAATTATACAGATTTAGCACAGAGTAAAAGATCTATTTAGAATGTATTAAAGTCTGAATTCACTGTGTGTGTTGAATACTTTTCTATTTTTTGTAATGAAATAAGCACTTGTTCTTCAATCCATAGCTTTACTTCTTACTTTGATTATAGTTTTGGAACCATATCTCATGAAGTAGGATACGTTACACTAAGTTCATTCAACTCACCAGATGATTAAAAACCTAATATGATAAAGAGAAAGGCTGAACAGTATATATTTTGTTTTTCTTGGCCCTCGGTTCACATGTGGAAATCTTAACATCTGAGGTAATAGGATTTCCTGGTAGAGCTTTTGGGAGAATTTTATGTTACCATGGTCGAGCTTAATGAATGATATTAATGAGGTTATAAATGAGTTCCCAGTAATCTCATAAATGCCCCTGTATCATACAAGATCACAGGAAAAAGAAAAACAACAACAAAAGAAAAAAAAAACCCACAAAAGCACAGCAGCTTTCCAGGAATCACCAAGCAAACCTTTTCCTTAACACTACATTTGCTCATGGTTTCATCTATACTTCTAAGCATCCTCAACAAGTAACTTTCTGTTGCTAGTAAATGACTAGCATTATAGTGATTGATCATTGCAAAATAAAGAAAGAAAACAATATGGATATGTGATCGTGCATTTGTGTTGCATGATCTGAGACCATGCACAGGACTAGAACTCCCTCTACTCAGTGTGGAGCTTGAAGCACACGGAGCACATCCCATGGGCAGTGCTGGCTTTAACTCCCTTGAGTGGTATGCAGGCCGAGCTGAAGTAACCTTTATGACTTCTCCTCAAGGGTGCACAGTGCAACTGCAGCTAAGTTGACTAAAAATACAAGTTTAAGACAATGTAAATAATTAATTTCAAAGGTTCTTATTACCTCCCTCTGCACTCATCTGATCCCAACCTCATAATTTTCCTTTACTTTTCAGAGGGAGATTTAGTGTCAGAAAACTAGTTCTTTTAAATATTAATGTTTTGCCTCCTCAGCTACAAATATTTTTCAGAAGTTATATACCAGGCCTGAGCTCCATGTAAGACAACTTAATCTAAATCAGTTCTTTATTTTCACATAAATGTGCAGCTTTGGAAATGCATAAGCAGTCTTAGACACTCATGCTGGGTCCAGAGAGATGTATTACATCAAAAATACCCTATGTTTTTACACAAGGAATAGTGCTATCTTCTTGCCTCAGGCACAAGGAGTATAAAGGCCTTAACAGGATGTGAACACCACTGAGATGAATCCTAAACAATGAGTGATTTCCTCTTACCAAGCAGAAATGACACTTGTGTAGTATTTTATATTTGCACAGGGCCTTTAAAATCAGAGAAGCATGCTTTGAAGTACTAGAAATAAGCTGTATGATGAGGTCCAGATTGATATATATTTTCTTCCACAGCTATTATTTTTATAACTTAGTAATTAAAAGTTCATGATCATAGTGAAAACAAGGACATTTTTCCTAACCAGGAATAGGAGTGCTTATCAATGCTACTATAATAAGCCATGATCCCCATATAAAATCAAACATTTGGTGCCTGTTATTCTTGGACTGGAATACTGAACTCAGAGTACAAGTCTTTCAAGTTTCATCCTTTGCTTTGAAAGGTATTCCTTACAAGTAAATAGAATCCCACTGTGCATAAGTACCACATGTTTAATATCTACTCAACAGTTGAAGTATATCTAGACTAATACAGCACCATAGCTACTGTACATCGGTCAGCAATACGCATGGACATACAATTACCTATGTAGTTGGAAGTAAATTGTTTTAAGTCCATGCCCAGATGTGGTATAACTGGATTATATGATACTTTTCATTTATCATTCTGTGAAGACCTACAATAATGATTTTCAATGTGACTGATACCTCTTTACATCTTCACTAGCAGAATAAACTCTACACTTTCTCCTACAGCTACACTTATATTTGCTGACATTTGTATTCTGTTTTTAATATATTTTAATTAAAATATAATTACATCATTATCCATCCTCTCTTTGCCTTCTGATGACTCTCTCTCTCAAACCTCTCCTTTGTCCCCCAACTCTGAAGTTAATATGACCAACTTTTTGACTTCTATTGTATGTGTATGTATTTACAAAATACATATATAAATACAACCTGCTGAGTCTATCTGTGTTGTTGGTGGTGTGTGTATATGGTTTCAAGGCTAACAACTCTGCTTTATACTGCCAATAAGGGGATCATCTTTGTGAGAAGCCAATTATTTTTCCCAGAAGTCATTAGTTGCATTTATCTCTGTGTGAAAAAATGTGAAGCCATGAGATTTTCTCCCTTTTTTGTTAGCATGTGTATTGATGTTATCATTGCTGAAGTAATGTTCTTGCAGGCCTTTCTTGAAAGGACTGTTGTTTCACAACAAATGTTCTGGTATTTTTGCTCTTTCAATCCTTCTACCACCTATTCTGTGATGTTCCTTAAGCCTTAGATACACAGATGCAGTAGCTGTGGTGTAGATGGATCCATTGAGGCTAGAATTTCCACAATTTGTTGATTTATGTACTGTGTCCAGTTGTTTTCTGTGATGATCTTCATTTTCTGTAAAGAGTGGCTTTTTTGATGAGCAGTGGTGGCTACATTTACCTGTGAGTATAAAGATAAAGTTACAATGTAGTGAATAATTGTGTTGGGTTACTGTGATGGTTTGTATATCCTTGGACCAGGGAGTGGCACCATCTGAAGGTGTGGCCTTGTTGGAATAGGTGTGACCTGGTTGGAATGGGTGTGTCACTGTGGGTGTGGGTATAAAATCCTCACCCTAGTTGCCTGGACGTCAGTCTTCCACTAGCAGCCTTTGGATGAAGACATAGAACTCTCAGCTCCTCCTGTGCCATGCCTGCCTGGATACTGCCATGCTCCCACCTTGATGATAATGAACTGAACCTCTGAACCTGTAAGCCAGCCCCAATTAAATGTTGTTGTTTTTTATAAGACTTGCCTTGGTCATGGTGTCTGTTCACAGCAGTAAAACCCTAACTAATACAGGAGTTGGTACCAGGAGTGGGGTATTGCTGTGATAGGCCTGACCATGCTTTTATTTGACAGAATGTGGATTTTGGGACTTTGTATTTGGAAAGCAATGGAATGCTTTAAATGGGGCTTAATGGGTCATCCTAGTAGGAATATGGAAGACTTAGTTGCTGGGAGTAATTTGAACTGTGTTGACCTGGCCCAAGAGATTTCAAAGGAGAAGAATTTCAGAATGTGGCATAAAGACTGGTTTTGTGGTATTTTGGTGAAGAATGTGGCTACTTTTTGCCCTTGTCTGAAAAGTTTGCCTGAGGCTAAGGTGAAGAGACTTGGATTAATTGCATTGACAAAAGAAGTTTCAAAAAAGCCCAGCAGAGACTTTGTTCTCTGGTTAAGTCTTATGAAGAGAAGTTTGAACAAGCATAGCAAGCTTAGAAAGGAAAAATATAAAATATATGGTTTGAGTATTAAAGGAGTACTAGGAAGTGAAATGGAGCAAAATCTTGTGTTCTAGGAGATAAAGATTAAGGGAGTGGGACCTTGGGGCAAGATCCTACCCAGCTAAATTAAATCCAGGCATTGTGGTACACACCTTTAATCTCAGGAGACAGGCATGCTGATCTCTGCATTCAAGGTCAATCTACAGAGCAAGAACCAGGATAGGCAAGCTTAGGCAGTGAAGGATTCAGAAAACATAAAGCTAGTGATAATGTAATAGGACAAGGGGATCATGTTCTAGTTCCTGTAAGCAGCAGAACTCGGCAGCTTCAGCCATGTGCCTCTGGCTCTAGAGTTAAGAATGGAAGGAACTACTGCGAAAATTGATGCTGGTTAGCTGGAGCTAAGGAATTAGCGGTAATTAAGAAGAGGCCAGCATTGTTGAGGTGAAATCTTCTGGAAATTGTTTTCTGGGAGCACAAAGAAGCTGTGTTCCAGAGATACCCAAGGTTGTACCTCATGCTGCGGCTGGACTTGGTAATGTGTAAGAGACACTCAGGTGGTACTGCTTGTGAAGGAATGAAGGGATCATGGAGAGAAGCTGAGGCTTAGCACTGTGAGAGGCCAGGGAAGGCCATTGGAGAAGGTGAAGCCTCAGCTGTAGTTGATGGCTTAGGACTGAAGGGGTCATGCAAAGGATTTGAGGCTTGGAACCCTGAAGAGAGCCTATGAGAGGCTATTGGTGAAGCCTAGTTGGTGTGGAATACCCCAGTGTATTGGAGATGTCAGTACCATGGAGTGATCACCAAGAACTGCAGCCGTAGTAGAGTGGATCAACCTGAGCTTAGAGTGCTACAGAGCACAGAGATGGAAAAGTGATACCAGCCCTTAGGAGGAGTCCAAAAGATCAAGTGGAATCCCAGACACTGAAACAAGAAGCTGTAACATTGAAATTGCCTTGGAGACTCAAAGGTATTAAAGATGCCAGAGCCATGGGATACATGCTGAGGAAAGCTGCTAACAGGGAGTGGAACCAGCCTAGGAGAAAGCAGTTTGTTGCAGTCAACAAAGATGAAAAAGGAGTGGAGATCTGAAGACCGCTTTGACATCAGCCATGGAGATGCAGAGTTTGGAGTTTGCCCAGCTGGTTTCCTGCCTTGCTCTGGAGATTACAGTTAATTAAGTTGGATGAATCTCAGAAGAGACCTTGAACTTTGGACTTTTAACATTGTTGTGACTGCTATAGACTATGAGGACTTTGAAAGTTGGACTAAATGCATTTTGCATTATGCTATGTTTAAGTGTGGCCCCCATAGACTCATGTTTTTGAACAAGTCTATGGGGACCAGGGAGTGGAATGTGATGGTTTGTATATCCTTGGACCAGGGAGTGGCACCATCTGAAGGTGTGGCCTTGTTGGAATAGGTGTGACCTGGTTGGAATGGGTGTGTCACTGTGGGTGTGGGTATAAAATCCTCACCCTAGTTGCCTGGACGTCAGTCTTCCACTAGCAGCCTTTGGATGAAGACATAGAACTCTCAGCTCCTCCTGTGCCATGCCTGCCTGGATACTGCCATGCTCCCACCTTGATGATAATGAACTGAACCTCTGAACCTGTAAGCCAGCCCCAATTAAATGTTGTTGTTTTTTATAAGACTTGCCTTGGTCATGGTGTCTGTTCACAGCAGTAAAACCCTAACTAATACAGTTACCAAAATGATGCTAGTATCTTGATCTCACTAAGCCATGAAAGCTGGCTAGATTTCAGCATCAGGAACGTTTTCTTTCCTGTTGAATGGTTCTTCAGTCCAATTAATGAGATGTTGAATACCACTGACATGCTATTGCCATTTATTACACCTGTACACGTATCTTGTCATGCAGGTAATTGTCATGCTTTATAGGCATTGCAGCTAGATAGGACTACTTAATTGTTCCACTCCTTTGGAAGCTTGCATAGTACTATATTCCTAATGATGGCTATTTTTACTGAGGGTAAGATGGCACCTTAAACTAGTTTTAATCATAATTGACCTAGTAGCTAAGTATGCTGAACATATTTTTTTAAAGTGTTTAAATGGTGTTTATATTTCTTGTACTGAGAATATTTCTTTCGTGTCCCTAGCACATTTATAATTGGACTCTTTATTTCTTTATTCTTGCACATTCATTTGGATGAATATATTGCAATGTTGCCTTTCACTCTATTTACTTATTTGAGAGATTCCATTGCTGTCCAGAGGCTTTTTTTAGTTTATTCAGAGCCCATCTATTAATGTTAGCTCTTATTCCCTATGTTACTGGAGTAGTACTTCAAAACTATTTGTCTTTATCTATAAATTGAAGCATTTTCTTATAGGAAGTCCAGAGTATCATTGGATTTTGGGTTGAGGGCCTCTGAACCATTTGGAGTTGAGTTTTGGGCAAAGTGTTTGTAGAAGGGTAGAAAAGAGTCTCTTTTGTCCACTGTATATTTTGTCATCTTTGTCAAAAATCTGGTACAAATAATTGTAAAATCTTCTATCTGGGTCTTTCGTTCTATTCTTCTGCTAGGGCATTATCTTTTTTATTGTGCCAGAACCATGCTGCTTTTCTGGCTATGATCCCTACTAGAAGTTGATATCAGGAATGAAGGTGATTTTAGCATTCCCTCTTTTGTATAAGATGGCTTCAGCTATTTTTGGTCTTTTGGTATCTATATAAATTTTGGATTTTTTTATGTTTATGTAAAGTGGCCTTAGAGTTTTAAATTGGATTGCATCAAATTTGAATTTTGACTTTGATAACTTGCCCATTTTCAGACTATTGATTCTTATCTATGAGTAACTTTTAGGATTTTTTTTTCAATTTCCTTCTTCATTGTATTAATATTATTATTGTAGAAGTCTTTTGTTTCCTTGGTTATGTTTTTGCCAGTCATTTTGTTTATTTGTTTAGCTTTGGTGGCTATTATAAATGGGCTCATTCCAATGATCTCTTATCCAATATGTTTGTTACTAATATATAGACAGTCTACTGACTTTTCTGTTAATTTTATAATTTCACACTTTATGTTAAGTGTGGATCTGCTCTCAGAGTAAATGGAATTTTTAGATTCTCTTAATGTAAAGAATCACATCACCTTCAAATAGAGATCCTGTTTTCCAATCCAGTCAACATCTCCTTTTTCCAAATATACATTTCTGTTTCCAATTTACTTAGATTTGTGTGGGTATCAGATGCCCTAGAGCTATATGTAGTTTATAGGCTGCTGCCAGCCACACAGCATGTACAGTGGGATATAAACTCAGGTCATCTGCAAAAGCAGTCTATGCTTTTGTTTGCTGAGCAATGTCTCCCATGTGGGATGGTGAGATGTAAGTAGAAGAGATAAACAGGGGATGTGAGGAGGTGGTAGGATGAAGGGCACAGCATTTAGGATATCTTCCAATGTGGGTCATATAGAGCATGGTTCCTATTGTGGTTTGTTCTGTGTGTGTGAGCAGGTAGATAGGGGACTGGGAGAGATGGGCTGCTTCTTATTTGATTACCAAGCAGGCCACATGAAGCAGAAGAGAAAAAGAGATGCCAAAGCCATTGGAGTAGTGTCTTCTGCTGAAAAAGTGTAGTGCTGAAGTGTTAAGTCCCTTATCCTGTAGGCCTCATAATACCAGGAGCAGTTCTGAAGGCAGAAGGAGATAGGCAGTTCAGAATGTTACAGCCTTTTACACTGCAGGTTCTCTGAGTTTACAAAACAAAAAACAAAAAAAAAAACAACAACAACAAAAACAAACAAACAAACAAACAAACAAACCAGAGCCTGGCAAGGTGGTGCGCGCCTTTAATCCCAAATGGCAAGCAGATTTCTGAGTTCCAGGACAACCTGGATTACAGAGGGAGTTCCAGGACAGCCAGGCTACAGAGGGAGTTCCAGGACAGCCCCGGTTACACAGAGAAACCCTGTCTCGAAACACAAAACAAAACAAAACAAAACAAAACAAAACAAAACAAAACAAAACAATACACAAAAACAAAACAAACAAAGCACCAGAACAGTTGTTGTGAAGGTCACCAACAGTGAATTGGGTCCTTTTAATCCTGCAAACTTTGTGGAGTAGAGCAGTGTGTGTGTGTGTGTGTGTGTGTGTGTGTGTGTGTGTGTGTGTGTGTGTGTGTGTGGTGTGTGTGTGTTGGGGAGGTGGTAGTGGGATGGTAAGGATTCTTTTTTCTTGTCACAGCTGGAGCTCAAAAACAAGGGTGGTTTTCAGGATGATGGTATTCTAGGTGGGAGTATTTTCCTTGCTGTTAGTGGATTAACAGGAGAGTCTTCCAAGGCAACAAGTGACGTTGCAAAGTCAGTGAGGGTCAGCTTCAGAGGGTGTTTTTAGATTGCTACCCTGCAGGCCAGTGAACTTGAGTAGTAAGGGAGGTCATTGAGGGTAGGTATGATTTTCCTTCCCTCCCTTCCTTCCTTCCTTCCTTCCTTCCTTCCTTCCTTCCTTCCTTCCTTCCTTCCTTCCTTCCTTCCTCCCTCCCTCCCTCCCCCCTCCCTCCCTCCCTCCCTCTCTTTCTTCCTTCCCTCTCTCCCTCCCTCCCTCCCTCCCTCCCTCTCTTTCTTCCTTCCCTCTCTCCCTCCCTCCCTCCCTCCCTCTCTTTCTTCCTTCCCTCTCTCCCTCCCTCCCTCCTTCCTTCCTTCTTCTTTCTTTCATTTTCTTGCCTGTCTCTCTCTCTCTCTCTCTCTCTCTCTCTCTCTCTCTCTCTCTCTCTCTCTCACGCCCCCCACCCCTGTCTCCTAATTTTCAAGGTATTTATAAAGTTACTGTTTCTTTAACTGACTTTGACTGAATGTTACCTACTGAAATAGCAACCTCGACCTAACATTTTTAGCAACATCTATATTTCTCATTGAGTAAGGATACACTTGGAGTTTGAAACTAAAGCCTATTTGTCCTCAGTATTAAAACAAAAGTAATGATTTATCTTTGGAACAGTAGTTTAAAATTATGTTTCAGATTATTTACAGCAAATGTGCTATTTTCAAGGAACCCCGGGTTAGCAGCACTCTTATAAAAATAATTGCTGTAGTGTGAATCTGCTGTTATTTTCACAAGTTTTGACACTTGTAGTTCGCTCATCTCCATTGAAGGGAAGGGAAAACATACTGAATATTTTTATACACGCGTACTCTCATTATAGTCTTTCCTCTCACGCTCAAATGTCTGGAAGTACTGGATTTAGATTCCTGATGTGTAACTTGCCCTGCCTCTTGATTACTATCTTTTGTTTCTTTACATTTTTAAAAAAAGTTTTTGTATAGCTGCTCTTTGGCATTGTTTGCAATTTTAAAAAATATCACATGATAAATATAATCTGCATAATGACAACTTAATAAGCACATAGTGCATATAAAATGATTTGCAAAATAAGCAACCAAAAGTATTGGTGGTCATATATCCAGTGAGTGAGACAAATTTGGTTCCATTGAAAAATCGTGCCATTTCCAGTGTAAGACTTAATCTTGGTTATATTCACCAATTAGTGGTGGCTTACAATAAATAGTATTGTCTCATCATATAGGAAAGTAGGTATTAATTTTGTGATCTATCTAGATAGTAGGCCAACAAACAAGACTTCTTTGTTTGTGAGAAATGTGCCCAATCCATCTAGAGAAAGCATAAAGTACTTATCAGGTAAAAGATACATTGAATACATCGGCTAAAGGTCAGCAGATAGACGTATTTGCATTAATTTCTCTTCTTTTTCCTCTGAAAACAACTGCATAATTTTCAGTTTCTTAAAACTTAGATAACAAAAATATATAGATATATGAGAGCAGACTCACTATGCAATCAAAATACAGTTACTGTTAACTTGTACAAACACAAAATATACTCATGTTTTTAAATATGTATCTTAAAATTTTCGCCTTCTCTAAAAGTTTTCATCCTTAAGCTAATCTATCTCATTGAGGTCAGTATGTTAGTTCTAAACTATTTTCTTACTACACTTTTTTCCTGAACATGCTTGAAAGAAGAGTTTAAAATATAAAATAAGGCCGGGCGTGGTGGCGCACGCCTTTAATCCCAGCACTCGGGAGGCAGAGGCAGGCGGATTTCTGAGTTCGAGGCCAGCCTGGTCTACAAAGTGAGTGCCAGGACAGCCAGGGCTACACAGAGAAACCCTGTCTCGAAAAAAAAAAACAAAAAAAAAAAATATATAAAATAAGTCAAGAATGGTATGAATATATATGTATATATATGTGTGTGTATATATATATATATATATATATATGTGTGTGTGTGTGTGTGTGTGTGTGTGTGTGTGTGTGTATTGTAAGGAGTTGATTAGTTCACACTACTTCACAACCTTCTTCCAGTCCTCTACATGCTTTTCCATTCTTCAATACATTTCTCATATAGCATATTTATTCTGACATAGGAAATAATTTATGAAGAGAAATCATTCAACTGTTTTCAATCTGTGTGCCTGCATTGATTATGTTTGTTAAATAAATTGCCATATTTATTACTTAATGACAACATTATGAATATAAGAAGAAAAAATAATTTACTGGAAGGTACATAACTTTTGAAGAATACCTTAACTATACTTATCTTTTAAAAAGTGACTTAAGGAAAGCCAATGATTTTAGCAAGCTTAGATGAATCCTCTAAGGAACATGCTGATAGCGAGACAAATTGCTAATCTTTAAAAACTACAGTGAGAGTATTTGTTTATTTTGGACATGATAGAAAGTAAAATGTATACCTTATTGGTGACGCTCTAGATTTAGGTACATACGTAATCATTTGATGATAAAGCAGAATCAGATAATTAAAGAAAACCTTATGTCAGTGTTCTGAGTCTACACTGATATAGAGCACCCCTATTCTAGTATGTCAGAAATAGTTTTATACTTTAAATGTTATCATGAAAGACCCATTTGAGAATTTAACTCAGGTTGTTTTCCATCTTTCTTACAATAATAGTTATCCATGTATGACATAATTTCTTCACTTTTACATGATGAATAAATATTTATTAAAATAACTCTTGGAAAGCTTGTGTATTGAAATTATAATAGTAAGGCTATCTCAGGCATTGGAGAACTTCCAACAGCTTTCCAAATATAAAATATAATTCCAGTTTTAGCAGCTAAGTGTGATGTGAATTCACTATAATGGCACTTTATTTGTCAAGCAGAATAAAGGTAATTCCATTTCGGTTTTAAATACAGTATAATGTTCTTATTATAAAGAATGTCTCATTGATTGTTAAAAATGAAACAATAAAGCTTGTGGGATCTATTTTTTTCATAAGTGGCCTAACTACTTTGATTCACAATATGATTTAATCACTGTATACTAACCTTTCTAATAATAGTTATAAACTGCTTATACATATTAGTTATATATATATTGTATAATAGCTCCTACAAGCTCTATTATAAGGATCATATGTATTCATATATAAATGTATTTTATCCCTATAAGGATGTTACAGGTAACTAAAGTATAGAGTAATTCAACAATTTGTACAAAGCTATGTTGTATTGAATTAAAAACCAGAAGTATAAACCAGAAGTATTAGTGCACTATACAAAATCCCTCTAGATATATTTGTGTGATAAATCCTTTCTTCTGTGTAGATTTTAACAGAGCAAAAAGGTTGAGTACTGTCAATTTTTTATCAAAAATGTTGTATATTTAGCTGGAAAATTTTGCCCAAATTTATTTGTGCATTTCTGTGACTTCACTCCCTCACTTATTATAGCATGAATTTTCTGAAATAACCTTGGTATAATTCTTTTAGAGCTGGGAAATTTCTGGCAAGGAGCAGCAATGGTCTGGCATTATTTTAGCTCTCAATCTTGAGGTTATATTGGGTGGTGTCTGAGATTGTAGACTCATGGGCTCTAATTTAATAAGCATGAAACCACTGTTCTCCCAGCCTGTATTTTAAACAAGCATTTTGGGTGCTTTAGACATTTGGTTTGAATATTCCACATTCAGACTTCTAAAGCATGCCACTTAACCACAGCTCAGCTTCTGAATATAGTTTTAGCAGTGTAGCTATTTATCATTTACCATACACAATCATCTATAGTTGAAGTTTCATTATACATTTGCGATATATTTTAGTGATAATAGCTATATGAAAATATATAGAAAATTTATTTTAAAATCTTACTATGGCTCTATTTATCAGTTACACATAGTTTTATCCACATTTCATATTACCAAAGATTGTGTAAGCAAGCACTTTAAGACTTTAGCTGAGTAGATTTCCATGTCTTAATCTGCTGTTAAGTCATTTGCATATTTCAAATGAACTGTGTTTCCAAATGCTAATGATGCACAAATGGTCATTTTTCCTTGCCACCTTGTGTTCAGTGCATTACAGCTTACTATGGAAAACACTCTGGTTTGCAGTGCATTACTAATATACACAGTCTATGTTAATTACTCCCCTTACACCTGTTTTCATATGCTACAGTGATTCATTTTCTGTTTTCAGATGAAGTAAACTAGTCTTATTATGCACACTTCTGTTAGCATACTGTAAGATTTCATTTGACATTAAAGTAGAGTTTCATAGGATTCATTGTGTTGAACTAAATTTAAGAGAAAACCCATTGCTTTAATTCTTTTAGCTTCCGTTATCAAAAATACAATTATATTGAATGTGTTAACTTTCTATAAAATATGCACTGTAGCCAAAATAAGGATTTCTTACTATGCTTTGATGAGAAGTGGGTATAACAAGACCTCTTTAACAAATGGCTATGTATCACTTGTACTCCTGGAAAGATTTAAAACTTCTTCTATATTAACCTGGACACCCAAGATCTCTCAGACACTGGACCACCAACCAGGCAGCATTTTCCAGCTGATATGAGGCCCCCAACATACATACAGCAGAGGACTGCCCGATCTGGGTTCATTCAGAGAAGATGCACCTAACCCTCAAGCGACTGGAGGCCCCATGGAGTTTAGGGGTCTGGTAGGGTGGGGGGTAAAGGAGTGGGGACCTCCTCCCCTCGTGGAGACAGGGGTTGGGAAGGAGATATGGGATGGGGAAAAGTCAGAAGGTGAACCAGAAGGGGGGAAAATCTGGAGTGTAAAAAAAAAAAAAAGATTACATAACATTTTTTTAAATTGAAAAAAATAAAAAGTTAAAAATAAAAATACATGTCTGTCTTTACATGAAAATTAAATGTTTTTCCTTTTCCTCTCAAATACACTTTCCTTTCTCTCTCTCTCCCTTTCCCTCTCTCTCTCTCTCTCTCTCTCTCTCTCTCTCTCTCTCTCTCTCTCTCTCACTCAGCAAGATTTTACCTTCTAACCAATTGTTAGACATCAATTGTCAGACATGGTTCTTTCATATCAACCTTTAAACCTCTCTCCCTAAATTCCATGTTATGTTGTTTAAACACAACTTGAAGTCTATAAATTAAAAATTTGTAAATATTTAATACTCTGTTACACTAAGTGTGAAGTTGCTGCTTTATTTATCTGCAGTTAACTATAAGAAATAAACTCTCTTACCATGGAACAAGAATTCAATGTTCTACTGGGTGTGGTGGCACACGCCTTTAATCCCAGCACTTGGGAGGCAGAGGCAGGCAGATTTCTGAGTTCAAGGACAGCCTGGTCTATAGAGTGAGTTCCAGGACAGCCAGGGCTACACAGATAAACCCTGTCTTGAAAAACTGAAAACAAAATTCAGTGTTGCAAAGTTACTAAAAACAGAGAATGCTAAAAAGTACAGTTAGTTCGTAATATATTGCTTTATATTTTTTCTGCAAATAGGTTCACCCCTAAAGCAAGAATGTAATATGAAAGATAGGCAATAGGATCTGAGAATCCTGGGCATTAACATATATTATTCTGAAATCTCAAACATACTGAACAAATATGTATTAGAAGGTTCTCACCATATTTGGTTGACTTTTAAATCTCAACCAAGTGTTTAGTGAAATAATAGTTCTTTGCATGTTCAAGTTGATACTTTAGGAACATTACAGCTATCTAGACTAAAATTTTAACCTGATTTAAATGAAAGTTTTCCCATCTAGCCAGCAAATTCTACCAAGAAAATGTAACAAGGAGAAAACAAAATGAAGAATCATTCCTGGAGAGGGAAAGAAGTGGGAAGAGAATAGTAAATTATCTATGTGAACTTGTAATGTGAAATAGAGCGACACTGAATTAAGAGAAGAGACTTCATGGAAGGAAAGTACCTCATACCTAAGCCTTTGTACACAAAAAGCACAAAGGGAAGTTAAAAAGTAGTGTGTTTCCCAAGTTCATTCAAGTGTAGTATCTGTGCTTCTTTTACCATATCCAGACATCATGTACCCTTTCACTGCTTTACTGAAATTCTTTCCCAAGCCCCAATCTACAGAGATTTAGTACCACTCCTTGTTTAGGTAAAAACCATATATCTTTCCCTCTCATAGGTAAAGATCATACTTTCAAGTGCATGTGTAAATGTTTTACTTGTTTATTTATGAAGATTTGGGAATTTTATTAATAATATGTTCTTTTATGTTTTTTATTTTTATTAGTTCTTTGAGATTATTTTTTACATGTTTGCACTTAAATATAATCAGCAAGAAATTGGTTAGTCTCATGGTGTCCATGGCACTATTGCTCAAGTGTGCATGTCTAGCCAAGCAAGTCATTGTCGTAGCTCACAGAGTTAGCAACTGAACAAAGCTAATGGTTACTTTTGTTCTCTGGTGGCATACATAGAGCATTTCAGTATTATGAAAGCTAGCTAGTAGAGATGAAGCTTCTGAATAAATATATAAAGTTGATATTTTCATGTTCTCTTACTCAAGCAATAGAATCATACCATCAGGTTTTGGAGGGTAGCCAGTAATATTGGCTACTTTCCGTGATGCCTAATAATAAGATCTACATGGTTTGTTTCAATTATGCTATATAAAATGTTATATACATAGTAAAATACAAAAATAGTATTTTTCTTACTAAAAACCTATTCTTCTTTGACTTATTCTGAAATATATTGAGTAATACATCTGAATTAAATTTACTTCTGGCTTAGATTGAATTAAAATGTGAGAAACTATACTTATGCTGACAAAAAAAAAAAAGAGAGAGAAAGAAAATTGCCTTTACCCCTTCTGGAAGCAGAAGACAGCTTTCATGCTTCAGTACTCCATTCCCCAAATTGCACATTATTCATCCTATTCATTGTTTCTACCATATCATAGGTAGTCACTTTGCTTTCCTTACTCTACAGAACAGTGCTTATTATAGCTATTTTCATAACAGTCCCTGGTTATTAAAGTACCTAAATATTTAACTGATGATAATAGTGCAATCATTTTGTCATTGAATAAAGTGATTCACAAAAATGTAGCATGTCATCACCTCCCCCAAACCAATAAATAATTTATATTCATGTATACATATTCAACAAGAAATAAAATAGAATTTTAAATCATTGACCATGTTTAACATTGATTCACTTATTTATTGTATATATGTGTGTAGTTGTGAGTGTCCTCATGACACACTGTATGTGAGTGTGGGGAGGACAACTACAAAAATGTGTTCTCTCCTTCACCATGTGGGTCCCTGATGTCCAATTCTGATTATTAGGACTGGTGGCATGGGCCTTTACACTTTGATCCATCATACAAATCCTTTTTTTTTAATTGACATTAAGGACACATTTTAAATATTTATATGATAAAGTATGGTATTTCAACACACACATACAACTCATAATAAATAATACTTAGCTAACTGGCAAACCTTCCATGTCAAATATTTACTATGAACTATAGCTATGCAGTTATGTTACAGAACTTATATAGGTCATCCTCCTTATACAACTACACTTCTGTACTACTTAATCACACTCTCTTCATTCTCCCTCTCCCAAACATTTCCTATTCTGTGTTAAACACTGCTTTACTTTCCAATAGTATAAAATCAATATCATATTTTTGCATATAAATAAGAACATGTTATATTTTTCTCTTTGTTTCTGACTTATTTCATTTAACCTGATGATTTCCAATTCTATTCATAGTTCTGGAAATCATAGGATTTCATTCTTTTCATGACCTATATTCAGCCATTAAGTATACACACATGTATTAAAATCCATTCATTTATTACTGGGATTATGGGATGATTACATGCCTTAGGAATTGTGAATAATCTTGTATGAAGGTATTTACTCCGTGTGCTGATTTCAATTTCATTGGGTTTATCCTCAGCACTAAAATAGCTGGACAATTGGGATGTATTTCTAAATGTTACTCACAAGTTCTTTCATTTTTGTACTTTATTCTGCCTCTTTCTTATCATTGATATTCTCTTTAATTTTTTTTTCACAGATTTTTAAAGGGATGAAAGTTATTTTTTTTAGAATAACAAAAAATATTTTACTAAAACATAAGATTTACAGAAGTTTCCAGACAAGCCATACAAAAATGGTCACAAGCTTTTTCTTTGTCTTTTCGGGGTGGGGGTGGGGGATGGAGAATCTACACTTGACAGCAAAGTCACAATGTTATTAGTGAGGGCTGTGATATTTATTTAATGTTTCCATTTTGGTTCAGACAATCAAGCTTGTCCATCTACAGCGTCTAAAGTTAGACTTGGCTAGAGAGCATATTCTTTAAAAACTGGTTAGCTGCATTTAACCACTGCAATTAGATCCTTTAAGAGGGGGAGGGTAAAGGAGGCCATAAAATTAAAATAAAACTACTTTCCCCCTAGAAAATAAAATAACACCCATACACCTGTCAGCTAACCCTGACAACTACCTTCATTCACAGTACCTTGTACTTTAACCATGATGGGAAAGGACGCAATGCAGAGGGTCCTGCTTCTCAGCATCTCTCAGCAACCCGGATGGTACTTCTAGCCTCTGCTCATGCTTTACAACAGTGAATCAGGACAAGACAGATTTGCTAATGTGCATGAAATCACCAAAGATGAAGATGCCTGGGCTTTTATTCTGTAATGTTTCTAAGACTGTGTCCATTAAATGCAAACAAAAAGAGGAAGAAGTCTTGGCAGAACAGGAGAAGCCGTGTACACTTGATGATCTGATCAACTTAAATATTGTTCATGGCATAGAGCCTAGTCCATGCTCTCGCTGTTTCTATGGCTTGGGCTTCGTTGGTCGTCCATTGCTCGGCTCTATCATTTGCTAATGGATCATCTGGATGAGGAGCACTTAACAAAGCCTGGATTGATAGCAGAACTGTGCGGATCTGCAGTGCTGGGGACCACTTATCTTTCAAAATATCTAAACATATTCTTCCCAACTTGTCTACATTAGGATGATAAATTTTGGTCATGAAACGTACTCTAGGTGCTGCCATTGGGTATTCTTCTGGAAGGAATAGTTCAAGTTTAAAAGTCCCTCCCTCAAAGGGGGAATCCTGGGGGCCAGCAATGACCACATGAAAATAACGGGCGTTGCTCTCATCTGGTTCTGCTTTAATGCCAGGAACTGGTTCTGCCAGCAAACGCTGGGTTTCCTTGATGAACCTGCGGGGCAGCCCGGCCATCTTTTGATGATGGTTATTTTAAGATTATTTATCACAGATTACGGAAAACTGGCATTTACTATGTAGCTTCAAAAAGTCTGTTGCTTCAAATCATTAGTTCTTTTTTACAGCTAGCCATCTGGCCCCTAACCTTACAATTCTGTTGCTGACCAATTTCTTCCCTACAGCTCTCTATGCATGGTCACTGTAGGTGTCCTTTGGCTGCTTCTGTTGTTTCCTGCCACAGAGTCCTGATATATACTATAAGTTTCCTGAACAATGACTCCCCCATTTCAACATTTTTGATTCCTACAGCATGCATTCTTAGCTCTATGTTATTCTTCCTCAGGGAATCCTTACTTGATTCCCCTCATAGTTTAGATTCTATTTTCCTACACAAGTTCATAGCACAGAGAATCCTTTAAAGATTCTTTTAGGCTTAATATTGCATTAAATGTTATGGATATTCTGTTAAATTTATCTCCTTTACAATAATATGATCCCTGGAAGCAGAGAAGATCTTTGGTATCTACTATGTTCATTATGTACCTTTCTCTCAAATACTGTGTAGATGATATTGACTCTATCTATTGAGTGGAAATAAATGGATAAAACCAATACCATTTAAGTCACTTACCCTACCATCAAGCTTATATCTAGTCACAATTTCAAACTATAGATAGTTGAATACTATGGTAAAATAACTCCCATGGTAAGTTAGTGCTACACCTTATAATGACAGGTTAAGTAGCACTTTCCTCTTTCTTCTCTGTCTGTAGAATATCATTACTTTGCTTTCTTCCATGTATGAAACAGTACTTGTTACTGCTATATGATAATAGCTTGACAAGGAATGCACAATTTATTTAAGATCATATTTAGTGATTGCTAGTCATCTTCCAGTTTATAGATTCTGTGTTTGATGTAAAAGAGCAGAAGAAAAGGAAAGGAAAAGAAAGGAAGGAAAGGAATGTAAGATTTTCATTACAGAGAGAGAGAAAAAAAATCAAAACAATAAGAACATATTTTATACAGACTGCCTGCACATAAAAGAAGCAACTATGAGGTAGAGATCATAAGGCATCCCGAAGGAATAATTTCCAATATTGAACAACAGTTTGGAATAACCTGAATTACCTTGTCTGGAAATGAAATGTTTTATATACTCTCCATGTAATCATACTATGGAAAATACAATAGTAAATTCAGTAATTTCAGTTCTCTTCTGATTAACATATGGTACAATACATAGAACTTTTATTAAACAGTAATGCACATCTAAATCTAAGAGATTCATAAATTAATGTTTGATGATGATAAAAATTATCTATCTTGTATATGTTAACATTTTTCTTCCTCAATCTGCAAAATAAAATATATTTTAAACCTATGTCAGTTGATATAATGATTGCCTCACAAGCACATAACCATGGGTTCAGTTCCACACAACAAATAAAGTATGCTTGATGGTTACAGACTACAACATCCCAGCATTGGTAATGTTGATGCAGAGATCAGAAATTCAAGGTCATCTAATGTTATACAGTGAGTTCCAGAAGAAACTGGAATTTTGTGAGTTGCAGTTCAAAAGTAATAATAATGAACACATTTAAGCAAGCTCTGGAACAGTCATCTGTAGATAAATCCCATTCAAAAATGACATATTCTTTTTTCTCTAATGAGGCTATGGTGCTCTTTAATGGTGATGTGATAAAATGTATTCATGAACCTTTATTTTATTTATATTTATGAGAATCACTTATTAAATATACCAGGAACGAATAACTATCATGTATATCATTAGCAATGTATTGAAAGTCATTCTTTTTTCTAACAGCTTTTGGCAAGCTATGAAACTAAAATGGCAAGACTAGTCTTGGATGCTGGCCTGTGTTCAGTGAGATATGATCCTTGATTCTTCTTTGTCCCGCCTTCCAAGCTGTAGAACATTGAATATTAAAGTAGCTGCCACTTAATTACCATTTTTTACTGTTACTGTGTCTGTTTCAACTCTCACTTTCAATTAAAAGATGAATGAATCATTGTCATTTTTTAATAAAAAGTGAAATACATGCTGATTTAGAAGCTGATCAAGTGCTAATTAAAGCCAGAATTTTTCTCACAAGTTCAAATTACATCTTTGTCATATGTAAATAATTCTTAGTGTTTTAGCACAGTTTGCAATTTGTATTATCTTCAACCACAGCCAGTTTTAATTTCATGTTATTGGTACTCTATAATGTCAATGGAAGTTCATTTGAAAATTGAATGCTTTCAAGAGTTTTTAAGTCCTCAGTGTGACCAAACTGTATCAAAATTATAAAAATTGATTTTAAATTATCCATGGGATTTCATTAGGATACAAACAATTTATTGAAATTTGACTAATCCAGGCATGTGCCCAACATATTACTCGCATAATATCACTTTTATAACCACAGATAATATAATTTTCATCATTTTATGATAGAAGAAAATAATTAGAAGTCAATGAGTTATACAAGGTTATACAGCTACCTAAAACTGATAGCAGGATTCAAAACCATGCTCCTCATTCCTCAGGGTACATAACCCCTTCAATTACTATGTTGTATTGACCCACTATGTACCTTTGGCTAGATACCTATGAAAACAAGCATCAAATCTCACTAAATGTGACTCCATTGGTGATTAATTTTAAAAATTCATTACCAAGAAAGACAGTTAATTTTAATAGATTTAACTTTTTGTTATTCTTTATCAGTATGTGTGTCTTGATAGACAAAACCGTTGACAAAAGAAGTTTATATATTATACATGTTAGTTATTGAATTTAAGTTAAAAATCAGCATGACCTTTCAGAACATTCTTTTTTTTTTGTATCTATAACTCACATGTCTGTCATGAAAGCATTCCACTACATAAACATTGTATTAAAAATGTCAGGTGACTTTCAATCAGATTCTCATTGTACTCACAACTTAGCCTCAACTCTCTAGCTTCACCAAAGCATATTATAAAATGTATTAAGAAAAGTGAATGTCAGAAGCACAGGATATAGTTTAATTTTTACTAGGAAATATATTGTTTATTTTTTGTCAAAGGAATCAAAATACCTTCCTCATAATGTCAAGAAACTATGTGCAATGATGACTTTGAGTATCCAGTGGAACTTAACTTGACTTTAGTATACTTGAGACAGAATGTCAAATGACATGAAAAATAAATGTTTGCTTAAATGTAACTCATAGCATACTGGAGTTTTAAGATGATTATAATAGTATTTTATTTTTTGATAGCCTCTCTGTTCATGTCTGGGTCAAGTAATAAATTTGAAAATAACAACAGAACAAAAGAGAGTTTCTGTCTTCTATGGCACCTTGATCTATTGAAATATTTAAAGTCAACACAAAATTTCAACAGCAATATGGAATCTGTTATGGCAGAACCAATATTATAATGAAAGGAATTTCAGAGTTTTGCCTCTTCTCCTTTCTTCAAGGTCTACTTGCTTATTTACTAATTACTCAAGCTCAGTACTTGAAAACATGATTCATTAGATTCTTGTGCAGTTATTTTTAAAACTTTGAAATAACCTGAATTACCTTCTGAAGATCACTACATATTTAAAAGCATATGAAAGATATGCTGCATAGTTGCTACAAGGCAGTATAGCAGAAATATAGAGTGATAAAAATTCACTCAACAGCCGGGTGTGGTGGCTCACGCCTTTAATCCCAGCACTCCGGAGGCAGAGGCAGGTGGATTTCTGAGTTCAAGGCCAGCCTGGTCTACAGAGTGAGTTCCAGGACAGCCAGGGCTACACAGAGAAACCCTGTCTCGAAAAAAAAAAAAATTCACTCAACAGACATTCCTTAAAATTGTGATTTAAGGACTCCAGATAAAGAAACTTAATTTCCATCTTACGGAAACTAACAACAGGGGAAGAGAAATGTAGATTAATAAATCAGTAAATACAGTGTAAGAAATGACACAATTTATGTGTGTAAAAGTCAGTGGGGTCATGTGGGAGCTCAGGTTTTTGAATCTTAAGTCTTTATTTTATACTCGAGTGCTCCATCTAGAATTCAATTCTGTATCCACAGCACAATTTGACTTGGTAAGTTCTAAAGTTACCAGTATATCCATTACCTTCTATGCCTATGTCTTTTCTATCAATCTTTTATTTTTCTTTAATACATATTGCTTAATACAAATACATATACATAAACTAATCTGTACATTCCAATGTAAAACTTTTTTATTAGATATTTTCTTTATATACATTTAAAATGCTATCCCGAAAGTTCCCTATACCCTCCCCGCTCCCTGCTCCCCTACCCACCCACTCCCAATTCTTGGCCTTGGTGTTCCCCTGTACTGGGGCATATAAAGTTTGCAAGACCAAGGGGCCTCTCTTCCCAGTGGTGGCCGACTAGGCCATCTTCTGCTACATATGCAGCTAGAGACACGAGCTCTGGGGGTACTGGTTAGTTCATATTGTTGTTCGACCTACAGGGTTGCAGACGCCTTCAGCTCCTTGGGTGCTTTCTCTAGCTTCTCCACTGGGGGCCCTGTGTTCCATCTTATAGATGACTGTGAGCATCCACTTCTGTATTTGCCAGGCACTGGCATAGCCTCATACAAGACAGCTATACCAGGGTCCCTTAAGCAAAATCTTGCTGGCATATGCAATAGTGTCTCGGTTTGGTGGCTGATTATGGGATGGATCCCCGGGTGGGGTAGTCTCTGGATAGTCCATCCTTTGGTTTTTGCTCCAAACTTTGTCTCTGTAACTCCTTTCATGGGTATTTTGTTCCCTATTCTAAGGAGGAATGAAGTGTCCACCCGTTGTTCTTCCCAATGGATGTATCTGGTAACCCAATAGTTTACTTTAGTGAGGTAACCCAATCACGAAAGAAATCATTAGATATGCACTCACTGATAAATGGATATTAGCCCAGAAATATAGAACAACCAAGATACAATTTTCAAAACACCAATGTAAAACTTTTAAAAGCAAACTACATTTAACTTTACATAAAGCCTTTATAGGAAAGCATATGGTAAAAGGTTTGAAATATGTTGTCATTGACCATAGGGGTTCAAGCCAGGTTCAGCCCCTCATGATCAATAATTCAATTAAATGAGTCAAACTATTAGTAGGAAAAGAAGATTTATTCTATATGGACACGTTGAGAAGAAGAATAAGATCACCAGTAAATCTGCCAAGTCCATCTTCATTGGTCTTTATCTGAGACTAAATTTTAAAAGGAGAATCAAAGATGGACACATCTAAGCAGTCCTGAAGGAACTGTGGTTCTGTCCACCATTGTCTCTTCATTACTAAGCTTCATTCTTACCCTGTAAGATGGCCTAACAAGATGTTAGAACTGTGCGGAATCTCTATCCAGGAGAGTTAAGAGTTAAACAAGTTATTCTGCCATTTTCCTCTCCCAGAATGAACTCCAGGAACAGATATATGAGATTATATATCTATATATATATATATATATATATATATATATATATATATATATATATATATATATATATAACACATATATATCACATATATATGTATTTATACATATATATTATAGATATGATAGATATAGATGATATAGATATAGATATTCCGTTCTGCTAGGACAGTTACAATTCATCATTGTAAAACTACCAGACAGGTTATTCAATAATGGAACATGCTTAAACAGGAGAAATAACTCAGCAATTAATAACTAGATGCTCTTACTGAGTACTGAGGTTTGATTCCCAGCACCCAAATGATAACTCCAGTTACAGAGGGTTCTGATGCCTACTGGTCTCTTTAAGCACCAGACATTCATGTGGTTCATACACTTATATGGAGTCAAATTCTAGAGGCAAATTCTGTGTGTTCTAGAGGTTTATTTGATTATGAAAAGGACATTTGGTTGATATAAAAGGATTCTAGGCAATAATCAATATTTAAATGTTTTAAATTTTTCTAACAATTATAATCCACCTTTAAAACTGTGCTAAATATTTGATGTCTGACAAATACTTTATCAGATATTAAACAATGGAAAAAAAGAACTATTTTTGAAGAGGTCATACATAATAGATGCAAGTGCATATGCAATATAAGTATCTTATTCTACTGTTGCTGCTAGTTTGAATTGCTGATTCTCCTGCCATCATGTTCCATGCTCACATTCTCTGATTAAAAGACATGTAGCACTAGGCCTACGCATAAAATTCAAGTCTTTAGGAAGCATTCAGGAATGACATACCAGCTGAAAATACATGAGCAAGCTTGTGGGGAAATTTTTGAATGGGAAATTAATGTTTTACAAATATATTTATAGCCATGCATGGTGGTGCATGCCTTTAATCCCAGCACTCGGGAGGCAGAGGCAGGCAGATTTCTGAGTTCGAGGACAGCCTGGTCTACAAAGTGAGTTCCAGGACAGCCAGGACTATACAGAGAAACCCTGTCTCGAAAAACTAAATATATATATATAAATAAATATATATAAAATATATATATATATATATATATATATATATATGGCATCTATCCAAGAATTTCGTGCAGATGCATATTTTACACTAAATACTAGGGATCACATTATGTAATTTTTTTTAAAAACTACTGTATATTTTAAGTTACTTACATGTAGATATATTACAAAACTAGAGCAATGATATAGCATATACATTTCATATGTTAACATATAATCAACAGGAAAAATTATAATAAAGAAATAATGTATTTCCCACAAAGTACATAAGTATTTCTACCAACTACAAATGGACAGAAGTAGTCACATATTATTTTGGGTCATGTTTTACTAACAAATGTATTTCGCTATGTCTATCTAATTTTCTGGTGAATTTCAAATTCTATCATAGAACTTTGTGTTGTTGTTGTTGTTGTGTGTGTGTTTTTAATTTTTTTCAGCACATATTTTGGTTTTTTGGCTAGTTACCGATTTAATAAAAAACTTTGGAGCTGATTGGAAAAATAATTAAAATAAACTCTGTAGTATAAATTTGGCACTCCCTGAAAATGCAACCTAGTCATAGCTAAACAGGATTAATTGCCAACTACAATAAACTAAATTACCTGCATGCACTAATTGTAATTCTTATGCCTGAAAGGATAACAGAGCTGTAAATTTCTATATTTGATAAATTGTCTATTGACTTCTGAGTTAATATAGAAGTAAATATATAACTTTGTCAGAAAATAAGTCAAATACTTAAGGTTATTACAGTCTTTTCATGAGGTTTAAGTTATAAAGCAAAAACAAATCTTTCTTGAATAATGAGATAATTGTTATTATAAAGATACTTAAGCCAATTGTCTTTTTCACAACTAAACTCTTGTAAATAACACAAATACTTGTACATATAAATGAAGAAAAATGAATAAAGATAGAATCACGTCCTCCAGTTCTCAATTGTATCAGCAAAGATACTAATGTGTGCAAATTATAGCACACTTGAAAATAACATTTCCGTTCTCCACACTCAATTGAAGGTGATCTTATCTTTGTTTCTGTGTATTTTTGACCCATTTCTTAGATGACTCATTATACTAAGTATTTATTTATTTAATATGCTGTTTCAATAACTGCCTAATCTGATACTAGAGTAGGAAGTGTATCCTCTTCATTTAAATGTCTAATAGTCACTCCACTTGCTGGGTGCCTCCAACTAACCCAAAATTCAAAAGTCCTCAAAAAATAAACAAGAATTTAAGAAGTGAATTCTTAAAAGAAAAAAATGCAAAATCTCACATAAATGTGATATCAAATAATTCACAAGTCTGGACATGTGGAGCAGTATCATACAATTTTGTCTAAATAAAGGATATAAGGCTGCTAACAAGATTGCTGGACTACACACTAATGGTCATTTTCATTTATTACACATGGATAGGCAGCAATGGACACTAAATCCTTGCAATGGCATTTCCTAAATTTGAAAGCACCTCCCAGGAATTAGAGATCTGGTATGATGTGCTTATGCATTGTCTCTGTTTTGTTTGTTTGTTTGTTTGTTTGTTTAATCCAGTCATTCTCATTATTTCCATAGTTTATTTTACTTCATTATCTTTAAAACTAAAATCTATAGGTGGAATCTATTCTTTCAGGAATATAAAATGCATACATGTAACAAATTTATGATTTTATAGGTACAATTTCTGAGAAATTTGTTTGCTTCAGTAGAATGCATTTCATGTGAAAAAGAAAAGTTTCTATCTATAATAAATGATAGAAATATCCTGAATTATTTCATAAGATTTGATTGAGAAAGAAACGAGAAGCAAAATTGTTATAATTCACTATTCTCTACATTATGAAAAGAGAGTTGGGAAGAATACTTTAATGATATCTACTTCTGTCAATTAAACATCAAAGCTTCGAACCCTGGAAGTAACTGGGACCAGTGGTACAGGTTCCTTCCAGTCTGAGTTGGTGCCCTGAGCAAACCTGATCTTCGGCACAAACTCCATAACCAGTCCCACAACACCCAGAAGAAGCTCCACTCCCAGGTTCTCTAACATGCCCAGGATCATAGGATCAGAGGTGTCCTGAGCAGACCTTGGGCACTAACTCTGCAGTCTCACAACACCTAGAAAAAGCTCCATTCCCAGGTGCTCTAACAAACCCAGGTCCACAGGATCACAAGATCACAGGAGATTGTTCACACCCAAGATCTTAGGATCACAGGATCACAGAATCACAGGACCACAGAGACAGCTGAACTCTGAGGAGTTCTAACACAACCAGGATCACAGACAGGAAGGACAGACCAGTCAGATAAAGTGAGGGCAGGTAACACTAGAGAAAATTAGATGGCAGGAGGTAAGCAAAAGAACATAAGCAACAGAAACCAAGGTTACTTGGCATCATTAGAACCCAATTTTCCCACCAGAGCAAGTCCTGGATACACCATCACAACGAAAAAGCAAAATCACTTCTCATGATGGTGATAGAGGACTTTAAGAAGGACATAATTGCCGGGCGTGGTGGCGCACGCCTTTAATCCCAGCACTCGGGAGGCAGAGGCAGGCGGATTTCTGAGTTCGAGGCCAGCCTGGTCTACAAAGTGAGTTCCAGGACAGCCAGAGCTACACAGAGAAACCCTGTCTCAAAAAACCACAAAAAAAAAAAAAAAAAAAAAAAAGAAGGACATAATTAACTCCCTTAAAGAAATACAGGAGAACACAGGTAAACATGTAGAAGCCCTTAAAGAGGATACATAAAATTCCCTTAAGGAATTACAGGAAAACACAATAAAACAAGTGAAGGAAATGAACAAAACCACCCAAGATCTAAAAATTGAAATAGAAACAATGAAGAAATCACAAAGGGAGACAACCCTGGAGTTAGAAAACCTAGGAAAGAGATTAGGAGTCATAGATGCAAACATCACCAACAGAATACAAGAGAAAGAAGAGAATCTCAGGGGCAGAAGATACCATAAAGAAAATACAAAATGAAAAAACCTTCTACCCCAAACATCCAGGAAATCTAAAATACAATGCGAAGACCAAACGTAAGGATTATAGGTATAGAAGAAAGCGAAGATTCCCAACTCAAAGGGCCAGTAAATATCTTCAGCAAAATTATAGAAGAAAACTTCACTAACCTAAAGAAAGTGATGCCCATGAATGTACAAGAAGCCTACAGAACTCCAGGTAGACTGGATCAGAAAAGTAATTCCTCCCAACACATAATAATCAAAATACCAAATACAATAAAGAAAGAAAAAATATTAAAAGCAGTAAGGGGCCGGGCAGGGCAGTGGTGGCACATGCCTTTAATCCCAGCACTTGGGAGGCAGAGGCAGGCATATTTCTGAGTTTGAGGCCAGCCTGGTCTACAGAGTGAGTTTCAGGACAAGCCAGGGAAACCCTGTCTTGAAAAAAACAAAACAAAACAAAAAAGCAGTAAGGGAAAAGGTCAAGTAATACATAAAGGTTAATTCTATCAGAATTACACCAGACTTCTCACCAGAGACTATCAAGGCTAGAAGATCCTAGGCAGATGTCATACAGACCATAAGAGAACACAAATGCAGCCCAGGCTATTATACTCAGCAAAATTCTCAATTACCGTAGACAGAGAGAACAAGATATTCCATGACACAACCAAATTTAAATAATATCTTTCCATAAAAGCAGCCCTACAAAGAATAATAGATGGAAAACACCAACACAGGGAGGGAAACTACACCCTAGAAAAAGCAAGAAAGTAAGCTTTCCAAAATGCAAAAGAAGATAGCCACACAAACATAATTCTACCTCTAACAACAAAAATAACAGAGAGTAACAATCACTTTTCCTTAATTTCTCTTAACATCACTGGACTCAATTCTCCAATAAAAAGACATAGACTAATAGACTGGATGTGTAAACAGGACCCAGCATTTTGCTGCACAGAGAAAATGCACCTCAGTGATAAAAACAGACACTACCTCAAAGTAAAAGGCTGAAATACAATTTTCCAAGGAAATGGTCCCAAGAAACAAGCCGAAGTAGCCATTCTAATATGAAATAAAATCGGCTTTCAACCTAAAGTTATCAAAAAGGATAAGGAGGGACACTTCATACTGATCAAAGTAAAAATCTACCAAGAAGAACTCTCAATTCTGAACATCTATACTCCAAATGCAAGGGCAGCCACATTCATAAAAAGAAACTTTACTAAAATTCAAAGCACACATTGTGCCACACTCAATAACAGGAGGAGACTTCAATACCCCACTCTCATCACTTGACAGATCATGGAAACAGAAACTAAACCGAGACACAGTGAAACTAACAGAAGTTATGAAACAAATGGATTTAACAGATATCTATAAAATATTTTATCCTAAAACAAAGGAATATACCTTCTTCTCAGTACTTCATGGTACCTTCTCCACAAAACAGGCCTCAACAGATACAAAAAGATTGAAATAACCCCATGTATCCAATCAGATCACCACGGATTAAGGAGGGTCTTCAATAACAACAAAAACAATAGATAGCCCACATACACGTGGAAGCTGAACAACACTCTACTTAAGGATAACTTGGTCTAGGAAGAAATGAAGAAAGAAATTAAAGGCTCTTTAGAATTTAAGGAAAATGAAGGCACACCATATCAAAACTTACAGGACACAATGAAAGCAGTGGTAGGAGGAAAACTCATAGCTCTAAGTGCCTCCAAAAAGAAACTGAGGAGAGCTTACTCTAGCAGCTTGACAGCACACATGAAACAACTCTAGAACAAAAAGAAGCAAATACACCCAAGAGGGGTAGATGGCAGGAAATGATCAAACCAAATAGAAACAAAAAGAACTATACAAAGAATCAACCAAGCCAGGAGCTAGATCTTTGAGAAAATCAACATGATAGATAAATCTTTATTCAGACTAACCAGAGGGTACAGAGACAGTGTCCATATTTGTTGGGAGCTATTAAGACAACTCTTGAAGCCGGGCGTGGTGGCGCACGCCTTTAATCCCAGCACTCGGGAGGCAGAGGCAGGGAGGCCAGCCTGGTCTACAAAGTGAGCTCCAGGACAGCCAGAGCTATAAAGAGAAACCCTGTCTCGAAAAAAAACCAAAAAAAAAAAAAAAAAAAAAAGACAACTCTTGATCTCTAAATTGGACCTCTCCCCCCAAGAAGAAAAAGGGGTCAAGTGGGCCACCGACACATGGATTCTGAGAACAACCACGGGATGTTCCAGCCCTAAGTCATCACAGATGTCCTGACCACACCCTGATACCACCAAGTTCCTGCTTCCCCGTGTAGCTGCCAAAAGAAAGAATTTCTATTGCCCCCCTCCCATAAGTACTTCTCCTTTTGCTTGTATTGCCCTACCCCTCCCACTGATAAGTATCTGTACTTCCCCTTTTGCTTGTGCATTTAAACCTCGGGCCTGACTAATACATTTGGGGCCTTAATGCATTCCAGAACAGTTTCCGTGTTATTATTCACACAAGGCCCTCATCCCTCTCTACCCCAATTTGGTTCTTAGGAGGAGGTCCCCTCGAGACCCTCGAATAACTGGACCCGCTAGACTGGTCACATATTAATTAAATCAGAATTGAAAAGGGAGACATAACAATGAAGTATATCTTAAAATAACTATTCTGTTTGTTGAATATCCACAGTTGAAAATATTAAAATCATGTTCTACAAAAAAAAAAAAAATGATCTATCAGGTGTGCTCTCTGAAAGATCCAACAAGCTGCTGAAAGAGTCAGATGTAGATATTTGCACCCAACCAATGGACAGAAGCAGCTGATCATTACTGCTGTGGCTGAATTAGGGAAAGCTGAAAGAAGATGAGAAGGGTGACCCTGTAGAAGGACCAGCAGTCTCAATTAATCTGGACCCCTGAGTTCTCTCAAACACTGGAGCACCAAACAGACAGCAGACACCAGCTGATATGAGGCCTTCAACACACATAGAGTAGAGGACTTCCAGGTCTGTGTTCATTCAGAGATGATGCACCTAACTCTCAAGAGACTAGATGCCCCAGGGAGTTTAGAGGTCTGGTGGGGTGTAGGGTGTGGGGTGTGGGGTAGTGGGTGGGGTTGGGAGGGTGGAGACAGGGGGATGGGGAGGAGGTATGGCATGGGGAACAGTCAGAGGGTGGACTGGGAGCTGGATAAATTATGTAATGTAAAAAGAGCGATTAAATATTTTTTTAAAAAAAATCAAAGCTTTTATATCAATGGTGTCACTTCCAGTCATTGCTATTGCTAACAAATTAAGCAGTGATGTTTAGGTACATGTATCCTTAGAAGAAAGAACTATCACTGGAAGTCTTTCAAAGTGATATATTTATGTGACCTAATACAATTTTACAATTACCTATTACTGGCGACTATGTCATTAATTAGACTGCTTACTAAGGAATAGAAGTAAATATGAAGGAAGACTAGTCATCATTGCGAATATGATACCCACCCTTCACAGGCTTGTCTCTTTAGAGTAGCTTAACATATTTGATTCATAGTTTCTTTCTCACTAAATAAAATGCAAAATAAAATGCAAGTAAAATATAATATAAATATGCTCAACAATTCTACTCTGTTCAGGGAAATATTCCAATAATTTTTTTTCCAGAACTATTACTTTTCCCATGTGCCTATTAAAATTCATTTAAAATGTTTCAGAAACAAAATGAAAAAAAAATTATTTACTTCTTGTCAACTGCTAATCTCTATATTCCACTGTTCTATATTTAGGAAAGTATACACATGAATAACCAATTCTACCAATTAGCTTATGAATAAATCGTATGTTAAAAAAGTAAAAATCTTGAATTGTGTCATGATTATTAAAACTTTATTTTGATTTTGTTATATTTTTCATTAAAAGGAATTTTAAAAATTAGAATATAATTAATTTTCTATTTTACTTCACTTAGGAAGATATACTCCAGATCCATCCATTTGCCTAAAAATTTCATAAATTGTTTTTAATAGCTGAGTAGTACTCCATTGTGTAAATGTACCACATTTTCTGTATCCATTCTTCTGTTGAGGGACATCTGGGTTCTTTCCAGCTTCTGGCTATTATAAATAAAACTGCTATGAACATAGTAGAGCATGTGTCCTTACTACAAGTTGGAACATCTTCTGGGTATATGCCCAGGAGAGGTATTGCTGGATCTTCCGGTAGTACTATGTCCAATTTTCTGAGGAACCTGTCTCTGTATTTCTTATAGACAGGATAAATTTTGGGTTGAAAGTTTTCTGGCAGGATTGGTGTGTCTACTATTCCACTGGGGTTTCTACCTGGGTAAAGGAGATGGCCAATTCAGGTTCCAAATCTCCAATGTAATGAGACACAGCTAAGGTCATTCCCATTGATTCCTGGGAGCCTCCCTTATCCCAGGAATCTGTCTGGTCCTGGAGATGCCCCCCTCACCTCCTCACTCCTGTCAGTTGCAGATTTCCATTCATTTTCACAGACATCTTGCCATCTCTTCCAGGAGATACATTCTTACAGCAGCTTTTCTTTGTTCCTTAGAAAACTTCAGTCCCCTCCTTCTATGTTCTCTGAGCCTTAGGTATAAGAATTTTATCATAGCCGGGCAGTGGTGGCTCATACCCTTTAATCCCAGCACTTGGGAGGCAGAGGCAGGAGTATTTCTGAATTTGAAGCCAGTCTGGTCAACAGAGTGAGTTCCAGGACAGCCAGGGCTATACAGAAAACCCCTATCTAAAAAAAACCAAAAAACAAAAAGAGTTTTATCATAGATCTATAAGTTTGTACTGGGGACTCTACAATCACTTGTTTTCTGAATTTTGATCAGTTGTTTTCTATTATGGTCTGTCTGCTCTTACAGAAAAGTTTCTTTAATGAGAAATAAGAGCTAGCTGTGGATATAAGGATAATTTTTTGTGATGTACTCAGGAATTATGTTTATTTAGTAAAGTGGCAATAATAGATTCTCCTCTAAGATCTATGATTTCACCAGTTTTGTGTAGTTGGCAAGTTTGTAGTACTAGGTAAGAGTTTCCTCTCTTAGAGAAAGCCTTAAATCCAACTAAAGAAATGTTGGTGACTGATAAATGAAGGGCTTTACTGCTCTCATATATAATTCTTCAGGATTTTCTTGTTTTTTATAGGCAGTACAATTGGATAAGACTGTTTGCCTGGAGCCAGGCGTGGTGGCGCACACCTTTAATCCCAGCACTTGGGAGGCAGAGACAGACAGATTTCTGATTTTGAGGCCAGCCTGGTTTACAAAGTGAGTTTCAGCATAGCCAGGGCTATACAGAGGAACCCTGTCTTGAAAAAACAAAAACAAAACAAAACAAAAAACAAAAACACAACAACCAAATAAACAACTGTTTGCCTGATTAGCAATGCCCCGTACTATGAAAACTAGTTCTCAGAGAGAAAGCTTCCAACTAAGATCTAGTTCAGGATCACTGGATATTGTGTCTGAAGTACATGCTATCGTCAATAATAGAGAATTAGCTGATTGTTTTGCCTGCATATATACTCGTGAACCACAGAGACCAGAAGAGTGGGGTCAATCTCCCGCAATGGGAGTTACAGGGAATTTTGTGCTGGAATGTGGGTGCTTGGAATTAAACCTTGGTCCACTTTAAGAGGAACAAGTATTCTTAAGAGCTCATCCTCTGGTATAGCTTTTGAGAGATTGTTTTTGCACTGGGAAGAATCTTATATAAATTTATATTTTTATACTACCAAAAATCTGAAGCATTTCATGAATGTAAGCTATTTTGTGCTGTGAGAGCTTCTTGATCTCTTCAAAGGGTAGATTTACTTTAATAACTGAAATTTGATTTTGTCCTTAATTCAGTATCATCCACCAAATACACTAAATTCACAAACCGGGAGCCCGTGTTAAAGCAATCATCATCCACCAAGTGACCCAAAAGAGAAGTCTTCAGGACTTTGAATCCTTTCTCTCCCTACCATGTTGGACACTGTCCAGTGGTGTCTCTTTGTAATTGTTACCATCTATTGCTGGAAGAATTATCTACGATGATGGCTGAGTAAGATACTGATCTATGAGTATAGCAGAATGGCACTAGTTGTCATTTGCTGTACACCTCTAGCTTAAGAGAAGTGTTTAATTTTCTCGTAGCATCCTGGCTTATCTAGTTTCACGTACTTCACCTCCAGAGTAATCATAGTTGACCTTAAACCCATTCAGATATTTGCTGGGTCAGGGATGGGCCTAGTAGGAAAAGAATGAAATGGTTCCTGCCCCCCCCCGTACCCCCCCCCAGACTGGGAGCACAGGTGTGGGTCTCTGGAAGGTCAATGGCTGGTGTGGGTGGAACACTTGTTTGCATAATAATGTATATATTTTCTATTCCACTTTCAAGGAAGGTTCTCACTGTTAATGGTAATGACTCCATGAAAACCAGCAACAGCAGGAGTCCTGGATGCAAAGGTGTGGCTAATTTCTCAGCAAAATGGTAACTGCTAAGACCTTTAGGACAGCCTTTAAACCTGAATTATATGAGTGGCTTTGTGAATCTAAATGCACAAAAGCAGCTCCCTGTGAACCAACTTGTCAGAAAGATACTAAGAAAGAAGATAAAGAGATTTGGAGAGTGGTAATTGCAGGAAACCCCAACCAGCTAAAGTTTGGTTTGTGCTTACAAGGACAGTTTCCTCAAACAGATTCCTGAGTTCTAGGTTGGTTGGGGACAGCAAGTTTAGTCCTAGGTATTATTGAAATGGTAATTAGAGGATGGGGTCCCACCCAGCTCCTTTAACTAAAGTCTGTGTTTGACGGATGCAAGCTGATCTCTGAATTATTTTGCAAAGTTAAAGGAAACCCTGTGCACACTGTCTCCTAAGAATTAAGGGGATAGAGTCACCAGATGCTGATTCATAGGATAATCAAAAGGAAACCTGGAATAAATAACTGGATTTGTATGTAAAATAAAAGGCTGGGCATGTGTCTTGTAAGAAGTGAGCTATCCGGAGAATTTTTTAGAATAACAAGAGAACTGTTCAAGTAATTGTCTCCAGCAGAAAATACAGAGCGCTGTCTGCAGATCTCCAGGGAGCACCGAAAAAGTAATATGGAAAGCTGTCTTAAAGCAGAACATAGGCCACCTCAGCTTGAACCAAAGATATGACTTTGAGTGGTTTGTTTCACCACTCCCACACACCCATTCCTCAGAACCCCTTTCCAAGCAGAAGCTGGTCCCCAGCACACATTGGTTGTTTCAGCCCACAAGCTTTGTGCCACTATTCCACTAGTAGATCTTGTATGCGGTTCACCATTGTATATCAAAGGCATTGTAGCCCTGTTCCTTTGGTAACTTACAAAGAACCTTTCCATAACATGAATACCAGTCTGTAGGGCTGACGGCTCTAGGTAGGCATTTGTTTAACTTTTCCATGTTCACTGAGTTATTTAGGTGCTGTTTTCTGCAATATTATGTGTCATCACTTTGCAGAGAACAACCAATATTCATGGCAATAGCCTATGTTGTTTGGGGTACCTGTTGAACCCCTTTGACCAAAACTCAATTAGATGTAACTCATTCCCAAAACTAGAGGATTCATTTAGTGTTAAGAGATATCTTGTTGGGGTGGGGCTCTGTCGCTCCTGTTATTTGACTAATTTCACTAGATCACCTTCATATATACATATACTTTAAGAAATACTGTTTTAGGTTTCCATATGATTGGGGGGGGTTGTTTTTTTTGTTGTTGTTGTTGTTTGTTTTGTTTTTGTTTTTGTTTTTTTGAGACAGGATTTCTCCGTATAGCCCTGGCTGTCCTAGAACTCAACTTTGTAGACCAGGCTGGCCTCGAACTCAGAAACCTGCCTGCCTCTGCCTCCCGAGTGCTGGGATTAAAAGTATGTGCCACCACGCCCAGCTCGATATGATTCTTTAAGTGACCATTTATTTTTAGCTGTTCCTCCTTGTATCACTCCCTCAGCCCTCTTTTCCTTCTCTTTCATTCTTAAACCATTTCTCTTTTCAGGTTAGGTAGCACTTGTGTGTGTAAGTATGAGCTTTACAATCTTTTTATCTATTCTTCCAAAATATATCTAGAGACTTATAGAGTAGCAACCATTTTTATTTTACTTCATTCCAGAAACAGAGATGGTAAGAGACATAATGGATGTCATTGATTAGAGTGATAATTACTTAGTGTTGTGCAGCAATTTCCTAGGAATTGAAAGATCTCATTCTGGAGAGAGGTCCCTTAAGACAGAATTACACAAAACTTACAAAGCTCAGGAAGTAAACAATTCACAAATTTAGGAAGTTTCGGAAGCTAAAATATTTATAAGCCTGCTCCCCAGTGTTAAATAAGTAATAACAATTGCTAGTTAGAAGAGAATCTCCAACAGGCCAGGCTATCTGCAAGTTGTACAGGAAACTCTACTCATGCAGTCTTCTGAGATATCATTCATGCTGGAATAGGCTTTTCAATGATGCAATTGCCTTTGAGTCTTGCTTCTGTAAGCATCTTCTCACCAATGACCTGTAAATAAACACAGTAAATTCATTGATTCTCCAAGTTGGGTGTTGGTGAACTATTTCTTTTATCTGCTGCTTCTATCAATATATAGACAGTCGTATCCTCATATCTTACAAGTAAAAGTCATGAAACATTTGACTCTACAAATTTCAGATAACTGTTATTTTGGGTTTTTGGTTTTTTTTGTTTTTTGTTTTTTGTTTTGTTTTTTCGAGGCAGGGTTTTTCTGTGTAGCCCTGGCTGTCCTGGAACTCACTCTGTAAACCAGACTGGCCTCGAACTCAGAAATCCGCCTGCCTCTGCCTCCCAAGTGCTGGGATTAAAGGCATGCGCCACCATGCCCGGCTTTTTTTTTTGTTTTTGTTTTGTTTTGTTTGTTTGTTTTTATTTTGGGTTTTGGGGGTTTTGTTTTTGTTTTTGTTTTTGATTTTGATTTTTCGAGACAGGGTTTCTCTGTATAGCCCTGGCTCTCCTGGAGCTCACTCTGTAGACCAGGCTGGCCTCGAACTCAGAAATCTGCCTGTCTCTGCCTCCCAAGTGCTGGGATTTTCAGTTAACTGTTAACCCCCCTTCATTCTATCTGCCCAGGTATGTGATTTGACTATTATAAACATTTAGTAAGTTAAATATTTTGATAATCTAGATTTTTATTTGGATACTTTGGTAATCCAAGGAGATTCTCACAAAATTGGTTCACTACAGTGCTATAAGTACAAATGAGAGCTGATTGCTATAAAGATGAGATAAAACCATTATAGATATATAAGCTCCAAGTTATACAATACTAACTAATACAAAGGACCCAGATAATATGAGAATAAATGGATCACATGAAGAATAACAGGGAAAGAGAACAGACAGATAAGTAGCAATTTAACTAGAACAATCATAACAGCTGTTGAGTCACCTAAACACTATAAGAATTGCTAGAAGATAGGAGCTAATTGCTCTCCTAAGAGTTATGAGGACAATTTAAAATTGTAGTAGTTTTTAGTGCCAACAGTTAACAGTTTCTGGAAATACATTTCTTTGCAAGGCTATTAAAAATTATTATAATTCAAAATCCTAATATACATTGAATTTCTTAAGGTTTCATTTATAATAATAATTCCATTCAATTACCCTATCCACATTATTGCTTTCTCCTTTGTTTCTGCAGGTAATGCCAAATATTTAAATGTTGATAAGTCAATATGTGACAAATGTATATGATATAAAAATGCATATATACGGTTGGAAGGCAGGTTGTACAATTAAGAATACGTGCTACTCCTTTAGAAGACTCGGGTTTGGTTCCCATCACTCAGATTAGGTGCCTCACAACTGTCTGTAACCTCAGTTACCTTGGAATCTGACACACTACCCTACCATTTTGGGGCACCTGTATTCACAACTGTATATACAAACACAAATACACCAATAATTAAAATAAGACATTTTAAAAGTTATATTGATATGCCATATTTCTGAATCATTCCTTAATATTGCTATAAGATGTATGTATGCATGGTGGATTTTAATTAAAAAAAAAAAGGAGTAAATAATAACAAAACAGTCATTTTATTTTGTTTTTTTTTTTTGGGGGGGGGGGCTGAGACAGGGTTTCTCTGTGTGGCCCTGGCAGTCCTGGAAATTACTTTGTAGACCAGACTGGCCTCAGAAAACTCAGAAAACCACCTGCCTCTGCCTCCCGAGTGCTGGGATTAAAGGCGTGTGCCACCATGCCCGTCTTCGGTCATTTTATTTTGAAAAAGCTAATTTTTCCATTTTACTTTAATTGGGATCTTTTAATTATTGAAAAAGTATGAATACATTTCTCTTTCACTAAAACCTTATACTATATAATGCATGTTATTCAAAGAAATATGAAGTTTCTAAAGAAAAAGACTTAAGGTTATGGCAAAAAAAGCAAAGAAATTTATTTTTCAAAATTGTGTATTTGGGAGTCACAATGGGGGACTTTGAATACATTTAAATGTAAAATCTATTTTTGGAAAACTGAACTGTATAGATTTCAGATTATAAGTATTGCAAAAGTGAAAGTGTAAGGATTTCTGAAAACCTGCTCCTATATAAAATAATGAGAACAATGTTTTAAACTATCACAATCAACATGCGTTGAAATCTGAAAAATTAGCAAAGGCTTATAGAAATCCCAAAGAGACAAGAAAATCAGTGCATCTTAACAAGAATATTGAGTTCTGTGGAAGTTTTCCTTGTGTCCTGTTTCCTCCTTTGCCTGTTTAAATGTCAACAGTTCAGAGACTCCTTAAATCAAGAAGTTTGACAACCATTTAAGGGAGCTAAACAGGGCTATAATTCTTTCAGACAGTATTTCCAGAGAATTATTATTTGAAATGACTAGGGGGTTCTTGAAAGGCCTTACAGTGTTGATTATATAGCTGATTTGAAGCATATTTTGTCAATGTAAACAACTCTTTCCTTATGAAACTTTACCAAAGATAATTAAAGGAAATTGTGGTTAGCTGAAGTCAAAATTTCAGAAAAAAATAAAAAGAAACAAGTGAGTAACAAAGTTTCTTAAAATTAAAAAATAGACTTCAGGAATACATTAAGTGCTTTGATTAGATTGCAAAGCAAAATCACTGGAGGGCTGGAGAGATGGCTCAGTGGTTAAAAGCACTGACTGATCTTCCAGAGGTCCTGAGTTCAATTCCTAGCAACCACATCGTGGCTCACAACCATCTGTAATGGGATTGGATACCGTCTTCTGAAGACAGCTACTACTACTACAGTGTGTGTGTGTGTGTGTATATATATATATATATATATATAATTTCTAAGAGTAATGCTTTTGAGCAGTCTTATAGCCAAAACCAATTAATAAGCTCTATATTTAATATAGCAATTAGATAATTCTAGTCATTGTATTATGTATAAAAAATATAGAATATTATAAATTACAGTGTTTGCTGATTTAAAAATAACCTAAATTGATCTTTAAAACACTTCCAAAATTAATACTATTTATTAGTATAAAGTATTTCAAGAATAAAAAGTGGTTTCCCATCTCTGAATATAAAACTGTTATTTAATTTTTCTTGTTGTAAATTTAATATCATAAGAACAAATGTGACAGCTGGAAACATATCCAAAGACTCACAGGCCAACACCATAAAGTCTCTTATATACATAAGTATTTTAAAAGTGATACTTTCTTTTTATAAATATTTATCAGTAATTATTCAGTGCTAAGCAGTACACATCCTTGCAAACTGAGACATGAAGATTTAAAATTGGATAGTCTCCTCTTCTTCCCTTTATTAGTCTGCTGCAAACTAGTAAATAAAGCATCAGGACTTGCACATGAATTTTTTTTCTTGAAGGAAAAGGTGTGATGATAAGCAAGTTTCACCTTAAAGATGGAAAACTTGCCTGCTCTTGTGCTATTTTGACATTTCAGGGAAAACAAGTACTTTGAGATAAGTCATGCATCATAATAGCCTCATTCAAGGCTAACTGACCCTGCTGGGCTCAGACCTTCAATTACTCAAGCAGTGGGGAAGAACTAATATGTATGTTTCCCTTCATCACTGAGAAGTGGCCTAACAAATTGGGCTTCAAACTTGTTCCAAGACATTCTCATGAATTTCAAGTCTCCAGTAACAAGAAAAACAGTTAGGAATATGAACTATTCCTGAAATAAATTAAAGCATTCACTCTATTCCAGTTTCTAAGTTATTGTTTTCATGTTTAGCTTCTCAACATAGCTCCATTGGATGAGTACTTCTGTTTTCTGGTATTTTAAGAGCTTTTGCTTATGGAAATATTTTAGGGATATTGTGATGTTCGATTTCAGCATTCCAAAGTAGCAGCTGTTTATTTTTTCTGTAACATTGTAGGTCATAGTATGCCTGCTGCTTCTCACTTAATTAATGGAAAAACTGCAAATAAACTGATAATCATCCTCTAATCATGGGCATACTTATTTGATAGTACAGAAAGCAGAAAGAAAAATGTTTCCTTCATCTTGCTCTAAGAACTTAGAAGTACAGTCTAGGCAAAAATAACAACCAACCCCATGTGAATTCTATCTATACATATTTCTAAACCCTGCCCACCATATTCCACTGCTCGGCTGTTTTGCTGCCACTTGAAGATAATAGTAAACAGAGTTATATTCTCTAATGCAAATGGCACTATATCAATTACGAAATATTATGAATTCCCCAAATAAGAAAAATGAGAGAATATTCAATTTTATAGAAAAGATCATAAAATAGTAATATTGTCTTGACTGAGGAAGAATAGGTACTATTTTCTGATAATAGGGCAAAGACTAACCCTCAAACAGTGAAGAATCAGCAGAATGGTCCAAACATATGTTCTCTTGTTAATTTGCTGGGTAGGCAACATTTCAGTCAATTTAAAAAGGATAATGAGGAAATACTATCTACTTTGTTCTATCTCTTCCAACTTGTCAATAGAACTAACTTTTCCGCTGATTTCTATTCTGTTCTTTTATCAAGCAGCTATTCTAGATAGCCCAAGAATGTTAAAGGAATATTAACAAGAAATCAGAAGCACCTACAAATAATTACTTCCTTATGAAATTTCTTGGCAGAAACACAGCAAGACAATCATATCGTATTAACAGATATATCATAATATTTCAGTGACACCAAATAAATACAAAGAAACTCAATCTAATTTATAATTATTAATGCCTATCTTTGTTGAGCTAACTTAATAATGCAAGCATTATTCTCTGACACATTAGAATAAGGACTAAGCTGATAACAACAGCTTCGAAAAAGTCATTAAAATCAATAGACGCTTGAATTTACATTTACATTCATGTAAAATTCATAATGTTAAAGAGCTCAAACTTCCTGATTGATTCTTAGAGTCAGTCAGAAAACTGTTTCTTACCAATATGCCCTAGGGTACTTAGCTTAATCCTTGTGATCTATATAAGAACATAAATGTTCTTGTTTGAATGTAAAATACCCAACACAGTATCATTGTGTCAATATTTATTTCATTATACTAATCATGTTTTTTAGACCTTGTAGAATCTTGGGCCAGGGGTGACTTTTTGATATAGGAACTGAATCTCTCCCAGCTGAGACTTTTGGTATGTTACATGGCTCCAATTACTGTCTTTCTCTGTATTCAGCAAGATATGATGAGGAGTTCTGCTCTTACACTATTGCTATAATTCCAGCATTCCTTACATGAAACTATAAGGCAAAGTATTCCTTCCTTCCCTGAGTTGCTTTGTTGAGTATATGGCTATGGTGATGGGGAAAAAAAAAACTAATTTGTGCCAGAGAAAATTTGTGCCAATAAATATAGCACTTTTGTGATAAACCTGAGCACATAGAATGAAGCCTGTGTGCGTGGTTTGTGGGCAAAATATACAAAAATGTTAAAAATGCAAATCAGAAAATCCCAAAATTATTTAAAACATATATTAACAGGATATTCTGGTAAGCTCATGAGATCAGGATGCCTACAGAAAGTCAGACAATGGAGATGGACTCACTTGCTTTCAGAAAACAAGTGTTCTATCAGGAATTGGGCAAGAAGGCATTTATACTATTTCTGTCAGAGACTTCTGGTTTACTATATGTACCTTGAAAATGTTTGTGAGACAGAATTAAAAGATATTGAGATAATTTGTTTGTTAGAGGAATATTTAAGAAAATGCAACATTCACACAAAATCCAGGTCGTTACTGTTCTGTCATTTACAGGGTGAAAGAACACAGCATTGACAAGAAGCTGTCTGTAACATGTGACATCCTGCTTTAGCAGGGTTGCCTGGGAAATTATCTTTCCAGGTTCAGACCCAAGTGGCAAACAGTGGCCTCTGCAGTCATGGACCTATGCCAGCCAAGCTATAGCTCAAGCTAGCAGAAGAATTTGACATGATATACATTAGTGTTTCTCAACCTGGGAGTAGCACAGCTCTCACCGGGGTCAAATATCCTGCATATCAGATATTTACATAAGGACTTATAGCAGTAGCAAAAATTATAGTTATGAAGTAAAAATAAAAATAATTCAGCTGGGCGTGGTGGCGCATGCCTTTAATCCCAGCACTCGGGAGGCAGAGGCAGGCGGATTTCTGAGTTCAAGGCCAGCCTGGACTACAAAGTGAGTTCCAGGACAGCCAGGGCTATACAGAGAAACCCTGTCTCGAAAAACCAAAATAAATAAATAAATAAATAAATAAATAAATAAATAAATAATTCTATGGAGCTGGGCTTGGTGGCACATGCCTTTAATCCTAGCACTTGGGAGGCAGGTGCAGGCAGATTTCTGAGTTAGAGGCCAGACTGATCTACAGAGTGAGTTCCAGGACAACTAGGGCTACACAGAGAAACCCTGTCTCAAAAAAAAAAAAAAAAAAATAATAATAATTCTATGGTTGGTGGTGACCACAACATGAACAACTGCATCAGTGGGTTGCAGGATTAGGACAGTTGAGAACCACTGGTCTATATGGTGCTGGTTTGTAGGCGTGCAAAATGAAAGAGTGATTGATGTATTAATGATGTCTTGTAACAATGTTACAGAAAATCATTGAGGCCACACTTTGTGTAACAGGGTTACACTCTCTACATAGAGTTCTTTAGAAATATGTGGATAAGGCTGTGAAGGTGAAGCCTCAGGGGCAGTGGAAAGTCTGTAATCCTGGGGATGCCAGAAATATGTGGCATTTGTAAATGAAAGCTTTAAGCTTAGGGTGGGGTCAGTCATGCCAAGAGAAAAAGACACATGTACCACGAGCAACGAAACTGGAGGATGGTTGCTACCTGTTGTAGTCTGAAAAAGAAATATTCCCTATAGGTAAACCTGTGTCAATAAGATCCCTAAGTGTTGATGCTATTTCAGAAGGCTGAGGAATCTTTAGGTGGTATGTCTTGGGGTAGGGGCAGAATAGACTGAAGGCTTATATTCTGACTCTCCTTTTGTTATCTCTGTTTCTCTTCCTTCAAGAAATGAGGCCTTGTACGAATAACGACACGGAAACCGTTCTGTTCTGGAATGTATCAAGGCCCCCGTCTCTCTCTACCCCCCATTTCGTTCTTAGGAGGAGGTCCCCTCGTGACCCTCGAATAACTGGACCTGCTGGACAGGTCAAGTGGCGCCTAACGTGGGGCAATACAAGCAAAAGGAGAAGTACTTATGGGAGGGGGGGGCAATAGAAATTCTTTCTTTTGGCAGCTACACCGGGAAGCAGGAACTTGGTGGTATCAGGGTGTGGACAGGACATCGGAGATGGCTTAGGGCTGGAACATTCTCGGAATCGGTGTGTCGGTGGCCCACTTTTGACCCCCTTTTCTTCTCAGGGGGAGAGGCCCAATTCAGAGATCAAGAGTTGTCTTAATAGTTCCCAACAGAGTAGATTTCTGGGGAATCAATATGGAAATTAGATAATATAAGAAATCATTTTATAACATTGAGAAATAACTTTTTCTAAATATCTCAACTTAATGCTTAACCTCAGAACTATTATGCATATAACATGTGCGAACAATGTCATCCTTCAGGTAGTACTTCTGTTTTGAGGCATTATTCAGGATGATGATGTGATAATATGAATGTAGGATGTTCAAGAGACTTAGATGTTTATGTTAGTCAAATCAAAGCATGACAAGGAAAAGGGGTTCACATCTTTTGAAAAATAGTGTTATTTAACCTTTAATTTTTAACTTATGATTTTAAAAATTATTTCTTTTACTTTCTCACATTACAATATATAATATCTATATATAAATATAAAATTGCTTTATTTCCTCCTCTTCCATCCCTGCAAACCTCTCTTACATCCTTCCTTGCTCTACTTCAAATTCATGGCATGTTTGTCTTTTTTTTTTTTTTTTTTTTTTTTTGAGACAGGGTTTCTCTGTATAACCCTGGCTGTCCTGGAACTCACTGTGTAGACCAGGCTGGCTTCGAACTCAGAAATCCGCCTGCCTCTGCCTCCCAAGTGCTGGGATTAAAGGTGCGCGCCACCACGCCCAGCTATGTTTGTCTTTAATTATACACACACACACACACACACACACACACACACATCATGAAGCCTTTACCCTACCCTGCACACCAATTGGTTCTCCTATACCAAATGGTTAGCACTGAAAATGTATATAAGTAATTAATATTTATTTATTCTTAAAACCCCTATATCAATGTTATAAAGGCCCAAGTGGTAATATTAATTTTTGTACAATATTTCAATTAAATTTTTCTTTTTCAGCATTTCATATGTAGGCACTATATACTTTCTCCTCTCAATTTTCTTTGACTCCTCAAATTCATGATCTCTTATTCTTTAATTATAATGACTTAATATGCATGAAATTATTTATTGTTGCCCAAATATGTTAGGGCTTACCTTTAGGGAACTTGATTATTTATCATGGGTTTGTTTCTGGAGAAGAATCATCAACTCTGTAGCTCTTCTTTTGTGGGTGAAATCTTGTGAGGATTTCTCCATTTTGTTGGCATGTCAATTGTTATTTTTTAGCTTCTGTTTCGAAAATCATATTGTTGAGATTTTATGACTACAGTTTCTTTGTCACACAGAGATGACAGTATCTTTTAGCACATATCTTGGTCCCCTGATTCTCTTAATATGTATGCCCCATCTTCTGTGGTGTTCATGAGTTTCAGGTATAATGACTGTACTATAGATAAATCAACTTGGGTTGGGCAACACACAGAAATTTCTTCTCTGCATTCTTTCCAGGTATGGCTTTTATAATGTTCTCTCACTTCTGCAAAGAAGCATCTTGGATCAAGGGTGATAGGTACATCAACCTGTGCATAAAAAAGTGTGTCAGTCAGGGTTATTATTGGTGTGACTAAAACATGTAGGCTTTCATACATCCACAGCATTGTTCATTGTTCGTCATAGAAGGAAGTCATAGTGCAGGAACCTTGGGTAAGGAGCTGATGCAGAGGCCATGAGAGGGATGGTACTTATTGGGTTCCTCCTCACTCCGCCTTGTTTCCTGCAGGGTCCAAAGTCACCAGACCAAGGATGGCAACACCTACAATGATTGGCCTCTCCTGCTTAAATCACTAAGAAAATGGCCTAAAGTCCTACCTACAACCTGACTTCATGGAGGCATTTTCTTAATTGAGGTTAAGAAATCTCTCTTCTCAGATGACTTTAGCTTTTGCTTTGTTGACACAAAACTATCCAGCATAAAAGGTTAAGTATTCAGAATGCAGCTAATAATTATACTGGGCTAGTGAAGTGGGAGAAGTTTTCTTCTAGGTCCACAGCCTTATCACTCATTGATATTGGGCTAGGTTTAAAGTGCTGGGCACAAATTTCATCATATTGAGAAGCCCTTAATTCCAACTAGATGGCTATTAATTACCTCCAGGATGAAAGGGCCACTATTGCACCTTTCTGGTTATCTTACTATTTTTTTAAGCAGAATATAATATTAATGACTTAATACTTAAACAGTCATTTAAAGTCAGTATATTTATATTTACAATTCATCTTTCTTATTAATGTATCCTGAAAAAATTCCTACAAAAACCCTGCTTTGATATATCTTCATCATCTTGTTTCTACTAATATATTTAAATATCATAAGTAGAACCTGCTTACAAGTATATATTCACTCATTTTATTTCACTTAATTGGCCTATATCTGATAATTTTTAGGACACGATTAATATATCTGTGCTATAATTCATATCTATGTTATAATTTCTTATTATATATTTCATGTGTATAATTGTTATAGGAAAATAGATAACACCCGCATAGTTTGTACAGGAAAAAAAATGAGAGTACAACTTAAAATGACTCTACTCTTTAAAAATGAATCTACTTTTGACTTCAAACTATCTTTAAATCATATTGTGCTTTAAGTATGTGAATTATGTGAATTATGTGTGGCCCTATATCCATTTGACAAAGTTTATGTAGTTAAAGTTTATAAACTGCATTTTCTATATGTTTTGACTGCTGAAAACTGTATCTAGGTAAAATTTCTATATAATCATCACTATAGCCATGGATGTGTTCTTTGCTGAGAACCTCTCTTTTCTGGAGACAGCTATTTAAGTTAACATGTTCACAATTTTTCATGCTTAACTTCAGCAGAAAGTGATTATTGAATTTTAGCTTTGGATATATAATTTAAATATTTTAAACAAATATCTGCTAGTATCTTTCTAGTAAATATATTCTTTGAAACATGGAGAGGTAATAGTTTATTTTGATCTATTTCTAGTACATTTTATAATACTTATTAAAATTCAATTGTATGGAAACAATGCTCACTTTTTCCAACACCTGGAAAAAAAATTTCACACCCAAATGAAGCTGAATATAATGAAAGGTGAAATGCCTTTGTATCATTGCCTATGGAGTACAACTGAATGATCTTCACTCTCTTTATCCAGAGATCAAATGACAAGTGCAAGAGATGCTGCAACTGCATTCTAACAGATGTACATTTATCATTAGCAGTGAGGAAGAATCAAGAACTTTCACTCCTTCACACAGAAGCATGAGATTTTCATCATCAGAATTCTGGTTGGAGGCTGGCATCTTCTGTAGCTCTGATTTATACAGTAAAAAAAAAAAAAAAAAAAAACACTTAATTTATATTAAACTTTATATATTTAGTATCTCCAAAATTTTTTTGCATAAAAATATAAACTGTGGGAAATACTGAAGAAATTTTAATTAGTATAATAAATGCCAGACACCTAAGACTTAGGCAATTAATACCTATGAAATAAATGTGTGACTATAGTGTTTACAATATTGTTATCTAACCAATTTCTTTATTAAACTGTGATGATCTTGTTCACATCAGCACAGGGTATAATACTTGTCAAATGGTGGGAAGTAAATAGTTATATTTTGAAATAATTGAGAAAGATTTGGTGCTGTGCATTTTCACCAAATTCCAGGCACGAATTAAGGTGTATCAAAGTCACTGATCTTTTAAATTAAATTGATTTGACTAAATTTGAGTTGTTGCAGAGAAAACTTAGTAAATAGTTCAAGCACAAATTGGACTTGTTTCTTTTATTCTACTTTTTCTTTGGTGGGAGAAGTGTTACAAGAGTGGAATGTTGGACCTGGGATGACTGGGAAGTGAGTGTGCTCAGTGTTCATGATATGAAATTCCCAAATAATCAATAAAATTATTATGAAAATAATTTTAGTATTGGCCAGGCGGTGGTGGCACACACCTGTAATCCCAGCACTTAGGAGGCAGAGGCAGGCGGATTCTGAGTTCGAGGCCAGCCTGGTCTGCAAAGTGAGTTTCAGGACAGTCAGGGCTACACAGAGAAACCCTGAAAAAAAAAAACCTTTAATATTGGGCATTTAAGTTAGGGGACTATTCTTAAACTGAGGAAATCTGTGAAATGTAACAGTAAGTATTTGTAGAAACCCCACTATCCAGCTTCAAAGGCATCAGACCCCAGATGATCTAACAAGAATGCAGTATTTTAAAAATCAATATTTTAAAATAATTTTTAAAGGTTTGTTTATTATTATATATAATTAGACCCGTAGTTGTCTTGAGACACACCAGAAGAGGGTGTCAGATCTCATTACAGATGGTTGTAAGCCACAATGTTGTTGCTAGGATTTGAACTCACGACCTTTGGAAGAGCGGTCAGTGCTCTTACCTGCTGAGCCATCACTCCAGCCCCAAAACATTAATATTTGAAGATATATCATGATGGACTAAAGCAGCTAGTATGTATTATGTCACCCTCATTCTATAAAATGACTTGCATATATTCAATATAACTCTATTTCTAAAACTATGCTTTGGAAATTTTATGTTTGTCATTCTTAATAAAATTTGGCTCAAAGACATTATTTCCCTAAAGTAAAATTAGCAAAATTAATTTGAAAGTAGGGTTGTCAGATCATCACATGCTCATGCGAATTTAGGAGTTCGAGGCCAGCCTGGTCTACAGAGTGAGTTCCAGGACAGCCAGTGCTACACAGAGAAACCCTGTCTAAAACAAACAAACAAACACCCCCAAAAAACCAAAAACCAACAAACAAAAACGAAAAGAAAAAGACAGAGAAAGCAGAGTGTTGCAAGGACAACAGAGCAAGAAAGCTTAGGAATGGATGGGAAGGGAAGGCCCAATAATCACAGGTGATTTAAGTTCAGGTCCTGGGATTAAAGTCCTCTAACACCAGGATGGAGGGTGTTTACTCTGCATAAGCTTACTGAAGATTACTGACTTTCTATGCTTTCCAATGGAGAATGCTCCTCCAACAACTCTACCTACACATTGGATCTCTGGACCTCCCTTTTCCCCAGATGTCCAAATGCCTCCAGCGCCCTGCTGGTGCCTCATTGTCACCAAATGCCCCAAAGCCCTTTATTACCTGAAGGTCTCCAAATACCTCCAAGCCCCCTAATGCCTCATTATCTCCAAGTATTCAAAATCTTTCCATTACTTGAAGGACTACAAATGTCTCCAGGATCCCCAGTGAACCCAGGCTTTCAGGTTTGCCCCTGTCCCTTAGCTCCACTTGCGGTTCCTCAGGTCCTACCAAGGCCACAAGTTCCCAGCAAAGATCCTATCAGGGAGTGAAGAGGGCACACCTGGTATAGCCCGGAACAAAAGAGTAAGCTGGAAGAATCTTCGAAAAGTCCAAGTTATCCTCCCTTTGAGCAATGCAAGCATTTGTGTGATGGAATACCAGATCCAGATATGGTTTAAGAACACGGGGTCAAAAAACTTTGGGGAGCATCCCCAAGAACGTCTAAAATCACCTGGGAATTGAGGTGGGAAAGCCCATGCTCACTGTAACAGCACAGGATGTCATGTGCCCATTAATGTTGAGGCCACTGGTGATTCTGTGTCTCTAAGCCTAGCAGATGTTGGCTCCCTTCTTCAACCTAGATCCTCTGGTATCTTCCCATCCCTTCTCCAGTCTTGATCAGGCCTGGCGAACATTCTGGGTATGGTGCTGGCTGCCCATACCCTGACTAAAGCAACCACTGGCCCATTTCCATTAACAAAAGCCATGAACCCAGTTCAATCTATAGCAGTTGAAGACACATCAGACTCAGCTCCAGAGATAAGACTCAGCCCTAGCCAAAGCTCTAGTTCTCTGCCTTCATAGAGCGAGCAGCAGCTCAAGCTCCCTCGAAAGGTGCAGCTTTGAAGATACACATAGACTAAAATACTTGCATCCCAGGATTAGTTCTGGGTTCAAGGCCTCTACAAATTTGACATCCCCCTCGATACTGTGTTTACCAAATCTGTTGTCCCTGACTTTGCCCAACCCTACATACCGTAATGAGGTTATTTCGGGGAACTCTTTTGTTCCCGTTTTTTATTTTATATTTTACTTTGGTAAATTTTGTTAATTAAAGACATGTACAGTTAAAAAAGAAAAGAAAAAAACAGAAAAGAACAGAAAAGAAACGAATAAAGACAATTAGACAACACTATAACAGGACTCTAGCCAGTAGAGGCTGAAGCAGGTTTATTTTTCTCCAGTCTGCTTTTGTTCTAGGTACTTGCAGAGAATAGGGTCAGTTCTTAGATCAAAGACAAAGTAATCAAACAGGGCAATAAACAAAGAAATCAAAGCGATAAACTAATCCCCAAGGTCAGTGCTTGCAGGGGCTTATCAGGATGACCAAAATAAAAGGAATGCCACACATTCCTAGGCTGAGTTTACCTTGAGCTTTGTATTAGCCCAAATGTGAATATTCTTATCTGAGTCTACTTCATTGTCTTAGCCCAAGGACAAATTCTTGCCAAGTTTCTAAAAAACAGGCCCCAAAGCTCTCCACATTGTACTCCACATTGTGCCTGGTGCCTTTGGATGAAGAAGAGGATATTAATTCTTCTGGAACTAGAATTAGACAGGGTTGTAAGTCACAACTTGGGTACTGAAATTTGAACCAGGGTCCTTAGGAACAGAGTAACCAGTGCTCTTAAATGCTGAACTGTCTCTCCAGTAATAACTGAAAGTCTTTTAAATCATATTGCTTCTATTTAAAGTGTTTTTCAGCAAATTAATGATGAAAATAATGTGCTTGTCTAAGATCATTTGAATGGATAGCAAAGGGCCAACTCAATGTTCGAAATTTACAGCACTTAAAGAAGTTGGTGTATAAAAATAGCAGCAAATTTGTCCTTGGGATAGGTGCTAAATATAATTCTCTCTTTCTCTCTCTCTGTCTCTGTCGTCTCTGTCTCTCTCTCTCACACACACACAAAATTATTCACACTACAAAAATAAGCAAGCATATAAAATTGTTGATAAAAAACAATCTGTAAGACTTCAGCACAGCATGTTTATAGATGACTAGAACCTGAATAACATAAGTTTAATAGAACACAATTCTGAAGCATGATTTAGAGGTGAAATTAAAGACAAAGGAAAGATATTTTTCACACATTTATAGATGTAACTTACTAGAGAAATGCTATGCATTGCAAACTTTATAAGAAATGAAATCTTTCTAACTTAGGGACACCTTTTTATTATTAAATTACTGGTTTAAGCTCAACTTTCATTTGCTTTTCAAGAATTATTTTTAATATGTGTTGGCACTCTTTTGGTACTATCTCTTTTGTCTGTTGGAAACAATAAAGTCCATATGTGCTGCATATTAGCACGCTGTGATCATGACTAATAACTAATGGGATATATGTCTGCTGAAGGCAGAATTTACTACTTGAGTGGAGACAGTATATACCTATATCTTGATACACTGAATAAATGGACTCTTCTTTGTTCAAGGCTTTGAGCTAATGAGATATGGAAAAGTCATTTACTTAACTGAAAATTCAAAGGGAAGCAAGCTTAGGTAAACCTGTCTTTTTGACTTTTGAAGTTTCAAAATAAATGAACACTGTGAGGAATACAGGTTGTCATTCTGCCCAGAAAACAATTAAATGAAGTTGTAAAGGGTTACATTTCCATAGTCTTCTGAACTTGTCATAACATTCCCTGGTAGAAAGGCAACTTACCCAATGTTACTGGTTAGAAAAACTGTACTTTGGAAACTTTTGCAGAATCCTTTCTCTAATTTTTATATGACCTTTCTTTGGGCTTTACTGAGATATGAAACACCTGTTTGAGAAAGGTCTTTAAGCCTGACAGCTCTGAAGGGTTGTTTGGATACCCTTCATAGAATCACCCAAACATCCTCTACAATGGCAAGAGCTGACAACATGCTGTGTAGCAGTGACAGCTTCTGAATTCAATCAAATCCTAATTTTTTTCTGGCACAAAGAAAACTGCATTATCAATAACCTCCATGAGCCTCCCACAGAGCTTCGCTCTGAGAAAGCTTCAAATATACTGTGTAATATTGGCAAAAGAAGAAATGAACACATCAATCAACCACTAGTAGAAGCTTTCCTGCTCTGGTGAAGAGAACACCAACAATTTATTTTCCTTTCTTTTGGAGAAAAGTTATAGTAATTTAATAGCAGAATCACTTAAATGTATAATTCAGTAATATTAAATAAACATTCTTCTGTAATGACTACCACTACCACAATATCCAGAATTTTTCAATGTATAAAAGTGAGATTGCATATATAGAAAGTAACTCTTAATCTGTTCTTCACAATTCCTGAAAGCCACCATTTGACATTCTGTCTCTGAATTTTACTTTCTACTCCTTGTCATATGCACAACGGAATCAACATTCTATTTCATAGATAATAGTTCAACCATGTTCATTGCTACCATGGCTAGGGAAAGAAAACTATCTAATGTCCTTCAGATAGATTAAGACATTTGCAACATACAATATGAAATAATACTCATCTATAAAGAAAAATGAAGTAATGAAATTTTCAAGTAAATGAATAGAACTAGATAAGATCATACTGAATAAGGAGCATTTACTTTTGAATTTTTCAGATTTTCAGAAAATAATTTGTTCAAAACATTGTCCTTTTTCACTGAATTGTATCTCTACCCCCATGAAAAACATTTGAACATATATTCAAGTATTATTCTTTCTCTTCTATTGTTTCATAACTATCTGTGGTTTACAATATAATTTATTCCTCTGGAAGTTTTAGTATTCCTGTCAGATTTTTGGTTTTTATACTGCTGATTTTTGATCCTAGGCCTTGATTAAATATAATTCCTTGTTCTAAAAGACTTTGCAAAGCTTGATTGTGTTTCTTTTTCTTTTTTTTAATTGGATATTTTATTTGTTTACATTTCAAATGTTATCCAATTTCCTGATTACCCCTCTGCAAACCCCCTGTCCCATTCCCTCTCCCCCTGCTTCTATGAGGGTGCTCCCCCCCACACACACCCAACCCACTCCCACCTCTCCACTCAGACATTCCCCTATACTAGAGCAATGAGCCTTCACAGGGCCAAAGGCCTCTCCTCCAATTGATGCCTGACATATGCAGCTGGAGGAATGGGTCCCTCCATGTGTACTCTTTGGTTGGTGGTTTAATCTCTGGGAGCTCCAGGGGGTCTGATTGGTTGATATTGTTGTTCTTCCTATGGGATTGCAAACCCTTTCAGCATCTTCAGTCCTTTCTCTAACTCCTTCATTGGGGACCCTTTGCTCAGTCCAATGGTTAGCTGTGAGCATCCATCTATGTATATGTCAGGCTCTGGCAGAGCCTCTCAGGAGACTGCTATATAACAGGCTCCTATCAGCAAGCACTTCTTGGCATCAGCAAGAGTGTCTGCATTTGGAGATTGTATATATGGATGGATTCCCACATGGAGTAGTCTCTGGATGGCCTTTCCTTCTTCAGTTTCTGCTCCACACTTTGTCTCCATATTTCCTCTCATGAGTATTTTGTTTCCCCCTTTTTTTTTTTTTGGTTTTTTTTCGAGACAGGGTTTCTCTGTGTAGCCCTGGCTGTCCTGGCACTCACTTTGTAGACCAGGCTGGCCTCTAACTCAGAAATCCACCTGCCTCTGCCTCCCGAGTGCTGGGACTAAAGGCGTGCGCCACCACGCCCGGCTTTTGTTTCCCCTTTTAAGAAGGACTGAAATTAGTTTCTACCTTCTACCTGTGAATTGAATTCAGGCTATCAAGCTTAGTAGTAAATACCTTTACTCATTGAGTTTAGCTGGCTTTCTTTTACTGCCCAGAACTATGGTGCTTCATACAATAGACTTGGCTTTGTTATGTCAATTAAGATAATCAAGACAACCACCACAAACATCTTTACAGACCTATCTGATCCGGACAATCCTTCAACTGAGACCCCTTCTCAGGTAACCTTAGACTGCTTTGACAGCTAATGATAAGTAGGACAGGGGAAATGGAATTTACAGGTTTTTTGTTTGAAGAGTTAACTGTATTCATATTTAAGTACCAAAGTGAAGAGAAAATATATCAGCCAGGTGTGGTGGCGTATGCCTTTAATCCCAGCAGTCAGGAGGCAGAGGCAGGCAGATTTCTGAATTCAAGGTCAGTCTGATCTACAAAGTGAGTTCCAGGACAGCCAGGGCTAAACAGAGAAATCCTGTCTCGAATCCCACCCCACCTCCCAAAAAAGAGGAAATATATAAGAGGAAATTGGGGCTAGAGAAATAATGAGAAGGAAAGAAATATGGGTTACATGTATGAAAATTAGTAAATGAATATTCTAGATAAGGTTAAAAACAAAACAAAACAAAACAAAACAGGAAGACATAAGAACCTTTCCCAGGAAGATACAAGGCAAAATACAGTTACTAAAGTACCAACGTATAAATACTAAAGAACATTTTTGAAAGAAATAACTAAAATAATAATACACAATAAAAGTAAATAGATGGTTTTATGCTTTCAACCTATCTCTCTCTCTCTCTCTCTCTCTCTCTCTCTCTCTCTCTCTCTTTCTTTCTTTCTTTCTTCTTTTTTTTTTTTTTTCTGGTCATCTGAGAAGTCTGCCAAGTGATGTTTATTGAAACACTACTCAGAACAGGTACATTATGGAATCAGCCCACACGTCTATCAACAAATGAATGGATAAGAATGTGGAACAGATACACGATGAGATTTCATTTTGTCAGAAAAAGAGTGGAATTATGATACTGTAGAAAAATGGACGGAATGGACAGCATTATATTGAGCCAGACTCAGTGATTAAATGCATATGTCATCATAATGGAGGATTAAGAAAAAAGTAGGGAAGCCTGCACATGATGCTAGAGAGGCCACTGAAGAAAATCATTCTCCATGTTGAAGAGAGCAGCATTTTCTAAAGGCAACAAGACGGATGCCCACTCCACAGTGACTAAGGGGAAAGAAGTGTTTACACTGCAGTGAGTAAAAACAACCTAAAACCCTGGTCGGAACTCAAGGAGTCTCCATGGAGTGCTGCTAATAGCTAGAGCTGGAAGCAGTGTAGCACGGGCTGGAAGTTACAATTGCACTTATCCAGGGCCTCGACATTAATGCTGGAACAAATAGTTCATTTATTGCTTACAAGCAACAGCTTATTATCTTGAAGTCAATATCAGACAAAAGCACATTCACTTTACAGACCCTGTAGGGCACCTGTAACAACAGTAATTTGAAAAATAAAAAGTTAGACTTCTACAAACAAAAGAACGCACTGTGGACTGATTTTAAGTCAACTCAATACACTGTAATGAGTCACACTGGCTTGCAGTCTAAATTTTTAGACACTTTAACATTAAACACAGGTCTTGGCTTTCTCAGTTACAATCATCTTAGCTGTGTGGTGATCCAGGATCTTTCTTAGCAAAGATGTAAGCTCCTCACACAGCACTTTCCTTTATTTCTTTATTTAAGGAAGGGGGATATTTGGCTTATATATCTTGAATCATATTCACAGCATATTTATATTATTGTTGTTGTCTTTGCTTCACCACCAAAAGGGTTTCAAAGTCCATTTTAATTTCTACAGCTTTATTATTTGATTATACTTAAAAGTAGAGAGAAAGATTAATCATTTCTTTGTGAGAAAACATGACTTCTACTTGATTGCTCCATAACCTAAGTATAACGGAAACACGGCACACCTATTTTTTTTTATATTCAGATAGTTTTGATTATTTTACTATGACAGATAATATTCTTCTTTACACATGATTCTTTGAATGACTATCTCATAATTTCTTCAAGAGAAACTCTTAAAATATCAGGTGTCGGAAACATGGCACCAGTTTACAATCACACAGTCCCATCTTGAGCTCATATTGGTTCCTTAGCAGTGTAGGGAAGTGGATGTTTTCTCCAGTGTTCCTTGCTGTCAGTTTAATAGGGAAAGTGAGACAGAAGTGCTCTCAGGCTTTGTTTGGCAGGCTATCTGCTTTCCTTCTGGGTCCTGAGGAGTTGGGATCTTGGTTGAGTCGCTAACAGTGTCTTTCTTTCTAAGCAAAGGCATGAAGGCTGCGGATCTTTCCCATATTTGTTTAAGCAAAATCCCCAAAGACTAGAAGTAGAAAGTCTTCTTGTGTCGGCAATTGTGACATTGTCCACTTTGAATGGCATCACACTCCAAGCTTCTTAGTGCACACTCCTCTGGCACTGCAGTGACTCCCATCATAGAAGGTCTGAGGCCTTAGGGGTGTCGTGTCAATATATTGATTGATGATGACCATGTCAGCAGGCTGGATATCCTCTCTCAGGGTCACGATGACATGTGTACAGCCCTCTTCCTTCAAGGCCCAGATGTTCTCCTGGTAGTTGACTTTAGAAGGCATGATGGTGAGTTGTCTGCCATGTCTTGCAAGAAGTACACAATCAGTGTTCGTTATCTTCCCTCAAATTAAGGCGTCAAATGGCTTGCAAAATGGAGTATCCACATATTTTTCAGTTCTTCCTCTAAAATTTCCACCAATTATTCCAATCTTCAACACCATGCAGGCGGAGCCTGAGGCTATGTCTGCACCGGGGAAGTTCACAGCAGGCCTCAGCATGGGACTCAGAGGAGACTGCGGACCTGGGCAGCTCCGGAGTCCTATATTTTTTCTTACTTGGGAGGTTATAGCTTCTTACTTTCATTTTATTACCTTTTTTTTTTTTAAATCAGTCTCCATAAGGACCAGGAATAATGGAAGTCTTCAGGAATTCATGCACATTAAGACAGTTTCAGAGAAAAAAAAGATTTCAGTGGCCAAAGGGCATTTTCTGCTCAATGTGCTGTTGTGATGCCAGAAACTCACAGATTGTATAACTTTATATCTGGGACTTTAGAGTTCATTCTGGCTGTGTGAGACCCTTGATGACTAAAGCTCCGAGGAAGTGTTGAAGTCCCACCTATGTGTACTTCACATACACAGCACTATCACCATCTCCATCACCACCACCACCACCAACAGGGAAGTACTGCAAGTTTAGCCACACACTTCCAGTTAACCTATATAACTTGTTCAAACAGTAAGAAGGTTATGTGATGACCATGTGGACAGTCTCTACACTTCAGAATCGCATACCAGAACTCTGACTTTTTTTTTTTTCAGAGTAGACTGATCTATCCACTTATCCTTACATGATGAACCCAGCCTCTGGGATAAGTTTGGGAGATCTTTTCATTTCATTTCCCTCCTACTTTAACACATACACACACACAGACACACACACACACACACGCACATACACACACACACAGACACTCACATGCACACAAACACATATATTCAGTGTCAAATGACCACTTGTGTTCAAATACATGAATTCATTCTCTGTCAAGAGTGTTAAAGAGCCGGGCAGCCGGGCGTGGTGGCACACGCCTTTAATCCCAGCACTCGGGAGGCAGAGGCAGGCGGATTTCTGAGTTCGAGGCCAGCCTGGTCTACAAAGTGAGTGCCAGGACAGCCAGGGCTACACAGAGAAACCCTGTCTCGAAAAACCAAAAAAAAAAAAAAAAAAAAAAAAAAAAAGAGTGTTAAAGAACTCTTCTAATGGACTTTTCAATTCAGTCATCACATCTTCCACCCAGTGCTCCATAAGCTTTTATCGCAATGATTAACAGCAAGACCAAAATTGCCTTAGGGAGGAAAGGGTCTATTTCAGCTTACAATTTTCAAGGCACATACTACATTACTCAGCAATGTCAAGACAGGAACCCGGGAGAAGGAAATAAAGCAGAAGCTATGATGGAATGCTCCCTACTGGCTTGCTCCTCCTAGGTTGCTGAGCCTACTCATATATATCCCAAGATCACCTGTCCAGCAATGGCAGTTCTCACATAGTCTGTACCCTCCCACTTCAATCATTAATCAAGAAAGTGCTCAACAAACTTGCCTACATGTCAATCTGAAGAGAAAATTTTCTCAACTGAGATTCTCTTTAAGATAACTCTAGCTTCTGGTAAGTTAACAAATAAGCCTACAAGCACACAGTCACCAATAAAAGTTTAGTACTTTTATCATTTTCTCTTTGTCTTGATAGTTTTAGGTTTTCATGTATATATAGTTTCTCTAATATTTTTTAGTTCTGATATCAATGTTGTTTTTTTGTAAAAATAAATATTTATAAGAGAGTTTCAACCTTCTGTACAGCATATGCAAAGTCCATGTTCCTTGAGTAGTTGGCTTCTGGTATATTTCTACCACTTCAAATGGATTGTTATTCCATGTTTTTTGTATGTTTTCTTATATTTTCTCCAAAACAGAACATTTGAAAATATATTTACTTCTCCAAGTCTTTGTGAACCAGCTCTAAAAAACTCATAGGAAAATTTGGTTCCTATGTGCTTTGCTTATGTCAGGGTTGTATATTTGTTGTCATTGTTGTTGTTGTTGTTAGTTTTTTTGTTTGTTTTTTTTTTTATTTCTTCTTGTATACCATAAACTTGGTGCCTCAATTTTTTGAAATTATTTACCCTGTCTCTTCTTTGAGACTCTGATGTTCTACTGTTATTTTTCTGTGTGTCATATTTTGTCCACAGACAATCACTGATAGGTATTCCCACAGTAACTTTAACATGTTACTTGTGACATAAACATGATACTCAAACTATGCCGCATTGCTTTTCAACATTTTGAGTCATGAAAGAAAAAACATCCCACAAGCAGTTCCTAGATACTTTAGAATATTACAAAAAAGTTGTTCTTGCCTTTTTTTCATCCCTAGGGACAAGCCTTAGGCAAGTTCCTCTCAAATTTGACAGGGATTTGAGAATATTTAGGAGACATATAACTTTATAAGGCTTTGAGCTCAATCAATTATATCTGTTTTCTTAAGAATAACTCATCAAGAAGAGATTATAACAGGCAAACATTTCATGAAAAGAAGCAGAATCTCCTGTATTTTAATTATCTTATTGTATCAAATATATGTTGTTTACTAAGGACATGATTAATAAATCAGAGATGATTAATGACATTTATCATGTCATTTATTTAAATTATTATTAAAACATATATATGTTTTTCTTTCTAAATTATTGAATTAATGAAAGAGAATAAGACCTTATGAGTATTTGTACAGGATGGTATTGTACAATGCATCTTTAAAAAGATGAGAATTTGATAATATATTTGTACTCTGATATAAATACAAAGCTAATGAACAAAAAGTAATGAAATAGAGACTTGTGTTTTTGAACTGTATTTTCTTTATATTATCATTCAGAATGTTACTAATATTTTACATATTGCTACTAAATATCATAGCCTGGTACAGAATAAATGATAGGTATCATTTCTCAATTGAGAAATAAGATGCATTTACATCACAAATGGAAGAACAAAATAATAAATTCAACTAAAAATCTAGCTTCATTAAATTAAGACTAGAATAACCAAGTGTCCTGGCTAATATTCATTATCACTTTGACACACCTGGTAATATGGAACCTCAGTTGAAGAACTACATCCATTAGAGTGACCTGTGATTATAGCTTTGTGAAAAACATGGCAGCTGGAACAGTTTTGTCCATAGGAATAGGAGCACACTATATCATCTTATTCAGATGGATGTATCAGGAACTCAAAACCACATGCCAAAACCAAAAGTTGGTATCAGATTTCATGTAATGACCTACTTCAATGGCCGAACTCATATCCCAAAGATTTAAACATCTCCTTAAACAATCAGGTCAGGGAGCAAGAATTCAAATGTGTTTCCATGCGGAAAATTTCATGTTCAGTGTAACCTATAAGAATTCCTATTACCACTGATGTTACCTCTTAAAATGTCCTATATTGTTACTCTACACTACTATTTGGCTACATTTTTTCCCATAGTGTATTTACATGTGAGGCTAATTTCTTTCTCACACTGTAATGTTTAAGGAAATGTAAAGAAGAAACTCAACCTGTAAGAATAGTTGTTATTGCTACGCATTCAGGATAATTTTCATAAACGTACGTATCTTCGTTTGAATGGCTTGGATAATAATTTATAAAATGTTACGATGCAATTTCAAAACTTTATCTGTCACATTTTAATAACATGGGGAGCTATATCAGGTTTATACTAATCCTACCTCATGCCTGATACCATTAGAACTAGTTGGTAAATGATTAGGTGAAATCAACTGTGTGTCCAAGCAATATTTAATCCATGTTTCATCAACAATGTCATCTTTTCTAATATCTATTCTTTGTGACAAAAAGTTGGCACTCAATTCATTAGAGTCATAAGCTCCATCAAAATAGAAAGCATCTGTATCAATAAATTATCAATAGAAATTCAAAGCTAGAGGTATTTTCACGACTCTTTTTCTCATGTTCCAAACAGAAATCTTCATATCTATTTTTTCCTTTAACATGAAGATACAATTCATCACTTCCGTAGTTTTAGCTTATTCACAGTATGTGAAATTACCACTCTCTAATTGCAGAATCTTTTCACTAACCCAGAAATAAACGTGGCACCTATTAGCATTCACTCCTCACCCTCTCTTTCTCATCAGTTTTTCTGTTTGTAAGTTTGTCTTTTCAACAGTCTGATGTTTTTAGGAGTTTTTTTTGTTGTTGTTGTTGTTTTTTGTTTTTTGTTTTTTTTTTTAATTAAAAAGTTGGGAGAGAAAAGGAAATCAAAAGAACATACTTATCACAAGGCGACTGATAGTATTTTATAATATTTTTAAGGAAACCCTGGTGCCTAACATTAAGATACCTGGTAAACTCTGAGTGAAATAGGGACATCTGCCTAGTATAAATGAATTAGAAGGAAGATGAATGAAAGCATCTGTTACTTTCAAAGTGGCAAACAGATAACTAAAAAGAAATAGGACTCATTTGAGATATGAAATAAAACACCTTTTTTCCTTTACAACCAATGATACTATGTAACAGATCCACCAATATTCAGAAGAAAAGCAGACAAAAAATCATAGCCATCTCTTCCCCTATATTTTTAAAAAAATCTCCCTCTCCCAGCCCCCTCTCTCTGTATGTACTCTCTCTCTCTGTGTGTGTGTGTGTGTGTGTGTGTGTGTGTGTGTGTGTGAGTGAGAGAGAGAGAGAGAGAGAGAGAGAGAGAGAGAGAGAGAGAGAGAGAGAGAGAGAGAAATCTGGTGTCCATGTGTCAAACTTGGACTATTTGGTGACACAAATTTCAAACTCTAGCTTTCTGTTTTAATGCTGAAATAAGAAACAATAGAAACAACATTTTGTAGAAAGATAACTTTCTCCTTCAAAATTTGAAGATCTGTAAAACTTAGCCACAATCAATGTATGGGAACTGTGCAAATTTATACCAATCCATAATTTATCAAATGAAGAATGAAAAAGATGGTGGTTTATGGGAAAAACTTCTTATCCAATTAAGTACAAAAAGAGGATACAAACCAATTCTCTACTTTCTAAAAATAAGACCTTTACTTACTAGAAGCAAGCTACCTTATGCCATTAATAGTAGAGATGATATATTTTTGAGGGTCTTTTAAAAGTCTGTGGCACAGCAGATTCTAGTCACTTGCTACTGTCAAAAGTTGCAAACACAAGTTCTAACCACTTCCTCTGCTGTGCATACTAGTTTGTCTTTATATATGCTTACATAATTAAGGTCTGCAATCCTCATAAAATAGTAGAAGTGCTGAGATTTAAGATGTGCCCTTTCTTTTTTTTTTTTTTTTTTTTTTTTTTAAGATTTATTTATTTATTATATATAAGTACACTGTAGCTGTCTTCAGACACTCCAGAAGAGGGCGCCAGATCTCGTTGTGGATGGTTGTGAGCCACCATGTGGTTGCTGGGATTTGAACTCTGGACCTTCGGAAGAGCAGTCGGGTGCTCTTACCCACTGAGCCATCTCACCAGCCCCCTTTTTTTTCTTTTTTTTGTCTTTTCTTTTTTTTTAAAAATATTTTTTATTACATATTTTCCTCAATTACATTTCCAATGCTATCCCAAAAGTCCCCCATAGCGCCCCCCACTTCCCTACCCACCCATTCCCATTCTTTTGGCCCTGGCATTCCCCTATATTGGGGCATATAAAGTTTGCAAGTCCAATGGGCCTCTCTTTCCATTGATGGCCGACTAGGCCATCTTTCGATACATATGCAGCTAGAGACAAGAGCTCCGGGGTACTGGTTAGTTCATCATGTTGTTCCAACTATAGGGTTGCAGATCCCTTTAGCTCCTTGGGTACTTTCTCTAGCTTCTTCATTGGGAGCCCTGTGATACATCCAATAGCTGACTGTAAGCATCCACTCCTGTGTTTGCTAGGCCCCTGCATAGTCTCACAAGAGACAGCTATATTTGGGTCCTTTCAGCAAAATCTTGCTAGTGTATGCAATGGTGTCAGCGTTTAGAAGCTGATTATGGGATGGAGCCCTGGATACGGTAGTCTCTAGATGGTCCATCCTTTCATCACAGCTCCAAACTTTGTCTCTGTAACTCCTTCCATGGGTGTTTTGTTCCCAATTCTAAGAAGGGGCACAGTGTCCACATTTTGGTCTTCATTCTTCTTGAGTTTCATGCGTTTAGCAAATTGTATCTTATATCTTGGGTATCCTAAGTTTTGGGCTAATATCCACTTATCAGTGAATACATATTGTGTGAGTTCCTTTGTGATTGTGTTACCTCACTCAAGATGATGCCCTCCAGGTCCATCCATTTGGCTAGGAATTTCATAAATTCATTCTTTTTAATAGCTGAGTAGTACTCCATTGTGTAAATGTACCATAATTTCTGTATCCATTCCTCTGTTGAGGGACATCTGGGTTCTTTCCAGCTTCTGGCTATTATAAATAGGGCTGCTATGAACATAGTGGAGCATGTGTCCTTCTTACTGGTTGGGACATCTTCTGGATATATTCCCAGGAGAGGTATTGCTGGATCAAGATGTGTCCTTTCAAATGCAGATTTTAGGAGGATTACAGAAATCTGAAATCATGTCATTAGGATTATGCAGCAAGCACTTTGATCTACTTAGATATTTAATTTGCTACTACATCATTTGTTATAAATATTTTATATAGTCATGAACCAAACACAAAGGTCTCTATTCTGAGCCAGAAATTAACCCCCATCATCACTATCCAATGCGCATAAATCTTTAGAGTGAATATTAATAATAGTTATAATATATTTTCAATGCTATATTTTCTTAATTTTTATAAAAATAAATGTGTATATTCTTTAGTATGTACCATATATGTAGTGACAAACATATATTAATTGAAGCAGTTATTAATTCCCTGAACTTAATTGGTATAATTGCAATTTAATGTTCATAATTTAATAATTAAATTTATATCAAATAATTTACAAATTTTAGTGTTAAAAATTATTTTACCTAATAAAATATGCAGAACTATTATTTTATAACATAATTTAATAGATAGTTACAATATTTTGGGTAAACCCCAATAGATACTGGTTATATAGAGGTGAAAGGATATTTTTCATAGAACAAACCTACTATATAATACACAGAATAATTTATTATTTGTAAGTTCACTATATAAAAAACACAGGCTGGCTGGTATTTACTGGCTAAACCTAGTTTGTTGTTCAGTAAGAAACCATGCCTTCAGAGAATATGATGGCTCTTTCAGCTTTCACCTTTCTTATTCTCATCTCTAGCCCTCCTTCTCTCTTTCCCTTCCCCCATCTCTCCATGTGGCCATAGCCGGTCCCTCTCTTTTACCTTCTCTCTTTCTCTCTGCCTTTCTACAATAAAGCTCTAAAACCAGAGAGAGAGAGAGAGAGAGAGAGAGAGAGAGAGAGAGAGAGAGAGAGAGAATATGATGGACAGTGATGGACTAGGATTCTCACTGTTCTCATATTGCCTCCATGTCTGTGCACAGTTGGAGCTGCACAAACATGTCCATATGTGCATATGTCCATGGGCATCACATACTCAAACAACAACACTACAAGACAGGGTACCAACAATTTTTTTTAAATCTTTGATTCAAAAAATGATTATGCTGTGCCAGGCCCTGCTATGTTCTTGATATGCTACAATGAGCAAGAAGTACATGATATCTGTTGGCACATACTTGTTTTTCTGTTGAAGGACATGGAAAAGAAGCTATAAGTAACCAAGGAAACACATAAAATCATCTTATTTTATGATAAAACCAAAGCAATTCTGAAAACAGTAATGACAGGAGAGGTTTATTTTATTGTAGGTATGGGAAGAGTTTTCTCAGAATGTCAGAGTTAAAATGGTGCCTCAAGCAAGAGAAGTGGAAAAAAAAGAAGAGGTAACATTTGTAAGATCCTAGAAATTGTCGACATCACCTTGCCAAGCACTGAAACTTTCAGAGAACACAACTTTTTTATTTTGAGATTATAGTATAATTACATTATTTTCCTCTTCCATTTCCTCCCTCTAAACTCCCTCACATACTTCTTCTTGGTTTTTATTTATTCATGGCCTCTTTTTGTATTGTTGATATATAGATATACATATATACATACATTCTGTACGTACATATATGCATATTTATGTGTAAATATGTAAACACAACCTGCTCTGTCTATAAGATGTTATTTGTATGCATATTTCAATACAGACAATTTGGTACTAGATAACCAACTTGTGTGTTCTCCTGGGGAAGACTGTTTTTCTACCTCTTAGCATTCTTTAGTTGGCTGTATTCTTTTGTGTAGACCTGAGTATTGAGGAACATGACCAGTTTCCATTAGCATGTGTACTGGATAGTTTATGCCAATTTAACACAAGCTAAAGTCTTCTGAGAGGGCATTAATTAAGAGAATGCCACATATGAGCTGGCAGTAGGCCAATCTGAAAGATATTTTCTTACTTAGTGATGGATGGGGGATGAACCAGCTCATTGGTGGGTAATGTCATCCCTGGAATGTTGGCCTTGGGTTCTTTAAAAAAGCAGGCTAAACATGCCATAAAGATTGAATCAGTAAGCAACAGTCCTTTTTGACCTCTACATTAGCTCCTGGCTCCAGGTTCTGCCCCTGCTTGAATTCCTGTCCTGACTTCCTTGAGGATGAATTGTGATGTGTGAGTGTAAGCCAAATAAACCCCTTCCTCCCCAAGTTGCTTTATTCTTAGTGTTTCATTGTAGCTCCCCAAGATAGCATATGTACTGCTGTTATCCTTGTTTAGTTTGTGTTTAGGAAATCATGTTGGTGAGACTATTAGGATAGCTTCTGAATTGCTAACAAAATGAATGAAAATAATACACTTAAAAATAAGTTGAAAAAAAAGCAAAATATTAATAAAATAAAAAAATAAGTTGCTTCAAGTAAGGTATGGTGTCTGGGTAGGGAAATAATCATAACAAAAACAGTTACACTCACAAATATACTAAGTAAAATACTGAATATATAAACCAATTAAATAATTAATTATAAAACTCTTTAAAAACATTCAGAGAAAAATCATAGTGATTTTCTTTACCCAGTTGCTGATTTATAAAAAGATGAGTATGTTTTAATGTGGATATGTTCTCAGAAGAAAGTAGCACAAGTTTGATCTGAGAAATCTAAATCTGAGAGATCATCTTCTAAAGTTTTTTAGAGCAAGAGCTTGTTAGAACTACCCAGATATCAATGTTTAGAGTGGTAGACCTTGGAGAACCCTAAATGGAATGTCTTTATCAAATCTTTTCCTTCAGAGTTCAGGGAACGGCACAGAAGAGGAAATGCAAACACAAGAGCCATTGTGGAAGGATGGCACCAAGGTAAACTGCCTCTTCCAGACATAACAGTACTGATGCACATATGAACTCACAAAGATTATAGAAGCATGCCCAGGGCCTTAAAAAGTTTCAGACATGAAGTTCAAACACTGAGAGGTAGAGATCTCATCTCTAACCAAGAAAAAATTTGCAAATGGCAATTAATGGCAATTACTTGCAAAGGAAAAATTAGTTTTCTCCAATAGAGTATATAAAGCACTAAAAATCAGGCTTCATGTCCATTAGTAGATTTTCAGTATAAATTGAGTCTTTGTAGAAGCTTTTTGTCTCATGTTGCTTTGTGTGGTGTTTTGTTGTTGTTTGCTTTTACTTTACTGGTCTTTTGCGTGGATTATTTGGTTTACAATTTTGTGATTCTATGGAATTTTTAGTGTATGTGTGTCTGTGCATGTGTGTGTGTTTCTGTATGGATTTTTGTTTCATGTGCTTTTTCTTGTTTTCTTTGTTTTGTTTGTATTTTCTTTAATTTTTATTTGTCTGGTTTTTAATGAAAGAGAAAAAGGTGTAGCGTTAGATGGGTGTGGAGATAGGGAGGAGCTGGGAGGTGTTGGGAGGAGGTGGGGGAAGGGAAACTGTAATCAGAATATATTTATGATATATTTTCTTTGTTTTTCTGGGTTTCGTTTTGTTTGTTTGTTTGTTTTTCTCTGTGTAGCATTGGCCTTCCTGGAACTAGTTGTGTAGATCAGACTAGCTTGAACTCAGAGATCTTCCTATTTCTCTTTTACAAATAATGGGACTAAAGACTTGGATCAATATATCAATAGTCAATGAATAAATATTAATTCAAAATATTTATTTTCAATAAAAAAGAACTGCCTGGATAGAGTCCTCCTCTTCCAGATAGGATAGATTTTTGAAGTGATGTCTTTAGGGAGAGACTGCACTCAACTCTAAATTTTAAATAAATTTAAAATATCTAATAGTATATATTCTCTCTCTCTCTCTCTCTCTCTTACTCTCTCTCTCTTTATATATATAATCTTGCTTGCTTTCTCACTCAGATTTTTTTGTTTGTTTGTTTGTTTCGAGACAGGGTTTCTCTGTGTAGCCCTGGCTGTCCTGGAACTCACTCTGTAGACCAGGCTGGCCTTGAACTCAGAAATTCGCCTGGCTCTGCCTCCCAAGTGCTGGGATTAAAGACAAAGATGTGGCCATGAATGCCCAACTTGTTTTCTCTTGATAGGTTCATACCATTTTTACTTAACTTTTACATGACAAAAAGTGCTTGTTTCATAAGGAGATAATTGACTATTTCAAATAGGAATAATGTGACAGGGCTAGACAGTGTAAAGGTTCGTCCATTTTGTATTCTTACAAAGGTCATTTTAGGTTTAATTAGAATTTTATCTCCTTCATGGAGAATACAATGGAAAACTACCCAACTCTTTGGGTTTCTCTTCAAAGAGCCAAAGGCCAGGATGTCCTAGCTAATTTATGTTAGTTTTAAACTGCCTGTTTTGTGGATCCTCCTTCAGCTAACTGCTTATTTTAGCATCTGTTAAACTGCTTGTATCAAACTGCTTACGTTTGCAAAGGGTATGATTTCTGCATTTAAAAATCCCTCCCATCCAGATCCTCTCACTTTGTCTGTCTGATTAGAAAAAGAACAGGCTTCTAAGTGACAATAGCAAAATCAAATTGACTAAGATAGAACAAAAACAAACACATCAAAGTAGGACAAAACAGGCAGAAGACCAAGAAAAGGCACAAGAAACAGATATAGATGTACAGGTGCACTCATTCATCCACTCAGGAATACCATAAAAACAATAAACTGGAATCCATAATATATATGCAAAGGACCTGTTAAGAAAAGGAGGGAAATATAATAAAAAAATGTAAATAAAATAAAAGAAATGAAATAAAATAAAAGTTAAATTAAAAAAAAAACTAAAAAGAAAGAAATCTTGACACAGCATTATGAGTCAAGATACTTCCAATGATGTCATTGATTATTTCTTGCCACCTACTCTTTTTGGGTGTGATTTCTTCTTTTTTGTGCTCAAGATTTAGGGTGTGCTGTTTAGTTGAAACTATGAGATTTCCTCGTTTCCATATGTTTAGTGCTATGAAATTGGCTCGTAGAACCACCTTCATTGTGATTCATAAGTCTGGATATGTTGTGTTCTCATTTTCATTCAATTATAGAAAGAAATTAATTTCTTTTTTTTCGCTTTTTTTTTAACTGAGTATTTATTTCACTTACATTTCCAATGCTATCCCAAAAGTCCCCCACACACTCCCCCACACAATCCCACTTCTTGGCCCTGTCATTCCCCTGTACTGAGGCATATAAAGTTTGCACGACCAATGGGCCTCTCTTTCCACTGATGGCCGACTAGGCCATTTTCTGATTCATATGCAGCTAGATACATGAGTTCCAGGGGGGTACTGGTTAGTTCATATTGTTGTTCCACCTATAGGGTTGCAGATCCCTTTAGCTCCTTGGGTACTTTCTCTGGCTCCTCCATTGGGGGCCTTGTGATCCATCCAACAGCTGACTGTGAGCATCCACTTCTGTGTTTGCTAGGCCCCGGCATAGTCTCACAAGAGACATCTCTATCTGGGTCCTTTCAGCAAAATCTTGCTAGTGTATGCAATGGTGTCACCGTTTGGAAGCTGATTATGGGATGGATCTCCGGATATGGCAGTCTCTAGATGTTCCATCCTTTCCTCTCAGCTCCAAACTTTGTCTCTGTAACTCCTTCCATGGGTGTTTTGTTCCCAATTTTAAGAAGGGCAAAGTGTCCACACTTTGGTCTTCGTTCTTCTTGAGTTTCATGCGTTTAGCAAATTGTATCTTATATCTTGGCTATCCTACGTTTCTGGGCTAATATCCACTTACCAGTGAGTACATATTATGTGAGTTCCTTTGTGATTGGTTTACCTCACTCAGGATGATGCCCTCCAGGTCCATCCATTTGCCTAGGAATTTCATAAATTCATTCTTTTTAATAGCTGTGTAGTACTCCGTTGTGTAAATGTACCACATTTTCTGTATCTATTTCTGTATCTATTTCCCCTCTGTTGAGGGGCATCTGGGTTCTTTCCAGCTTCTGGCTATTATAAATAGGGCTGCTATGAACATAGTGGAGCATGTGTCCTTCTTACCGGTTGGAACATCTGGATATATGCCCAGGAGAGGTATTTCAGGATCCTCCAGTAGTACTATGTGCAATTTTCTGAGGAACCGCCAGACAGATTTCCAGAGTGGTTGTACAAGCTTGCAATCCCACCAACAATGGAGGAGTGTTCCTCTTTCTCCACATCCTCACCAGCATCTGCTGTCACCTGAATTTTTGATCTTAGCCATTCTGACTGGTGTGAGGTGGAATCTCAGGGTTGTTTTGATTTGCATTTCCCTGATGATTAAGGATGTTGAACATTTTTTCAGGTGCTTCTCTGCCATTCGGTATTCCTCAGGTAAGAATTCTTTGTTCAGCTCTGAGCCCCATTTTTTAATGGGGTTATTAGATTTTCTGCAGTCCACCTTCTTGAGTTCTTTATATATATTGGATATTAGTCCCCTATCTGATCTAGGATAGGTAAAGATCCTTCCCCAATCTGTTGGTGGTCTTTTTGTCTTATTGACAGTGTCTTTTTCCTTGCAGAAACTTTGCAACTTTATGAGGTCCCATTTGTCTATTCCTGATCTTACAGCTCAAGCTATTGCTTTTCTGTTCAGGAATTTTCCTCGACTACCCATATCTTCGAGGCTTTTCCCTACTTTCTCCACTATAAGTTTCTTTCTTTTTTTTTTTTAAATCACCATGACAGCTTTTTTTTTTTTTTAAGATTTATTTATTTATTATATGTAAGTACACTGTAGCTGTCTTCAGACACTCCAGAAGAGGGCGCCAGATCTCATTGCGGATGGTTGTGAGCCACCATGTGGTTGCTGGGAATTGAACTCTGGACCTTCGGAAGAGCAGTCGGGTGCTCTTACCCACTGGACCATCTCACCAGCCCCCCACTATAAGTTTCAGTGTCTCTGGTTTTATGTAGAGTTCCTTAATCCACTTAGATTTGACCTTAGTACAAGGAGATAGGAATGGATCAATTCACATTCTTCTACAAGATAACCGCCAGTTGTGCCAGCACCATTTGTTGAAAATGCTGTCTTTTTTCCACTGGGTGGTTTTAGCTCCCTTGTCCAAATATCAAGTGACCATAGGTGTGTGGGTTCATCTCTGGGTCTTTAATTCTATTCCATTGGTCTACTTGTCTGTCGCTATACCAGTACCATGCAGTGAAATTAAATTCTTAATTTCTGTCTTGACCCATTTTTTTTTTCATTCGGTAGTGAGTTGTTCAGTTTCTACGGATTTATAAGCTCTGTGTTGTTGATATTCAGCTTTAATCTGTGATAGTCAAATAGGATTCAGTGTCTTGTTTCAATGTTCTGTTAACTGCTGAGATTTCCTTTATATCTGACTATGTGGTCAGTTTTGGAAATATTTCGAAAAATTTGGACCATATTTGGAAAAATTCAGTAGTGAGCAGTGAAGAGAATATTTGTGTGTGTGTGTGTGTGTGTGTGGTTTGTAAAGGAAATGTTCTGTAATTATCTGCTAGGTCAGTTTGGTTTATAACATCAGTAAACTGTAGCATTTCTCTGTTTAGTTTTTCTCTAGTTGATTTGTCCAAAGGAGAACAAGGAATTGAAGTCTCCCACAATTAGTGTGTAAGGGTTAATATGTGATTTAAAATTTAATAATGAAAAAATCTGTTTTTCAAAAGGGAGAAGTTAGGTAGTCAGGCAATGCTTTTTATACTTTTATACTGTTGTAAGTATAAACTAACATTTACATTATGGTTTTAATAAAACATTGTATTTATTTTTGTATATTAATACTCCTGAAGAACAAATCCATAGCAATCAATTTAAGAAAAATATATTAAAGAACATTAGAGTTATTTTGACTAAAAAGAAACATTTTCATATCCTCTGATTATTTTTATATTACCCATGACTGTAAGTTTATAATTAATATTTTTCTTTTACAACCTGCTTTGGAAAAAATCCTTATCAAAGCAATATATCTAACATTAAACTTTATAGCTTAATGAACTCTTTATGACATTAATGAATACTGTTTTATATACAAATAGCATTTTAAAGGTATTATAAAATACTTAACAGATTGAAAAATAGCATTTTAATAGTTTTTTATTAAAGTTCAGAGTACCCAAGTTTATAAGGCAAATATCTACTTCTCAGGTCCTTTAATATACTGCCAATGTTCTCAGGTTTGTAAACTTGCATTTTTATGTTTTGGGGCATGTAATAGAAATTTTTAAATAGGTTGTATGAGATATCAACAGGATTTCTTCCTTACCTTTTTGATGGAAGACTGCAAAACAGCACTTGCAAATGATTCTCATAGGCACACAAGAAAGAATGACATGAATTTCTCCTGCATCAAGCAAGGTAAGAAGTTGAAGTGGGTACAAAGTTTGTATCTTGACCTCTTTGAGGTGCTTAATAATGGAAAATAGCAAAAGTCAAAGTTAGTCAAGTAGACCTAAAGCGACATATTTTCCATTTGTTAAGAAATAAATCTCAGAGGGGCAGATGTTCTTTACAGAGTGACTTTCTGAAAGTTATTTTAGGGCAGAGCCTTTTGCTCTTTTAATTTATATTGTAGCTAAAGTACATCTCTTGTGCATTCTTGTGCATCTAAAAGGAATGAGGAAAGGAACAGATAATAAAATTACAGAATGGACCTGAGTACTCATTGTACTTTTAAGTTCCCAAACTAAACCAGATTAGTAAGAGCCTATCTTCCAACTGAGCCCCCTTGTATGTGGTTTTGGACCATCTCTGCAGTATTGTTTACTACATGTGTTCTATATTGCTCTAAGTACACATCATTGTTTCTTTTTATGTCATCAAACATGGGGCTCATAATCTGTGTCCCATCTTAAATCTTGGTTCCTGTTCTTAATAAGCTAGTCAAAGCTAACAATAGAAAAGAGAAAAGGGGAAATTCATTCAATGTTACATAGGGAAGATGGAAAAAAAAAGATCCAGTAAACTGTCTAAGTCTATCTTCTAGGGACTTGAAGTAAAATTAATGTTCAGTTAAAATTTCAATCATTAGTGTGTCCCTGTAGACTCCCTTAAGGTGTGATCCTTCCCATCAGTGGACTTCAGTTTTCATTCTGTATTGCTGTCTGGCATTGTTAGAATTGTGTAGAATCTTTGCAGTTCCTACTCTGGCCGAGACCATTTCCTTCTATTACTGTGAGATTCTTGGGGAAATTCCCATGTCTATGGTTTTTATTGTTTTCAGGTTGAGAAACATGAGTGTTTCCTTAGAATATCTTTATTCCTGCCAGGCCTGTCACATGCACGGTAGTTTTAAAAACAGAGTAAGTAGATTGTAACCACCCATTAAGTCAGAAGGCATGCAGTTTTAATTTGTCTCTGTTCATGGATGTCCCTTTTTCCAACCATCAACCAGTGAGGTTTTAGAACTAAAGACGGGAGATTACAATACTGGGGAGGCTATAAATATCAGGCTGGAAATGCTGCACTATATATGGAAGAATCCCTGCTGCATATATATATTATATATATATAATATATAATATATATATATATATATATATATATATATATATATATATATATATATATATATATATATATATATAATCCAGAATGCATTGCTTTAGGGGAGAGATTTTTCCCATTGTATCTCCAGACTGTTTTATACATTTTACCTGAAATGTGATCAGGATCAGGATACTGGAAAATCATCTCTCATGTGTGTGTTCACAGATAGACCAAAATAATTCTATCCTGGGACAGGATATGGATAAGTCTAGAGAATTTCCAGGCTTGATACCAGTAGCACTCAGTAACTGAGTCTCTGGCCAAATGTGATCAAAAAGGAGAGAAACCGTGTGACAATATGTAAGCCATTTTTATTGGAACAATCCAGCAAAGCCAAAGCTAGGAAAGTCATGGGAAAAGTTTTGTGACTGATCGCAGTACAAGCTCAACAAAATGTTAGTATAAGGCAACAGAATCTTCACACTTTCATCCTCAGCAGGTTGAGGAGTTCCTTTATGCTTCTGGAGATTTCAATTCAGTCCACACTAGGATATATAGCTTTGATTCTGCAAAGGATTTTAAGAATAGGCAGTATAATAAAGCATATTACTAGCCTCTCATCTTTAAGAATGATCTTTACTTTGTAACAGGGCAAGACAATGCAGAGGTTCCTCTGTCTTGTATTTTTGCTGTAATGGTTTAAGTACAATATGATCTCATTGATGAAGAATCACATGGAAAATTACCCAACTCTGTTTTAGGAACCCACGGTCAGAATGTCCTAGCTAACTTCACTTAGTTTCTGTTAAACTCCCTGTTTGTACTGAACACCCTCCAGCAAACTGCTTAGCATAGCTTCTGTTAAAACTGCTTGCTTCAAACTACTTTTTGCAAAGCCCCTTGTTGTTGCTAAGCAAGGTGCCAGGATATAGTTTTTTTTTTTTTTTCCTTTAAAAACCCCGTCTTCTGGATCCAGTCCTAGTTTCTGGTATAGCCCCTGAATGCTGGAATAAACACTTTCAATTGGCTATAAATTGTATCTGAATGATTATCTCTGATGGTCTACTGGAAACATTTTTCAGTCCCCCCTCTGAGATCCCAGAGACTGATTGCAGACACTTTAGGGGCCTTGGGACCCCAGGAACTGGTAAGAGTATCCTGGCCGGAGAAGATTTTTGGGAAGCACACTACATGAAATGTTCCCATTTGGAAGAGAGGCCTCTAGCAAACTTTCTATGCCCCTGTACAGGGGAAAGCCAGGGCCAAAAAGTGGGAGTGGGTGGGTAGGGGAGCAGGACGGGGGAAGGGTAAAGGGGACTTTTGGGATAGCATTTGAAATGTAAATGAAAAAATATCTAATAAGACAATGAAATTAAAAAAAGAAAGAAAGAAAGAAATGTTCCAGGGCCCTAAGAAAATCCATTCTGGTTGATTATTGTCAAGTGCTCCAGAGGCACCCCAACACTGTCACCCAAAAGAAAAATAAATATTCAATTCACATGTTTTGAAAACCTCTTAAGATAAGTTTCGTCTGTAAGAGGCACCATCCGCTTAAGATACAAGAGGAGAGGCGGCAGACTTGAGCATAGAGCCTGTGTCTGGGAACCCTGTGAGATATCACAAGATTCTCTGACCCTTAAGCATATAATGTGATGGTCACCCCGGTTTGGTTTGTTCTTTGTCTTTACTATGTGTCTCTGTATGACCATGTCTTCCTGTGTGTTTTGTTGTGTTTCTGTCAGTTCTGTTGGTTGAAAAACAGGTCTAAAATGAAAGGAGGGGTGAGCCATCCCAAGACCACAGCTATACCTGCTCCTGGAGGCTACACACAATTTCTCATGGGCTCACATCTCTGTGGTGCTCCTATTCTGCCTGTTTCTGTTGCAGGCTGGTACCCTGTTGCCATGGTTATACGTTGTTGCTATGGTTATGCCAAATCCTGCTTTTAGATCATTTCAACACAAAGTTCCATAAGATATCAGCCCTCAAACCTGCCAGTCTCCTGCCAGAAAAGACCTATGCATGACTCCCTAGAGGTAACAGACATGATCCAGTCTATCATACCTGATCTGACTTCTCTGGACAATATCAGCTGTCTTCCTCAGGGTTTCTTTTTTGTTTGTTTGGTTTTTTTTTGTTTTTGTTTTTCAAGACAGGGTTTCTCTGTGTAGCCCTGGCTGTCCTGGAACTCACTCTGTAGACCAGGGTGGCCTCAAACTCAGAAATCCGCCTGCCTCTGCCTCCCCAGTGCTGGGATTAAAGGCGTGTGCCACCACGCCCAGCTTCCTCAGGGTTTCTATTGCTGTGATAAACACCATGTCCAAAAAGCTAGTTGGGGAGAAAACGATTTATTTGACTTACATTTCCATATTACTTGGGATCCCTGATAATTCCAGCTTACTGGACTACACAGAGTTGTACAATGCACACTAGGGAGAAATTGATTAGGTGAAGCTACAACTAGCCAAACAAGATTCAGGATGGTGGATGTTGCCTGAGGATATACACCTATTTCCATTGAGTATGGGAAAGAAACTGGTTAAGAATCTGCCCCCAAGCCACCTACTTAAGGACCAGAAAAGTTGCTGAATTCCTCAGACTCACATATTAAGGTGAAATTTGGAAAATCTAATTAAGGATTTAACAGATCCTAACTAGTCATCCACACCACCCCAACTGCTGGGGTTTGGAAACTATCTTTCTGTTGGACCTTTGTTCTCTTATGCTTTTTCCAGAGGTCTATATCTCTATCTATCTATCATTCTATCTATCATTCTATCTATCATTCTATCTATCTATCTATCTATCTATCTATCTATCTATCTATCTATCTATCTGTCTGTCTATCTATCTATCTCTATATCTACATCTCTCTCTCTCTCTCTCTCTCTCTCTCTCTCTCTCTACCTATATCTAATCAGTCTAGGGGACTATCTATCTATCTATCTATCTACCTATATCTAATCAGTCTAGGGGAGAGTTAGAGGTCAGTAAATCAGGTTATATACTGTGTAGAAAAAGGACTTCAGGGATTACAATGTTATTCATGTTCTGCCAAGGACAATATGTATCTGCATCATGTTCTAAAATTACCTGACTTACTTGTGTTGTTATACTACATGTGTCTCCTTTAACTCACTAGTAATTCACTCCTCCAACTCTATGTATTCTGGTCTGTGGTATGCTCTGGGTATTTTCCTATAATGTAGAAGGGAGAGTAAATATTGGGTCTGATCCAATATTAATGAAGGTTAAACAGATCCAAAGTAGGGGCAGGAATAACCACTGCAATCACCATAGGTACCTCAGCCCTGATTAGTAAGAGTGATCAGACTTTATAACCTGAATTAAAGGAGTAGAAAACTGAATATATTTGATCTTTCTCTCTCTCTCTCTCTCTCTCTCTCTCTCTCTCTCTCTCTCTCTCTCTCTCTCTCTCTCTCTCTCTCCCTCCCTCCCTCTCTCTCCCTCTCTCCTCTGTGTGTGTATGTCCAGTTTTATCCACAAAAGAAGTACAAGAGTCAGAGCCATGGCTGGGCACAGGACTATGCATCATCCCATTGAGTCCTTTAATCTCACAAGAAATGAGGTGGCAGGCCAATACTTGGTCCAAGTCTAGCTTTCAGCAGGCTTTCTGGGAGTTTTTCATCCTGTTGCTCTAAGGTAAAAGAGGTAAGGAAGGTAAGGTAGAAATGTAAAGAAGAACTTGTCAGAGCTGGATGCCCATTCCCTGGAATACAGGCACTGCTTTTAATTTAAAAAAAAAAATAATGAGGGACAGTGAGTAAAAGAAAGTAGATGGAGAAAGAGGAAAAATGAGTAGTTGATAGAAATTAAATAGTGAAGGGGAGAAAAGTTGGCACAAAAAAGAGGAAAAAGAATAAGAATAATTGATGAGAAACAAAGGACAAAGAATGGGAAAGAGAAAAAGAAAGAAAAAGAGGATACATAGATCAAATAATTGGTAATAGTCTTTGTTTAGCTGCTCCCTATGACTGACCATATTACTGTCATCATTAGATGGACTATTGATTCTTTTGCCCATCCTGCTAATGATCGGACCCTGCATATGAAACTACATGGGCAAATAAGCTAATATCCCTAGGACCAACTATATCCACCTAGAACAGGATTAGTCAATGATTTGACTCATGACCATACAAACAGTAGAGAAAGTGACAGAGCAAGACAATTCAAAGTATCTTCTATCTTGTATTCTTGCTGAGGCCATTTCAGGTTTGGTATCCTTGATGGAGTATCCCATGGAAAATTACTCAGTTCTATCCTAGAACCAAAGGTCAGAATGTCCCAGTTAACTCCTCTTAGCTTCTGTTAAGGTCAGAATGTCCTGGTTATCGTTTCTTTGCTTCTGTTAAACTGCCTGTTTGTGTGGAATCCTGCTCCACCTAATAGCTTATTTTCAAGACTGTTAAAACTGCTTGCTTCAAAAGGCTTATTTTGCAAAGGTTCCTGTGACCACTGAGACAGATTTCAGGATGTCCTTTCTGCCTTTAAACACCCAATGTTCTGTATACTCAGGACCAGAGCCAGGTCCCCAAATACCTGGTATGCTCACTGATTGCTGGGATAAAAACTTTCAATTGGATATAAACAATGCCTGAGTGATCATCTCTGGTAGACCACCCATAACCACAACGCTAACTGCTTCATCTGTGCCCACCTAAGGAAAAAGCTAACTCTTGATGCATTTTCCTTATTAATATATATCCTATAAATACACATATGAAATCAAGACTTGCCATTGTTTACTTGTAGCAATTTGTGGACATATAGCCTATATACAAATTTTCAAGAACATTGTTAAATGGCAAGTTTTAATTACTCACTATCCATTCCAAAAGAATTAAATTGAACTTTTCAAAATTAAGGGAGTGAGCTTTGGGGCCAGTTATATGTTCACTGGGGAAGATCACTTGGCATTAACCAAAACCTATATGGACATGGTAGAAGGAGCTAAATAACTCCCATATATTGTACTCTAACCTCTAAATGTGTGCCATGGTGTGCATAATTCTACATATGTAATAAACAAACAAACAAACAAACAAACAAACAAATAAATAAATAAATAAAATAATTTTTAAAGGGAACAGCTTTTTATGATTCAGATTAAAATACCTATAAATATTGACTTGTCTTCTTCTCTTTCCCAAGTGGGACCGAGGAGTCCTCACTTGGGTACTTCAGCTTGTTGAGCTTTTTGAGTTCTGTGCACTATACCTTGGGTATTCTGTACGATTTTTGTTGTTGTTGTTTTTGTTTTGTTTTGTACTTTTGCTAATATCCACTTATTAGTGAGTACATACCATGCATGCACTTTTGGGTCTGAGTTACTGCACTCAGGATAATATGTTCTAGTTCCATCTATTTGCCTGCAAAACTCAGAATGTCCTCATTCTTAATAGCAGAGTAGCATTCCATTGTGTAAATGAACCACATTTTCTGTATCCATTATTCTGTGGTGGGACATCTGGGTTGTTTCTAGCTTTTGAGTATCCCAAATAAGGCCACTATGAACATAGTGGAACATGTGCCCCTGTGGAATGGTGGGGCATCTTTTGGGTATATTCCCAAGAGTAGTATAGCTGGGTCTTCATGTAGATCTATTTCCAATTTTCTGAGGTACAAACCAGATTGATTTCCAGAATGGTTGTTCCAGTTTGCAATCCCACTAGCAATGGAGGAGTGTTCCTCTTTCTCCACAACCTTACCAGCATCTGCTATCACCTGAGGTTTTGATCTTAGCCATTCTGATTGGTCTAAGATGAAATCTCAGGGTCACTTTGATTTGCATTTCTCTGATCACTGATGACTTTGAACATTTCTTTAGGTGCTTCTCAGCCATTCAAGATTCCTCATTTGTGAATTCTCAGTTTAGTTCTATACCCTATTTTTTGATAGGGTTTTTTTTTTTTTTTTTTTTTTTTTTGTTGTTGTTGTTGTTGTTGTTGTTGTTGTTTTTGGTGATTACCTTCTCGAGTTCTTTATATATTTTGGATATTAGCCCTCTATTGGATATAGGATTAATGAATATTTTTTCCCAATCTGTAGGTTGCTGATTTGTCTTATCGACTATGTTCTTTGCTTTACAGAAGCTTTCTAGTTTTATGAGGTCCCATTTATTAATTGTTGATCTTAGAGCATGAGCCATTGGAGTTCTGTTTAGGAAATTTCTCCCTGTGCCAATGAGTTCAAGGCTCTTTCCCACTTTCACTTCTATTAGATTCAGCATATTTGGTTTTATTTTGAGGTCCTTGATCCACTTGGACTTGAGCTTTGTACAAGGTGAAAGCAATCACAAGTGGGGAGGGAGGGAGGGACCTGGGAGGGAAAGTGGATGGGGTGGGGAAATGGAGGGCAGAGGGAAACCTGATGTGGCATTGGGTGAGGGAAAAGGACTGAAGTCGTGAGGGCCAGAAGAAAGAATGTAAACATGCAACCTCAGGAAATAGGAGTTGTGGGTACCCCCACAATGCACCAGAGACCTGGGAGGTGAGACTCCCAGGTTTCAAAGGATGGACCTTAGATGAAATAGCCATCAGTAGGGAAAGGGAACGTCTAGAGATCACCTCCAACAGAAAGGCAGGGCATCAAGTGAGAGATGGGGTTGCCACCCCACAGACACATCTCTGACCCATAATTGTTCCTGTCTGAAAAAATTACAGGGATGGAAATGGAGAGAAGCCTCAGGAAAAGAAGGTCCACCAACAGACCCAAAGTGGGAACCAGCTCAAGGGGAGACCTCAGGGCCTGGCACTATTACTGAGGATATGGAGCACTCACAAAAAGGGACCTATCATGACTGCCCTCCAAAAGACCCAACAAGCAGTTGGAAGAGTCAGATGTAGACACTTGCACCCAACAAATGGACATAAGCATCTGACACCTGTGGTTGAATTAGGGAAGTCTTTTTTTTTTTTTTTTTCATCTCCACATTTTTTAATTAGGTATTTTCTTCATTTACATTTCCAATGCTATCCCAAAAGTCCCCCATACCCTCCCCCCCGACTCAACCCCCCCACTCAAACTTCTTGGCCCTGGTGTTCACCTCTCCTGAGGCATATAAAGTTTGCACGACCAATGGGCCTCTCTTCCCAATGATGGCCGACTAGGCCATCTTCTGATTCATATACAGCTAGAGACACGAGTTCCAGTGGGGTACTGGTTAGTTCATATTGTTGTTCCACCTATATGGTTGCAGATCCCTTTAGCTCCTTGGGTACTTTCTCTAGCTCCTTCATTGGGGGCCCTGTGCTCTATCCAATAGCTGACTGTGAGCATCCACTTCTGTGTTTGCTAGGCCCCGGCATAGTCTCACAAGAGAGAGGTATATCAGGGTCCTTTCAGTAAAATCTTGTTAGTGTATGCAATGGTGTCAGTGTTTGTAGGCTGATTATGGGATGGATTCCCAGGTATGGCAGTCTCTAGATGGTCCATCCTTCGTCTCAGCTCCAAATTTTGTCTCTGTAACTCCTTCCATGGGTGTTTTGTTCCCAATTCTAAGAAGGGGCAAAGTGTCCACACTTTGGTCTTCGTTCTTCTTGAGTTTCATGTGTTTTGCAAATTGTATCTTATATCTTGGGTATTCTGAGGAGAAATGTGGTCCTGTAGGAGGACCAGCAGTCTCAATTAATCTGGACCCCTGAGATCTCTCAAACACCGGACCACCTAACAGCATACACCAGCTGATATGAGGTCCCCAACACACATATAGTAGAGGAAAACTGGGTCTGTGTTCATTCAGAGATGATGCACCTAACTCTTAGGAGACTGGAGGCCTCAGGGAGTTTAGAGGTCAGTTGGGGTGTTGTGGGGAGGGGGTGTAGGATACATAGCACTCGGAGGGTAGATGGGGGGTGGGATGGGGAATGGAATATGGAAAAAATAAATTAAAAATAAAATAAAATAAAATAAAATAAAAAATAAATTAAAAATAAAATAAAATTAAAATACTGTCTTGTTTTCTTTTACATTTACAATAATAAGATAAAATAGACACAAGAAAAGTAGAGATAGAAGTATCTTTATTTGCAGATGAAATGATTCAGTACATAAAAGATCATCACAACTCCTCCAAAAATCTCTTCTAGGTAATAAATACAATCAGCTAAGTATAAGAATACAAAATTAACACACAAAGTTTAAAAGCCTACCTATGTAGAAATTTAAAAAATGCTGAAAAAGAGAAATGCTTGCATTCACAAGACTCAAAAATATTAAAATATAGTAGAATAAATATAACCAAGAAAAATGAAAGACTTTTGCAAGCAAAATTTAAGACATTGATGAAAGAAATTAAAGAGGATGCCAGCAGATGAAAAGATTCCCCATTGTTCATGAATTGGTAGAATTTATGCTGTGAAATGCTATCTTATACAATTTCCATACACTCCCTATCCTATTGAAATTCTTTACAAAGATTGAAAAGTAATCTTGTACTTCATTTGGAAGCATGAAAGAGCCTTAATTTTAGCCAAAACAACTCTGAACAATGAAACAGTAACCAAAATAAAAACAAAACAAACAAAAACTTCTTTAAGTATTGCCACCGCAAATTTCAAGTTATGCTATAGGACTACAGTAAAAAAAATCATTTGATATTAGTATAGTAACAGATGGAATAGAACTGAAGACCCACATATAAACCCATGTTCCTACATCCACGTGGATTTTGACAAGGAGGATAATAATGAACATTTGCAGAAAGAGAGCATCTTCAACAGATGATACTGTGGCAAAGTGAATAACTAATTACAGAAGAATGAATCCTAATTCACTCTTAAACAAATCCTAAACAAAGTCCTAATCCTAAACAAATCACATCTTTAAATGCATCACAGAGCTCAATGGAAGAGAAAGTAGGCAATACACTTGAATTTTTTAGACATTGGAAAGAACTTTCCAAACAGGACTCTGATAACCCATAAATTAGGACCAACAATTGACAAGTGGAACCACATTAAATTAAAAAGCAAGGGACTCTGTAACTCCTTCCATGGGTATTTTGTTCTCCATTCCAAGAAGGATCGAAGTATCCACACTTTGGTCTTCCTTCTTCAGTTTCATGTGTTCTGCAAATTGTATCTTGGGTATTCTAAGTTTCTGGGCTAATATCCACCTATCAGTGAGTACATAACATGTGTGTTCTTTTGTGATTGGATCACCTCACTCAGTATGATATCCCCCACATCCATCTATTTTCCTAAGAATTTCATAAATGCATTGTTTTTAATAGCTGAGTAGTACTCCATTGTATAAATGTACCACGTTTTCTGTATCCATTCCTCCGTTGAGGGACATCTGGGTTCTTTCCAGCTTCTGGCTATTATAAATAAGGCTGCTATGAACATAGTGGAGCATGTGTCCTTATTACCAGTTGGAACATCTTCTGGGTATATGCCCAGGAGAGGTATTACTGGATCTTCTGGTAGTACTATGTCCAATTTTCTGAGGAACTGCCAGACTGATTTCCAGAGTGGTTGTACCAGCTTGCAATCCCACCGGCAATGGAGGAGTGTTCCTCTTTCTCCACATCCTCATCAGCATCTGCTGTCACCTGAATTTTTGATCTTAGCCATTCTGACTGGTGTTAGGTAGAATCTCAGGGTTGTTTTGATTTGCATTTCTCTCAACTAGCTACAGATCTGGCAGAGAATTAGTACCTGGAATTTGTCAAGAACTAAATAAATAAACAGAAAAAAAAAACTAGGAATAGAAATATATAATTAAAAACTGAGAAATGCAACTAAACAGAGTCCACAAAAGATGAAATGCAAATGGCTGAAAAGAATTAAGACACTATCTAATATACTCAGTTATCCAGGAAATGCAATTTAAAACCAGTTGTTATTTTATTACTCAGAATGGCCACGAAAACAATGAGGGAAAAGAAAAAAAGACCAAATGAACAAGTGCTGGATGAAATATGGGCAAAGAGGAACATTTATTCACTGTTGGTGGGATAATAAATCGTTGCAGTCAATATGGAAATCAAAGGAATCCTTTCTCAAGAAGCTAGATATAGATCTGCCACAGGATCCACCTATACAACTCTTGAGCATATAGTAAATAGTCTCTACATCCTAATACAGATACACTTGTTCATCCATGTTCAAAAAAAGCTAGGAAATTGAATACCATAGATATCCTTCAACTGATGAATAGATAATAAATAATGTGGTACATTTACACAATGGAATATTATTCATCTGTTGGGAAAAATGAAATTGCTTACTTCCATATGTCCAGATGTCACCCTCTATACTCGTAAACCTAGCTCCAGACACATGACTAGTGAGGAAACTAAATGCCTGAATGTTATGTGAGAAAACAAACAAACAAACAAACAAAACCACAAAGCTGATGAAAATGAAGAAGAGAATCTAAGACTTCAGAATGAAATTCCATCAGAATATAGAATCATTGAAGAGGACTGAATCTGAAAGGAGATGGAATTTAAAAACTCAATATCTTTTTTTTCATTAGAATATTTATTTATTTATTTATTTACTTACCTATTTATGTTACAGCCTGATCACAGTCTTCCTTCTCCCAGGTCCACCTCACATAGCCCATCCCTCGAACACCCTTTTCTTCACCTCTGAAAAGGGGAAGGTGTCCCCCTTTTTACCAACCTATGCTGGCACCCCAAGTCAATGAAAGACTACTCACATCCTTTCCTATTGAGGTTAGAAATGGTAGCCCATTTAGGGGAACAGGATCAACAGGCAAGCAACAGAGACAGGGAGGATTCCCAATAGGCAGACAGGTACAGCAACTCTACTGGCTGATTTTGTATGTCAATTTGACACAAGCTAGTGTTATCACAGAAAAAAAGAGCCTCCCTTGAGGAAATGCCTCCATGGGATTCAGCTGTAAGGCATTTTCTCAATTAGTCATCAAAGGTGGGAGGACTAAGTGGGTGGTGTCATCCCTGGGCTGGTAGTCTTGAGCAAACCAGAAGAAGCAAGCCAGTAAGGAACATCCCTCCATGGCCTCTGTATCAGCTCCTGCTTCCTGACCTGCTTGAGTTCCAGTCCTGACTTCCTTTGGTTATGAACAGCAGTGTGGAAGTGTAACTGAATAAACCCTTTCCTCCCCAACCTGCTTCTTGGACATGATGTCTGTGCAGGGATAGAAACCCTGACTAAGACACCAACCCACCCACAAAATATTCAACCCAAAATTTTCCTGCCTACAAGAAGTATGGGGACAAAGACGGGGCAGAAACTAAGGGAATGGCCAGCCAATGACCAACCTAACTTGAGATCCATTCCATGGGAAATAAGCAAACCCTGACATTATTAATGATATCTGTTGGCTTGCAAATAGGATCCTAGCAGAATGATTCACTGAGAGGCTCCAAACAGCTGCTGATGCAAACAGATTCAGAGACCCACAGCCAAACATTAGATGGATCTCCAAAAATCTGGTGGAAGAGTTGGAGGAAGGGTTAAGGAACTTGAAGGGGATAGGGACTCCATGGGAAAGCCCACAGGGTCAACTAACATGGACCCTTGGGAGGTCCCAGAGACTGAACCACCAACCAAAGAACATACAAGAGCTGGACCTAGCCCTTCCCCGACCCCATACAAGCAGTATGAATCAAGCAGAAGTCAGAATATTAGGTCTCAAAGATATAGTAAGGGATTTAAGCCAAATAAACAAGGAATATTGTTTTAAAAAATACATAGGAAGTGTGGAACAATATATTTGAACAAATATGCATAAAAAAGCGAAGAATCTCAAGTCAATGGCATAGCTAATATCTTCAACAAAATCAGAAAAAAAAAAAACTTTCCCAAACAAAGTAAAAATACACCCACAAATGAATACAGGACATGAAATAGACATGAAGAGAAAATTCCCATGAAAAATCATAGATAAAACAATAAATATGCATGACATAAATAATATTGAAAGATGCAAGAGAAAAATCACAAGCCATGTATAAAGCAAAATCCATAGGAGTAACAACTGATTTTTCAATGGAAATTGTGAAAGTCAAAAGAGCCTGGATCAACACATTCTAAGTCATAAAAGTCTATGACAGATAATCTAAACTAATATGCCCAGAAAAACTTTCTGCCCTATTTGAAAGAGGAAGAAAATTTTCCAAAATATAAGCAATTTAAAATTTTTTCACATTCAGGAAACTAAATCTAAAGAAAATACAAGAAACAACATTTTTGGTGAAGAAAAGAATGAGCATGGCAGAAAGATTGTGGAAGGAAAGGTGAAGGCACAACTATTAAATATGCATCCCTGAGAACATAAACAGTACCAAAATCAATGATATGATGAAAATAATAAACATTTGCTTCAATAATAACTTTAAATTAATTAATTAAGTAAAAAGAAAACAACAGTAGCATACTAACAACAGACATGCTGAGAAAGAGATTTGGATACACCCCCATTGACAATAGTCTCAAGGAAAATCAAGCATTTAGGAATAACCTTATCCATGGAGATAAAAGACATCTATGATGAATACTTTAAACCTCTGAAGAAAGAGAACCATGAGAATATGTCCACAATTATGAATATGTGTAGAGCATAACCTTCCAGGAGGCCTGAGACCTTGACCACAATTCACTTCAGAGGCTTTAATTCACTAGCTCTGCAGTAAATCTGACATAGTGGTAATACATTTTCTTATGAGGCCTGCCAGATTAGAACTTTGTCATCACGAACTGCCATATTAAAATTCACAAACAGGTTTTGACTTGTAGACAGAATCTTTAGAGTTCCTGGATTTAATATATGTTGTAGGGAATGAAGACTCCAAAAGTTTTGATTGGCCTGTATCAGAAGATGGCCTAGTCGGCCATCATTGGAAAGAGAGGCCCATTGGTCTTGCAAACTGTATATGCCTCAGTACAGGGGAACGCCAGGGCCAAGAATTGGGAGTGGGTGGGTAGAGGAATAGCGGAGGAGGGTATGGGGCACTTTTGGGATAGCATTGGAAATGTAAATGAAGAAAATACCTAATAAATAAAAAGATGGGGATTAAATAATGTCCTACACTAAATTATGCTGAAATGCTTATCTGTTTTGGTGTATGTGAAGTAAAGAGGCTGTAAGGCCTAAGAGAAAGAAATGTCAGGAAAAATTTCTCATGTAAATCTTGTCATACATTCAGGAAGAATCCAAGTGATACATTTATCCACTGTTGTTATGAATAGGTTTCTAAGACAGGATGATCATACACAGTTTAACCCCAGCACTCAGGAGGTAGAGGCCACTCCTGTGTATCTGATGCCAGCCTGATTTCAGGGTCAGCCAGGGATATATAGCAAGATCCTGCCTGTCCCAAAAGAAAAATTCTTTAGGAGATACCAGTGTTGCAAAAAGTATCCACGGTTGATCTTAGTATGTACGAAATTATACTGTATAGATAATACAATTGAGTTTGACATGGTATTCAATGCTTATGATCTTAGCACTTGAGGCAGAGGAATGAGGTGTTCAAGGTCATCATAGGCCTCATAGACAGTTCTAGCCCAGTCCGTGCCCAACAAAATTAGTGCAAATAGTAAAAGGGGTCCACTATCATAGTCTAAGATACTTATACACATTTAGGGTGATTAGAGCTTTAGTTCACAAGTTTCAAGCTGAGGGGAGCCATGCCCTCAGCCATGGCCTTGTGGATATTTTCTAGCTTACATAAACAGCCCTGAGAGAACATTCATGGTCATAACCGTAAGAATGTTTGTGGGTAGAGAGGACACTGTGACCGTTGGTTCCAGGAACTGAAGATTGCCACCTGACCTTCAGAGAGGCCCTGGGCTCTTCTCCCCTCCCTTGGAGCCTCCTCCTGCTTATGCTTATATTGCCATTCCAGAATAAAGTTTGTCAGAGCTTGATCAGTCTGATTGTCTTGCTCTCCTTCTCGTTTCTTGTCCCTCCCACTCTCTCTTCCCTGCCCTAGGTCCCCGCTGATTATCCCTGCAGGTCGAGGCACCAAGCTGGAGTGCCCAACCTCCAAAAGTCATGAAGGTCCAAGTACTGTGATGGCCAAGACAAAGCAGAATACTGAAGTCTGATCATAGATATCTAGAGCATAGATGAGTAGCTGTACTGTAATGTAATGTACTGTAGTATGGTTTTGATTAAAAAGCAAAAGCTTTTGACTTACTAATTTAGCTCTAAGAGAATGCTTGACTATAAACCATCAAGTGGCCATGTATTTTGAATTGTATGTCCATCATACATTGGCTGCTGCCTGACTTCCTCTGCCAAATTGTGGGTTGAATATTTGTCCCCTTCTAAACTCATGTTCACATATTTAAGAGTAACAAGAGGTGATGATGTATCCATCTTCATTAGTGAGATCAGTGCTACATAAATGAGTAAATTAGGTTCCTTCTTTTTCTTAACTGTCTTGGTTTCTGAATGAGACAGAAGAAGTCTTATGGTCAGATGGTATCCTCCATATAAAATCTGGTTCATGAAAAACCTGAAGTAGATGTATGTTATTACCTTCTCTCTTTTACCTAACAATTACTGGCTGATGATGAAGTCTCTAAAATTATTTGAGAGAGGTAGGAAAAAACCTGGCATGTAAATATAAGGGTATTTCTGTGTGATCTACTGGCCATTCATGGAAGTAGACTCAAGAAGCTTTATACCTTCTATCGGGATAGTCTTGAGACAGTGTACTACCGCTAGGAAGTACAGTGGAAAGAGCATCAATTAGTGCAATTTCCTGTTGCTTTGTAGGATAAACAAAAAGAGGTAAGTATCATCAATTCATTAGGGACTGAAGCCAATGATTTGGCTCAATTAACAGGGACATTGGAGAAATATAACTTGTACATTAGTGATAAAGAGATCATCTAAATTGATGAAAACAACTGAAGATATCTGAGTTCCACTCGAATGCTCACCTAAGGGATTCCTCAGCACATGAGGATTTTAATAAAATGTTGAATATAATAGTGTATTTTATGTAACCACTCAACTTTATCTCACACCTACCCATGAAATTTAGCAACCAGTACACTAAGAAAGAATGCCAAGCAACAATGGATTTTATTTATAGTCTCTGTGTTGTAGACTTCAATTAACCATAACAATGTGGTATGATCACTACCAATCATCAACTATGGTAACAAAAGAGATCTCAACTGAATCTTTGCCATGGCAACATTTCTCACAATGACCACATTACTATATTGTCCTACTTTCTTCATTATACAGGCAATTTTTTATTATTACATCAATTGGATTTCTGGACATGGATTTAGTTTTCTGTCTTGCAATGATTATCCATATATTACAAAATGCTTCATAGACCATGATGTTATTAAACACAGCATTGGTTCTAATTAAGAAACTAACTTATATAGCACATGAAGTGTGACAGTGGAATTTAATGATCTTACTATGTTTCTCATCATCCAGCAGCACTGATGGGATTGTGAATGGCCTCTTTAAAGAGTTAGTAGCAATGCCTGATGAGTGGCAGTAATTTTTAGGGTGAGAGCAAAGTTCTCCAAGAGGCTGTGTATTCCATGTATCAGTTTCTAATGATAGGTCATTTATCTAATAACTATGATTAATGAATAGGACTCAATAGTTGGAAACATGTCTGATGACACTGCTTTTCATAGTGACTTGATAGTAAAAGTTCTGTTTTCTGTGTTTGTTATCCTGTGTTCTTAAAGCCTAAAAGTCTTACCCATAAAGGAAATTATTCCAACAGGAGACACCTCAATGCTTTAATTTCATTAGACAATAATTCTGGAACCTGGGACTTTTAACCTCCTCATGATTTGAAATAAATGCCCCCACCCACCCAAAAAATGGGAATTGCTTTAGTGACTGGAGTAATTAATCCTGACAACCAAGCGGAAATCTGAGTGTAATTCTTCAGTGGATATAAAGACTATGTCTGTAGCTCAAAGAAATCCTTACGGTCTTTTTCAGTATTACCATGTCCCATCAGTAAATTCCATGGAATCTACAAAAATATACATACATACACCTCAATCAACGTAAGACTACTAATGACCTAGATCTTTTGGGCATGCTATTTTGGCTTAGCTCCAAGGCAGATAACCAGAGTCAATTAAGGTACTCACTAAGGTTAAAGGGAATAAATAATGGATATAAAAAGAAACTGTGTTTATGATATAAGAACTATTATAAACTTAATGACTGACTATATCAGTATCTACCATTATATTATGAATATGTGCCTATACACACATATCTTTATTAATCTACCTATCTACTTCTCTGTTACTGCTTTTGTCTTTGTGATGGATAATTCCTAGAATAAATTCATGTCTATAAAGGCCGATTGTCTAATTAGAACTTCAGTGATGTCGAGAGGATGAAATGTTTCAGGTACAGAGCCTAATGACAATTTATGGGGATCTATATTTAGCCTACTAAATCATCACTCTTTGTCTCTTTCTGTGTCTGATCTAACATCCTCTCACTAATAGATGTAGCCAGATCTAATATTGTAACAGAATTTAGAAAAAACAAGCTTTTGATATCTACTAGCAAACTGTAGTTTTTCATTAATCAAAGGGTTAAGGATATCATCATATAGTATCTATGGCCTGGAACTAGGGAAGCCCTGCTTTACTAGAATCACCTTCTTGATGCTCCTACAAATGTATTTTTAAAGTGCCTTGATTTATGGGGTTTTTGTTCTATAACTGTTTAAAAAATTTATGAAACTGCTTCCACATTGGAACATGAACTTGGAGTTACATAAATCTTTGCTCCTGGGCCATGATCACTCACATTTTGCTCCTTAATAAGCTATCTCTTGGCTGTGTGTTTTCACTGACATCTTTTATCTTCTTACTAAAGACAATAAATACACTGACTTAATAATGAAATGTTATTAACTTTAAATCACAGCATTTTCCTATAGAATATCAAGGATAATGACAATAATGGAACATCTTCTTGGGGAAGACTTAGAATTCTTTGCTGTGCTGGGAAAGAACAATTTGATCATTTTATTCTCTTTATTTGAAAAGTAATCATAGATTCAGTAGATGTGTATGTGTGCTAATTTGATAATGGTTGTACAGGTACTGGTAAATTGCATTTGTCAATTTGGGTAGGCCATTATTCTGTGCACAATTCCTGGAAAAACAAACTAACACCCACTTATTCCAGATATAGAAACAATAACAGACCTAATAAATCATTCTACCAAAGTCCAGCTTGGTGAGCCAAAGAGTTAATTAGGGTTTTTATAGAGTTATGGGCGAAAGGTTAGTAACAAGAATGAGGGGCTGGAGAGATGGCTCAGTGGTTAAGAGCACTGACTGTTCTTCCCAAGGTCCGGAGTTCAAATCCCAGCAACCACATGGTGGCTCACAACCATCCATAATGAGATCTGACGCCCTCTTCTGGTATGTCTGAAGACAACTGCAGTGTACTTACATATAATAAATAAATAAATCTTAAAAAAAAAAAAAGAATGTAGGTAAATGTCATGTGGCATACCACTGAAAAACTTCCTCTGTATTACTCTCTGAACAACTTTTGTCTATGGATGTTTGGGAAGACATGGTGACTAATGAGCACCTTCCCTCAGTAATAGATTAACTGCTCATAAATTCTTGGGAGTATAATATTGTATTATGGGAACCACCCATTAGCAGTAGTTAACTGCCTACAAATCCTTGGAGAGGGCCATGCCTCATGAGACATCCCACAGTCAACAGTTAACTGTCTATAACTCCTCAAAGAAAGGTAGTTCTTAACCCATCCCCAACTATCATTAACTGCCTATATAGCTCATCAGTGAGTGTTGGAGCCTCTGGAGCCCTTCCTCTGAGATTGAATGATATTTACCTCATCTCCTGGTTTTCTGCTGAGAATAGTACAACCGTAGGGAGTTTGAGATGGCAATGGCCATATAGTGACTGGAGATAGTTTTATAGAATAGCCACATTAACTAAATTTTTGTTCACACCTCAATGTCACTTCTTTCCCTTTTTATTATTGATAATTTTGTGTATGTAGACAATGTATTGTGATCATAATCCTCCTTTACTTTCTCTTAGCTCCTACCATTTATGCTAATGCCCACCTTCTCAATTCTATTTTTGAAATTAGCATTTAAATTAATTTACTTTATGTGAGCCATAAATCATTCATAATGTGGACAGATCTTATGTCCAAAATGAAATTTTGAACAAGTAAAAAAGTGACATAATCTTAGCAAGTGGAAAATTTGACTTCAGAATTAAGATGTAAATTCAGTTATCTTAGTTCTCTTCTCTTCTTTTTCCTTCTCTTCCTTCTCTTTACCCCTCTCAGAGGATATTGAATAATGTACAAACTCACATTAATAATAAGCTTTACTACAAGTATTTGCTTTAGGGATGACTCAGACGAAATAATGTTGATAGTTTTGGGGTAACATACTAGCATCTTTCCTTTACAAGACACACCATTATCTTCTTCATTCATGTTGTACTGTAATCTGCTTCAATACAGTTATGTGTGTTATTCTAATTCTGTTTATTGTATTCACTGTGGTTTATAAATTAGTATTTATTTTACTTTACTGGAATTATCCAGTTTATATAGTTCCACCAAGAATTAGTGGAATTTTTTATTTTACATAAAAAATGCCACCATCCATAAGACATTGGCATAGGTCTCACCATCAGGATAATTCTGCTTTGAATTTGATATCTATTCAAGAAATCAATTAAGTGCCTTCATTTGAACCATATAATTCAGGTATCCAGCTTTAGTGGTGGTAGTGTCCTCCACTATTTATGGTTATATCTACAGATAATAATTATCAGAGATTAAAGAAGATAATGGAGCTAGATTACAAATTCCTATAGCATAACTATAAAACATATATATTACACAATTTTCTCAGTGTGGAAACATCTTAAATGACAATTCAGTCCAACATTTCTTCATAAATCTTTAGGGCCTGTGATGGTTTGTATATTCTTGGACCAGGGAGTGGCACCACCTGGAGGTGTGGCCTTGATGAAATAGGTGTGACCTGGTTGGAATAGGTGTGTCACTGTGGTTGTGGGATTAAGACTCTCACCCCAGTTGCCTGGAAGTCAGTATTCCACTAGCAGTCTGGATGCTGCCATGCTCCCACCTTGATGATAATGGACTGAACCTCTGAACCTGTAAGCTAGCCCCAATTAAATGTTGTTTTTTATAACACTTGCCTTGGTCATGGTGTCTGTTCACAGCACTAAAACCCTAAGACAGAAGTTGGTACCAGGGACTGGGGTAGTGCTGTGATAGGCCTGACCATGCTTTTATTTGAAAGAATGTGGACTTTTGGACTTTGGATTTGTAAAGCAGTGGAATGCTTTAAATGGGGCTTAATGTATCACCCCATTAGGAATATGGAAGACTTTTTTGCTGGGAGTAATTTGAACTGTGTTGACCTGGCCCAAGGGATTTCAAAGGAGAAAAATTTCAGAATGTGGCATAAAGTCTGTTTTTGTGGTGTTTTGGTGAAGAATGTGGCTACTTTTTGCCCTTTTCTGAGAAGTCTGTCTGAGACTAAGGTGAGGAGACTCAGATTAATTGCATTGTCAAAGGAAGTTTCAAAAAAAGCCCTACAGAGGCTTTATTCTCTGGTTAAGTCTTATGAAGAGAAGTTTGAACAAGCATAGCAAACTTAGAAAGGAAAAATATAAAATACATGGTTCAAGTATTAAAGGACTACCAGGAAGTGAAATGGAGCAAAATCCTGTGTTCTAGGAGATAATGGATTAAGGGAGTGGGACCTTGGGGCAAGATCCTACCCAGCAAAATTTAGATCCAGGCATGGTGGTATACACCTTTAATCCCAGGAGACAAGCATGCTGATTTCTGTGTTCAAGGTCAATCTGCAGAGCAAGATCCAGGATAGCCAACTTAGTCAGTAAAGGATTTGGAAAACAGAAAGCCAGTGACAATGTAATAGTACAAGCAGGTCATGTTCTAATTCCTACCAGCAGCAGAACTCGGCTGCTTCAGCCATGTGACTCTGGCCCTAGAGTTAAGAATGGAAAGAACTACTTGGGACAATTGATGCTGGTTAGCTGGTGCTAAGAAATTAGCAGTGATTATGAAGATACCAGCATCACTTGGGTGAAATCTTCTGGGAAGTGTTTTCTGGGAGCACAAAGAAGCTGTGTTCCAGAGATACCCAAGGTTGTTCCTCATTCTGCAGCTGGACTTGGTAATGTATAAGAATCACCCAGGTGGTACTGGTTTTGAAGGCATGAAGGTATCATGAAGAACAGCTGAGGCTTGGCACTGTGAGAGGTCATGGAAGGCCATTGGAGAAGGTAGAGCCTCAGCTGTACCAGGACTGAAGCAGTCATGCAAAGGATTGGAGGCTTGGCACCATGAAGAGAGCCTATGAGATACGAGAGGCTATTGCTGAAGCCTAAATGGAGTGGAACATCCCAGTGTATTTCGATGTCAGTACCATGGAATGATCACCAAGAACAGCAGCCATAGAGGAGTGGATCAAATTGAGCTTAGAGTGCTACAGAGGACAGAGCTGGAGAAGTGATGCCAGACCTTAGGAGGACCCCAAAAGATTAAGTGGAATCCCAGGCACTGAAGCAAGAAACTGTAACATTGAAATTGCCTTGGAGATTCAGAGCCATGGGACACATGCTGAGGAAAGCTGTTAACAGGGAGTGGAAAGCAGCTTGTTGCAGTCAACAAAGATGAAAAAGGAGTGGAGATCTGAAGACTGCATTGACAACAGCCATGGAGATGCAGAGTTTGGAGTTTGCCCAGCTAGTTTTCTGTCTTTCTTTGGGGATTACAGTTAATTAGTTGGATGAATCTCAGAAGAGACCTTGAACTTTGGACTTTTAACATTATTGAGACTGCTATAGACTATGAGGACTTTGAAAGTTGGACTAAATGCATTTGCATTTGCTATATTTAATTATGGCCCCCATAGACTCATGCTTTTGAACAAGTCTATGAGGGCCAGGGAGTGGAATGTGATGGTTTTTATATTCTTGGACCAGGGAGTGGCACCATCTGGAGGTGTGGCCTTGATGGAATAGGTCTGTCAATGTGGGTGTGGACTTAAGACTCTCACCCCAGTTGCCTGGAAGTCATTCTTCCACTAGCAGCCTTTGGATGAAGATGTAGAACTCTCAGCTCTGCCTGCGCCATGACAGCCTGGATGCTGCCATGCTCCCACCTTGATGATAATATACTGAACCTCTGAACCTGTAAGCTAGCCCCAATCAAGTGTTGTTTTTTTATAAGACTTGCCTTGGTCATGGTATCTGTTCACAGCTGTAAAACCCTAACTAAGACAGGGCCCTTCCTGAGCAGTATTTCAAGGAAACAAGCACTCAAATATAGTAGAGAGAGACACCTTTCTTCCATGTTTGGAAGAGCTTCAAAACTCTATCTGGAGTTTCTGCTTAGGAAGCCTACATCAATAAACTTAATTTGCTGTGTTTTCAATTACCTCACAAAGTTAGTATACACCATGACACATATTCTGTAATTTTTACCTATATATGTTGAGGGGAAATGTATAGTATTTTTGGTGAATAGTATAACATTTTATGAACTATTTTGTTCCTCATATCTAAGGATATTCTTCAAAATAATTCTCCTTTTAAGCCAAATAACAAAAAATGTGTGGCAAGAACTTAGTCAAATTTAAATCTTGCCCAAAGGTCTTATAGAAAAATTATTGAACTTTCTAGATAAATCATTAGAGTTTCATCAGCAAAGAACTTTAATGCATTTTTTTTTTTTTTTTTGGTTTTTTTCGAGACAGGGATTCTCTGTGTAGTCTTGGCTGTCCTGGAACTCACTCTGTAGACCAGGCTGGCCTCAAACTCAGAAACCCGCCTGCCTCTGCCTCCCAAGTGCTGGGATTAAAGGCATGTGCCACCACACATGGCTTTAATGCATTTTTTAAGGGATGAAATACTTCACTAGCAAAGGCGAGTTTCAGATATTCTTATTCTTAAGTACTATGGGATCTTCCGAATTGTTCTAAGAACAAATCCTTAAGATTCTTTTCTTGAAATTAAAATTTTCACCTTAGTAGTACATGACTGTCTATGGTGAGAATTAAAGGATTTTTTTTGCAAGCAAAACCTTTCATACTTTGATATTATGGGTTTGACCTTTGGCAACTCATTTTCAAAGGTACTCAGAATGATTTTAGCCATTCTGACTGGTGTGAGGTGGAATCTCAGGGTTGTTTTGATTTGCATTTCCCTGATGATTAAGGATGTTGAACATTTTTCTGCAATCCTATCGGTGGAACAATATGAACTAACCAGCACCCCCCTCCCCCCGAACTCGTGTCTCTAGCTGCATATGAATCAGAAGATGGCCTAGTCGGCCATCAGTGGAAAGAGAGGCCCATTGGTCGTGCAAACTTTATATGCCTCAGTACAGGGGAACGACAGGGCCAAGAAGTGGGAGTGGGTGGGTGGGGGAGCGTGTGGGGGACTTTTGGGACAGCATTGGAAATGTAAATGAAATAAATACCCAATAAAAAAAAGAATTACCATAGCAAGGAAAACCCTAAAAACTTTCAAGTGATTAATATAGCACTTGAGCTGGACAACTGATTGCCTCATTTTCTATGTTTTGTTTTTATTTCTCAGAACAGTAATATTGATTTTTTTATTTCTTTTTCTTTTTCATTACATTCCAGATTTTATTCCCCTCCCAGCCCACCCTCTGAATGTTCCACATCTCATACCACCCTCCTGCTCCCTGTCTCTAAGAGGATGTCCTCATCTCTACCACCCACCCCCTACCTCACCAGACCTCTAAAATCCCTGGGGCTTCCAGTCTCTTGAGGGTTAGGTGCATCTTCTCTGACTGTACTCATCCGGCAGTCCTTTGCTGTATATGTGTTGGGAGCCTCATATCAGCTAGTGTATGCTGCCTGATTGGTGGCCCAATGTCTTTGAGATCACAGGGAACCAAATTATTTGAGACTGCTGGTCCTCCTACTGGACTTTCCTCCTCCTCAGCTTCTTCCAGCTTTTACTTAATTCAACCAAAGGGGTCAGCAGCTTCTGTCCATTGGTTGGATATAAATATCTGCATCTGACTCTTTCAGCTGCTTGTTGGGTCCTTCGGAATGCAGTCATGATAGGTCCCTTTTGGTGAGCACTCCCTAGCCTCAGTAATAGTGTCAGCTCTTGGGGCTTCCCCTTGAGCTGGATCCCACTTTGGGCCTGTTGGTGGACCTTCTTTCCTCAGGCTCCTCTACATTTCTATCCCTGCAGTTCCTTCAGATAGTAACAATTACAGGTCAGAGATGTGACTGTGGGATGGCAATCCCTATCCCTCACTTGATGCCCTGTCTTTCCGCTGGAGGTGGGCTTTACAAGTTCCTTCTCACCACTGTAGGACATTTAATCTAGTGTCCCTCCCTTTGAGTCCTAAGAGTGTCTCACCTCCCAGGTCTCTGGTACATTCTGGAGGGTCCACCCACCATCTTCTACCTCCTGAGGTTGCCTGTTTCCATTCTTTCTTCTGCCCCCCCCCCTCTTTCCCTCCCAGGGCCCTCTTTCCCTCCCCTTTGTGGCTTCTTCTCCCTTCCAAGTTGCACTGTGGCATACTCAATTATGATTCAGTAAAGAAATAGTTTGGACAAATATAAACTGAAATTCATTTTACCTGTTTTCCAATATCAACTCTTCTACTCTCCCAGCATCTCCCAACAACCTTTTCTTCTCACTCTCCTCCTATCTTCCCACACCCCATCCTTCTCCACTCCTCACATTACCCCAAATCTCATCCTCTCCTCACTTCCCAATTTCCCCACACACAATCCACCTGCCTCCTCACTCACACACCACCTACCCCACATCCCTTCCATCTGCCCTCTTCTCACATTCCCTTTCCTCCACACTCAAATAATCTGTTATTATTCTCACCACAACCTCCCATCCATCTTCCCTTCTCAGTCTCATTACCTCCCCCCTCCCCTGCAACTCCTATCCATCTGCCCCTCTTTCAACTCCTACCTCCCCATACCCAATACATACACCCTTCACCTCACTCACTTTCCCTACCTTCCTGGTTGTCTTAGTTAGGGTTTTACTTCTGTGAACAGACACCATGACCAAGGCAAGTATTATAAAAACATTTACTTGGGGCTGGCTTACAGGTTCAGAGGTTCAGTCCATTATCATCAAGGTGGGAGCATGACAGTATCCAGGCAGGCATGGCACAGGCAGAGCTGAGAGTTCTACATCTTCATCCAAAAGGCTGCTAGTGGAAGACTGACTTCCAGGCAACTAGGGTGAGGATCTTATGCCCACACCCACAGTAACACACATACTCCAACCAGGCCACACCTATTCCAACAAAGCCATACCTCCAAATGGTGCCACTCCCTGGTCCAAGAGTATACAAACCATCACATTCTACTCCCTGGCCCCCATAGACTTATTCAAACACATGAGTCTAGGGGCGGGGGCATACTTAAACATAGCATAATGCAAAATGGATTTAGTCCAACCTTCAAAGTCCTTTGGACTGTAAAAGTCCAAAGTTCAAAGTCTCTTCTGAGATTCATCCAATCACTTACCTGTAATCCTCAAAGACTGGAAACCAGCTGGGCAAATTCCAAACTGCATCTCCATTGGTGATATCAAAGCTGTCTTCAGATCTCCACTTCTTTTTTCATCTTTGTTGACTGCAACAAACTGCTTTCTCCTAGGATGGTTCCATTCCCTGTTAGCAGCTTTCCTCAGCATGTATCCCATGGCTCTGGCATCTTTAACATCTTTGAGTCTCCAAGGCAATTTCAATGTTACAGCTTCTTGTTTCAGTGTCTGGGATTCCACTTGATTTTTTGGGCTCCTCCTAAGGGCTGGCATCATTTCTCCAGCTCTGCCTTCTGTAGCATTCTAAGCTCAGGTTGATCCACTCCACTACGGATGCTGTTCTTGGTGATCATTCCATGTACTGACATCTCCAAAAAACTGGGGTGTTCCACTCCACTTAGGCTTCAGCAATAGCCTCTCATAGGCTCTCTTCTGGTGCCAAGCCTCAAATCGTTTGTATGACCCCTTTATTCCTGGGCCATCAAATATAGCTGAGTCTATACCTTCACCAATGACCTTCCATGGTCTCTCACAGTGGCAAGCCTCAGCTGTTCTTCATGACACATTCATACCTTCAAAACCAGTACCACCTGGGTGACTCTTATACATTACCAAGTCCAGCCGCAGCAGTAGGTACAATCGTGGCTATCTCTGGAACACAGATTGTCTGTGCTTCCAGAAAACAATTCCCAGAAGATTTCACCCAAGTGATGCTGGTCTCTTCATAATCACTGCTAATTTCTTATCTCCAGCTAACCACCATCAATTGTCCCAGTAGTTCATTCCATTCTTAACTCTAGAGCCAGAGTCACATAGCTGAAACTGCTGAGTTCTACTCCTTGTAGGAGCTGGAACATGGCCCCCTTGTTCGATGAAGTTATCAGCTTTCTGTTTTCCAACTCCTTCACTACCTAAGATTGGCTATTCTGGGTCTTGCTCTGTAGATTGGCCTTGAATGCAGAGATCATCATGCCTGTCTCCTGGGATAAAGGTGTGCACCACCTTGTCTGGATCTAAATTTAGCTGGGTAGGATCTTGCCCCAAGGTCCTACTCCCATAATCTGTTATGTCTTAGAATACAGGATTTTGCTCCATTTCACTTCCTGGTACCCCTTTAATACTCAAACTATATATTTTATATTTTTCCTTTCTAAGTTTGCTATGCTTGTTGAAACTTCTCTTCGTAAGACTTAACCAGAGAACAAAGTCTCTGCTGAACTTTTTTGAAACTTCCTTTGTCAGTGCAATTAATCTGAGTCTCTTCACCTTAGTCTCAGACAGACTTCTCAGAAAAGGGCAAAAAGTAGCCACATTCTTCACTAAAATACCACAAAAACAGACTTTATGCCACATTCTGAAATTTTTCTCCTTTGAAATCCCTTGGGCCAGGTCAACACAGTTCAAATTACTCCCAGCAAAAAAGTCTTCCATATTCCTAATGGGGTGACACATTAAGCCCCATTTAAATCATTCCACTGCTTTACAAATCCAAAGTCCAAAAGTCCACATTCTTTCAAATAAAAGCATGGTCAGGCCTATCACAGCACTTCCCCAGTCCCTGATATCAATTTCTTGTTTTTTTTTTTTTTTTTTTTGGTTTTTCGAGACAGGGTTTCTCTGTATAGCCCTGGCTGTCCTGGAACTCACTTTGTAGACCAGGCTGGCCTTGAACTCAGAAATCCGCCTGCCTCTGCCTCCCGAGTGCTGGGATTAAAGGCGTGCGCCACCACGCCCGGCCTGATATCAATTTCTGTCTTAATTAGGTTTTAGTGCTGTGAATAGACACCATGACCAAGCAAGTGTTATAAAAACAACATTTACTTGGGGCTGGCTTACAGTTCAGACATTCAGTTCATTATCATCAAGGTGGGAGCATGACAGTATCCAGGCAGGCATGACCCAGGCAGAACTGAGAGTTCTACATCTTCATCCAAAAGGCTGCTAGTGGAAGACTGATTTCCAGGCAACTAAGGTGAGGATCTTATGCCCACACCCACAGTGACACACGTACTCCAACCAGGTCACACCTATTCCAACAAAGCCATACCCACAAATGGTGCAACTCCTTGGTCCAAGAATAGACAAACCATCAAACCAGTATCCCATCCATTCCCCTTTCTTTTCCACCCCTGACCCTCACCCATAGTTATCCTAGTTTGCAAATTGTACAATATCTATCTAGAAAAGATTAAAGAGACATCACTTTGCTCAAATGAAGAAAGTAAACGACAAAGTAAACCACCTCTTTTTATTATTATGAACATTATATGTTGAAATTACATTGCATATCTCTTGGTCCACTCTCGAGCCATTCTATTATACTCTCTTAAATCCTTGCGGTAGACCTTCGCAATTTCAGGAACCAGAGGGTCATCTGGGTTTGGATCACATAATAGAGAACAGATAGAGAGAAGAAGTTTGGAAATGGTAAGTGCAGGTGACCACATAGAATTCAAGATATCTAGACAGATACTTCCATTTTTGCTAATGTTTGGATGGTAAATTCGGGTTATGAACGAAACTTTGGGGGGCTTGAAGGGGTAATTGTTCGGAAAGTGGACGGACAGGAAAAAAACGCCTCCCTGGTAGGGGCTGTCTTCAGGCCCCATTATGGTTGCTTGCCAATGAAACATATTTTCTGCCACTGGCCCTGCAGAACAGTGAGTCGGGGGATCTTGAGAGAAGGCAACTAACTCCTTCTGGATTCGCTTAAGAGCCATAGCCCCCAAAGTAGATTGATCCATCTTCACCGAGTATGGCAGCTGGTAGATGGCTCTGCTGCACCTAGGGTATAGAGATAAGATAAAGACAGATGAGTAGGCTGAAGGAGAGTAAGTCACGTTATTAAAGCACAATTCAGAGATGGATGGAGGAGAGAGAGAGAGAGAGAGAGAGAGAGAGAGAGAGAGAGAGAGAGCACACAACCTGTACCAGTAGGGATACAAGAACTCCCTCCTGTTGCTCCGGGCCAAGAGCTAAAGAATCCACTGAGGTTGCTGGAAGGTTGTGATGAGGTTGCTGAAAGGCTGTGATGCCTGGAGGACAAACAATTTCTTGGATACACCGCTGTCTGGACAGGCTGATATCTCTAGCTCTCAGACAGCTTGCCACTAGCAGTGCTTCTGGACAGGGCCCCGTCAGTGAATATCTGGATAACCTTTAAAGAGTATTCTATGATGTCATAGAGACCATCAGTACAGGGGAACGCCAGGGCCAAGAAGTGGGAGTGGGTGGGGGATGGGTGTGGGGGACTTTTGGGATAGCATTGGAAATGTAAATGAAAAAAATACCTAATTAAAAAAAAGATCATGGTTAAAAAAAAAGAAACACATTTCATGTGGGAGAAGAGAAAATATATGATTATGTAAAATCAAACAAGTACAGTGGGTGGAAAATCATTAGTAAATGATATGCACAATAGAAGTATATTAATAATGTTAAAAAATTTGAGGGAACGTTAGTCAACGTGGAGTCAGTGTGGGGTGGGGTTAGGGTGAAGTCTTTGTGGGTGTTCACATTAGAATAATGAAGGGGAGGAGCATGTTGGGAAAGGGAAAATGGCTGAAGCTGGCTGTGCTGCACAATCTCATAGAGCAGTTGGACTTTGATCTAATGAGTCACAGTGAACCTCTTCTATCCATTCAGAATTTAGCAGTCAGTGCCCCTCTACTACTCACTACAATAGTTTTGATGCAATTTCTATATTTTTAGGGTGAATACACTACGGCCCTCAATTTTATGTTTCCTCAGGATGATATTATCCAGTATGAACAACTTTAGGAAATTTAATGCTGTGATAACATCGCTTAAAATAACTATCATTTACATTTTTATTAAAATCAACATGAATCAAAAACTTCAAAAATTTAACTTTGAAGTTAAAAATGTAACTTTTAATAAAAAGGTGGAAGAAACAGGGAAGAAAAAAAAATAAGACCTTGCTTTGGCTTGCATTATTTGTAAGCAATAAATGTAATGACAATACAGTTGTTGTAGCTAATATATTAATAGGTAATATTGCTCTGAATTTTTAAAAAATTGTCCTGTATAAAAAGTACTCTAGGACTAGGTATATTGTTTTCCATTTATTCTTCTTGAGTTGGGGACATTCTCATAGCTTCCTGTGTCTGATTGTTTCCCACTGATACTAATGAAGTGTGTAGTACAACTCAAGTCAAACCCTTGACTACTGCTTCTCAGGATTAAGGACACTGACACTAATGATCTGACAATTTGGAAATGAAAAGAAAAATGGGACAAAAAAGTGGGCTCAGCTTTGTATTTTGAAAGTTATAAGGAAGTTAAAGCAGTTTATGATGTGTTACAATAAGAATATAGCTACTCTTCATAGATATAATTACTCTCACCAAAACGTAAGTTATGGAGACTTAGTATAGAAAGGTGTGTTCCTAAGAACTATTAAATGTATTAAAAATTGCTGATGAAATTAAAATTTGGGTTCTGTACTTCAACCTTTTAACTGTTGGAGTGTTAGCATTCCTCAGATAACCAGTTCCTATTCTCACCACAAGCTCCAATCCATCTTCCCTTCTCAGTCTCATTGCCTCCCCCCCTCCCCTGCAACTCCATCCATCTGCTCCTCTTTCACCTCCTACCACCCCATACCCAATACATATACCCTTCACCTCACTTGCTTTCCCTACTTTCCCAGTATCCCATCCATTTTCCTTTCTTTTCCACCCCTGACCCTCACCCATAGTTACCCTAGTTTGCAAACTGTACAATATCTATCTAGAAAAGATTAAAGAGACATCACTTTGCTCAAACGAAGAAAGAAAAGAAAATGACAGATAAAGTGAACCACCTCTTTTTATTATTATGACCATTGTATGTTGAAATTACTTTGCATATCTCTCAGTCCACTCTCGAGCCAATCTATTATACTCTCTTATATCCTCGTGGTAGACCTTCGCAATTTCAGGAACCAGAGGGTCATCTGGGTTTGGATCACATAATAAAGAGCAGATGGAAAAAAGAACTTTGGAAATTGTAAGTGTAGGTGACCATGTAGAATTCAAGATATCTAAACAGATACTCCCATTTCTGCTAATGTTTGGATGGTAAATTCGGGTTATGAACGAAACTTTAGGGGGCTGGAAGGGGTAATTGTTCGGAAAATGGATGGACAGGAAAAAAACCCCTCCCTGGTAGGGGCTGTCTTCAGGCCCCATTATGGTTGCTTTCCAATGAAACATATTTTCTTCCACTGGCCCTGCAGAACAGTGAGCTGGGGGATCTTTAGAGAAGGCAACTAACTCCTTCTGGATTCGCTTAAGAGCCATAGCCCCCAAAGTAGGTTGAACCATCTTCACTGAGTATGGCAGCTGGTAGATGGCTCTGTTGCACCTAGGGTATAAAGATAAGAAAAAGACAGATGAGTAGGCTGAAGGAGACTATGTCACATTATTAAAGTGCAATTCAGAGAGGAATCCAGGCGGGCAGGGGGGGGGGAGGGAGAGGAGAGAGAGAGAGAGAGAGAGAGAGAGAGAGAGAGAGAGAGAGAGAGAGAGAGAGAGAGAGAGAGAGAGAGTTGTACCTGTAGTGTCGCAAGGACTCCCTCCTGTTGCTTTGGGCCAAGAGCTAAAAATCCTCTCTGAGGTTGCTGAAAGCCTGTGATGCAGTTGCTGGAAGGTTCTGATGCCTGGAGGACAAACAACTGCTCAGAATCACCACTGTCTGGACAGGCTGATATCTCCAGCTCCTGCACAGCTTGCCACTAGCAGTGCTTCAGGACAGGGCCCTTCAGTGAATATCTGGATAACCTTTAAAGAGTATTCTATGATGTCACAGAGAGCATAATAATGAATGGTACATTAGTCAATGTGGGGTCAGCATGGGGTGGGGTTAGGGTGAAGTCTTTTTTGTGGGTGTTCACATTAGAATAATGAAGGGGAGGAGCATGTTGGGAAAGGGAAAATGGCTGAATCTGGCTGTGCTGCACAATCTCATAGAGCAGTTGGACTTTGATCTCATGAGTCACAGTGAAACTCTTCTATCCATTCAGAATATAGCAGTCGGTGCCCCACTACTACTAACTACAATAGTTTTGATGCAATTTCTATATTTTTAGGGTGAATACACTACGGCCCTCAATTTTATGTTTCCTCAGGATGATATTATCCAGTATGAACAACTTTAGGAAATTTAATGCTATGATAACATTGCTTAAAATAACTATCATTTACATTTTTATTAAAATCAACATGAATCAAAAACTTCAAAAATTTAACTTTGAAGTTAAAAATGTAACTTTTAATAAAAAGGTGGCAGAAACGTGGAAGAAAAAAAAATAAGTCCTTGCTTTGGCTTACATTATTTGTAAGCAATAAATGTAATGCCAATACAGTTGTTGTAGCTAATATATAAATAGGTAATATTGCTCTTAATTTTTAAAAAATTGTCCTGTATAAAAAGTACTCTAGGACTAGGTATATTGTTTTCCATTTATTCTTCTTGAGTTGGGGACATTCTCATAGCTTCCTGTGTCTGATTGTTTCCCACTGATACTAATGAAGTGTGTAGTACAACTCACGTCAAACCCTTGACTAGTGCTTCTCAGGATTAAGGACACTGACACTGATGATCTGACAATTTGGAAATGAAAAGAAAAATGGGACAAAAAATTGGGCTCAGCTTTGTATTTTGAAAATTATAAGGAAGTTAAAGCAGTTTATGGTGTGTTACAACAAGAATATACCTACTCTTCATAGATATAATTACTCTCACCAAAATGTAAGTTATGGAGACTTAGTATAGAAAGGTATGTTCCTAAGAACTATTAAATGTATTAAAAATTGCTGATGAAATTAAAATTTGGGTTCTGTACTTCAACCTTTTAACTGTTGGAGTGTTAGCATTCCTCAAATAACCAGTTCCTATTCTCACCACAACCTCCCATCCATCTTCCCTTCTCAGTCTCATTGCCTCCCCCCCTCCCCTGCAACTCTATCCATCTGCTCCTCTTTCACCTCCTACCTCCCCATACCCAATACATTTACCCTTCACCTCACTTGCTTTCCCTACTTTCCCAGTATCCCATCCATTTTCCTTTCTTTTCCACCCCTGACCCTCACCCATAGTTACCCTAGTTTGCAAATTGTACAATATCTATGTAGAAAAGATTAAAGAGACATCACTTTGCTCAAACAAAGAAAGAAAAGAAAATGAAAGATAAAGTGAACCACCTCTTTTTATTATTATGACCATTGTATGTTGAAATTACTTTGCATATCTCTCAGTCCACTCTCGAGCCAATCTATTATACTCTCTTAAATCCTCGTGGTAGACCTTCGCAATTTCAGGAACCAGAGGGTCATCTGGGTTTGGATCACATAATAAAGAGCAGATGGAAAAAAGAACTTTGGAAATTGTAAGTGTAGGTGACCATGTAGAATTCAAGATATCTAAACAGATACTCCCATTACTGCTAATGTTTGGATGGTAAATTCGGGTTATGAACGAAACTTTGGGGGGCTGGAAGGGGTAATTGTTCGGAAAATGGATGGACAGGAAAAAAACCCCTCCCTGGTAGGGGCTGTCTTCAGGCCCCATTATGGTTGCTTTCCAATGAAACATATTTTCTTCCACTGGCCCTGCAGAACAGTGAGCTGGGGGATCTTTAGAGAAGGCAACTAACTCCTTCTGGATTCGCTTAAGAGCCATAGCCCCCAAAGTAGGTTGAACCATCTTCACTGAGTATGGCAGCTGGTAGATGGCTCTGTTGCACCTAGGGTATAAAGATAAGAAAAAGACAGATGAGTAGGCTGAAGGAGACTATGTCACATTATTAAAGTGCAATTCAGAGAGGAATCCAGGCGGGCAGGGGGGGGGGAGGGAGAGGAGAGAGAGAGAGAGAGAGAGAGAGAGAGAGAGAGAGAGAGAGAGAGAGAGAGAGAGAGAGAGAGAGAGTTGTACCTGTAGTGTCGCAAGGACTCCCTCCTGTTGCTTTGGGCCAAGAGCTAAAAATCCTCTCTGAGGTTGCTGAAAGCCTGTGATGCAGTTGCTGGAAGGTTCTGATGCCTGGAGGACAAACAACTGCTCAGAATCACCACTGTCTGGACAGGCTGATATCTCCAGCTCCTGCACAGCTTGCCACTAGCAGTGCTTCAGGACAGGGCCCTTCAGTGAATATCTGGATAACCTTTAAAGAGTATTCTATGATGTCACAGAGAGCATAATAATGAATGGTACATTAGTCAATGTGGGGTCAGCATGGGGTGGGGTTAGGGTGAAGTCTTTTTTGTGGGTGTTCACATTAGAATAATGAAGGGGAGGAGCATGTTGGGAAAGGGAAAATGGCTGAATCTGGCTGTGCTGCACAATCTCATAGAGCAGTTGGACTTTGATCTCATGAGTCACAGTGAAACTCTTCTATCCATTCAGAATATAGCAGTCGGTGCCCCACTACTACTAACTACAATAGTTTTGATGCAATTTCTATATTTTTAGGGTGAATACACTACGGCCCTCAATTTTATGTTTCCTCAGGATGATATTATCCAGTATGAACAACTTTAGGAAATTTAATGCTATGATAACATTGCTTAAAATAACTATCATTTACATTTTTATTAAAATCAACATGAATCAAAAACTTCAAAAATTTAACTTTGAAGTTAAAAATGTAACTTTTAATAAAAAGGTGGCAGAAACGTGGAAGAAAAAAAAATAAGTCCTTGCTTTGGCTTACATTATTTGTAAGCAATAAATGTAATGCCAATACAGTTGTTGTAGCTAATATATAAATAGGTAATATTGCTCTTAATTTTTAAAAAATTGTCCTGTATAAAAAGTACTCTAGGACTAGGTATATTGTTTTCCATTTATTCTTCTTGAGTTGGGGACATTCTCATAGCTTCCTGTGTCTGATTGTTTCCCACTGATACTAATGAAGTGTGTAGTACAACTCACGTCAAACCCTTGACTAGTGCTTCTCAGGATTAAGGACACTGACACTGATGATCTGACAATTTGGAAATGAAAAGAAAAATGGGACAAAAAATTGGGCTCAGCTTTGTATTTTGAAAATTATAAGGAAGTTAAAGCAGTTTATGGTGTGTTACAACAAGAATATACCTACTCTTCATAGATATAATTACTCTCACCAAAATGTAAGTTATGGAGACTTAGTATAGAAAGGTATGTTCCTAAGAACTATTAAATGTATTAAAAATTGCTGATGAAATTAAAATTTGGGTTCTGTACTTCAACCTTTTAACTGTTGGAGTGTTAGCATTCCTCAAATAACCAGTTCCTATTCTCACCACAACCTCCCATCCATCTTCCCTTCTCAGTCTCATTGCCTCCCCCCCTCCCCTGCAACTCTATCCATCTGCTCCTCTTTCACCTCCTACCTCCCCATACCCAATACATTTACCCTTCACCTCACTTGCTTTCCCTACTTTCCCAGTATCCCATCCATTTTCCTTTCTTTTCCACCCCTGACCCTCACCCATAGTTACCCTAGTTTGCAAATTGTACAATATCTATGTAGAAAAGATTAAAGAGACATCACTTTGCTCAAACAAAGAAAGAAAAGAAAATGAAAGATAAAGTGAACCACCTCTTTTTATTATTATGACCATTGTATGTTGAAATTACTTTGCATATCTCTCAGTCCACTCTCGAGCCAATCTATTATACTCTCTTAAATCCTCGTGGTAGACCTTCGCAATTTCAGGAACCAGAGGGTCATCTGGGTTTGGATCACATAATAAAGAGCAGATGGAAAAAAGAACTTTGGAAATTGTAAGTGTAGGTGACCATGTAGAATTCAAGATATCTAAACAGATACTCCCATTACTGCTAATGTTTGGATGGTAAATTCGGGTTATGAACGAAACTTTGGGGGGCTGGAAGGGGTAATTGTTCGGAAAATGGATGGACAGGAAAAAAACCCCTCCCTGGTAGGGGCTGTCTTCAGGCCCCATTATGGTTGCTTTCCAATGAAATATATTTTCTTCCACTGGCCCTGCAGAACAGTGAGCTGGGGGATCTTTAGAGAAGGCAACTAACTCCTTCTGGATTCGCTTAAGAGCCATAGCCCCCAAAGTAGGTTGAACCATCTTCACTGAGTATGGCAGCTGGTAGATGGCTCTGTTGCACCTAGGGTATAAAGATAAGAAAAAGACAGATGAGTAGGCTGAAAGAGACTAAGTCACATTATTAAAGTGCAATTCAGAGATGAATCAGGGCAGTGGGGGGGAGAGAGAGAGCAAAAGAGAGAGAGAGAGAGAGAGAGAGAGAGAGAGAGAGAGAGAGAGAGAGAGAGAGAGAGAGAGAGAGAGAGAGAGAGAAAGTTATACCAGTAGTGTTACAAGGACTACCTCCTGTTGCTTTGGGCCAAGAGCTAAAACTCCCCTCTGAGGTTGCTGAAAGCCTGTGATGCAGTTGCTGGAAGGTTCTGATGCCTGGAGGACAAACAACTGCTCAGAATCACCACTGTCTGGACAGGCTGATATCTCCAGCTCCTGCACAGCTTGCCACTAGCAGTGCTTCAGGACAGGGCCCTTCAGTGAATATCTGGATAACCTTTAAAGAGTATTCTATGATGTCACAGAGAGCATAATAATGAATGGTACATTAGTCAATGTGGGGTCAGCATGGGGTGGGGTTAGGGTGAAGTCTTTTTTGTGGGTGTTCACATTAGAATAATGAAGGGGAGGAGCATGTTGGGAAAGGGAAAATGGCTGAATCTGGCTGTGCTGCACAATCTCATAGAGCAGTTGGACTTTGATCTCATGAGTCACAGTGAAACTCTTCTATCCATTCAGAATTTAGCAGTCAGTGTCCCACTACTACTAACTACAATAGTTTTGATGCAATTTCTATATTTTTAGGGTGAATACACTACGGCCCTCAATTTTATGTTTCCTCAGGACAATATTATCTAGTATGAACAACTTTAGGAAATTTAATGCTGTGATAACGTTGCTTAATATAACTATCATTTAAATATTTATAAAAATCAATATGAATCAAAAATTTCAAAAATTTCACTTTGAAGTTAAAAATGTAACTTTTAATAAAAAGGTGGCAGAAACAGGGAAGAAAAAAAATAAGTCCTTGCTCTGGCTTGCATTATTTGTAAGCAATAAATATAATGCCAATACAGTTGTTGGAGCTAATATATTAATAGGTAATATTGCTCTTAATTTTAAAAAAATTGTCCTGTATAAAAAGTACTCTAGGACTAGGTATATTGTTTTCCATTTATTCTTCTTGAGTTGGGGACATTCTCATAGCTTCCTGTGTCTGATTGTTTCCCACTGATACTAATGAAGTGTGTAGTACAACTCACGTCAAACCCTTGACTAGTGCTTCTCAGGATTAAGGACACTGACACTGATGATCTGACAATTTGGAAATGAAAAGAAAAATGGGACAAAAAATTGGGCTCAGCTTTGTATTTTGAAAATTATAAGGAAGTTAAAGCAGTTTATGGTGTGTTACAACAAGAATATACCTACTCTTCATAGATATAATTACTCTCACCAAAACGTAAGTTATGGAGACTTATTATAGAAAGGTGTGTTCCTAAGAACTATTAAATGTATTAAAGATTGCTGATGAAATTAAAATTTGGGTTCTGTACTTCAACCTTTTAACTGTTGGAGTGTTAGCATTCCTCAAATAACCAGTTCCTATTCTCACCACAACCTCCCATCCATCTTACCTTCTCAGTCTCATTGCCTCCCCCCCTCCCCTGCAACTCCATCCATCTGCTCCTCTTTCACCTCCTACCTCCCCATACCCAATACATATACCCTTCACCTCACTTGCTTTCCCTACTTTCCCGGTATCCCATCCATTTTCCTTTCTTTTCCACCCCTGACCCTCACCCATAGTTACCCTAGTTTGAAAATTGTATAATATCTATCTAGAAAAGATTAAAGAGACATCACTTTGCTCAAATGAAGAAAGAAAAGAAAATGACTGATAAAGTGAACCACCTCTTTTTATTATTATGTCCATTGTATGTTGAAATTACTTTGCATATTTCTCAGTCCACTCTCGAGCCAATCTATTATACTCTCTTAAATCCTCGTGGTAGACCTTCGCAATTTCAGGAACCAGAGGGTCATCTGGGTTTGGATCACATAATAAAGAGCAGATGGAAAAAAGAACTTTGGAAATTGTAAGTGTAGGTGACCATGTAGAATTCAAGATATCTAAACAGATACTCCCATTTCTGCTAATGTTTGGATGGTAAATTCGGGTTATGAACGAAACTTTAGGGGGCTGGAAGGGGTAATTGTTCGGAAAATGGATGGACAGGAAAAAAACCCCTCCCTGGTAGGGGCTGTCTTCAGGCCCCATTATGGTTGCTTTCCAATGAAACATATTTTCTTCCACTGGCCCTGCAGAACAGTGAGCTGGGGGATCTTTAGAGAAGGCAACTAACTCCTTCTGGATTCGCTTAAGAGCCATAGCCCCCAAAGGAGGTTGGACCATCTTCACTGAGTATGGCAGCTGGTAGATGGCTCTGTTGCACCTAGGGCATAAAGATAAGAAAAAGACAGATGAGTAGGCTGAAAGAGACTAAGTCACATTATTAAAGTGCAATTCAGAGATGAATCAGGGCAGTGGGGGGGAGAGAGAGAGCAAAAGAGAGAGAGAGAGAGAGAGAGAGAGAGAGAGAGAGAGAGAGAGAGAGAGAGAGAGAGAGAGAGAGAGAGAGAGAGAGAAAGTTATACCAGTAGTGTTACAAGGACTACCTCCTGTTGCTTTGGGCCAAGAGCTAAAACTCCTCTCTGAGGTTGCTGAAAGCCTGTGATGTAGTTGCTGGAAGGTTCTGATGCCTGGAGGACAAACAACTGCTCAGAATCACCACTGTCTGGACAGGCTGATATCTCCAGCTCCTGCACAGCTTGCCACTAGCAGTGCTTCAGGACAGGGCCCTTCAGTGAATATCTGGATAACCTTTAAAGAGTATTCTATGATGTCACAGAGAGCATAATAATGAATGGTACATTAGTCAATGTGGGGTCAGCGTGGGGTGGGGTTAGGGTGAAGTCTTTTTTGTGGGTGTTCACATTAGAATAATGAAGGGGAGGAGCATGTTGGGAAAGGGAAATTGGCAGAAGCTGGCTGTGCTGCACAATCTCATAGAGCAGTTGGACTTTGATCTCATGAGTCACAGTGAAACTCTTCTATCCATTCAGAATTTAGCAGTCAGTGCCCCACTACTACTAACTACAATAGTTTTGATGCAATTTCTATATTTTTAGGGTGAATACACTACGGCCCTCAATTTTATGTTTCCTCAGGACGATATTATCTAGTATGAACAACTTTAGGAAATTTAATGCTGTGATAACGTTGCTTAATATAACTATCATTTAAATATTTATAAAAATCAATATGAATCAAAAACTTCAAAAATTTCACTTTGAAGTTAAAAATGTAACTTATAATAAAAAGGTGGCAGAAACAGGGAAGAAAAAAAATAAGTCCTTGCTCTGGCTTGCATTATTTGTAAGCAATAAATATAATGCCAATACAGTTGTTGGAGCTAATATATTAATAGGTAATATTGTTCCTAATTTTTAAAAAATTGTCCTGTATAAAAAGTACTCTAGGACTAGGTATATTGTTTTCCATTTATTCTTCTTGAGTTGGGAACATTCTCATAGCTTCCTGTGTCTGATTTTTTCCCACTGATACTAATTAAGTGTGTAGTACAACTCAAGTCAAACCCTTGACTAGTGCTTCTCAGGATTAAGGACACTGACACTGATGATCTGAAAATTTGGAAAAGAAAAGAAAAATTGGATAAGAAAGTGGGCTCAGCTTTGTATTTTGAAAGTTATAAGGAAGTTAAAGCAGTTTATGGTGTGTTACAACAAGAATATACCTACTCTTCATAGATATAATTACTCTCACCAAAACGTAAGTTATGGAGACTTAGTATAGAAAGGTGTGTTCCTAAGAACTATTAAATGTATTAAAGATTGCTGATGAAATTAAAATTTGGGTTCTGTACTTCAACCTTTTAACTGTTGGAGTGTTAGCATTCCTCAAATAACCAGTTCCTATTCTCACCACAACCTCCCATCCATCTTCCCTTCTCAGTCTCATTGCCTCCCCCCCTCCCCTGCAACTCCATCCATCTGCTCCTCTTTCACCTCCTACCTCCCCATACCCAATACATATACCCTTCACCTCACTTGCTTTCCCTACTTTCCTGGTATCCCATTCATTTTCCTTTCTTTTCCACCCCTGACCCTCTCCCATAGTTACCCTAGTTTGAAAATTGTATAATATCTATCTAGAAAAGATTAAAGAGATATCACTTTGCTCAAATGAAGAAAGAAAAGAAAATGACTGATAAAGTGAACCACCTCTTTTTATTATTATGTCCATTGTATGTTGAAATTACATTGCATATCTCTCAGTCCACTCTCGAGCCAATCTATTATACTCTCTTAAATCCTTGCGGTAGACCTTCGCAATTTCAGGAACCAGAGGGTCATCTGGGTTTGGATCACATAATAAAGAGCAGATGGAAAGAAGAAGTTTGGAAATTGTAAGTGCAGGTGACCACATAGAATTCAAGATATCTAGACAGATACTCCCATTTTTGCTAATGTTTGGATGGTAAATTCGGGTTATGAATGAAACTTTGGGTGGCTTGAAGGGGTAATTGTTCGGAAAATGGATGGACAGGAAAAAAACCCCTCCCTGGTAGGGGCTGTCTTCAGGCCCCATTATGGTTGCTTTCCAATGAAACATATTTTCTGCCACTGGCCCTGCAGAACAGTTTGCCGGGGGATCTTGAGAGAAGGCAACTAACTCCTTCTGGATTCGCTTAAGAGCCATAGCCCCCAAAGTAGGTTGAACCATCTTCACTGAGTATGGCAGCTGGTAGATGGCTCTGTTGCACCTAGGGTATAAAGATAAGAAAAAGACAGATGAGTAGGCTGAAGGAGACTATGTCACATTATTAAAGTGCAATTCAGAGAGGAATCCAGGCGGGCAGGGGGGGGGGAGGGAGAGGAGAGAGAGAGAGAGAGAGAGAGAGAGAGAGAGAGAGAGAGAGAGAGAGAGAGAGAGAGAGAGTTGTACCTGTAGTGTCGCAAGGACTCCCTCCTGTTGCTTTGGGCCAAGAGCTAAAAATCCTCTCTGAGGTTGCTGGAAGTCTGTGATGCAGTTGCTGGAAGGTTCTGATGCCTGGAGGACAAACAACTGCTCGGAAAAACCACTGTCTGGACAGGCTGATATCTCCAGCTCCTGCACAGCTTGCCACTAGGAGTGCTTCAGGACCTGGCCGCTTCAGTGAATATCTGGATAACCTTTAAAGAGTATTCTGTGATGTCACAGAGAGCATAATAAAGAATGAATGGCAGGTTATTCAAAGTGTGGTCAGCGTGGGGTGGGGTTAGGGTGAAGTCTTTTTTGTGGGTGTTCACATTAGAATAATGAAGGGGAGGAGCATGTTGGGAAAGGGAAAATGGCTGAATCTGGCTGTGCTGCACAATCTCATAGAGCAGTTGGACTTTGATCTCATGAGTCACAGTGAACCTCTTCTATCCATTCAGAATTTAGCAGTCAGTGCCCCTCTACTACTCACTACAATAGTTTTGATGCAGTTTCTATATTTTTAGGGTGAATACACTATGTCCCTCAATTTTATGTTTCCTCAGGATGATATTATTTAGTATGAACAACTTTCGGAAATTTAATGCTGTGATAACATCGCTTAAAATAACTATCATTTACTTTTTTATTTATTTTTATTTTTTTTTAAAGATTTATTTATTTATTATTTGTAAGTACACTGTAGCTGTCTTCAGACACTCAGAAGAGGGTGCCAGATCTCATTACGGATGGTTGTGAGCCACCATGTGGTTGCTGGGATTTGAACTCTGGACCTTCGGAAGATCAGTCGGGTGCTCCTACGCACTGAGCCATCTCACCAGCCCCTTTTTTTAACAAATATTTTTTTTTAAGGATTTTATTTATTTAATATATGTAAGTACACTGTAGCTGTCTTCAGACACTCCAGAAGAGGGCGCTAGATCTCATTGCGGATGGTTGTGAGCCACTATGTGGTTGCTGGGATTTGAACTCTGGACCTTTGGAAGAGCAGTCGGGTGCTCTTACCCACTGAGCCATCTCACCAGCCCCCATTTACTTTTTTATAAAAATCAATATGAATCAAAAATTTCAAAAATTTAACTTTGAAATTAAAAATGTAACTTTTAATAAAAGGTGGCAGAAACTGGGAAGAAAAAAAAATAAGTCCTTGCTCTAGCTTGCATTATTTGTAAGCAATAAATGTAATGCCAATACAGTTGTTGTAGCTAATATATTAATAGGCAATATTGCTTTTAATTTTTAAAAAATTGTCCTGTATAAAAAATACTCTAGGACTAGGCATATTGTTTTCCATTTATTCTTCTTGAGTTGGGAACATTCTCATAGCTTCCTGTGTCTGATTGTTTCCCACTGATACTAATAAAGTGTGTAGTACAACTCACGTCAAACCCTTGACTAGTGCTTCTCAGGATTAAGGACACTGACACTGATGATCTGACAATTTGGAAATGAAAAGGAACATGGGACAAAAAAGTGGGCTCAGCTTTGTGTTTTGAAAGTTGTAAGGAAGTTAAAGCAGTTTATGATGTGTTACAATAAGAATATACCTACTCTTCATAGATATAATTACTCTCACCAAAACGTAAGTTATGGAGACTTATTATAGAAAGGTGTATTCTTAAGAAATATTAAAAGTACTAAAGAGTGTGGAAGAAATTAACATTTATTTTCTGGACTTAAACCTTCTAACTGTTGGAATGTTAGCATTCCTTGCAGGTTCCACCCAACAGTTACCTAGCAACTGTCAGGAAGGAGGCAAGAACTATGTGGCCCCCTCCTGTGCTCTCTGACCTCACCCTCTCTCTGGCCTTCCCCTTGCCCACCCCTCCATGTGTTCCTATTCCCTCTTCCTTTCTCTCCTCATCCTCCTTCCCCTTCCCCTCTGCCTCTTTTTTCCCTCTCCCTGTCTCCCTCTCCCCCTTTTCTGTTTGCTGTCCCCTCTCTTTCTCTGCCTTTACTCTCTTCTCAACCTTCCTTCCCATGCCCCCAAATAAACTTGATTCTATAGTAGACCATCATATGCCTGGTCCCTCAAGGCAGGGGGTGCACCCCTCCTGCCACACCATACCTCCATTTACAAAACATATCACTAACTTTTCCACAACCATTGAAAGTTATATTTTAATCAGCCTTGTAGGAACTTCAATGTATTTCAAGGTCGTGTAAGAATAATAAAGCATTTTCTGAGAAAGTTTTTCTTTAGTGCTAAACTAATATTGCTTAAGCCTCAAACTTGCTGGTATAGACTATTATGTTATCAACACACTTTGATGAATGATTGAAATATAAAAAAGAAACTGTAACTTTATAATTGCATTCAGTATGCTTATGGCTATCTTTAAAATTCAGGCCCAATCAAATTAATGTGGACCCAACTGTCTTGCAAATTTTAGAATATGTGTTATAGAAATGTATTATAATCAATGAATATATTTCACTTGGATCAATTCTGCCTTTAGATAAGTCCTGGATCAATTCTGCCTTTAGATAAATATGCCCAACTGTATGTCTTCTACAGGTAGTGCAGAATTTTGTCTGCAGATCATGGCATTTTAACCACACATCATTTAAAACGTTTGATTCAACAATCAAAAAAATGATGACAGATAACTTATTCTAATGTAGGTATATTTTATTTCACTTATGTACAAGTGCTTTACTCTGTATATGTGGTGTGTGTGTGCCTAGAAAGGTTATATTGTGAGTGCTGGAACCTGGGTATTCTGCAAGAGTAGCAAGTACTTTTAATCAGTGAACAATCTCGCTAGTTCCAATCTAAAATATTAAAAATGCAAGGAACATTTTTTTTCTTAGAAAAAGAGAAAAAGTTGTACCTTTTCTATCAATGCACTATTTGAATGATATTTGTTCTTTCATTTCTGTACTGTTATAAATCACCCTGACCAAAATGAAATTGTTTATTTCAGCTTATCCTTTTAGGTCACAATCTGTTACTGAGAAAAATTGGGGCAAGAATTCAAATAGGAGCTTGAAGCAGGTACCATAGAGTAAAGATGCCTGCTAGTTTACTCACAGTTTCGTGCTTAACCCAAGTTTTTATACTTTGCAAACACCTTCCCAAGGAATAGGACCACCCACAATCACCTAAGACTTACCCATTCAAATTATCTGATCAAGAAAATTTCTCCCAGCAGTGGTCAGCAATTTTCTTTGAGTCCAGTCTTGAGCTTGTTATCATTAGTTTATAAACTATATATTTTCTAAGTTCCAAAATAAATCTGGTTCGTGATATAAATGGGTTGGTATTACAACATTAAGACTATTTAGTATACATCTTGACGTTTTAAAAAATAAAATAGATGTTTTGATTTATTTTAATTATACTTTCTTTTAATTAGGTATTTTCTTCATTTACATTTCAAATGCTATCCCAAAAGTCCCCCATAACCTCCCCCGCACTCCCCTACCCATCAACTCCCACTTCATGGCCCTGGTGTTCCCCTCTACTGAAGCATATAAAGTTTGCAAGATCAAGGGGCCTCTCTTCCCAATGATGACCTACTAGGCCATCTTCTGCTACATATGCAGCTAGAGCCATGAGCTCCAGGGCGTACTGGTTAGTTCATATTGTTGTTTCCACCTATAGGGTTGCAGACCCCTTTAGCTCCTTGAGTACTTTCTCTAGCTCCTCCCTTGGGGGCCCTGTGTTCCATCCAATAGCTGACTGTGAGCATCCACTTCTGTGTTTGCCAGACCCCAGCATAGCCTCACAAGAGACAGCTATATCAGGGTCCTTTCAGCAAAAACCTGCTGGTGTATGCAATGGTGTCAGAGTTTGGAGACTGATTATGGGATGGATCCCCGGGTGTGGCAGTCTCTAGATGGTCCATCCTTTTCATCCCAGCTGCAAAGTTTGTCTCTGTAACTCCTTCCATGGGTGTTTTGCTCCCAATTCTAAGAAGGGGCAAAGTGACCACACTTTGGTCTTCGTTTTTCTTCAGTTTCATGTGTTTTGCAACTTGTATCTTAGGTATTCTAAGTTTCTGAGCTAATATCCACTTATCAGTGAGTACATATCATGTGAGTTCTTTTGTGATTGGGTTACCTCACTCAGGATGATGCCCTCCAGGTCCATCCATTTGCCTAGGAATTTCATAAATTCATTCTTTTTAATAGCTGAGTAGTACTCCATTGTGTAAATGTACCACATTTTCTGTATCCATTCCTCTGTTGAGGGACATCTGGGTTAATTATACTACATACATTACAGGGAAAGATATGCTAAAATAAGTTGGAATTCAAAATGGACTTTGAAGACTGTAGAAAACTCCTTTTTTCTTATAGTCTTCTACTATGTATCTGAAGGTTAGTGAGTTTGGAGTTTGTTCACATGTCCTTTTATAAGCTGTTGTTATGTGCAACAATAATTAAATCATAAATTATCATGTCCATCTCTGCAATAATCCACTACTAAGAATCAATTAAGATTTTTTTTTTCATTTCTAAGGGAGTACAATAGTAGATTGATATTAACATGCAGATATAAATGAACCAAGAAAACTGTTGAATTAGAATGACCATTATATTAAGCTCACATGTAATCAGAGCATTGTTTCCTTTCACTATACTAAAGCTGCAGTGGGCCTGCCTGAAGTAGGCAATTTAACAGAAGCTAAGAAGCTGGAGGGGGTTTAACAAAACGGCAGTTAACCAGGACATCCTGACCTTTAATTCCTGAATAGAAATACAGAGTTGGCGAGTTTTTCATGAGATTCTCCATCAAGGAAATAAAATTCTAGTTAAATCTGAAGTGGTCTCTACAACAATACCAGACGGAGAACCTCTGCACTGTGTACCCTTGTCACGACAATAAGGTACTAATTCCACCTGCATTTGTTTTTATGAACAAGTACTATGCTATTTTTTACAAAAAGCTCTTTATTAATTTTAAAATTGAACTCATTCTTTGACAATGTTACATGTATAAAAAATGGATTCTAAGCACATTAGCCTTATCCCCCCTCACTCTTTTCTATTTTCCTTTCTTTCTACAACTCTCCTTTCAATTTTCTTGTCTCTATCTTTATTTTTACTTTTGGTTTGAAATCTACTGAGGCCAGAGGCCAAAGCATGAAGATGAGTGTGGGCCTATCCACTGGAGCCTGTAGGACTCACCAATAGTTAGAGCAGTGAAGAAAATAACTGTTTCCCATGGCATTATTCAACAGAAAATTGTTTTTCTAGGTGGGGCAGCTTACCATCTACTTCCCATTACTGAATGTTGATAGACCCACTCAGGTTAGGCCCACTGAAACCAATCAGCACTGCTGTGAGCTCATGATTACAAGGATCATATCATGCCCAGATGACAACAATTAGCAGTACTTATATCCTAATCATCCAGCTCTTATCTTTTCCTCTGTTGGATATTCTGTGATATATTCCTGAGTTTTGAAATAGGTGACACAGACCTCTCACTTAGGGCTCTGTACTAAAAAGTCACATGTTCCCAGCATCTTGACTAGTCTACATTCACTACTCTCTACTGGAAAAGCTAAGAATATCTGATCAAAGTTGATATCAGCAGGTTTTTATAGGTATAAACATAAATATATAAAAGGCTGTCCGTCAATGCAAGTGATAATACCAGAGTCCCGTAGCTCTATGATGTCCACAGACATGGGCTTTGGGCCAGATTTAGAGTCCCAGACATGAATTTCCTCTTGTGGAGTGGACTTAACATTCAACCAGAAAGCAAGTGGTTACTTCTAGTAACAATAATATCATGAATTCATCAGTGTACACCTCTTTCCTGCCAGGTCAGTACTGCAGCATGGATGATTTTTTTTCCCTTCAGTTGTCTGCATAGCACCTTTTAGAACTCTGAAACCTAAGCATTAAAGAAGCATCTAGTGCATGATTTTTCTGTGTCTTATATAAATATGTAGTATCCTCGCAATAAGATTGTGTAATCTAGCCGGGCGTGGTGGCACACGCCTTTAATCCCAGCACTCGGGAGGCAGAGGCAGGCGGATTTCTGAGTTCGAGGCCAGCCTGGTCTACAAAGTGAGTGCCAGGACAGCCAGGGCTACACAGAGAAACCCTGTCTCGAAAAACCAAAAAAAAAAAAAAAAAAAAAAAGATTGTGTAATCTAGGGATTGTGGGCCACCATGAGCAATTGTCAACTGTGCATGTTATTTTGGAGAATCTCTGGAGACTTTTTGATTAACATCTCATAAATATCCTACAGTAGGCACTGGTGATTTTGTTTGTTCACTGTTGACTTGTGGGATCTGAATTATCTGTCCACTTAGAGTACCTGCATTTAAACTCCATATATATTTATTCCTTAAGAGTTTTATACATGTATATAACGTATTTTGATCATATCCATATTCCTCCTTCTCTATCCAACTCTTCTTGACTCACCCATACACATCTTCCTCTTAAATAACTTTGTCTTCTTTTCCTTGTGTTTCTACTAAAACACTGAGTCTAATTACTGCTGCCCATATGTGTATGTGTGTAGGGCCATTCCTATGAGAGGCTACACTATTGAAAAACACTAACTCTCTCTTCCTCAGAAACTGCAGGAACTGTCAGTACTTCCTCAGTTAGAAGTGACATCTGGAGATCCCATCTCCTATCTATTATTGAGTGTTTAGTGGCTTGGTCTTATGCAGGTCTCATGTAGGCAACCATAGCTACTGAAAGTTTATTAGTGTGCTAGCTCTTTCATGTCTTGAGGACAGTATTTTCCTTATAGTTCTTCCTGACCTCTGGTTCTTGCCATCTGCCTACTTTCTTGGCCATGATGACTTCCTGAACCTTAAAGGAAGGGTATGTATCATGGATATCACATTTGAGGCTGAGTAATCCACATTTATTCTCTGCATGTTGATAAATTGTAAATCTCCTTATTGATTGTCATTCATTGTAAAAAGAAGATGCTCTGATGAGAGTAGAAGGCAGTTTAACACAATATCTACATATTAAAATAATAATAGTAGATTCTCTAATAAGGTTTAAGAACTCACTGGCCATGAGTTCTTGGTAAGCTTTACAGTATGCTACGATGCAGTGAACTTTGAATATAGTCATAGAGTACTTAACTACCCTCATAACAATCCATTGTACTTTTACATTATACCAGGTGTATCTTATAAGTTCTAGTATCTCCAACCTCCTTTAGGCCCTTCACCAATGCTTTCTTGTGTTCCTATATCTATAGACATTATAAAATAATTTCAGATATTCAGGGATGTTCCAAATACCTCATTTTTATAATTTAGTCTTATAAAACTGAGAGATGCAAATTTGTAGAAAGTATGAAATAATGGATTGATGCTCAAGGTACTAATATGAAGTCTTTAGCATGAATTATATCATCATTTGCCTTTACTGTGACATGGTTTCTTGTTCTATTGTGCTTAATGCAACTAAGCTTTACAGGCAGCCTACATATGTTCCAGTCTTAGATTTTTTTCACTGACTGGCTGTGAGACTATGAAGAAATTATTTAAACTGCTTTTATTTCAATCCCTTCATCTGCCAAGTATTAGTAATAAAATCTTTTTGTCTAGAATATGTATTAGTCAGAATTCTCTAGAGTCACAGAACTAATGGAATATCTCTCTATATCAAGGGAATTTATTGTAATGATTTACAGTCTGTTGTCTAACTTACCCAATAAAGGAGAGCTGTGAATGGCAAGTGCATGAATCTAGTAGTATGTTAAGTCCCACGAGGCTAGTTGTTTCAGCTAGCCTTCTGTAGAAATAGGTTACAACAGATGTGCTGGCAAGTAAGTTCAAGCAGTTGAAGAAGAAAGTAAATCCTCCTTCTTCCATTATTCCGTATGTAGGCCTCCAGCCGAAGGTGTGGCCTGGATTAAAGGTGTGTGCCACCACACCTTGATTTGGAATTTGCTTTGTTCCAGGCTGACTTTGAACTCAGGGATCTCCTTGCCTCAGTCTCCTGGCTTTAAAGGTGTCTTGGCCACTGTGCCTCAAGTTCTTCATGTCAAGATCCAAGTCAGAAAGCTCTGTCTTCTAGCCTCCAGATCTGGATCACAGGTGTGCCCTACAATTCTGGACTGTAGTTCTTTCTAGTTGTAGTCAAGTAAACAACCAGGAATAGCCACCACAATCTACCCCTTGTTAACTTGACACAAATCATATCATGCCCAAATAAAGCAATAACCAGATTATACATAAAAATACCTAATATGGTATAGTTATCCCTAATATGGTATAGTGATCGTACAAACACAAACACATTTTAAATTTAGAATAGGTAAATGTCCCTTGGGAACATCCTTTTAGTATCTCAACCTAAATACCAATTGATATTCTCTTAATTTATGTTAAAAAAACTGGAAGAAAGCACAAATATCTATACACATATGTTCTTAACAAAATAAAACAGAAACATTCATATCACTTTATAATCCTCATTTCTGCAACCGGTCAAGTCACATGGCCTTAGAGGGTATTTATAACTGCCTTCCTCTACTACCCATTCTGTGTTTCCTCCACCCTCTACAAGCACCTTGGCAAGTCTTGACTCTTATTCTTGAAGAAGTAACCCATACCTTCATTCCTGATAGGTCTGTGCCCTTTGTCATCCTGCTTAGGTGAGGCTGTTGTAGTTTCCTATTGACTTTAATTGCAGGACATAGTAGTATTAAGGTACTAAATGATCCCTTGCACTCCAGATGTAATCCTGCTTACCTTCATTGTGGAGAGGCAACCCAATTTCACCTTGGTAATCTGGATCTATCACCCCTCCTAAGACTGTTATTCTTTTCTTAGCCTGTAGGTTTAAGGACATTAGAAAGCCAAAATGACCAGGGGGAAGTCTGAGATTCTAGTTCAGTGGAATGTTTGCTGTGGCTCTTGGCAGGAGGATTCTCCCCTCTGGAATCAAAACTTCTAGGCCAGCAGAATTTTGGGTTGTAGGGACAGGAAGCAAAATTTTTCCTAGTGGGTCACTAGGAGTAATAATGAGTGGAAATCTTCCCTTTTCCACCCCTTGATTCCTGGACCTGTGGATCCTGGCTATGGGAGAAACTACACCATATACTGGAAGCTGATTCAAAGCATATATACTGCCTTCTAAAAAATCCTGTCCTAGCCCTCCATGCTACTGCCACCTAATTGTCACTGTAACTGTGTCTTGAAAAGGCTATTCTGTCTTTCTATCAGATCAGATGCTTCAGAATGGTGGGTAACATGGTAGTACAAGTGTATTTCATGATTATGTGTCCTAAAGTAATTTTCACATAAATTACTAATTACTTTAGATAATATACAGTATATATTGGATACAAATCTCAAAATAATGTTCTTAATGATTCAATAAGGTAATATGAAACTACTTTATAAAGTGATTATAACACTGAATTAATATACACTTTGATTGTTATAATTTTTCTGTTAAAATTTGTTTTTTAATTGGTCATAGCACTGTAATTCAAGGTAATGTTTTAGTTCACTGAGAAAGCAAGTATTTGCTATATATCTTTTGAGAATTACTAAAATTCACAGAAACATGGAAGTAGCACACACTTTTGTATGAAATAACGAAAGTGAGAACAAGAATTGATTCACTGTGCTTTTTAAATAGAAAGTATAATGAAGACTTTTGTGATACATAGGGCAAAAGAGCCATGAGAGATATTACTTCTTACTCACAGAAAATGAAATAATTGAGAAAAAATGTGACTTTAAAATTTTTATCAAATAATTGCCTTATATTTGAATGTTATCCAGAAGCTGCCTTCTCTGTTAGTTGAAATTAAAATTGTATGTTGTGGGCAAGGTTTTACAGGATACTGCTGCTATCAGCAAATCTATTTAACAGTAGATTCTTCATAATAAGATTAATGTGTCTTACATAAACATTTATTCAATAGACTTTTTTCTTCTTGACCACATATCCTGAAAATACAAGTAAGAATTGCCTGTGAGAAAGTGATAGTGGACATGGTTAATATTATCTTAAATAGTTTTGGTCTGCGGTTTGCAAATAGAAGGTTACAAGTTATCAGATATAAATATTTCATTTTTCTCATACAAGATATTTTAGTCTAAGATGTAAACATGAAATCAGGTCTACCATTTGATTGGGAATGACAGAGTAAATATATTTCTGAGACAAGCTTATTCCAGAAATCTGGTACCTATAAATATCTTAACAGGAATTTAAAATGTGGCTTGATGTTTTCCTAGAATAATTTGATTTAAATTTTTAGTTCTTTTTTCTGATCTATTTTAGATCTTTTTTCTGATTTCTAGAAAATACATATGAAATAAGGAAATCAGAAAATTTTGAAAGAATCTTAAGCTTTCTTATTAGTCAATCATGAAACTAATGTGTCACTAATTTGTCTTATTAAACATATCAACTACATGTTTGATGAATTATCACCGTTAGAGACAAATAAATACTTATATGATTTTAGTAGTAATCTACCTCTAAAATTCTTGAACAATAAAATTATGCTAATATGTTGTTTAATAATAGAGGCCTTCTCTAATGTTTTGTGACAATATTCCTAGAACAAACTTTTACAGGACCCAGACAGGAACAAACGATAGGCCAAACAAAAGCTTCTAACAAGTTCCACTTGGTGAACCACAGTTTTTGTTTTGTTTTGTTTTAGAGTAAGGATTTCTCTGTGTAGCCCTGGCTATCCTGGAACTCCCTCTGTAGACCAGGCTGGCCTTGAACTAAGAAATCTGCCTGCCTCTGCCTCCCAAGTGCTCGGATTAAAGGCGTGTGCCACCATGCCCGGCCCACAGTTTTGTTAAAAGTACTTTTAAGAATATGGGTGTGGATCCCGGGTGGGGCAGTCTCTGGATTGGTTTTGGGAAGATCTTATGCTCCAGTGCAAGGGAATGCCAGGGCCAGGAAACAGGAGTGGGTGGGTTTGGGATCAGGGCTGGGGGAGGGTATAAGGGACTTTTGGGATAGCATTTGAAATGTAAATGAAGAAAATATTTAATAAAAAAATATAATTGTGGGGTTGGTGAGATGGCTCAGCGGTAAGAGCACTGACTGCTCTTCCAAAGGTCCTGATTTGAACTCACATGGGGAATCACATGGTGGCTCACAGCCACCCGTAATGAGATATGACACCCTCTTCTGGTGTGTCTGAAGACAGCTACAGTGTGCTTACATATATTAATAAAAAAATCTTTAAAAAAGAGAATTTGGGTGTGTCTTGGAGATTTATTGCTGTGAACAGAAACTATGAGGAAGGCAACACTTGTAAGGATGACATTTAATTGGGGATGGGTTACAGAAATTCAGTCCATTATCAACAAGGTGGGAACATGGCAGCATTCAGGCCGACATGGTGCAGGAGAAGCTTAGAATTCTACATCTTCATCTGAAGCCTGCTGGCAGAATACTGGCTTCCAGGCAGCTACGATAAGGGTATTAAAGTCCATGCCCAAAGTGACACATCTTCTCTCACAAGGCTACAACTCCTAATAGTGCCACTCCCTGGGCCAAACATATACAAGCCATCACAGGGTGAGTGGTTACTCACAGGAATAGAAAGACTCAAAGATAACCACATCATAGAAAGCTCACCCTGGTAGGGGTGACAACCTACAAAAGCTGGAAACCTAGAGAGCATTTCAAAACCTGAAGGAAACTTGACAAACTGGAGTGCTGCTTTGTGTGTGTGTGTGTGGGGGGGGCGGGGCGGGGGGGAGATAATACAGTTTTTCTGAGTCTCTTCTAGGGAACTTGCTTGGTCTCTACATTTTCAGATGCTTAGCTTGTCTGAGATTCCTTACTTTTTTTTTTTCCTTTTAATTATCGATGAAGTTATTTATTCATTTTTACATCACTATTAAGCCTCCGTTCTCTCCTCTCCTACTAGTCTCTCCTTCTCTCTTTTCCTCCCCTCTCCTCCCACCTCTTTTCTTTCTCTCACCAGAGAAGGGGAGGTCTCCCATGGACATCAATCAGCCCTAGCATATCAATCCACAGCAAGAGTAACTGTATCCTCTTCCACTAAGTTTAGACAAGGCAACCCGTTTAGGGGAAAAAGATCCAAAGGTAGGCAATGTAGACAAAGACAGCCCCTATTTCTGGTTTAGGAGTCCCACATGAAGAACCCACTGGACATCTCCTACATACATGCAGAGGGCATAGTTCCATCTCATTCATGCTCTGTGCTTGATAGTACAGGCTCCATGAACTGGAATTGGTCCTGATTAGTTGCCTCTAGGTTTTCTTGTGGTGTTCATGACCGCTCTGGTTCCATCAATCTTCTCCCCTGCTCCCTTTAACAGGATTCTCCAAGCTTCACTTAATATTTGACTGTTGGCCTCTGCATCAGCTTCCAACAGAAGGTGGGTAAAGTTCCTATGATGACATTTATGCTAGGCTCCTTTCTGCAAGTATAGTTTAATATCATCAATAGTATCGGGAGTGTGCTCACTCTCTTCGCATGGGTTTCAACCATTCATTGGTTGGCCCTACCCTCAAGTTTTACTTCAGCCCCAACCCGTACATCCTATCAATAGGACAAACTGTGGGTCTAAGGTTTTGTGTCTGGGTTGGTGTACAAATAGCTCCATTAGAAATCATGCCTGGCCACAGGAGATGGCTGATTTAGGCTCCATCTCTCCCCTTGCTAGGACTCTTAGCTATGGCCACCCTCATAAATTCCTGGGAGTTTCTATTGTCATAGTTTCTAGCTTGTCCCAGAGGTCCCCCCAATCCAGTTGTCTCTCCTAGCACTCTCTGTGTTCTCCCCCAAACTCATCTCTCCTGTTCTCATCCCTAACCCCCCCACACACACTTTCCTCCTTTCATCTACCTACTGATATCAACTGTATTTCCATATACATGTAATTTTGATACACTGTATGTAATTGTCTCAGAGGCTTACTGCTGAATAAGCACACCCTTTCTAGCTCTTTTTAAATTCTGGTAAACTGGCTTCTCTCAGCTTCTGACTGAATTGCTCTACTGGCCTCAAATTCAATCTGGTAATCCATTCTAATCTTCTGTTTCATTCTAATTCTCTGGCTCATTCTGTCTTCAGACCTGAAACCTGTCTCTGTAAAACAATCCCAATAAAACTACCTCCTCTTCTTCCTCATCCTCCCCTCTCCCTCTATTTCTTTCTCTGTCTCATTCTCTACTGCTACCCCATCTCTCCTTCTCCCCCTCTCCCCCTCCCCCTGCACCCCTCTCCCCTCTCTCTGCAGTGCTCTGTCAAGTCTCTCTCTTTCCTGCCTATGCTCATGAGAGTTGGGCATAATCTATCTCTGACTCATTCTGTTTAATCTTTCCTTTATTCATCACTGTTTGCTCCTTCCATTAGGGTACTTTTTTCTCCAAACTAACATTATCTACATTGTTTGTGATTAAAGATGTATGCAAAGGGTATGTCTATATTCCAGCCAGAAGGATTAAAGGTGTGTCATTCCAGCCACATCACTCAGACCTAGAAGGTCTTTGGATGTGGTCATTTGCCATTGTAGCCATGTTGCTGGATTAAAATTCTTCTACATTGCCTTTCTCAGTGAGATTCAAGCATGCCCCTTAGGCTCTCCATGTTACTTAGTTTCTTTGTGTCTGTGATTTGCAGCTTATTATCCTGTACTTTATGACTAATATCTACTTATAATTGAGTACATATAATGTTCATCTTTTGGGGTCTTGACTTACCTCACTCAGGATGACCATTTCTAGTTTACTCATTTTTCTGCAAATTTCATGTCATTGTTATTAATGGATGAGTAATGCTTTATTGTGTAAATAAACAACATTGTCTTTATCATTTAGCTGAGCTTATTTTGAGTATTTGCCCAGGAGTGGTATAGTTGGGCCATGAGGTAGAACTATTCCAAGTTTCCTGAGAAACTAACAAGTTTATTTCCAAAATGATTGTACAACAAGTTTGTACTCCTACTATCAATGGAGGATTGTTCTGCTTGCTCAGCATCCTGGACAGCTATGAATTGTTGCTTGAGTTTTTGTTTGTAGCCTTTCTGACTGGTGTAAGATAAAATGTCAGAATTGTTTTGATTTGCATTTCCCTGGTGCCTAAAGTTATTGATCATTTCTTTAAATGCTTCTTAGCCATAATAGATTGCTCTGTCAAGAATTCTGTTTAGATTTGTACCAAAATTTTTAATTAGGTCATTTGGTTTGTTGATGTCTAGTTTTTTGAGTTGTATATATATTTTAGATGTCAGCACTCTATTGGAAGTGGAGTTGGTGAAAATATTTTCCCATTCTATAGGTTGCTTTTTCTGTTTTTGTTGTTCTTTGTCTTACAGAAGCTTGTCAGTTTCATGAGGTTACCTTTATTCATTGTTGATCTGAATTTCTGAACTGTTTCTGTTCTGTTCAGAATTTTGTCTCCTGTGCCAATTTATTTAAGGCAATTCCCCACTTTCTCTTATTTCAGACTTAGTGTATCCAATTTTATGTTGGAGACTTTGATCCACCAGAACTTGAATTTTGTTCAGAGTGATAGATACCGAATCTATTTTCACTTTTTAACATGCAGACATTCAGTCAAACCAGCACCATTTATAAATGATGCTTTACTTTTTCCACTGTATACTTTTGGCTTCTTTGTCAAAAATCAAGTATGCATAGATTTACTTCAGGTTCTTCTGTTTGGTTCTATTGATTAATCTGTCTGTTTTAATGTCAATACTACGCTGATTCAATTACCATTACTTTGTAGTAGAGCTTGAAATCAGGGATGTTGATACCTCAAGAAGTTCTTTTACTATACAAGGTGGTTTTAGATATTTTTGGAGTTTTGTTTTTTTTTTTTTTTTCCATTTGAAGTTGAGAACTGTTCTTTCAAGCTATGTAAACACTGTATTAGAATTTTGATGAAAATTACATTGATCCTTTATTTTGCTTTTGATAACATGGGCATTTTACTATGCTAATCCTACTGATACATGAGCATGGGAGATTTTTCCATCTTCTTATATCTTCTTAAATTTCTTTCTTCAAAGATTTGAAGTTCTTTTCATATAGGTCTTTTACTTAGTTAAAGTTACACCAAGATTTTTTTTCTTTTTTCTTTTTTCTCTTTTCTTTTTTCTTTTTTTTCTTTTCTTTTTTCTTTTTCTTTTCTTTTTCCTGTTTTTCGAGACAGGGTTTCTCTGTGTAGCCCTGACTGTCCTGGAACTCACTCTGTAGACCAGGCTGGCCTTGAACTCAGAAATTCGTCTGCCTCTGCTTCTCAAGTGGTGGGATTAAAGGTGTGTACCACCACTGCCCAGCTACACCAGGGTTATTTATGTTATTTGTGCCTCAATTTTTCGGAATTAGAATTTCTAGCATTGAGAGTAGGAAGGGCCTTGAAAAAGAGAGATATTACACATCTCTCTAGTTATTACTGATATTAAACTATGTTGGGGATGTGACAGCATCTTAAGCACTGGCTACATATTACAGAATATTTTGTCCTTATGGAAGCATCTATGTAAAATTATATTGAATCTAACATAAGCAGTTCTTATAAGTAAGAGAGAAACAAAATTGTATTCCTGTTCTTATATGTATACCCAAGAGAATTTCTGCTTTATTTCTAGATGCTTTCTACAGGACTCATACCATTATTATTAAGGTTTTGTGAGTAAATATTAATTTTTGCAAGATTACTTTCTTTGTGAAGAAATTATGGTTGAAATATGGACCTGTTTGACTTAGCATCTCAGACTGTAAGGTGGGGTAATTAACATTGTAATTTTTTTCTGCTTCCTGCTGGCATTAGGATGTTGTTAAAGCGACCCTAGAATGTTAGTCATAGGCAATAGAGTATTTATTAGAAGCATCTGATTAGATGTTCCAGCTGAAAGACAGGGAACCATTATATTGATTAGACTGGGGAATCATCAGCTTTCAGCAAGTGAGAATTGAACAGTTTGTAGTCGGCAGGTAATCCTTGGATGTCCGCCAGGTGAAAATCTGCTGAGACAAATATAAACTCAGGACAGAACTTAAAATTTGTCTAGTACTTGAGGAATGTAAGAAACCACAAGACCAAGGGAATAATCCTATTTTTTAAGGACAGGCAGGCATACTTATCTGATGTCCATTTGGTCTGTGGTAAGTAGGTTTAAAATTTTATGACTTTGATTTCCTGAAGCTTATGTGAACTTTAGTTTATAAGAGGATATATATTAATATTTATCATTGCACTGAAGTCTATATTTTAGAAAAAGCAGTGAACAGATGTTTGTAAGACAGCATGTCTTACAAACAGTAGACTCATGTCTATAAAACTCAGTAAAAGATATAGGTTTGGGTTAGTAGGCATGGACAGCTTTTCCTCAGTCCAGAGGGCAAGTACCTATTTACCACATCTGAGTTAGATAATCTTTGTTTTTTAGTTATCTGCTCTAAAGTCTACCATGAAAACATTCAAAAAGAGATTAAATAATGCTTCAATTTATAATTAACTGCCTCAGGCTTTAACCTGACTATTAATGCCTTTTATGTTTGAACCTGAAAAGTCAGTTTGAATTGACAATCTTTTAGTATTAAGATAGAGTTTTTGAATTAAAAATATATTTTATAAAAAGATATTTTTGACATTTATCTGGTAGGACATAATAGAACATAACAGTTCCCCTTATGATTTTTTTTCCCTTATGATTTAGTTTAAGCTGAAGTCAGTATCAGGATAGGAAAAGGTTAAAAATTTGGGAAAATGGCAAGGTACTTGGCTGAGAGAACTCTTATCTTTCTTTGGGTTGCTGGAGCTTTTTCCACAGTTCAGGGAAATTGAAAGGAGGGTGTGGATTTTAAGAACTAGTGATTTTAGATAAAAAAAAAAAAAAACAAAAAAACAAAAAAACAAAAAAACAAAAAAAAAACCACAACTCATGTGACAGCAGATGCTGACAAGGATGTGGAAAAAGAGGAATATTCCTCCACTGCTGGTGGGATTGCAAGCTGGTACAACTACTCTGGAAATCAGTCTTGCCGTTCCTCAGAAAATTGGAAATATTATTACCTGAGGATCCAGCTATATCACTCCTGGGCATATACCCAAAAGATGCTCCAAAATATAATAAGGACACATGCTCCACTCTGTTAATATAGCAGACTTATTTATAATAGCCAGAAGCTAGAAAGAACCCAGATGTCCTTCAACAGAGGAATCAATACAGAAAATGTGGTGCATTTACACAATGGTACATTTACACAATGAATACTAGGATATCTCCAATTCTTGAGATGCTTTGAATGGCTGGTATGCTGTTTCAGAACCATCAGTTGAACAGTGCAAATCCATTCTTTAACAAACTTAACTAAAGCATTAATTATATAGGTTTCACAAATGAGGGCCAGAATCAGAAAGATGAGTGGGACAGTGAAAGCCAAGGAAAGGGTGGTCAACCAAGGGAACCAGTGAGAGAAGGACTCATTAGTCCTCAGCCCTTTTTTAAAAATTTATTTGCCAGGGCCCAGCCCAGGGCTGGGTCCTCTCTGAAGCTGCCAAGTGGGAAGACCAATGGCAGTCACAAGATTTGGTCTTGCAAAAGAGTAGGGTTGTTTTCCATAACATATACTTACCTTGAGTTGAAGTTACTAGGAGGATAGAAGCTGCAGGCCTCTGGATCTATTATAGCTTGCTGCTAACAGCCGGTGATTAGGTAAAGGATTTAATGCCAGCACTCCTTACCTTGGCCAGACAGCCAGAAGTTCTTCTTCACTGTCCTAGTTGGTTAACTCTTTGTGAACCAATGAGGAAGGAAAGGAAAAGAACTAAGATGCTTTATACAGGCAAATAGGCACAGGCACATATCCATTCATATACACATTTACATTCTCATTACAGGTTAACACATTCACATTTTTGTTAGGATCCAACCACCTGTTTCATACAATCTACAAGTAGTCATGAATGCTTACCATACATATATATATATACATATACATATACATATACATATACATATACATATACATATACATATACATATACATATACATATACATATACATATACATATACATATACATATATCTACTCATGTATGTACAGACAGACAGACAGACATAGACATTAGGATAGATAGATGGATGGATGGATGGATGGATGGATGGGACAGAGTTCCCAAGCCAAACCATCCAACCAACAACTTTATTTCTTTTCTGTAGCCTTTTTATACATCCTTAGACAAAAATTCTTTAGAAAATTACATCATAGATACAATGTTACATAAAATGGGAGTTACAGAAGGCTATTGATATCAAATTCAAACCAATATTTTATTCTAGTATGCTCATTATAAGTTCAAAGCAACAACTTTTAAATGCCCTTACCTTATAGTACACACCTGTGGCTTTATCCTTGAACCTGAATGTATTTTCTTGAACACAAAATTTTCCTAAGCTTATTTCTCTTTTTTGTTTAATTGTGAAAGCTCATTGTATTTCTTATTATGCAGCCTTTACATCCTATTATGAGGAGTGGGCACATTTTATTCTTGATTCTAAATTTATTACATCTTTCTAGCAAAGCAACTAAGACTATCTTTTAAAATTTTATTTCTAAAATTATTTGAATCAAATTAGGAATTCTATAGAATCATTAATTCATCTAAAAAGTATTAATTCATGAAAGTTCATCTTTATGTTTATCTACAGGAAATCTGCTCAATAGGGTGAGCTACTGCCCAGGGATTATTATATTAATTTAATAATAGGAAAGGTTTATCAGCAGCAAAAACCATTCCTGAGATGAAGTCTCTTTGGGACATTACCATTGAGTTCACCCACTGCAGAACATGCAAAAATTGTAGGCCACATCCAGGAAGGCCACCTGCTAGCCTTAGTCTACCCTAGATGGCTATTGACACTTTTGTCATTGAATCTATTTTTAAGCTGAGCCATATTTTTTTTTTTTTGACTATTGCTAAGTGATCAGCCTAAACATAGCATTCTTCCATCCTGCTGAAGAAATAATAGCTCTAAGCCATTTTTATTGTGTAAAACTATTTTAGCCAAAAAGCAAGTATTATAGAGCGCGCGCGCGCACACACACACACACACACACACACACACACACACACACACACGGGTTTTTTTTTTTTTTTTTTTTTTTTTTTATGGAGCAAAAGGTTAGTGAAGTTGCCTCTTGGTATGGGGGTGGGAATGGGAATAGATGTGAGTAAGGGTTGGGTTTCTGGCCTTGCTAGGACTTTATTGGACCTAATGGGTACCCCTGGAATCTATATAACAATGAGCAGAATTTCTCCATATGAGCACCCTACTCTTTGCTGAAATCTCAGTTCCCAAATATAACCTGTATTCCATCTGGTAGCCTGTTTTTTGTTGGTGGTGGGTTTTTTGTTTGTTTTGTTTATTGCTTGTTTGTTTTACTGTGAATCTGAGTGCAGGGGGTTGTAAGGTAGATATGGGTGACAAATGTGAGAAATATTAGAAGTCTGAGAAAAACATCGCTTTGTTTTGTTTCCAACTATCTTGAAGTCAGATTTTAATGAGGGTTCCCAGTAGATTAAGTCTGTACTTTTATAACCCCAGTGTGAGCAGTACTAGTGTGAGGGTCCTCCACAGGTTCTCTGGTGAACTTGATGTTCTGGACATACATAAAAATATTGTTCTTGAATATTTGTCTAAACAGTGATGTATCATCTTTTATTTCAAAGTTTAAGCCTGGAACACAAATTCTTAGGAGAGCAGTGAGGCTGACATGGTGAACGACTATTTCTTGGCTAGTAATCATCCAAGTGACATTGAGGGACTGATGTTGACTGGCCATGATGGTTGTCAGATACAGGCATTGAATGAGCAGAATTAGGAAACTGAAGTCGCAGTTTCAGTGAATCAGTGGGATGTGGTCTTCTATCTCTCATTCTGATGACAGGTCCTGTGGTGGTTGCTCTCTTTAGGGCCTCAGTTGTTGGGTGGTCTCCCTTCTGTTGGGTTTGATGTGGGAGTGGCAGATCTAAGTCTGGATACTCCCCACCTTCCCAGCTTTTGGTGTGGTCAGAATCACAGTGCAAGGTCCTTTCTATTTAAGTTCTAGGGTTTTGTGCTTATACCTCTTAATGCAGACTTTTATTGTCTTATGGTTTTACTGCTGTGAACAGACACCAAGGCAAGTCTTATAAAGGACAACATATATTTGGGGCTGGCTTGCAGGTTCAGAGGTTCAGTCCATTATCATCAAGGTGGGAGCATGGCAGCATCTAGGCTGGCACATGGCAGGCAGCTCTGAGAGCTCTACATCTTCATCTGAAATCTGCTAATGGAAAACTGAGTTCCAGGCAACTAGAGTGAGGATCTTAAGCCCATACTCACAGTGACACACCTACTCTAACAAGGCCACACTTCCTAATAGTGCCACCCGCTGAGCCAAGCAAATATAAACCATCCCAGTTATCTATTTTAAAACAATGGGGGCTGGGGGAGGAGCAGACTCATTAACCTGATTGATGGCAGGCCTGTGATACTTCTGGACTTTATGGAGAGCATTCATATATCTCAAGAATGTATGTTGGTCATATTCAGCTAAAATGTCTGACTGGAGGTTAGGCAGCAGGAGGGGTATCTCCCATATAGGATCTTAAATAGGGTAAAACCCAAGGTATAAGGGGTATTTCTGAACTTATATAAGGCATAAGGTAGGAGAGCCATCAAGACATTGCCAGTTTTGAATCAAGGTGTCCTTTTGGGTCTGATTCATCCTTTCTTCCTGCCCTGAACTCTGGGGTCTGTAGGCACAATGTACTTTTCAGTTTGTTCCCAGGAACTGTGTTGAAGATTGAGTTACCTGAGAGATGAAGACTGGTCCATTGTCAGACCCAAGCAGGGTAGGCAAACCATACCTCGGCATAATATCTTCCAGGAGCTTCTTTGCCACTACATTGGCAGTCTCTTTTTCTGTTGGGTAGGCCTTTATCCATCCTGGAAAAGTATCAATAAAAAGTATATATATATGCTTGCCTGGTTTTACCTCTATATGGTCCAGGCTGTTGACCTCTGATTCTGGTTTTGTAAGTTTCTTGATTGGTGACAGAGGGGTTCATGGTCTGACAAGTAGGGCAATTTGAGATAACCTGGTCTATTAATTGTACCATATTAAGTGTTTTGTATCATGCCTCTTGGAGCATTCCCCCTTCCCCCATGGCCCAAATATGTGGCCTGGTGGATCTGGTGGATGAGTTGTTTATTGAATTCCTTTGGTAAGATGGTACAGCCCTCTACAGTATGAATCCATATTTTTTTTCTTATAAATCCCTTGACATTTGACCTGATCCTGTTTGTCCTCTGCAGTATATTAGTGGATGGCTGAGAATGCTGGATCTGTAAGACTACCAAGATGTTGGTGGTGAATGTTTGAGCAACCTTCTTTTCGACTTTATCAGCTAGTGTGTTTCCTCAAGCTATTTCTATTTTTTTTTTCCTTTTGGATGCGCAGGGTAATAAATTGTGGCCACTTTGAGAGGAAGCCATAATGCCTCCAGCAAAGCAAGTGTTTTTTTTTTTTTGTTTTGTTTTGTTTTTTTGTTTTTTGTTTTTCGAGACAGGGTTTCTCTGTATAGCCCTGGCTGTCCTGGAACTCACTTTGTAGACCAGGCTGGCCTCGAACTCAGAAATCCGTCTGCCTCTGCCTCCCAAGTGCTGGGATTAAAGGCGTGCGCCACCACCGCCCGGCTCGTGTTTTTTTGTTTTTGATGACCTTTCCTTTAGCAGTAAAGAATCCTCTGTCTTCATATATGGACCAGTGTACATGAGTGATGGTAAAGGTGTGTCAGGATAAATGTTGGCTATAGTCCTCTTAGAAAATTCAAAAGCCTGAGTTAGAGCTCTTATCTCAGCATTTTGGGCTGACCTTCCTGGCAGCACAGCAGCTGCCCAAACAACAGCGTCCAAGTCTACCATCCCTAACTCTGCATACCTGGTTCCGTTCTGGATGAAGTTGCTCCCATCTGTGAAGTAGATATGTTCTGTATCTGGGCCGCGTATGTTAGTCAGATCCAGCCTCATATTTTGAACATGTCCCAAAACTAAGAAGTGGTCATGCTTTATGTTTAAGGATGAGGTAGCAGGGTAGTAGAGTTTAGGACACATGGCGGGTTATACTTTATATGAGGAGGATTTAGGAGCAGAACTTGGTAATGTATCAGCAAAGCATTAGATAACGATCAGCTGGGTGAATTCTTGATATAATACCCTTCAATAGCATGGGGAGTGGTGAAAACAAGCTCTTGCTTCATGCCTATGTTGCCAGTATCCTTTAGCAGCAAGACAGTGGTGGCTATGATCTTGAGACAAGCTGGCATCTTTGGGCCATGGGATCCAGCTTCTTAGATAAATAGGCCATTGGTCTTTTCTATGGGCCCAAAGTTTGGGTGAGCACTACTTTTGCAATCCCATTTCTCTCATACACATATAGAAGTAGTGATTTGTGATTTTTCCAGGACATCCAGAGCCACTGCCTCCAGCAAGGCTTTTCTTAAAAATTTAAAAGCCATGTCTGTTTTAGGGGTCTATTTTAGTTTGTCTTCCTGTCCTCTTGTGGCCTCATATAGTAGCCAGATTATTTCCATAAATCTTGGCACCCAGAGACTACAAAACCTGGCAGATCCCCCAAATTCCTGTACTTGCCTTCAGATAGATGGGATCAGGATGCTGAGGATGGTCTGTTTTCTAGTGTCTGACAACATGCACTGGCCCACCCTTGAGTATGTTCCCTAGATAGGCGACTTTCATTTGGAAAAGCTGGGCCCATTTGGAAGACACTTGCTAGCCCAGTTGACTCAGTTCCAGCAATGAGTTATGCATTGCTTTTTGGCAGGTCTCCATATCAGGGGCTATGAACGTCTCCAAATCAGAGGTTGGAAACTGATTTGGGGATGGGCACACCAGTAGTTACCTAACTCCTCATGTAATTCCTTTTAAAAGATGGTGGTGAGTTTTTTAATCATTTGAGGCAGATGTGTCCAAGTCAGTTGTCTATTGAAGCAACTCTCCAAACCTTGCCATTTAAAGGCAAACTGAGGCTGGCTTTTGGGAGCCAGAGGCAAGCTGAAGAAAGAAAGCATCCTTCAGGTAAAGCATGGTATACATAGTGTGCTTGGGAAGAGACTGCTTAGCAGGGTGTAGGGATTTAGAACCGTGAGATAGATGTTTTACACCTACCTGTTTATTTTCTGCAAGTACTGCATAGGCTGATAGTCATAGTAATAAGGTTTCTTAACAAACAAGAGAGGAGTGTTTTATGCTGATTGGCAAGGAATCAGAATTCTGGTCTCCCAGAGCCCGTTGCTGTGTGAGGCGATCCCAGTTCTGGCCTCTCTGGGCATTGAAGATTGACTGATTCAGGCTGAGATGGCTTCAGCCTTCAATTTGTCTAGAACTGAAGGTTGATGTCAGGCGAGTCCTAATGGATTTGATTTTGCCCAGATTTCAGAGACTTCTGCCAGAAACCTCTGGAGTAACGGGCTAGGAGATGGGCCTGGCTGAAGGAAAAATTTGTACTCTGTTTTTAGGGCCAAAGTCAAAACATGGATGGGGCCATCCTTATCCAGCATTCTCACTTCCTCGGGATCAAAATGGATTTGGGACCCTGTCTTGGTGAGAAGGTCTCTTCCCAGAAGGGGGTGTGGGCATACAGGGATGACCATGAATGCGTGGGTAATTTGTCACACTCCCAAGTCCACCTTCCTTTAGGTAGTCCATGGATGGGGCTTGGTTCTCATTGTACCTTGTACCCATGTTTATTGATTCAGCAGTGTCGCCAGTGGTTGTTTCAAAACACAATTTTGTGTCCTTGTATCCACCAGACAGTCTATGGGCTTCCTCTCCATCTTTACGGTTACCTAGGACCCAACTCCCTCAGTCATCTAGGGTTTTTTTGTTTGTTTGTTTGTTTCAGAACCTTTAGGCCCTCCCTTTGATTTTTGAAGGGCATTCATGCTTCCCATGGCCTTTCTCTTTGCAATAGGCACATTGGTCCCTCTCTAACAGAGGACAAGTTTTTATTTCAGTGGGGACAGGCTTATCTTTGCCATTTCCATGATCTAGGTTTTTTAAGCTCTGTCATCAGGACAGTTGTGGCTTGTGGTGGCACATAGCACTTTCACCAGTCCTCTGCTCTGTCAATCCTTGGGAGTCTCCCAATTGTTGATAACCTTCTTAGCTATAGCTACTATACTATGGTTACTTAGCTATAACTAACAAGTGCATACTGGCAAAACCATCCAGGCTTTGAAGTTTTCAGCAGATGTCAGGGACAGCTTGTTTAATGAAGGCCATGTTTATAGCTGACTATTTTTCTCTGGCTTCTGGTTCAAAGGAAGTATAGATCCTATAGGCTTCAAAAATCTTTCTCAATATTTCCTGGGGCTCTCATATTTTCTCTGCATCACCTGGCTTACCTTAAATAAATTTATGGCCAGGCTAGTGGCTTCTTAGAGCCCCCACCCATCACCACCAATCAAAATCTGGCAGAAGATCCAGAGCCTCCTCTTACCTTTGGCAGTGTTAAAATGCCAGTAGAATTGAGTCAAAGGAAAAGCTGCATCAATACTAGCTTGGAATTGGGTGGACAGTCCATTTACTCCCTGAACCAATTTCCAAGAGGCTCCCAACATCTCTTTCTTCCCTCTGTTGTGAAGAAGACCTGGAGTCATTGCTGACAGTTGTCCTAGGTAGGCTGGTGTTGTGCTCTGAGTCTACGGGAAACCCAGACAAGCCCAAAGAACTGCAAAATCCGCTGCAACTCTCTTTTGCGAGTTGCAAAAGAGTCTTTTTCTTGTTTCAAGTTCAAACCTGGATCACCCACCTAGCACTCACTGCGTGAATGCTGGCAAGCGGCCCTGAGTCCAGAAAACATTGGGTTTATATATAGTATAGATAGAAACAGTGTGAATATTTACAGAAAAGAGGAGTAGAGGGTGGAATAGTACTGAAGCGGGAGGGGGGTTAATGGGTGTCTGTTCAAGGATTAATTTTATGGCCAGTTGTTACTGTCTGTGACCTCACCTCTGTTTACCTTTTAGTCTTTCCATGGTCTCCCTTGAGTTTATTATTTCTCTAAGGTCTCAAGGACAGACACCTGGAGAGTTATCAGGAGGAGTGTTGAGTGTTGCCTTTTGGAGACACAGAGGCCTGGAGAAAATCTTGAGATAGGGGAGAGGGAGGGACTGCTGCAGGAGGATGCAGCACAGAAACCAGATGACTGCATATTGTGCTTGCCTCAAGGGAAGGGAGGATGGGAGCCTCTGGCAAGGAAGGCAGAGGCAAACTGTCTGTACAACACTGAAGATTCTCTAGTATAAGTAATTTGGGGGTTACAACACTGGTGAGTCAGCTGACTGAATCTAAAAGACCTGTAAGAGCTCACATTCTTTCTAAAACTGGGAGATTTTGCAACTTCCAATTGTAAAGGTCATTATTAGCAAATGGCGCATATGTCATGAATTGTTTCCTCTGTACACCTGGGGGCCCCACATGCCAGAGGTGTAATGTCTTAGAAGAGCTGGACCTCTGGACATTCTGATGTGAGTATGAGGTGGCCTTCAAGTGGAGTGAAGTGAATCAGGGGAGTCAGGGGCTGTTCCTTCCTCTGTTTGTACTGGTTGGGCAGGGGCAGCAGGGACAGAAACATAGATATAAAGAGGAGGACAGAAGTTCTCCTTTGGGACAGAGGGAGGAAGAAAAGCTGGCGGATGCAGGCTAACCCTCTTTTAGAGGAAGGAGAGTGAGGAATTGTGTAGCCAATAGGGTAAAAAGGGATTTCAACCAAACAGAGGGGGGCTTTTTAATCAGTTATTACCACCTGGTGATATATGGCACCAGGTCCAGGTGGACCCTGGCCTCATAGACAACAATCTTCATCCTGTAGATGATGGGAAGTTGAAAAGTCCCCTCCTCAAGCCATCCTACCTTATAAATGGGTCATTAGTTCCTACTAAAGATGGTTAGTTTGCCAGAATGGACACCTATACCTGAGTTCTCCACAGCTCGGAGGAAGTCCTTAAAATGGTTCAGGATTAATCTCAGTAGGTGTTCTGTGCCTGTCCCACTTAGGTATCAAAGCAAACCTTGTACAGGAAGACAAAAAGCACAAACAGAATATACAGAGACAGACACAGGAATACATTACCAGGAAAACAAAACCAAAAAGTTGTCTCAGAAGGTCTTCCTCCTTGAACACTGGGGGTGGGGTGGGGGAGTGGGGTCCAAAGAGCTACAGATGGTTGAGAAATCAGATGAGAAGTAGAAAGATTCCCAGCTTCTAACAGTAGGTCTGGAAGGTCCTCTATAGCCCCTAACTAGGTAACAAAATATGTATATTCTTTGCCCATCTCGGTCTTCAGATTAAACCTGAAACAGAAACATAGACGAGACTAGAGAAAACAGAGTACCTGGACTTATTTATCAGAAAAACACTCAATTATTTAGCTCAGGAGTCTCCAGAAAATCCTAGAAGAGCCCCTAAATGTACAGGTCTATGATTGACCCAAGAATGATACCCCAGACCTAAATAGTATGCAAAGGCAAGGAGCACTTATTCTGCAGAAATTACCAGCATGCAGAGATCTCCACCCATCAAAATGGAGATGTGTGAACTTACAGGATCACTTTTAAAGCCAGTTAGGGGAATTTCAGGGAGAAGTGAATGACCTTTACTTTTTAAAAAACAAACAAACAAACAGAAAACAAAACAAATTTGATTAGTTGGCTCTATTTTCAAGGTATGGATGTCTTTGGGATTGGTAAAGGTTCTGGATAATTTGGGAGACTTTCCAGGACCATTGATATTTCAATATTTTTGGCTCAGTGTTGACTCAGGCCAGATTGTGGAGCAGCTCCTGGAAGCTCTTGATTGGCTGCCTGTGAGGGATGGTTTTTCCTGGAATTTGCCTTGTTTTAGACTTGTCCAGTATTAGGAAACAGAACCATAGGACTATTCCTTAAACTATTAGCTTGGAGTATCATGGGGTCTGCCAGCTTTAACTCTCTCATTGACCTCTTAACCTCAATAACAAAGATAGATATTACCTCAGAGTAAAGGACAGGAAAAAGGTTTTCTGAGCAAACATCCCCAAAGAAAAAGCTGGAGTATATATTCTGATATTTAAAATCACATAATCATTTCATTAGATTCTGAAAAAGCCATTGACAAAATCCAACACCCCTCATGTTAAAAGTATTAGGGAGATCAGGGATACAAGGCACATACCTAAATATAATCAAATATAATCAAATACAGCAAGCCAATAGCCAACATTAGACTCAATAGAGTGAAACTTAAAGCAATTCCACTAAAGTCAGGGAAAAGACAAAGCTGCTCACTGTCTCCTTATCTACTCAGTATAGTTCTTGATGTTCTAGCCAGAACAATAAGACAACTAACAAATATCAGAGGAGACAAACTGGAAAGGAAGAAGTTAAAGTATCATTATTTGTGGATGATGTGATAGTATACATACACGACCCCAAAAAATTCTACCAGAGAACACCTGTAGCTGACAAACACCTTCTGCAAAGTGGATAGATAAAAAATTAACTCAAAGAAATCAGAAGCTATCCTTTATATAAATGATAAACAGGCCAACAAGGAAATTAGGGAAACAACACCTTTTATAATAGTTATAAATAATATAAAATGACTTGGTTTAACTCTAACCAAACAAGTGAAAGATCTGTATGACAAGCACTTCAGGTTGCTGAAGAAAAAAAATTGAAGAATATATCAGAAGAGAGAAAGCTCTCCCATGCTCATGGATGAGTATAGTTAAAGTGGCCATTTTACCAAAACAATTTACAGATACAATGCAACACCTATCAAAATTCCAACACAACTGTTTACATACCTTGACTGAGCAATTCTCAATTTTGTATGGAAAAACAAAAATCCCAGGATATGCTAAACAATCCTGAACAATAAAAGAACATCTAGAGGTGTCACTATACCTGACCTCAAGCTATACTATACAGAAATAGTATAAAAATTCATGGTACTGGTATAGGAACAGAAAGGTTGATCAATGGAATAGAATCAAAGACCCAAATAGAACCTCATTACCTATGGACACATGATTTTTGATAATGAAGCCAAAAACATACAAAGGAAAAAGGAAGACATCTTCAAGAAATAGTGCTGGTCTAACATGTAGGCAAATGAAAATACTTATCAACATGTACAAAACTAAACTCCAAGTAGATCAAGGACCTCAATGTAAAACTGGATACACTAAATATACTTGAAGAGAAAGTGGGAAATACCCTTGAACACAGAGTTACAGGAGACAATTTCCTGAGCAGAACACCAATGGCTCAAGCTCTAAGATTAATAATTGATAATTGGAACCTTGTGAAACTACAAAAGTTTTGTAAAGCAAAGGACACTCTCAATAGGACAAAATGGCAGCCTACAGATTGGGAAAGGACCTTCATCAACCCTACATCTGACAAAGAGCTAATATCTAAAATTTATAGAGAACTCAAGAAGTTTGACACCACCAACCTAATTAACCCAGTTAAAAACTGGGACACAGAGCTAAACAGAATTCTTAACAGAGGACTCTTGAATGGCTGATAAACACTTAAAGAAATGTTCAAAGTCTTTAGTCATCAGGGTAATGCAAATCAAAACAACTCTAAGATTCCATCTTATACCTGTCAGAATGGATAAGATAAAAAACTCAAGTTATAGCACATGCTGTTGAAGATGTGGAACAAGGGAAACACTCCTCCATTCCTGGTGGGAGTGCAAACTTATACAACCATTCTGGAAATCAATCTGGTGGTTCCTCAGAACATTGGAAATAGTTCTACCTGAATACCCAACCATACCACTCCTGGGTATATACCCAAAAGATGCTCTACCATTCCACAAAGACACTTGCTCAACTATATTCATAGTAGCTTTATTTGTAAGAACCAGAAATGAGAAACAACCTATATGTCCCTCAACTGAAGAATAAATAAAGAAAATGTGGTTCATTTTCACAGTGGAATACTATTCAGCTATTAAAAACAAAGGCATCCTGATTTTTTTAGGCAAATGGATACAACTTGAGAATATCATCCTGAGTGAAGTAACACAGTCTCAAAAAGACTTAAGTGGTATATGCACACTTAAAAGTGGATAGTAGCCCTAGAATGAAGGATATGCATGCTATAATCCGCAGACCCAAGTAAGTTTAAGAAGAAGGAAGGCCCATACAGGGATGCTTAAAACATACTTAGAAGAGGGAACAAAATGGTCATAGGAGGCAGAGGGAGGGAGGGAACTGGGTGGAGGACAGGGGAGGATGAGGTGAATGGGGAGGTAAGATCATGTGTAGGGAGAGACAGGAGAGAGGCCCAGAGAACCAGGAGAATGCATGGAGCTGCCTGGGGGAGGTGGAGAGGGAAGAATTTCTAGGAAGTCCCAAACACCTGGAATAGGTGAGGCTCCCAGGGGTCAGAGCAGGTAACTTTAGCTTAGATGCCTAAGAGTGGGGACTTGGAATCTGAAGAGACCACTTCCTGTATTTAGGTAGGACCCCCAGTTGAAAGATAGGGAGGCTAATACACCCACAAAACTTTTGACCCAAAATTTGTCTTGTAAAAAAATGCAACTGTGGAGCAGAAAATAATACTCTGTTATGCTTGCAGACAGGAGCCTAATGTAATTGTCCTCTGAGAGGCACCACCAGGACTGGCCTGAAACAGAAGCAGATTCCCACAGCCAAATTTTAAACAGATGTCGAGTATTCTTACTGAAGCGTTGGAAGAAGTATCAAAGGCCTAGAATTAGATGGAAACACTACAGGAAGACCAACAGTATCAACAAACTTGGACATGTAGGAGTTCTCAGAATCTTAGCCACTAACCAAGGAACATAGATGAGGCCTCCTGGCACATATGTAGCAGTTGGAAACTCAGTTTTCATGGCTCCCCTGTGTGCTTCATGGCTCTCAGTGGGAGAGGGTGAGCCTAACTTGGCAGAGACTTGATATGCCAGGGTTGAGAGGGTAATATCCACGAGGTGTTCTACTCTTTCAGAGAAGGGAAGGGGGAATGGTGAGGGAGGAACCCGGAGTGGGGACAGTGTTTGGGATGTAAAATAATTAACATAAAAAGTCTATGGAAAAACAGTATATTCTAATCTCTCTATAGTATCATTAGCTTCCAGCAACGATTCAACATGGTCCTTCAGTTCAGTTAGTCCCTAATTATCTCATAGGGCTGAGTTGGTAGAGGGAATCATTTTGATGGAGATCCTCTGAAGAGAAAAGATAGAAGTCAACTAAGAGTTAAAGAAGACTAACAAGGAGCAGGATCTGGTGAGGTAGGGTAGGCATTAGATTCTTAGAATCCTACGTTCTAATCTCTTGGATGAAATCCAGTGGATGCTCCTGACCTTGATCTCTGTACAGTTCAGAGTAGTTACCTCCTAATCCTTCCTTGTCCTTCCTCTCCAGTAATGTGTAGATATTCACTGCCTGGCAGTAAGGCCTTCTAACTAAAATTGTTCTTTCTAATCAGATCAGGCTGCTCAAACGGTAAATTTTGTTACATATCTGGAGAATACCTTTAAAAACTAACCATATTTTGAAAAACTAAAACATTAGCTTAAAGTGCCAGAGTCAGAGCAAAGTGAAATAAATATACTACTACTGGCCTGTAATAACCTGACTCATAGACATTTCTATATTTAGTATTACTTTTTTCATTAAAATATTGTAAGAGGGAATTAGACATTTAAAAGACTTGGAATGAATTTTGCAAACTACTTTCCAGCAGTTCTGTTTTCAGGAGACCAATATCATATCACTCAATAAGTGGGGAATTCAGGCCAATTGTTATGAAGGCGAATTTAACACACTAATTATTGAATGCCTTTCTAAATTCTAAAAAGAAATATTTTCTTCTGGTTCTTTTTAAAACTAATCTTTCACAAAACAACATATGATTTTCCTTAATTACATAGCTTCTCTTACATTTTATTTCATCTTATTCGGGTAGTTTTATGAAAAATTCTATTAGCAAATTGTCATTGGTCTTAAAGTACAAATAAAATAAAAGCTAAGATATATTGTGTGCCTTAATTGTGGTAACTCACCTAATCCATTCAGCAGCATTATAATACAAGTATTTCCACTGTAATTTTACATCTAAAGAAAGATATATAGTGAGTAGAGTGATCAAAAGCTCACAACTAATAAGAAAATTTGAATGTCATCATACACTCTTGCTTTGTGGCTACTACCATTGAATATATAGAGTAAGATAGCACTTCCATTTTTCTTTATGTGTCTATCACTCTATGCAAATCTTAATCTGGGAAAATGTAATGAAAATTTCACCCTTGAAACTAAACCCCTTATCCTATTGAGAGAAACTGAATATTCTGAGATATTTATTATTTGTAAATAGTATTGACTGGTGTACTTAGTTTTTACTAAGATGCAGTGACTTTCTTGAAGTTTAGCTCCTATATGAAATTAAGTACATTAGTCATACTTATATTTCAGGACATCTGCCATGAGTTTGTATTTTCTTATCAATTGCACTAACATTAAACTCTCAGAGAAGTGTAGGACTCTCAACACAGTACATTAATGGGACAATTGCGATTTCTTCTTTATATAAAACAAATATTTGCAAGACACTTTGCCCATTTTAATTTTAGGATCAGGATTTTCATATCTAAAAATAATCTCTTCTCAAAATGAATGTAATATATAAGAATACCCATTTCTTAGTACTTCTGAGTAACCTCTCTTTCTTGGCCATTTTACATGCCATAAACTTTTCGAGATTATAGTTCTTACTGCCATGATTCAGAAAACTGTATTATTGTGAGGCATCATAATGCATTAAGCATAAACTTTAAATTATAAATATTGTTTTTAATTTTTTACTGAGTTGCACAAGCACAGGCCACGAATAAAACAGTTCTAATACTAAAATTTCACAGAGAAAATATAAGCTAATGTTTTACATATGAAGTCACCAATATCACTAAACTTTGACTAAGGATTAGGAACCTAGGAAGCAAAAACACAATGCCAGTTTTAAAGTATTGAGGGTCACTAACTAACTCTATTGTGTCAATTTGTTCAAGTGCCAAGTAATGATTTTACAAATAATTACTCTTTAAAAGGCAGAAACAAATTTATATCCTTCCTGCTTTTATGATGCATGAAACGAGAGATGTACTATCAACCAGACAGTTGTTCTTAGGTACAAACATCACTTAATGTCCTAACGAAAATGAAATATTGCATGTCAGTAACTGATCAGTGACTGTATAAAACACATTAAGGGCTTTTATTCTTTTAAGCTACTTTTAATCAAAGTTCATCCATCACGGCTTTGAAACATAGAATGTTTTCAGGCTATTCTTCCTGAAAACTGGTAATGAACCTTTAAAGTCAAAAGGACAAAGCAATGATTTCAGGGTAGTAAAAACAGTTTTTTAAATAGTTGAGGTTTCTGAGTGTGCTATGAAGGTCTATACTTATAAGGTCTATACTCCTAGAAATTAGGAGGTGAAAGCAAGAGGGTCAGGCATTCAAGGACAACCTCAACTACATAGTGAGTATGAGGCCAGCCTAAGCTATCTTTAAAAAAAAGCAAAATATCAAATTATATTGTTTAGAATTAAACACACTTGAGTCAGTTTATTCACCTTTCTTCTAAACATATACCTTAAAGACAAATTCAAAAGTATTTTTAACTTATATAATTTGACTGCATTGTTAAAAGGCCAAATTTAAAATATAACCTGATAAGAATAATCTCTTATTTATATTTTGATTTTATTTTACTAGTATCATATCCTCCCAAACTAGACTGTGACTTGACTGACAATATTTTACATATTGAAAAGAAATAATAATGACACATAAAAGAAATAAGATTCTAGGCCCAATATACAATAAATTCTAAAGTAAATGAATGCACTAAATACATTTTCTCAAATATTTGTACTGATAAAAACTACTAAATAAATATAATTAGGAAAAAATTCTAAAATTCATATATTTTAATGTACTCAAAGATGATAGCTAAATAGTGAAATCTAATATTATTCTTTTATATTAATTAATAATATTATTTATTTTCAACCGAAATGTTGCACACACCCCCCAAGTCTCCCCTTGCTGAGTTCTTCTCCCTACCTTCCTCCTCTTTGCCTCTGAGAGGGTATCCTCACACCCTGGCCATCAAGTCTCTACAGGGTTAGGCTCTTTCTCTGCAACTGAGGCCTGTGAAAAGCCAACCCTCTGCTATATATATGTGCTGGGGCCTCAGACTAACCTGCATATGTTCTTTGTTTGAGGGCACAGTCTATCTGAGATCTCAGGTGCGAGGTTAGTTGACACTGTTGCTCTTCTTAAGGAGTTGCCATCTCCTTCAGTTCCTTCAATCTTTCTCTAACTCTTCTATAGTCACCTTCCACCTAGGTCTAATGCTTGGGTGTGAGTAGATGCATGTCTCAGTCAGCTTCTGGTAGAGCCTTTCAGAGGTCAGCCATGTTATTCTCCTGTCTGAAAGCACAACATAACATCAGTAATTGTGTCAGGGATTGGTGCCGCCCCATCGGATGGATCCCAATTTGGACCAGTCAGTGGTCCACCATTCCTTCAGGCTCTGCTCCTTTTTGTCCCTGCATTTCTTTTAGACAGGAACAATTTTGGGTCAATAGAATTGTACATGGTTTGGTGTACCCATCCCTCCACTGGGGTTCCTGTCTGACTACTGTGTGTTCCATCTACCCACTCTTGGGCATTTCAAAAAGGATCCCACATTGAGTCCTGGGAGCGAGCATCTCCCATCCCAGGTCTCTAGAACTTTCTAGAGATCTCCCCCCCCCAACCCAATAACCCTGGTAGCTGCATATTTCCATTCATTCTTTTGGCCCTCTGAACTTCTCTCCTGTCTCCTCCAAACCTGATCCTGCCCCATTTAGCACTCCCTCTTCCCTACCGCATCTACGACTCTCCTTCCCTCTGCCTCCCATTACTATTTTCCTCCCTCTAAGTGGGATTTAAGCAACCTTACAAGGGCCTTTCTTCTGTATTTTTAACTTCTTAGACTTTATGGAATATATCCTGGATTTTCTGTACTATTTGACTAATATCCACTTATCAGGAAGTATATACAATGCATATCCTTTAGGATCTAGTTTACCTCATTTAGGATGGTATTTTATAGTTCCTTACATTGTCCCGAAAAATTCCCAATGCCCTTGCTTTTAATAGCTGAATAGCATTCCATTGTGTAAATGATCCTTATATTCTGAATCCATTCTTCGGTTGAGGGACATCTGGGTTGCTTCCAGCTTCGAGCTGTTATGAATAAGACTGCTATGAACATAGTGGAGCACGTGTCCTTGTGATATGATGTATGTGAATATGTACTACTGTATCAAATAAAATGTTTTTTTCAGACAGAGATCTCCTTTTACTTGTACAAACAATTTTTAATGTTTTTGTAACCTATTATATGAATATTATTAGAATGAATGACAGTATGGTTATATTTTCAAAAATTTTAATACCGAAATAGCTAGCATTTTATGCAAAGAATTACAACATTAATATACTTTGGAGTCTTTGAGGTTCCTAAACTAATGTTAGTGAAGAATAAATACTAAATATATAGCCAAGCTAACAAAGAAGGATGATGAGTATAGGAACTTTTTCATAAGAAATTACTGAGAAATGAAGTTAGATCTCAGTAAAGTGACAGAAATGAGTCATGTATTTATTGAGTGTTCTTTAGTAGTAGAGTTGATAGAAGAGCAGGTACTTTTCAAAAGTGCTGAATGAATAAAAAGGAAGTCAGTATAATTGAAAAGCAAAAGCATGGGGTAGATATTAAGAGATGCAAAGAAGGGTGGTGCAAGCTGAGCTAAGGGGCTTGCTAATTCAAGGCCAGCCATGGTTGTATACGGAAATTTCCCATCTTAAAAAAGAACCCCTCAAACAAACACACACAAAAATGGATGTTAGCTATGAGCAAACAGATATCTTTGGTTGTAGGATTGTTGAGAAACTCTTTGTGGGCCTGTGGACTTGAGGAATTTGTTGCCTTATAATTTTATTGTATACATGACTGCTCTTAAAGTAACAGAGGACACTTTTCCTGAGTAGATACATATTATTATCATTGAAATAAAGTTGACAGCAGGCATTTGTCTTATTTTTTTCAAATAAGTAAATTTCAGCCTACATCATTAAAGTTATCCGAACTGAAGGTTTCCATACTTTGATTTTACTGACAAACAAAGACTATTTACTTGAACTGTTGATAAAAAGTTTTAACATTTTGACTCACATATCTTATTTCCAATCTGTCAACGTATTTTAGAATATAATAGTCACACTTGAAAGAACTTCAAAATAATTGCTGACAAAGAAATAGTAACAAATAAGGAAGATTTTGCTCCCTACCACACATATGGCACCTACGTGATAAAGGAATTTAAAAGAGTTTTTTGTTTCATTCAAAAGCTAACAAAACATGGGAAAATGCAAAAGATTGTTTTAACTTCTTTTTTTTTTTAATTTTTAATGTTTTTTTATTACGGATTTTCCTCAATTACATTTCCAATGCTATCCCAAAAGTCCCCCATACCCCCCCCACACTTCCCTACCCACCCATTCCCATTCTTTTGGCCCTGGCATTCCCCTATATTGGGGCATATAAAGTTTGCAAGTCCAATGGGACTCTCTTTCCAGTGATGGCCGACTAGGCCATCTTTCTATACATATGCAGCTAGAGACAAGAGCTCCGGGGTACTGGTTAGTTCATCATGTTGTTCCCCCTATAGGGTTGCAGATCCCTTTAACTCCTTGGGTACTTTCTCTAGCTTCTCCATTGGGAGCCCTGTGATCCATCCAATAGCTGACTGTGAGCATCCACTTCTGTATTTGCTAGGCCCCGGCATAGTCTCACAAGGGACAGCTATATCTGGGTCCTTTCAGCAAAATCTTGCTAGTGTATGCAATGGTGTCAGCGTTTGGAAGCTGATTATGGGATGGATCCCTGGATATGGCAGTCTCTAGATGGTCCATCCTTTCATCGCAGCTCCAAACTTTGTCTCTGTAACTCCTTCCACGGGTGTTTTGTTCCCAATTCTAAGAAGGGGCATAGTGTCCACACTTCGGTCTTCATTCTTCTTGAGTTTCATGCGTTTAGCAAATTGTATCTTATATCTTGGGTATCCTAAGTTTTGGGCTAATATCCACTTATCAGTGAGTACATATTGTGTGAGTTCCTTTGTGATTGTGTTACCTCACTCAAGATGATGCCCTCCAGGTCAATCCATTTGGCTAGGAATTTCATAAATTCATTCTTTTTAATAGCTGAGTAGTACTCCATTGTGTAAATGTACCATAATTTCTGTATCCATTCCTCTGTTGAGGGGCATCTGGGTTCTTTCCAGCTTCTGGCTATTATAAATAAGGCTGCTATGAACATAGTGGAGCATGTGTCCTTCTTACTGGTTGGGACATCTTCTGGATATATGCCCAGGAGAGGTATTGCTGGATCCTCCGGTAGTACTATGTCCAATTTTCTGAGGAACCGCCAGACTGATTTCCAGAGTGGTTGTACAAGCTTGCAATCCCACCGGCAATGGAGGAGTGTTACTCTTTCTCCACATCCTCGCCAGCATCTGCTGTCACCTGAATTTTTGATCTTAGCCATTCTGACTGGTGTGAGGTGGAATCTCAGGGTTGTTTTTATTTGCATTTCCCTGATGATTAAGGATGTTGAACATTTTTTCAGGTGCTTCTCTGCCATTCGCTATTCCTCAGGTGAGAAATCTTTGTTCAGTTCTGAGCCCCATTTTTTAATGGGGTTATTTGATTTTCTGGAGTCTACCTTCTTGAGTTCTTTATATATATTGGATATTAGTCCCGTATCTGATTTAGGATAGGTAAAGATCCTTTACCAATCTGTTGGTGATTTTTTGTCTTATTGATGATGTTTTAACTTCTTAAGAGTGCTGTAGGATGTAGTTTTTGTAATCAAACCCACGTAGATAAGACCTTGCATATTTAATACAGTGCGTTACCCCCGTACAAATGAAAAAAATTAAGTTCAACATTTCTAGACCAATATGGCTGTTAATTTCTGTACAATGCCAACTCAATACAGTAAACTGGGATACATTTTTCCAAAGTTTACAGCACAGCTAAAGTTTCCAAAAAATTCAAATTCTATATATGTGTATATATATATATATATATATAAAGACCAATAATAGCAGTATGTTATGAATCAATAGCAGCAACAGCTTTTCCAGGTTCTGCAGTCATTTGAACAAAATTGTAGAGACATCCAGCACACTCTTTTTTTTTTTTTTTTTTTTTTTTGGTTTTTCGAGATAGGGTTTCTCTGTGTAGCCCTGGCTGTCCTGGAGCTCACTTTGTAGACCAGGCTGGCCTCGAACTCAGAAATCCGCCTGCCTCTGCCTCCCGAGTGCTGGGATTAAAGGCGTGCGCCACCACGCCCGGCTATCCAGCACACTCTTAACAACAACAACAAAAAAAAGTAAAAAACAAAACCCCAGAAAACAGCAGTTCTGTTACTCTTGTGGTACATGGCACCATTTTTTGTTTCTGTTTTGTTTTTTTTGTTTTTTGTTTTTTGTTTTTTTAATTAGCTTCTTATTCATCATCTGGAAAGAAAACATCCTGAGCAACATCATTAAAAAGAGCTCTGATAAAGCACGGTCACTACTATGTATCATAAAGCAGGTACAAGCTTTTTTACATTTACAGAGGTATGATACAGTACTGTCCTACATCTATAGTACTAAAGGATACAATTTAAAAGGCATTATTTTAGACTTGATTCTACTTTTCCAGCAGAGGGCCCAAAGGATGGTGTGACACTGCTCTGTAAAGAAACACATTCTTAAGCCGGGCGTGGTGGCGCACGCCTTTAATCCCTGCACTCGGGAGGCAGAGGCAGGCAGATTTCTGAGTTCGAGGCCAGCCTGGTCTACAAAGTGAGTGCCAGGACAGCCAGGGCTACACAGAGAAACCCTGTCTCGAAAAACCAAAAAAAAAAAAAAAAAAAAGAAAAAAAAGAAACACACTCTTAGATAGGATTTCCTTTCACTAGCAGCACTGTTCTAAGGATTCATTCTCTCCACGAATGCCAGCTAAAAACCCTTATTAAAAAATGAAATATCCCTAAAACAAAACCGTATACCCACTGGATTCATATGAAGATGACCTAGTGGAGACAAGCTAGACCTCACCTTACCAACACATTATCAAATGTTATGTTTAGATGGTGAGACCTCCAAGGAAGGAGATGCCAAGTGGTGCTTCAAAGCTTCGGACCACAAACACAGCATCATTTTAAATAGAAGCAGAAGCTATTTATTGATCATATGAGTATGTTCAAGGATGCTGACATCAATATTCAATCATCTGCTCACCCATCCAGGAAGAAGGGGAGATCAGTTACTACTGTACTTTATTGTGTTCAACCAAATCACGTTACAAAAATAGCAAGCTGCCATAACAAAAGATAAGGCTCCTCTATCCAGCACCAGTTAGCATCACTTTACTTTCAAGCTAGAAATGCCATAGACACATCCAAAGAACACAGGGGAGCAGAAGACCCACAGCTGATGTATTCATGGGACCACCTAGTGTCCAGCTGAGCTACTCTGTGGTATCATTCTCCTCCTACTTCTGGTGTTTCCTGCTCCTTAGGACTAAACTGTATGCACTTACAGACTGTTTACACACTTGTATATAAATTTTATACCATTTTATCAATCTGTCCAATTTTCAATTCAGATAATCCAAGGTCCCTTAAATTAAGCACAGGCTCACTACTGGGAGCTTCATACTCAGGAACTGTATCTTGATGCTGTTTTAGAGAAACAGATGTATTGACAGAAAAAGATATACTTTTTGGTGAATGGAAGGTATTGATTAGATGACTGAGAGGAATTGTAACCCAGGTTCTCCACATTCTGTGACTTGGCTAGCTTCCACACATCATCCTTAGCCATTGCTTTAAGTAACAGTTGGGTTGGCTTCTAGCTCACACAGAGGGAGGGAGAACTGCAGATCTTGATTGAGACTCAGAAAGACCCCATCAGACTCGATCTACATAAAGTCTTAGTCCCTTGCTCTTTGGCCAGAATGCACTGCCTCATCACAGAACAGCCTGTGTATCAGGATGTATGTTTTATGTGAAGTAAACAAATACAGAAACAAACACAATTGTGTTCCAAAATATTATACCTGTGTTGTGTTATACTCAGTTAGCAACTGTCTTTTTGCCATTGTCCAGACTCATTCAGTACTTATCAGAAATTCTTCTGAAATTCACCTATTGACTTTTTTCTTTTAGAGAATATAGATTATATTCAAAGTACAATTGAAAGAGGAAAATTACTGACCACCAGAACTCTCACCCCAGAGTCCTACCCCTCCCATCTGGAGATTGTTCCCGGAACCCTCCTGAACTTCTCACCCCAGAGTACATTCTGAACTCTCACACCAGAGTCAGACCCCCTCTCAAATGAAAACTGTTCCGGGGACATTTCTGAGATAAGGGTTTCCTGGAACGAACCCAGTCCTACCCCTCCCAACTAAGGACTGTGCCAGGGACATTTTTAAGATAAGGGTGTGAGTAAAAACCTCAGTTCCAATGAATCAAGTACATGGCCAAAGTGTGGGACGCGGTTGCAAAAGCAATTTGGAAAAACCCTTGGTTGAATCACTTAGTGACGTAAAAACTGTATTTTCCCTGCCCTGCTCCCCCCCTTGCCTCCTACCTATAAAAGCTTGTGAAAAGTTTGGGCTAATTGCCGGATCTCCTCTGCACCTTGCAGGCTGCATGAGGTCCGACCCCAGATATCTGGTATATGTGCTTTTTGTTTGTTTTGTTTGCTTTCTTGTCGTTGCTGTATTAAATCTTACTCCCTATACATCTTAAGTACCGGTCTCAGTGTCTTCTTGGGTGCGCGGCTGACCCGAGGCTTGAGTAAGTGCCTCCCTTTGGGAGTTTTGGAGTCTTTCATTTGGTGCATTGGCCGGGAATCAGCGCGTTTACCCAGAAGTCCTGGACCCGCTCAGAAGTAAGATTTACTGTTCTGCTTTGGTCTAGTGTCTGTGTTCTGTTTACTGTGGGCCTGGGAGAGGCCATCTGAATCTGTATCTGGTGCGATCGCTGTTTTGGGTTTGCGTGACGCTCTGTGCTCAGTACGAGCACCAGAGACCGTGCTCCGGGACTGTGGGCCTGGGAGAGGCCATCTGACTGGAGACCAAGCAGGTCTCAATAGAGAGCACGGGGTGAGTAGAGACAGACGTGTCTGGTGCTCACCGTCCGATCGCCCTGGGGGACGCCCCAGGAAGACAAGGGGAGGGCCAAGGACGCTTGGCGGACCCCTCTGAAGGCCGAGAGACCATCACTTAGGTGGAAGGTCTGAGCCGCCGGCCTTGGAAAGGCCATCTGAATCTGTGAGTTGCCTGTGGGCGACGGGAAGTCGCCGCTGTTTTTGGTTTCTTTTTGTCTGAGTCTTGTGTCTGCTCTTGTTGTTTGCTATTATTCTAGAAAATGGGACAATCTGCTGGGTGTGTAGGTGTGGAACTGCTGCATTTGTGTATTCTGAGATTGTGGGTTTATTCTGGCAGTGGCTGTGAGAGGACGGCTGTCTATGGCCTCACAATCTGCACCCCAAAAAGATGTTCCAAGGGAGACCCTGGAAGGAGTGCCCAGGGTACAGAACAGTCAAAAAGACCTGGCTGTTGCCTGGCAGAGTGAAGGAGAGAGAGAGTGTTCTCTCTGCCAGAGCGGGAGTGGATGTGGAATCCCACCCCTATCAGGAAAAAGAGTCAATGTGAAATCCGACCCCGTCAAAAAGTGGCGTTTGGCTGGTTGTGTTTGTGTCACGTGACAAGACTGTGTGTGTGTGTGTGTGTTAACCCTTTGTCGACTGTAGACTTGGACTGACGTCAGGACAAAATTTGTCAGCAATAGTTTTAAAAAAGGAAAAAAAAGGGAAAAAAACTCAGTGCTGGTGAGTCCCAGACTGCTCAAAAGAGCTCTGAAATGCAGAGCTGGGCTAAAGATTTCCGACTTTGGCAGCGCGGGTAGGGCTTTGATAGCAGCAGTGGTGCTGAGGTTCTGGCTTCTGCAGGCACGGCAGAAGCAGAGGCTGTCTGTGCCCCGAGTTGTGAAATGCTGATAGTGAGTGCAGCGGCCTGCCGGCCCCCGCCTGCCAGTCCCGGAGTGGCTGTGAAGCCTGCCACAGCTGGGGAGGGGCCGACTACAGCGTCCCTCTTTTGGTCCCCCCCCCAGAGTCTACCCGCACTCCCTTGTGCCGGCCTGGCTGCGTGCTCCCTCCCCAAAGACAGTGCAGAGAGCACCAGGAATCTATCAGGTAGTTAAATAGTTAAATTGCTGCCTCTGCCTGCCAGCGTTTGTTTGCCACTCCCAGGAGTTTACACCGCATTCCGGCGCGCAGCGGAGACTCGGCGCTGGGCTCTTCACATCAAAGGATCTGTTTTCAGCCTTTGCCTGCCTCCTGGGTGGGAGAGAGGCTCATTCTCCTGCCCCCTGTATCTTGTCTCTTGTTAACAGAGAAAAAAATTGTGTTCATTTTGAGATATCAGTGTGCAGCCAGATGTAAGAGCTACACTCCCTTCTCTGCCCCATGTGTTTTCTCTTCTCAGGCACTGCCCTGAGTTGTTGGCAGTGAGTCTGTTCTGAGCTCCGGTGAGGGAGACATACAAGGTAAGGAGCACCTACGGGTCTAGTTGCCAGGCTCTGATGAGGGTCTCATGTCTGTGGGACTAGAAAATGTCCCATCAATTTGACCTAGGTTATGAAAAGTTACAAAAGTTAAGAAAAGGATAGAGGTCTGCAAAAAAAAGAGCTGAGAGCAAAGCTTCAGCAGACTCAGAAGAGATAGGTTAACAGTGAAAAGAGGTAAAAATAGAGATAAAGAAAATTAGGTCTGAAATGAGAAAGATACTCTAAATGAGAAAGACAAAAAGAGGAACAAAAAAGATATATATATATATATATAGAGACATTAGATGAGATCTCCATTGCAGTTAAGAAACAAGGAGCCAGAAAATTTTCTAAAAAAGATAAGAGAAATGAAATGCTGGTCACAAAAGTCAGGGAAGCTAGAAAACTTAGTACCCGGCAACAAAAGCAAGCTTTTGGCTGAAGATCAAAGTGTTTACTGTTATCTGTTAAAGAAAAAGAGCACTGAGTGAGAGACTGCCCTAACAAAAAAAAAGAGGAGCCCCCCCTCATGACCAAACCCTTCACCTGTTTGTGGCTGAAACTAAAGAAAAAGCAGAAGGGGTGCTAACACAGAAGCTGAGTCCTTAAAAGAGATCGGTGGCCTACCTGTTAAAAGCAGCTAAAAAGAGACTGTGTTTCATATTCCTCCACTGACCAATGCAAAGCAAGTTTAAAAGGTTCCTGGACACTGCAGGCCTTTGCAGACTGTGGATTCCAGGTTTTGCTGAATTAAAAAGATAAACAGCCCTTCGTATAAAATAAAAAAGAACAACCTTGGATGGCCTTAGATGCTATTGAGACTGCCCTAATGTTGTCCCTAACTTTGGGACTCCTAGATGTGACTGAGAACAAAAGTATTGCCAAAGAGGTTCTTACTCAGAGATTGGGACCCTGAAAAAGACCGGTGGCATACTTGTAAAAATTAGACCTGGTGACTGTAAGATGACCTGCTTGTCTGCACATAGTGGCTTCTGGTCAAGGACGCAGATAAACTGACTCTGAGACAAAACTTGGCACATGCCCTAAAAGTGTGGTTCAGCCCCCTGACCGATGGCTGACTAATGCTCTGGAAAACATGATCCAATCGTTCCCCTGACTGATGGACATATTATCAGAGCTTTTTGTTGACTCATCACTGCTCTGACATTCTGGCGGGAGGAACTTCGGCTCAGAAGGCTGAACTCTTGGCACTAACCCAAGCCCTGCGGTTGGCTGAAGGCAGAGACATCAAAGACAAAGAAGAAATTCTGGCCCTCCTAGAAGCTCCTGAATGGACTGGGTGAGTTGGGGTAAAGCTCAGTTATGTCGTACCGAGGTGCCGAGACAACGAAAAGCGGTGGCTCACCGAGGCCAGAAAAAAGACTGTGATGCTGATCCCAACCCCCACCACCCCGCGCCAAGTACGTGAGTTTCTGGGGACGGCGGGCTTTTGCAGAAAGAAAAAGTCCCATTCACCTGGATTGAAAAACACCAAAAAGCCTTTGACAGCATAAAGGCAGCCCTGCTTGTTAAAGACGCTGACAAGCTTACTCTGGGTCAGCATGTGACTATACCCACTACCAGAGTTTACTGCTCCTTGGCGGATGACTCCACTCCTGTACATCAATGTGCTGATGTCCTGGCTGAGGAAACTGGAACAAGGAGAGATCTGACTGATCAGCCTTGGCCAGGTGTGCCTGCCTGGTACACAGATGGCAGCAGCTTTGTCACAGGAGCAGCAGTAGTTGATGAAAAGCAGCTCATATCCATGGGGCCATCTACCAACAGAGGGGGCTACTTACCTCGGCAAGTAAAGATCAGATCAGCCTTGGCCTGAGAGTTTGAGCTGGTACACGGACGGCAGTAGCCTCACGATTAAAGGTAAGCGGAAGGCGGGGACAGCAGTGCAGTGGTGGACAGAAAACAAGTGATCTAGGCCAGCAGCCTCCCTAAAGGGACTTCAGCCCAAAAAGCTAAACTTGTGGCTTTGATACAAGCTTTATAAAAGTCTACACTGACAGCAGGTATGCTTTTGCCACTGTATGGAACAATATACAGACAAAGAAAGCTGTTGACATCTGCAGAAAAAAACGTTCTCAAAATGGATAAATGAGACTGCTCACATAGTCATCAAGAAGATTATTGAAGAAAAATTTTCCAAGGTTCAGAGTGCCAAAAGCAATAGTGTCAGATAATAGCCCTGCTTTGTTGCCCAGGTAAGTCAGGGTGTGGCCAAGCATTTAGAGGTCAAATAAAAATTACATTGTGTGTATAGACCTCAGAGCTCAGGATAGATAAAGAAATTAGTTTAAAACTCTATGACAGACCTTGACTAAATTAATCGTAGAGACTGGCACAGACTTGGTGTTCCTTCCCTATGCCCTACTTAAACGTACTAGAAATACTTCCTCTTGATTCAGTTTTATCCTTTATGAGACTCCTATACCCATCATAGTCTCAAATGATGTGTTTAAACCTATGTTGTTAATAATGCTCTGTATGCTAAGTTAAAAGGCTTGCAGGTGGTCTGGTCACAACTGGGAAAAATTGGACTGAGTACGCGGACGACATTGCTCCAGGGATCCCAACAGCTGAGACAGTGAACGAGCTGGGTACCCCAAGGACATCTCACCAGTTCCAGCCAGAGATCTGATCTACGTGCACCTACATCGTGCCCAGACCCTCAAGCCTCGCTAAAAGGGCCCCTGCCTAGTTCTGTTTACTAATGCTTCTTATTCTGTTTTTGTTCCCATGTTAAAATAGAGTAAATGCAGTATTCTCCGCATAAAAATATAGACTTCTGAAATTCTAAGATTAGAATTACTCACTAGAAGGAGTGGGGAATGAAAGAGGAAAATTACTGACCACCAGAACTCTCACCCCAGAGTCCTACCCCTCCCATCTGGAGATTGTTCCCGGAACCCTCCTGAACTTCTCACCCCAGAGTACATTCTGAACTCTCACACCAGAGTCAGACCCCCTCTCAAATGAAAACTGTTCCGGGGACATTTCTGAGATAAGGGTTTCCTGGAACGAACCCAGTCCTACCCCTCCCAACTAAGGACTGTGCCAGGGACATTTTTAAGATAAGGGTGTGAGTAAAAACCTCAGTTCCAATGAATCAAGTACATGGCCAAAGTGTGGGACGCGGTTGCAAAAGCAATTTGGAAAAACCCTTGGTTGAATCACTTAGTGACGTAAAAACTGTATTTTCCCTGCCCTGCTCCCCCCCTTGCCTCCTACCTATAAAAGCTTGTGAAAAGTTTGGGCTAATTGCCGGATCTCCTCTGCACCTTGCAGGCTGCATGAGGTCCGACCCCAGATATCTGGTATATGTGCTTTTTGTTTGTTTTGTTTGCTTTCTTGTCGTTGCTGTATTAAATCTTACTCCCTATACATCTTAAGTACCGGTCTCAGTGTCTTCTTGGGTGCGCGGCTGACCCGAGGCTTGAGTAAGTGCCTCCCTTTGGGAGTTTTGGAGTCTTTCACAATGACCGAGATAGGAATGTTCAGAATTGAAGATGTCGGGAACTCTTGAATTTTATTCCTGATACTGATACTGGGACACTGACTCTTCCTCTATGAATCTAGATATTGAAGAAGGAACGTTACCAATCCTACATCCAATAGAGGACTAATATCCAATATATACAAAGAATTCAAGAAGTTAGACTCCAGAGAACCAAATAACCCTAATAAAAATGGGTTACAGAGCTAAACAAAGAATTCTCAACTGAGGAATATTAAATGGCTGAGAAGCACCTAAAGAAATGTTCAACATCCTTAGTCATCAGGGAAATACAAATCAAAACAACCCTGAGATTCTACCTCACACCAGTCAGAATGGCTAAAATAAAAAACTCAGGTGACAGCAAATGCTGGTGAGGATGAGGAGAAAGAGGAACACTCCTCCATTCTGGTGGGATTTCAAGCTGATATAACCCCTCTGGAAATCAGTCTGGCGGTTCCTCAGAAAACTGGACATAGTACTACTGGAGGACCCAGCAATACCACTCCTGGCCATATACCCAGAAGATGCTCCAACATGTAATAAGACACATGTTCCACTATGTTCATAGCAGCCTTATTGATAATAACCAGAAGCTAGAAAGAATCCAGATGTCCCTCAACAGAGGAATGGATACAGATGTGATACATTTACAAAATGGGGTACCACTCAGCTATTAAAAATAATGAATTTATAAAAGTCCTAGGCAAATAGATGGAATTAGAAAATATCATCCTGAATGAGATAACTCAGTCATGAAAGAACACACATGGTATGCACTCACTGATAAGTGAATATTAGTCCAAAAGCTCAGAATAACAAAGATACAATTCACAGACTGTATGAAGCTCAAGAAGGAAGACACACATGTGGATGCTTCAGTCCTCCTTAGAAGGGCAAACGAAACACTTTTGGGAGGTAGATAACCTGGGGATCCCTTCCATATACAGACACCAAACTCAACACTGTTGTGGATGCCAAGAAGTGCTTGCTGATAAGAGCCTGTTATAACTGTCTCCTGAAAGGCTCTGCCAGAGCCTGGCAAATACAGAGGTGAATGCTCACAGCCAACCATTGAACTAAGCATGAGGACCCCAATGTCATTGTTAGAGAAAGGAGCTGAATGGGGTTTGTAACCCCATAGGAAGAATAATACTATCAACCAACCAGACCCCCCAGAGTACTCAAAGACTAAACCACCAACCAAAGAGGAGGGACCCACAGCTCTAGCTGCATATATAGCAGAGGATGACATTGTTTGGCATCAATGGGAAGAGAGGCCTTTGGTCCAGTGAAGGCTCAATTCCCAAGTATAAGGGAAGGCCAGGGTGGTGAGGTAGGAGAGGGTGGTATGGTGTGTGGGGGAGCACTCTCATAGAAGGAGGGATGTGATGGGGGCTGCAGAAGGGAAACTGGGAAAGGGGAATATATATATATATATATATATATATATATATATATATATATATCATGACTCCTACAGATATAATGTTCAAAACACTAATTTTAAGCAATTTTATTCTCATGTTCACAGATGAAGAATGGAAAAGAAAGAGTCTCTATTGTTTCTACTTTCACACAGCTTCTAAGGGAAGAACCTAGATATGAACCTAGGTTTTTATGATCAGAAATTATTTTTCTAGAGAAATACTTGATTTGATTTATTACTATTTTACTGTGTATTAAAAGTAGCACTAGTGAAATAAAATAGAATTTGATTTATGTGAGGAATATATACATCAATTGGTTACTCAGACATCCGAATCAAGAAATACAAATAATAAGTTTACATACTATAGAATATGAAAAATAAAAGCAAGTATTAATCCAATGAAGGATTATATATAACACCCAATTACTGAATTTTGAATTCAAAGATAATGAAATGACTCTGGATGAATTTTTTTCTTCTTTCTTTCTTTCTTTCTTTCTTTCTTTCTTTCTTTCTTTCTTTCTTTCTTTCTTTCTTTCTCCTCCTCATCCTCCTCCTCCTCCTCCTCCTTCTTCTTCTTTTTTGTAAAGACTGCTTGTATAGATGATCAGTAAACTCAAATAAGACAGAACCAAGCAGATGGACGAACTAAGAAAATTTATCCAAAACCTTAAGAAGAAAGTCAGCAATATAAATGAAATTCAGAAAATTGGATGTGAAAATAAGCCATATGTATGAAGAAGTGAACAGCTAGGGTGATAAATTCAGTATATAGATTGATATTTTGAAATAAGAATGGAAACTTTGTAAATATAAAACTCTGTAAATCAAGCAAAAGGCATAGGGGAAATTGCATCAATAGATTAGACCCAATTGTCAAAAAAATATGCTGGCTTGAATGAGAATGACACCCATAGGCATTTATCTTTGAATGCTTGGTTCCCATATAGTGGAACTGTTTGGGAAGGATTTGGAAGGATTGTTAGAGAAAATATATTGTTGAGGATAGGTATTAAGGTTTCAAAATGTCATTTCAGGACCAGTCTCTCCCTTTGTTGCCTGAAGATGAGGATGTAGGCTCTTAACTCTACCTGCTTTCCTGCTACTACATTCCTTATTGTGTTAGGCCAAATTTAACCCTCTGAAACTGTAAGCAAGCTTTCATTTAAATGCCGTCTTCAATAAATTTTCTTTGTCTTTCTCTTTCTTCACAGCAATAGTAACCCTAAATATGATTAATATCAAGGAAAAAGAACAAAGCTAAAGAAATAGTAGACTCAAACTAAGTAATGTGAAGAGTAAGAAATGAACATAATATCCAGGAACTCTGGGACATCATCAAGAGACCATAGATAAGGATTCATGGATTAGATAGAAGAGATAAAGCTAAATCATAAAATATATTTGTGAAATTTAACAGAAATCTCTGCAAATTTGGTGAACATAATAGGGTATTCAAAGAGAAGGCTCTTAGACTTCAAATAAATATGACATAGGAGAAACTCCTCAAAGTAAATTACAGTGGTGATGTGAGGACTGAAAAAACAAACAAACAAACAAACAAACAAACAAAACAAAAACACTGAAAGGGGGAAAAAACCCAATAACACATATAGAAAAGCAGAGTATTTATTAGAAAACATTTCCCAAGAATGACATATTTCAAATGATGAAATTAAATTTATATATAACAAGACAGTGTGGATGTATTTTACTTTGATATGAAAATAAGTTCACATCATAAATACAACTTTAAAAAGTTATGGGTAGCAAGGTATCACTGCAGAAGTTATTTAATTGGATTTTAAATGCAGAGGAAGAAGAAAGGTAGTCTCAGTCATGAAATACTATAAGAAGATATCAACAAGAGAGTAGTATAAAGACTCTATCCTATCCACACAATACTCTAGATATCTGAATTATGAATAAAAGATAAATGACCCAAACCCAAATTACAAGGAGAAGCAAAACTCTCTCAATACCAATACTAAATGTAAATGAGCATTATTCTACAATTATAAGACAGAGAGAGACAAGCCGATTGGATTAGAAATACAGTTTAACTATCTGCAGTCTCCAAGAAACACGCCTTACTGAACAGGGCATTGAAACTAAGAATATAAGGAATAGGATAGAAGTAAACAACACACACAGAAGCCTGAAATCAGAAAATTTAACTTTTCTGATAAATTGTAAGAATTCAAACCACATTTATTCAAAAGAGATAAAGAAGGCCAATACATATTAATAAAGGGACTAATCTAGAAATAAGATATTACATTACAAATAAATATACACTAAATACTGGCTATCTATTTCATTGATTCATTTGAAATTAATTTTCTTGTTAAAACAATAATTTATTAGTTAGATTTTAAAAATACAACTGTTCGTGAGGGTTTTTTTTTTTGTTGTTGTTATTGTTACTTGATATAGATTAGATAATGACAAACAGTTAATGGGATTCCACAAGTGTGATTTATTTCTTACTAATAAGTAAATAACAATTACGATCTCCATAGGGTATGCAAACTTTTATACTGAAAAAGGTAATAGATAAGAAATTATTTAGACAAGGATCACAATTAATTCAAATCACTGCCTTCTGGTTTATAACTTACCAACAAGTAATTGATTTTGTTCTTCCCTTCCCTTAAGCCTTATATTAACTGATTTCTTTACTACTGAGATGTGAAACCCAAAAGAGACTTCAGCCAAGAGTTACTTGAAATAATAATTATTCTCTTGTGGGACTCAGCTACATTATGCCTTTAAGGAAATTGAGCGTGTAGTTCTCATATGGAGAGTCTTACCAGAAATCTTGCAAGATCCTAGCTAATTTCGTAGCATTTACAGATGACCATGAATTTATCTTATATTATATCTGGTGTTACAATAACATGGTTTCAAAGTCAGAAAGCAAGTATTTAAGTTATTACCTTACAAAAATTATTTCTGAATTCATAAAGTAACTCAGGATTTTCTCTCCAAAGTCTCTCTAAGGTGGGTCCACTCAGGAGAGCAGAGGCCTAAGAGGCAGCAGAGCATATGGAACAGGGTCTTATGGCCTATATCTGCAGCCAGGAGGTAGGGCTGTTCTGTAGCCCTCTGTGCACTGGTCTAGTCAGGGGAGAGCTGGTCTCTTAGGAGTGCTGACTCAGGTTTGCAGACTCATAGGAGGAATAAGCTCCAGCCACAGACAGCTAGAACATCTAACACCAGAGATAACCAAATGGTGAAAGGAAAACACAAGAACCTTACCAACAGAAATGAAGACTACTTAGCATCATCAGAACCCAGTACTTCCACCACAGCAAGTCCTGGATACCCCAACACAACAGAAAATCAAGATTCAGATTTAAAAAAAAAAATCTCATGATGCTGGTAGATGATTTTTAGAAGGGCATTGATATCTTCCTTAAAGAAATAAAGGAGAAGACAGCTAAACAGGTAGAAGCCCTTAAAGAGGAAACACAATGTTTTCTTAAAGAATTACAGGAGAATACAGGTATACAGGTAGAAACCCTTAAGGAAGAAACACAAAAACTCCCTTAAAGAATCACAGGAAAACACACCCAAACAGGTAAAGGAATTGAGCAAAATTATCCAGTATCTAAAAATGGAAGTAGAAACAATAAAAAAAAAAAATACAAAGGGAGGCAACTCTGGAGATAGAAATTCTAAGAAAAAAAACCAGGAGCCATATATGCAAGCATCAGCAACAGAATACAAGAGATGGAAGAGAGAATCTCAGGTGCAGAAGATTCTATAGAAAACATTGACACAACAATAAAAGGAAATGGAAAATGCAAAAACGTCCTAAAACAAAACATCCAAGAAATCCAGGACACAATGAGAAAACAAAACCTAAGGATAATAGGTATAGATTAGAATGAAGATTTTCAACTTAAAGGGCCAGTAAATAGCTTCAACAAAATTATAGAAGAAAACTTTCCTAACCTAAAGAAAGAGATGCCCATGACAATACAAGAGGCCTACAGAATTCCAAATAGACTGGATCAGAAAAGATATTCCTCCCAACACATAATAATCAAAGCACCGAATGCTCTAAAAACAGAATATTAAAAAGCATTAAGTGAAAAAAGTTAAGTAACTTATAAAGGCAGACATATTAGAATTACACCAGACTTCTCACAAGAGACTATGAAACCCAGAAGAGCCTGGACAGATGTCATGCAGATCCTAAGATAACACAAATGCCAGCCCAGGCTACTATACCCAACAAAATCACAATTACCATAGATGGGGAAACCAAAGTATTCCATAACAAAACCAGATTCATGCAATATCTTTCCACGAATCCACCGTTCAAAGGATAATAAAAGGAAAACTCCAACACAAGGAGAGAAAGTAAGCCCTAGAAATAGCCAGAAATTAATCTTTCAAAAACCCAAAAGAAGATGGCCACACAAACATAATTCCATCTCTAACAATTAAAATAACAGGAAGCAACAATTAGTTTTCCTGAATATCTCTTAATATCAATGAACTCAACTTCCCAATAAAAAGACATAGGCTAACAGACTGGCTACAGGACCCAGAATTTGGCTGCATACAGGAAACCCACCTCAGGGACAAAGACAGACACTACTTCAGAGTAAAAGGCTGGAAAACAATTTTCCAAGCAAATGGTTCCAAGAAACACACTGGAGGAACCATTATAATATCGAATAAAATCTACTTTAAACCTAAAGTTATCAAAAAAGACAAAGGAATGACACTTCATACTCATCAAAGTTAAAATCTACCAAGATGAACCCTTAATTCTGAACATTTATTCTCCAAATGCAAGGGCATCCACATTCATTAAAGAAACTTAAGTAAAGCTCAAACCACACATTTCGCTGCACACAATAATAGTAGGAGACTTTAACACTCCACTCTCATCAATGGACAGATCCTGGAGACAGAAACTAAACAGAGACACAGTGAAATTAACAGAAGTTATGAAACAAATGGATTTAACAGATATCTACAGAACATTTTATCCTAAAAAAAAAAGGATATACCTTCTTGTCAGCACCTCATGGTACCTTCTCCAAAATTGACCATATAATCGGTCACAACATAGGCTTCAATGAGCACAAAAATATTGAAATTATCCCATGCATCCTATCAGATCACCACGGGCTAAGGCTGATCTTCAATAACAACATAAATAATAGAAAGCCAATGTTGACATGGAAGCTGAACAACACTCTACTCAATGATAGCTTGGTCAAGGAAGTAATAAAGAAATAAATTAAAGACTTTTTAGAGTTTAATTAAAATGAAGCCACAACAAACCCATACTTATGGAACACAATTAAAGTAGTCTTAAGAGGAAAAGTCATAGCTCTGAGTGCCTCCAAAAAGAAACTAAAGAGAGCATACACTAGCAGCTTGACAGCACACCTAAAAGCTCTAGAACAAAAGGAAGCAAATTCACCCAAAAGGACTAGATGGCAGGAAATAATCAAACTCAGGGCTGAAATCAACCAAGTGGAAACAAAAAGAACTATACAAAGAGTCAACCAAACAAGGAGCTGGTTCTTTGAGAAAATCAACAAGATAGATAAACCTTTAGCCAGACTAACTAGAGGTTAAAGAGGCAGTACCCTAATTAACAAAATCAGAAATGAAAAGTGAGACATAACAACAGAACCCGAGGAAATCCAAAACATCATCAGATCCTATTACAAAAGGCTATACTCAACAAAACTAGAAAACCTGGATGGAATTGACAACTTCCTAGACAGATACCAGGTACCAAAGTTAAATCAGGATCATTTTAATGGTCTAAACATCCCTATATCTTCTAAAGAAATAGAAATAGTCATTAATAGTCTCCTAACCAAAAAAAAAAAAAAAAAAAAAAAAAAGCCCAGGACCAGATGGGTTTAGTGCAGAGTTCTATCAGACCTTCAAAGAAGACCTAATACTCCTCAAACTATTCCAGAAAATAGAAACAGAAGGTACTCTAAGTAGTTTGTTCTATGATCTCACAATTACTCTGATATCTAAACCACATAAAGACCCAACAAAGAAACAGAACTTCAAAACAATTCCCATTATGAATATCCATACAAAAATACTTAATAAAATTCATGCAAATCAAATCCAAGAACATATCAAAACGACCATCCATAATGATCAAGTAGGCTTCATTCCAGGCATGCGGGGCTGGTTCAATATATGGAAATCCATCAACTTAATCCATTATATAAAGAAACTTAAAGACAAAAACAACATGAACATCTCATTAGATGCTGAGAAAGCATTTGACAAAATTTAACACCAGTTCATGATAAAAGACTAGGAAAGATCAGGAATTCAAGGCCCATACCTAAACATAATAAAACCAATATGCAGCAACCCAGTTGCTAGCATCAATCTAAATGGAGATAAACTTGATGCAATCCCACTAAAATAAGGGACTAGACAAGGCTGCCCACTCTCTCCCTACCTATTCAGTATAGTACTTAAAGTCCTAGCCAGAGCAATTAGACAACAGAAGAAGATAAAAGGTATATAAATTGGAAAGGTAGAAGTGAAAATATAACTATTTGCAGGTGATATGATAGTATACATAAGTGACACCAAAAATTCCACTAGAGAAATCCTAAAACTATAAACAACTTCAGTGAATTAGCTGGATATAAAATTACTCAAACAAATCAGTGGCCTTGCTCTTCACAAAACCTATAGGCTGAGAAAGAAATTAGGGAAACAATAACCTTCACCATAGTCACAATTTATATAAAATACCTTGTTGTGACTCTAACTAAGCAAATGAAATATCTGTATGATAAGGATTTCAAGTCTCTGAAGAAATAAATTCAAGAAGACCTCAGAAGGTAGAAAAATCTCCCAAGCTCATGGATTGGCAGGATTAATATAGTAAAAATGGCTATCTAGCCAAAAGCAATCTACAGATTCAGTGCAATCCCTATCAAAATTCCAACTTGATTCTTCACAGAATTCGAAAGGGCAATTTGCAAATTCATCTGGCATAACAAAAACCTAGGATAGCAAAAACTATTCTCAACAATAAAAGAACCTATGGTGGAATCACCATCCCTGACCCCAAGCTGTACTACAGAGTAATTGTGGTAAAAACTGCATGGTCCTGGTACAGTGACAGACAGGTAGATCAATGGAACAGAATTAAAGACACAGATATGAACCCACACACCTATGGTCACTTGATCTTTGACAAAGGAGCTAAAATCATCCAGTAGAAAAAAAGACAGCATTTTCAACAAATGGTGCTGGCTCAACTGGCAGTTAGCATGTAGAAGAATGCAAATTGATCCATTCTTATCAGCTTGTACTAAGTTCATGTCTAAGTGGATCAAGGAACTCCACATAAAAGCAGAGACACAAAAACTTATAGAGGAGAAAGTGGGGAAGAGCCTTGAACTTATGGTCACAGGGAAAAAAATTCCTGAATAGAACACCAGTGGCTTGTGATATAAGATCAAGAATTAACAAATGGGACCTCATAAAGTTGCAAACCTTCTGTAAGGCAAAGGACACTGTCAATAAGACAAAAAGGCCACCACCAGACTGGGAAAAGATCTTTAATAATACTATATCTGATAGAGGGCTAGTATCCAATATATACAAAGAACTCAAGAAATTAGACTTCAGAAAACCCAAAAAACCCTATTAAAAATGGGGTACAGAGCTAAATAAAGAGTTCTCCACTGAGAACTATCGATTGGCTATGAAGCACCTAAAAAATGTTCAATATTTAGTCATCAGGGAAATGCAAATCAAAACAACCCTGAGATTCCACCTCACACCTGTCAGAATGACTAAGATCAAAAACTCAGGTTACAGCAGATGTTGGCAAGGATGTGAAGAAAGAGGAACCCTCTTCCATTGTTGGTGGGATTGCAAGCTGGTACAACCACTCTGGAAATCACTTTGGTGGTTCCTCAGAAAGTTGGACATAGTACTACCGGAAGATCCAGCAATACCACTCAAACACTTTTGTACAACATGGTTATATGAAGTAAGTCCAACTTATATACTTACTGTGTTGTATTCACCAGAGAAGACTTCTCCGACATGGGTTTAATCCTATAAACAGTCTTTATTAATCAGCCTGTGACTACACTGCATGTTCAGGATCCCAGTATATAACTGAGTGTTTCTTAGGGTTAGCTTTTACACACAAACCCATGTTCTGGGTTGACATGCCTCAGTTAGTGAGAACAGTTAGACAGAAGTGGAAATATAGAAGCCAGAAAGCAAGATCAGTATATTTTGAGACTTCCCAGAACTTTCTGGATTTAATGGGTTAAGCCTTTGTTTTAGTTTTGGCAGGGGGTGCTGTCTATGATTTTTACAGCCTGAATGCTATTTCCATCATGGAGTCAGTTGCAAGCCCCAGGAACCTACTAAGACCCTGTAACAATAATAATCAGAAATTGTATTATATTTTCACAATTAAAATATGAGTATTGTTACTCTGGGGAAAAATTAATGATCAAAGTAAATTTACCTAAAAATAAAAGGGAGTCATATGACTATACTCAAAGATATAACTTTTTCCAAGTAGGCTACATGTAATAAATGTCTACATTTAAACATTATTTCATAAAACACTATCATATTATAAAGTAAATGCATTTTATTATCAGTTTTATATTAATGTTTATTTATTAAAAGCCTTAGTTTTTAATCAAAACAATAAAATACTAAATATGGTTCCCAAGTTTTTCATCAGTAAGAATGCTGAGGTCTGAGCAAGAAATCTGTTTCACATCTTCTAAGGCTCAGAACCATCACAGAAGAGCATTCAGAAAGAGTGTAAGAGCTGAAACATGGTGAGGAATGGTGGGAAGTGTCTTCTGGACATGACATGACTATTGCAAACCAGTGGCTACCTATAGAAGACATGCATAAAACAAAACTTGTCAAAATTCCATCATGAAGGAGGAGAGGTTTGTAAGGTTCCATTTCTCCTTGAGGGGTTTTAGACAGTTAACAGAAGCTGGGGGAGAGGAGACATATTACCAGTGGTAATCCCTCTTGGGATGCCCTTAGTCAATGTGCATGCAAGTAATACTAAATACTTTCATTGAGGCAAAAAACTAAAAGACAAAAATAAATGTTTGTTGGGAAGAAGAGATGGGCTTTGATGAGAAGAAAGGGGGGATGAAATAGGATCATGGAGATTATGATCAAAGTGGGTATATATGCACTCACAGTGGTGCATGATCTCCACATGAAAGTGTGTTGTTCTGAATCTGGGTTAACATGCTTCTTGTCATAATATTCAGATCCATGTATTTTCCCAAAATTTTATTTTCCTTTATGCCAAACTAAATGTGTATATGTACCTTATTTTTATTTTCCATTTATGAGTTAGTGAACATCTGGATAATTCTATTTCCTTACCTCTATGGTTAGAGCAGAAAGAGACATCAATGTGCAAGTCTTTTTGTGCTAGGATGTAGAGTACTGTAAGTATATGCACAGCTGTGGTATCACTAGTTCATATGGTAGTTCTATTTTTAATTTCTTGAGAAATCTCCATATTGGTTTTCATAATAATTTCACTAGTTTATACTTCACTGTCACTGAATAAGAGTTCCTTGTTTGACATTTTGTTGTACCTTGTTGTTCTTCTTTCCATGAAAATAATTATTAAGACTAGGTTGGAACAGAATCTGAAAGCTGTCTTTTTATTTACTCAGTGCTTTTGAAAACTGAGTATCTTATAAAACCATTTATTGGCCATTTGCAGTTTTTTAGGGAAGAGTCTTTTAATTTTATTAGTGTTCTTGTTGAATGGCAGTTTTGCAAGATATTTGATGCTTATTTTTTATGATGATTGATATATTTTAGATATTAACACGTAAGTGAAGTAGAGTTGGCAGAGATATCTTCCCATTTCATAAACTTGTTGTCCCTTCTAATGATAGTTTGCTTTAGTGTGCAGAACATTTAAGTTTTACATAATTTCACTTGTCAATACTTAATGATATTTCTTGAGGTATTTGCGTCCCATTTAGTGCTGAGGTACAGCTTTAGAGTAAGGAGGTTCCTAAGAAAGGCAGGAGTGGGAGCAATGCTGATTCAATAATGACTCATAGTGAGTCAAAGATGCAAGCTGTCAGTTAAGGTACTCTCTTTGTTCTCTGAAGATCCCTATTCTTTCTTCTCCTTTCTTCTTTCTGACCAGAGAACCTGAACCCAGTCTTTTATTTACTAAAGTTACACCATCAAGGCTTTGATCATTTTTAATAATCTTCAAAAATTCTTAAATTTACATTAATTCTATGAATCCCATTCAATAGTCCCAACCCCTGTTTCCTTAGAGCAGAAATTAAACACCAAGCAAAAGTACATTTCCTTACAGATTTACACAGCCTCTTCTTCACAGTTAGCTGAGCACAGTTCTTGTAGTTTCCTGCTATAGCAGATAGCCATTTTAAGTAAGTATTTCATGTAAGAACAGAAAGATGACAGACTACTAATTTTGAAATGATTTCTTACAAGGTTTTAAATTTTATGCAAGAAAAGCAGCTAGCTTGGTCTAATATCTCTCTAGGCATTATCATCTCCAGTTCTTCAAGTAGCTAGGAGAATGAAGTACTAATTTTTATATGCTCATACATCATTTTTTAATTCTCTAATCTGTATTTCCTCATCCTAGCAATTGCATAGTCTCATGTACTCTCTCCTTCTAATACTATTTGTTTCTAAATAATATATAAATTCCTATTTTTCTATCTATACTTTCCCCCCTGAGACCACTTTAATTCTCTATCCTCAGTGTCCCCAACTTCACCCTGGCTAGTTAATGTGGCAGTCATTGGACCTGAGGGCACATGTATCTCATTATTACAAATTCAAGGCAAAGTCTGGCAATGAACTATTTCTACAAAGGACCACATAGGCTTTTATGGCCTCTGTTTATATAGTATAGATCCTTTCCCATGGCCCTAAATGCCAAGTGGAGAACCTGTTCCTCGTCTTCCACATCCTCATGACCATCTCCATTCTTTATCCCTGAAAATCAAATCTGTTTAATTTATCATGGTATGATTAACCCTGAGTAATGAAGAAGAAAATTCCCCAAAAAAGAAAAATTCAAAGTAAAGTAGTAAGGACAGCTGATCAGCTTCAGGGCAACAGCAACCATCAGCACACCTGGAGATCATAGGGATCAATGACCTGGAAATGCTCCAGGGGCAGGAACTGTGTTACACCTCCCCTTAAGCAGCCATGCAGGACTGGCCATTTAGAAAGCTCTTCCTTGCCTAAGCAAGAAGAAACACTGGGATTTCCTTGGCAATTTTGTCATTTTAAAGCTTTAGGTTTTAAATAAAAGACTGTGATCTTGTGTTGATTTTTATATGGACATATGGATATAATTTTGTTTTTCTGCATATATAGAATATGCCACAATTTCTCTAGTGTATATTTTTAATAGTCATGTCTAATATTATATAGCCATATCTACGTGGATTTATTTCTTGGTCCTGTATTCTGTTTCAATATTCTACATATCTGTCCTTATGCACAGTTGCATGCTATATTTGCCACTAGGTTTGTACAGTATAGTTTTAAGTCAGATATTTTCAGCAATTTGCATAGTTTTGTTTTTGCTTAAGAAAGCTTTTAAATTGTTTTCTTCTAACTTACTAAGATATCACTGGGATTTTTATGGTGATTTCATTGAAAGAGTTAATCACATTTAATAATATAGCTACTTTCACAATATTAATTCTGCATATTCAGGAACATGAAAGCTCTTCTCTACTCCCTTCTCCAGTTTCTTTGTTTAGTGTCTTAAACGATTTCTTGTAGAGACTTTTCAACTCTTTACCTAGATTTATTCATAGGTATTTTATTTTTTAAAGCCATTGTGAAAGGAATTTTTTTCTCAGCAAATTTATCAATTGTATATATTGATTTTATATGCTACAATTTAATCCAAATATTTTCTGCTAGGGTCCATAAGTTCTTTTACATAACAAACCATTCTGTGTGTGAATTGGGATAGTTTTTGTACTGGCTGGTTTTGTGTGTCAACTTAACACAAGTTCAAGTTATCACAGAGAACAGAGCCACCCTTGAGGAAATGCCTCTATGAGATCCAGCTGTGGGGCATTTACTCAAGTAGTGATCAAAGGTGGGCGGGCCTAACCCATTGTGGGTGGTACTATCACTGATAGTCTTGGGTTCTATAAGAAAACAAGCTGGTGCTACTCCTATGGGGCTGCACACCCCTTCAGCTCCTTGGGTACTTTCTCTAGCTCCTTCATTGGGGATCCTGTGCTCTATACAATGGATGACTGTGAGCATTCACTTCTGTATTTGCCAGACACTGGCAGGAGACAGCTATATCAGGCTCCTGTCAGCAGGATCTTGTTGGCATCTGCCTAGTGTCTGGGTTTGGTGGTTATTTAGGGATGGATCCCCAAGTGGGGCAGTCTCTGGATGGTCGTTCCTTCAGTCTCTGCTCTGAACTTTGTCTCTCTAACTCATTACATGGATATTTTGTTCCCCCTTCTAAGAAGGAACTCTAGCTTCACCTGTAGAGCTCCTTGGGACTAAACCACTAATCAAAGAAAACACATGGTGGGACTTGTGGCTCTAAATGCATATGTAGCAAAGAATGGCCTAGTTGATCATCAATGGGAGGAGAGGTCCTGTGAAGATTCTATGCCCTAGTATAGGGGAATGCCAGGGCCAGGAATGGGAGTGGGTGAGTTGGGGAGCAGGGGAAGGAGGGAGGGGATAGGGGATTTTCGGAAGGGAAACTAGGAAAGGGGAAAACATTTGAAACGTAAATAAAGAAAATATCTAATAAAAATATGTATTAAAGAAAGAAAGAAAGCTGAGCAAGCCAGAGGTAGCAAGCCAGTAAGGAACATCCCTCCATGGCTTTTGCATCAGCTCCTGCTTCCTGACCTGCTTGAGTTCCAGTCCTGACTTCCTTTGGTGATGAACAGCAGTGTGGAAGTGTAAGTTGAATAAACCCTTTCCTCCTCAACTTGCTCCCTGGTCATGATGTTTGTGCAGGAATAGAAACCCTGACTAAGTTTGATTTCTTCCTTTCCTAATTTTAGCACTTTTATATCTTCTCTGGTATTACTGCTGTGGCTGAGAGTCTGATCACCACAGGTAATGGGAGTAGAAAGAATGGTCACTTTGGTTTCTGTCAGATTCTAGTGGTAATATTCTCTGAAACTCTGCTACAGGCAGAATTAATCAATATCAGAGTGGTTTGGGAGCTATGGTTTGGCAAGAGTTGTTGCAGTCACTGGAGGTCTATTTATGGTTTAGGTTGAGTGGTAATATCATTTCCCCAAGCAGGCCCCAGCAGCAATGCAATGGTCCTTGCAATTATAATAGTGAGGTCAGTGGCAGTGGGTGTGTTTTAGGATAACTATTTCTGTGATGGAACACCATGACCAAAACAACCTGATAAGAAAAAAGTTTATTAGGTCTGTGGATCTTTATCAATATTCATCAGGGCATGAACTCATACAAAGATAGTACCTTGTGGCAGGAGCTGATGCACAAACCATGGATGGGTACTGCTTACTGGCTTGTTCTCCATGGCTTGGTCATCCTGAATTTTTTTTTTTTTTTTTAATGGCAAGCAGGACCACCAGCCCAGGGATGGCACCACTTGGGCTAGGCTCTCTGCCACGAATCACTTATTAAGAAAACGGCCATCACTGGAAAGAGAGGCCCATTGGACTTGCAAACTTTATATGCCCCAGTACAGGGGAACGCCAGGGCCAAAGGGTGGGAGTGGGTGGGGAGAGGGGTGAGGGGGAGGGTATGGGGGACGTTTGGGATAGCATTGGAAATGTAAATGAGGAAAATACCTAATAAAAAATATTTAAAAAATGCCCTACAGGCTTCTCTTTTTACAGCCAGATCTTCAGGAGACATTTTTAGTTGATGTTCTTTTTATTTTATTCATTTTATTTATTAACTTTACATCCCGCTCACTGCCCCTCCTCCCAATCGCACCCTCACACATTCCTTCTTGCACACCCCCTTCTGCTTCTCTTATGAGAGCGTGGAGGAGCCCCTAGCTATCCCCTCAGCCAGGCATATCAATGTCTCTGCAGGGCTAGGTACATCCTCTCCCACAGAGGCCAGACAATGCTGCCCAGCTAGAAGAACATATCCCACAGACAGACAACAGTTTTTGGGATAACCCCTGTTCCCATTGCTCAGGTCCCACATGAAGATCAAGCTGCACATCTGCTACATATGTGTGGGGGCTATGTATAGCCCCTGTGTGCGCTATGGTTGGTGGTTCAGTCACTGAGATCCCCAAGAGTCTAGGTTAGTTGACTCTGTTGGTCTTCTTGTGGAGTTCTATTTCCTTTGAGTGGCAATCCTTCCCATCAACTCTTCCATAAGAGTCCCCAAGCTCCATCCAAGGTTTGGCTGTGAGTTTCTGCAGCTCTTTCAGTTAGCTGCTGGGTGGAGACGCTTGGACAACAGTTATGCTTAGCTCCTGCTTACAAGCATAACAGAGTATCATTAATAGTGTCAGGAATTGGAGTTTACCTATGGAAAGGGTCTTTTGTAGGGCCGGTTATTGTTTGGCCATTCCCTCAGTCTTTGCTCCATTCTCTATTCCTGCATTTCTTGTAAACAGGATGAATTTTGGGTCAAAAGTTTTGTGAATGGGTCCTTATTACTCCACCGAAATTCCTGTCTGACTACAGTAGGTGGCTTCTTCAGGTTCCATATCTCCAGTGCTATGAGTCACAGCTAAGGATACCCCCATTGATTCTTGGGTACAGCCCCTATCCCAGAGCTCTGGCACATCCTTGAAATGCCCCTCACACCCCACCAATGTCACTTTCAGATTTGCATTCAGTCATGTGGCCATCTAGCCTTCTCTTCTGTCCCTCCCTGCTCCTGATCCTGAAACCCAACATTCCTCCACCCAACCCTTCTCCCACCTAGTTATGTCCTTCACTCTGCCCCTAGAAGCATTTTATTCCCCATTCGAAGTGAAATTCAAGCATCTTCATTTGGGCCTTCCTTCTTGTTTAGTTTCTTTGGGTCTGTATTTTATGACTAATATTGACTTATACATACATACCATGCATGTCCTTTGGAGTCTAGGTTACCTCAATCAGGATGATATTCTCAAGTTCCATCCATTTGCCTACAAAATTAACGATGTCTGTGTTTTTAATAGCTGAATAGTATTCCATTGTGAAACTGAACCATATTTTCTTTATCCATTCTTCAGTTGAGGAACTTATAGATTGAATTTTAGAAAGTTTAATTTCTTTCTTTATTTCTTCCCTGACCCAGAGATCATTGAATAAAGAGTTCTTCAATTGTTATGAGTGTGTAGGTTTTCTGGTGTTTCTTTTGTTAAAGTATAGCTTCAGTCCATGGTCCTCTGATAAGATACAAGGCATTATTTCAATTTTCTTTTTGTTCAGCCTTGCTTTGTGACTGACTATATTGTCAGTTTTGGAGAAGGATACATGAGGTCCTTATTTTTTTGGAAATGAATCATTAATATCAATATCATATGTGGGCTGCAAGCTATTTGGTCTGATGTGGCTATCTTGAACCTTAATAAAATAGGCCTTATTCCAGTTTCCACTACTTACATGGAAAAGCTGAACAAGTTATGAACTTGATGCAAAGGACAAGTACAATGCTGGCAGGAAATAGTATCACTTGAATCTATTCAATATTTAAATTTTGGCAGCTTCTGAAAGTAGGAATAGAGAAATGTGACTTTGGGAGTTTGTGAAAAACTACAAATTAACTATGTCCTTCTGTTATATGATCCATCTATTCTAATAAAGTGACGTCCATATCCTACCTGATTCCCATGAGCACCATTACTTAAGGTATAACACTGATACCTAGAAACACAACACGAAGTGCATTCTTTGAATACATATGCTTACATGAGGAGAGTGATTGATGTTTTATCCTGTTGTTTCATGTTAGGTGAAAAAATATTTAAAGCCCTTATTGCTCCTCAAACTTCAATAAAAATGTAAATGATAAACATTGCTGCAAGCATGCCATCTATATTTTAAAAAAAACTTTTCTGAAGGACAGGAATAAAAACAAAATAAAGGTAGTTGAATTTACAGTAAAATGAAACTAAGAACATTTCTTACCACTTTTTTGTACTATGATTTTTGTTCTACAGATGAAAAAATCAATGCACTTTAATAAGCAAAAAGTACCTTTTCTCAATCTTATCAAATTTCCTTTAAAGCATTATAATTTCCCTATCATTTTCTTTAGTCCAATATAGCAGATTGCTTTATTGAAATTAAAGACTATAATTACTTTTCTGGCCATATGGATCAAAATGAACTTTTCATTATCAGCAGGTAAACTCTTTTCAAGTCTTGATCAAATACTTTGTAGATTTTTTTCACCTACATTTAAAACTTGAAAAGTAATTTAATTTTCTTCTAAATGTTTCATAATCATGCCCTTTACTTAGCAAAGGAACTGCTATTACACTGCTATTACACACCAGTGTTTTTTATCATGCTCTAATTTGTACTTAGATTTGATTTATGCTATTTCTTTTTATATAAAATTAAGTGGCAATGGCTTTCTTCTAATGACAAATTAAATAAAAACTTTGGGGTCTAAAAATCTTAATTGAAAATGTAAACAGTAAAATATCTTTCTTAGAAATTTAAAGTGAGAACAAAGCCAATACTCTTTAATAATTAAGTGATTTATAAATATTCATTAAATTAAAAATACTTTCCTTGAAAATAAAATATTTCATAACAGTTATTAATACATTTAATGAAATAAGTAAATAAGAGCAGAATTATACCAAATTCCCCTTTAAAAGTATATATATATATATATATATATATATCCACTAAATGCTTTAAAACATAGGAATTGAAACAAGAAATAACTCTAGTAATATTTAAGAAAATAAATAATGAACCAAAATACAAAGCAATGCAAGTTTCATTAAAGCAGTGGTCTTGGTTTTGTGAATCTTAGATCTACTTGAGAAACAGAAGATATCAGCTTAATGGTTTGCAAGATAAGTTTTTATTTATACCATGGAAAAAGAATAAGAGCTGAAGATTGTAACATCAAGATTAGCATATGAAAGAAGCCAAATTGCAGTGATATACTAGAAACACATCCCCACCAGGAATTCATATAATGGAGCATGCAGGAGAAAAGTACCAAATATAAAACCTTTTAAAAGATCTATCTATGTATCTATCTATCTATCTATCTATCTATCTATCTATCTATCTATCTATCTATCTATCTATCTATGGCCCAAATGCTACACTCTATCCTAGTCGCCCCTCACAGAATCACTTCTTCCCCTCCCCCCTTTCTCCTTTGAGAGAGTGCCTCTCTCCTGCTGAGTAGTCCCTCACTTAGGTGCATCTACTCTCTGCCAGACTAGACACATATTTTCCCACTGAGGCTAGACAAGGTAGTTCTGTTCAAGAAAAAATACCAGAATCAGGCTACAGCTTTAGTGAGAGCCTCCACTCTAGTTGTTGGGGAACCCACAGGGAGACTGACCTGCCTGGATACAGGAGGTGATGTCTTCAGGGACCATGTCCCCACTGTTAGGCATCTTGGCTAAGAACACCCACATTGACTCCTAGGAGCCTCCCCCAGGCCAGGTCTTTGGGACTTTTTAAAAGAGTTCCCTCAGCCCCAACATACCTGGAAGCTGCATATTTCCATTAATTCTTCCTTCTCTCCCCATACCTGATACTGTCTCCCCATTCTGCTCCCCTTTACTACTCCTACCCAGCTCCCTTACCCTCTGCCTCCCATGACTATTTTGTTGCCCCTTCTAAGTAGGATTGAAAACATCCTCACTTTGGCCTTCCTTCTTGTTTAACTTAGTATCTGTGGAGTGTATCATGAGTGTTCTCTACTTTTTGGCTAATATCAATGTAACATTGAGTATGCTATTAGGGTCTGGGTTATTACACTCTGGATGATATTTTCTAGTTCTATCTACTTGCCTGAACAATTCATGATATTTTCATTTTTAATAGCCAAATAGTATTCTATTGTGTAAAAGAATGACATTTAATATATCCGTTCTTCAGTTGAGGGGCATCTGGGTTGCTTCCAGTTTCTTGCTATTAAGAATAATGTTTAAATGTACCACATTTTCTGTATCCATTCCTCTGTTGAGGAGGATCTGGGTTCTTTCCAGCTTCTGGCTATTATAAATAAGGCTGCTATGAACATAGTGGAGCATGTGTCCTTCTTACTGGTTGGGACATCTGGATATATGCCCAGAGAGGTATTGCTGGATCCTCTGGTAGTACTATGTCCAATTTTCTGAGGAACCGCCAGACTGATTTCCAGAGTGGTTGTACAAACTTGCAATCCCACCAACAATGGAGGAGTGTTTCTCTTTATCCACATCCTCGCCAGCATCTGCTGTCACCTGAATTTTTGATCTTAGCCATTCTGACTGGTGTGAGGTGGAATCTCGGGGTTGTTAAGAGTTGCATTTCCCTGATGATTAAGGATGTTTAACATTTTTTCAGGTGCTTCTCTGCCATTCGCTATTCCTCAGGAGAGAATTCTTTGTTCAGTTCTGAGCCCCATTTTTTAATGGGGTTATTTGATTTTCTGGAGTCCACCTTCTTGAGTTCTTTATATATATTGGATATTAGTCCTCTATCTGATTTAGGATAGGAGCTAAAGGGATCTGCAACCCTATAGGCTGAACAACATTATGAACTAACCAGTACCCCGGAGCTCTTGACTCTAGCTGCATATGTATCAAAAGATGGCCTAGTCGGCCATCACTGGAAAGAGAGGCCCATTGGACACGCAAACTTTATATGCCCCAGTACAGGGGAACACCAGGGCCAAAAAAATGGGAATGGGTGGGTAGGGAAGTGGGAGGGAGGGTATGGGGGACTTTTGGGATAGCATTGGAAATGTAATTGAGGAAAATACGTAAATAATAATAATAATAATAATAATAATAATAATAATAATAATGTGCCGGGTGTGGTGGCGCATGCCCTTAATCCCAGCACTCGGGAGGCAGAGGCAGGCAGATTTCTGAGTTCGAGGCCAGCCTGGTCTACAAAGTGAGTTCCAGGACAGACAGAGCTATACAGAGAAACCCTGTCTAGAAAAACCAAAATAAATAAATAAATAAATAAATAAATAAATAAATAAATAATAATGCTATGAACATAGTGAAGCATGTGTCTGTGTGGTATGGTGAGGCATCTTTTGGTTATATGTGTAGGAGAAGTATAGCTGTGTCTTCAGGTAGATCTATTCCCAAATTTTGTTAGGAACCACCAGATTGTTTTCCAGAGTGTTAGTACCAGCTTGCAATCCCACCAGCAATGGAGAAGGGTTCCCCTTTCTTCACATCCTTACCAGCTTTTGCTGTTGCTTGAGTTTTTGGCCTCTTCTCTTTAATCAGCACATTCCTTTTCTCTGGGATGACTTAAAAGTAAGTAGGAAGTCTTTTTTATAAATAAAGTCTCAGGAGAAGTAGTATGAAAGTGGGAAATGAGGGATAAAAAATTCATTACATAAGTGTATGAAACTGACAGACAATTTTGAAAAAAGTAAAATTCCAGTGGCTAGTGAGATGGCTCAATGGTTAAGAGCACTAGCTGCCCTTCCACATGAAGCAAGTTTGAGTCCTAGCACCCAGATGGTATGTAGTTCACAACCCTTGTAACTCCAGTTTCAGGGAATATGATGCCCTCTTCTGGCCTCTGAGAGCACCAACACTCCAGTGGTAAACAAATATATATGCACGAAAACATCCATACACATGATAAAATTTCTTTAAAAAAATTAGATAAAAATTTTAAAGGAAATTATGAAAATTTTATATAAATAGACAGAACTTGTACATATACTGCGTAAAGTAACCCAGACCCAGAAAGACCCACTACATATTCTATCTTATTTGGGGATCCTAACCCCAAATCTTTAAATTTATGTATATAACTACATAAACCAGAAGCATAGACAGGGAGCCTGTAGGGAGTGGGGAAGAAAGGTTTTCAAGACGGGGGGGGGGAGTAGAATAGTGGTGCTATGAAATGGGGAAGTGGGAAAAGTGGGAGATAACTTTATCTGTGGAAGACAGAGGTAAGCTAACACCCAAGATGAGGGAGGTAGGAAATATACACAAAACTAACAGCATTTGAAAAAGCCATAGATAAAGTTTATTATATGTGTACTTAAAATACATAACATATGTGAATGCATGCATATGTATATGACTAGATATATTATTTTATTTTCCATACATGAGTGTTTTGCCTGCATATATGTAAGTGAATTATGAAAACTTGTGGTTCACACAGAGTCCAAAAAAGGGTGCTGGATCCCCTATCAAGAGTTATAGATTGCTATAAGCCACGATGTGGGTGCTGAGAACCAGTGGGTCATGTGTAAGAGCACCACACACTTTTAACCACTAATGCATCTCTCTAGTTCATATATATATATATATATATATATATATATATATATGATTTAAATGTAGTTATGCCACTTGGGATGATAATACTTTCCACAAAGTTCATAGATTACTTAACAAAAACAGAAGCATCAGGAAAAGGAATTCTCGCTTTGAGTTGTTGGTTAAGGGAGTACTAGAGACTTTGAAACCAATGTGAATATGGCCATTTCTTATGGTGGCCTTGCCGAACATGAAGGTAGTAAGCACTCATTATTGAAGACAGTATACACTTACATGACACAGCCTTGGAGAAATTAAGGAGAAAATATCCTGGAAACCTCCTCAGTGAGCACTAGTTCTCATAGCATCATAAGGTGTTATGCAAGCTGCCAAGGGAGAAAAGCAATTAACAGTACTGCATAGCTGTAAAGCTTATGAACCACAACAATAACTGGTCTGGCAAGATATTCCCAAGTTGGAATAGAGACACTTTTATCTTGGGAGTAAAAAAAATTACATTTAATTTGCTGTTCTTCCTTAGGCCCTCTCTGGTTAATGAATATCTTGACAGTTTCAAGAAGGACTAGTCACATACTTTATAGAATGGCCTCATTATAATTGGTATATTGTTTTCATTATAATTGGTCTGGGTTATTAAACACTTGGGAAGAATAGTGCAGAGTTTTAAAGTATCATTTTCATCATAACATACATAGTAAAGGTGCTGGTATTATGAGTTATCATTGTGCATGTCAACTGTCCTCATAAATCAAAGGATAGTATTCTGTATTTTCTTTTGCTCCAACTGTTTCAGCTTTAAACATCGTTACTTCTATCTTTTCACTCCCCTGCCCTTTTGACACACTTGCTTAAATGTAACTTTTATCTATTTTTACATTGTTTGAGCGTTTTTGTACGTCTTGGTACTGTAAAATATTTTAGGCTCATCTTGAATGAATTCTTCATAGTCTTAGAATCATCTTATCTAAGAATCTTTCTATTGGATTTGGCACTAGAAAACATAACCTGGGCTGCAGTAGTACTGTCTACGACTACTAGAAATATTCTTGGACTTAATTCATCTCCTTTGACAAGGCAAAATGTGTTTACTGCCCTAAGCATATAAATATATCTACATAGTTTGTATCTGTCAGTGCCTATATAAGGTGAAATATGATTCTATACTTTTATTTCCAACCTCATTCTTTTACTACATGGACTACTGTAGCCACTTTCCCTTGCTTATCTTTAATCACCTATTCCTACAGTAAAGAACCCAAGCTTTATCATCCCCTGTCCACTTCTATTTGTACAGTATGGATATTAATAAATACTAGTTCCACAAATATTAATACAGATATACATAGGAATAGTTTACCACATCCACTGTTATACTTAGGTTCAGTTTATTTGCCCTATAAAATCTCATATCCACTCATTTCCATACTTATGCTTATAGTGTCTTATTTATTTTCCTTGTGAGAAAAATGCCTAACAAACATTTTTATTATCTTAATCATTTTAATTGTATATTATAATGACTATTAACATTTCAAAATTCATATTATTTTCAACAAATCTCTGGAACTCATTCATTTTCCAAAAGGAAAAATATCTATGTCTTTAACAACTCTCCTTTTCATATTTCTTCTAGTTTCTGGAAACTATTTTCCAAGGATGGTGCCATTAACAGCCAGTCATAACGAGTGAAAATATGCATTGCTTATCTTTTTGTGTCTTACCTTCTTATTTCACTGGTTTGAAGGTCACAAATATCCACCCAGATTGTGGTGCATAACTGAATTTTCTGTTTTTCAAAAAGAAGGATGATACTCCTTCTTATAAATGTACACCAGAACTTGCTCATTCATCTGTCAATGCAAAATGAGGTTGAGTCATCTTTTTAGCTATTGTTAATGATGATAATGTGGTGGACATATATGTGCAAGTATCATTTTAGGATCCTTATTGCAAATATTTTAGATAATATTTAGAAAATAAACTAGTAGATAATATGGCAGTTCTTATGTACTTTTGAGGAAAACCATACTTTTTCATGACCATGTATTTTTTAATCATCAATGAATGTAAGGATTCTGACTTCTCCACACTCTTAACAATATTTATATTATGTCTTTAGTGCATTTTTGTTCATTTTTTAATGTAAAAATGCTTTTTATTTATTTATTTATTTTTAAATTAATTTATTTGTACACTCCATATTCCATTCCCTGTATCCCCATCCACCTTCTGTTACACATCGCATACCTCCTCCCCAGATCCCTGTCTCCCTGTGGATGCCCTCACCCCCCATCCCACCTGACCTCTAAACTCCCTGGAGCCTCCAGTCTCTTTAGGGCTAGGTTCATCATCTCTGAATGAAGAGAGACCCAGCAGTCCTCTAGTGTATGTGTGTTGGGGGCCTCATATCAGCTGGTGTATGCTATCTGTTTGGTGGTCCAGTGTGGTCTCCCTTCCCCCAGCCTGGAACCTGCTTGCTCAAGGGTGGAGCTACCGGCTCATTCGTCCTGCCACGCCTACTGTTGGAACCTGCCTTTGCTGCCTGGAGGCACACACGTGTTCATCCTGCTACTGGACCCTGAGTTACTTGGCGGGATATTGGGTTCCCTCCCCCTTCCTTTATAACTGAGTGTCTGGAAATAGTAAAATTGAGCTTTGATCAGGATGTTGTCTTAGCTCCATTCTTTCTTCCGCCCCGTCTAGATTCCTCTCTTTTCAGCGAACTGCCATTCTCAGTTGAACCGTTCGTGTTGTGGACTGCGGGCAGGCTGCAACAGTCCAGTGTTTGAGAGATCTCAGGAGCCCAGATTAATTCAGACTGCTGATCCTCCTACAGGATTGTCCTTCTCCTCAGCTTATTTCAGCCATCCCTAATTCAACCACAGGGTCAGCTGCTTCTGTCCATTGGTTGGGTGCAAATATCTGCATCTGACCCAGTTGCTTGTTGTGTCTTTCAGAGGGCAGTCATGATAGGTATCTTTTTGTGAGTACTCCATAGCCTCAGTAATAGTGTCAGGCCTTGGGACATCCCCTTGAGCTGGATCCATTTTTGGTCCTGTTGGTGGACCTTCCTTTCCTCAGGCTCCTCTCCATTTCCATCCCTGTAATTTTTAAAGACATTTTTATTAGCACATGAGTTCAATATCAAGGACAAAACAGTCTTGATGATGATGTATAACATTTTTTATGCCTCTCTTTTTTTAATTATTTTTTAGTCTAAGTATTATTTATTATTGTTTATTCTCTGTTCATCATGGATATTGTCTTATAGCTTGTTGTTGTTGTTATTGTTGTTTCTTCATCTGGTCTGGGTATTTAGGTGATACTATATAGAAGGAATTTTAGAATTCTGTGTCTGTTGCTATTTTCATTAAGAAGACTTGTCTGTATCTTTTAATGCCTGGTAAAATTCCCCTGAAAATACATCTGGTCCTAGAATTTTCATAGATTTAAGGCTTTTTATTAACATTTTTCATCTCAATTGTTGTTAATCTTTCTCAGGTGTTGACTTCTAATTATTTTAGTTAGAAGTTTGATTAAATCTAGAAATTCATCTATTTCTTTTAGGTTTTCCATCTTAATGGAGTTCAGGTTTTTAAAATATTCCCTTAGAGTATTATGATTTCCTTTGGTGTCTTTTGTAATGTTTCCAACTTCATTTCTGATTTTTAAAATGAAGGTCCCCTCTTTTCCTTTTGGATAGTTGAGGTAGGGGTCTGTAAATTTTCCTTATCTTTTAAATTTATTGATTCTTTGTATTATTTTCTTTCTTTATTTTTTATAATGACCATTGTTTTATTTTTTATTTTTAACATATATAAAAAATAAATGTAATAAACTAAATACATGGACAAAAATACAAGAATCATATGATTATCTCAATAGAAGCAAAAAAAGAAAAAGTCTTTGATAGGATTAAACATACCTTCTTAATAAGAGCCCTAGAACAAGTAGGAGTGTAGGAAAATTCCAAAATCATAAAGGTTATGTATGACAAACCCATGCCAATATCATCCTAAATGAATCAATCCATTAATAAGCCCCATTAAAATCGGGAACGGGAGAGGACTGCCCACTGTCCCTACTGTTCATCCATAATGTGATTGGAGCATTAGCTGGAGAAATAAGGCAAGAGAAGGGATACAAATGGGAAAATTTTAAGTCAAATTATTTTCAATTGAAGATTATATTATCTTATACCCAATGTTCCCAAAATTTGAATAGAAAAATTGTAGAAACTATCAATAGTCTCAGCAAAATGTTACAATATATAAGTGACTTACAAAATTTACAAGTCTTAATATATATGAGTAACAAGCATGCTGAGAAAGAGATCATGGACATGCTCCTCTTCTCAGTTTCTCAAATAAAATAAAATATTTACAATATACATAACAAAAAGAGGTAAAAAGTCTCTACAATGAAAAGTTTAAAAGTGTGAAGAAAGAGATCAAGAAACATACTAGAAATTGAAGACTTCCCAAGCATACAGCTTAGTAGAATTAACATTGTGAAAAAAGAACTTCCTACTAAAACAATTTACTGATTCAATGAAATCACAATCAATATCCTCATCTCATTCTTCACATAAATAGAAAGAAAATCCTCAAATTGAAGTAGAACAACAAAAAGACCCAGGATAGCCAATTAGTCCTAGATAAGTGTTTGTTTCTATGCATTCTGCTCATTTTAAGTGCTAAGGGCATCAGTCTAAGACCCCAACTTTTATACTTAAGTTTCTATTGTATCATTGATTTTTAAGTTAGTGGTACTTTCAATCCTCCATTGTACCCATTTTTCCTCTTCTTCCACAGTTAGGAATCTAAGAACTCACTTTTAAATTATTTGAATCTTACTGAATTTAACCATAGAATGGGTATTGGTTATATGATTGTCTTAGAAAGAGTGAAGGAGTTGGAAGAGAAGCAAATGCAATCTTTATGAGTGCTTTGAAAATCTGGTGTATTTTTTTGCATTTTATTTTTTTATTAGAAAGTTTCTTTATTTACATTTCAAATGTCATCCCCTTTCCTGGTTTTCCCTCCGGAATCCCCCTATGCCTTCCCCCATCACCCTGTTAACCAACCCACCCACTCCTTCTTCCTGGCCCTGGCATTTGCCTACACTGAGCATAAAGCCTTAACAGGACCAAGGGACTCTCCTCCCATTGATAACCGACAAGGCCATCATCTGCTACTTATGAGGGTGTAGCCATGGGTCCCTCCATGTGTACTCTTTGGTTGGTGGTTTAGTCCCTGGGAGCTCTGGAAGTACTGGCTGGTTCATATTGTTGTTCCTCCTATGAGGCTGTAAAACCCTTCAACTCCTTGGATCCTTTCTCTAGTTCCTTCACTGGGGACCCTGGTATAATTTGATAAATATAAATTGTTACATGATGGTGCTATTTGGGTTTCTTCACTAGATTTTCGGCATCTGACAAAGAAACTCCAATGTGTTTATTTCAGTCAATTTCAGGGTAGATACCATTGATATTCTAATTAATCTGGGAAGCACTGGGTAAATTGAAGAATACCCTCTTTCAATCCCAGGAGTGCAAAACTCTTGGAGGATATTATATACTCAGGTTTCCAAAATTACTTGAGATCTAGACTGTTTTGACTAGAATCTGCTGCACCTAATGCAGATTGATATCATGTCTTTTCCACTTGAACACCATTTTGTGGAGGGGTCATTTGACCTATATATTGAAAAAGTGAGGTACTGAAATAAGCTATTATTAATATATTGATGGTAGGTTATATCTTTAAGGTTAGTAGTAGTTTACACTTGATCTTAGCCAAAGGCCAAGGAGTGATCAGTAGTAGTTTAATTAATTTGTTTGTTTGCTTGTTTTCTGAAATTCGATAACCCAGAGTTGTTGTGTATATGTTTAGGATAGTAATGTCTTCTTTGGTAACTGGTTCCTTGATTAGAATGAAGTGTTCCTCTTTATCACTTCTAATTAGTTTTAGTTTGAAATCTATTATGTCAGGTATTGAGAGAGTGATGCCTATTTATTTCCTAGTCACGTATCACTGAAATATTTTTGTCCATTCTCTGACTTCAAGGAGGTGTCTATCTTTAAAACTAAGATGTTTCTTGAAGACAACAGCGAAATGGACTTTGGTTTTCATCCAGTCAATCTTTGTCTTTTGAATGGAGAATTGAGACCATTTACATTTAAAGTTACTAGTGTAATGTTTTTATTAATTATAATCATCTTATTGTTGATTTTTGGTGGTGGTGTTTGTGTTCTTAGTGGTATTTTTTGTTGTAATGATTCGAATTTAATTCGAAAGACTCAATTTAACATTACAAATCCCACTTTGATTTCAGACACCATTTTATGATTAACTTGCCCTTAGAGTGAACTCAACTTCTAGAAAAATCCCAAATTGTTCCAGGAAAAATATCACTCTGGCAACAACCAAAATGCACCTAAACAAACAGCCACTCCACCCCTAGAAGCAACTAATTAGTTCTTAAGGAAAAAGTACTTAATGTCTCAAAATAGATTAAGCTAGTAAACATTGTTCAAGCCTTGCATTTTTTTTATCATGGTTGCAGCACGGTAAAGGACTTTATATCTTGGCAGTCACATGATTGGTTGACACTTGCTTGGTGCATTTCTATTGGTTAGAAATAATTTCACCTTGGTAGTTTGATAATGCAGTAGGATAGAGAAACCAAATTAGGTTCAGGATTTGTGGTCAAGACATTTTATTAGAGAGGGAAAGGTAGGTTATATTAGGATAAAAATAAATTCTCATGCCTTTTATTTTGATTAAACTACAGTTCTAATTTTTTGAGGTTTAGTGCCTAGTATTATTCTATCTGAAAAAGATTAGGGATTTAAAGGCACTTTAACCACCATAATCATATAAAACATATTGTTAACATTTAAGGGCTAGTCTTTAGAAAACAGTTTCAGATAGTGTGCCATGAGCTATGATCAAATCCCCTTTTCTTGATTTTGACAATTTGCTTAGCTGATCATTTTAGAGACTTCTGAATTCTTGCTCTTCAGCTTTCTGTGTTAGCAATTGTTTTTTCATTTATATTTTTATTAGTTATTTTTAGAAAATGTGGATTAACTCTGGCCACATTTGTTTCAGCATTCATTTCTGTCAGTAGTTTATATTTTTTAGTTATGTACAGTGTGATGATGACACAGAGAAAAACAAAACAAAATGGAATATCGTAGGACACACAACAAATTGAACATCATGGAAGAAAACAATCTGAGAAATAAAGACTTCCAATAAATCTTAGATTTACTTAGATTCCTATGTAGAGTGAATTGAAGCATAAGAATGCATTTTAAATGGCTTATATATTAATTATGTGTAAGAAAAAATCCCAGCATCCTATAATTTACATTATAGAATTGTAGGAATAAATATTCTTTACAAGTTTTATTAATGCAGACATGGTTGGTATTTTCTTCACATGGCTGTATAGAATGAGAGTTTTTTTTTCAAATACTTGTTCAAAAATCTGGATGTCTTCAGAGTATATTATTCATGTGATTCTTGAACCAAATCACTGTATATTCTTTCACATTGTCTATCTTTCTTTTTTCTTTTTCTAAGCTGCCAAACTGCAGTTTGCAAACACACTTCTAATGGCCAGTGAAGGCAAAACTGACTGCTTTTGATATGAGCTAACATTCATGTAGTGATTGACATTGCTCAGTACAGAGAAGACAAAGACTGAATTAACAATCATCTGTGGGCAGAGTTCTACAAACAACTTTCAGCTTCTCACTTTTTCAGATCATTTTGTATCTATTTGCTTATTTGCATAGCATACTTACTCCTAGATTACATTTAAGTGAGCTAGGCTTGTGCCCAAGAGAACCAGGAAACATCAAGTTTCATGCAAAAGCTATCTATGCCTTCCCCTTCATGCTTATCAAATAAAGTAAGGGCTACTGCTTTTTGTTGTCATGGTTATTTTTCAGTTGAAGGCAGAAATTAATGATGTCAAACAAGTTGGACCCAGATCTTACACTAAAGGTGAGAATGGTCTAGTTATAGCTAAAATGTGGCAGATAAACTTGCTTCCACTTATGTAGAATGTTTTCATGATTAGTTTTAACCATAAACAGATGAATAATATATGAGAGGATCTCCATTGTGTACCTTGCTGCTCTGAAAGCTGACAGCTGGTGAACACTAAGGGTTCTAGGGATCATCTTGGAACTTGGAAAGGTACTCATGAAAGTTTCTCAAATGGAAAGCAGTATGTGTAAATATGCCGATAGTTAATACTGGTTAATATTATTTTCCTTATATGATTAGAAGAGTCCACTGAAAATATGTTATGGTGCAAACTTTAATACATATGATCATGATTTTTCCTTTAAAATTGATACACTCAGTTAGGTTAAAGATCAACCCAGACAAGTGGATAAAAAAATTATTTTATAACCAGTAACAGTAGGACATTAGCATGCTCTGTTATAATCTGTGCTGAGATATATAGACATATTATACATAGGATAATTCAATACTTAGAGAGCTAGAGGGAGCAAGGGTTGAAAAGCAGACAGAAAGAAACACTACAATGAATCACATCTATATAAATATACTTGGTTTCACTAAGAGTGCTTGCTGGCAATTAAGTAAGTTAAGATACTCATATCATGCAAACAGATGTACGCCCTGGCTTTCCTGGTGGTTATATTTTGGAGGTATGTTCATGTCCATTAGAAATTACTTTTGAATCATAAGGCATACTTATTTATTTCGACAAGACACAGAATTGATTAAAAATATAACCTCCTTTGGGAAAATGTTCTAACAAATTTGACTTTTTAGTAAACTTCTAAAGGAGTAGAAACTATTTGAGGCTATACATCAGTTGTTAAATAAATGCATTCATTATACAGCTTTGGACTTTTTCCCATGAAGGAACTCAAAAGAGATGTGTCATCACAAGAACTAAGTCACAGGCTGCTATAAAGGCAGTTAATGTTTGGACTACTTCAGGAATTGGAGAGGTCTATATATTGAGTATTCTCAGTTAGTTTTATAGGCTTGGTAATTACCATACATTTTGAAATTGTTAAGCAAATATATTCACAAACATAGAAGCAATGTAGGTAGTAGCATTGTCTAAAGTGATTTGAATTCCAGTCAATAATACATCCAAGCATAAACCCCAGGTATAAGTGGGATAAATCTTAGTGTACCTTATAACTAATGAGTGATCCAAAGCATTTCCAAAGACTTGGGAAATGTGAACTAAGTAAGTCCGAACTACTATTTAAAGACATATTTTTGAGGTAAACATTTTGGTGAAAAACTCTGCAATCCCAGGACTTGAGGAAAAGAGGCAGAAGGATCAGGTGAATTAAGTGTAGTCAAACTGCCACAATATGATTCAATCTAACAACAACAACAAAAAAATCAGTCTAGTAAATAAGAGATACGAAGACTTGACTATGGAAATCTTGTTTAGATAAGTGTATTTTGGTTTTGTGTTTTCTGGTTTGAAACAGAAACCAAGTTACACTAGTTATATGTGCTCTATTATAAATAATCCTTAGCTTTAGCAGCTTAAGCAACAAATGCTTATTATGTTACACGTCTGTAAGTATGTCTCAGGAGTCCAAGAATAACTGAAGAAAGTGGGTTGTTGGTTTGTTTTTATTTTTTTTTCATTGTTTATTTTATGTACATCTTAAATGTTGCCTCCATTCCTGGTCCTCACTCCAAACATTCTTCACCCCTTTTCACCCTCTCCTTTGCCTCTGAGAGGGTGCTCCTCATCGCCTACTCTACCCCACCTTCCCCCCTCACTCCTCTCCTACCCCCCCTCCCCCACATTTTCCTGTGGCATCAAGTCTCTACAGTATTAGGCTTATCCTTTCTCACTGAGGCCAGACAAAGCAGACCTCTGTTACATATGTTTCTGAGACCACAGACCAGCCCATGCATGCTCTTTGGTTGGTGGCCTAGTCTCTGGGAGCTCTCATGGTTCAAGCTTAATTGATTCTGTTTGGACCAGGGATTCTAAAGAGGTAACATTTAAGATGTAAGTCTGACCTTCAGTCCTTTAATACTCATTGGCGCTAAAGGAATCAACTCAGGATATAGCAGTAAATTTAAAGCAGAAAGAATGCTTCAAGACAGAGGAAGAAGACCTCATGGTACATTTTATGATCTCATATCTGAAGTTGCACACTGTCGTCTTTCTTTTGTTTGACTTTTTTAAAAGAGCAAATTGTCAAGTTTGCCCACAGAGAAGAGGAATTAGGTTTTAACCTTAAAGAAGGGAATAGCAACAATTTTGTAAATATTTAAAAAACACCTTTGTAGATAATTTTGCTGAGTGCACTAAATAATGTCTCCTTTGGGAGAAAGGACTGAGAAAAACAAGCAAATACCTCCTGCAGAATGCCATCCAGAGAATACAAATATTAAGGTTTATTATTCACTAGAAACTATACCTCTAAGAACATTTCAGTGGAAACATAAACTCCAGAGATTAGAGTTCTGTTCATATTTGATTTTGTTAGTTTTCAGTGGTTTGCATAAAAATTTTGTGATTATAACAGACTATTTTAAATGGATAGCAGTTTATGTTTTATCATATACCAACTAGTTCTCATCCTTACTACAAAAATAATTTAATTTTAATTAAAATGTAATAATATTATATATATATATATATATGAATAGATATATAAATACAACCTGCAGAGTCCATTTGATGTTTCTTATATGTACATATTCATTGTGATGACCACTCAATAATGGATAACCCCCTTTATCAAGTGGCTCCCCCTTCTCTCAGCTGTCTACTTCCTTGTAGCCTGTAATTTTGGAGTGAGGCCCTGTGAGAATTCTCCTATTTATGGTGACATGCCAACTGGTATTTTACAACATTTTAATATTACACTTATGTATTTTCTTAACTCACATCACTTAAGAGATAATTATAACACCATCTGTTTCTGATAAGTCTTCATTTTTTCTTTTTCACTTGAATTTACCTGTTTGTACAGGACTTTGAATATATCATCCCATACTCTTCTGGGATTTAAGGCTCATCCTGAGTGATCTGATGTTGTTTATTCATTTAAATTCCATTAAATGTGATGATCCACATATCGTTCACTACTTTCAATTGCTCTTTTTATCAGTCTTTAAAAAGTTACATTTTTTTGCATACCCATGTATAACTGGTGTGTGGGCTCATGACAAGGCACTGTGTAGAGTATACAATGTATACCACTTGGACAACCCATCTGTCTTAGTCAGGGTTTTTATTCCTGCACAAACATCATGACCAAGAAGCAAGTTGGGGAGTAAAGGGTTTATTCAGCTTATACTTCCACATTGTTGTTCATCATTGAAGGAAGTCAGGACTTGAACTCAAGCAGGTCAGAAAGCAGGAGCTGATGCAGAGGCCATGGAGGGATGTTCTATACTGGCTTGCTTCCCCTGGCTTGCTCAGCCCGCTCTCTTATAGAACTCAAGACTACCAGTCCGGAGATGGTCCCACCCACAAGGGGCCTTTCCCCCTGATCACTAATTGAGAAAATGCCTTATACCTGGATCTCATGGAGGCATTTCCCCAACTGAAGCTTCTTTCTCTGTGATAACTCCAGCTTGTGTCAAGTTGACACAAAACTAGCCAGTACACTGTGTAAGTGACTCCTTCGCTAGTGTAGATTATACTCAGTTTCTCGTACTTGGTGACAAGTGTTCAAATCTCTGGAAACAAGATGCTGCTTCCTTTATGTTTTTACATTTGAAAATGAGTTTTCTGAACCACAGTTTTCATTCATTTTTTATTTTTAATTAATTTATTCTCCCATAGATTACCTTATACTACAATTTTCCCTCCCTCCTCTCCTCCCAGTCCTTCCTCCCCTCCTCTGTCCTCTCCATACACTCCTCAACCACTTCCCTTCAGAAAATGGCTGCCTTTCAGTGATTTCAACTGAACTTGTCATATCAATTTGCACTACAAATAGACACTCCCCCTTATATTAAGGCTGCATAAGGCAATCTAGAAGGAAGACAAGTGTCTCCAAAACATGCAAAAGCTTCAGAATCAACACACACTCTCTCTGTTAAGAGCCTCACACAAACACCAGGCTACACAATTAGGGGAATACCAGGGCAGGGAGGCTGGAGTGGATGGGTGGGTGGGTGAGCACCCTCATAGAATCAGGAGGGAGGGAGGATGGGATAGGGTGTTTCCGGAGGGGAAACTGGAAAGGGGAAAACATTGGAAATGTATATAAATAAAATATCCAATAAAAATCAAAAAAGAAAGAAAGGAAGAAAGAAAGAAAGAAAGAAAGAAAGAAAGAAAGAAAGAAAGAAAGAAAGAGAGAAAGAGAGAAAGAAGAGGAAAGGAAAGGAAAATATGTGCAGAGAGGCCTAGGTTAGACCCGTGCAGGCTTGCTGATTATTGGTCTAGTCTCAGTGAGCCCCTATGAGCCAAGGATTGCTGGTTATGTGGGTTTTCTTGTGATGTCCTGCACCCTTCTGGATCCCATAATCCTGCCTTACCTTCTTTCCTGAGCTCCTCCTAAAGTTAGACTGTGAGTCTCTATCTGTTTCCATTGATTGTAGGATGAAGTCTCTCTGATGACAATTGGTCTAGGCATCAATCTATGAGTATAGCAGAATATCACCAGAAATCATTTCACTGACTTTTTTGCCATTTGTGTTTTGTTCTATCCTGGGACTTTGGGTTATCAAACCTCTTCTTTCTGGACCTCCAGACAGAGTAAGGGACAGGTTCCCTCTTGTGGTATGGGTCTCAAGTGGGACAAGTCATTCATTGTCCACTCCCACAAGTTCTGTGCCACTTTTACCCCAGAACACCAATGCTGGCAGGACAAATTGTAGGTAGAAGGTTTTGTGGCTGCTTTGGTGTGCCAATAGTTCCACGGGAAGTCTTGCCTAGTCATACAAAATGGCCAGGTCAGGCTCTATATAGCTTATTATTAATTGTCTTAGTGAGGAGCACCCTAAGAGATTCCTGGGAATTTCCATAGCACTAGATTTCAACCTTGCCCTCAAATTTTTCTCCAGTTCCAATTATCTTTCCTAGTACTCTCTATCCCCATCTTCCCTGCAACTGATCCCTCCTGTTCCTGTCCCAACACATGTCTAACCCCCATATACTATCTAGTATATTTCCTTCCCCAGGGAGATTCATGCATCCCCTTTGAACCTTCTTTGTTATTACTCTCTTAGTGTCTGTGGATTGTAATTTTAATTATCCTTTACTTACAACTAATATTCATTTATAAGTCAATACATACCATGTTTGGCTTTCTGGGACTGGGTTACCTCACTCAGTATGACTTTTTCTGGTTTTATCTATTTGCCCACATATTTCATGTGCTATTGTTTTAAACAGCTCTGTAATACTCTACAGTTTCTTTTATTTTTCATTTTTTATTAATTATTTTATTTATTTACTTTTCAGATGTTACCCTCATCCCAGTTTCTGCTCCACAACCTCCCTAACATTTTCTTTACTCATTCTTTGGCTGAGGAACATTTAGATTGTTTCCAGTTTCTGACTATTATGAAAGCTGCTATGCACATAGTTGAGCAAGTTTCTAGTGATAGAATGGAACACCTTTTGGGTATATGAACAGGAATGGTATAACTGGGTCTTGAGTTAGATCAATTCCCAGTTTTCTGAGAACTGCCATAGTGATTTTCAAAGTGGCTGCACAAGTTTGCCCTCCCACCAGCAATGGAGGAGTGATTTCTTTACTGTACATCCACATCAGCATGAGCTGTCACTACAGTTTTTGATCTTAGCCATTTTGACAGGCATAAGATGGAATCTCAGTCATTTTGATTTGAATTTACCTGATGGCTAAGGATGGTGAGCATTTCTTCAAGTCCTTCTAGGCCATTTGAGATTTCTCTGATTAGAATTCTCTGGTTAAGAGTCAACAAGCCTGAACACTTGGGGCGCCCAGGGATGGAATTGAAAGACCTAAGTGAAGACACAGAAATGTAAACTTAACAAAGAATCAGGTCCCAGGGTGAAACACATCCGACCAGCTGCAGCTGCTGGGAGTCACCTGCCCTATTCCCTTCCTCACTTGCACTCAGAAGACAAAGTTTCCTAACAATCCCAGCAATCTTTCTGCTGGATTCTCTTCTGCACTCAGGAGATAATGTTTCCTAGCAACCCCAGCAATCCTCCTACTGAAACAGCCACTGGGAGTCACATAGAAAAACCACAAAGGGCTCAAATCGCTCCCCTTCACAGCAGCTGTTAATTAATGGCCAGATGTTCTCCAGATGTCTGGGCCAGAGCCCTTTGCCGACTTGGCGCCTAAAACAACACAATCATTTCAAAAGTCAACTTCCCCTTAAATCTCTTACCCAATCATATAATGCCAAGTCTAAGTAATCCCCAATTGTGTGTTTTTCCTTTAAAAACTCCAGCACCCTAGACCTCGCTGTGTCAGGGAGCTTTGCATGCAGAGCTTTTGCTGAGTAAACCCTCCAATAAATTTCATCAGAGTCCTGGAGGTCTTTAAGGTTTTGAGATCTGGGCATAACAGAACCAACAACCAAAGAACAAGTACCGGCTGGACCTAAGCCCCTTGAACATATGTTAGCGTGTGTGTGTGTGTGGGGGATACTTAAAGGGGTACTCATTTCTCAAAGGAGAATGGGAGGGAGGAATTGTGGAAAGATCTGCATGAGTTGGTACTGGGAAGTAGAGGGGGAGCTGATATTGGGATGTAAAATAAATAAATAAATAAATAAATACATTCTAAAAAGAATTTTCAGCTTAGATCAGCACCCCATTTTTAATTGTATTGTTTGGTTTGTTGATGTCAAGATTCTTGAGTTCTGTGAAGGTTCTATGCCCCAGTATAGGAGAGTGCCAGGGCCAGGAAGCAGGAGGGGGTTGGTTGGGGAGCAGGGGGAAGGGCGAGGGGATGGGGGATTTTCAGAGGGGGAACCTGGAAAGGGGATAACATTTAAAGTGTAAATGAAAAAAATATCTAATAAAAAAAGAAAGTCTGGTAGAATTCTGTGCTAAAACAATCTGGCCCTTTTGTTTGTTTGTTTGTTTGTTTTGTTTTTGGTTAGATGACTTTTAATGATTGTGTCTGTTTCCTTAGCACTTATAGGTCTATTTGAGTTGTTTTATCTGATCTTGATTTTACTTGGCTCAGTGGTATCTGTTCAGAAATTTTGTTTTGTTTTGTTTGGTTTTGGTTTGGGTTTTTTTTTTTTTTTTAGATTTTTTCATGTTGTAGAGTATAGGTTTTTGAAGTATGGCCTAATGATTCTTTGGATTTCCTCAGTGTCTGTTGTTATGTCCACCTCTTCATTTCTGATTTTGTTAATTTGAATATTCGTTCTTATTCTTTTAGTTGGTTTGAATAAGGGTTTGCCTGTCATGTTGATTTTCCCAAAGAGCCAAATCTTTGTTTCATAATTTGTACTGTTCTTTTTGTTTCTGTTTTATTGGTTTCAGCCCTTAGTTTGATCACTTTCTGTCATCTATTCCTTTTGGGAATGTATACTTCTTTTCTGTTCTAAAGCATGCATGTGTGCTGTTAAGTTGGTGATAGGAAATTCCTCTAATTTCTTTACAAAGGTACTTAGTGCTGTGAACTTTCCTCTTAGCACTGCTTTCATTATGTTCTAAGTTTGCGTATGTTCTGCCTCCATTTTCATTGAATTCTAGGAAGTTTTAAATTTGTTCATTTCTGTCTTAACCCGGTAGTCATTCAATAGTGTTGCACAGTTTCCATGGTTTTCCAGGCTTTTTGTTGTTTATATTGTTTTTGAAATCTAGTTTTAATCCATGGTGAACAGATATACAGGGCGTTATTTCAATTTCTTTCTTTTTGTTTGTTTTTTTTTTTAATTTATTTTTTTATTAGGTATTTTCCTCATTTACATTTTCAATGCTATCCCAAAAGTCCCCCATACCCACCCTCCCAACCCCCTACACACCCACTCCCCGTTTTTGGCCCTGGGGTTCCCCTGTACTGGGGCATATAAAGTTTGCAAGTCCAATGGGCCTCTCTTTGCAGTGATGGCCGACTAGGCCATCTTTTGTTACATATGCAGCTAGAGACAAGAGCTCCTGGGTACTGGTTAGTTCATATTGTTGTTCCACCTATAGGGTTGCAGTTCCCTTTAGCTCCTTGGGTAATTTCTTTAGCTCCTCCATTGGGGGCCATGTGATCCATCCAATAGCTGACTGTGATCATCCACTTCTGTGTTTGCTAGGCCCCGGCATAGTCTCACAAGAGACAGCTATATCTGGGTCCTTTCAGCAAAATCTTGCTAGTGTATGCAATGGTGTCAGCGTTTGGAAGCTGATTATGTGATGGATCCCTGCATATGGCAATCATTAGATGGTCCATCCTTTCCTCACAGCTCCAAATTTTGTCTCTGTAACTCCTTCTGTAGTGGCTATTCCTGGTTGTCAACTTGACTATATTTGGAATGAACTACAATCCAGAATTGGAAGGCTCATCAGTGACCCTTATCTGGAGGCTTGGAGATCCTTATCTGGATCTTGGTATGGAGATCTTGAGCCATAGTGGCTATGGATTCCAGAAGATTAAATCTCCGAGTTTAAGGAGATTTAATCTGGGCTACACCTTTCATCTGGGATTAAAGGTGTGGTGGAACACACCTTTAATCTGGGCTACACCTTCTGCTGGAGACAATATAAGGACATTGGAAGAAGGGAGTCTAGCTCTTGCTCCTTCGCCTGCTGGCCGTGTGAGACTGAGTAACTGCTAGATCCTTGAACTTCCATTCACAGCTGCTACTGAACCATTGTTGGGAATTGGGCTGCCGACTGTAAGTCATCAATAAATTCTTTTACTATATAGAGACTATCCATAAGTTCTGTGACTCTAGAGAACCCTGACTAATACAGAATTTGGTACCAGGAGTGGTTCTAGAGTAACAGAAGTACAAGGATGAATCTTTTAAAATACTGGAATTGGCTTGTTGAGCCACCAGCACTTTCAACTACTGAAACCTCTCCAGATTCTCTCCCTCCTGGGAGCTCAGAGAATTTTGAAGACCCATGGTTGAAACTATATCTCAAACTTAAAGAAGCTAATGCCCTTGATTTTCTTAATGAATTAGGTGATTCAGTGCACAAAGCTTTCTACAAGATGGGGAAAAAATCAGAAAATGATTTTACTGGCTGGCTGCTCTTAGTATCTGGGGAAAAAATAATGAATGAAAGGAAGGAGTTGTGTGATAAAATCGAAAGGCTCCAGACACAAGTAAACGATCTAAAAGTTGCTAAGTGAAGAGAATCTTCTCTCTTGCAGCAATAGAGCTCAAGTTGCAGAAAATCAAACTGAAACCCTCATTGTAAGGTTGGCTGAACTACAGCGAAAATTTAAGTCTCAGCCTCAGAATGTGTCGACAGTTAAAGTAAGGGCACTAATTGGCAAAGAATGGGATCCTATAACTTGGGACGGGGATGTGTGGGAAGACCATGTTGAAGCTGAGAATTTTGAATCTTCAGATTCTCAAGGGTTTGCCCCACCTGAGGAAGTAGTACCCTCAGCCCCACCCCTTGAAATAATGCCTTCCCCACATGAGGAAATTAATTTTGCAGAGTCTGATAAACCAGCAATGACTTTCACTACTGATGTTTCTCAATGCCCACCAATAGTTTCTTCTAGACCTGTAACCAGACTCAAAGCAAAACAGGCTCCTAGAGGGGAGGTAGAAAGTGTAGTTCATGAGGAAATTCGCTACACTACTAAGGAGTTTAATGAGTTTGCTAATTCATTCAAACAGCAACCTGGTGAATATGTGTGGGAATGGATTTTAAGGGTGTGGGATAAGGGTGGAAGGAACATAAAACTAGAGCAGGCTGAGTTTATTGACATGGGTCCTCTGAGTAGAGATTCTAGGTTTAATACGGAAGCTCGCATGGTTAAAAAAGGTGTCAAAAGTTTGTTTGAATGGTTGGCTGAGGTGTTTATCAAAAGATGGCCTACTGGAAATGACTTGGAGATGCCTGATATTCCATGGCTTAGTGTTGATGAAGGGATTTTAAGACTTAGGGAAATTGCAATGCTAGAGTGGATATATTATGTAAAGCCTAATTGTCCACAATGGGAAGGTCCAGAAGATATGCCCTTCACCAGCTCTATAAGACGCAAATTGGTAAGAGGGGCACCAGCACATTTGAAGGGTTTTGTTCTTTCCCTTTTCCTTGTGCCAGATCTTAGCATTGGAGATGCTTCTGCTCAATTAGATGAATTAAATTCACTGGGTTTAGTTGGATTCCGAGGTAACAAGGGCCAGGTGGCAGCATTGAATCGTCGGAGACAAGGTGATTCTAGTTATTATAATGGACAGCGTAGACAATAGAATGTTTATAATAACATACCCCATAATGGTCAGCACAGGAGAGGTGAAACTTATAATGGCATGACTCGCTTGGACCTTTGGTACTGGCTAATCAATCATGGTGTTTCCAGGAATGAAATACATAGGAAGCTTACTGCATATTTGTTTGATCTGTATAAGCAGAAAAATTCTCAAACAAATGAAAGAAAGGCTACATTAGATCATGGTAAACAGCAATCTCGGCCAGTGAATCAATTTCCAGACTTGAGCCAGTTTGCAGATCCGGAACCTCTTGAATGAAGGGGTGGCCAGGTTCCCCTGAGGAAGGATCCTGATAAGACACCCAAAGGTTTTGCTGTTACCCTTTCTCCAGTTCTTCCCCAGAGGGACCTACGGCCTTTTACAAGGGTAACTGTACACTGGGGAAAAGGAAATAATCAGACTTTTCGGGGTCTGCTGGATACTGGTTCTGAGTTGACACTGATCCCAGGAGATCCCAAGAAACATTGTGGCCCTCCAGTTAAAGTAGGGGCCTATGGAGGGCAGGTGATTAATGGAGTTTTGACTGATGTCCAACTCACAGTAGGTCCAGTAGGTCCCCGGACACAGCCTGTGGTGATTTCCCCAGTTCCAGAATGTATAATTGGGATAGATATACTCAGAAACTGGCAGAATTCTCATATTGGTTCCCTGAACTGTAGAGTGAGGGCTATTATGGTTGGAAAGGCAAAATGGAAGCCTTTAGAGTTGCCTCTGCCAAAGAAAATAGTGAATCAAAAACAGTATCGTATTCCTGGAGGCATTGCAGAAATTACTGCCACTATCAAGGACTTGAAAGATGCAGGGGTGGTGGTTCCTACCACATCTCCATTTAACTCTCCTATCTGGCCAGTGCAGAAAACAGATGGATCATGTAGAATGACAGTTGATTATCAAAAACTAAATCAGGTAGTAACTCCAATTGCAGCTGCTGTACCAGATGTAGTTTCGTTACTTGAGCAAATTAACACATCTCCTGGCACCTGGTATGCGGCTATTGATCTGGCAAATGCCTTCTTCTCAGTACCTGTCCATAAGGACCACCAGAAGCAATTTGCTTTCAGTTGGTAAGGCGAACAGTATACCTTCACAGTTTTGCCTCAAGGATATATTAACTCTCCTGCCCTGTGTCATAATTTAGTTAGAAGGGATCTTGATCTTTTGGATCTTCCACAAAATATCACATTGGTGTACTATATTGATGACATTATACTGATTGGACCATGTGAGCAGGAAGTAGCAACCACTTTGGACTCATTGGTAACACATATGCGTATCAGAGGATGGGAAATAAATCCAACCAAAATTCAAGGACCATCTACCTCAGTGAAATTCTTAGGAGTCCAGTGGTGTGGGGCATGCAGAGATATTCCTTCTAAGGTGAAAGATAAGTTATTGCACCTGGCCCCCTCCTACAACCAAGAAAGAAGCACAACGTTTAGTGGGTCTATTTGGATTCTGGAGACAACACATCCCTCACTTGGGTGTGTTACTTAGGCCTATTTACCAAGTGAATCGGAAAGCTGCTAGCTTTGTGTGGGGCCTGGAACAGGAGAAGGCCCTTCAACAGGTCCAGGCTGCTGTGCAGGCTGCTCTACCACTTGGACCATATGACCCAGCAGACCCGATGGTACTTGAGGTGTCTGTGGCTGATAGAGATGCTGTTTGGAGCCTCTGGCAGGCCCTTGTAGGTGAATCACAGAAAAGACCTTTGGGATTTTGGAGCAAAGCTCTACCATCATCTGCAGACAACTATTCTCCCTTTGAAAAACAGCTCTTGGCCTGCTATTGGGCCTTAGTGGAAACTGAACGATTGACAATAGGACACCAAGTTACTATGCGACCTGAATTACCCATCATGAGCTGGGTACTATCAGACCCTGCAAGTCATAAAGTGGGACCTGCACAGCAGCAGTCTATTATCAAATGGAAGTAGTATATATGTGATCGGGCCAGAGCAGGTCCTGAAGGCACAAGCAAGTTACATGAAGAAGTTCCTCAAATGCCTATGGTTTCTACTCCTGTTACAATGCCATCTGCTGCCAAGCATTCGCCTATAGCCTCATGGGGTGTTCCCTATGATCGACTGACCGAAGAGGAAAAGACTAGGGCCTGGTTTACTGATGGCTCTGCACGTTATGCAGGCACCACCCAGAAGTGGACAGCTGCAGCATTACAACCCCTTTCTGGGACAACTCTGAAAGACACAGGTGAAGGGAAATCTTCACAGTGGGCAGAACTTCGGGCAGTACACATGGTATTACAGTTTGTTTGCAAGAAGAAATGGCCAGATGTACGATTATTCACTGACTCATGGGCTGTAGCCAATGGATTGGCTGGATGGTCAGGGACTTGGAAAGATCACAATTGGAAAATTGGTGAAAAAGACATCTGGGGAAGAAGTATGTGGATAGATCTCTCCAAATGGGCAAAGGATGTGAAGATATTTGTGTCCCATGTAAATGCTCACCAAAAGGTGACTTCAGCCGAGGAGGAGTTCAATAATCAAGTGGATAAGATGACCCGTTCTGTGGACAGTCAGCCTCTCTCCCCAGCCATCCCTGTCATTGCTCAATGGGCACATGAACAAAGTGGCCATGGTGGTCGAGATGGAGGTTATGCTTGGGCTCAGCAACACGGGCTTCCACTCACCAAGGCTGACCTGGCTACAGCTGCTGCTGATTGCCAGATCTGCCAACAGCAGAAACCAACACTGAGCCCCAGATATGGCACCATTCCTCGAGGAGACCAGCCAGCAACCTGGTGGCAGGTTGACTACATTGGACCACTTCCTTCATGGAAAGGACAGCGTTTTGTTCTTACTAGAGTAGATACTTATTCTGGTTATGGATTTGCCTTTCCTGCACGTAATGCCTCTGCTAAAACCACCATTCATGGACTGACAGAATGCCTTATCTATCATCATGGTATTCCACACAGTATTGCTTCTGACCAAGGAACTCATTTCACAGCCAGAGAAGTACGACAGTGGGCCTACTATCATGGAATTCACTGGTCTTACCACGTTCCCCATCATCCTGAAGCAGCTGGTCTGATAGAAAGATGGAATGGCCTTTTGAAGACACAGTTACAGCGCCAATTAGGTGGTAACAGCTTGGAAGGCTGGGGTAGAGTTCTTCAGAAGGCAGTATATGCTTTGAATCAGCGCTCGATATATGGTACAGTTTCACCCATAGCCAGGATTCATGGGTCCAGGAATCAAGGGGTGGAAAAGGGAATAGTTCCACTTACTATCACTCCTAGTGACCCTCTAGGAAAATTTTTCCTTCCTGTCCCCATAACTCTAGGTTCTGCTGGCTTAGAAGTTTTAGATCCAGAGAGGGGAGTGCTCCTACCAGGAGCTACAACAAACATTCCATTGAATTGGAAGCTCAGACTTCCCCCTGGTCATTTTGGGCTTCTAATGCCCTTAAACCAACAGGCTAAAAAAGGAATAACCGTGTTAGGAGGAGTGATAGATCCAGATTACCATGGGGAAATTAGATAACCTCTTCACAATGGAGGCAAGCAAGATTATGTCTGGAGTGTAGGAGATTCCTTAGGGCGTCTCCTAGTACTACCATGTCCTGTGATTAAAGTCAATGGGAAACTACAACAGCCTAATCCAAGCAGGATGACAAAGGACGCAGACCCATCAGGAATGAAGGTATGGGTCAATCCTCCAGGAAAAGAGCCAAGACCTGCTGAGGTGCTGGCCGAAGGTGAAGGAAATACAGAATGGGTAGTAGAGGAAGGTAGTTATAAATACCAATTAAGGCCACGTAACCAGTTGCAGAAACGAGGATTATAAAGTAATATGAATGCCCCATTGTAAATTACAAATGCATTTGCGATTGTACGAGGGATAGTTATATCATGTTAGGCGTATTCACAACCTTGTTATTGTTTCATGTGAACATGAGATATTATTTGTGTCAAGTTGACAAGGGGTGGATTGTAGTGGCTATTCCTGGTTGTCAACTTGACTATATTTGGAATGAACTACAATCCAGAATTGGAAGGCTCACCAGTGACCCTTATCTGGAGGCTTGGAGATCCTTATCTGGATCTTGGTATGGAGATCTTGAGCCATAGTGGCTATGGATTCCAGAAGATTAAATCTCCGAGTTTAAGGAGATTTAATCTGGGCTACACCTTTCATCTGGGATTAAAGGTGTGGTGGAACACACCTTTAATCTGGGCTACACCTTCTGCTGGAGACAATATAAGGACATTGGAAGAAGGGAGTCTAGCTCTTGCTCCTTCGCCTGCTGGCCGTGTGAGACTGAGTAACTGCTAGATCCTTGAACTTCCATTCACAGCTGCTACTGAACCATTGTTGGGAATTGGGCTGCCGACTGTAAGTCATCAATAAATTCTTTTACTATATAGAGACTATCCATAAGTTCTGTGACTCTAGAGAACCCTGACTAATACACCTTCCATGGGTGTTTTGTTCCCATTTCTAGGAAGGGGCAAAGTGTCCACACTTTGGTCTTCGTTCTTCTTGAATTTCATGCGTTTAGCAAATTGTATCTTATATCTTGGGTATTCTAAGTTTCTGGGCTAATATCCACTTATCAGTGAGTACATATTGTGCGAGTTCCTTTGTGATTGGGTTACCTCACTCAGGATGATGCCCTCCAGGTCCATCCATTTGCCTAGGAATTTCATAAATTCATTTTTTTTAATTTTTAATATTTTTTATTACATATTTTCCTCAATTACATTTCCAATGCTATCCCAAAAGTCCCCCATAGCCCCCCCCCACTTCCCTACCCACCCATTCCCATTCTTTTGGCCCTGACATTCCCCTATATTGGGGCATATAAAGTTTGCAAGTCCAATGGGCCTCTCTTTGCAGTGATGGCCGACTAGGCCATCTTTCGATACATATGCAGCTAGAGATAAGAGCTCCGGGGTACTGGTTAGTACATCATGTTGTTCCAACTATAGGGTTGCAGATCCCTTTAGCTCCTTGGGTACTTTCTCTAGCTTCTTTATTGGGAGCCCTGTGATACATCCAATAGCTGACTGTGAGCATCCACTCCTGTGTTTGCTAGGCCCCTGCATAGTCTCACAAGAGACAGCTATATTTGGGTCCTTTCAGCAAAATCTTGCTAGTATATGCAATGGTGTCAGCGTTTAGAAGCTGATTATGGGATGGATCTCTGGATACGGCAGTCTCTAGATGGCCCATCCTTTCATCACAGCTCCAAACTTTGTCTCTGTAACTTCTTCCATGGGTATTTTGTTCTCACTTGTAAGAAGGGGCACAGTGTCCACACTTTGGTCTTCATTCTTCTTGAGTTTCATGCGTTTATCAAATTGTATCTTATATCTTGGGTATCCTAAGTTTTGGGCTAATATCCACTTATCAGTGAATACATATTGTGTGAGTTCTTTTGTGATTGTGTTACCTCACTCAAGATGATACCCTCCAGGTCCATCCATTTGGCTAGGAATTTCATAAATTCATTCTTTTTAATAGCTGAGTAGTACTCCATTGTGTAAATGTACCACATTTTCTGTATCCATTCCTCTGTTGAGGGGCATCTGGGTTCTTTCCAGCTTCTGGCTATTATAAATAAGGCTGCTATGAACATAGTGGAGCATGTGTCCTTCTTACCACTTGGAACATCTTCTGGATTTATGCCCAGGAGAGGTATTGTGGGATCCTCTGGTAGTACTATGTCCAATTTTCTGAGGAACCGCCAGACTGATTTCCAGAGTGGTTGTACAAGCTTGCAATCCCACCAACAATGAAGGAGTGTTCCTCTTTCTCCACATCCTCGCCAGCATCTGCTGTCACCTGAATTTTTGATCTTAGCCATTCTGACTGGTGTGAGGTGGAATCTCAGGGTTGTTTTGATTTGCATTTCCCTGATGATTAAGGATGTTGAACATTTTTTCAGGTGCTACTCTGCCATTCGGTATTCCTCAGGTGAGAATTCTTTGTTCAGCTCTGAGCCCCATTTTTTAATGGGGTTATTTGATTTTCTGGAGTCCACCTTCTTGAGTTCTTTATATATATTGGATATTAGTCCCCTATCTGATTTGGGATAGGTAAAGATCCTTTCCCAGTCTGTTGGTAGCCTTTTTGTCTTATTGACGGTGTCTTTTGCCTAACAGAAGCTTTGCAATTTTATGAGGTCCCATTTATCGATTCTCTATCTTACAGCACAAGCCATTGCTGTTCTATTCAGGAATTTTTCCCCTGTACCCATATCTTCGAGGTTTTTCCCTACTTTCTACTCTATAAGTTTCAGTGTCTCTGGTTTTATGTGGAGTTCCTTAATCCACTTAGATTTGACCTTAGTAAAAGGAGATAGAAATGGATCAATTCGCATTTTTCTACATGATAACCGCCAGTTGTGCCAGCACCATTTGTTGAAAATGCTTTTTTTTTTTCCACTGGATGGTTTTAGCTCCCTTGTCAAAGATCAAGTGACCATAGGTGTGTGGGTTCATCTCTGGGTCTTCAATTTTGTTCCATTGGTCTACTTGTCTGTCACTATACCAATACCATGCAGTTTTTATCACAATTACTCTGTAGTACAGCTTTAGGTCTGGCATGGTGATTCCACCAGAGGTTCTTTTATCCTTGAGAAGAGTTTTTGCTATCCTAGGTTTTTTGTTATTCCAGATGAATCTGCTGATTGCCCTTCCTAATTCATTGAAGAATTGAGCTGGAATTTTGATGGGGATTACATTGAATCTGTAGATTGCTTTTGGGAAGATAGCAATTTTTACAATATTGATCCTGCCAATCCATGAGCATGGGAGGTTTTTCCATCTTCTGAGATCTTCTTTAATATCTTTCTTCAGAGACTTGAAGTTCTTATCATACAGATCTTTCACTTCCTTAGTTAGAGTCACGCCAATATATTTTATATTATTTGTGACTATTGAGAAGGGTGTTGTTTCCCTAATTTCTTTCTCAGCCTGTTTATCCTTTGTGTAGAGAAAGGCCATTGACTTGTTTGAGTTAATTTTATATCCAGCTACTTCATTGAGGCTGTTTATCAGTCTTAGGAATCCTCTGGTGGAATTTTAAGGTCACTTATATATACTATCATATCATCTGCAAAAAGTGATATTTTGACTTCTTCCTTTCCAATTTGTATCCCCTTGATCTCCTTTTGTTGTCTAATTGCTCTGGCTAGGACTTCAAGTACAATGTTGAATAGGTAGGGTGAGAGTGGACAGCCTTGTCTAGTCCCTGATTTTAGTGGGATTGCTTCCAGCTTCTCACCATTTACTTTGATGTTAGCTACTGGTTTGCTGTAGATTGCTTTTATCATGTTTAGGTATGGGCCTTGAATTCCTGATCTTTCCAAGACTTTTATCATGAATGGGTGTTGGATTTTGTCAAATGCTTTCTCAGCATCTAACAAGATGATCGTGAGGTTTTTGTCTTTGAGTTTGTTTATATACTGGATTACGTTGATGGATTTCCGTATATTGAACCATCCCTGCAAACCTACTTGGTCAGGATGGATGATTGTTTTGATGTGTTCTTGGATTCAGTTAGCAAGAACTTTATTGAGGATTTTTGCATCGATATTCATAAGGGACATTGGTCTGAAGTTCTCTATCTTTGTTGGATCTTTCTGTGGTTTAGGTATCAGAGTAATTGTGGCTTCATAGAATGAGTTGGGTAGAGTACCTTCCGTTTCTATTTTGTGGAATATTTTGTGAACAACTGGAATTAGGTCTTCTTTGAAGGTCTGATAGAACTCTGCACTAAACCCATCTGGTCCTGGGCTTTTTTTGGTTGGGAGACTATTAATGACTGCTTCTATTTCTTTAGGGGATATAGGACTGTTTAGATCATTAACCTGATCTTGATTTAGCCTTGGTACCTGGTATCTGTCTAGAAACTTGTCCATTTCATCCAGGTTTTCCATTTTTATTGAGTATAGCCTTTTGTAGAAGGATCTGATGGTGTTTTGGATTTCTTCAGGATCTGTTGTTATGTTTCCCTTTTCATTTCTAATTTTGTTAATTAGGATGCTTTCCCTGTGCCCTCTAGTGAGTCTAGCTAAGGGTTTATCTATCTTTTTGATTTTCTCAAAGAACCAGCTCCTTGATTGGTTGATTCTTTGAATAGTTCTTCTTGTTTCCACTTGGTTGATTTCACCCCTGAGTTTGATTATTTCCTGCCTTCTACTCTTCTTGGGTGAATTTGCTTCCTTTTGTTCTAGAGCTTTTAGGTGTGTTGTCAAGCTGCTAATGTGTGTTCTCTCTAGTTTCTTTTTGGAGGCACTCAGAGCTATGAGTTTTCCTCTTAGGAATGCTTTCATTGTGTCCCATAAGTTTGGGTATGTTGTGGCTTCATTTTCATTAAACTCTAAAAAGTCCTTAATTTCTTTCTTTATTCCTTTGTTATTTCAATTTCTAGTATTTGTTAAGACTCTATTTGTGACTTCTTCTAGGCTGCTTAGTCTCTGGTAGACCAGGAAGTCTATGACCCTTTTGGAAGTTGGGGCACAACAAGTAGGAAAGCACAGACCTAGGGGTAACATGGGAAGGTGCTAAGATAGAAAGTGAGGAAGTTTGGGGAGCATCTGGTATTCCCATGATTCCGTGTTTATCTAATTTGATATCAAATGGATTCCTTATAATTAGCCTAGGCTTTGAAGGTATTCCTGAATTATTTCTTTGAATATATTTTCAACTCATTTCTCTTTTCATTCTGGAATGTCAATAATGTATAGTTGTTGTTTCACTTCATAGTTCCCTACATATGTCTTATGATATATTCCCTCCCCCAAAACAGTCCCTTACTCTTATACTTAAATTCCGTGTTAACACAGATAGTGGCATGTCTGTTCAAGTCTTAAAATCTAACAGTCACATAAAAAATGAATACCTATTAAATTTGTGTCTTGGGGTCTGGGTTATCTCACTTTGAATTTTTTCTAGCACTATCCATTTATCTGTAAATTTCATGATTACGTTTTCTTACAGCTGAATACTGTTCCATTGCATAATATACCACACATTCTTTATCCAGCCACATATTGATGAACACTTAGGCTGTTCCCAATTTCAGGCCATTATGAATAAAGCAGCATGAACATAGTTGATCACATATCTATGTAGTATCAAGTGGAATCCAATGAGTATATACCCGCCAGTAGTATAGTTGAATATTGAGGTAGATCTATTCCCAATTTCCTGAGAAACTGCCACCTTGACTTCCATAGTGGCTGTGCAAGTTTGTATTCCCACCAGCAATAGATAAAGGTTCCTTTTAGAGAACATCTTCCTCAGCATAAGGTTTATTAATTTTGGCCATTCATACTGGCATAAGATGATCTATCGAAGTAGTTTTTATTGAATTTCTCTGTGAATAAAGCTTTGAACATTTCTTTAAGTTTTTCTGAGCCATTTGTGACTCATTTTTTTCTGTGTGTGAATTCTCTATTTAGATCTGTACCCCATTTTTAATATGTATATATATATACATATACATATATATATATAATACTTAGTAATAATCTTTTCCTATTCTGAAGCTTGCCACTTTGTCCATATGATGATGTTCTTTTCTATTCAGATGATATCAGTTCATAAAGTCCCATTTATTTATTGTTGTTCTGGATGTCTGTAATATCAGTGTCCTTTTCAGAAAGTCTTTTCCTATACTAATGAATTTAAAACTATTTATTCCCCCACTTTCTCTTTTTATCAGATTTGGTGTTTCTGGCATTACGCTGATGTCCTTTATTCACTTGGAAATTAGTTTTGTTCAGGGTGGTAAGTATGGTTCTATGTGTATTCTTCTATATGCAGCCATCTAGTTGACCAGCACCATTTGTTGAAGATGCTTTCTTTTATCCAATATATATTTCTGACATCTTTATAAAAATCCATTGCTATATGCACTTATGTCTATGTCTTAAATTTGATTCCAGTGATCAACATATCTTTTCATGGGAAGACAATTCTATTATTATTATTATTACTATTGTTGTTGTTTTTATTGTTATAATTAATTAATTATTTAATAATAATTAATTATAGCTATAGCTATATTTATAATATAGCTATAATATATAATTATTACTATAGCTCTGTAGTACAATTTGAGGTCAGGGATTGTAATATCTCCAGTATGTCTATTATTATTCAGGATTATTTTAGCTATTTTGGATTTTTTTGTGTATGTGTGTTTTCATATGAAGCTGAAAAATTTCCCTCCCCTTTGTTGGGTATTTCAGCTAATGTCATCTGCTTTGGGTCCTTGGCATCTGGGACATTCTAGTGACTACCCCCAGTTCCCCATGCCCCACTGCTATACACCTCTGTTCAATATCACCCTCATCTCCTCCCATTCCTGATCCTGCCCCCTGTTTCCTTTCCCTTCCTCTCTTCCTCCCAAATCCCTTCTACCCTCTACCTCCCATGAGTATTTTATTTCCCCTTTTAAGGACTGAAGCTTCCACACTTTGGTCTTTCTTCTTCTTAAGCTTCATATGGTCTGTGAATTGTATTGTGGGTATTCTGAGCTTTTTACCTAATATCCATGTATCAGTGAGTACATACCATGTGTGTTCTTTTTTGACTGGGTAACTTTACTCAGAAAGATATTTTCTAGTTCCATCCATTTGTCTAAGAATTTCATGAAGTCATTGGGTTCTGAGGATGCCAAGTAACATTGGTTTCTGTTGCTTATGTTCTTGCACTTGCCTCTTGCCATTTGGTTATATCTGGTCTTGCTGTCTCTGATTGTAGCTTGTCCCTCCTGTGAGCCTGTGAGCCTGTGAGCCTGTGAGCATGTGAGCATGTGAGCATGTGAGCATGTGAGTCTGTGATCTTAGGTCTCTCGGCACTCCTGGGAGACTAGCTATTTCTGGGCAGGAATGGGGTGTGAAGAGCTGTGATCTAAGGTGTGTCAGTACTCCTGAATGACCAGCTCTCTTCTAGCAGAATTTGGGTATGGAGAGCTATGGCACAGGGTAAGCTCCCAGGCTCAGATGGAAACTGGAAGGATCCTGTCCCAGCCTGCCCCACAGTTCCTGTCTAAAGAGCATAAACTTAAAAGATAGGCTATAGATCGAAATAGAAGTCTCTCAATACAGGAAACACAAATGGTTGACGCCTTAACAAAATATTCAACAGTCCTACTCATCAGAGAAATGCAAATCCAAATAACTTTGAGATTTCATCTTATACTTGTCAAAATCTGCAAGATCAGTACAACAAAGCATATCTCATGCTGATGAGGATGTACAGTAAGGTGGAAGTCCAACCTTGTATGGCCACTTTGGATATCACTGTGGCAGTTCCTCAGGAAGCTGGTGATAAAGCTACCAGAAGATCCAGCTATACCACTCTTGGGCATACATACTCTACATACTACTACATACACTATATATTCTTCACACTACTACAGTAACATTTGGTCACCCATGTTCATTGATGCTCTATTTATAATAGCCACAAACTGGGAACAGCTTAGATATTTGCCAAATACGAATGGATAAAAAAATTGGTACATTTATAAAATGAGATGTTACTCAGCCATTTAAAAAATTAAATTGGATCCATCTCATGGGCAGGCACCAACCTCTCATATTATTACTTGTATCTGCAGACAGAAGTGTAGCATGGCTCTCCTTTGAGAGGCTCTACCAGGAGCTGACTGAGACAATTGCAGATGCTTACATTCAAGCATTGGACCCCTATGGAAGAGTTAGGGGAAGGATTAAAGGAACTGAAGGAGATGGCAATTTCATAGGAAGACCAACCGTGTCAACTAATCTGGACCCCTGGGAGCTTTCAGAGATCGAAGCTACCAACCACATAGCACACATGGGCTAGTCCTAGACCTCTAGGAACATGTATAGTAGAGAGTTGCCTTGTCTGTCCTCAGTGGAGAAGGATACACCTAATCATGTAGAAATTTGCACCAACCAGGGTGGGGAGATACCCAATGAGACACCTCTCAGAGACTAAGAGAAGGGGCATGGGGACAAGAACAATGTGAGTGGTGATCTGGAAGGGGGGGGAGGCAACATTTGGGATGTAAATACATAAAAATAATTAATAAAATATTTAATTATGCAATGCAAATGTAAATTGAGTAAACGGATGGAACTAGAAAAATAATACTGAGTTAGCTAACCCAGTCCCAGAAAATCAAATATATGTATTCATTTATATGTGGATTTTAGCTGTTAATTCTTCAGTAAGCAAGCTATACTATAACTGCAGAGGTGAGGTTTAGAGTAAGGAATGGAAAGTTGGGTATTGGTCTCCCTAGGAATGGGAAATAGAAGAGTTAGGGATAGATGGGGAAGGCAGGAAAAGAAAAATCAAATGGAGAGTGGGAGTTAAAGGGTATAAGGCAATGTAATTTCGGGGAGTGACAGCTAAACTAAAGTCCATTTGAAGAGTCATATGGAAACCTAATGCAGTAGAAGCTTTGTAAAATATAAACATGCTTTACTGTAAACTAAATAATGGGGGAAATAGTAGGATATTGCCAAGGCTATTTATTATTTCCCACTAATTGATGGTAAACCCGTATTGCTGAAGGCAATACCTAGACAGCTATTTCTTGTTTTTTAAATTTATTTTTATGTATGTGTGTGTGTCCCCTCATGTGAGTATATTGCCTTCAGAAATTGGAAGATCAGATGTCAAATCACCTGGGGCTCTAGTTATCTCTATAAATGACCCTAAGCTGGTGCTGGGTACCTAAAGTTATTCCTATGGGGGGGGGGGAACCAGCAAGTATTCTTAATGAATGAATCATCTCTCCAGCTTTTACATTTGTCTTTTACATCTTTATTTTAGTTTCAAAGCCTGTGACTTACTCATGGTCTAGGTTACAGAACCATACATTTGGCTTTATTGTGGGACTGCCTGGTTTTTTTTTTCTATCCTGTCTTATGACACATGGGGCTCATCTATTTTGACTATATTAACCAGCTCCCTGGCCAACATGCATATTAGCATGTTTTTGTTTGTGGTTAGGTTCAGTCAGTTGGAAACACAATAAACTAACCAGATGGTGAAAAACAAGTTTATTTATCTAGTTTCTTATCTCAGGCTCTCAGATATTGATTATAGCCTTATAAAAAGGTCATATTTTATACAAATAGGTTCTTTGTATATAGCTGTATTTATTCTTTTAATTATTCCTTGCAAGGTAACGGTGTTATAAGTCCTTTGTTTGAATAATTTCCATTTTCCCTAAACAAAACCACCTATTCTACATAATAAATGAAAATAGTCTAGGTATGATGTGTGAAAGTTTTCTTAAATTCTCACCCAATTATTTTCATTATGTAAATACAATTTAAGTACAGTTGCATAGGGAGGACTTAAAAAGCAAGAATATCATTAAAATTCCTTGCATTTTTATATATAATGCCAGTTTTTATTCCCTACTCAGAGGAAAAAAAACATAGTTAAGGAGGAAAACACTTAAATTCACAGGAGCATTCACATCTAGAAACCTTTATAAAATAGTGATGCAGCCAGAATCAAATGAGGATCCCCAGAGCAAAGCTCTCATTCTGCTACACTGTTGTCTAAAGCTTGTGTAAACAAGGAGGCTTATTATCATTGTTTTCCTGTTGCTTTTCTCATTTGTTTAGGGTCTGCCTTATCATGAATAATTTAAAAATTTCAAGGATAGAAAAGGAATAAGGTGAGGATACTACCAGGAAAACTAATCAAAATCGAAATACCACCATGCACATTAGGTTTTTCAGTAAATAATGAAAGTCTGAGTTTATGGCTTGCACTAATAGTGTCTTGAGAGTCTCTAGTGGAATGTTTTATTTTCTGTGTGCCTTTGGATTCTAGCATTTTTCTTTAAGTGCTTTTTGGAGAATCTTCCATAAAAAAGAAATTGAAGTTTTTTTTTTTTCATCATTCCTGCTGAAAGATTCACAAGGCTTCAGTTTACAAGGCTATAACTATATAGTTATACTCAAGAAATGTCGTTTTTATTCTTAGTTTAGTTAAATGGTAAAAAAAAATGCTAAGCGGTTTAGAGAAAGAATTAAGCTTATACAAATTGACAGCTGGACTTTGTTTTTTGTCAATGCTATGATGAAATCTGGAATGTTAAAATTTCCCACATAATAAAAAGTCTTTATTCACCTAGGAGCCAGTGCCAAAAGACAGTTTTGTTACTGTGGTTTTTGTTAGAGGCAGGGGAAAGTTAGGGGGATAGAGTCTTAGCTAAGACTTCTAAAAGGATGGATAACTAAAGATGTTAAGTAAACACACTGGAAAATAAGGATTCATCACATGGAATTGTATGAGCCAGCAGTGAGCAAACATCTACTCATCCTGGAGAGTAGCAATAGACCAGAGGTTATTTATTTTAGCAGACATTTCTTAATGATAGATTTATCATGAAAGCCAGAAGGAATGGCAGTTCCAGACATTTGGAAACCCAGAGCACAAACAGTGGAGATTGTACTTCGCAGGAAGTTTGGTTGGTCAGAGTCTCTTTCAGCAAACTAATTTGTCTTTAAAATTTCTTGACAGGTTGACTATATTCTGTTGCAGTAAATCTCCAACTCCAATAAGCCTATGTAAAGTACATATGGCTCAGTTATAATATTTATAAGCTGCATGCCTAGATTGGGCAGATATACCACTACATTACTCTATTCCCCAGGTATGAGATTCCTTGCTACTTATGGCTTCTACAGGTCACATGGTTCTCCTCCATCTTCCTTCCATCTCCTCTTCCTCTATCTTCCTCTCACTCCTTCATCTTCTTGTCTTCCCCACCTCCTTCTCTCTTCTCTCTAAAATTTCCAGCCCCACTTTTCCCTTCCACTGTCCAATCACAGGTTCTAGCCTTTATTTGACCAGTCAAATTGGGGAAAAGGTTCACATAAAATCACATGAGTTTGTGATCCACTCCTCCTCAGGGCAGCCTGTCTTGAGGAAACAAAATTAGCACCAAAATAGAGTATAGGGCAATCCACAACAACATTTTGCTCCTTCTAGTTTGTTTGGCTGGTCTGAAAATCCCTTAGTCAATTCTGATTGTCTGAGACTCTTGCTAAGAAATTCTTATTGCATATATAAGGTTCAGGAGTTGTGTGTGTGTAGGGGGGTCTCATGAATATAGACAGTTTCAGGATCTTTTTGAAGCTATTTTGAGCTCTTTATTTCCTCAGCTCTTAGACTTCCCTCCCAGAATCAATGTTGCATCTTTCTATAAGATATTATGCTGTTTCTCCTCCTTTCTAACAGCCTGTGTCTTAACAAGTTTGGGTTTCAATCTTGGAAGAAACAGTGATACAACAAGTGGATGGTATATAATTGAACACTAATGAAAGATGTGCAGTAAGGCCTTGAGTGAATTTCCTAATAATCTCTACATATTGTCATCCATCATGACAAGCAGAAATTACTATAGTTTATAACTGTCACATGTGAAGACGTGGTATACTTAGACTTCTATGTCTGTTCATCTAGGCAACTTTGGCTCATATTATTTATCTATAACAAGAACAATGATAGTAGAAACTTCTCTGAACAAATAAACTCTCAGAGTATTATGAGCAAATTCGTTACTGACTCCTATGATACTGTGAACTAAAAGTAGTATCATGAAATATTATATCCATTCTAAGTTAACACTTAAGTAACTCATTGCAGGTTATACCAAGGACTTTACATTCCACATCTACATCAGACCTTTTCAGTGTACTCACACTATCTACAGCACTGGAGAAAAGAAGGCACACAGGGGACACTTCTTGTTGAGAATCAAATATTTCATTTCTATTACTCCTCTTAAAATATTGGAATTTAATTGGTCAATTTAAACATTAAACAATCAAATGATTATATCAATTTAAATTATCATATATCTCTCATTGTTCCTAAGTAATCAGTTTAATTAATTCTTTGAAAATGGAAAATTTATCTATGCTAAGAGAAACAAAGTTGTACAGTGAAATAAAGTGTAACTATTTGAAATACTGTTAAAATGGAATTCCAATACTTCAAAGGATGTTGATAATACAAGTCAGTTTTATACTAACTAACTAGTCTTTCTTTTATCAAGATTTAGGTATGTTTGTGAAAAGTCTGGGAGAGTAGTAGTATGCACCTTAGATTTGAGCCATCATTTCAGCAGTTTAAGTCATCACTTTTCTGTGGTTTCATCTCATCCTATTTAGCCCATTCCCAAAATAGCAAACGTCAGCAATAATATCTTCACTCACATCAATGGCAGAATTGCCTATTTATCACTATTGACTATAAGGTGTCTGTCTAGAAAAGAAGAAAAATGGTTAGAGCCACCAACAAAGCAAGTGACTGTGTCATAGATAGATCATTCTCCAAAACACTCAGTTTTATTTGTGCCACTGGTTACAATTCCTATAGACAGAATGTTGAGGACAAAATAAGGAAGAGGTCCCAGAGAACTGTGGTTTTTGTGTTAGGGTTGCTGTATTGCCTGTATTGTTATTTCACTTTCTCCTCTCCTGTGGTTATAGGGACACAGATGACACAGAATAAATAACTGGGCAAATGAAGGAAATCCTGTCAGTGAGAAATTCTATAGCTTCATATGTTTATAAAAATATTTGTTTGACAAATAAGTGACAAGTTTGAGCTTGAAAAGTGAGGTAGAAAGTTTAGCCTTCAGTTAAGATTATGAAAACATGATTTTTATTCTTGAAATAGGCTTCACAGTTTTTGTCATTCTCTTAAATCCCGTTCCCTGAGTCACAAAGATTAAAAGTATAGGCACACAGCTAAACAATATCTCTATCTGTGCTTTCACCAATACCTTACATTTTTTTTCTTGACAGTCACCATTTATGATGACTGAATGTCATTTCTTTAATAAAAATGCATTCACCTGTTTTTGACAGGTGCCAACTCCTTATACTCTAATGATTTTAACTAAACTTTTAAACAACATTTTTACTTATTTAGAATTGACTACAATATTAAGCCAAGTTAGCTGTGAACTTTAATATTGAGTGTTATATATGGAGACACTAATGGTTTGAACAAAATTTTTTATCTATTAAAGTGAAATGGCTGTGACATTAATATTGAACTGTCAAACTGAACTCCACTTTAACTTTTTTTTTTTTTTACTCCCTGAGTTTAAATTATTTTCTGCCCAGAGGAATTCTCATATGATTGAATCACAAAGTTTTTATTTCAAGTTTGAAATAGAGTGCAACACAACACTGGCTGTTGAATTTCAACGTAACTATAATAGCATGTAATACTTTCCTTTTAAAACATTTTTTACATTCTTTCTTCCAGAAGGAAAATGATTATTAATGTTTGAGAAATTATAATAACAAACCTAATTGGGCATAGTGGAGATACTGGACAAAGAAACTAGACTTGGAAACCATTTTATAGTCATTTGTGTACCATAAATACAATGATTAGTTGCAATGGCTAATCATTCCAGGGACAGTGTCTACACTTCTTTTCTATTATTGTTATTATCATGACCTCTTATTACAAATTTAATTATAAAACATTCATTTTCTTATCTCTTTACGACACAGCTCTGACAAAGATATAACATGATAAAATAAAGTGAAAGCAGGGTAACTACATTTATTGAAGGCTTTGGGAAAGAGTTTCTTTGAATTATTCAGGTTTTTGTTACAAATTGGTTTCATGCAGTTTTACAATGAGATTTTCACTTCCTTATTGGGTATCACTTCTGTAGTCCATTCTCAGCTTCTGGTAGCCTCTGAACTTCCGAATTTATTATTTATTTCTTCTGTTATCAAAGTCAGTCTGGTACTTCAAATTTCTCCTGCAATTTCTTATGCCTCATTTTTCCTACACCTTGAAACGCTAATGAATTTGCAATCATTTGGTGCATACTACAGTCTCCCTATATTAAGGCCTACATTCTGAAACATATATGCAAATTCCTGTTTGCATACACAGAAATTATGATATGGATATTTGGGAAGAACCATGGTGACTATATAAGTTTGAAGCTTTGAACTACATCTAGGTTAGAAGATGATCTTATGTGTATGTTTTGTGTTGGGATTCTAGAATATTCTATGAATTAATATAACAACTGAAAAAAGAGGAACTGTAAATTCTCCCTGTGATCTAAACCTCAAAACTGGATGAATCTGCATGTGAAGCCTTGAATTCCATGGCTGCCATTACAATAAGTGAGATCCTGAATAACTATAGTTCATAGATGAAAACTTCTAAACTGTGAGTTAATTCTGTAAGGGAATCATTATACCTGATGGCTGTTAGTACAATTATTCTTATTAGTTTACCTGCATACACACATATATACATTAT